>NC_090823.1:89195613-90539958 GCF_000390325.3 Nicotiana tomentosiformis
ACATTTCAATCATGCTAAATACCAAATAAATTTAATTTTAAACAAATTAACATTCAAGCATGTCGAACAAATTAACAAATAAAAATAATGATAAATAAATTAACATTTATATCATGTTAAATAAATTAACAAATAAATACAATATTAAACTAATTAACAAATATATTTAATGTTAAACAGATTAACATTCAAGCATGTTAAAGAAATTAACAAATAAATTTAATGACACGACCCAAAATCCACTATAGGCCGTGTTGGCGCCTAACAGGCTTACTCCGACGTCAGGCAAGCCAACAGTGATAGTTCAATTTAATCCCAGACAAGTAGTAACGAGGGATCAACATCAACATTTACTAGTAGTCCAATAGGACAGATATAGTAGAAGTAAACAGGTGTGAGTCAGAGTAATTAAGTGAAATAACAAGTATAATACTTGGTACAATCCTCCTCACAGCAATAACTCAAACTATCAGCTAGTTGCTACCTCCTCAATCGGAGTATATATATAGTGGACCTTACCAAATAGGTCCTCACAGTTCAATTAGGAAGAGCTCACAGATATGATGGCTTCTTTCCAATTATTACGCAAGACTTCATAAGAGTATTTTATAGAAATGTCGAGGCGTACAGACCGATCCATCATAACATTGTCGAACCATAAATTTGCTATTTTATTGTCGAGGTGAACGGCCCGCTCCCATGAGAGTGTGGTACATAATCCTGCCGAGGCGTACGACCCAATCCATCATAATGTGCACACTGCCGAGAGTCAAACGGTACGAACCATAGATGTATCTATCATGCCGCGGCGAACGGCCCGATCCTATTGGAATAAGAATCTTTGACGGGTCCTCGATGCCACTCACGAATAGTCGGGTGAGTTATAGATTTTTAAGGGTACTTTTCGATGAGAACTCACAAAGTGGGTGAATTTCGTAAGGAGAGTACAATTAATCCCCGGCTTATCATAAAGCCGTCAAATCTCTACAATAGCAAGTCTATCACTCTATGCAAGCCTAGTCTTAAGTCGTAATGTAAAATAAAGGAATTTAATAGGCCAGAGACAACTCAAATAGTACAATTATAACATGGCGGGAACCTAAGTCTACCCGGACATAACCTGAATCTAGCTATGTACGGACTATCGTCACCTCATGTGTACGTAGCCCCCACAACAAGTAGCACATAACAAACACATCACCTAGGGATAGTTTCCCCCTCACATAGTTAGACAGGAGACTTACCTTGCACCGAAGTTCCATAACCTGCCCCAAATTTCTCTAATACGTCAAACCAATGCCCGTTGATCCAAAACATTACTAACTCAAATATGTAATTTATTCCAAATTCCATGTCCAATTTCGTGGTCAAAATCCAAAAATACCAATTTCTAGGTTTTCTCTTAAAAACCTCAAAATTTCGACAAATTTCCATGTTTAAATCATTGTATAATCAATGTAATTAGCTAACAATAGATGATGAAAACCTCCCCTTAAATCTCTCCAAATCGTCCAAACCAAGAGAAAAATGAGTGAAATGGGCAAAATCCCCGACTTAAAACAATCTGCCCAGGCCCCGTCCTTCATCGCGTTCGTGTGATCAAAGTCGCGTTCGCGAAGGCCTGTCAATGCACAGCATCGCGTTCGCGTTCAAGCTCTCATGTTCACGATAGCCAACTGCCCCTAGCCAGGAACTCCTCCTTTGCATTCGCATATGTCCTTCCGCGTTCGCGAAGGGTAAACTGCCAATCCAACAACTTACCGCCTTCGCGACAACCTTGTCGCGTTCGCGTAGGGTATGTTCCCCCTTATCCCCATCTCTCCTTCGCGTTCGCAGGCCCTTCTTCTCGTTCGCAAAGCACAAAGAGGCAATTACCATTATTCATTCTTCGCGAATTCGGGACTCTCTTCGCGTTCGTGAAGAAAAAATCCAGAACCAGCAACAGCAGCAGCAAAACAGGGAGAAATGACCCGAAACCATCGTGAAACACACCCGACGCCCCCGGGACCCCGTCCAACCACACCAACCAGTCCCAAAATACAATACGAACTTTGTAAAAGCCTTAAACCACGTCAAACAACATCAAAATCATGAATTATGCCTCGAATCAAACTAATAAATTTTCAAATTTCCAAATTCTATATCTTAAGCCGAAACGTATCAAATCAACCCGTTGGAACCTTCAGATCCCGATTCCGAGGTTGTTTACTCAAAAGTCAAACCTTAGTCAATTCATCAAACTTAAAGCTTCCAAAATTAGAATTTTGCTTCCAAATCAACTCCAAACTTCCTGAAATTCAATTTCGACCACACGTACAAGTCATAATACCTAAAGTGAAGCTACTTAAAGCCTCAAACCACCTAACGACGTGCTTGTAATGACCCGACCGGTTGTTTTGAGAATTTAAGTCCTGTTCGGCTACAAAATGCCCTGAGCAGCTTCGTATTATGTGTATTGACTTGCGTGCGTGGTTGAATTCAGTTATCGGATGATTCAGAGTGATTTGGGACACTTGGTCCCTAAAACGAAAGCTTAAGTCTTAGGATTTTGACCGTAGTTAGAACTATGTGAAAACCACTCCGTTGGGTGATTTTGGACTTAGGAGAGTGTCCAGACTGTGAATTTGAGGTATGTAGCTGATTTAGGCTTGAAATGGCAAAAGTATATTTTTTGGAGATTTTGACCGGAAGTAGACTTTTTGATATCGGGGTCGAAATGTGAATCCAAGAGTTGGAAAAGCTCCGTTATGTTATTTGAGACTTGCCTGCAAAATTTGAAGTCATTCTGGGTTGGTTTAATAGGTTTCGGCACGAGTTTTAGAAGTTGGAAGTTCATAAGTTTGATTCGTGGTGTGATTTGTATTTTTGGCATTGTTTGATGTGATTTGAAACCTCGATCAAGCCCCTGTTAGGTTATGGAACTTGTTAGTATGTTTGGACGGGGTCCTGGAGGCCTCGGGTGTGTTTCGGATAGACTACGGGTCATTTCCTTCTATTTTTGAACTAGTGGTTCTGGTGTCTGATGTCCTTCTTCGCAATCGCGAAGCTCCTTTCGCGTTCGCGAAGTGTCTCTGCTGACTCCCTCAATTTCCTTCTTCGCGTTCGTGTAGTACACCTCGCGATAGCATAACTCTGTACATTTCCTTCATCGCGTTCGCGTAGTAGAAAGCAGGCCCTGAGCATTGGAGGTCGTTACTCTTCGCGTTCGCGTGTTTCCCTACGCGTTCGCGTAGGTTTCCATCTCTTCTTCTCCGCGTTCACGAGCGTGTCTTCGCATTCGCCAAGCACTTCGTGGCAGCCTTAATATTTCTTCTTCACGAACGCATCCCTTTCTCTGCGTTTGCGATGCACAAACACCTGGGCAGAATATAAAGTCCTCTATTCCGAGGGTTTGCCATTTTTACCATTATTGGAGTTCTAGAGCTCGGTTTTGAGCGATTCTTTGTGGGTTTATCAAGTAAATAAATTGTGTAAGTGTTCTTCACCTAGAATTTAATACATTCCATGATTTTATCTTTATTTTTATCATTTAATTTGTATTTTGAGTTGAGGAAAATGGAGGTTTTTGAAGAAAAATTTCAAAATGATAAATCATGTTTTAAGAGACGAATTGGTATCGGAATTCGATAATTTTAGTATGGTTGAACTCGTATCGGAATGGGTGTTTGGGTTTTGTAAACAATTATCGGGTTCCGAGGTGCGGGCCCGAGGGTCGACTTTTGGACCGATTTTTAGATTTTCATAAAGATTGAGGCTTTATGGTCTGGAATATTTCCTTATGAGTTTTATTTGTGCTTTGAAGTTATTTTGGTTAGATTTGAGCCGTCCGGAGGTCATTTCACCCGAGAAGTTCATTTTTGAGTATCAGTTTATCTTCTTGAGGTAAGTATCTTGCCTAACCTTGTGTGGGGGATTTCTCCTTAGGATTTGAGTCTTCTATGTTGATTGTAGTCCATGTACGCGAGGTGACGAGTGCGTACTCGGACTTATTTGTGGAAAGTTGGCCTTTTAGGGTTCTTAGGTCCTTATATTCACTGAGTATAAAGTTGTTCTTGATATGATTAAGTTCCTATTTATTAGTTTCACCTCTACATGCTTTAATTTGAATTAATCGCTTCAGGATTCACTCTTATTTGACTTAGCTGAAGATTTTACCTTTTCTATTGCCATGCTATCTTTTAATATCTTCTTATCTTTATTTGGAATCATTATTATCTCATCCTATAATTGTTCAGTCTTAATTGAGGTTATGATTATCTTTACACTACTTATCCTTAATTGAATTGTTGAATATCCTTCGTAATTTCTCAACCTTAAATGAATTTTAGATATCCTATATCTTAGTCGACTTGTTTTATTTGGAATTATTTGACTCGTGTTAGCTTCCCTGTTGGTGAAATGTATATTGTGGGATCATTGCTACATATTAGTTTTCCCTTGTTGAGCTGATCTCTTTATGCCTGGCATTCTTTATTGTGGTTATTCCTTACGAATTGGTTCTAGCATTTCTTGTGATTTAAAGTTCTTGAGTTGATTTACTTGTCGTACTTTGTATTATTGCCATTGTTGTTGTTGTACTATTTGTGGTGATGCACGAGGTTTTTGCCGTGCAGTTGTTGTTATTGTGATGCACGAGGTTTCTGCTGTACGGTTGTTATTATGGGGTTGCACGAGATTTCTGCCATGCTATTGTTACTATTGATATTTGCACATGCGGCGTGACAAGGCGGGATATATATATATGTTGGTTGCGCATGTGGCGAGACAAGGTGGGAACATTGTTATGCACGCGTGGCGAGACAAGGCGGGCACTTACTTTATTATTGCACACGTGGCGAGACAAGATGGTTTGTGTCAGGGATTGATTTGTGATGATTTGTGATGGCCTGGGGGCATTCTTGTTGTTGATATTTGTGTAGTGGTACACTTACCTGTGTGAGCTTTATCTTGTGAAAGCTGTGAGAAAATATTCTACGTGTTGTCCGTTCTTTTTCCTTATGCTTATTTTCCGGTATGGACTATGTTAGGACACTTGCACAATCATACAATTAGTTAAGCACTCTTATCGGATAAGAGGTGTTCTTGATATTGTTGAGCATAGATGCTCACCCTTGTTTAATTGACTTCTATGTGAGAATGGCTCTATTGACACATGATTCGTCAGTGCGGTTATAAAGTGTAAATAGGGCACATGATGCCAAGTGTTAGGAATCAGGTATTGAGACCCGTGAGTTGTGATTTGTCCGAGGTTCGGTACCTCGTGGAGTTTGATGACTAAAACCTGATGTAAAAGCAGTTGTAGTTGTTGAGTTATTACTTGTCCTTGCTGTATTTGTGATTCCGGATTTATGTTGTGTTCCATTCACTTTTCTGTGTCATTTTTATGGTATTCCGCTGATACTTGCTATTTCCTTTCTTATTGCCATTACTGTATTGTGAGCCATATTGCATAGTCTTTATGTAGATATCATATTTCTGTTGTTCATAGACTTATACTTGTTCAGTTTATTAGATCAGTGGGTGTCTCGACTGTTCCTCGTCACTACTCCACCGAGGTTAGTCTTGATACTTACTGGGCACCGCTGTGGTGTGTTCATTCTACACTTCTGCACATTTTTGTGCAGATCCAGGTATTTGATCAATAGTAGCTGTGCGGGTCGTTGCTGTGGAGACTCAAGGTAAATTTGCTGCTGCGTTCACAGGCTTCAGAGTCACCTTCAAGTTTTCGTTTTGCACTGTTTACTCTTATTTCTGGACCATTGTATTTAGAAGTTTTTTCGCAAACACTCTGTAGAGCTTATGACTTGTACTACCGGTTTTGGGAATTGTAAATTTAAAGAGATTTCTATTTCAAATTGTTGGATGTTATTTAGATAATGTTGTTGTTTCAATTAGTGTTAGGCTTACCTAGTCCCTAAGACTAGGTGCCATCACGCTACCCAAACAGAGGGGAATTTGGGTAGTGACAGCGCTAGAGCTCAAAACGACCGGTCGGGGTCGTTACATTCTCTCCCACTTAAAAATACGTTCGTCCTCGAACATGCCAAGAACTGTTCCGGAGTTGTCCAAAATCACTGTTTAACACCTCGTGCACCTACCCGTTCCACCACATTCCAGTTGAACACATTAGCTCAAGCCAGACTGAAAATCCTCCCTATAACCTTATCTAACAAGCTTTAGAACCAAGTTCCAATTTTTGAATTTCTTTACAAGGCTTGATTCTAACACACGAACACCGTACCAAACACCACGCACTGTACCAAAACATGATCATGCACCTAAGCTAAAATCACACCATGCACCATATAAGGCGGTTGCCCATAACAACATTCTCCGACCACAATAGCTGTAATTTCACGAATTCGATGCCCACAATACATCTCATGCCACATATAAATACTGTTTCAAATCTCGTAATACTTCCATGACGAAAAAGACGTGTAGAAACTCATAACTACCTACCGAATCAATAGTTCATGGGGTCTCTCCTCCTGACAAGAACCATTACCACATTCTGAATTAAATAATGATATTTTCTCTTTAATGTACCTTATATAAATCTGATTGCACTAATTTTAGGTCCAATAATCTCTTCTCACCCAGTACAAGCTGCTCAGGCAATAAGCCACCTGAGACACTAACTCAGACCTCATATGACGCCATCAATGCGCCGACATGCTACAACTCGAATATGACACATAAGGAGGAACAAACTTTGGAAAAGCGTTACCCAGCCCGCGTAACGAAATAAACGGTTGAACAGATGATATGAACCCTTCTCAGAGGATGAGAAACAAAATATGCAGGAATAGATATAGGGAACAGTACCCAACATATCACTGTTACGAAGTGCAACCCGATCCAAACATGATATCGTTGCGGCGTGCAACTCGATCCATACATGATACAGTTGCGGCGTGCTACCCTAGGCAATACACTTAGATTCTTGAACTCACTAGGACCGTTGTTGAGAGTCACCCACTCTAACCCAATCCCAAACATAACCAAACTTCAACGCTCTGCTAGCACATGAACACGCTATCAAAGAAGCAACTAGCCGAATTATTTTCCTTGTACATCACATCCACAAAGCATACACTCCAAGTCTTCCTAAAACCTGCACATGAATCAATAGGGCGGAATATAGCACACATTTATCAATTTCTCTGCTAGAATTACCCTTAATGTTTCCCTTTCTTAGTCACAAATAATACACCAACGCACCGATAACTAGAAGCTCCACAAGCCGACAACCAAGCGATCCAATTGTAGACGGTGGAGCTCCCACACTTAGCTTGACACTACCATCACATAATGTAGAGCCCACAACGATTCCTCCTTCTCATTTACCATGACCCGCCAAATTTCTCGAAGTATTTTGTTAAGCTTTTCATGAACATTCAGAATCATTAGTCATAGTCACACACTCGACCTCTTATCGGGTAGCAAGTAGTATTCTTCGTAGAAGCTTAATCAACATCATGCAACTGCTAACCTACTCACAGGAAATAACCCACCTGTAGAATTCCTTACCGACATCTTCCAACGACGCTGCACAGGGTACAACTTTTTTGAGATCAGTAAATTCTCCTGAGCTCATGCTCTCCCACCAGCTGTATAAGTCTGCTTCTTCCCTATTAATATCAACTGAAAGTTTAATAATACCTTCCGAACTAAAGTCATATTGCATATGAAACGATCATCAAAACTTCATACCCCTTTTCATTTCACGCAAATTCCTTTCTGCCATATTCGATCTTCCTTAGTAAAACAACCACCATCCTAAATAAAATCTGTATACCAAATCACTTTCCCTCACGATTCCCAAAATTGCTCTAAACTCTCTAAAAGCACGTGGCTATCCTACCACATAGGATCGAACGGTAGAAACCATAGATGTATCTATTTTGCCGAGGCGAACGGCCCGATCCCATTAGAATAAGAAGCTTTGACGGGTCCTCGACCCCACTCACGAATAGTCGGGTGAGTTATAGATTTTTAAGGGAACGTTTCGATGAGAACGCACAATGCGGGAGAATTTCGTAAGGAGAGTACAATTAATCCCCGACTTATCATGTACCCGTCAAATCTCTACAATAGCTAGTCTATCACTCTACACAAGTCTAGTCTTAAGTCATTATGTAAAATAAAGAATTTAATAGGCCAGAGACAACTCAAATAGTACGGTTATTTCATGGCGGGAATCTAAGTCTACTTGGACATAACCTGAATCTAGATACGTATGGACTCCCATCACCTCATGCGTACGCAGCCTCCACAACAAGTAGCGCATAACAAACACATCACCTAGGGGTAGTTTCCCCGTCACATAGTTAGAGAGGAGACTTACCTCTCCGAAGTTCCATAACCGACTACAAATCTTCTCTAACACTCAAACCAATGCCCGTTGATCCAAAACTATTCAAACAAATATGCAAACCAAATCAAAATATATTCTAATACATATAATTAATCATTTTAAACAATTCCCAACTCCGCTCGAAAAGTCGATAAAACCAACCCTTGAGCCCACGTGCCCGGATTCCGAAACTTTTCGAAGATAAACATTACGCATAAAATTACTAACTCAAATATGTAATTTATTCCAAATTCCATGTCCAATTTCGTGGTCAAAATCCAAAATACCAATTTCTATGTTTTTTCTTAAAACTTTCGAAATTTCTACAAATATCCATGTTTAAATCCTTGTATAATCCATGTAATTAGCTAACAATGTGTGGGAATTACTTACCTTGCAATAGATGATGAAAACCTCCCCTTGAAGCTCTCCAAATCTCCCAAACCAAGAGAAAAATGAGTGAAATGAGCAAAATCCCCAACTTAAAACAATCTACCCAAGCCCCGTCCTTCATCGCATTCGCGTGACCAAGGTTGTGTTCGCGAAGGTCTGTCCATGAATAGCATCACGTTCGCGTTCGCGTTCAAGCTCTTGCATTCATGATAGCCAACTGCCCCCAGCCTGGAACTCCTCATTCGCATTCGTGTATGTCCTTCCGCGTTCGCGAAGGGTAAACTGCCAACCCAACAACTCACTGCGTTCGCGACTACCTTGTCGCGTTTGCGTTGGGTAAGTTCCCCCCTGATCCCCAGCTCTCCTTTAAGTTCGCGGACCCTCTTTCGCGTTCGCGAAGAACAAAACCATAACCAGCAACAACATCAGCAAAACTGGGAGAAATGACCCGAAACCATCTCGAAACACACCCGACACCCCGGGGACCCCGTCCAACCACACCAACCAGTCCCAAAACACAATACGAACTTAGTCGAAGCCTTAAACTACGTCAAACAACATCAAAATCATGAATTAAAATTAATAAATTTTCAAATTTCCAAATTCTATATCTTGAGCCGAAACGTATCAAATCAGTCCAGAATAACTTCAAATTTTGTGCACAAGTCATAATTAACATTACAGACCTATTCCCACTTCTATAATCGAAATTCGATCGGATGTCAAAAATTCCACTCCCGGTCAAACTTCCCAAAAATCATCCAATTTCCAGCTTTCGCCAAATGATGCCGAAATGACCTACGGACCTCCAAATCAACATCCGAACATGCTCCTAAGACAAAAATCATCATACGAACCTGTTGGAACCTTCATATCCCGATTCCGAGGTCATTTACTCAAAAGTCAAACTATAACCACCCGGCCGTTTTAAGAGTAATAGCCTCGATCCCCTATTTACTACTTTACCCGTATCATTTTATGCTTATGTGACTTGCCAAGAGGTTTTATTCTTGGTTTCAGAGTGATTTGGGACACTTAGTCCCTAAAACGGAAGCTTAAGTTCTAGGATTTTGACCGTATGAAGTTTCGTTAGTTCCGTTGGATGATTTTGGACATAGGAGCATTTCTGAATTGTGAATTGGAGGCATGTAGCTGAATTAGGCTTGAAATGGCAAAAGTTGAATTTTTTGGAAGTTTGACTTGAATTGGACTTTTTGATATCGGGGTCGGATTCCGATTCCGAAAGTTGGAGTAGATCCGTAATGTCAAATGTGACTTGTGTGAAAATATTGAGGGCAATCGGACTTGATTTGATAGGTTTCGGCGAGGGTGTAGAAGTTTTAAGTTTCAAAGTTCATTAATCTTGAATTGGGGTGCGATTCGTATTTTTGTTTTTGTTTGATGTGATTTGAGCGCTGGACTAAGTTTATATAGTATTCTAGGACTTGTCAGTATGTTTGGTTGAGGTCCCGGGGCATCGGGTTTATTTAGGGTGGTTAAAGGATCATTTGGAGTTGTGTTGAAATTGCTGAAGCTTTCCAGCTTTTGGTGTCATCGCACCTGCGGTGAGGTTGACCGCAGCTGAAGACACACAAGTGCGAGAGGAAGGTTGTAGATGCGGCCCTGGTCTAGGTAATAAGTGGTCGCAGGTGCAACAAAAGGACTGCAGAAGCGGAGCCGCTCCTGCGGAGGGGTGATCGCAGAAATGAAGAATGAGCTGGGTGAGGAGTCCGAAGAAGCGGGCTAGTTCTGCAGGCGCGCACTCGTAAGTATGGCCATTTCATCGCAGAAGCAGACCCAGGCATGTTAATTCAAGTCCGCACCTACGATGAAATTTTCACAAGTGCGACGTCGTAGGTGCGATTATGGGTTCGCAGGTACGAGATCACTGGCCAGAAAAGGGGAAATTACGAGGGTTTGATCTTATTTTCACTTTGTGACTTTGAGAGCTCAGATTTAGGCGTTAACTTGAGGGATTTTCAGAGGATGCTATTGGGTAATGATTCTTAACTAATTTATGGTTATATTTCACTAATCTATCATTAATTTCATCTTTTAATTAAGGATTTGGGTTGAGAAAATTAGGGGAAAAGTTGGAAAGTTCTTCAACCAAATGTTTGGGTTTTGATAGAGATTTTGGTATCTGATTTGAGTAACTTTGGTATGATTGGGCTCGTGGTTGAATGGGTGTTCATATTCTATGACTTTTACCCGATTCTGAGACGTGGGCCCGGGTTGACCTTTTGGGGCGATTTTCGAAATTCTTGTTAAAATCTTGATTTCATTAACTAGATTAGTTTATCATAGTTCTATTTATAGTATGTGATTGTTTTTGGCTAGATTTGGGGCATTCAGAGTCGGAAAGTTGAGGAAAAGGAGTTCTAATTTATTGATTGAGCTTGGTTTGAGGTAAGTGGCTTGCCTAACCTTGTGTGGGAAAAATCCCCTTCGGATTTGGTACTGTTGTGATACTTTTGTGATATTTTATCACCGTGTACGCGATGTGACGAGTGCGTACATGGGCTAATTGTTGAAAAATCCGTTCTTTACTGAGCAGTAATCTGTTACATCTTAATTGAGTTATACCAACATGTGTAGTAATCCTGTTTAGCCTAATATCGCATGTCTATGTGTCTTAATTGCTTATTTGAAACCTGTCCAGCATGTTTAGTTGATTTCATGTTTTTCCTTGACTTGTATTTAGTCATAAACTATAGTATTTCTTGTTGTAATTGTTGTTTCCGTCGATTTAGTTGTGTGTTTACTTTTGGACTACGAGGTGGTATCTCGGGAGATCCCCTATCGCATATTTACTTTTGGGACTATGAGGCGGTACCTCGGGAGATCCCTATTTGAGCATTTATATTTGGGACGACGAGACGGTATCTCGGGCTGTGCTGTTATCTTTTTGTAGTTTCTCCTCATTAATTTTTCTGTCTCTTATTACTTTGCTATATTTTTCTGCCTTAAATTATTATATACCAGTACGGCCCTGACTTGACCTCGTCACTACTCTACCAAGGTTAGGCTTGGCACTTACTAGGTACCATTGTGGTGTACTCATGTTACTCTTCTGCACATGTTTTGTGTGCAGAACTAGGTACCTCCTACCAGCCCCGCTATTAGTTGTGTACTTGCTGCTGCTCTGGAGACTTCAAGGTATATCTGCCAGCGTCGGCAGACCTCGGAGTCCCCCTCTATCTCTTTCATGTTGTTCCTCCTTTATTTCTTCTAGTTACTAATGTATTATAACAGTTAGACAAATTCTTAGAGCTTATAACTTGTGATTACCGTGTTTAGGGAATATTGTTATACTCGAGCTGTTGGTTACTTGTACATGTCGAGTGGCATTTTTCCGTTATATAGTTATTTAATGAAGAATTAGTTGTTAATTCTGTCCCAGTCGTAGAGACTAGGTGCCGTCATGACGTCTTACGGAGGGAGAAATGGGTCGTGACAAGTTGGTATCAGAGCTCTAGGTTCATAGTTATTATGAGTCACAAGCAGGTTTAGTAGAGTCTCACAGAGCGGTACAGAGACATTTGTACTTATCTTCGGGAGGCTATGGAACTGTTAGGAAAAATTTCACTTCTTTGATTCCTTGTCGTGCGAAATTGTTGATTTGGAATTCTAAACTTTTGTCTTCTATTCCCTCACATATGGTGAGGACACCTACTGGCGGATCCGATGACCAAGCACCCGCGCCCCCTGCTAGAACCGCGAGAGGCCGGGGTAGAGTCCGAGGACGTCCACGTGGTGTAGCAATACGAGCTGCTACAGAAGAGCCACTAGTAGCTCCAGTCAGAGCACAGGCACCTGAGTCACCGTTTACTGCACCCGCTCTTCAGGAGACCCTTTCACAGTTCCTGAGCATGTTCGGTACTCTAGCTCAGGCAGGGTTTGATCCCACTTTCTCCTGCCACATCTCAAGCAGGGGGAGGCTCCCGCCACCCGTCCCCTAGTGCAGTGGATTCAGGTCGACCAGGTTCTAGAGATCATACCAATGCAGCCGGTAGCTCCAGTTCAAAATGAGGTTAAGGCAGCAGTTTCTATGGTGGAGCAGCTCAGGCTTGAGAAGTACAAGAAGTAACACCCTCCTACCTTTAGTGGCTTGGAGTCAGAGGATGCCCATGGTTTTCTTGAGAAGTGTCACTGTATCCTCCGTACTATGGGTATAGCGGAGTCGAGTGGGGTTTGATTCACTATGTTCCAGCTTAGAGGAGCAACCTATCAGTGGTGGCGTGCTTATGAGTTGGGTAGTCCGGCTGAGGCAGCTTCACTTACTTGGACTCGGTTCTCGGATATGTTCTTGAGGGAGTACGTTCCCCAGAGTCTAAAGGACTCATGGCGCGCGGAGTTTGAGCAGTTGCACCAGGGTTCTATGATTGTGTCAGAGTATGCAGTTCGCTTCAGTGATATGTCTAGGCATCCACCGGCCTTGGTTTCTACAGTTCGAGAGAGGGTCCGTGGTTTATCGAGTGGCTCAACCCCAGTATCAGGCTTAGCATGGCCCGAGAGTTGGAGATGGATATTACATACCAGCAAGTTTTGGGAATTTCTAGGAGATTGGAGGGTATGCTTGCTCGGGATAGGGATGAGAGAGAGACGCCAAGAGGTCTCGACAATCTGGCACTTATTATGGTACTCGTGCCCCAGCAGCAGCTTGTCATGGTAGGGGCTATGTGAGTAGCCCTGTTCATTTAGCACTTCCAGAAGCCAGTGGTATTCTGGCGAATCCTAGGTCCCAAGATCCTTATTATGCACCGCCAGTGTCTAGTGTACCTCATGCATGGGGTGCTTTCAGCGGTCAGTCTAGTCGACTTGGCTCGAGCCAGTTGCAGCAGTCACGCCCTCCGAGATCTTGTTTTGAGTATGCCAACACTCGCCATATGGTGAGGTATTTCCCCAGACTTAGGAAGGGTGCACCTCCACAGATTACTCAGGCACTGCGTGCTCCACCGGGCCCTCAGACTATGATTACAGCACCATCTACCAGTCCACCTGCTCAAACAGCTCAAGGTAGAGGTCGAGATGGTAGAGGTCGCCCTAGAGGGGGAGGCCAGACCAGATACTATGCCCTTCATGCTCGTACAGAGGCAGTTGCATCCGAATTTGTCATTACAGGTATTGTTCCGGTCTATCATAGAGATGCGTTAGTGTTATTTGATCCAGGCTCCTCTTATTCCTATGTGTCATCTTATTTTGCTCCATATTTGGGCGTATCCCATGATTCTTTGAGTTCTCCTGTTTATGTATCTACACTTGTGGGTGATTCCATTGTTGTTGACCATGTGTATCGGTCGTGTTTGGTTGTTCTTAGTGGTTTTGAGACCAGAGTCGATTTATTATTGAGTATTATGGTAGACTTTGATATTATTTTGGGCATGGACTGGTTGTCATCCCATTATGCTATTCTTGGTTGTCACGCCAAGACCATGACGATGGCTATGCCAGGATTACCGTGGTTAGAGTGGAGAGGTACCTTCGATTATACTCCCATCAGAGTTATTTCATTTCTTAAAGCTCAACGAATGGTTGAGAAGGAGTGTGACGCGTATCTAGCTTATGTAAGAGATGTTAGTATTGATACCCCTACAGTTGAGTCAGTCCCAGTAGTGAGGGATTATCCAGATGTATTTCTAGCTGATTATCCAGGCATGCCGCCCGACAAAGATATTGACTTTGGTATTGACTTGTTATCGGGTACTCAACCCATCTCTATTCCTCCATATCGTATGGCTCCTACTGAATTGAAGAAGTTGAAGGAACAGTTACAGGAATTGCTTGATAAGGGCTTCATTCGGCCCAGTGTGTCACCTTGGGGTGCCCCAGTCTTGTTTGTGAAGATAAAGGATGGTTCTATGCATATGTGCATTGATTATCACTAGTTGACCAAAGTTACAGTGACAAACAGGTATCCATTACCTCGTATTGATGACCTATTTGATCAGTTACAGGGTTGGAGAGTGTTTTCCATGATTGACTTGCGTTCAGGCTATTATCAGTTGAAGATTTACTAGCCAGATATCCCGAAGACTACTTTCAGGACTCGGTATGGTCACTACGAGTTCCTTGAGATGTCATTTGGGCTGACCAACTCCCCATCAACATTCATGCACTTGATGCACAGTGTATTCTGGAAATAACTTGAATCATTCGTCATTGTGTTCGAATTCCCCTGCCACTCACTGCACCCATCATGCCATTAAGCGATAACACATGCATTCACCATAACCTTTGAACTAATAGTAGAATAACCACTTCATTGGCTAGATGCCTTTCACTTAACTCATTTCCTAAGAACCCATGCAACACGCAACTGAATTCCCAAACTGCAGAAAATACCAACCTCAAGTCGTAATCCTAAACCGCCATGACTCTTCCGGAATCCATTTACACCACAAGGCCATTTGAATCAAATTCCTCCCAAAACAATCAATTTGTGGTGGTTGTCAAGCCCACACACACAACTACAAACCATATGTATGACTTCACACATCGAAGGGACTGAACATTGTCACAATCATGCCGATTCAACAATTACTAACCGACCCAACTTCTTTTAATTTACTCTTTACCTGACTTAGAAATATAATATCCCCATGCACAACATGACGAACTCAATCCGCACTCATCTCGAGTGACCCGAATCGTGAGACCACATCGTCTCAATGCCCATGAACCACCTCATACCCTTCTCGAGCGCACAATAGCATCTCCAACTGGTACACCCAGTTTACAAGACCTTGCACGAATCTGAAGCTATTTCTTCATTTACTCCAATACTGCACTGTATACCCAATGATGACATATAACAATCCAAGTTTCGTTCTCAATCCACAGCAAAAACTCGGTCCTCAAATACACAATGAACCCGAAATCCCTAGGCACTACACTTAGATTCTTGAACTCACTAGGACCATTGTTGAGAGTCACCCACTCTGATCCAATCCCAAACATAACCGAACTTCAACGCTCTTCTAGCACATGAACACCCTATCAAATAAGAAACTAGCCGAATTATTTTCCTTGTACATCGCATCCACAAAGCATACACTCCAAGTCTTCCTAAAACCTGCACATGAATCGATAGGGCGGAATATAGTACACATTTATCAATTTCTCTGCTTGAATTACCCTTGATGTTTCCCTTTCTTAGTCACAAATAATACATCAATGCACCGATAACCAGAAGCTGCACAAGCCGACAACCACGCAATCCCATCGTAGACGGTGGAGCTCCCCCACTAGCTTTATGCTACCATCACATAATGTAGAGCCCATAATGATTCCTCCTTCTCATTTACCATGATCCCGCACCGTTATCCCGTCAAATTTCTCGAAACCTTTTGTTAAGCTTTTTATGAACATTCTGAATCATCAGTCACAGTCACACACTCGACCTCTTACCGGGTATCAAGTAGTATTTTTCGTAGAAGCTTTCTTACCAACATCTTCCAATAACGCTGCACTGGGTACAACTATTTCGTGATCAGTAAATTCTCCTGAGCTAATGCTCGCCCACCAGCTTTATAAATCTGCTTCTTCCATATTGAAATCAACTGAAAGTTCAACAATACCTTCCAAACTCAAGTCATATTGCATCTGAAATGATCATCAAATCCTCACAGCCCTCTTCATTTCACACAAACTCCTTTCTGCCGTATTCGATCTTCCTCAGTACAATAACCACCATCCTAAATAAAATCCGTATACCAAATCACTTTCCCTTATGATTCCCAAAATCGCTCTAAACTCTCTCAAAGCACGTGGCTATCCTACCACAGAGGGTCAAACGGCAAAACCATAGATGTATCTATCTTGCCGAGGCGAACGGCCTGATCCCATTCGAATAAGAAGCTTAGATGGGTCCTCGACCCCACTCACGGATAGTCGGTGAGTTATATATTTTTAAGGGAACTTTTCTATGAGAACGCACAATGCGGGAGAATTTCGTAAGGAGAGTACAATTAATCCCCGGCTTATCATGAAGCCGTCAAATCTCTAAAATAGCAATTCTATCACTCTACGCAAGCCTAGTCTTAAGTCGTAATGTAAAATAAAGGAAATTAATAGGCCAGAGACAACTCAAATACCCAAACCAATTCCCGTTGATAAAAAACTATTCAAACAAATGTGCCAACCAAATCAAAATATTTTCTAATACCCATAATAAATCATTTTAAACAATTCCCAACTCCGCTTGAAAAGTCGATAAAATCAACCCTCGGGCCCACATGCCCGGATTCCAAAATGTTTCGAAGATAAACATTACCCATAACATTACTATCTCAAATATGTAATTTATTCCAAATTCCATCTCCAATTTTGTGGTCAAAATCCAAAAATACCAATTTCTAGGTTTTCTCTTAAAAATCGCAAACTTTCTACAAATTTCCATGTTTAAATACATGTATAATCCATGTAATTAGCTATAAATGTGTGGGAATTACTTACCTTGCAATAGATGATGAAAACCTCCCCTTGAAGCTCTCCAAATCGCCCAAACCAAGAGAAAAATGAGTGAAATGGGCAAAATCCCAGACTTTGAACAATCTGCCCAGGCCCCATCCTTCATCGCGTTCGCGTGACCAAGGTTGCATTCGTGAAGGTCCGTCTATACACAGCATCGTGTTCACGTTCAATCTCTTGCGTTCGTGATAGCCAACTGCCCCCAGCCCGGAACTCTTCCTTCGCGTTCGCGTATGTCCTTCCGCATACGCGAAAGGTAAACATCCAACCCAACAACTCATCGCGTTCACATCTACCATGTCACATTCACGTAGGGTAAGTTCCCCCTGATCCCCAGCTCTCCTTTGCGTTTGCGGACCCTCATTCGCGCGTTCGCGAAGAACAAAACTAGAACGAGCAACAGCAGCAGCAAAACAGGGAGAAATGACCCGAAACATATCAAATCAATCCGAAATGACTTTAAATTTTGTGCACAAATCATAATTAACATTACAGATCTTCTCTCACTTTCGGAATCGGAATCCGACCCCGATATCAAAAAAGTCCACTCCCGGTCAAACTTCCCAAAAATCATCCAATTTTCAACTTTCGCCAATTGATGTTGAAATGACGTACGGACTTCCAAATCAACATCCGAACATGCGCGTAAGACCAAAATTATCATACGAACCTGTTGAAACCTTCATATCCTGATTCTGGGGTCATTTACTCAAAAGTCAAATTATAACGACCCGGCCGGTCATTTTGAGAGTAATAGCCCTTATTCCCTTATTTACTACTTTCCATGTATCATATTTTTCTTATGTGACTTGCCGGGAGGTTTTGTTCTTGGTTTAGGGGTAATATGGGACACTTAGTCCCTAAAACAGAAGTTGAAGTTCTAGGATTTTGACCTTAGTTGGAACTGGGTGAACATGACTACAGAATGGAGTTTTGTCAGTTCTTTTAGCTCCGTTGCATGATTTTTGACTTAGGAGCGTGTCCGGATTGTGAATTGCAGGTCTGTAGCTTAATTAGGCTTGAAATGGCGAAAGTTGAATTTTTGGGAAGTTTGACTGGAAGTGGACTTTTTGATATCTGGGTCGAAATCTGATTCTGGAAGTTTGAATAGGTTCATAATGTCAAATATGACTTGTGTGCATAATTTGAGGTAAATCAGACTTGATTTGATATGTTTCAGCGTCGGGTGTAGAAGTTCGAAGTTTCAAAGTTCATTTAGCTTGAATTGGGGTGCGATTCGTGTTTTTGTAGTTGTTTGATGTGATTTGAGGGCTCGACTAAGTTTGTACGATTTTCTAGGACTGGTCGGTATGTTCGGTTGAGGCCCCGGGGGAATCGGGTTGATTTAGGGTGGTTAACGGATCATCTGGAGTTGTGTTGAAATTGCTGAAGCTTTCTAGCTTCTGGTGTCATCGCACCTGCGTTGAAGTTGGCCGCAGGTGCAGACACGCACGTGCGAGAGGAAGGTCATAGATGCGGCCCTAGTCCAGGTAGTAAGTGGTCGCAGGTGCGACATAAGGACCGTAGAAGCGGAGCAACTCCTGCGTAGGGGTGATTGCAGAAGCGAAGAACTTGTTGGGTGAGGAGTCCGTAGAAGCGGGCCAGTTCCGCAGGCGCGCACTCGCAGGTGTGGCCATTTGATCACAGAAGCGGACCCAGGTGTGTTAAGTCAAGTCCACACCTGCGATGGAATTTAGGCAGATGCGGTGTCGTAGGTGCGATTATGGGTCCGAAAGTGCGATATCACTAGGCAGAAAAAGGAAAATTACGAGGGTTTGATCTCATTTTCATTTTGGGACTTTGAGAGCTCAGATTTAGGCGTTAATTTGAGTGATTTTAAGAGGAAGCTATTGGGTAATGATTCTTAACTAATTTATGATTATATTCCACTAATCTATCATTAATTTCATCTTTTAATTAAGGATTTGGGTTCAGAAAATTGGGGACAAAGTTGGAAAGTTCTTCAACCAAATGTTTGGGTTTTGATTGAGATTTTGGCATTAGATTTGAGTAATTTTGGTATGAGTGGACTCGTGGTTGAGAGGATGTTCATATTTTGTGACTTTTACCCGATTTTGAGACGTGGGCCTGGGTCGACCTTTTGGGGCAATTTTTGACATTCTTGTTAAAATCTTGATTTCATTAATTAGATTAGTTTATTATAGTTCTATTTATAGTATGTGATTATTTTTGGCTAGATTTGGGCCATTCGGAGTCGGAAAGTCGAGGAAATGGCGTTCTAGTTTATTGATTGAGCTTGGTTTGAGGTTAGTGGCTTGCCTAACCTTGTGTGGGGGAAATCCCCTTAGGATTTGGTACTGTTGTGATACTTCTGTGATATTTGTACGCGATGTGCCGAGTGCGTACACGGGCTAATTGTTCAAAAATCCATTTTTTACTGAGCAGTAATCTGTTACATCTTAATTGAGCTATACCAGCATGTGTAGTTACCCTGTTTAGCCTAATATCGCATATCTATGTGTCTTAATTGCTTATTTGAAACTTGTCCAACATGTTTAGTTGATTTCGTATTTTTCCTTGACTTGTATTTAGTCATAAACTGTAGGATTTCTTGTTGTAATTGTTGTTTCCGTCGATTTAGTTGTGTGTTTACTTTTAGGACTACGAGGTGGTACCTCGGGAGATCCCCTATTGCATATTTACTTTTGGGACTATGAGGCGGTACCTCGGGAGATCTCCTTGCATATTTACTTCTGGGACTACGAGGTGGTACCTCGGGAGATCCCCATTTGAGCATTTACATTTGGGACTACGAAACGGTATATCAAGAGTGCCCCTGTTGTTTATCCCTATGTGTTGTGCTGTTATCTTTTTGTAGTTTCTCCTCATTAAATTTTCAGTCTCCTATTACATTGCTATATTTTTTTGCCTTCAATTATTATATACCATTAGGGCCCTGACTTGACCTCGTCACTACTCTACCGAGATTAGGCTTGACACTTACTAGGTACCGTTATGGTGTACACATGTTACTCTTCTGCACATGTTTTGTGTGCAGATCCAGGTACCTCCTACCAGCCCCGCTATTATTTGTGTCCTTTATTTCTTTGTGTTACTGATGTATTATAATAGTTAGTTAAATTCTTAAAGCTTATGACTTGTGATTACCGGGTTTTGGGAATATTGTTATACTCGAGCTGTTGGTTACTTGCACATGTCGAGTGGCATTTTTCCGTTATATAGTTATCCAATGAAGAATTAGTTGTTGATTCAGTCTTCATTTTTGATTTATTTTTCTGTAATTGTTAGGCTTACCTAGTCATAGAGACTAGGTGCCATCACGACGTCTTACGGAGGGAGAAATGGGTCGTGAGAAGTTGGTATCAAAGCTCTAGGTTCATAGGTATTATGAGTCACAAGCAGGTTTAGTAGAGTCTCGTGGATGGGTACGGAGACGTCTTTACTTATCTTCGGGAGGCTATGGAACTGTTAGGAAAAATTCCACTTCTTTGATTCCTTGTCGTGCGAAGTTGTTGATTTGGAATTCTAAACTTTTGTCTTCTATTCTCTCACAAATGGTGAGGATACGTACTGGCGGATCCGATGACCAAGCACCCGCGCCCCCTGCTAGAGCCGCGAGAGGCCAGGGTAGAGGCCAAGTAGGTCCACGTGGTGCAGCAATACGAGCTACTAAAGAGGAGCCACTAGTAGCTCTAGTCAGAGCACAGACACCTGAGTCGTCTGTTACTGCACCGGCTCTTCAGGAGACCCTTCCACAGTTCCTGAGCATGTTCGGTACTCTAGCTCAGGCAGGGTTTGATCCCACTTGCTCCTGCCACATCTTAAGCAGGGGGAGGCTCCCGCCGCCCGCCCTGCTGTGCAGCAGATTCAAGTCGACCAGGTTCCAAAGATCATACCGATGCAGCCGGTAGCTCTAGTTTAGAATGAGGTTAAGGCAGTAGTTTCTGAGGTGGAGCAGCTCAGGCTTGAGAGGTACAAGAAGTACCACCCTCCTACTTTCAGTGCCTTGGAGTCAGAGGATGTCAGGGTTTTCTTGAGGAGTGTCACTGTATTCCCCGTACTATGGGTGTAGCGGAGTCGATTGGGGTTTGTTTCACTATGTTCCAGCTTAGAGGAGTAGACCTATCAGTGGTGGTGTGCTTATGAGTTGGGTAGTCCAGCTGAGGCAGCTTCAGTTACTTGGACTCGGTTCTCAGATATGTTCTTGAGGGAGTATGTTCCCCATAGTCTAAGAGACGTATAGCGCGCGGAGTTTGAACAGTTGCGCCAGGGTTCTATGTTTGTGTCAGAGTATGCGGTTTGCTTCAGTGATTTGTCTAGGTATGCACTAGCCTTGGTTTCTACAGTTCGAGAGAGGTTTCGTGGTTTATCGAGGGGCTCAACCCCAGTATCAGGCTTAGCATGGCTTGGGAATCGGAGATAGATATTGCATACCAACAGGTTGTGGGGAATGCTAGGAGATTGGAGGGTATGCTTGCTCGGGAGAGGGGAGAGAGGGGCCAATAGGTCTCGAGAGTCTGGCATTTATTGTGGTACTCGTGCCCCAGCGATAGCTCGTCATGGTAGGGGCTATATGAGTAGCCCTGTTCATTCAGCACTTCCAGCCGCCAGTGGTATTCCAGCTACTCCTAGGCCCCAGGAGCCTTATTATGCACCGCTAGTGTCTAGTGTGCCTCCTGCATGGGGTGCTTTCAGTGGTAAGTCCAGCCGAAATATTCCAAGCCATTTGCAGTAGCCACGCTCTTAGAGAACATGTTTTGAGTGTGGCAACACTTGCCATATGTTGATAAATTTCCCCAGACTTGGGAGGGGTGTACCTCCACAGACTACTCAGGCACCGCGTGCTCCACCGGGCCCCCAGGCTATGATTACAGCACCAGCTACCACTCCATCTGCTCACCCAACTCGAGGTGGAGGTGGGGCAGGTAGAGGTCGCCCTAGAGGGGGAGGCTAGGCCAGATAATATGCCATTCCTACTCGTACAACGGCAGTTGCATCCGAATATGTCATTACAGGTATTGTTACGGTCTGTCATAGAGATGCGTCAGTCTTATTTGATGTTGTTGACGGATCATTTGGAGTTATGTTCAAGTTGCTGAAGCTTTCCAGCTTCTGGTGTGATCGCACCTGCGGTGAGGTTAGCTGTAGGTGCGGACACGCACGTGCGAGAGGAAGGTTGCAGATGTGGCCCTGGTCTAGGTAGTCAGTGGTCGCAGGTGCGACATAAGGACAACAGAAGCGGAGCCGCTCCTGCATAGGGGTGATCGCAGAAGCGAAGAACTAGCTGGGTGAGGAGTCCGCAGAACCGGGCTAGTTCCATAGGCGCGCACTCGCAGGTATGACAATTTGATCACAGAAGCGTACCCAGGTGCTTTAAGTCAAGTACGCACCTGCGATGGAATTTTCGAATGTGCGACTATTGGTCCACAGGGGCGAGATCACTGGGCAGAAAAAGGTAAATTACGAGGTTTTGATCTCATTTTCACTTTGAGACTTTGAGACCTCGGATTTAGGCGTTAATTTGAGTGATTTTTCAGAGGAAGCTATTGGGTAATGATTCTTAACTCATTTATGGTTATATTCTGCTAAAGGGCCACCGTTGTCCACCATCAAACGGATGGTGGTTGCTCTTGAAGACATTTCAGATTCGATTTAAAACTGATTCAAGAGTTTTGATAGACAAACAACCATAAATAAATTTTAAAAAAACAAAGAAGGGAAGAGACAATAAAGTTTCTCCATGGCAGAAGTGGTTGAGACATGGAGGAGAAACTAAGAGGATGTAACGACCCGGCCGATAGTTTTGAGAATTAGCATTCCGTTCTATGGTTTAATGTCTCGAGCAGCTTTGTATTATGTATTATGACTTACGTGGGTAGTCCCGTTCGGATTTTGGATGATTCGATATTGATTTGGAAGAAAGATTCTTGCTTTAGAAGCTTAAGTGAAAAGAGTTGACCAGAGTTTTGACTTTTGTGTATACGGCTCCGCAATGTTGTTTTGATGATTCCAATAGCTTCGTATGGTGAATTTGGACTTAGGTATATGTCCGGATTTGGATTTGAAGGTCCATAGGTTAATTTGATGCAATTCAGCAAAAATTGGAAAGTTGAAGGTTTGGAAGCTGAGAGGTTTGACCGGGAGTTGACTTTGTTGTTATCGGGTTCAGATTTCAATTTCGAGAGTTTGTGTAGCTCCATCGTGTCATTTGGAACTTGCATGCAAAATTTGACGTCATTCCGGGTTGGTTTGATATGTTTCGGTAGAGTTTTAGAAGTTGAAAGTTCATAAGTTTATTTAGTTCGATTCGAGGTGCGATTCATAGTTTTGATGTTGTTTGATATGCTTTGAGGTCTCGAGTAGGTACGCGTTACGTTACTATAATGACCCGGCCGATCGTTTTGAGTGTATTAGACATGATTCCCTATTTATTACCTTCTCTGTGTTTACGTGACTTGCCCGGATGTTTGGTTTTGGTTTCAGGTGAGTTTCGGAGTGAAATGGGACACATAGTCCCTAAATTGGAAGTTTAAGTCATAGAAGTTTACCATAGTTTTGCTTGTGTGAAGTTGGAATGGAGTTTTGACTGCTCCAATAGCTCCATGTGGTGAGTGTTGTCTTAGGAGCGTGTGCGAATATTGATTTGGAGGTCCGTAGGTCATTTCGGCATAAATTAGGTTGGAAGGTTGGAAGATTTTTATAAAGTTTGACCGGGAGTGGACTTTTTGTAAAGGCGTAAATTAAGTTGGAAGGTCCGTAATGTCATTTAGGACTTGTGTGCAAAATTTGAGGTCAATCGGGCGTGATTTGATAGGTTTCGACATCGGATGTGAAAGTTAGAAGTTCAAAAGTTCATTAGGCTTGAATCGAGCGTAATTCATGGTTTTAGTGTTGATTGATGTGATTTGAAGGCTCGGCTAAGTTCGTACGATGTTTTAGGACTTGCTGGTATAATTGGTTGAGCTCCCGGGGGCCTCAAGTGTGATTCAGATCATATTCCGCGCCTTCCGGAACTTGGGAGATTGCAGATTTAGCTGGTGCTGGTGTTGTTGTACGCGATCGCGAGAGTGGGGCCGCATTCGCGAAATGTTAATGGTGGTAACTAGGATTTTGTTCTACACGTTCGCGATACTGGGTTAGCGATCGAGTAAGTTGGTGTAGCAGTGAATCGCGAACGCGTGGGTATAATAGCGTTCGCGTAGAGGAGAGAGAAGGTTGGGGATTCATGCGTGATTGTTCATCGCGATCGCGTAGGTATGAGGGATCAGTGCACCGCATTCGCAAGTGGACCCTCGCATTCTCGTAAGAGGAAAATTGGGCAGTGGCATTTTGTTCTTCGCGAACGCGAGGCAATTTCCTCTTTCACCATTTGGACTTGAGAGCTTGGATTGAGGCGATATTTTGAAGGATTTTCAGAGGGATTGTTGGGTTAAGAGTTCTTAACTCGTTTTTGATTAAATTCCCTTAATCTATCATTGATGTTATCATTTAATTAGTGATTTGGGTTGAAATATCGGAGAAAATTGGAGGAAACTTCTTAAGCCGAATTTTGGGGATTTCAGCGTGATTTTGGTATTGGATTTGTATTATTTTAGTATGGTTGGACTCGATATCGAATGGGTGTTCGATTTTTGTAATTTTGGTCGGGTTATGATATGTGGGTCCGGGTCGACTCTTTCGAGCAATTTTTCAATTCTTAGCTAAAATCATTATTTCATTATTTAAATTAGTTTCCTATAGTTATATTTATAGTATGAAATTAATTTTTCTAGATTCGAGCCGTTTGGAGTAGGAATATCGAGGGAAAGGCCTTCTAATTGATTGATTAATTGAGTGTGGTGTGAGGTAAGTGACTTATCTAACCTTGTGTGGGGGAAATTCCCCTTAGAATTTGGTATTTTGATGATAATTTGTGATATATGAAAGCCGTGTAAGCAAGGTGACGAGTGCATACATGGGCTAAATGTTGAAATTTCGGTTTTTGCTACGTAGTTTCCTTTCCATGCCTTAATTGAATTACTTTAGCATGTTATAGTCATCATGTTTAGCCTAATTGCACATGTCTACTTGTCTTATCTCCTATTTGCAACTTGTATCACATGTTTAGTTGAATTACTTGCTTTTCTTGATTTCCCTATTCATTACTTAACTGTGGGAATTATTTACTTGAAATTTCTATCCTTGGAATATCATTTATTCAGTTATTGTGTTTTGGCTTTCGTGCTATTGTTGAGGTGATTGTTTGGTTGTTTGCATGAGGTTTCTGCCGTGCTGTTGTTATTGTTGCACGAGGTTTCTGCCATGCAGTTGTTATTGTTTGCACGAGATTATTGCCATGCGGTTTTTATTATTGCAGGAGGTTTCTGCAATGCTGTTGTGATTATTTATACGTATGCGGTTGTATAAGGTCTGGGTGTTGAAACGCATGCGGTGAGATAAGATGGGATTGATATGCATGGCTAGTGCGGTGTGATAAGGTGGGCTAAAACGCGGGATGCTATTTTGGAAACTGATTTTCAAAAACCAAATATAAAGGCTCCCGCGATGATATAAGGAAAAACTGTGATTTATTTTTACGATTTGGGACTACGAGGCCGTACCTCGGGAGTTCCCCTGTTGATATTCTTTATTTGTTGTATTGTTTGGTTCTTGCTTTCCTTAACATGTAAAATTCTTGTTTTTCCTTTCGTGTTGGCATTTCCTCGATTCCGTGTTGTTATTTCCCGTAAATTCTTTATTGTTCACCTCCCTATAATTTTCATTATATCATATTATCTCTATCTTGTTTCTTATTATCTCTAGTAGGGCCTTGACCCGACCTTATCACTACTCTACCGAGGTTAGGCTTGGCACTTACTGGGTACCATTGTGGTGTACTCATACTAAGCTTTTGCACATATATTTATGCAGATCCAGGTACATCCTACCATCCTCGGTATTAGTATGGTGTGTTGCTGCTTTGGATATTTCAAGGTGCACCTGCCCACTTCCGCATGCCTCGGAGTCGCCTTCTACCCTATGTTTCCTTATTTCCTTATGTTTTTGATAGATACTGATGTATCATATTGTTCAGAATTGTATCTAGAGCTTGTGACTTATATCTCACCGAGTTTTGGGAAATTGTACGTATTGACCTTATAGTCTACTGATGAAATTGTTGAAGTTTTGAAATTTTAAATTTTTATTTGATGTTTCCGCTTATTGTTAGGCGTACATAGTCTTAGGGACTATGTGCCATCACGACATCCTACAGAGGGGAATTGGGGTCGTGACAAGTTGGTATCAGAGCTCTAGGTTCATAGGAGTTATGAGTTACAAGCAGGTTTAGTTGAGTCTCGCAAACGTCTGTACTTATCTTCGGGAAGCTACGAAACTGTTTGGAAAAGATTCACTTCTTTGATTCCTTATCGTGTGAAATATTCGACTTCGGATTCTAAATTTCTATCTTTCTATTCTCGCACAAATGGCGAGGGCACGTATAGTTGAATCAGATGACCAGGCACCCGACCCCTTGCTAGAGCTGCGAGAGGCCGAGGCCGGGGTAGAGGTTGATGACATCCACGTGGTGCAGCCAAAGCACCCGCACGAGGTGCTACAGAGGAGCCACCGCTAGTTCCAGTTGGAGGGCAGGCATCTGAGCCGCCTGTTACTGCACGAGCTCTCCAGGAGACTCTCGCCTAGTTTCTGAGCATGTTCACTACTTTAGCTTAGGCAGGGTTGATCCCACTAGCTCCTGGTACATCTCAAGCAGGGGAAGGAGCACATACTCCTGCTGCCCACACCCAGAGAAGTGGGTCCAGGTTGACCAGGTCCTAGAGGTAATACTAGTGCAGTCGGTAGCCCCAATTCAGCCCAAGGATAGGGCAGTAGCTTCTGAGGATGAGCAACTCAGGCTAGAGGTACAAGAAATACCACCATTCTACTTCCAGTGGCTTGGTGTTAGAGGATGCCTAGGGTTTTCTTGAGGAGTGTCACTGTATCCTCCGTACTATGGATATTGCGGAGTGTAGTGGGGTTGCTTTCACTACGTTCCATCTTAGGGAAGCGATTTATCATGGTGGTGAGCATATGAGTTGGGTAGTCCGGTCGAGGTAGCTTCACTCACTTGGACTCAGTTCTCGGATATGTTTTTGAGGGAGTATGTTCCCCTAGAGTCTCAGAGATGAGTGGCACGCAGAGTTTGAGCAGTTGCGCCAGGGTTCTATGATTGTGTCGTAGTATGCATTCCGGTTTAGTTTTTTTTCTAGGGATGCACCAGCCTTGGTTGTTACTGTTAGAGAGCGGGTCCGTCGATTTATCGAGGAGCTCAACCCCAGTAACAGATTTAGCATGGCCCGAGAGTTGGAGATGGACATCGATTACGAGCAGGTAGTGGGGATAGCTAGGAGATTGGAGTGTATGTTGTCTCGGGAGAGAGGGGGGAAGGAGACCAAGAGGTCTCGAGAGTCTGGCACATTTAGTGGTACCCGTGCCCCAGCTGCAGCTTGTCATGGTAGGGGCTATGTGAGTCGCCCTGTTCATTCAGTACTTACAGCTTCCAGCGGTATTCCGACCACTCCTAGGCCTCATGCTCCCTATTATGCACCACCATTATCTAGTGCATCTCCTGCACGGGGTGCTTTCAGCGGTCAGTCCAGCTGATCAAGCTCGAGTTAGCCTCAGCAGCCACGTCCTCCGAGAGCTTGTTCTGAGTATGGTGACACTCGTCATATGGTGAGGGATTGCTCCAGACTCAGGAGGGGTGCACCTCCACATACTACTCAGGCTCTGCATATTCCAACGGGCCCTCAGGTTTCTCAGTCCATGGTCGTCACACCAACTGCCAACCAACCTGCACAACCAGCTAGAGGTGGAGGTCGGGTAGGTAGAGGTCTCCCTAGAGGGGGAGGCCAGGTCAGATATTATGCTCTTCCTTCTAGGACGGAGGCAGTTGCATCCGATTCTGTCATCACAGGTATTGTTCAAATCTGCCATAGAGATGTATCAGTCTTATTTAATCCAGGCTCCACTTATTCATATGTGTCATCTTATTTTGCCCCGTATTTGGGCGTAACCCGTTGTTCTTTGAGTCCTCCTGTCTATATGTCTACACTTGTGGGTGATTCTTATGTTGTTGACCATGTGTATCGGTAGTGTTTAGTAGTTCTTGATGGTATTCAGACCAGAGCTGATTTATTGTTGCTAAATATGGTAGACTTTGATATTATTTTGGGCATGGACTGGTTGTCTCCCTATCATGCTATTCTCGATTGTCACGCCAAGACCGTGACACTGGCTATGCCAGGATTACCACGAATATAGTGGAAATGTGCTTTAGATTATGTTCCTTGCAGAGTTATCTCATTTCTAAAGGCTCAACATATGGTTGAGAAATAGTGTAATGCTTATTTAGCTTTCGTGAGGGATGTCGGCGTTGATACTCCTATCATGGAGTCAGTTCTGGTAGTGAGGGATTATCTAGATGTATTTCTGGCGATCTTCCGGGCATGCGCCCCGACAGAAATATGGACTAAAGTATTAATTTGTTACCGGGAATTCAACCCATTTCGATTCCACCCTATCGTATGGACCCAGCAGAGTTGAAAGAGTTAAAGGGACAGTTGCAAGAGTTTCTTGGTCAGGGCGTCATTCGGCCCAGTGTGTCGCCTTGGGGTGCTCCAGTCTTATTTGTAAAGAAGAAAGATGGTTCTATGCGTATGTGTATTGGTTATCGCCGGTTGAACAAGGTTACAGTGAAGAACAAGTATCCATTACCATGTATTAATGACCTATTTGATAAGTTACGGGGTGCCAGAGTGTTCTCTAAGATCGACTTGCATTTATGCTATCATCAGTTAAAGATTTGGGAGCCAGATATCCTGAAGACTGGCTTTAGGACTAGGTATGGACACTACGAGTTCCTTTTGATATCTTTTGGGCTGACCAATGCCCAACAGGATTCATGCACTTGATGAACAATATATTTTAGCCTTATCTTGACTCATTTGTCATTATGTTATTGATGATATTCCGGTGTACTCCCGGAGTCGGGAGGATCATGAGAAGTACCTGAGGACTGTGCTTCAGAACTTGAGAGAAAAGAACTTATATGCAAAATATTTGAAGTGTGAATTCTGGCTAGATTCAGTGGCATTTTTGGGCAATGTAGTGTCGGGTGAGGGGATCAAGGTAGATCCGAAGAATGTTGAAGCAGTGCAGAGTTCACCCATACCGTCCTTAACTATGGTGATTCGGTGTTTTCTTGGTTTGGTGGGGTATTACCGTCGATTCGTGGGGGGTTTCTCATCTATTACAGCACCTATGACCAGATTAACCCAGAAGGGTGCTCCGTTCAGGTGGACCGAGGAGTCTGAGGAGAGCTTTCAAAAGCTCAATACTGCTTTGACTACAGACCCAATTTTGGTATTTCCCACAGGTTCGAGGCCTTATACTATGTATTATGATGCGTCGCGTATTGGTCTCGGTAAGGTATTGATGTAGGACGGTAGGGTAATTGCCTACGTGTTTAGACAGCTGAAGGTGCATGAGATTTTCACCGATCACCGGAGTCTACAACATCTGTTCAAACAGAAGGATCATAACTTGTGGCAGTGGAGGTGGTTAGAGTTGCTTAATGACTATGATATCACCATTCTATATCATCCCGGGAAGGCCAATGTGGTGACCGATTCCTTGAACGGCTGCAAAAACTTTAACCGGCAATTAATCATTTGTCGTTGTAGCCGACGCCGGCAAAGTCTCTAGCGGCCATTTGATCAAATGCCGGTAAAGACCGCGATTATGGCTAGTATATGTGTGCTAGCTTTAGCGGCAATTATTTTCCGACAATTATAATTGCCACTAAAGCTTCCCAAAAATTCCATATATAATACATTTTGCAGCTTTTACTATTGTCGCTAAAGATCAACTTAATTGCTAGTAGAAGGAACCCCATTTGGCGATAAATATGATGGCCATTGGACTATTCATGCATTTACCTTCTTTTACATATATAACGAATTTTCGTTATAGCATATGTAAATTTATCTTATTACCATCCAGGAAGTCCTTTTATCAATTTTTCTTATTGCAATTAAAAGTAAATAATAATAATCCATGTCAAAATGCCAAATTCACTTCATTAAATCCACATCAAACAAAAACAACTACTAATTCACAATTTCAAAGCGTCGACGGTATAATAAAGAAGCTAAACTATTAGAATCTAATTACTAGTATTAGCTTTTGATAATGTGTTATCAAATGGCTATGCTTGCCACATCCCAAATTTCTAAATATCAAAATGTATGACCTGAAACGATAAAATAAAGGCAAAATACATATATAGCCCATTTAACTTGACTCCATTTTTTATTTTGGCACTCTATCTCAACCTTATTTTATTTTGGCCTCCAACTTTATTTCTTATGTTTCATTTTAAAACGAAAGATGACTAGCCACATAGTGTGAATTGGCTCACCTGATAGGCGCGTGAGGCAGATTCATTTTGGCAAATTTCCTTCAACAGTAATAAAATAATTGTTGGCCCCATTTCAATCCCCCAACTTCCTTCCCCCTTATTTCATCTTCATTATTTCCTTCCCCATTCACTGTTGCCCCATCTTCATTCTCAAAGTTCCAAAGCTTTCATCTGCCAATTTCATACCTGGCCATATAGAAAACTTCAAACTTTTGCAATTTTATTCTGATTAATTTTTTCATGTGGCTTTATTTCATATAAACTTGATGTTTGAAGTGAATCCATATCTTAAAGAAAATTATATTTTCATAATGGAATGTATATTTATTCTTGTGGATTTCAAGTTGAACTGAAAGTACCATGGATACCAAGAAATTCAGGTCGTCCCTTTTATGGGTGTAAATTCGACAATGTACGTGAACCATTTTCGGATTTCATTTTTAATGTTGTCATTTTCTTGTATAAATAAGAAGCGGACTTAATTTTACACAAATACGGTCGGGTCGGATATTTTAGTATTGACCCGTTTGACAAGGATGAAAAAACTAGGTGGCAACATTTAATTAGATATTTATTACACCTCAGATTTGTGCATACACACGCTCTATATTTTTTGCACTGATTTCAACTTTTGTGTTAAAGTGAAACATAAGAAATAGAGTTGGATGGCCAAAATGGAACAAGGTTGAGATAGAGTGTCAAAATACAAATAAGACCAAGTTGAATGGGCTGTATATGTATTTGTCCTAATATAAAAGAATATCAAACATACAACCACATGTGAAATTCATCAATAATAAAGAAAAATATTATGGGATATTTAGATTAAAAAAATAGAATATCTTTCGCCACTTCCTTTGTTCTTTCAATTTCTTCATTATCAGCGGCTGCTATATTCTAAAAAGGAAACATATTTTTTTGGCATGCTCACAAATGCTCACAAGTTAAGAAGAGAGGCTTCTCTATAATCGTTAAAATTAGCAGAACAAACAATTTTTTAAATAGACTGTAAGAAATAAAAGGACAAGTTAAAATTAGAACTCTAATGCTCATGCAGACTGATTACATATATACAAAATGATATCTCACCTATTGTCACGATCCCAATTTTTCTCCGTAGGATGTCGTGACAGCACCTAGAGTCGAAGACTAGGTAATCTTAACACTTACTAAGTAAACAAAAGAATTCGACCATCAAATGAACAATACGAGATAAACAAATCTTATACAAATTACAATTCTCAAAACCGGCAGCACAAGTCATAAGCTCTACCCAGTTCGCTAAGAGAATCCTTAAGTACAAATGTTCGGAATGGAAATCAAACAGTACAAAAACAAAATCAGAAGGTGACTTTGAGGCTTGCAAATGCGACGACGGGTTTACCTTGAGTCTCCACAGCTCGACCAGCCAGTTAATAACCAACAACAGGCACCTGAATCTGTACAAAAATATACAAAAGGGTAGTATGAGTGTACCACAACGGTACCCAATAAGTATCAAGACTAGCCTCGGTGAAGTAGTGACGAGGGACAGTCAATACACCTACCGGACTAAACAACCTGAACAAGTGTGAAGGTGAACTAGCAGAGGAAACAATATTAATATAAAGCTAAACAAGATAAGGAACACAGATTAATACTTGCGATGATTCACTGATAGCAACAATATTTAACAGGAAGCTGTTAGGTGATAATGTTATAGAGTAAGCTGAACACAGTCTAAGTTCGGGGAAATCAAATAAAGGAAAAACCAGCAACAACTCCATAAGAACAACCGCTTTCATACCAGATCTGTTCAAGCATTTTCACGAGGTATCGAACCTCATAATCATAGCTCACGGGTCCCAATTCACTTGGCATCTCGTGCCCACATTTCCATAAATAACCGCACAGACGACTCACATGCTGAGTGAACAACTCTCACTTAGAAGGCAAGTAGACAAGAATACACGTAATTGTCAATAACGTTAGGATTTATCTTCTCAAACTAGTATGGGTGATTAATCTACATGTATGCTTGTGCAAGTGTTCTACCACGATCTAAGTCATCAAATAAGAGCAAAGACAATGAATGGCATATAAGAAAGGATCGCCACAAAATATACAGTGTAAATAAGACAACAATGAAGTTTGAAGTAGCGACCATCACAACAAGATTAGCTACATAGACCTGAGCAAATAATGCAATACGGGAGAGAACAATTAATAGTATGATAAGGAAAACAACAATCAAAGACAAGTGCACAGAAAAGGGGAAATGACAACAAGAGCACTCTCGGGGTACCGCCTCATAGTCTCAAATCATAAAATGAATCACAACTTTACTTATGTCACCCATGTGTATCAATAATCATAATCGCATGGCAGAAACCTCGTGCAAACAATAACAACTACACTACAGTAACCTTGTGCAACAATACCGACTGCACGACAGAAACCTCATTCCACAATAACAACCTGCACGACAGAAACCTCATGAAACAATAACAACCGCACGGCAGAAACCTCATGCAATAATAACAACTACACGGCAGAAACCTCATGCAACAATAACAACTGCAAGGCAGAAACCTCGAGCAACAATAGCAATCGCACGACAAAAACCTCGTGCAACAATAACAATCGCACGACAAAAACCTCGTACTACAATAACAACCGCACGACAGAAACCTTGTGCAAACATAACACTGAATGCAACAACAACAACAACAATAATAACAACAACAACAACAACGACAATAACACAAGAAAATAACAAGTAAATCAACTCAGGAACTCCAGAACACAAAGAGAAGGAAGAACAAGCTCACAAGGAAAGACACAACAGGAAATAATGGTACAACATAGCAATAGCTCAAGAAGGAAGAGATATTGTGTAGCAATGATTCCACATAAGTACAATTCAATGATAAGAGGGATAACATGAATCAATGACTCCAATTGAGGGTAAGTCAACAATGATAAGGGATAACAAAACTTCAATTAGGGTTGATCGATCACGGAAAAGATTCAACAAATTCAATTAAGGATAAGCATATTATGGGAAAGATAATAATACCTTCAATCAAGGATAAGCAATTACGGAAAGGATATCATAGCAATAAAAGAAGCAACAACTTCAGTTAAGGCACATAAGAGTTTAATCAACAATAAGGGTAAAACATGGAGCAATTAATTCCAATTAAGACACGTAAGGGTGAATTAAGTAAATGGGGGATTTAACATAACAAACAACTTCATATCTAATGAACATAAGAACCTAAGATCCCTAAAAGGTCAAATTTCTAAAATAAGCCTGAGCACGTACTCGTCACCTCGTGTACACGGGCTTCACATGACACAATTAGCACCAAAGACTCAAATCCTAAGGGGTAGTTCCCCCACACAAAGTTAGGCAGGATACTTATCTCAAAGAAGCTAGTCTGTTACTCTAAAATGACCTTCTCGAGTGAAAAAACCTTGGAATGGCTCAAATCTAGGCAAAATAACTTCAAATCATAAATAAATGGTATTGTACTGATTGTGAATAGATTCAGAGCATTCGGAGGCCGAGTCCAGAGGCAAGAGCATTGCAGGGTAGATAGGAAACGATTCCGAAAAATAAAGCTTCAATCTTTAACAAAAATTAAAAAGTCAACCCAAATATCAATCCTGGGCCCGCACCTCGGAACGTGATAAACTTTACAAAATTCGAACACACATTCAATTACGAGTCCAACCATACTAATTTCATCCAATTTCGATTCCGAATCGATGTTCAAAACCCAATTATTCTCTTTAGAAAGGTTTTTGATAAAAATCCCCAATTATACAATCAAAACATGGATTAATTCAAAAATGAACTTCTGTAATCATATTAAAATACAAAAATTATAGTTAGATGCTACCCCCATGAAAATACGAGAAGAACGCCGCAAAAATACCTTAATTGGAGCTCTAGAACTTAAGATATGCTCAAAATACTAAATAAACGCAGTCTGATTTTTTTAATACATATGGAATTTCACTTCCGCACATGCGGTCTGCCAGCTATATTTGCCGCATTAGCGGACCATCTTTCGCACCCGTTCTCTTCTCCGATACTAAAATGAGCATAACTCCCTCATACGATGTCCAAATTTGACGATTCTTGTTTCTATGGCTCCGTAATTACGATACGGATCTAACGCTTCAATCAAAACATAAATTGGAAGTCATTTACTTAATGTGGTACAATTGTTGCTTGAAGAAACGATGTCGGAACATCAAAACCGAGCGCAACACAACCCAAACATATTCGAAACTCATATGAGCCCCTTGAGACCCCGTCCGAACATACCAATAAGTCCCAAAACATAACGTAGACCTGATCGAGGCCTCAAATCACATCAAACAACATCAAAACTATGAATCGCACCTCAGTTTGAACTTAATGAACTTTCAACTTCTACAACGCGCGCCAAAACATATCAAATCAACCCAGAATGACGCCAAACTCCTCAAGGAAGTTCGCACTTTCATGTAGGTCATTGTGGATCCCAAACTCCTCGTATACTCTCCATAAGCTCATCTCACTCAAGAATATTGCACTCAATTCAATGATTCGTGAAAGATTCGCTCATCACTCTCAAAAGAATGTCACAAGTACGGCTCTAATTACCATATGTTTTCCCCTCATGTAGATCACCACTAATGTAAGCCCACTGGGCTTGAAATCACGTAGGGATTGTTCGGCATGTAATGAAGGCTTTTGGACTAAGGAGGGAAATGTTGGAATAGAACGGGTTAATCTTTCCTTTAGCACTCCATTTTCTCTTTTTGGCTCATACTTTGCCGACTCTTTGAGTCATTTTCTTTTTTTCCCTTAGGAAACTAGAGAGACTTGACATCACTCTTTCATAGCATGATATTCATATTCTCCTTATTTGTTTTCTCCATGCTTTGCACTTTGTCTATCTTTTGAATCCTTTTAACCCTTCAAATTATTCACTTTCTTTTTGTGTTTTTCTTTTGTTCTTTCTTTCTTTTTATTTGCCTTTCCTTTTTTTCATTTATTTTCTCTTCTTGTGCCTTGATACCACTTTTAAACTCCTCATCTCTACCCCAAACTTATGTTTTCACCATTTGTTTCTCATGAGTGCTAAGGAAAGCTTAGGTGCCAAGAGAAGGTCACTATAAAACGAGTAAAGACTTGTAACATGGTTATCGAATGAATGAAAAAGGCTTTAGGCTCAAAAGGGTTGACTAAGGATAACATCATTGGTGGGCCATGGAAGGTTTCAAAACGGGTCAAGGAGAGCCTACAATCACTTCTCAAGCCAAACAAACTTAGAATTTAGCCTAGAAACACATTCGGGGCAAGTTCTAGGTCATTCGCATGGGTACTTGGACTTGTAACAAAATATCTCACCTCTCACACAACCGGATTGTTAAAGAGGATAGAGTTGAGGGCCCACAACAACCATATTCAAGATTGAAGATTACTAATGGTTCAGCTAAACCACCTGATGATTGCCTAAGTCAACACAAAAGTCACAAGGTCACTAACTAGAGCCATTTTTATCAAAAGCTTGTTTTTAACCATAAGCGTGTAGTTAAGTGTGTTGGTACCAAGTGAAGCATGTTTGACCCCTTTTTATTCATTAACACTATTGTTTCTACCTAAACATCAAAAATGGACTCAATCCCTTAAGAAGGTTGTCATGCCATCCATCGTTGGGAAGAGCCACCCGGTTCACACAAAACCCACCTTTGGAAACAACAGTGGCATTAAGAAAACCAAAGGCTTATTTGCTCTTTGAAACATAAAGAAAGAAGCTACCGAATAAAAAAAAGCGATTAACATAGATAAAAAGCTAGACTACTAAGAAAACAAAATAAAGAAGCTATGGAATAAGCTATTGAAAGTGCGACAAATGAATATAAAAACCAAGGGGAATAGAATATATACATCAAAAGAGATGGAGGAATATATACATAATGAAAGAGAAAATAAATATAAAAGAAAAATAGTATTAAAGTTATTACAGGCCAATGTCATCAAATTAAACCCACCAAAATAGACCACCCCGTGAATAAAAATAAGCATTGTCCTCAATGCTTAGAAAAATCAAAATAAGGGAGGGTAGAGAGTATAGAAAACTCTCTATGTGGTCTCAGGGTGCATGGCAGCATCACCATCCTCGGGCTCCTCCAACTGGATCTCATAATCCTCTGCTCGGGGAACAACGGGGTTGGAGAACATCTGAAGCACCTCCTCGGCAGTATGGGTAGAAAGGTCTGGCTCGTCAGACTAGCCAGCTGGTGCCTCTGCTGATGGTGCTGCTGGGTCTGTTGGTACTGATGGATATGTCTCCATCAGTATGTCAAATGGTAAATCACCAGCTGTTGCAATCTTTGTCACCTCATTTCTCAATCTCTCCACTTATTTCTTCGAGGCCTGTGATTTCCTCATCTTCTTCACTTGTTTGCCCAACTCCTCAATAGCTCCCCCATGTGCCACCAGTGTATTCATAATGGTCTTCTGGTTGTCCATGATCTTCTTTTAATGTCTCCTCCACTAACGGAGGAACCCGTGGTACTGCTGGTGTAGAAGACTGTGCTACAACAACACTGGATATGTCAGATAGCTTTGAAGTAGCTGTCTGCATCCAGTTGTTGAGACTCGCAGTGCAGTGAGTGGATATGTGGATGAGGCAGGCACTAGTACTGATGTTGATGGTCTAGAAGATAAAGGTGGTGGCATTTTAGTTGTCTCGGTGGAAGGATCGGACGCTGTGGAAGGCATGGGAGCTATAGATGGATCAACTGTAGAATCTGTAACCACCAACGATGGCTCATCAAATTGGCCAACAGTGGTACTTTCCTTACTCTTGAACTTTGGGTTTCCCGGACCTTGCAAGGAGTACCATGAAAAGGGCTTCTTGACCTGCACTTTTGTATCAAAACTACTTGGCTCCACCATTGCATCCGTGAGATATTCTGTGAGGGTGCTGGGATATGGGTAGGAGCTTTCACCTTTCTTGACGACCACTGACATGTTAGCCGACATGATGGCAACCACATTGATTGGGTTCCCGGCCATGATAAATGCCACCAAAATTGGCCGGGGAATCGGAAGATAGTTCTCATTCTGGCGTGGGTCAATACAGCTGCACACAAAAGTTTGCCACCCCTTTGCTTCAAAGTTGAGGGTGGCCCATGCAATGGGAACCTCTGTTGTGATCCACGGTGGTGGTTGGTCCTGGAGAAGCCAAAATCTCTACTAACCAAGGGCGAGCTACATCACCCATAGTAAGCTTCTGCAAGTACTGGTTTGCCTCTACCTCCTCGAATCCCAGGTGAGTGTTCAGAGTGCTTGGGTCGAATCCGACTTTCAAATTTCTCACTTTGGTCACTTTGGAACCATTCTTGATGTGTGCCACATTGGCATAAAACTCCCGTACCAAGTGCTCTTTGGCATCCATAACACTCTGGGTGAACCACATCCACCCCTTGCGCTCCCTGAACTGCTTAAGGACATTTGGATTGTATTTATCCAAATCCTTCAGCAAGAATTGTCGCTCAAGTGTGAGCGATCTCTAGGGCCACCACTCTCTAATCTTTGTGAAGGTAGTCAAACTCACGAACCTATCTACCTATACTTCCTTCTTCTTCGACCTCTCTAGGCCGCCCACTCTAGTGTCTCCTCCCCTACCATCATCAGGAATATCATCATCATCTACTTCAACTGGTGCAGAGGGAGTGTGTGTAGAGGAGGGCTCTAAACCCTGGCTACCGGCATCGGAACCCTCAGAAGAACTTGTTGTGGTGGAGGGTTCGTTGCACAGTTGGTATCTCCTAGTGAATTGTGGTGGTTGGGACTGGGCCTCAAGCTGTACCTCCACTGAGTGACCCTCAGAGGCTTCCCTAAACGGGACATACGAGCTTGATTCTGAGGGCTCTATGGCCCTACCTCTCCCACTGGTCGGCTCTTTGGCTATTGCTTTTAATTGCACTCCCAGAGGTTGAGTGCCCTTTCCTCGGCCTTGTGAGGGTTCACCCCTCCCTTTAGATGTATCACCTCTTCCTCATGATCAATTCATTGTCTGCAATACAAAGCACATAAGTCAGTTAAAGTTCAGAAGCATGTTAACAGTTGCAGGAAATCAGTGTACAAAAGAGACAGTGTGGACCGCACAATATTGAGTGTGGCCGTAGACTGCCTTGTGCGGACCGTAAAATTTTAAAGTGCGGTCGCACATGCTGAAGTGCAGACCGCACAATTTTGAGTGCGGCCGCACAAAACCAGGTTCAGAATATTGGTTCTCTGAATTTTCGAAGTGCAGTCGCACATAATTTTCCGCAGACCGCATAATTTTTATGCGAACCGCACAACTTTGAGTGCGGTCCGCACTTTTCATGTATCACATTTTGCCCTAATTCGAGATCTGCGGACCGCACAATCAAAAATAAAATGACATTGAATTAGGTTTTGCAATATTTGCACAATTTAACACATGATATTTTCAAATTAAACATGATGAATGATCTACCTAGTCCCTAATGAGCACATATGAAATTACCCACAAATTTTAAAGCACACATGTAGAGCATTTGACATTTTAGGCCTAAAAATAACTATACTAATTAAGAACAAAAAAAAACAAATTGAAAAATCTAAACATGAATTTAACATACCAGTGATGAAGGATGGGGGTAAGAATCTACACTGATGAAATGAATGTGGATTGTGAGGTACTTTTTGTGCACTGTGCTTGCTTAGGTCTCAAAATTTTAGTGTGTGTAAAGTTGTGAATAGTGCAATGAGGTCCTATTTATAGGTTGACCAAAGTCGATCAAAATTGAAGCTGAGTGCGGCCGCACAATTTTGAGTGTGGTCCACACTCTTTACCCGAACCTTACTGAAGTTTTGCGGTCCGCACAAAAGTGAATGCGGCTGCAGACTCTTTACTTGAACCTTGCTGAGTTCTGTGGTCCACACAAAAGTGAGTGCGGCTGCAGGAATTTGTGCGGTCCACACAATTTTGTGTGTGACCGCAGAATGGCCTTTTCTCTACAATTCAAAACTTCAGAGAGTTGGAGTTTTGGGTGTCCAGTTGTGCGGCGGCACAAAGAATTGTGCGGCCGCAAATTCTTCTCTGTTGTGGCATACAAAATTGTGCGATCCGCATAATAAATGTGTGGTCCGCATTGTTTCAACACTTGGCCAATTTTTTCGAACACAGTACCAGCAATACGCACTCATTCCTGCAATTCACTTCAAAACCAGTTAGCTCAATACAAAACCTATCTAAAAAAGAAGAACATAAAAAATGAAAAGAAACATAGGTTGCCTCCTAAGAAGCACTTGATTTAACGTTGCGATACGACGCAGATTACCATCAATCACTTGAAATGAATTAACGCCATGACGTGGACATCATCAACTTTACCAAGATAATGCTTTACCCGGTGACCATTGACTGTACTTCATCATTTTTGTTCTTCAAGTCTAATGCACCAAAGGGTGTGACATTCACTACCTCAAACGAACCACTCCACTTAGACTTCAGCTTTCCCGGGAATATTCGTAATCGAGAATTGATCAATAACACAAGATCACCTTCTTGAACTCCTTGTTCCGAATGTACTTGTCATGGAGGTACTTCATCTTGTCCTTATATAAAGACGAACTTGTATAAGCATGGTACCAGAATTCATCAAGCTCATTCAATTATGCCTCCCTTAAGTTGGCAGCGAAATCCCATTCAAGATTAAGCTTCTTCAATGCCCACATAGACTTGTGCTCAAGTTCCACCGGAAGGTGACAAGCTTTCCCGAACACTAACCGGTATGCAGACATACCAATCGGTGTTTTGTAAGCCGTCCTATAAGCCCAAAGAGCATTATCAAGTTTCTTTTACCAATCTGTCCGGTTAGCATTCACTGTCTTTGACAAAATACTCTTGATCTCCCGGTTGGAGACTTCCACTTGCCTGCTTGCTTAAGGATGATAGGGGGTCGAGACTTTGTGAGTGACACCATACTTTGTGGGTAAGGTATCAAAAGCTTTGTTGCAAAAGTGTGATCACCCATCACTAATAATGGCCCTTGGAGTACCAAATCTTGTGAAGATTTTCTTTTTTAAAAATGCTACCACACTTCGAGCTTCGCTGTTGGGTAAAGCCAAGGCTTCAACCCACTTTGACACATAATCCACAAGTACCAAAAATGTAAGTGTTCCTACAAGAGCTCACGAACGGACCCATGAAATCAATGCCCCACACATCAAAAATGTCAATCTCCAAGATGGTGGTGAGGGGCATCTCATTTTTCTTAGAACTCCCACCGGCCCTTTGACATTCATCACAACGCTTGACGAGATCGCTAGCGTCCTTGTAAAGATTAGGCCAATAGAATCCACAACTCAACACTTTTGTTGCCGTTCTAGCTCCACCATGGTGACCACCATATGGTGAAGAGTGGCAAGCCTCAAGAATTTCCACTTGTTCTTCCTCCGGTACACATCGTCGAATCACACCATCGGTACAAATCCGGAAGACATATGGCTCATCCCAATAATAGTCAAGGCAATCCCATTTAAGCTTCTTCCTTTGGTTTGAAGAGAACTCATTCGGTACAATAACACTCACAAGATAATTTGCTAAGTCGGCGAACCATGGCATCCCGGTATTTGAAATGGCTAGAAGTTACTTGTCGGGGAAGGAATCATTTATCTCAAGGCCGTCATGTGGCCTCCCCTCCTCCTCCAAACGAGACAAGTGGTCCGCCACTTGGTTTTCACTACCCTTGCGGTCTTGAATCTCTAGATCAAACTTTTGCAATAGAAGAACCCACCGCATTAACCTTCCCTTTGAATCCTTTTTGCTCATTAAATACCAAAGCGCCGCATGATCAGTGTGGACAATCACCTTTGTACCTATCAAGTACGGGTGGAACTTCTCCATAGCAAAGACAATAGCAAGTAGATCTTTTTCGGTCACTGTGTAGTTGACCTGGGCATCATTTTTGGTCTTGCTAGCATAGTATACCGATGGAAGATTTTGTTGATACGTTGCCCCAAACCTGCTCCAACCTCCACATTGCTTGCATCACACATGAGCTCGAAAGGAAAGATCCAATCCGGTGAGGTGATAATAGGAGTAGTAGTCAATTTCAACTTGAGCAATTCGAATGCCTTCATGCAGTCCTCGTTGATATAGAACTTCGCATGACCTAAGAAGCTCCTCACTCCCTTCACGGATGTAGGGGTGGGAGTTTAGATATCACCTCTATTTTGGCCTTGTCGACCTCAATACCATGCTTTGAAATTTTGTGGCCGAGGACAATGCCTTCCTCGACCATGAAGTGACATTTCTCCCAATTCAAAACCAAGTTTGTCTCCTCACATCTTGCCAAGACCTTATCCAAGTTGTTCAAGCAATCATCAAAAGAATTTCCGACCACGAAAATGTCGTCCATGAAGACCTCAAGAAAATCCTCCACTATGTCGGTAAAGATGGCCATCATACACCGTTGAAAAGTTGCTCGTGCATTGCATAACCCAAATGGCATTCGCGAGAATGCGAAAGTACCATAGGGACAAGAGAAAGTAGTCTTCTCTTGGTCATTCGGAGCAATAAGAATTTGATTGTAGCCGGAATATCCGTCAAGGAAACAATAAAAAGCTCGACCGGCCAACCTATCAAGCATTTGATCAAGGAATGGGAGTGGGAAATGATATTTCCGAGTGACTTTGTTGAGCTTCCGATAGTCCATACACACTCTTCACCCGGTCACCGTTCTGGTGGGGATCAACTCGTTCTTGTCATTTGTGACCACAGTCATGCCCCCTTTCTTTGGGACACATTGCACCGGAAAGGTCCACGAGCTATCGAAAATGAGGTAAACAACCCCGGCATCCAACCATTTTATGATTTCTTTCTTCACTACCTCTTGCATTTCTTCATTTAATCTTCTTTGATGTTCAATTGAGGGTTTGGCATCCTCCTCCAAAATAATCTTGTGCATGCAAAAGGCCGGGTTTATACCCTGAATGTCCGCCAATGTCCATCCTATAGCTTTCTTCCTCTTTTGTAGCACCACCAAAGTAGAGTCTACCTGCACGTTAGTCAAACAAGAGGAAAGAATAAACTATAAAGTAGAACATAGCCCAAGGAATTCATACCTAAGATGTTGAGGCAATGGCTTTAACTCCAAAGTGGGAGGCTCCTCGATTGAGGGCTTTGTTGGAGAAGTCTTCCGGTTCTCAAGATCTAAGGACAATTTTCGAGGTTCATAAGTGTAAGACCCCATTCCTTGCAATGCATTTACATATTCCACATAGATTTCCTTTTCATCATCATCATGATTAAGCAATACATCCTTCGAAGTATCATCAACATTCATCATGGCACTAGCATCATCAACAATCACCTCGGTCACAAAGTCCACAAACGAACAAACTTCATTGCTATTCAGTTGCCTCATAGATTTGCATACATGGAAAACCACCTCGTCATCGCCAACCCGGAAGGTGAGCTCACCGGTTTCCACATCAACAAGAGCCTTCCTCGTAGCAAGGAAAGGTGTACCCAAGATAATAGGCACCTCATAGTCCACTTCGCAATCAAGAATCACAAAGTCCGTCGGGAGGATGAGCTTATCAACACGAACCAGCACATTATCAATAATACCCAATGGTCTCTTCATAGTACGATCCGCCATTTGTAAACTCAAAGATATAGGTCTTGGTTGCCCAATTCCCAATGTTTTGAACACCGAGTGGGGCATCAAGTTGATAGTCTCCCCTAGATCACATAGAGCTTTGGCAAAGTCGGAGCTCCCAATAGTGCAAGGGATTGTGAAAGTGTCGGGATCTTCCAACTTCGGAGCCATTGAGTGCACAATAGCACTCACTTGATGTGTCATCTTGATAGTCTCACAATTCATTGATCTTTTCTTTGTCAGCAAATCCTTCATGAACTTTGCATAGACGGGCATTTGTTCCAACGACTCAACCAATGGCACATTGATGGATAAGCTCTTCATTATGTCAATAAACTTATTGAATTAGTTCTCGCTATTTTGCTTGGCGAGCCTTTGAGGCCTTTGGCACTACTGGTTTCGGTATGTCAATCACATGTTCCCTAGATGGGTTCACTTCTTCTTGAGTCTCCTCCACATTTTCATAAATATCAGTTCTCACTTCTTCATTAGCTTGAACCACATTGCTTGGAATTTCATCTTCTTGAATCACTACATCATCATCTACAATTCTTCTTTGGTTTGAGGTTGTTGCCTCCCCACCTTTTCCACTCCTTGTGGTTATGGCCATGGCATGTCCCGTGTTGTTCACACCCTTCGGGTTCACCACCGTGTCACTAGGTAGTGTCCCCTTAGGACGAGTGTTTAAAGCTTGCGAGATTTGCCCTGATTGAACGTCCAAATTACGGATTGAAGTGTTGTGAGAGGCTAGTTGATCCTCGGAGTCAGCATTTTTCTCCATCATTTATTTGAACATATTTTCAATCTGTCTCATATCATTATTCGAAGAGCTAGAACCATGAGACGGATAAGGAGGCGGGTTGCTTGGTTGTTGATACATCGGGGGCCTTTGAAAGCCCGACCCCCGATTACCTTGGTTATTATTCCAACCCCTTTGGTTGTTGCCTCACCAATATCTTTGATTGTTGCCAACCCAATTGCCTTGGTTTCCTTGATTATTGTTATTATTCCAATTATCTTTATTGTTGTTACTACCACTCCAATTGCCTTGGTGGTTTTGATTGTTCCAATTTCATTGATTTCCTTGAGATCGCCATTGTTGTTGATTTGGGCCTTGAGAGTTGTTTCTTTTCCCTTGGTAGTTGTTCACATATTTCATTTCTTCCTCTTGCTCATTGTATGATTCGTCTTGGTCAACCCCACTATCATTTTGCACAAATTGTTCCACATGGTTTTGCACTTGTTGACCCTTTTGCCTTCGCTTGTTCACCATCATGTTGACACCTTCCATTGCATTTACTTGCTTAGGACCTTGAACTTGTTGAAGTTGAGCTTTGGCTAATTGATTCATTGTTGTGGTCAACTCGGCAATTGCTTGCCCGTGATCATGCAATTCTTTGTGTAGGTGAATCATATTTGGATCACCTTGAGGAACATTAGTCTACTTTGCCATGTCTATGAAGTATCCGCCATTTCATCTAAAATATCACAAACTTCGACATATGGTGTTGTCATGAAATTCCCACCAGCATGTTGGTTGACCACGCATTGATTGGTAGTATTGATCCCCCTGTAGAAAGTTTGTTGAATCATAGCCTCAGTCATGTCATTATTCGGGCACTCTTTCACCATAGTACGGTACCTCTCCCAAATCTCTTGCAAAGACTCATTGGGTTGTTACTTGAATGCTAGAATCTCGTCTGGAAGAGTAGCTATACGCCCGGAGAAAAGAATTTGGCAATAAATTTTTCCGCCAATTCATCCCACGTATGAATAGAATGGTTTGGCAATCTTTATAACCAATCCAAGGCTTTCCCCCGTAGAGAGAAGGGAAATAGCCTCAACCTTAGAGCATCCTCAGAGACGTTGGTTTGTTTACTCCCCTAGCAAGTGTCCACAAACCCCTTCAAGTGTTTGTATGCATTTTGACTCGGAGCCCCGGTGAAGGATCCCCATTGTTCTAGCAATTTAAGCATAACATTGGTGATTTGGATGTTGCCCGCCCTAATGCGGGGCGTGACTATGGCACTTGCGTATCCTTCATTTGGAAACACTCGGTGTGGAGCCGCTCTTGGTGGAGGTGGGGGAGGGACGGGAATATCGTCATGAGGCAGTCGGCCTCCCCTATTTGCTTGAGGTTCAAGAGGAACCTCCTCCCCTTGGTCATCGTCCACTTCCTCCCCCAAAGGCAAGTTTCTGAGAGGATCATTGTTGAGAGCCATATTTGTACCTACAAATCGATTCATAAAAAGGTTAGTAACTTGGAAGGAAAAGAAGACAAGTCATACACAAAACCAAATATATAGCTAAATCCATTTTTAGCTCCCTGACAACGATGCCAAAAACTGATGTCGCCCAAATTCACACCACTGATTGGGATTGTGAAGCGGTCGATGCAATTATAAATACCCAATTTTTAGTCAGGGTCGATTCCTTAGAGATATTATATTGGATTAGGGCTTATATTGGATTAGGTTTATATTTAGACTAGGTGTATGACGTGCCTAAATTGCACTTCCACAAACTTTGTTGTTTCTTTCTACTTCTAAAATTTATGCTATTGTTTGTAAATGTAAAGCTATAGAATGATATTTTTGTTGTTTTTCAAGTTTATAAAAGATCTAGGTTTGTGACTTCCACCCAGGTGGTTACCTAACGGGTTCTGGGCTTTAGGGTATATTTCGTTGGTCGGGGTGTAATATAGCAATCAACACGTGATTGCCCACTCGATACCTTTTGGTAGTTAGAGTGGTTTTGCCCAATTTGGCTTTTTCAAGTCCAAATGGGTAATTCACAAAACCGTTGATATATGCTCAAGTCGGGTCTTACTATCTCTAGATTCATCCCTTTAATTGGGGTTATCAATTTCTTGAGTTCACCCTAAATTCTTGTTAGCCAAGTTTTCCTAGACTTAGTCTCTCTTTCTCAAGTAGAGACTAAGTCAATTAGGCATGAATCAATGTTTGCAACCATTAATTCCTAAATTAAAACAAGAACTAGGCTAAATATCATACACCCAACCTTAAACAAGCCTAAAGCAAACACTCATTAGGTACCCACACTAGGGTTGGGTCACAACCCTAGCTAGAGATTTATCTACTCATAGGCAAAAATGAAGAAACTAAGGAAGCAAATAAGATTAAACTCATAATAGATGATTAAGGGATGAAAATCCTATGTTAAAATAATAAACTAATACAAAGTTTCCCAAAGCAGTAAAGGAAAAACGGTTATCTACTTTCTGGAGTTCAAACTTAAACTAAATTTGATGAAAAGAACTATTTATACACAGCTAAAATTATCGGACAAAATTGCCCCTTTGGAGGTTCTACGGCCGAACAATTCTGTGTGTGGTCCGCAATTTGAAGCTGGGCTTGACAGGATGGACTTCTACGGCCGCACAATTTTGGGTTGCGGCCGCACGTCTTCAAATTCTGTGGATCGCACATTTCTGAGTGCGGCCACACTCTTGAATTTGAGCTTGACAGGAGGGACTTCTGCGGACCGCACATTTCTGAATGCAGCTGGACTCTTGAATTCTGCGGCCGCACAATAATACTGCGGTCTACACTTCTTCATGGACTCAGAACTCCATCTCTCTGAACCTCATCTTCTGCGGTCGCCCATTTCTAAGTACAACCGCACTCTTGAATTCTGCGGCCACACAATAATAGTGCGGTCCGCACTTCTTCATGGACTCAGAGCTCCATCTCTCTAAACCTTATCTTCTGCGGCCGCACAATAATTATGCGGCCCGCACTTTGCCAAGGCATTATGTCAGAGGTCCTTCATAGTCTGCGGCCGCACTCAATATTGTGCGATCCGCACTTTGCTCTTTTTGCTTGGTTTTAGTCCTTCTTGAGTTGAATTTCTTCGTTTTGGCTCTTTTTCCAATGCTCCTGCAAGTAAGCATATTTTATCAGTTTTCGGGAATACCTTTAAGCATTTTTTAGCCAAAATCAAAGTAAAATAGTGCAAATAAGTAGTCAAAATCTCTACTTATCAGAGACGACAGGTTTACCTTGAATATCCACAACTCGATCAGCCAGCTAATAACCAACAACAACCATGGCACCTGCATCTGCACAAAAATATGCAAAAACGTAGTATGATTACACCATAATGGTGGTAAGTATCAAGACTAGCCTCGGTGAAATAGTGACGAGTGACTGTCAATACACCTACCAGACAAAATAACTTGAACAAGCATGAAGGTGAACTAACAGAGGAAACAACATTAATATAAAGCTAAGCAGGATAAGGAACACAGATTAATACTTGCAATGATTCACTAATAACAACAATATTTAACAGGAAGCTGTCAGGTAATAATGTTGTAGAGTAAGTTGAACATAGTCTAAGTTCGGGGAATTCAAATAAAGGGAAAACCAGCAACAACTCCATAAGAACAACCGGTTTCACACCAGATCTGTTCAAGCATTTCCACGAGGTACCGAACCTCATAATCACAGCTCACGGGTCTCAATTCATGAACCCTAATCACTTGGCATCTTGTGATCCATACCTGCACCGATGACTCACGTGCCAAGTGAACAAATCTCATTGAGAGGGCATGTAGACAAGAATACATGTCAATAACATCAGGATTCATCTCCACAAATTGATATGGGTGATTAATCTACGTGTATGTTTGTACAAGTGTTCTACCATAATCTAAGTCAACAAATAAGAGCAAAGACAATAAATGGCACATAAGAAACGATCACCAAAAAATATACAATGTAAATAAGAGAACTGTGAAGTTTGAAACAGCAATCATCACAACAAGATTAGCTACATAAAACTGAGCAAATAATGCAACACGGAGGAGAAAAATTAATAGTATACTATGGAAAACAACAATCAAAGACAAGTGCACAAAAAAAGGGTAATGACAATAAGAACACTCCCAAGGTACCACCTCGTAAACTCAAATCGTAAAATGAATCACAACTTTCCTTATATCACCCATATATATCAATAATCACAACGGCATGAGAGAAACCTTGTGTAAACAATAACAATTGCACGGCAGAAACTTCGTACAACAATAACAACCGCATGACAGAAACCTCATGCCACAATAACAACCACACGACAGAAACCTCGTACCACAATAGCAACCACATGCCAGACACCTCATGCCACAATAACAACCGCACGACAAAACCTCGTGCAACAATAACAACTGCACGGCAGAAACCTCGTGCAAACATAACACTGAATACAATAGCAACAACGACAATAACACAAGAATACGTCAAGTAAATCAACTCAGGAACTCCAGAACACAAAGAGACGGAAGAACAAGCTCAAAAGGAAAGACACCACAGGAAATAATGGTACAACATTATTTATTGAGCAATACAAAATATTTAGATCAAAGTCTGCAGCTCATAAGAACGTTTTACAAATGTAATATTCTTATTTTGATCGTCAATTGATGTTTATTTATTTCAAAGATACCTACTTAGATAACATGCTAAGTTAATTGATACGCCTTCCCATAAGCGATAAATGATGTGTTTACTTTCTTTGATGACATATCTTAATTAGTTTGAATTGTGTACGTATTCCTTCTGGTACAATTGTATAAAATATTAAAATGTCTTCTATTCTAGTCTTGAATTTTCTGTGAGTAGGCTAACAAATGCTTCATAAAATACGCCCTCCATTCCAATATTGTGGGTCCTAAAAATGGCCTAGTAGATATCATAAGATTAATGGGTAGAAGAAACAGTATGAGTATATTGTATTATTGGAACTTTATTACCATATGAGGTTTGTTAAATAAAACAAGACAACTCAAACTCCTTAACGCGAGCTGAGCATAATCTACCAATATTTCTTTAAATCCTACTTCATATACGATAATACAAACTAAAAGATGTTAACTTTGTTCACTAAACTAAGTGACTTTTCAATAGCACTTAAAGACTAAAAGAGGGACAACCATGGCATTAATCATCCGCACATCCTCATCGACTTGCATAATCTTTTTAATTCGAGCCTACAAATAAATAGGCAATAAGGTATTAGTATGGCTGTATTCATATCAAAGGGAAATTTAAGTTCTTATGACAAGATCATATGTGACTTGAATGCAATTTGGTCTAATTTAACACATTTAATAGGAAAAAAAAGGAGAATGACTAATATCCAAATTTTCACCAAAGTAACAGTTGTCAAAATCTTTCTCAAGAAAACAAACTCTGTGCAAAAAAGCATGAACCTTGAGAAACTAGACAAACAGTAAATCTACATAAAAACCTCAAACACTTTACCCTTCCATTGATTGTTTATTTTCTGCATAAACGTGCCTTGAACAAGCCATATATCACAAATACTCTACCTCTCCTATAAACTCATGATATATCTGATCTTTATCTAATATACTATAGAGTTTTCTTTGAATCACTATACAGTACAGTGCTTACTTGTTAAATATATTTAGCTTTTCGTGAAGTGTCTTTCTAGGACTCAATAATCTCCTATATGTATAAATTTGTCCAAAGCACACTAGAGAGACTAGAATTTTTTCTAAGCACGAAAAGATAAAATGCTTAGTGGTAGTAAAATTCGAGTGGCAGTAAGTAGCCAACACGACCTATCATAAGTGTCTCAACAAACTATTCTACGTTTTTCTTCAAGTCTCTGATTACTCTTCCTAAAAAGGTAGCATCAAATAATTGTTCGATCTTAATAATGAATTAACTTGATTAGTATCCCGGCATCAAACTAAAAGAAAAGTTGTTGAATCTTCAGTTCGTCTCACTCTATTTCATTGTACAAAAAGTAAAATTGCAACATCCTGTTTTTAGTTCTTCAATATGTGAAATGGAGTAAGAAACACAGATTATGCCATAAAAGAAACAGTAAAGAAATAAAAAGAAAGATAGTTGCTTAGATACCGAGCACCAATCTAACGCTCCCACAAAGCAAATCAAATGAAAAACATCAGTAAACATATTATCTTATAAGAAATTTGCAAGTCGGTACTCAAAACATACAGCAAATGCAAAAAGGAAATACCTAAATCAAAATTTTGAAAGGCTCATAGATGCGCTTGGATCTATCTTCAGCATCATTTACCCAGATCGCTCTCCCATCTAAACTCCGCAAGATTTTATATACATATTTATATATGAGTGTTAGAGAGAGATATCATTTGTGTTACCTGGTATTGGTGGCTGGCGACAGTGAAATTGAGAAGAGACAAAGCAATAGCGGTAGGGCAGTGATGGTAAGAAGTGTTTGCTACTTCTAAAATAATTTCAAATGTTTTCCGAACTTAGGTTTAAGGAATAGGCGGGAATATTTTAAGGAATAGGAGGGAATATTTTTTTTGGTGAAAAACTATTTGGATGGGAAGATAAAATAATACGTAGTAAAAGTTTCTTTAAATTAGTGAATTTTAATGGCCATTTCGTTTTAATGCCAGTAAAAGGTGCTTAATACCGGCCAATGCTCATTTGCCGCTATCCTTTGGGTTTATGAAATTGTCTGATGGCCATTTCTTTATTACCGGTAATAGATTGCCGCTAAATGCCTTTTTGTTGTAGTGGGCCAACCAGTTTATTAGATTGGATGTTTCTCAGCCAGGCCGAGTTTTGGCTTATGTGGTTTCTCGATCTTCTCTTTATGATCATATCAGAGAGCGTCAATATGATGACCCCCATCTTCTTATCCTCAAGGACATGGCTCAGCATGGCGATGCCAAGGAGGTAAGTATTGGAGATGACGATGTATTACGGATGTAGGGCAGGCTATCTGTGCCCAATGTAGATGGCTTGCATGAGTTGATTCTCCAAGAGGCTCACAGCTCGTAGTACTCCATTCATCCAGGTACAACGAAGATGATTCAGGACCTGAGGCAGCATTATTGGTGGAGGAGAATGAAGAAGGATATAGTGGAGTATATATCTCGGTGCCTAAATTGCCAGCATGTGAAGCATGAGCATCAGCGACCAAGTGGATTGCTTCAGAAGCTAGAGATTCCGGAGTGAAATGGGAGCGGATTACTATGGATTTTGTTGTTGGGCTCCCACAGACTCAGAGGATGTTCGATGCAGTTTGGGTGATTGTGGATAGATTGACCAAATCAGCTCATTTTATTCTAGTGGTGACTACTTACTCTTCGGAGAAACTGGCTCAGTTTTACATTCGCGAGATTTTCAGGCTTCATGGCATGCCGGTATCTATCATCTCTAACCGGGGTACACAGTTTGCATTGCGGTTCTAGAGAGCCGTACAACATGATTTGGGTACGTGGGTGGAGTTACGTACATCATTTCACCCTTAGATGGACGGATAGTCGAGCGCACTATTCAGATATTGGAGGATATGCTTCGTGCGTGTGTGAGGGATTTTGTGGGTTCTTGGGATCAGTTCTTGCCGCTTGCGGAGTCTGCCTACAACAACAGTTATCAGTCAAACATTCAGATGGCCCCGTATGAGGCTTTGTATGGTAGGCAGTGCCGGTCTCCGGTAGATTTGTTTGAGTCGGGTAAGGTTAGGCTATTGGATACAGACTTGGATCAGGATGCTTTGGAAATGGTTAAATTGATTTAGGATCAACTTCGTACAGCCCAATCCATTCAAAAAAGTTATACGGATCGAACTGTTCGCGACATTGCATTCATAGTTGGAGAGCAGGTCTTGCTCCGAGTTTCGTCCATGAAGGGTGTTATGAGGTTGGGGAAGAAGGACAAGTTGAGCCCTAGGTATATCGAGCCTTTTGAGATTCTTGAGAGGGTTGGAGAGGTGGCCTATAGACTTGCACTACCACCTAGTCTAGCTGCAGTTCATCTAGTGCTCCATGTTTTCATGTTCCGGAAGTATCACGACGATCCGTCTCATGTGTTAGACTTCAGCTCAGTCCAGTTGGACAAGGATCAATCTTATATTGAGGAGTCGGTGGCCATTTTGGACAGGCAGGTCTGAAAGTTGAGCTCGAAGAACATTGCTTCAGTTAAGGTTCAGTAGAGGGGTTAGCTGATCGAGGAGGCGACTTAAGAGACTGAGCACGATATGCGTAGTCATTATCCTCATATTTCACCACTTCAGATATATCTCTAAACTCGTTCGAGGACGAACGTTTGTTTTTAGAGGGGGTGGATGTAACGACCCTGTTGCGCCCCGTTTTCTCGCAAAAGCGGGTTTCGACATGTGACAACTCTTTTAAAGGGGTATTGAAAGAGAAGAGTCGTCACCTAACGATTTTAAGGTACGTTAGGGCACCTATTTACAAATAACTCTATTTGACTAGTCAACACCACCAATGATCGGGTAAGGGCTTAAATTACCTCAAAGAGAAGGCGTTAGGCACTCTTCGAGGTACACAACTGTAGGTCCCGACCGAACTTTAGACTATGTGGATTATGTAATTAAGCTAGGTGATCTAATAAATAGAAGGGAAATTCAGATGTTGTAGAGTCTTATTAAAACATATGAGAATCAGTACAGATCTTAATAACTGCAAAGATATAAACTATATTGATCTATGTTAAATGACTGTGTGTGACTAATACACACATAAAAAATGAGCGGGTTCCTAAGTTTTTTAGCCTAAAGGATCACCCCGTACAACATAAATAATACTTCACAAATCACTGGAGGCTGAGCTTGCTCGTATTATTTAGCGTGCAAAGACTATCATCTCCAGCTACCAGGTTACTATGTTGAAGTTGTTTACTTAAAGACGTTCTAATTCAATTCTAAGTCGTACCCTATGTGTGCACTACCCGTCACATGCCTATGGACCAGGAGGCTTTGGACCTACTATCAGGTGGTTCTAGACTTTACTTAGGTTGCTCAAAAATGATAAAACTGGGTGATATTCAAAATATATAGGACTGCATACAATAGCAATAAAAGGCTCAAGTTAACCTTCACACATAAGCACGAAAGCACGTAAACAGATTTCTGGTTAGGAAGTAGACACAATTAAGACGTATTAGAATCATTAAGTCCTGTAGGCATGAGTTTTATATAATTCTAGTATTATACAGGTAGTGCTGTAATTTCAAGACTAACGTATAGGCAAATTAGAGCGTTTGAAGTCCTATAAACATGATTTCTAATCGTTTGCGTAATAATGTAATGTAAAACAATCCCAGAACTCTGAATTGCCAGCACTAATTTTATAGGTATGCATCTTAGGCGGGTGATAGTACCCTATTAACATGATCTCTAACATTCGCATAATTAGGTAGTGAGGTCGTTTGAAAACACAGGATTAGTAGCGCCAATAAACACCTTATAGGCGAGATTTCTAACAATTGACAATTAGACTTGAATTTATAACACTTTATCCCCATAGGCATGCTATCTAAGTGAGGCAGTACAAAAGTAGCATGAAGCAGTTGATTAATTAGTTAAGACCAAATAGCCATAGTATCTAGATTAGAAAAGGTATTACATTGTTGTAACATATAGATATTATCTAAGAGCGCTGAATAGGAGACATGGAAACAAGTGTAGCATATTTTGGCAAGTGAAGTGAAGTGTGTGCGTGATTCCTATAGGCATGTTTTCTATTAGTGTACAATACATTAAACTAAATAACATATAAGGCATGCTGAATGAAATAGCAAATAAATCACATAGACCTTATAAGCATGTCTTCTACCCTTTTATGCAAGCATTAGAATATACTCGTTTACTCCGATTTCACTAGCACCCCAATTATTCGTTATTACATGTTACAGGACCAAAATGGAATAATACGAACTCAAAGGTAACAGAAATACAAACTTAAACAAATACAGGCCATATCAAACAGTATAGGCCCGCTACATAATAACCAAGTTCTTGGGCCTTCAGCAACCTCGTCAACCAACAAATCCAAATCTCAGGCTCACAAGGGTAGTAGAATCTTCCCAGGTCCAACAACATATATAACCCAACATCAGGCCCAACAAATAACTTACTTGGCCGAATGGATGCCAAACTTATCCATACATGTGACAAACCATTCATGGAATTGACTAACAACTTTTCACGCTTAACTCCTAAAGCTGTAACTAACAACAGTTCTAGCCAAAGCATGTAGACAAGAATACATGAAATACAGACAAGTTCACAAGGCAGATTCATGCTTGTATTTTCAGAAACAAAGCTAAAATAACAGGATTGACCATCATAGGATAGTGAACTATTTCAAAAAAAGAGTTTCAAAAGTAAACTGATTCAGAATTAGCCTAAAAGAACTTTAAACACAAGACTTAACAAGTAGAGCATAGGCTTCACATGAAAGTTTTAACGTGAAAGCTTAGTGAAGACAACATAATAGAAAAGGTTCACGATCGAGCAATCACTTAGTTGAGAGTGAGAAACTTTAACATGCTGAGTATTAGTTACAATACCAGAAAACTTATAGTAAACAAAAAATTTTCAAATTCACATCAGTAGGGAAGACAAGCATCAAACCTTATACTAGTTGGCCACATATAGGGGAAAATGTTGGTTATGATATTTACTCTAAAGGTCTCAACTAATACAGAGGCACACAATATTGAGCAAGTCAAAAACATAATGGAGTTACAAATAGCATGGGAACAGGTCATAGCTTAACAGTCGAACTCTAGAAAGATAACAGATTGGGCATGGATGTCTCAACAGGGATTAGAACACATTCTAGGCATGAGTTGGTTATTCATAAAAGTACAGGACAAGGCAAGAAACCAAACTCAGAATAAGAAACAATAATGAGCATTCGAGCACATACATTAGCAGGCATGCTTAAGAAGGCATAATCAAGGTAACAAATAGCCAAGTTGAACTACTAGAAGTCATAAAGCCTCAAGATGAGCTTCAAACATATGATGGCATGTTGATTCATATAAATTCTTAGAGACAGAGATATGCAGAGTAGGAATACAAACGGAATGAAATGAAATTGCCAAAGTCATAGATACATTACCAGTTACAGAAGAACAAGTAGACAAGAGGAGTAATTTCAGCAACACTTCAATGATAATAGCAAAACGAACAGTAGAACCCAGGAATCTCAGTGCGTCAGAGTTCCCAAGGGTTTTGAATGAACCCCGGACAGTGCTCACACTGAGAAAGGTTCGATAATAGAATTCCGGTGGCCTTGACTTTCAGCGAGCTAAATGATTGAGCCTCAAAATAGTATAAGACGAGAAAGAATAGGAGGGCAGTAGTAGTTTTTAGCGATTAATGTTTGTCCAAAGGTGAAATTGGGGAGGGGTTTATATAGTAGTCAAAATCAAACCTGTAAACAAGAAAACACAGTAAATCAAACATAAATAAGTAAATGGGAGCATGTGAAATCATTTAAGAAACAAAAATTAGAAAAACAATTCAGGCAAACCCTGATTTGACTAGAACCAAAAATCGGCTAAAGATCTTGGTAAATCAGACCCATATAGCCTGGTAGTGAGTGTATATAGAGGAAATATCGTCTAAATCTCAAAGGTATGGATATGATTGTGCTTGACTTAGGTCCGTATACTTTCCAAAGATAGGCAAGTATTATGTGATACGAATACCATATAAATAACGGGGAGATCGAGCATATATGAAAGTAAAATCATGAGGAGATTCCATATTAGGACTGGAATCGGGGAAGATTGAGGAGGAGACTATTAGGGTTTGAGAGGAGAAGAAGAGAGTAGAGAGGATTTAGGGGCGGCTATCTCTGAAGGATGGGGTTAGGGTTTGGGGTGGATATAATTAAAAGGGTGGGGTTATTGTGGACCGTTGATCTTGAGAGGTCAACGGTTTGGATTAAAGAATGGTGGGGTGGGTCGTGTGAAATGGGTTGCGATCGGGTTGGAATAAAGAGGTCGTTTGTTTTGGGCCAGGGTTGATTGGGCTAAGGTTTGGGGTGTTTGGGCCATTAATTTGGTCCGAAAATTGGCTTGGATTTTAAATACAAGGAATAAAAAGAAATTATAAAAATGACTAATAAATAGTAAAATATTATTCACGTAGTAAAATGCTTGAAAATAACAGCTCAACATTATAAAATATAATAAATGCTATTTTAGTATAAAATAATATAATGAATACAATTATGTACAAAATCTAGGCTATTATTGCAAAATTGTGTAAAATCGCTTTAAAATACAAATATAATTATATAAAAACAAGTAAAATATTATGAAAGATATATGTTGATGCAAATAATAATTTTGGATGATTACGTCTTCACAAAATAATTTAAAGGGGTAATTAATAAATATTTGAACAATTTAAATGCAAGCAAATCAATTTCAAAGCCTTAAAAATCATGAAAAATTACATAGAGTACTTATATAACCCTTGTAAATTAAGTAATGATGTAAAATGATATTTTGAAAGTATATATATTTTTTGAAAAATATGAGTGCAAAAATTAGGTATCAACAGCTTCCTATCTTTACCCGGGAATGATGAAAGAGTTATCGGGTAAAGAAAATGATGACCAATTTTGTTCGGAGTGAGTGAGGAATGATGTGTTTTAAAACAACGGGGGCCGAACCCTGGTTCTTGAGTTGCCTACATATCCCTGATGTTACGAGATTCAGGCCGTGTGTAGTTATGGATCCAACAACGAATGAAACTGATGGAATTGTAATAAGAGTGGGTAGTATAGTGTCGTAAGTAACAGATAATTTTTAGGTGGATCTATAAATGCAAAATTAATGTTACATATGTATGAGGCAGATATTTGAACGGTTATAGAACAAAAGGTAATCAATTGGTGATCATCGGTTACGTTTGAGGTGATTGAAGGATGTGAATGTTGTGAACGGAAACTGGAGAGAGAATTGCTCCTGTTTGTAGAACAGCTTCCTCCCGAGTTACCTGTAAAAACTTAAAACACGATGCATGCGAATATATACGGGTAATTGCAAAAATTTAACCATGATGCAAATTCCCTTTGGACCATGAGAGTTGTTTTTGGACGATGAGTATAATGTCCTTAGACTATGATATCCTGGGCCATGAAGTGTATAATAAGGGATTCGCAGGCCATGGAATGGTGTCCTCGGGCCATGATGATGGTGCCTCTGGACTATGATTCCTTTGAATAATGATATGCAATTTCGAGAGATCCTCCAGTCATGGCATGATGTCTTTGGGCTATGAGGATGATACCCTCAGACTATGACACCTTCGGACAATATGGCGATGTTTCAGCCTATGAGATGCAAAGAGGAAACATGTAATACTTAGTCATATCCGAGAACAAGACGAGACAAGGTTTAGTCTTGTATGAGATGAAGGCAGTGCTTAGCCCAATACAGAGAGCGGAGACAATGTTTAGTATCATACAAGGAAAGGCAGTGCTTAGCCTTATGCAATGATGAGAGCAGTGTTTAGCCTTATGCAAGGAGTTGAGACAATGCTTAGTATCATGCAAGGAAAGGAGACAATGCTTAGTCTCTGGCAAGGAAAGACAATGCTTAGCCTTATGCAATAATGGAGGCAATGCTTAACCTCGTGCAAGAAATAGAGACAATGTTTAGTCTCATGCGAGGAAAGGCAATGCTTAGCCTTATGCAATGCTGGAGTCAATGCTTAGACTCATGCAATAAATGGAGACACTGTTTAGTCTCATGCAAATAAAGGCAGTGTTTAGCCTTATGCAATGTGGAGATGGTGCTTAGTCTCATGTAAAGAATGGAGACAATGCTTAGTCTCATGCAATCATGAGGGCAATGCTTAGCCTTATGCAAGAAAAGCAATGACTGAATGTGAGAGAATAAAGCATTTCTTAGCTTGATGTGTCTGCGTTTGGCGACCTTTATCGTTGTGAAGATAGTGATCTTGCTGTGTGTATGTATTTGCGGACGTTCCTGTTATATTCATTGTGCTTGCACCCAAAGAAAAATCGTGAGTTTTGCGGGGAAAAGTTTGGTTCGTGCTCTCGATTTCTTGCTTCACCTTTGCTTATGTCTGAAGTCCCTGCTTGAGTTACCCCGAGTAATATATGGCTGCTATAGAAGCAATTGTTTTTCAAAAACATGCGTTTGATAAATTATTTGTGAAAATGTAGTTGTTTGAAATATGTGATAATGCGTGGGAGAAAATAATTTGTTGAATTGATAACTGTGACACGCTTTTGAGACATTGCAACCTCCTTGACTCGGAATTTTGAGGATCCTCCTCAAAATTCTGCCCCAGTTTAAGTGCATACTTCCTGCGATACATTCCTTGGTGATTCTAAACATGATGAGGTCATGCAAACTCAAGATCCTGCCGCAGTTTCTAACCACAGGGAAATGAAGATTTTATTATGATGTGACCGAACCCACAAGGCTGCCTATGTATCCCCTCTTAAACGGGAACCAGGTCAAGCATAGTTCAATTACATCAAATAGAATGCGCAAATATAATCTGAAACATAGTATCTCTTGATTGCGTCCAAATTGATAGGTTTTGGCCAAATCTCGCCATCCATTTCTCCAAGTATAAGTGTTCCTCCTGTTAATACTCGGTGAACCATGTAAGGGCCTTTCCAGGTAGGTGAGAATTTCCCCTTTGCTTCATCCTGATGTGGGAAGATCCGTTTTAGTACCAATTGCCTCGGTGTGAATTGCCTTGACCTAACCTTTTTGTTGAAAGCTCTTGACATTCTATTCTGGTAGAGTTGACCGTGACATACTACGTTCATTCTTCTTTCATCAATGAGAGCTAGTTGTTCATACCGGCTCTGTACCCAATCTGCGTCGCGGAGCTCGACTTTCTGTATGATTCTTAAAGAAGGGATTTCTACTTCGGCGGGGATAACGGCTTCAGTACCATAAACCAATAGATATGGGTTGCCCCAATGGACGTACGAACTATGGTGCGACAACCGAACAGAGTAAACGGTAGCTTCTCGTGCCATTGTTTGTAATTGTCTACCATTTTCCTCAATATCTTCTTGATGTTCTTGTTGGCAGGTTCTACGGATCTAATCATTTGTGGCATGTATGCTGTAGAGTTCCAATGCTTGATCATGAATGATTCACACATGGCTTTCATCAACTAACTATTGAGATTGGTGGAATTGTCAGTAATGATTGACTCAGGTACTCCAAATCGACAAACGATGCAGTCCCAAACAAAATCTGCTATGACCTTCTTAGTTACAGCCTTATAGGATGCAGCTTCAACCCATTTTGTGAAGTAGTCTATAGCCACCAGAATGAACCTATTCCTGTTTAAAACGGCAGGTTCAATTGGTCCGATGACATCCATACCCCAAGCAGAGAAGGGCCAGGGCAAAATCATTGCATTGGGTACGTTGGGCGACAATAGTATCATATTAGCATGCATCTGGCATTCGTTAAACTTTTGAATATATTTGATTCAGAAATATCTTGCTCTTAATATCTTCTTGGCTAGAACAAAACCATTCATGTGGGGTCCGCATGTTCTGGCATATATTTTCTCGAGCAATCTAGACGCCTCCTTGGCATCGACATATCGCAACATCCGAAGTCAGGAGTCCTTCTATACAGAATTCCTCCGCTTTGAAACAAATGGTTGGCCAATCTCTGAAGCGTGCGCTTCTGAGTGTGTGTAGTGTGTTCTGTGTATTCTCCATTTTCCAAGTATTTCTTGATGTCGTGGAACCACGGATTTTCGTCAATCGCTTCTTTAACATGAGCACAATAAGCTGGTTGGTTATGAATTTCTATTGGGATAAGATCGATGAAATTCTTGTATGGGTGTTGTATCATGGAAGACAAAGTGGATAATGCATCTTCAAACTCATTCTAAATCCTTGGAACATGTTTGAACTCTATCTTTGTGAACCTCTTGATCAACTCTTGTACACAATGCAAGTATGGCAATATTTTGGTGTTCTTCGTAGCCCATTCTCCTAGAACCTGGTGCACCAATAGATCTGAATCTCTGATTACCATCAATTCCTGAACGTTCATATCAATGGCCAACCTGAGTCCCAGGATGCAGGCCTCATATTCTACCATATTGTTGGTGCACGGAAACCTGATCTTTGTAGATACCGGATAGTGCTGACCGGTTTTTGATACTAAGATGGCTCTGATACCCACTCCTTTAAAGTTTGTTGCTCCGTCGAAGAACATCCTCGAACCAGCGTATGACTGGGTAATTTATTCTCCTATAAACGATACCTCCTCATCGTGAAAATACGTTTTCAATGTTTCATATTATCCGTCTACGGGACTTTTTGCTAACTGATCCGCCAATGCTTGCCCTTTGACTGCCTTCTAGGTTACATAGATGATATCGAACTCACTCAGCAATATCTGCCACTTTGCTAGTTTGCCCGTAGGCATGGGTTTTTGAAAGATGTATTTTAGCGGATCCATTCATGATATGAAATTTGTAGTGTACGCACAGAAATAATATCTCAACTTCTGGGCTATCCATGTCAAAGCATAAGAAGTGCATTCCAACAAAGAATACCAGGCTTCGTAAGGCATGAATTTCTTGCTCAGATAATATATCACCTGCTCCTTCCTTCATGTTTCATCATGTTGTACTAAAACGCAACAAAAAGCCCCATCCATCACAGATAGATAAAAAAGCAGAGGTCTTCCTGGTTCTGGTGGGACTAGCACGAACGGTTTAGATAAATACTCCTTGATATTGTTGAAGGCTTTCTGGCATTCTTCAGTCCAGCTTGTTGCAACATCTTTCCTCAGCATTCTGAAAGATTGGCTCACATATCACGGTTGATTGTGCTATAAAGCGGCTAATGTAATTGAGGCGCCCTATAAAACTCATCACATATTTCTTATTCTTTGGAGGCGGTAGGTCCTCGATAGATTTGATTTTTGACGGGTCTAGCTCAATACCTCGGCGGCTTACAATGAAACCTAATAATTTTCCAGCAGGAACTCCGAAGGCACACTTTGCAGGGTTCAACTTGAAGTTGTATTTTTGAAGCTGATCGAAAAGATTTTTCAGGTCTGCTATATGATCCGAACTCCTTTTAGATTTGATGATAACATCATTCATGTACACCTCTATTTCCTTGTGTATCATGTCATGGAAGATAGTCATCATGGCCCTCGTGTAGGTGGCCCTAGCATTCTTCAAACCAAACGACATCATTTTATAGCAATATATTCCCCATGGTGTGATAAAGGCGGTCTTTTCGGCATCCTCTTCATCCATCCATATTTGGTGGTATATTGCGAAGCAATCCACAAAGGATTGGAGTTCATGCTTGGCGCAGTTGTCAATCAATATATGTATGTTAGGCAGCGGAAAATCATCCTTAGGACTTGCTCTGTTTAGATCTCGGTAATCAACACATACTCTAACCTTTACATCTTTCTTTGGATCTGGCACAATGTTGGCTAACCAGGTCGAGTATTCGACCACTCGGAGAACATTGGCTTTAAATTGCTTGGTGACCTCCTCTTTTATCTTCAAACTCATATATGGCTTGAACTTTCTAAGCATCTGCTTTACCGATGGACACATGAGATTGGTGGGTAGCTTGTGAGCTACTATAGATGTGCTCAAACCAGTCATATCATTGTAGGACCATGCAAAGATGTCCTCATACTCCTTTAGGAACCTGATATACCCTTCTTTCTCTGACGGTGATAGATGAATGCTTATACGAGTTTCCTTGACTATTTCAGAATTCCCTAAGTTAACGGCCTCAGTTTCCTCCAAATTAGACTTTGGTTAGTTTTCAAACTTCTCTACTTCTTTGATGATTTACTCAGGTATTATATCATCTTCCAGATCTTCTGAATCACTGCCCTTATGTTGCATTGTCTCATTACGTGTCACAGTTGTAGGTTCATCGGGATATGTAATAATTATGCTGAAAAGAATGTAGAAAGATAATAATAAATATGAAAAGCAGTAATGCATTAAAACTTTAAAATATCAACAAATATGACTCGATGGCTCGAGTAATTATTTCAAAACAAAATACTGAAAATATCTTAAATGCTCAAAACTATTTGAAAGTAATTCATGCTAATTTGATGGTGCAGCGGTCCAGTTTTTGAGAACAACTCCCTCTTCCATTGTCTGAATGGTAAGGTCTTCCTCCCCCTCCTCCTCAATGATTACACTATAGTCCATGTCTTCCTGATCTAGAAACAATTTCCTTATGACGACCAAAACCTCATCTTCCTTAGATCCCCACATCATGTCAGCCTGATGGAATGTCTGGTACAATGGTGGTACGGGTTGTTCCAGTAGATAATAAGGGGTATGCCATGGCGGTGTCCAATCCTAATATTCTTGCCATGTATATTCATATCCGAGTCCAAAGGCCGTGCCATAGTATTGTGGTTGTACGGGTTTGGCGATCCCCTGAAGCTTTTTGCGAAGAACCTTGTTTGGTTCATATCCCGTCCAAAGCAATATGCTTTCTATCTTCTTGCTCCGCCATCGGTCTTTTTCAATTGCGTTCACCCGTTCAATGCGGTGATATGTTTCTCCGCCCAACTTCCTCTTGTTTTCGATGACTGGAACAGTCTGATTGGTGTAGATGGGGTTGCTTACATCTCCATGAATGATCACCTCCTGATAATTCCACTCAAACTTCACAGCCTAGTGCAGAGTTGGAGTCACTGCCCCGGCTGCATGTATCCATGACGGCCCTAATAATAGATTGTAAGTAGCAGATATATCTAGCACTTGGAACTCAATATCAAACCAAGTTGGACACATATGTAGATCGAGGTTGATTTCTATGATAGTGGCTCTCTGAGATCCATCGAACGCCTTCACATTCATGCTTCCCATTCGTATATCATACAGGCCTTTACCCAATCTCTTTAGAATGGTCAGTGGGCATATGTCCATACTCGAACCTCCATCTATCAAGACCCTGAAGATGAACGTGTCCTCGAATTGCACCGTGATGTGCAATGCCCTGTTGTGACTCAGTCCTTCTGGTGGTAACTCATCTTCATGGAAAGTGATTTTGTGGCTCTCCAGTACTCGTCTGACCATGTTAGCCATATCTATACTAGTGATGTAGGTGGGTACATAAGCTTCACTTAACACCTTCATCAAAGAATTCTTGTGCGCGTCTGAGTTTTGCAACATTGATAAGATCGATATCTGAGCAGGAGTCTTGTTCAGGTGGTCAATAACGAAGTACTCCCTTGATTGTATATTCCTCCATAGATCGTCAGTGCCAGTGTCAACAACAGGCATCTTAGGTGCATCTTCCTTACTTGTTCCTCCCAAATTCATAGGTGTGTAAACTTTGTCAGTCCTAGTCACACCTTGCGCGGCACCTGTTTCTTCCATTTTGGGTTTTCCCTTTTTTCCTTGCTTTTGCAACATAATCCCACGGGATGGCATCAGACTTGTAAGATGGTGTGGGGGATACCATTACAGTGAAGGGTGTAGCTATCTCAACTTCAAATGGAGCCTGGGTTTGTACCACAACTCGCGTGAGGGTGACTGGAGATGTTTTAGGAGAGTCTCCCTCTTGAATGAGTCTAATGGACCCTTCCTGATCCCATTCCTCATCAGTTTCTATCACGTTCACTCCCTCACCTATATGATCCAGGAGAGGGTTATTGCGAATAATTGGTGCAACATCCTTTGCTTGTATAACCTTAGTGTCGATCAGTGTATGAATCTTGTCTTTCAACGTGCGACACTCCTCAATGTTATGACCATTCATGCCTGAATGATAAGAACGTGTTTTGTTAGGGTTGATCTATTGAGAGTGATTTTCCACATCAATAGCAGGAATAGGGGTGACATAACCAGCGGCCTTTAGTCTCTCATACAGTTGGGCTATGGTTTCAACAATTGGGGTGTATTGTCTAGGTGGTATGCGGTCGAAGTTTGGATGTGGCTTTGGGTAGTTTTGGCGGGCGGGTGGAAATAAATGGTAATATGCAAGTTGAGTGTTGTAGGTATGGTAGGTGGTGGCAGGGTATTGGTATTTTAGTGGTGAGGGTTGATATGTGGGTGGAGGTGTTTGGTATGTGAGGGGAGAGTTAGGGCCCTAGGCTACCATCACAGAACCCACTTATTTCTTCTTTGAGATACCTCCTGACTGCAAGGCTTTATTCGTGGCTTGAAACACCTCGAAATTGGTTACCATCCCGCTCTTGATTCCTTCTTCTATTCTTTCCCCTAACTTGATGATGTCGGAGAACTTGTGATTTTCTATGACCATCAACCTTTCATAATACTGCGGATCTTGAGCCCTAACAAAGAATATGTTCATTTGTTCTTCTTCAACTACTGGCCTTACATTTGCGGCCTCTGATCTCCAATGAGTAGCATACTCGTGGAAAGTTTCTGTCGGCTTCTTCTTGAGGTTTAGAATGTAGAAAACATCCGGCACATTTTCTGTGTTGAATCTGAACCTATCCATGAAATCTGAAGCCATATACACCCAACTAACCCACTTCTTTGGGTTTAGACAGATATACAAAGACAAAGCATCTCCTGTAAGGTTTCGCATGAATAGTTTCATGCAGATTTGTTCATTCTTACCCACTCCTACAAGCTTGTCATAGTATGTTCTCAGATGCACCTTCGAATCACCAGTACCATCGAACATTTTGAACTTGGTAGGTTTGTAATCTTCCGGCAGTTCCACATCCGACTGAATACACAGGTCCTCATAGTTTAGACCTTCAACACCTTTCCTACCTTCAATACTTTAGACTCTTCCGGCGAGCTTCTTGAATTCCTCTGCCATGTTTCTAATGAGCATGTCCTTCTCAGTTGGTTCGGATATGTATAGATTTTGTTGCGGGGTATGGGGTAAGGTTTCCACATATATCAGATTACTTTGATAAGTTCTTGGAACTTGGGTATATGGGTGATCATTGGTTGATGTTTGGGGATCGGGAGTGGGTTATGGTGAATTTTAGGAGGTGTGATAAGTAATGGTTTTCAGGTAGTGAGTTGGATGATGGTGGTTTTATTGAGGGGTTGGCACTGGTGGCGGGTTAAGGTTCTGGGGAGGTGCGGGATTATGATACTGGTGTTGTGCGGGAGGGTTTGGAACTATGGGTGGTGGATTTTGATTTTGTGTATTTTGTGGTGGTGTTTGGTTCTGGATAGTAGAGTTTTGCTGGTTGATGTCAGGAACGTTGAGAGTAAGAGAGAGGTTTGCCAGATTTTGGACTTGTTCAAGCTTGCCCCGTAATTCCAGGATTTTCTGCTCTAAACATAAGACCAACTCATTCTTCCCCGGAGTGCTTCTACCATTTGAACTTTCAATATTTTCTGCCATAGTAGTATTATCTTTCCGAATACCACTTAAATCATCCATTTTCCTTTCCCCTTGCTTTTGCCTTTCGGGTTGCTAGGTGGATGAGGAGGTGGAGGACCTCTAGATCTAGTGTGGTATGCTGATGATGCTAGTATGCACGAACTAACCTTTGGGAATAGGAATAATCAAAAAAGAAAAATCAAAAGGTAACCAAGTTAGTAAGGTGAAATAAAAGAATATTTGCAGTATTTAAACATGTTTCACAAAGTCATGCAATAATTCGCGTCCTAATTTTGGGGACCTCATTGTGCCTGAGATAGGCCTAAGCGACACATAGACTTGGAGAAAATTGGTGCCAACATTTGCTTCATTTCATTAATGTGAAAATGAGTCAAAACAAACTTTTACTAAATCGACGATAATATAATAAAGTTACTAATGGCATTTAGCCTTATTACATCGAAATATATTCTAAGCTAGAAAGCAGTAAAGGAGATCATCTCCTAGTCTACTGGGTCCCTGAAGGACCTTCTCTATGCTTGGCTCTTTTGACCCCATCAATTAGATTTCCAAGATCGCGTATATTCGAGAGTAAGTAAGCTTTCGCCAAATTTCCTCCTTCATCGTCGTTCATGCCTTGACAATCTGAGAGTCTCTTTCATATTCCCTTCTAGCTCCATCAGTCCTTGTTCTAAATATTCCAATCTTTCTGTTGACTTAGTGGCATTCTCCTTCCATTCCCTTATTGCTTCCATGTTTACTTTGTGTTGCTCCAGATGTTTAGCATCAGACTCAAACACCCTTTTACGTAGTCTCTCGTACTTAACCTGTGCCTCATCCACTTCATCTATGACCTTATCTTTCAGATTGACTCATGTCTTGATATCCCCTGCTACGTCGTCTTCTAGCCATTACAAATAGTAGTACATATGATCGGCGTGATGCATGTCTGGCTCAATAGTTTCCCCTTCCACAATGATCTTTTGGTTCCACATGTGTTGCGCTTCGAACTTGAATGAAATGACATCTCCCTTAAGGTATGGCTTGTTTCTTCCAGCTTGTCTCATTACCCTTATTGGAGCGTAAGGGTAGATACCTCGGAGCCCGATCAACACCAAGTGAGAATTCCCCTTCGATCTGATGATGAAATCACTACTAGGAAACCATTCAAACATCCAATGCACCTGCTCGTCTATTAGATTGCTGAAACGCACCTAACTTACAACATTCCTAGGCTTTGCAAACCTATCTGGAATACACATCATTTTCTTTGGGTGATGATTGGCTATGTAGTCATTTACTGGCCTTCATTGAATCTATTGACGATACTCACCCCTCTAAAAGTGTTCCAGCAACCAAACTTGTAGCAATAGATTACAACCCTCAAAGTGTCCGAATTCCTACTTGCACTGATCTAGAGCGCAGTATATTTCAGCTAAGATCATTGGGATGATAGTATAAGTTTATCCTTCGATTCCTTCCATTAAAGTCTTGGAGACGATGGCTAAGTGAGTATGAATCCTTCCTCCTTTCATTGGAAATATCAACAACCCCAAAAGCAGACAATGAACACATAAATCCGGCGGTGAACCCATCCCAAGGAAGTAATGGCTAGTTCATCATGGTGAAGACGATATGACTTGTTATGCCCATAATGCTTGTAAAGAAACTCAAAAGGGATGTATGATTTCTTCAGACAGAGCAGTTCATCATTCTTGTTAAAACCCAACATTTTCAGGAAACCGCGGGGAGTGCGATTTTCTGGTACCAGTAATCCCAGACTATCCATGGCAGCTTGGAAAAACCTCCTATTTCTTCTAGGAGGGGAGTCATTTCTATATTGCCTAATCGAAAAACAGCTCTTTTCTCGCCCCAGAACATGGTGGCGGCCTCGATCAGCTCTATATTTGGTCGAATGTCCATCAAAGATGGCAAGTCACCAAGTATTCTCCTCACATAATTTTTCTCACAAGGTGTAAGATCTTTCCACCAGTCAAGTAGCAAAGGTGGGATGTTTTGGACCATGCCGAACCTGGGGATTTCATGCTTCATTTTCTGCAAACAAACAAAGGTTAGTCCTTTCCCCCTCCAGATTTGACTACTTACGCAATAATGATCAACATGTTGGCACCTTTTCTCCAAGTAATGCAAATAATATGATAGTGTCCATTGGGATTGTGGCAATCCCGTCGGACTTTGGACAAGGTTTATCTTAGCGGATTATTATGTTAACAACACTTCAAATCATACTAGGTTTAGCATGATGCATGTACATTTCAAATTGGAGTAGGGTTTCTAGAAGGGTCTAGACTGGTACTCCCAAGTGGACAACTCGAGAGGGAAAGGCACATGAACGTCGACTGCACCACTGATCGACTAGTCTACCGCAAAAGGATGATTTCAGGAAAACGCAGACACTCATCAAGTGCCGCTATGTTTATTATTGGCATGAGTGGAGTATGATGCGGTGTATACTTTATGCAAAAATAATGACACATTGCCAAGTATTTTCATGATAAAAGTACGTAAAAGCAGTAAATAAAATAGCATAATTGAACATGAAAAGAAGAGACTAGAAAAGAAAAGAAAAGAAAGACAAAATAAAGAAGTCAGTTTAGCTCATCAAAATGTGCAAGAACGTAATGAAGCAGGCAGGGAAATAGAGATGGGAGAGTCATAATGTAGTAGTCTTAGACAAGATGAAAGAGATGGAGAGAGGTCGTACATGTCATAGCAATTTAAAACAAATAAGGGAAGAGATGTGCATGTCATAGCAGTTTAAAGCAAAATAAAGGTAAATAAGGAAAGGGATGTGCATGTAATAGCAGTTTAAAACAAATAAAGGTGAATAAGGAAAGGGATGTGCACGTAATAGCAGTTTAAAACAAATAAAAGAAAGTAATCCACATAAGTCAAGTTCATTATGGTAAAAGCCTAAGTTTCCCCAGCAGACTCGCCATGCTGTCGCACCTCATTTTATCGTGAAAGAGGGTTTTGACATGTGACAAATCTTTTAAATGAGTATTGAAAGAGAAGAGTCGCTACCTAACGATTTTAAGGTGCGTTAGGGAACCAATTTGCAAGTAACTCTATTTGACGAGTCAACGCCACCAAAGTTCGAGTAAGGACTTAAATTACCTCAAAGAGAAGGTTTTAGGCACTCTTCGAGGTCCACAACTGTGGGCCCCGGTCGATCTTTAGATTATGTAGATTATGTAATTAAGCTAGGTGACCAAATAAATAGAAGGGAAATTCAGAAGTTCTAGAGTCTTATTAAAACATACGAAAATCGATACAGCTCTTAATAACTGCAAAGATACAAACTATATTTATCTATGTTAAATGACTAAGTGTGACTAACACGCACATTAAAGATGGGGGGGGGGGTACGTTTTCTAGCCTAAAGGATCACCCCGTGCAACATAAATAATACTTTGCAACTCTCTGGAGGTGGATGTTACTCGTATTATTCAACGGGCACAGACTATCATCTCCAACTACCCGATTACTATGTTGAATTTGTTTACTTAAAGGTCTTCTAATTCAATTCCAAGTCGTACCCTATGCGTGCACTACCCGTCCCATGCCTATGGTCCAGGAGGCTTTGGACCTACTATTAGGTGGTTCTGGACTTTACTTAGGTTGCTCAAAAAATGATAAAACTAGGCGGCATTCAAAATAGATAGGACTTCTTACAATAGCAATAAAAGGCTCAAGTTAACCTCCACACATAAGGATGAAAGCACGCAAACAGATTTCTGGTTAGGCAGTAGACATAGTTAAGACGTATTAGAATCATTAAGTCCTGTAGGCATGATTTCTATATAATTCCAGTATTATACAGCAGTGCTATAATTTATGGACTAACGTATAGGCAAATTAGAGAGTTACAAGTCCTATAAACATGATTTCTAATCGTTTGCGTAATACAGTAATGCAAAACAATACCAGAACTCTGAATTACCAGTACTAATTTTATAGGTATGCATCTTAGGCAGGTGATAGTACCCTATAAACATGATATCTAACAGTCGCATAAATAGGCAGTGAGGTCGTTCGAAAACACAGAATTAGTAGCGCCAATAAACACCCTATAGGTGGGATTTCTAACAATTGACAATTAGACTTGAATTTATAACACTTTATCTATATAGGCATGCTATCTAAGTGAGGCAGTATAAAAACAACATGAAGCAGTTGATTAATTAGTTAAGACCAAATAGCCATAGTATCTAGATTAGCAAAGGTATTGCATTGTTGTATCCTATAGGCATATTATCTAAGAGCGCTGAATAGTAGACATGGAAACAAGTGTAGCATATTATGGAAAGTGAAGTGAAGTGTGTGCTGATTCCTATGCACATGCTTTCTATTAGTGTACAACACATTAAACTAAATAACATATAAGGCATGCTGAACGAAATAGAAAATAGACCACATAGACCCTATAAGCATGTCTTCTACCTTTTTATGCAAGCATTAGAATATACCTGCTTACCACGATTTCACTAGCACCCCAATTATTCGTTATTACAAGTTCCAGGACAAAAATGGAATAATACGAACAAGGTAATAGAAATATAGACTAAAACAAATACAGGCCCTATCAAACAGTATAGGCCCGCTACAAAATAACCCAGTGAGTGTCTGGGCCTTCAACAACATCGTCAACCAATAGGTCCAAATCTCAAGCTCACAAAGGCAGGCTCGTCAACCAACAAATCCAAATCTCAGGCTCACAAGGGCAGTAGAATCTTCCAAGGTCCAACAACACATATAACCCAACATCAGGCCCAACAAATAACTTACTTGGCGGAATGGATGCCAAACTTAACCATACAAGTGACAAACCATTCATGGAATTGACTTACAACTTTTCACACTTAACTCCTAAAGATGTAACTAACAGAAGTTCTAGCCAAAACATGTAGACAAGAATACATGAAATACAAACAAGTTCACAAGGCAGATTCATGCTTGTATTTTTAGCAACACACCTAAAGTAACAGGATTGACCATCATAGGATAGTGAACTATTCCAAAAAAAGAGTTTCAAAAGTAAACTGATTCAGAATTAGCCTGAAAGAACTTTAGACACAAGACTTAAACATGAGAATCTAATAGAGTCATAGTTAAGAACAAGTAGAGCGTAGCCTTCACATGAAAGTTTTAACATGAAAGCTTAGTGAAGACAACATAACAGAAAAGGTTCATGATCGAGCAATTACTTAGTTGAGAGTGAGAAACTTTAACATGCTGAGTATCAGTTACAATACCTGAAAACTTATAGTAAATAAAAAATTGTCAACTTCACATCAGTAGGGCAGACAAACATCAAACCTTATACTAGTTGGCCACATATAGGGGAAAATGTTGGTTATGATATTTACTCTAAAGGTCTCAACTAATGCAAAGGAACACAGGATTGAGCAAGTAAAAAATACAATAGAGTTACAAATAGCATGGGAAAAGGTCATAACTTAATAGTAGAACTCCAGAAAGATAATAGATTGGGCATCAATGTCTCAAAAGGGATTAGAACACATTCTAGGCATGAGTTGGTTATTCATCATAGTACAGGGCAAGGCAAGAAACCAAATTCAGAATAAGCAACAGTAATAAGCATTCGAACACATACATTAGCAGGTATGCTTAAGAAGGCAGAATCAAGGTAACAAATAGGAAAGTTGAATTACTAGAAGGTATCAAGCCTCAAGAACAGCTTCAAACATATGATGGAATGTTGATTCAAACAAATTTTTAGAGACATAGATATGCAAAACAGGAATACAAATGGAAAGAAATGAAATTGCCAGTCATAAATACATTACCAGTTACAGAAGAACAAGAAGAAAAAAGGAGTAATTTCAGCAGCACTTCAATGTTAATAGCAAAACAAATAGTAGAACCTAGGAATCTCAGTGCGTCAAAGTTCCCAAGGGTTTTGAATGAACCCCGGGAAGTGCTCACACTGAGAAAGGTTCGAGAATTAAATTCGGGTGGCCTTGGCTTTCAGCCGTCCAAATAATTGAGCCTCAGAATAGTATAATACGAGAAAGAATAGGAGGACAATAATATATTTTAGCGATTAAAGTCTGTCCAAAGGGGAAATTGGGGATGGGTTTATATAGTAGTCAAAATCAAACTTGTGAACAAGGAAACATAGTAAATCAAACAAAAATAAGGAGAGAGGAGCATGCAGAATCGGTTAAGAAACAAAAATTAGAAAAAAGAATCAGGCAAACCCTAAATTGACTAGAACCAAAAATCGGCTGAAGATCTTGGTAAATCAGACCCATCATATAGCCTGGTAGGGTGTGTATATAGATAAAATATCGTCTAAATCTCAAAGGTCTGAAGATGATTGTACTTGATTTAGGTCCGTACACTTGCCAAAGATAGGCAAGTATTACGTGATACCAATACCATGTAAATAATGGAGAGATTGAGCATGTATGGAAGGAAAATCACGAGGAGATTCCATATTAGGAGAAGAAGAGAGTAGGGAGGATTTAGGGGCGGCTATATCTGAAGGATGGAGATAGGGTTTGGGGCGTATATAATTAAAAGGTTGGGTTATTGTGGACCGTTGATCTCTGGGGTTATTGTGGACCGTTGATCTTAAGAGATCAACTGTCCGAATCAACGGTCTGGATTAAAGAATGGTGGGGCGGGTCATTTGAAGTGGGTTGCGACCGGGTTGGAATAAAGAGGTCCTTGGTTTGGTCCAGGGCAGATTGGGCTAAGGTTTGGGGTGTTTGGGCCATTAATTTGGTCCGAAAATTGGCTTGGGATTGGATTGGATTTTAAATGCAAGGAATAAAAATAATAATTATAAAAGTACTAATAAATAGTAAAATATTATTCATGTAGTAAATGCTTGAAAATAACAGCTCAACATTATAAAATATAAGAAATGCTATTTTAGTAAAAAATAATATAATACAGTATGTACAGATTATAGGCTTTCCTTGCAAAATTATGTAAAATCGCTTTAAAATTCAAATATAACTATATAAAAACAAGTAAAATATTATGAAACATATATGTGGATGCAAATAATAATTTTGGATGATTAAGTCATCACAAAATAATTTAAAGGGTTAATTAATAAATATTTGAACAATTTAAATGCAAGAAAATCAATTTCAAAGCCTTAAAAATTATGAAAATTTATAGAGAGTACTTATATAACCCTTGTAAATTTGGTAATGATGCAAAATGATATTTTAAAAGTATATATATTATTTGAAAAATATAAGGGCAAATATTGGGTATCAACAGACCCGACTGGTCGTTTTGAGTGTATTAGCTTTCTGTGTATTATACTGTGGTAACGTGACTTGCCGGGATTTTTGGTTTTGATTTCGGGTGAGTTTCAGAGTGAAATGGGACACATAGTCCCTAAATTGGAAGTTTAAGCATAGGAGTTGATCGTAGTTTGACTTGTATGAAGACGACTCCAAAATGGAGTTTTGATGGTTCCAATAGCTCTGTATGGTGATTTTTGTCTCAGAAAAGTGTGTCCGGTTGTTGATTTGGAGGTCAGTAGGTTGTTTCGGAATAAATTGGCGAAAGTTGGAAGGTTGGAAGATTTTTGGAAAGTTTGACTCGGAGTGGACCTTTTGATATTGGGGTCGGACTTTGATTCCGGAAGTTGGAATAGGTTCATAATATCATTTATGACTTGTGTGCAAAATTTGAGGTCAATCGAATGTGATTTGATAGGTTTCGGCATCGGATGTGGAAGTTAGAAGTTCAAAAGTTCATTAGGCTTGAATCGATGCGCAATTCGTGGTTTTAGCATTGTTTGATGTGATTTGAATGCTCAGCTAAGTTCGAATGATGTTTTAGGACTTTCTGGTATAATATTTTGAGATCCCGGGGGCCTCGGGTGTGATTCAGATCATATTCGGCAACATTCAGAACTTGGGAGATTGCAAATTTTGTTGGGGTTGGTGTTGTTGTACGCGATCGCGAGGGTGGGACCGCGTTCGCGAAGTGTTACTGGTGGAAACTATGATTTTGTTCTATGCATTCATGAGACTGGGTTAGCGATCGCGTAAGTTGCTGTAGCAGTGAATCGCGAACGAGTGGGTACGATCACGTTCGCGTAGAGGAAAGAGAAGGCTGGGGATTCACGCGCGATTGTTCATCGCGATCGCGTGAAGTCATTTACGATCGTGTAGGTATGAGGGATCAGTGCACCGCGTTCGTGAGTGGACCCTCACGTTCGCGTAAGAGGAAAATTGGGCCAGTGGCATTTTGTGCTTCGCAAAAGTGAGGCAATTTCCTCTTTCGCGAAGAAGGAATATCTGGGCAGCATATTTAAGTTTCAAAACCGAGGGTTTATGTCATTTTTCACCATTTGGACTTGAGAGCTTGGATTGAGGCGATATTTCAAAAGATTTTCAGAGGGATTGTTGGGGTAAGAGTTCTTAACTCATTTTTGATTAAATTCCCTTAATGTACCATTGATTTTATCATTTAATTAAGAATTGGGTTGAAAAATCGGGGAAAATTGGAAGAAACTTCTTAAGCCGAATTTTGGGGATTTGAGCGAGATTTTGGTATCGGATTTGTGAAATTTTTGTATGGTTAAACTCGATATCGAATGGGTGTTCGGTTTTTGTAATTTTGGTCAGGTTCCGAAATGTGGGCCCGAGTTGACTTTTTCGAGCGATTTTTCAATTCTTAGCTAAGATCATTATTTCATCCCTTAATTGACGAGTGTGTACACGAGCTAAATGTTGAAATTCCGGTGACGATTGCGTACACGGGATAAATGTTTAAATTCCGGTGATGAGTGCATACACGGGCTAAATGTTGAAATTCTGGTGACGAGTGCGTACACGGGCTAATTATTTCATGATAATTTGTGATATGTGAAGGACGTGTACGCAAGGCGACGAGTGCGTACACGGGCTAAATGTTGAAATTCCGGTTTTTGCTACGTAGTTTCCTTTCCATGCCTTAATTGAGTTACTTTAGCACGTTATAATCAACATGTTTAGCCTAATTTCACATGTCTACTTGTCTTATATCCTATTTGCAACTTGTATCACATGTTTAGTTGAATTACTTGTTTTTCTTAATTTCCGTGTTCATTACTTAACTATGGGAATTCTTTACTTGAAATTGCTATCCTTGGAATATCATTTATTCAGTTGGTGTGTTTTGGCTTTCATGTTATTGTTGAGGTGATTGTTTGGTTGTTTGCACGAGGTTTCTATCGTGCTGTTGTTATTGTTGCACGAGGTTTCTGCCATGCGATTGTTATTGTTTGCACGAGGTTTCTGTCGTGCGGTTGTTATTGTTGTACGAGATTTATGCCGTGCTGTTGTAATTATTGATACGCATGTGGTGGAATAAGGTCTGGGTATTGAAATGCATGCGGTGAGATAAGATGGGCTTGATACGCGTGGCTAGTAGCGGAACTACTAGAAGCCATGCAGTATGATAAGGTGGGCTAAAATGCAGGATGCTATTTCGGTAAAATGATTTTCAAAAACCAAATATAAAGGCTCCCGCGGTGATATAAGAAAAGACTGTGGTTTGTTTTTACGATATGGGACTACGAGGCGGTACCTCAGGAGTGCCCCTGTTGATATTCTTTATTTGCTGTATTATTTGGTTCTTGCTTTCCTTAACATGTAAAATTCATGTTTTTCCTTTCATGTTGTATTAGCTTTTTCTTGATTCCGTGTTGTTATTTCCCGTAAATTCTTTATTTTTCACTTCTCTGTCATTTTCATTATATCATATTATCTCTGTCGTGTTTCTTATTATCTCCAGTAGGGCCTTGACCCGGCCTTGTCACTACTCTACCGAGGTTAGGCTTGACACTTACTGGGTACCGTTGTGGTTTACTCATTCTACGCTTCTGCACATGTTTTTGTGCAGATCCAGGTACATCCTATCAGCCTCGATATTAGTGCATTGTGTTGCATTCCCGCGTCCGCATGTCTCACAGTTCCCTTCTACCTTGTTTTTCCATATTTCCTTATGTTTTTCATAGACAGTGATGTATAGGATTGGTCAGCATTGTATCTAGAGCTTGTGACTTATATCTCACTGGGTTTTGGGAAATTGTACGTATTGACCTTATAGTCTATTGATGAAATTGTTGAAGTTTTGAAATTTTAAATTTTTATTTGATGTTTTCGCATATTGTTAGGCTTACCTAGTCATAGAGACTAGGTGTCGTCACGACATCCTACGGAGGGGAATTGGGGTCGTGACAGTTATCATCTTTTGAGCTAGAGACCTTGGATTTGAGCGATATTTGAGGGGTTCTTCGCATGTTGGATTGGGGTAAGTGATCTTCATCCAGAATTAATTATATTTCATGATTCCATATTTAGTTGTATCATTAAATTATGGTTTGAGTTGGGAAAAAATGGGAATTTTGTGAAAACTTTCAAAAATGTAAAATGATGATTTGGAGGATGAATTGATATCGTAATTGGATAATTTTAGTATGGTTGGACTCGTATTGGAACGGGTATTCAGATTTTTTGAATTTTACCAGGTTTCGAGGTGCGAGCCCGGGGTTGACTTTTTTAGTTGACATTTATTTTTTGTTAAAGATTGAAGCTTTATTATCCAGATTTGTTTTGTATGGTTTTTATTCATGAGACAGTTATTTTGGCTAGATTTGAGTTGTTCGGTGGTTGTTTCACACGAGAAGGTCATTTTAGAGTATTTGTCTAGATTCTTTGAGGTATGTATCTTGCCTAACTTTGTGTGAGGGAGCTACCCCTTAGGGTTTGAGTCATTTGTGCTAATTGTGTCATGTGAAGGCCAAGTACGCGAGATGACAAGTACGTACTCGGATTTATTTGTAGGAATTTGACCATTTTAGGCTATTAGGTTCTTATGTCTATCAAAAATGAAGTTGTCTTATCATTTTAAATCCTCCACCTACTAAATACACCCTTACGTGCTTTATTTGAAGTTGACCGATTCATGTTCTACCCTTGTCGCCAATAAACTATTATGTGTCTTAATTGAAGTTATCGCCTCTTTTATTGTCATGTTGTCTTTTCTGTAATTTCTCAACTTTAATTGAAGTTATTGATGTCTTTCTCGTAATTGCTTATCCTTAATAGAAGTTATTATTATTATTATTATTATTATCTCTCCCGTAACCGCTTAACCTTAATTGAAGTTTTGTTAGCCCTTTCATTGTTGACTTATCCTTATTTGGAATTATTGACTTAGGCTATCTCTCTTATCGTGGAGTTGTACTTATATGGAATCATTGTGATACATTATCTCTTCCCCTGTTGAGCTATTCTTGTTGATTTACTTGTTGTACTCTCGTGTTATTGTTGTTACATTCAGTGTTGTTGAGCTGCGGGCTATGCGTGATTGTGGTATTTAAATTGTTTTGAGGAAAAGTTGTGGCATTTGGGCACATGCGGTGAAAGACCATATATTGAGTTGTTATATTTTGGCACACGTGGTATTGTTGAGAGGATTGTCAGGGTATTCGCACGTGAGTTGTCCGTGCTTTTGTTACTATTGATATTTGCACATGCAGCATGACAAGGCGGTCTATATATATATATATGCGGGTTTATGCATGTGGTGACATAATGTAGGAATGTTATTATGCGCGTGTGGCGATACAAGGCGGGAATTTATTTTATTATTGCACACGTGGCGAAACAAGGTGGGCTATGTCGTGGATGATTTGTGATTACTTGTGATGGCCTGGGGGCATTGTTATTGATGATATTTGTGTAGTAGTGTACCTACCTAGTGTGAATTATGCATTTTACATCTTGTTGTGTCATTTCTTATGTGCCATTTATTGTCTCTACTCTTACATGCTGACTCGAGTTGTGATAGAACAATTGCACACGCATACATGTAATTAATTACTCATATCGGTTTGAGAAAATGAACCCTAATGTCTATTGACCATTTACATATATTCTCGTATACTTTCCTTATGTGTGAAAGTTTTTCTACTGGCACATGAGTTGTCCGTACGGTTAAGAATTATAATGTGGGCACAAGATGCCAAGTGATTAGGGTTCATGTGTTGGGTCCCGTGTAATGTGACTATGATGTGAAGTGCCTCGGGAATGTCCTTGAACAAGTCTTGTGAGAAAGTGGTTGCTCTTATTGAGTGTTACTTGTTTTTCCTTACTTGGTTTCATCAGACTTAAACTGTATTCAGCTTACTCCACGACGTTATTACCTCTTGTGTCTCGTTGCTAATTGCTTCTTTTAGTTTCCTATTACCAGCATTGTTTCATTATTGTTATCATGCTTCGCTTTATATTGATATTGTTCCTTGTTAGTTTCATATTCATACTTCTACATGTTATTAAGTCAAGGAGGTGTCTTGACTGTCTCTCGTCACTACTTCACTGAGGTTAGTCTTGATACTTACTGGGTACCGTCGTGGTGTAATCGTTCTACACTTTCTGCACATTTTTTGCATATCCAAGCACTTCAGAGTTGTTGATCATTAGCTAGCTGATCGGGCATTGCTGTGGAGACTCAAGGTATACCTGATGTCACGTTCGCAGGCTTCAGAGTCACCTTCTGAAATTTTAATTTGTACTGTTTATTCCTATTCTGAAACAATTGCACTCAGAGATTTTCTAGTAAACTCAGTAGAGCTTATGACTTGTACTACCGGTTTTGGGATTGTAAGCTTTGTATAGAAATTTCTATTTCTTATTTAACAGTTGTTGGTTGAATTTTGCTATTAATTCAGTAAGTGTTAGGCTTACCTAGTCTTAGAGAATCGGAGGGAAATTGGGGTCGTGACAAGTTGGTATCAGAGATCTAGGTTTATAGGTGCTACGAGTTATAAGCGAGTTTAGTAGAGTCTTGTGGATCGGTACAGAGACGTCTATACTTATCTTCGAGAGGCTACGAAACTATTAGGACAGTCTCACTTCTTTCATTCCTATCGTGCGTGTTTATTGATCTCAGAGTTTGAGCCACTATCATTCCATTCTCTCAAAGATGGAGAAGAAACAAGTTGTAGTTACTAATGATGCTGCCCCCAGAGCCGGTGTTGCTAGAGGCAGAGGAGAGCATGTGCCGCAACTAGAGCACCTGTCAAAGCAGCAATTGAGGAGCCGCCAATAGCTCTTGTTGGGGGACAGGTACCAGAGGCGCCTTTTGCTACCCCGGGACTTTTGGAGAAATTAGTACAATTTCTGAGCATGATTGGCACATTGGCTCTAGCGGGGTTGATTCCAGTTGCACCATCCACTTCACAGATTGGGGGAGGAGCTCAGACTCCCACCGCCCGTACTCTAGAGAAGCGAGTCTATGTTGGTCAGGTTCCAGGTGTCATGACGACACAACCTGTTGTTCCAGTTTAGCCCATGGTAAGGGCTGCAACATATGAGGAGGAACAACTTAGACTTGTGAGGTTCAAGAAGTATTACCCTCCTACCTTCAGTGGTTTGGCTTCAGAGGATGCACATCATTTCCTAAATGAGTGCCACCATATTCTCAGTACTATGGGTATTGTGGAGATGAGTAGGAGTGAGAACTAGAACACATAGGACGAATACTGCTTTTACTACGTTCCAACTTAAGGGAGCGGCATATCAGTAGTGGCGAGCCTACGAGTTGGGTAGCCCAGCCGATGTAGCTTCACTTTCATGGACTCAATTCACAGAGATGTTGGGGAGTTGTTCCAGGGAACTATGTCAATGTCAGAGTATGTCATTAAGATTCAGTGTTTTGTCCAGCCATGCACCTGGTTTGGTTTCTACAGTTAGAGAGCGAGTCTGCAGGTTCATTGAGGGGCTCAATCATGATATTAGGTTCAACATGACTCGGGATTTAGAGATGGATGTTTTATTTTAGCAGGTGGTAGATATCGCTCACCGATTAGAGGGCATGCAGAACCAAGAGAGAGGGGACATGCAGGTCTAGGAGAGAGAGGACAGGGAGGCTAAGAAGCCTCATGGACCAGGAGGATCTACTAGTCTCTATTTTGGAGGTAAGGTATGCCATGGTAGAGGTTTTGTGGGTAAGCCAGTTCAGTTTGCACTTCAGGCTTTACGCGGTGCTTTAGATATCCATGGGCCTCAGAGTGCCCGTACCGGACAGCTTCCACAGCCATGCCAGCGGAGGAGTTTCTTTGAGTGTAGAGATACCAGCCATATGGTGAGAGATTGTTCCAGACACCGGACAAATATGTCATAGCGGGGTATTCAGGCGGGTAGAGGGCACCCAAGAGGGAGAGGCCCGACCCATTGATATGCTTTCTACGGTGGGCTGAGGCCACTGCACCTGATGATGTCTTTACAGGTATGGTTTCGATTTGTTATAGAGGAGCATCAATCTTATTTTTATTCGGTTCTATTTTTCGGGGTGAGGTCTCCTATCTTGCTTCCTATATGGGTGAGCTTCATGATTTTGTGCTCTGCTTATGTGTTTACCCCTGTAGGAAGATTCTATAGTGGTAGGCTGTGTCTATTGTTTTGTTTTGTTCACTATTAAGAGCTATGCGACTAGAAGTTACTTTCTGTTACTCATTGTGGTAAGTTTTGATGTGATTTTCTGGATAGTTGGCCACGATTTGTGATTAGATGCTCTACCAGTGTGGGAGTTTAGTACGTATTGTGATTTTGTTTCGCAGAATTTTATGAGTGGGAGTTTTCAGTTGGTATGATGTGTATTATACTTGTGATTCAGAGTTGAAGGTGAGACCCTCGCGCTTCCACGATGTTTGTTATGTTTGGACCGGGTTGCATGCAGCGGTGGAGTTATATTAGGATGAGATCCCTGTGTTTTGTTCATATGTTTTGATTCTCCCTTATAGTAGTGACATAAAGTATGGTACTGATAGGGAGTTGTGCCTGTCAGGCTTGTTTGATAGTCCTCTCATGTGTTTCTCTTTGCATATTCAATTGTATATGTGTTGTGCTTATTGGGTTTTAGCTCGCGAGTTGTGTGCCCAGATGGCGTTAGATGTGACTTATTGATTCAGGTGAATAGTTATGAGGTCTTCATATTTTGTTTTGTATCTTTTTCTATGTTGTGAAGGTTTGAACAGGGTTCTAGCTGATATGAGGTTAATTGCCGGTGCTGGATTTGATTAGGGGCAGCTATTATGATTAGAGATGTTGTTATGGGCATATGTGTGATGTGTTACGTCGTGTGGTTCTAGCCGGTGGGTGTAGGCATGAGTTGTTGCAGCTGGTTGAGGCTGATACCATGTGTTGATGTGAGAATCGAGTCATTGAGAAATGATTATATGGTGAAACAAATTTAGTTCTAAGGTTTCTGAGTGTGGGTGGAAGTAATAATTTCTAGTTGAGATGGTGTTGTCGGGCTTATGAGGATTGGGGTGATGTGGGGTCACCCGCGGGTGTATGTATGCTAAATTCACTCAGTGATTTGATGACTTCGGAATGGTTCTTGGCATGTTCGAGGATATACTTTTGTTGAAGATGGGGAGGATGTAACGACCAGACCGGTCATTTTGAGAATTAGCATATCGTTCAATGGTTTAAGGTCTCGAGAATCTTTGTATTATGTGTTATGACTTGTGTGGGTGTTCGAGTTCAGATTTTGGATGATTCGGGATTTATTTGGAAGAAGGATTCTTGCTTTAGAAGCTTAAGTGAAAAGAGTTAACCGAAGTTTTGACCTTTGTGTAGATGACTCCGAAATCTTGTTTTGATGATTCCAATAGCTTTGTATGGTGATTTTGGATTTAGGCGTGTGTCCGGATTTGGATTTGGAGGTCCATAGGTTAATTTGATGCATTTCGGCAAAAATATGAAAGTTGAAGGTTTGGAAGTCGAGAGGTTTGACCAGGAGTCGACTTTATTGATATCGGGTTCGGATTTCGATTCCGAGAGTTGGTATAGCTCCGTTGTGTCATTTGGAACTTGCATGCAAAATTTGACGTCATTCAAGTTTGGTTTGACATGTTTCAATGCGACTTGTAGAAGTTGAAAGTTCATAAGTTCATTAAGTTTGATTCGAGGTGCGATTCATAGTTTTGATATTGATTGATGTGATTTGAGGCCTCGAGCAGGTCCATGTTATGTTATGGAACTTGTTGGTATGTTTCGACAGGGTCCCGGGGGCCTCGGGTGTGTTCCGGATGGGCTACGGGCCATTTAATCCTATTTTGGAAGGCTGTTTGCGGGTGTGTGATGTTCTTCTCTGCGATCGCGAAGGGTCGACCACGATCGCGAAGGCTGTTTGGCAACTGGTCCTATTTCCTTCTTCGCATTCGCATGGTATTGTCTGCGATCACGTAAGTGTAGGTTCTTCTCAATCACATTCACATTTGTTGTTTTGGCGATCGCATAGTGGGCGATCATGGTGGTAAGGCCATGTTTAGTGTTCTTCGCGTTAGCGTCATGTGGTTCGCGATCACGTAGTGTATTTTTGGGGCAGTCATTATTTCTTCTTCGCTATCGCATGTGTATTTCCGCAATCGCGATGTGCAAATACATAGTGTTGACGGCCAATTTTGACCCTCCCCTTTAAAATTAATTTATTCACGCTTAACAATTTACAATAAATGCTTTAATGGTATTTTTTAGTAATGAATATCTATTTTTATAAATTAATTAAGTATTAGTTTTAAAATTAATTACATAGTACTAATATTGTGTAATTACAAATATATTTACTTTTATTAAATAAAATTTTTATTTACATTACATAGGTTTTATAATTTGATAAAATGACTCCTTAATTTCCAAAATTAGGCTACTTTATTAATATTTTGAAATTAGTGCTACAATGTGACATATGTGTCATTTATAGATAATTTAAATAATTAGTAACATATAGTAATTATAGTTTCATCACATTTTATTAAAAAAATTAATTTTATTCAAATTAGTTTTAAAGGGATTTTAAAACTAAAAGGCTACAACTGCAATTCCTTAACCAAGCACAAAGTGGCTATTCTTTAAATTTTATTTTGGCCCAAATCGGAACAACCCAATCCAAACACCCCATCTCCTCCCAACTTTGCAATCCTTGCCATCACTTCTCAACCAATCACAACTTGACATGTCACCCGCTAATCCCACTCACAAAACAAACACAAGCGACATGAACTGTGTATTCAAATCATCAACGGTCATGTATTATCCTTATTTTCCGTTTAAATCCCGACACAATATCAGAAATTATCTCAGCCGTTGAATCACATAGATCCAACGGTCCCCATATTATCCTAAAATCATTTTTCTTAAATAAGTAACGCCCCGATTTATCAGGGCCGTTGATCAAGTGATCCAATGGCCTAGATCTTTTCCCCAATTTTTAACTCAGAGATCAACTGGTCTCATTCCCAAAACCTTAATTCATTTGCACCTTACTCAGCCGCCTCACCTCCCCCTTTCCTCTTCTTCTCTCTTCTTACTCGAGCATACATGTCTGTCAATCACCTGAGCCTTGCACAAATTCGTGCAAGGTTATGAACCCATCAAGAAATTATCTCATCTGTCTTTCCTTATTCGCGATTCTCGCTTAACATTCCCTTTCCAATTACAAATTCAAACCGTCTAAATTCTGAAACCTTAACCTCAGAGACAAAACTTCAAATCGTCACTGATTTTTCAAATTCATGGCATGCATGGCTATTCCTTTTGTTCCTGCACTCCCAGTCCCATCGTTCTTTCCATTTTCGCCTTTCAATTTCAAAACCCTAGTCGAAGAAATAAAAACCCAAAGGTCAAACTTCAAACTCGCATGTTCCTTCCTTCGTTCTTTTAAATCAAAGCGCGCAAAAAGTGTTAGCTGGATTCATCATCAATATTCGACACCCAGGGGTCAAATGCAATGAACCCTTGGTATTAGGGTTTTGACCGTTGCTTTCTTGTGCCTCAACGTTCAACAATTCACTCCACTCCAGTACACAGGTAAAATCATTACTGGATTCCCCCCTTTGTCTTTTGATTTTTGACTCGATTAGCCATCATCATCTACCGTGCGTCACTCTCCACTATTGATTTTGAATTTGTAAAGCCCTAGAGCATTGAATGCTACTATAAAAGGGGTCTTTAATGTTCTTACCAACACACAATCTAACACTAACAAACCAGAGCAACCTAAACTCTGAAAAGTCATAAACACTAACAAATTAGGGTTTTTGATAATTAGGCCTCTTACTATTTTTCCTCTCTTTGCCGAGTTCTTTGCTGGTTCAAGATTGAAGGTTTTCTGGTATCTTTGAGCAACAAAGGGAATTCATTTGGTCTGCTGCCCTTAAGAAGGTCAGCACCTTTCTTTCCCCTTTATTTTATTCACCTTTCTAAATGATTTAGATATGTTAATGTTATGTTCTGTAGATCATAATTATGATGTATGTGTTGGACATGTTTGATAGTCATGTTTTTGTTAGTATAATAATCCTTTACGTGTAGCCTATTCTATTATGATTCTTTAAGTGACAATCAATTAGTTGAGTGATAACTATTAGTTTTTGTTTTGAGCTTTTCCTACAGTCACTATGCCTAAGGTCTTATATGTTTATGTTCAATTTAGACTTCATAGTTCTTAGTGACCCATAATGAGCTTATTCCTGTTTTATGGAACTTCTATAATTTTATGAATTTTAAAAGCTAAGTGTCTTACTCGGTAGCTATTGAAACTTGAATTTATTCAAGACTAGTGTCCTTGTCCCTAAACCTTAAGTTTGAACTTATAATGTTCAAGAACTTTCTTGTCTGCCTGTGTTTGTTAAAACTGCTTTTGAATTAGCAGGATGGTCTTTATTCTGCTTGATTACTATCATTAATAAAACAATCATGTTCATGTTTCCATTTCACCAATAATATTGTTATAATGTCCGCCTATGCATATCATTTCCCTGCATTTGATATGTTTGTAGTAAGGTTCATTATGTGGTAATCGTAACTGATATACCATATGTCCATGTCACTTAACTAAGTTGAAAGAATCTGAGTACCTAGATGTTTCTTCTCTGTATCTGTACCTGTTAATTCTAAGAGTGATATCTGAGCTGTCACTAGGACTTTCACATGATCATGTTCAGTTGTTGTATGCGTAAGAAACTATCTTACTTACATCAAGATGTTCCTTCCTCATGAACCTTTGCTGCATATACATTGTATAAGACTAACCATTTTCCTCTTTTAGTGTAAGTCATGATTTGTTTAGACAAAATGAACTGGTAATTGTTGCATAACTATATTTATCTGTTCCATAATCAATTGAGATCTTCATACACATGTGCAATACATCCCTATCCTCAGTCTTTGATCCCCTGATGATTTTTGAAAAATCTGCATACATCTATAGTTAGCTTATCTCTCATGAAGAAATGATCTAGGCCTACTGTTAAAACCAAATAATAGAATTGAAGCATGGTTACTTCATACCCATATGCTGAGCTAGATTCGTGTTGAGTTTAAACTTGTTTGATACAATGTTTTCATCTCCTTCTCCACTTGCTCGATCAATTTGATTATGTAATGTGTAGAGTTCATATACATGTTTGAAGTCACTACTTCATTTATTTTGCCCATAAGCAGTTGACTGAATGTTTCTACCATTTGCTTAAATCTGCAACACCATACTCAGTTTTGAACCATGCCTAGTCCCTCTTCCTACTATTGATCTAAAATTGGATTTGACTCGCAAACCTTATTGAAGTCCATTTGTTGATGTTGTTTGAATATGATAACTGGCTGATACTGTTATGGGAACGATCTTGTTGATACCTTAGGGATGCTATGTTTAAATCTGTGAGGGTGTAATCATGATAAGAATTCATTCCCATGACCTTAATTATATCTCTGAAATAATTGTTGATTATGACTGTTGGTTTGAATTTGCCTTGATGTCTTTAAGTTGCCAAGTAATATTATCGATGCATGTTTGAATATGTTGTTCCATAGTGATTCATTCCTATAATGATGTGATTATGAAACTGTGTATATTCTAAACTAAGCTCCTCTGCCTTTAGTATTCCTTGATATGTTTCCCTATTTAGTATCATGGTAGTATGTATTCTCTTGTATTATTTTATTAAGAGGAAAGTAAATATGTTCTGGTAGGTAATACTTTAGTATTTAGTTCTCCTTGGAAGGGCCTCATTAGCACTTGAACCCATAAAGAAAATATATCGTTAGTGATTAAGGGTTTTTGGAAGCGGACTTCGATTTTAGGTTGGGCTGCCCTCCCCGGCACAAGCATTGCCCTGGGCCTTGAGTCCCTTGGTAACTTTGAAGTGTCGGGGATCCAAAGGGAGCTTCGACCTTGAGTGGGGTTTCCTCCTTAGATTTTAATTCATTGACATATTCAGTTCTTTAAGGGGTCGTTTGGTATGAGATATAAGAAGGTATAGTGCTGGTATAAAAGTTTAATACCACCTTAATACTTTGTTTGGTTAGCAAACCCGGTATAAGTTATCCCGAGATTATAATTAGTACCGGGATAACTTATACCTTGTAGAGGGTGGGGTAATTAGTGCAGGGATAACTTATGCCTTCCTTTTAGAAATTATGCAATTGTCATTTTTAATACAACATACCAAATATTGGATAAAAAATAATATCAGGATAACTAATCCCAGCATAACTTATCCCGGCATAATTTATCCAGGCATAAGCCGTATTCAAACCAAACTACCCCTAAGGGTTTAGTGTTTAATGACAAAGAAAGGTTTCCAATTTGAATTATTTACTAAGTAAAGCCACCACATTAATATATAATTTCCTCTACCTTGTTAATATTGTTCTTGCTTTAATTAACCGTTCATGTATTTGTCATGTACATCGAAAATGTTGTGTAATTGGAATATGTTAAACGTTGAATATATATATATCTAATAACCTTCTTATTTTTTCACATGTACATCTGTTTGGGCCTTTGAGTTCTTGATGAACTCAAGCCCAATTCCAGCTCTATTGTACCGCATCCAGGGGTCCAAAGCCAGTTGTGTTTGCTCTTCTTTACTGCTGGGCCTATCATCTTGAGGCCCAATCCCAGAGTCTAATCCTCTTTCCCTCAAATATTTTATCATTATTACTGTCTCGTTAATTTTTTATCCCAATCCTAGAGGCCTATCATTACTTTTCATGTACATCAAAAATGTTGTATAATTGAGACCCTAAGTAGCTTCACTTCAGGTATTATGACTTTTACATGTGGTCGAAATTTAATTTCGAGAAGTTCAGAGTTGATTTGGAAAGAAAATTCCAATTTCGGAAGCCTTAAGTTGGAGAAATTGACTAAAGTGTGATTTTTGAGTAGACGACCTCGAAATCGGAATTTGAAGGTTCCAACAGGTTAGTATGATGATTTTGGACTTAGGCGTATGTCCGGATCGGGTTTTGGATGACCCAGGAGCATTTCGACGCCTATTATGGAAGGTTGGCATTTTGGAATAATTTCATAAATTTGAGTTGAAGTGCATTTCAATGATATCGACATGTGTTTGGGATTCTAAGTCTGGGAATAGCTCCGTATGATGATTTCGGACTTAGGAGCATGTCCGGAAGTAGATTTGGAGGTCCGTATGTCATTTTGGGGTCATTTAGGTGAAAGTTGGGAATTTGAATAATTTTAAGAAGAATGACCGGGAGTGGACTTTTTGATATCGGTGTCGGATTTCGATTCCGGAAGTTGGACCAGGTCTGTAATGTCTATTATGACTTGTGCACAAAATTTGAGGTCAATCGGACGTGATTTGATAGGTTTCGGCATCAATTGTAAAAGTTGAAGTTTCAAAGTTTATTAAGCTTGAATTGTGGTGCGATTCATGATTTCGATGTTGTTTGTTGTGATTTGAGACCTCAAACAGGTATGTGTTATGTTATTGGACTGGTTGGTGTTATTGGACGGGGTTCCGAGGTCTTCGGGTGAGTTTCAGATACTTAATGGATCGATGTTTGGACTAAGGAAAATGCTGAGGCAACTGATACCTGGTGCAATCGCACCTGCGTGAAAAGGGCCGCAGGTACGGGCTCGTAGGTGCGAGCCACGAACCGCAAATGCGGAAGATTGGGCGCACCTGCGTGAGCGCAGGTGCGAGAGACATGGTCGCAGGTGCGGCTAGGCTCGCAGAAGTGGCCCTCCTTGTCTGCAGATGCGGAGCCCAGCCAGGTGAGGGAAGGCGCATCTGCGAGGCATTTGCCACAGGTGCGGGACCGCAAATGCGGCTCAAAGCACCGCATGTGTGAAAGTCGCTGGGCAGCGAGGTTTTATAAAATGGGGTTTTGGCTCATTTTCACATCATTTCGTCCATGGGAGGTGATTTTGGAGCACCTTTGGAGTGCCATCTTCATCAACTATAATGGGATAAGTGATTTCTTCACATTGTGAGTCAAATACATGGGTTTTACATGGATTCAAGCATGAAAATTTGGAATTTTGAAGAAAAACCTAGAAATTGGTATTCTTGGATTTTGATCACGAATTTGGGCATGAAATTGAGAATAAATTATAAATTGGAGTTCGTAGTGCTATGGGTAGTGTTTGTCTTCCAAAATTTTCGGGCCCGTGCGCCTGAGGGTTGCGTTATCGATTTTTCGAGCGGAGTTGGAAATTATTATAAATTGATTAATTATGAGTATTGGAGTATATTTTGATTGGGTTGCATCTTAATTGACTAGTTTTGGAGCGACGGGCATCGGTTTGAGGTGTTAGAGGGCTTCGGAGCCGGTTATGGAACTTCGGAGCGATGTAAGTCTCCTGTCTAACTCTGTGATGGGGAAACTACCCCCTAGGTGTTGTAATTGATATTTTCTACTTGTTGCGGGGGCTACGTACGCACGAGGTGATGAGAGTCCATATGTAGCTATATTCATGTTATTGTCCGGGTAGACTCTAGTTCATGCCATGCTATAACTGTACTACTTGAGTTGTCTCTTGCCTATTAGGTTCCTTATTACATGTTAAAATTTGAGATTTGACTTGTGTAAAGCGGTAAACTGTAGAGATCAGATGAACTTCATGACTTGCCATAGAATAATTGTACTCCTTTTACGAATTTCCCCCATATTACGCGTTCTCATCGAAGGGCTTTCCCCAAAGCTTTCCTAAAACTCACTTATCCCTTCGTGGGTGGGGTCAAGGAAAAATATGATTTCAAAAATAATAAAATGAGAACCTAATTAAGTAATTATTGTTGGCTTGCCTGACAGTGGTGTCCGGCGCCATCACGACCTTTATGGATTTTGGGTCGTGACATTAATGTTTAGTTGTATTTGTTATGTCTTTATTGCTGTTTTACTGCTCATGTATATAACACTCATATATTAGAATACATGCTTTCCTTTTTCCTTTATGCTTTAGTATCATATGAACTTAGGCAAGCCTTAAACAATATAGGATTTTAAAAAAGGGTAAAATCAGCTACTAGTAGGCTTTTAGTTCGCAAGTTGTAATCTGCTCACTAATTGCTATGTTTTTCACTTACCCTTCTCTTCTTTAAAAGATTTTGAAATACAGAACTTCGTGAAAAGTAGCTCTATTTCTAAAAAGGAAAACTATATTTCAACTCTCATTTTCTCAAAGGAAAAATCAGAACTTCAGAAAATCGTCGCTTCAAGGAATTTCTAGCAAATGACCTTTTCTTTTAAAACCCTTCGAATATAAGGTAAATCTTAGATATGCTTTTTCTAAAACATTCTTTTATCATTATGTAAATAACCATCCCCAAATTAAAGTGTTTTCCTAACTCAATCTCTTTATTTTAAAATTTAGACCACTTATGTGCCAATTTCAAATTCTTTTAACATATCTCATGAAACCTTTCATAAATTCATATCCTTTTAAGATTCCGCATTCTTTATCATCCTTAGGTGTACAGTAAGCAGCCTTCCTATTATTAATCAAAGATTTTTACAAATAATTGATCCCAAACTTAGTCTAAATCCTATGGAGCTACTTCAGGTAGATTTTAAGGGGTGCCTAACACCTTCCCATTAGAAGAACAAGAACCCTTACCCATAATCTCACCAGTTAAAAGACCCGTAAAGAATATGACTTAGCAATTAAATAGGTCCCTAGTATACCTTTAAATATTAGGTGACGACTCTCTTTCATCAACAATAGAGAAACCACAAGTTCAATCCAGTCTTGACTAGTGCAAAATAGGGTGCAACACCTGGGCAACAAATATTAATTCCCAAATCGGGGGTTTTATTCCATTTATCATCTTTGAGCTAGAGACCTCGGATTTGAGCGATTTTTGAGGGGTTCTTCGCGTGTTGGATTGGGGTAAGTGTTCTTCACCAGGATTTAATTATATTTCATGATTCCATCTTTATGTTTATCATTAAATTAGTGGTTTGAGATGGGGAAAAATGGGAATTTTGTGAAAACTTTCAAAAAAATAAAATGATGATTTGGAGGACGAACTGATATCGGAATTGGATAATTTAGGTATGGTTGGACTCGTTTCGGAATGAGTGTTCATATTTTTTATTTTATTTTATCAGGTTTTGAGGTGCAAGCTCGGGGGTTGACTTTTTAGGTTTTGTTAAAGATTGAAGCTTTATTATCCGGATTTGTTTCCTATGGTTTTTATTCATGAGATGAAGTTATTTTTGGCTAGATTTGAGCCGTCCGGAGGTTCTTTCACATGAGAAGGTCATTTTAGAACATTGGTCTAGCTTGTTTGAGGTAAGTATCTAGCCTAACTTTGTGTGGGAGAATTACCCCTTAGGGTTTGACTCATTTGTGCTAATTGTGCCATGTGAAGGTCGTGCACGCGAGATGACGAGTACATACTCATGCTTATTTGTGGGAATTTGACTGTTTTAGTCTATTACGCTCTTATGTCCATCAAAAATAAAGTTGTCTTATCATGTTAAATTATTCACCTACTAAATACACCCTTACGTGCTTTATTTGAAGTTGACCGAGTCATGCTTTACCCATGTTTCTAATAAACTCTTATGTGTCTTAATAGAAGTTATCCACACTTTTATTGCCATGTTGTATTTTTCGTAATTTCTTAACTTTAGATGAAGTTATTGATTTCCTTTTCATAATTGCTTATCCTTAATTGAAGTTATTATTATTATCTTTACCGTAATCGCTTAACCTTTTGTTATCCCTTTCATTGTTGACTTATCCTCATTTGGAATCATTGACTTAGTTTATCTCTCTTTTCATCGAGTTGTACTCATGTGGAATCATTATGATACATTATCTCTTCCCATGTTGAGCTATTCTGGTTGAAACTATTATTCCTTGTTGTGTCTTTCATTATGAGCTTGTTCTTCCGTTTCTTTGTGTTCTATAGTTATTGTGTTGATTTACTTGCCGTGCTCTCGTGTTATTGTTGTTGCACTCAGTGTTGTCGAGCCGCGGTCTATGTGTGGTTGTGGTATTGAAATTATTTGAGGAAACGTTATGGCTTATAAGCACGTGCGATGAAAGACCTTATATTGAGTTGTTATATTTTGGCACACGTGGTATTGTTGAGAGGATTGTCGGGGTATTTGCACATGAGCTGTTCGTGCTTTTGTTACTATTGATATTTGCACATGCGGCGTGACAAGGCGGCCTATATATATATGTGGGTTTGTGCATGTGGCAAGACAAGGTGGGAATATTATTATGTGTGTGCGGCAAGACAAGGAGGACATTTCCTTTAATGTTGCGTATGTGGCAAGACAAGGTGGGCTATGTCGGGGATGATTTGTGATGACTTGTGATAACCTGGAGGCATTGTTATTGATGATATTTGTATAGTGGTGTACCTACCTGGTGTGAGTTATGCATTTTACTTCTTGTTGTGTTGTTTCCTATGTGTCATTTATTGTCTCTAATCTTACATGTTTACTCGAGTTGTGATAGAACACTTGCACAAGCATACACTTAATAAATCACTCATATCATTCGTGCGGACATGAGATATTATCACTCCCTTGTCACGTGAGTTGTCCCTGCGGTTATAAATTGTAATGTGGGAACAAGATGCCAAGTGATTAGGGTTCATGAGTTTGGATCCGTGAAATGTGACTATGAGGTGAAGTACCTCGGGAAAACCCTTAAAAAAAACTTGTGAGAAAGTGGTTGCTCTTATTGAGTGTTACTTGTTTTTCCTTACTTGGTTTCATCGGACTTAAACTGTATTCATCTTACTCCACGACGTTATTACATGTTGTGTCTCGTTGTGTAATGACTCGACCGGTCGTTTTGCTTTCTAGATCCTCGTTCCTCTAAATAATACTCCTCGTATGTACTTTTACTATTTTATGACTTGCGGGGATGGTTAGTTTAGGATTTGGAATGGTTCGGGTTAAAATCGGAACACTTGGTTCCTTAAGGTTGGCTAAAAAGGTCTAAGTTTGACTTGATTTAACGTTTTGAGTAAACGACCCCGGAACCGGGATTTGACAGTTTCAATAGGTTCGTATGATGATTTTGGACTTGGGCGAATTTTCGGATCGGGTTTTAGATGACCCGGGAGCGTTTCGGCGCTTAATATTGGAAGTCGGTACATTGAAGGTATTAAAGTTCCTTAAATTTGGTTTAAGGTAGGATTTGGTTTTATCTAGGTCCAATCGGGATTTCAAGCCTGAGAATAGTTCTGTATGGTAATTTAAGACTTGCACACAAAATTTGGAGTCATTTCGAGTAGTTTACGCATGATTCGACATGTTCGGAGTAAGTTGGAAGAACTTAAAGTTCATAAGTTGATTCTATTAGTTTTGGCGTATGATTCTTAGTTTTAATGTTGTTATATGTGTTCCGAGGGTGTGAGCAAGTCCGTTTTATGTTTACAAACTTCTTGATACATTTGGATGAGGCCTTGGGGGCCTCGAGTTCAATTCGTACGATGCACAGATCGAATTAGGACTCAAAAGGGCTGTTGGTGCACCAGATCTGGTGTGCCCGCACCTGCGAGCTTATGGCCGCTGAAGCGAGCCCACAGATGCAAGCTAATGGCCGCAGAAACAGCTTTGGGGCATCAGGCTAGTGGCCGCAGAAGCGGAGAACCACGCGCAGAAGCGGCCTTGCTTCTGCGAGGAATAGCCCGCAGGTGCGATGGGGCCGCAGATGCGCCTGACCATCCGCACAAGTGGGACCGCAGAAGCGGTATCCCATCCGCAGAAGCGGCCAGTGTTGGGCCTGGGAAATTCCTCAGAAGAGTACCTTTCTCCGCAGAAGCAGTGCCGCCGATGTGGCCCAGTGACCGTAGGTGCGAAAGTCCTGGAGGCAGTGAGGTTCATTTAAGTTGGGAGTTAAACCATTTTGACTCACTTTCTTTTTTTCATTGGGCAATTTTGGAGCTTTTGGAGAGTGGTTTTCACCTAGCACTTTGAGGTAACTGATTTCTATCCAATGTAAGTTAAATACAGAGATTATAGGTAGGTTTTAACATGTAAATTTATGAAAATCGTGGGTTTAGATGAATAACCCTAGGTGTTGATAAAAATGAGATTTACCCACGAAAATGGTTATGGAAAAATTATATATTTGAGTTCGCGAGGTTATGGGTAATAGCTTTCTTCGAAAATTTTTGGAATCCAGGTACGTGGGCCCGGGGATGAATTTTAAGAATCTTCCAATTCGGGTTGGGTAATTACTCTAATAGTTAAATTATGAACTTTGGAAAATATATTGATTTATTAATACAACATTTGACTAGTTTCAGAATTTTCAGCACCTAGTTGAGCCTTTAGAGTGAATTTGGCACTGGAAAGCGAGTTTTGAGATGAGGTAAGTCTCTTGCCTAATCTTGTAAGAGGGAACTCATCCCCTTAGGTATATTTTTGTTGTGAATTATATGTGTGGGGAGCTACGTACGCACCGGGTGATGAGAGTCCGTGCATATCTATATTCTATGTTATGACCGGGTAGTCTTAGGCTTACACCATGCTGTTTACCCTATTATGTTGGTCATGCATATTAATTGTCTTAACTAGAGATGAGATTTAGGGATTTTAATATTTAAAGTCTCCCGTTTAAATTTCTTAGGTGTGGTTAAGAATGGAAGAATTTTATAATAACTTTGAGAAATCTATGTTCACTCGCGTGGCAAGTACTTCCGCAAGCGAGGTAAATTTCTTCTGTTCTCATGGGAGCGGACCGTTCGCCTCGGCAGGTTAATAGATACATCTATGGTTCATGTCGTTCGACCATCGGCAGTGCACACAATATATACATATATTTTGGATAGGGCCGTACGACCTCGGCATAAATCGTGTGTAATAATACTTGGAGCCTAATCTTCTTGATATGATTTTATTGTCTTAAGAGGTTACAATTATTTAAATGATGGAAATTCCAACTTCTACGATCGATGCCAAAACCTTTCAAATCAAGTCTGATTGACATCAAATTTTGTACACAATTCATAAATGACATAACAGAGCTATTTCAATTTCCAGAAACGGATTTCGATTAAGATATCAAAAGTCAACTCCACGGTCAAACTTCCAAACTTGAATTTTTGTTTTAGCCATTTCAAGCCTAATTTAACTACGAACTTCCAAATAATTTTTCTAACATGTTTCTAAGTCCAAAATCACCATATAGAACTATTGGAATCACCAAAATTTTATTTCGGGGTCGTTTACACATAAGTCAATATCCGGTCAATCTTTTCAACTTAAGTTTTCATCTTGGAGACTAAGTATCTCAATTCATTTCAAAACCTCATCGGACCCGAACCAATTACCACGACAAGTCACATAGCAGTTGTAAAGCACAAATTGAGCTGTAAATGGGGGAACAGGGCAGTAATACTCAAAACGACCGGCCGGGTCGTTACGCATATTTTACAGTTGTTGATTGAATTTTTCTATTAATTCAGTAAGTGTTAGGCTTACCTAGTCTTAGAGACCAGGTGCCGTCACGACATCCTACGTAGGGAAATTGGGGTCGTGATAGAAAAATTAGGGTTTCACTCATCTCTTTTTTTTAAATGTTTAATGGGCTACTAGATGAATAAAGAACATGGACTTCAGATGGGGTGAAATTCAAAAATAGCCAAATTTATAAGTGGTAATTGAAAAATAGCCACAATTTCAAAAGTAATCAAAATTTAGCCACTTTTCATGTAAAGATAAATCTGAACGAAAACACTTTTCAAAATCCGAAAAATATTTCAGCAAAATATACTGGAGTTCAAACTTTTACATGTGAACTTCCAGCATAATACCGGAGTTCCAGCATAATATACTGGAGTTCCAGCATAATATATTGTTCCAGCATAATATGCTGGAACTTTTCGTGTGCTGGAAGTTCATACACAGGTGCATCAATCTCCAGTATATTATGCTGGAACTTTCCGTGTTGCAATGAAATAGTGGCTATTTTTCAATTACCAGTCCGAAAGCTGACTAGCTCGTGCTATTTTCACGTATGTTAAAGTTTATTTTTAAAAAAAATGGACAAATCATCTAAATTGGGCTAAAGTACCAATTCCGTTTATTTAGATTAAAAAAAAACTGATTTCTTCAATTTCTTAAATGAGTAGATTTAAGAATTTGGGCATATGGCCCATTTTAAAAGTTGTCATTTTATTTTGGGCTAATGGCCTAAATAATATTTAAATTTAGTTCTATTATTTTTTTATAATAAATTTCAGATTATAAAATTATTCATATGGACTTAATTTTTAAAATATAAATTAGCATTTGTATTCTTTTAATGAAAACTATAATTATTTTTACTATCCCAATTGCTTAAAATGTTAATTTTTTTAACATTAAATTTGTTTGTTAATTTGTTTAATATTAAATTTATTTGTTAATTTGTTTAATATTAAATTTATTTGTTAATTTGTTTCACATGCTTGAATGGTTAATTTATTTAACATTAAATTTATTTGTTAATTTGTTTAACATGCCTTTTTTGGTATCTTTGTTTAACATGCTTGAAATGTTAATTTACTTAACATTAAATTTATTTGTTAATTTATTTAACATGCTTGAAATGTTAATTGTTTTAATGTTACTTTTGTTAACTAGTTTAACACATGCTTTATGTTAATTTGGTAAGCATAAAATCAGATATTAATTAGTTTAATATTAATATACTTGTTAATTTATTTAACATGTATGGTATGTTAATTAGTTTAACATTAAAGTAAATATTATGTAAATTTGTATAGCGTGTAATAAATGTTAATTAGTTTGGCATTAATTTTATTTGCATGCTAATATAAATTATTTGTTAACTTATGATCCATATGAGATTGTAAAATCATGATAGCTAATTATGTTGTCTTAAACATGATTAAGACACTTAGCTAGATAATTGAATAGGTTAATTTTCATAATATTTTATTTTGGACAATGATTGGGAACATAGTGAACTTTCGACTCCATGATTAATATATGTATTTATTAACTTAATCAATTGACGCTTAGTGTCATAATATGTATGTATGTTGAACACCGTTCTTTACGTTTTTTTTAATTTTTACATGATCCCTATAATATTTTTTATTTTGTTAAAGAATGACTACTGCTTCAAAAAATATTGTTGCTAAGCTCAACAAAGGGTTAAAACTCAATGGTGATAACTATGAAATCTGGAGCTTGAAAGTCCAATATGTGCTAGAGGAGCAAGAGGCTCTGGAGGCCATTAACAATGTCATGAACGAGCCTGAGGAAGGTAACACTACTCAGCATAGGCATGAGCGTGAAGCCTATGATAGTTGAAAGAAAAAGAACTCCTTTGCTCGCATTACATTGTTGAGCACCTTGGATGATGACATTCTAAGGGATTTTAAGGATAACCAAAGAGTTATGGATCTTTGGAATGCTTTAAGAAAAAGGTTTGGTACATGTTCCACTACAAGGCTGCGATCCTTAACAATCAAATTTGATTCATATAAGAAACGCCCAAAACATTTAATGAAAACACATCTGAGGCAAATGACAAATATGATCGGGGAGTTGAAAGATGCTGACCATGCGTTGACTGATGAACAACAAATCCAAGCTGTCATACGCTCTTTATCTAGTTCTTAGGATCATATAAAAATGCATTTGACCCATAATAAGCGAATCACAAGTCTGGAAGATGTCCAGAGGCATCTTGAGTTAGAGGAGGAACGACTTGAGGCTTCAAAGCCAATAGCTGAGTTGCACATGGCAACGACCTCCAAAACTATTAGTGATTCAAAGAAAAGGAACTGGGGAAAGAAGAGAGGGTCACCTCAAGCTCAGCCTTCTAAAAGGACAAATACTGAAAAAGGCAAGAACAGACGTCCCAAACGAGTCAAAGTTGCTAAAGTGAAATACTATAATTGTGACAAAAAGGGTCATTATGCTAGAGATTGCTCCGATACCAATGAAGGAACACATTAATCTAAACATATTAGATTGGCGCGTAATTCATAAAACGAGAACTTACTCTTTCTTCGTGAAGCAAAAGCGGAAGCAGAAGATGGATGAATAGTGGCTGGAATCACTAGTCGGTGATGGTTGTCACGTTGTGATGGAGCAACCCCTATACCACAGTCTAAACCCTTAACTGGAATTTAGAGAGAAGAGCGTGGAATGATACTATTTCCAGTGGATTTATAAGTACATAGTATGAATACTTATATAAGGATATATAGGGTTACAGTAATTACTAAAATTACTGTGCTTTGCCCTAATGGGCCCTAAGAGGACTCCTTATGGATGGACTCTAATTCCTACATCTCCCACTCACACATAATGGGAGTGCTCATCTAGTCTGAGAAATATATGCTCAACTCATCTTCTCAATCATTCATACTGGGAAGTAGACGGTGCGACCAGCATACTGTGAGAGATAAGTGCTATACATCTGTTAGGAGTATATAGCCTCTCGTCGAGTGCAAACCTACAAGTAGATCATAAAGTATGCAGTACCCTAGATAATATGAATCACATTTGATATAATCTCAAAATCTCATATATCATTATTTCATGTATTCACCAGTTATAACTTATGAGGGGTGCTCTTACGGCCCACTTGGGTAAAACCTAGTAATTTTAGTAATTACGGTAACCCTAGTATTCTCTATATAAGTACACATATAATGTACAACTAAAAACACAGAATACGCAGTATTTATCCTATGCTTAGTCTTCTCCTACATGTCCATTTGGGTGCATTAAATAAAAAACAAATAATTATGCTTAAGCACTTATATGAATACTTCAATTAAATCATACCGCAAAAGATTCCCTATATATATATATATATATATATATATATATATATATATAAAACTAATTTTCATTGTGCATTATTGTATATCTGAGCTCTTTATATTAGGACTCTTTATGTGATGCTTATAGCGGAGAGCGAACTGATGAGGTCTGATCTAAGAGAACACTGGAAGTCTTTTAAACTATCAAACATCGGAAGAAGGAGGGCATGTTACAGCTTAAGAGAATCTCACATTGGAATGGAATAGACAAAGTACAAAAACTTTATAAGGCATATTACAAATTCACATATTTGTATTCGCGCTTTTGAGCTCGATAATTTAACGACCGGAACGGTCATTTTACTTTATAGATCCCCGTTCTCCTAAATAAGACTCCCCGTATGTGCTTTTACTATTTTATGACTAGCGGCGATGGGTAGTCCAGGATTTGGAAGGGTTCGGGTTGAAATCGGAATACTTGGTTCCTTAAAGTTGGCTAAAAGAGGCTAAGTTTGACTTTGGTCAACATTTTAGAGAAAATGACCTCGGAACCGGGATTTGACGGTCCCAATAGGTTCGTATGATGATTTTGTGCTTGGGCATATACTCGGATCGGGTTTTGGATGATCCGAGAGTGTTTCAATGCTTAATATTGATAGTTGGTACCTTGAAGGTTTTAAAGTTCTTTAAATTTGGTTTGGAGTGGGTTTTGATGGAGTCATCCCGAGTAGTTTAAGTGTTTCAACGCGTTCGGAGTAATTTGGAAGAATTTGAAGTTCATAAGTTAAATCTATTGGTTTTGGGTTGCGATTATTAGTTTTAATATTGTTTTACGCGTTCCGAGGGTGCGAACGAGTCCGTTTTATAATTTCACGCTTGTTGGTATGTTTGGACGGTGCCCCGGATGCCATTCGGATGATGCGTGGAGGTCGTTTAACCTTGGGTGAATAGCTGAAGCACCCAGCTTCTGGTGCAATCGCACCTGCGGAGGGCCAGCGGTAGGTGCGAGCTCGCAGAAGCGAGCCATCAGCCGCAGAAGCGGACTAGCATGGGCAGCCCAAAAATCACAAATGCGGAACACGGCGCGCACCTGCGAATGCGCAGGTGCGATGGAAGCAACAACAAAGCGGCCGAAGCCGCAGGAGCGACACTCGCATCGCAGAAGCGGAAGATGGCCAACTGGTCAAAGGCCGCATATGCGATGATTTTCCGTAGATGTGGAGCCGCAGAAGCGACCGTCCCTCCACAGGTGTGAAATCGCTGGAGGCAGAATGGTCCATTTAATGCGGGACTTTGCCTATTTTGGCTCATTTGCTTTCATCTCTTGGGCGATTTTGGAGCTCTTGGAGAGGGGTTTTCACCTAGCACTTTTAGGTAAGTAATTTCTATACAATGTGAGTTAAATATATAGATTATGGGTAGATTTTAACATGTAAAAAATTATGAAAATTATGGGTTTAGATGAAAAACCTAGGTTTTGATAAAAATGGGATTTAACCATGAAAATGGTTATGGAATTGAGTGAAAACTATATATCTGAGTTCGTGAGGTTATGTGTAACAACTTTCTTTGAAAATTATCGGAATTCGGGCACGTGGGCCCGAGGATGAATATTAGGAATCCTTCAATTGGGGTTGGGTATTTACTCTAATAGTTAAATTATAAACTTTCGAGCATGTATTGATTAAATTATATAGCATTTGACTAGTTTTGGATTGTTCGGCACCGCGTTGAGGCTTTAGAATGAAATTTTGGGCTGAAAAATGAGCTTTGAGACGAGGTAAGTCTCTTGTCTAACCTTGTAAGAGGGAATTTACCCCATAGGTGATTTAAATTAATAATTTCTTCTAATTGTTGGGGCGACGTACGCATGAGGTGACGAGAGTCCATGCATAGCTACTAATTATGCTCATGTCGGGGTAGTTTAGGACCCAAATCATGAATTTCTTGTAATGTTTTCACCCTACTTGTTATTTAAAGAGGCTAAATCACATTGGAACTTGTTAGAGGAATTGTAAAGGACCGAATTTCACTTGAATTTTGAACGAAATACTTGACCGTTAATGGGAATTGTGTATTAGCCTTGTAATAACTTTTAAGCCAAATGTTTTTAAAGTATCCTCTCTTCTTGTGGAGCATGACGAATGTCTCGGCAGTAGATAGATGCATCTATGGATCGTGCCACACGTCCCTCGGCAGTGTACACGTTATTCTGGATCAAGTCGTACGACCTCCGCATAATCGTGTGTGATAATATTTGGACTTTTAGTTTTTATATTTGATATTATTTCATGGTTTGAGAGGTTAAAATAATATCAGACAAAAAGTTATTTGAGATTTATCATGTGTAAAGGAATTGTTTATTTCCTGGTTGTTATTGAATTATCGCATTTGTATGCATAACCCATGCTTATTTTGAACTTCTTTATTTATTATTGTTGGCCCATGGTAAGTGTCGATGTCGATCCCTCGTCACTACTTCTTCCATGTTAGACTTGATACTTACCGTACAGGATCTAAGGTAGGTGCATCTGACGGTCCTTTCGGCACGCATCCCAGATATCCTGAGGCCTAGTGTTGAGCTACTTCCTTAGCCGTTCTGCAGCCCCTGGAGTCTCTCTTTTGTATTTATATTCTGTGTACTTTATTTCGGATAGTAGTTAGAGTTTTATATATTCGACTAGTTGCTCATACACTTGTGACACCGGGTTCTAGCACACACACTAGTAGACTTTATGGTTTTGGAGCACATATATTACTATGATTGCCACTCAGTTGTCTTTGTTTCATTTATTGAATTTTCCACTCTTTAATTCCCTATTTAATAGAATTTTATTACTTGAAAACTCATTAAAAGAGTAATAACGTGGTTTTTCACTGTTGGCTTGCCCAATGGTAACGTTGGGTACCATCACAACCCATAGTAGAAATTGGGTCGTGACAACATGGTATCGAGCACTAGGTTCACGTAGGTCTCACAAGTTATGAGCAGGCCTAATAGAGTCTTGCGGATCGGTGCGGAGACATCCGTACTTATTTTCGAGAGGCTATAGGGTATTAGAAAACTACTCTTCCTTCATCTCCTATCGTGCAGTTGAGGTGGTACTAAGTATATTTCTCTTATTCTCTCACAGATGGTGAGAACGTGCGTAGCGGATGTTCCAGACCATGGAGGAGATGCTCCCCCTGTTACTAGAGGCCAAGGGAGGGCTCCAACTCATGGTAGAGGACGGGGACGTCCTAGAGTTGCTCCAGTTATGCCACCAGTGGATCCAGTAGAGGACTTTGTTAATGAGGAGAAAGGTGAGGTGTCTGCAGTAGAGCCAGCCCCTGTAGACTTCATGTCCGCACCGAGATTCCAGGAGGTCTTGGGCCGTATGCTACGGTTCATGGATTCTATGACTTAGGCTGGTTTATTTCCAGCAGACCCGTCCACATCTCAGGCAGGAGGGGAAGTACAGACCCCTACCACTCAGGATCCAAGGCATGCAACTTCTGTTTATCAGACCTCGGGTGCACTATTGGGCGGATCCTAGCCAGTAGCAGTAGCTATACCCGAGCCTAGACCAGCTGCGGCCCGCGAGCTGCAAAAGCTATTGGACCAGCTGTGGCCGGCGAGGGACATGAGGACCTCCAGGAATTTATTTATCGGTGCAGGGACAAATTGCATAACATGAAGATATTGGATTCCCATAAGGTAGATTTTACTACTTTCCAGTTGGAGGGCAGGGCTCGTAGGTGGTGGTAGTCATATCTCCTCGGCAGACCAGTAGATTCACCTCCCATGACTTGGGACCGGTTCACCCGTATATTTCTAGATAGGTATATCCCGTCCTCTCATACGGAAGAGTTACAGTTTCAGTTCAAGCAGCTCCAGTAGGGTCAGATGTCAGTGACCGATTATGAGGCGAGGTTCTCTGAGTTGTCTCACCATGTACTTATGATCATTCCCACCGATGCAGAGAGATGCGGAGGTTTGTTGCAAGTTTACACTCTGGCATTCGGACCACCATGGCCCGAGAGGTTGAGATGGGGAGTTCTTACGAGTTAGTTGTAGAGATAGCTTGGAGGATCGTGGGTGTACGTCAGCTTAGCCGGGAGCAGGTTATGAAAGATAAGTGGTTTCGGTATTCTAGAGAGTTCAGAGGTGCCCCGGCTGGGTGCAGATGCCAGTTTGTGAGGGGTCAGTCTAGCAGGCCACATATCCAGCACTGCTGCCTCCTCGAGGTGCTCCAGTGCGACCTTATTTTAGCGCCATGACAGAGAGTTCCTACCGCCCAGCAGCTGTGATGGCCCAAAATGTCATCTTTAAATTTAATAATTAATTATGTGTTCTAAGACCTCAAAAAGCACTATTTATCATTACTCGACTTGCGTGCATAGTCCGTAAAATTTTTTAGAAAGTTTTTATGCGAAAAATGAATTAAAATATGAATTAGAGTTTTAAAACACAACTGAGTTGACCTTGGTCAACATTTTAAGCAAATGAACTCGGATCAGTGTTTTGATAGTTTTGGTAGGTCCGTATCGTGATTTAGGACTTGGGCGTATGCCCGGAATCAAATTCCGAGGTTCCTAGCCCGAGATATGGAATTTAGAAGAATAATTAAAAGTTTTAATTTAAATAGTGATCAGATATCGAATTATGTGAAAATGACCCCGGAATAGAATTTTGATGATTCCAACAGCTATGTATGGTGATTTCGGACTTAGGATCATGATCGGAATTTTATTTGGAAGTCCGTCGTGAAATTAGGCTTGAAATGGCTAAAAGAGGAATTCAAGTTTGGAAATTTGACCAGAGAGTTGACTTTTTGATATCCGAGTCAGAATCTAGTTCTAAAAATTTTAACAGCTCCGTTATATCATTTATGACTTGTGTACAAAATTTGAGGTCAATCGAACTTGATTTGGTAGATTTCGACATCGAATGTAGAAGTTGGAAATTCTTAAGATTTATTAGGCTTGAATCTATGTGTGATTCATGTTTTCAGTGTTGTTGGATGTGATTTGAAAACTCGACTACGTTCGTATGATGATTTAGGACTTGTTGGTATTTTCAGACAGGGTCCCGAGTACCCCGAGTGCGATCCGGATCGAAATCGGATCATTTTTTTGTACTTAGGCAAATTCTGAAATTTGCAGCTTCTGGTGTCATCGCACCTGCAGAGGGACTGACCGCAGGTGCGTATTCGCACAAGCGAGCTGTGGCTCGCACAAGCGGATGAACGACTGCCCAATTGGAGCTGCAGATGTGGCTCAAGTTGTGCAGAAGAGCTTGCGCAGAAGCGAGAGGAAGGGGCGCAGGTGCGGGCAGGTCCGCAGGAGCAATGGAATTTTCCGCACCTGCGAAGGCGCAGATGCGGTCCAAAGCTCGCAGAAGCGAAGGCAGCTGGGCTGAGCAATTTCTACAGATGCGGTATTTTATCGCAGATGCGGGACCGCAGGTGCGAGAATTTTGTCCGCAGGTGCGAAAGCACTGACCAGATTACAAAAACAGAGGGGTTCCGATATTTTTGTCATTTGGACATTTTCAACACGGTTTTGGGCGACTTTTCAGAGAGAATTCACGGGGAAACTTGAGGTAAGTCATATGCGATCATTGTTAGTCAATTATATTGGATTATTATTAAATATTGCGAATAGATTACATGTTTTTGAGGTGAAATTAGAGGATTTGGGCCTAGGGATTTTAAAATGAGAATTTGAGATTTGGAAGTCAAGTTGTTGTCGGATTTTTGTAAAAATGGTATGGTTGGACTCGTAGTTGAATGGGCATTCATATTTCATAACTTTTTTAAATTTCGAGATGTGGGCCCCACAGGCCATTTTGAGTTAACTTCGGATTTTATTGAAAAATATAGTATTTTCTTATGGAATTGATTCTATAATTTTTGTTGACTGTATCAAAATAATTATGACTAGATACGAGTCGATCGGAATCGGAAAATCGAGGAAAAAGCATACTACTTGGTTAAATTGGAGCAAGTCGAGGTAAGTGACTTGTCTAACCGTGTGTGGGGGAAATTTCCCCTAGAATTGATATTAATGTGATTATTGAAATGTGTTGAAAGTCGTGTACACGAGGTGACGAGTGTGTACACGGGCTAAATGTAAAAAATTATATTTTTAAATTGTGTAGATCATTGTTGCTCATTTATTAAATTATTTTATCTTGTTATATTCTTCATCATTGATCTGAGATATATACCTTAAATTTGTTTAACCTTTTCCTGCTAGTTGTTATACCTGTTTAGTTGAAACATGGTTTCTTTTATTCTGTGCATTATTTGAAGGGTGATTTTCTTTAAATTTAACATTATTAATATGAAGTATTTGACATTTTAAATTTGATATTGAAGCAACGTATTAAAGGTTTTGAAATATTATTTTCCTGAATTATTTATCCTTGAATATTTTGTAAGATTTGTACTCACTGTGATGGAGCCGTGAGCTCTTTATTGTGGAAAAATATTGTTGTTGAATTATTTTGGCAAGTTACATTATTTGAGCACTTGAGGTGCAAATTGTGATATATTGTGATATTAATACGCATGCGGTGGTATAAGGTCTGGGTATTGAAATGCATGCGGTGAGATAAGGGTGGCTTGATATCCGTGGCTAGTAGGGGGAACTACTAGAAATCATGCGATGTGATAAGGATGGCTAAAACGCGGGATGCTATTTCGAAAAAAATATTTTCTATCAAATAAATTGTGAAGGCTTCCGCGGTGAGATAAGGAATGAGATATTGTGAATTTGTTTATGATTTGGAAATACGAGGTGGTACCTCGAGAGTGCCCTTGTTGATATTGATTTATGGCCGCAGTTGCCTTGATTATTTGTTATGATTTTCATAAAGTTGAATTGAAATTCGGTTTTGTTTCCACGAGATATCATTTGCCATTATTTTGCTTAATTAAATGGTGACACACTACTTGATTCATTTCCAATGTCATTTTATTTTACTATATTTTTAAACATTTTACCATGCCATTATTATATTCCAGTATGGCCTCACCTGACCTCGTCACTACTCTACCGAGGTTAGGCTTGGCACTTACTGGGTACCGCTGTGGTATACTCATACTACGCTTCTGCACATCTTTTTGTGCAGATCCAGGTACATCTTACCAGTGTAGATGTCAGTGAGTTACCTGCGCACAGACTTCGAGGTATATCTGCCAGCATCCGCAGACTCCGGAGTCCCCTTCTATCATTTTTATGTTGCTTCCTTATTTTTCTTTAGATCTTGATACATAGAGACATTGAGAATAAAGTTTTAGAAGCTTGTGACTTATTTCTACCTGGTTTTGGGAGTTGTAATTATTTGAATTATAGTTTATTTATTTCAGATAATTATGATTATTCCGCATTGATAGGCTTACCTAGTCTTAGAGACTAGGTGCCATCACGACCTCCTACGGAGGGAATTTGGGGTCGTGACACCAGCTATTCAGGGTTCCTCCAGTGGGTATTCAGGCCATCAGGGTCAGACATCAGGTCAACAACCCACCGTACCGAGAGGTTGTTTCGAGTGCGGGGATCTCAGTCATGTGCGGAGGTTCTGCCCCAGGTTTCGGGGCAAGGTAGTGTAGCAGGGTCAAAAGCCTATGATTACAGCATCAACTAGCCCATTAGCCGTCCGACTGCCCAGAGGCGGAGGGCAGGTGGGTAGGGGTCGTCCTAGAGGTGGAGGCCAGTCAGACCAGATGCAGTGGCCTTAGATACCGTGATCACATATATTATTTCTATTTGCGGTAGGATGCTTCAGTACTATTTGACCCAGGATCTACATATTCATATGCTTTATCTCTGTTTGCTCATTTCCTAGGTGTTCCTAGTAAGTCCTTGGGTACTCTTGTCTATGTGTCCACTCCTGTGGGCGATTATGTTGTTATGGATCGGATCTATCGGTCATGCATTGTTACATTCTGTGGTTATGATACTATAACAGATCTTTTGTTGCTCAATATGACCGACTTTGAGGTCATCTTGGGCATGGACTGTTATCTCCATATCACGCCATCCTTGATTGTCATGCCAAGACTGTTATCTTGGCGATGCCAGAGTTTCCTAGATTTGAGTGGAAGTGTTCGTCTGTCAGTGCATCTAGCCGGGTTATCTCGTTTCTGAAGGCTCGACACATGGTCTAGAAGGGTTGTTTGGCTTATCTAGCTTATGTTTGAGATACTACCGCAGAGACTCCAGCGATTGATTCAGTGACTGTGGTCCAGGAGTCCTCCGATGTGTTTCCTTCTGACCTAACAGGCATACCACTAGATCGTGATATCGATTTCTGTATTGATTTGGCTCTAGGAACCAAGCCTATCTCTATCCAACCGTATCGTATGGCTCCGAAGGAGTTGAAGGAGCATCTTGAGGAGTTGCTAGTGAAAGGGTTCGTCAGACTGAGTGTATCTCCTTGGGGTGAACCAATGTTATTTGTGAAGAAAAAAGATGGGACTATGCGGATGTGCATTGATTACCACAGTTAAACAAAGTTACCATCAAGAACAAGTTCCCATTGCCACGTATTGATGATTTATTTGACCAGTTATAGGGTTCCAGTATGTTCTCTAAGATCGACTTGAGATTGGTATACCATCAGTTGAAGATTCGTGATTCAGATGTTTCGAAGACGGCTTTCTGGACTAGATATGGCCATTATGAGATTCTAGTGATGTCCTTTGATTTGACTAATGCCCCGACGGCATTTATGGATTTGATGAACCGAGTGTTCAGGATGTATATGGAGAAGTACGAGCAGCATTTGAGAGTGGTGTTTCAGACCTTGCGGGAACATAAGCTATATGCTAATTTCTCCAAGTGTGAGTTTTGGCTAGATTCTGTAGCATTCTTGGGGTATGTTGTAACAGGCGAGGGTATTAAAGTAGACCCCAAGAAGATCGAGGCAGTTCAGAGTTGGCCTCGTCGTACCATAACGAGTGAGATCAGGAGCTTCTTGGGGTTAGCAGGTTATTATTGCTGGTTTGTGGAGGGCTTCTCATCTATTGCAGCACCTTTGACTAGATTGACCCAGAAGTGTGCTCCATTCCGATGGTCTGGTGATTGTGAGGTGAGATTTCAGAAGCTCAAGACCGCATTGACTTTAGCACCTGTGTTATTGTTGCCTTTCGGTTCAGGGATGTATACTGTATATTGCGATATTTCACGCATTGGTTTGGGTTGTGTATTGATGCAGGAGGGGTGAGTTATTGCATATGCTTCATGTCAGCTGAAGCCCCATGAGAAGAATTACCATGTACATGATTTGGAGTTGGCCACGATTGTTCATGCTCTTAAGATCTGGAGGCATTACCTTTATGGGGTGTCATGTGAGGTTTACACCGATCATCACAGCTCGCAGGATTTGTTCAAGTAGAAGGACCTCAATTTGAGGCAGCGTAGGTGGCTTGAGTTACTAAAGGATTATGATATTTCCATCCTTTATCATCCGGGCAAGGTGAATGTAGTTACGGATACCTTCAGTAGAAAGGCAGAGAGTATGGGTAGTTTGGCATTTATTTCAGTAGAGAAAAGGCCACTAGCTTTGGAAATTCAATCCTTGGCCAACAGGCTCATGAGGTTGGATATGTCAGAGCCCCACCAAGTACTTACATGCGTCGTCCCTCAGTCTTCACTATTCGAGCAGATCAAGGCTCGCCAGTTTGATGATCCGCACTTGTTGGTTCTTAGAGAGATGTTGATACAAGGTGGTGCCAAGGAGGTTACTATCGGTGACGATGGTGTTCTGCGGCTCCAAGGTCGCCTATATGTTCCTAATGTTGATGGCTTGAGGAAGAAGATCCTAGAAGAGGCATACAGTTCTCGGTATTCTATTTATCCAGGAGCTACGAAGATGTATCACGACCTGAGGCAACATTATTGGTGGCGGCGGATGAAAAAGGACATAGTTGAGTATGTTGCGAGGTGTCTAAATTGTCAGCAGGTCAAGTATGAGCATCAGAGGCCAGGTGGCCTACTCCAATAGATGACTATACCTGAGTGATATGGGAGAACATTACTATGGACTTCATAGTTGGGTTGCCGCAGACCATGCAGAAGTTTGATTCAGTTTGGGTCATTGTAGACAGGTTGACCGAGTCAGCACACTTCATTTTGGTTGTGACCACGTATTCTTCAGAGAAGTTGACCCAGATTTATATTCAAGAGATTGTTCGGTTGCATGGTGTGCCTGTATCCATCATATCTGATAGGGGCCCTCAGTTTACTTCACATTTTTGGAGGGCACTACAGAGTGAGTTGGGGACCCAGGTAGAGCTCAGCACAACCTTTCATCTGCAGACCGACGGGCAGTCGGAGAGGACAATTCAGATCTTGGAGGATATGCTTAGAGCATGTGTGATTGACTTCGGAGGGTAGTGGGATAGATTCTTGCCTTTGGCCAAGTTTTCTTACAACAACAGTTATAAGTCCAACATTGAGATGGCTCCATATAAGGCTTTATATGTTCGGCGAGGTCGTTCTCCCATCGGATGGTTTGAGCTCAGCGAGGCTAAGTTATATGGTACTGATTTGGTAAAGGATGCCTTGGAAAATGTAAAGTTGATTCAGGGGTGAATTCGCACAACACAGTCCAAATAGAAGAGTTACACGGATTAGAAGGCATGTGATTTATCATTTATGTTGGGCGAGAAGGTTCTCTTGAAGGTCTCACTGATGAAGGGGATCATTAGGTTCGGAAAGAAGGGCAAGTTGAGCCCAAGGTTTATAGGTCATTTTGAGGTGTTAGATGAGTTGGGGGGGGGGGGGTTGCTTATGAGCTTGATTTTCATCCCAGTCTATCGGGAGTTCATTTAGTTTTTCACGTGTTTATGCTCCTGAGGTACCATGCCGATAGGTCGCATGTGTTAGACTACATCACGATTCAGCTAGATGAGAGCCTGGGTTATGAGGAAGAGCCAGCTGCCATTGTTGATTGGCAAGTTCGCCAGTTGAGGTCCAAGATGATTTCTGCGGTAAAAGTTCAGTGGAGGGGTCAACCACTCGAGGAGGCAACTTGGGATACCGAGGAGGACATGCGGAGAAGATATCCACACTTATTCAGCACTCCAGGTATGATTCTAGACCTATTCGAGGACGAACGTTTATTTAAGAGGTATAGAATATAACGACCTCACCGGTCGTTTTGGTTTCTAGATCCCCGTTCCCCTAAATAAGACTCCCCGTATGTGCATTTACTATTTTATGACTAGCGGGGATGGTTAGATTGGGATTTGGAAGGGTTCGGGTTAAAATTGGAACACTTGGTTCCTTAAGGTTGGCTAAAAGGGGCTAAGTTTGACTTTGGTCAACATTTTTGAGTAAACAACCTCAAAAACGAGATTTCACGGTCCCAATAGATTCGTATGATGATTTTGGACTTGGGCGTATGCTCGTATCGGGTTTTGGATGACCCGGAAGTGTTTCGGCGCTTAATATTGATTGTTGGAACCTTGAAGGTTTTTAAGTTCATTAAGTTTGGTTTGGAGTGAGTTTTGATGGTATCGAGGCCCGTTTGGGATTCCGAGCCTGGAGCCAAAATGGTCCATTTAATGCGGGACTTTGGCTCATTTTCTTTCATCTCTTGGGAGATTTTTGAGCTCTTGGAGAGGGGTTTTCACCTAGCACTTTGAGGTAAGCAATTTCTATAAATTGGGAGTTAAATACATAGATTATGGGTAGATTATAATACGTAAAAATTGTGAAAATCATGGGTTTAGATGAAAAACCTAGGTTTTGATAAAAAATGAGATTTAACCACGAAAGTGGTTATGGAATTCAGTGAAAATTATATATTTGAGTTCGTGATGTTATGGGTAACAAATATTTTCAAAAATTTCTGGAATTCAGGCACGTTAGCCCGGGGATAAATGTTAGGAATCCTCCAATTGGGGTTAGGTAATTACTCTAATAGTTAAATTATGAACTTTTGAGCATGTATTCATTAAATTATATAGCATTTGACTAGTTTTGGATTGTTCTGCACGGCGTTGAGGCTTTAGAACGGAATTTTGGGCCGAAAAGTGAGCTTTGAGATGAGATAAGTCTCTTGTCTAACCTTGTAAGAGGAAATTTACCCCATAGGTGATTTAAATTTATAATTTCTTCTAATTGTGGGGGCTACGTACGCATGAGGTGACGAGATTCTATGCGTAGCTACTAATTATGCTCATGTCCGGGTAGTTTAGGACCCACATAATGAATTTCTTGTAATGTTTGCACCCTACTTGTTATATAAAGTGCCTAAATCACATTGGAACTTGTTAGAGGAATTGTAAAGGACCAAATTTCACTTGAATTTTGAACGGAATACTTGACCGTTAATGGGAATTGTGTATTAGCCTTGTAATAACTTTTAAGCCAAGTGTTTATAAAGTATCCTCTCTTGTTGTTGTAATGACCCGACCGGTCATTTTGAGTGTATTAGCCATGATCCCCTATTAACTGCTTCCCCCGTATTTGTTTCTGCTTATGTGACTTGCCGGGAGGTTGTTGTTGTTGTGGTTTCAGAGTGAATTGGGACACTTAGTCCCTAAAATGAAAGCTTAAGCCTTAGGATTTTGACCGTAGTCGGAACTATGTGAAGACAACTCCGGAATGGAGTTTCTTCGATTCTGTTAGCTCAGTTGGGTGATTTTAGACTAAGGAGCATGTTCGGAATGTGAATTGGAAGTCTGTAGCTGATTTAGGCTTGAATTGGCGAAAGTCGAATTTTGAAGATTTTCACTGATAGTGGACTTTTTGATATCGGGGTCGGATTCCAATTCCGGAAGTTGGAGTAGGTCCATAATGTTGAATATGACTTGTGTGCAAACAGTTGATGTCAATTAGATGTGGTTTGGTAGGTTTTGGCATTGGTTGTAGAAATTTAAAGTTACAAGTTCATTAAATTTGAATTGGAGTGTGATTCATGTTTTTAGCATTGTTTGATGTGATTTGAAGGCTATACTAAGTCCGTATGGTGATTTAGGACTAGTTGGTATGTTTGGTTGAGGTCTTGAGGGCCTCAGGTTGATTTCGGATGGTTAACGGATCAAATTTGGTTTTGGAAGAATAGCTAAAGCTGCTGCACCTGGTGTGATCGCACCTGCGTAACATTGACCATAGGTGCAAGCCCGTAAAAGCGAGCCAATGGACGCATGTGAGGTTATGAAGGAAGAGGCCATGGGTCGCAGGTGCGGAGGTATAACCGCATCTGTGCATCCGCAAATGCGGAAGGTTGAGCGTAGAAGCAGAAGGGACCAGGGCGTGAGGGATTGCTGAAGCGGAAGAATTCCGCAGGAGAGGGCGCGCATGTGCGGCCTATTGCTCGCAGATGCGGACCCAGTCCCTTTAAGTCATTTCCGCAACTGCGATGGAAATTCCGCATGTGCGGCACTGCAGGTACGACTAGATGTCCGCATGTGCGAAATTTCTGGACAGAACACTTAAATGCATTTTGAGCTCGGGTTTGGCGATTTTTTAAGAGCATTGTTTAGGGACATAAGTCCCTTGTGCTTATTTTTGATCAATAATCTTGCTTCTCCATTTATTTTTCCACCTAGTTATTGTGTATTTAAGGTGGAATTTGGGAGTTTGAGGCTATTGGTCATTCGAGGTCGGATGTTTTAAAATTTGGTATGGTTGGACTCGTGAGTGAATGGGCTTTCGAATTTTGTGAATTTTGCCCAATTCCGAGACGTGGGACCGGGTCGACTTAGTAGGATGGATTTTGGAATTTTTATTAAAGTTTTGATTTCATTAATTAGATTAGTCTATTGTAGTTGTATTTGTGATATGTAATTGTTTTTTGCTAGATTTGGGCCAATCGGAGCCGAATATTCATGGAAAAGGCATTGTAACCGACTGATTGAGCTTGGTTTGAGGTAAGTGGCTTGCCTAACCTTGTGTGGGGGAAATCCCCTTAGGATTTGGTACTGTCGTGATAAGTGAGCACCGTGTTCGTGAGGCGACGAGTATGTACACAGGCTATTTGTTGAAAACCCCGATTTATTTTACTAAGTAATAACATGTTTTTCCTTTAATTTGAGTTATACTATTTAAATGAGTATTAGTTTATTTTCATTCTTAATTGAGCTATTCCAACATGCGTAGTTATCCTGATTAGCCTAATATCACATGTCTACATGCTTTAACTGCTTATTTGAACTCTGTGAAGCATGCCTAGTTTATTTCCTATTTTTCCTTGTTCTTTATCAGTCTTAAATGTAGAATTCTTGCTGTTAACTATGGTATTTATCGGTTGAGCTGTGTGTTTACTTTTGAGACTACGAGGCGGTTCCTCGGGAGTTTTCCCTGAATATTTACTTTTGAGATTATGAGGCGGTTCCTCGGGCGTTCTCCCTGCATATTTACTTTTGAGACTACGTGGCGGTTCCTCGGGAGTTCTCCCTGCACTTTTACTTTTGAGAGTACGAGGCGGTTCCTCGGGAGTTCTCACTGTATATTTACTTTTGAGACCATGAGGCGGTTCCTCGGGAGTTCTCCCTACACATTTACTTTTGAGACTACGAGGCGGTTCTTCGGGAGTTCTCCATGTATATTTACTTTTGAGACTACGAGGCGGTACCTCGGGAGATCTCCCTGCATATTTATTTTGGGACTACGAGATGATATCTCGGGAGATCCCCTGCTGTTTATCCCTGTCTGTTGCATTGTTATATCGCTGTGTTTTCTTTTTGTTAAATTCCAGTCTCTTATTATACTATTATATTTTGTTGCTTTATTTATTATATACCAGTGGGCCTGACCTGACCTCGTCACTAATTTACCGAGGTTAGGCTTGGCACTTACTGGGTACCTGATAAGTAGGTATTTTGACTAGTTATTTCCACTCTTTTAAGTTCGTTTTAGCTCAAAATTGCTTAAAGGTACTTCCGAAAACTGATGAAATATGCTTTCTTGCAGGAGTGTTGAAATATGAGTCAAAGTGATGAAAATCAACTCAAGAAGGAGTAATTTTGGACAAGGACCAAAACAAAGCTAAAAGGGCAAAATGCAAACCGCAGAACATGAGGAAGCCTCTGACAAATTTTCTATGCAAAGTGCGGACCGCACAATTATTGTGCGGCCGCAGAAGATGAAGTTTAGAGAGATAGATTCTGGGGTCATTAAGAAGTTCGGACCACACCATTATTGTACAGTCGCAGAATCAAAATTGCGGCCGCACGCAGAAATGTGCGGTCCGCAGAAGTCTTGCATGTCAAAGCTAAAATTAGAGAGTGCGGCCGCACTCAGAAATGTGCGTACTGTGGAATTTGAAGAAGTGCGGCCGCAACCCAGAATTGTGCGGCCGTAGAAGTCCATCCTGTCAAGCTAGTGTCAAAGTGCGGACTGCACACATAATTGTGCGGTCGTAGAATCTCCGCAGGGGCAATTTTGTCCGATAATTTTAGCTGGGTATAAATAGCTTTTTTTGTCAAATTTAGGTTAAGCAGAGAACACCTGAGAATAGATAGCCGTGTTTCTTTACTGTTTTGGGTAACTTTGTAATAGTTTATCATTTTAACATTAGATTTTCTTCCCTTAATAATCTATTATGAGTTTTATCTTAGTTTCTTCTTTAATTTATTCATTTTCTATGAGTAGCTAAACCCTTAGCTAGGGTTGTGACCCAACCATAGTATGGGTACTTAATGGGTGATTGATTTTGGGCTTATTTATGATTGGGTATATGATATTTAGCCTAGCTCTTGCTTGAATTTGAGAATTGATGGTTGCAAACATTGATTCATGCCTAATTTGCTTAGTCTCTACTTGAGAAAGAGAGACTAAGTCTAGAAAAACTTCGCTTACAAGAAATTGGGGTAAACTCAAGAAATTGATGGCCCTAATTAAAGGGTCGAATCTAGAGATAGTAAGACCTGACTAGAGCATCTATCACTTGTTTTGAGAAATACCCATGTGGACTTGAGAAAGAAAAATTGGGCAAAATCACTCAAACTACCGAGAGGTATAGAGTGAGTAATCGCGTGTGATTGCTATATTGTATCCCAACCAACCAAACATGCCCTAAATATATCAATCCGTTTGGAAACCAACTAGGTGGAAGTTAAAACCCTATATCTTTTATTACTTGAAAAACAACAATACCAAAAACATTGTCTCTTAGCTTTACAATTACAACATTAGCATAAGATTTAGGAGTAGAAAAGAAACAACTGAATATGTGGAAGTATAATCTTGGGAATGTCATATACTTAGACTAGGTATATACCTAATCCAACATAAATATCTCTGTGGAATCGACCCCGACTCGCGTTGGGTATTTATAATTTCATCGACCGCCACACAATCATAATTAGTGGTGTGAGTTTGGGCGACATCAGTACCGTTGTGGTGTACTCATGCTACTCTTCTGCACATGTTTTTGTGTGCAGATCCAGATGCTTCTTATCAGCTCTGCTACTGGCTGAGAGTGCTTGCTGTTGTATGGAGACTTCAAGGTACATCTGCCGCGTCCGCAGACCTCTGAGTCCCCCTCTATTCTCTCCTATGTCATTTACCTTCCGTACTTCTTTTGTTAGACTCTAGTGTATAGAGATACTAGTTACCTTTTGTATCTTATGACTTATGATGTTTCGGGTTTTGGGAAGACTTTGTATTATAGAATATTGATTATTGCACATGATGAGAGGCATTGTTATTAGTTATTTAGTTATCCACCATTGTTAGTTGCCAAGTTTTCCTTTTGGTTTTGTTATATTTCCGCAATTTGTTAGGCTTACCCAGTCGTAAAGACTAGGTGCCGTCACAATGTTATACAAAGGGAGTTTAAGTTGTGATAAGTTGGTATCAGAGCTCTAGGTTCTTAGGTGTCATGAGTCACAAGCCAGTTTATTAGAGTCTCGCGGATCGGTACGGAGACGTGTACTTATCTTCGGGAGGCTATGGAACTGTTAGGAAAAATTATACTTCTTTGATTCCTTGTCGTGCGAAATTGTTGACTTCGAAATTCTAAACTTCTGTATTCTATTCTCTCACAGATGGTGAGGACACGTACATGCAGATCTGATGAAAAGGCACCCACGCCCCCTGCTAGAGCCGCGAGAGGCCGGGGCTGGGGTAGAGGCCAAGGACGACCACGCGGTGCATTTAGAGCACCCGCGCGAGCTGCTACAAAGGAGCCCCCAATAGCTCCAGCTGGAGGGCAGGCACCTGAGGTACCTGTTGCTGCACCAAGCCTCCAGTAGACTCTACCCCAGCTTCTGAGCATGTTCAGCACCTTAGCTCAGGCTGGATTGATTCCACTTTCTCCTGCCACATCTCAGGCAGGGGGAGGAGCATAGACTCCCGTCGCCGGTACTCCAGAGCAGCGGGATCAGGTCGACAGGCCTCAGATTTCATCTCTTGTAATGACACAGTCAGTCGTTTTGAGTATTACAACCCCGTTTCCCCATTTACTGCTCAAATTGCACTTTACAGTTGTTGTGTGAATTGCCGGGGTAATTGGTTCGGGTCCAGTAAGGTTTTGGAATGACTTGAACACTTAGTTCCAAGGTTTAAAATTTAAGTTAAAAATAGTGATCGGATGTGGACTTATGTGTAAACGACCTCATACTTGAATTTTGATGATTCCAATAGCTCCGCATAGTGATTTTGGACTTCGGAGCCTGTTTGGAAAATTATTTGGAGGTCCGTAGTGGAATTTGGCTTGAATTGCCGAAAGTTGAATCTTTGGGAAGTTTTACCGGGGTTTTGACTTATTGATATTGGGGTCGGAATCTGATTTCGGAAATTTGAATAGGCCTGTAATGTGAAATGTGACTTGTGTACAAAATTTGAGGTCAATCGGACGTGATTTGATAAGTTTCGGCGTCGTTTGTAGACTTTGGAAATTTGAAAATTTATTAGGCTTGAATCTATGTAGTTCGTATTTTTGAGGTTGTTAGGTATGATTTGAGGCCTCGAGTAGGTCCGTGTTATGTTATGGAACTTGTTGGTATGTTCGGACGCGGACCCGAGGGCCTCAGGTGAGTTTCGGATGGTTAACAGATTGATTTTTGAATTTCGAAGACTGCTGGAACTAAAGCCTTCTGGTGTAATCGCACTTATGCGAAAAAGTAGTCGCAGGTGCGAGCTCACAAGTGCTAGCAGGGGTGCGCTGAAGCGAAGTGCGCAGGTGCGGAAAATGCTTCACAGGTGCGGAATCGCACCTACGCGAGAAGGAGCACAGCTGCGGGCAGAGGGCGGTGAGGCATTGGTCGCAGGTGCGAGGGAAAATTTCGCACCTGCGTGAGCGCAGATGCGGACGGATGCGTGCAGAAGCAGAAACTAGGCAGGCGAGTAGAGTCTGCAAATGCGACGTTTTGCTCGCACAAGCGGATGAGCATATGCACAAATCCTGTCCGCAGATGCGGAAATCGCTGGGGTAGAACCTTAAAATTCGAGGGTTCAACATTTTCACCCATTTTTCGGATCTTGGAGCTCGGGTTGGGTGATGTTGGAGAGGAAATTTTCCACACAACTTGGGGTAAGTGTTCTTAACTCCCTTGTGATTATACTCCATGAATTAATCTTCATTTTTGGTGTAAGATTATTGAATCTTCAAGAGAAATAGAAGGAAATTTCTAAAATGTCATTAACTTACCATTGCGAAATTAGAAATATAAAACTAAATACTAAACTTTTATCATGGCCATCGCAAATTTTCTTGGGTATTTTGAGATGTGGGCCCCACGGGGGATTTTTGGGGCGTAATTTCAAATTTTTATGGAAAATTAGCATTTTCTTATGGAATTAATTACAATAAGTTTAATTGACTAAAATAAATTATTTGTGGCTAGATTTGAGGCGTATGGAGGCCAATTCACGAGGTAAAGGCATACCGGAGTAAAGTATTACACGGTTTGAGGTAAGTAACACTTCTAAACTTGGTTCTGAGGGTATGAATCCCCGAATTTGGTATGATATAAATTGTTTGGAGGTGACACTCACGATAGGTGACGAGCGTGGACATGCACCATATAAATTGTGTCTTGAATAAATCCTGTGCAGTTATAAAAATTAAAGAATCATGTTATTATCTGAACATGTGGCACGTGTTAGGGGAATTTAGCTGAGTCTAGTAATAAAGATCATGTCTAGGCTATGTGCCGATATTTTAGGACCCATGGGGTCGTGATGCTGTCGAATTAATTATTCTAAAATATACAATTCATAATCAGTAATAATTGTCCATTGTGAGGATATTTATGGGATTGAACTGCGTAACGCAGCGGGCCACAATGGCTTTATACATCATTATTATATGGAACGGGGCTGGCCGCCTACAGCAGGCCTTATAGGCTTTATTATTTTATGGATCAGAGATGCCCGCCTATAGCAGGCCTTATAGGCTTTGTTATTATACGGATCGGGACTGCCCGCCTATAGTAGGCCATATTGGCTTTGTATTACGCTTGGGCTGAAGGAGCCCCTCCGGAGTCTGTACACACCCCTAGTGAGGGTAGATGATCATCAATATTCGGGATGGACTTCCCAGGGCATGGACTTGCCTTACTTACTGTTTATATATATATTTGGGATGGATTTTCCCAGGGCATGGATTTGCCTTATTTAATTGTATTGTAATGAGTTATCTAGACATGGATCTTGTCAGTATCATTTATATTTAGGGATAAATTATCTCAGGGCTGGATTGGCCTTATACGGTACTAAGTGACTGATTGTCAGTCGATGTGTATTGATATACAGGTTAGAATACCCCTGGGCTGTATTGGCCATAAATAGTACCAAGTGACCGGATAATTTGTGACCAGTATGTACATGAGGTCTTTCTACTGAGATGTCATATGCCTCATATCATGCAGTATTGATTTATTTCACTTGTATTGAGTTTAACTGTTGAACTTGAAAGCATGCCTACATTTCTGTACCATTATTTTTATTGGACTGTAACTGCGGAGCTTATCATTTCTTTCAGCCCAGAGATTAGTCTTATTACTTATTGAGTTAGTTGTACTCATACTACACTCTGTACCTCGTGTGCAGATTCAGGTGCTCCCGGATACGACGATTGCTAGGATTTGGAGTTATTTCTGTTGGAGAATATCAAGGTAGTTGCTTGACGACTGCAGACTTGATTCCATTCATATTTAGTTAATGTACTGTTCTATACTTCAGACAGTGATGTTTATCTATTAGACTTTGTATTCATATTAGATGCTCATGTACTCAGTGACACCGGGTTTTGGGAGTGTTATATTTGAAATTGTGAGATTTTCTTCCGCTGAATTTAATTATTTTGTTTTCAAATTTAAAAGAAATGGTGGTTTATTGAGATTTTTGGCTTGCCTAGTATTGAGATAGGCGCCATCACGACAAGTGATATTTTGGGTCGTGACAAGTTGGTAGCAGAGCCTAGGTTACATAGGTCTCACGAGTCATGAGCAGGTTTAGTAGAGTCTTGCGGATCGGTACGGAGACGTCTGTACTTATCTTCGAGAGGCTGCAAAACCTTTAGGAAAATTTCACTCTCATGTATTCTGTCGTGCGAATTTGTTGATTCTGGAAACTAAATTTTTGCTATTCTATTCTCTCACAGATGGTGAGGACACGTACTACCGGATCGGACGGTCATCCACCAGTGCCACCAGTTAGGGCCGCGAGAGGCCGGGCCGTGGTAGAGGCTGGGGCCGAGGTAGAGGTCGAGGTGTAACTCGTACCACAGTCAGACCAGCACCTGTAATACCACTAGTTGCTCCATCTTAGAAGTAGATTCCGGATATAGGTGAGCCGATAGGATCAGCTCAGGCACCAGCTGTACCCATTGAGATTCCAGGCCTTCAGCAGACTTTGGTCCAGATATTGGCAGCCTGCAATGGTCTTGCTTAGGTGGTTTCGGCTTAGACTGCACTTGCCATTTCTCAGGCCGGGGGAGGTACTAATACCCCTGTTTCCCGTACTCCAGACCAGGTAGTGCAGGGACTTCATATACCGGGAGCACTACCAGCCCAGCCGATTATTGTTGCTTTGGCCCCAGTAGTTCCTATTATGATAGATGATGAGCAAAGGAGATTTGAGAGATTTGAGAGTCTCCTACCTCCACCATTTAGCGGTACCATGTCAGAAGATGCTCAGGATTTTCTGGATAGGTGTCAACGGATGCTTCAGACATCGGGTATTCTTGAGACAAGTGGGGTTTCATTCACTACTTTTCAGTTTTCTGGGGTTGCACTCAGATGGTGGGAGACTTACGAGAGGTGTATGCCTGTTGGCACAACACCCCTTACTTAGCAGCAGTTCTCCATAGTCTTTTTGGAGAAGTTCGTGCCTCTGTCTCGCAGAGAGGAGCTGCACAGACAGTTTGAGCAGCTTCGCCAGGGTGATATGTCCGTGATGCAGTACGAGATGAGATTTTCTGAGTTGTCTCATCACGCAGTTTGGTTGGTTCCAACTGAGAGAAAGGGGATTAGGAGGTTCATTGATGGCCTCACATATCAGCTGCAGTTACTTATCACTAGGGAGAGAGTATCTGGTGCTACTTTTGATGAGGTAGTGGACATTGCTCGGTAGATAGAGATGGTTCATAGCCAGGAACGTGGAGAGAGAGAGAGAGAGGCTAAGAGGCCTCATGGTCCAGATGATTACAGCGGTGTTCCTTCAGGGGGTCAGTTTTACCGCGGTAGGGTTCGTTCTTACAGACACGCTCAGACGAGTTATCCAGTTCACAGTGGTGTATCATCTAACCATAATTCATACAGTTCTCATTAGAGTCAGTTATCTCTCAGTGCACTTCCAGCCCTAAGTACGCTTTGTGCACCATCAATTCAAGGATCATATGTACCAGGTCCTTCTGGTAGTCATTCTGGTTCCCGAGGTCCGCCTCAGAGCTCGCCACCATTCTTCGAGATGGAGTGCTATGAGTGTGGAGTGCTGGGCCATGTAAGGAAATATTATCCCCGCCGTACATAAAGTGCAGTTCAGTAGAGGAGTCAGGCTACTACTTCTGTACCAGTTGCTCCACCACCCGCTCAGCTAGCTCAGGGTGGAGCTCAGCCAACTAGGGGTCGTCCAAGAGGGGGAGGCCGATCCGGTGGCGGTCAGGGCCGATTCTATGATTTTCCTGCCAGGCCAGATGTTGTTGCTTCAGATGCAGTGATCATAGGTATTATCTCAGTGTGCTATTTGACCCTGGTTTCATCATATTTTGTTTTCTGGATATGCCCCGTGAGTCCTTAGTTTCACCTGTTCATGTATCTACGCCAATGGGCGATACTATAATTGTGTACCAGCTGTATCGGTCATGTGTAGGAATTATTGGGGGACGAGACCTGAGTTGGTCTTTTATTTCTTAGCATGGTCAATTTAGATATTAACTAGGTATGGTGAGATATCATATGTTTTGTTATATGGCCTTGGGCCAAGTGGGGGAGTCTGCTATCTACGATTTGATTGCACAATTAGGTGTGGTATTGGTTTTGGTCCAAGGCATACTTGTTGATTAGTTTTGACTTGCAGAGGTTGAGATCGGGGATGACTCTAGTAAGAAAATTTCTTGAATGCGGGTTGCATTGCGCTTTAAGAAAGTATGAAAATTATGGAATGAGTAAATTGTTATTTTGAAGGATGCAGTGGACACGAAGTATGAATTTGATTGGTCGTGTTAAGGTAGGGTTACTTATTTGAGTGTTGATTGTGCTAAAAGAGCACATGTCCTTCGGCTTGTTAGGGAGGTACAATTTAGATTTAAGCATAGCAGTGTGTTGTGAGGGATTTAGATTTATAGGTACGAGGTGGCAATTCGTTCTTGAAAGGAAGATCACAAATTCTGAACCGAATGATCAGTATTATATATTTAGATGAATGTTATAGTTTCTCGGTAATCCCTAAGAAGGGTGTGCGGTTGATAAAGGGCCTTTTTATTTTGATTTATAGATACTCATTGGTATTACGGTACTCTCCTTGTTGATATACTAATGATATTCAAGATATTGATGCTATAGCACGTGAGTTGTCCGTTCGAGTGATGTTAATGTGAGCTCTATAAGAGATGGTTACTGTTATTAAACTTGTGTGTACGGGTGCTACCATATATAATAATAATAATGAGCTTATAGCATCACAGTTGTGGCTCTGAGTTATATTGGTGCGGCATGCCTATGGAACAATTGTGTTTAGTAATATAAGGTCATTAGACCTGGAATGGGTACTATCAGGTTTGATTTCGGTATATTCGGGAGTATAATATTGAAAGTCGGCTCAGAAAGTGGTTATGGTTCTGGTTGGGGCGAGAGAGCTCCGTGACTTGTTGGTCTGGTAAGTGGTCATGAAATTTTGCATGTTTCTTTTATTATCAACAGTGTACGAAGATTTTGGGATGAGGTTTGGTTCGATATGGGTTTAATACTAGTATGTTGTTGGTTTTGGAGTAGTCACTATGACCAGGAATGGTGCTACGAGCATGCGAGTTGTGTAATATGTTAGTTGATTATATCCGTGGTTATGGTTATGGCTTGATACAGCTTGTTCAAACTCATACAGTGTGTAAATGTAAGATTCGGGTCGTAGAAAGAAATTCTGAAAGGTTAGGAATTGCATTTCCAAGGTTTATGGGCTAAAGTTAAATCAATGATTTCAGTGGTATTATGTTGTCAAGCCTATATGGAATAGGGTGACGTGGGTTCACCCCCGGGTATGTGTGTGGTAAGATGGAACACTGATTTGATGGCTTGGAAATAACTCTTGGCACGTTCGACGATGAACGTATGTTTATGCGGGGGAGAATGTAACGACCCGGCCGATCGTTTTGAGTTTTACAACCCTATTTCCCCATTTACTGCTCAAATTGTACTTTACAGTTATTGTGTGAATTGTCGGGATAATTGGTTTGAGTCCAGTGAGGTTTTGGAATGACTTGAATATTTAGTTCCAAGGTTTAAAGCTTAAGTTAAAAATAGTGATCGGATGTGGACTTATGTGTAAACCACCTCAGATTTGAATTTTGATGATTCCAATAGCCCCGTATGGTGATTTTGGACTTAGTAGTGTATCCGAAAAATTATTTGGAGGTCCATAGTAGAATTTGGCTTGAATTGCCAAAAGCTAAATTTTTGGGATGTTTGACCGGGGGTTTGACTTTTTGATATTAGGGTCGGAATTCGATTCTCAAAATTTGAATAGGTCTGTAATGTGAAATGTGACTTATGTGCAAAATTTGAGGTCAATCGGACGTGATTTGATACGTTTCGGCGTCGTTTGTAGAATTTTGAAATTTGGAAATTTATTAGGTTTGAATCCGTGTGTAGTTCATATTTTTGAGGTTGTTAGGTATGAGTTGAGGCCTCAAGTAGGTCCGTGTTATATTATGGAACTTGTTGGTATGTTCGGACGAGGACCCGAGGGCCTCGGGTGAGTTTCGGATGGTTAACGGATTGATTTTTGAATTTGGAAGACTGCTGGAACTGAAGCCTTCTGGTGTAATCGCACATGCGCAAAAGTAGTCGCAGGTGCGAGCTCGCAAGTGCGAGCAGGGATGCGCTGATGCGAGGTGCGCAGGTGCGGAAAATGCTTCGCAGGTGAGGAATCAAATCTGCGCGAGAAGGAGCGCATATGCGGGCGGAGGGCGGTGAGGCATTGGTCGCAGGTGCGAGGGAAAATTCCGCACTTGCGTGAGCGCAGATGCGGACGGATGCGCGTAGAAGCGAAAACTGGGCAGGCGAGTGGAGTCCGCAAATGCGACGTTTTGCTCACACAAGCGGATGCGCAGGTGCGCAAATCCTGTCCGCAGATGCGGAAATCGCTGGGGCAGAACCTTAAAATTCGAGGGTTCAACATTTTCACCCATTTTTGGATTTTGGAGCTCGGATTGGGCGATTTTGGAGAGGAAAATTTCCACACAACTTGGGGTAAGTGTTCTTAACTCCCTTGTGATTATATTCCATGAATTAATCTTCATTTTTGGTGTAAGATTATTGAATCTTCAAGAGAAATAGAAGGAAATTTTTATAATGTCACAAAATGAAATATTTCAAATTTGAATACCGATTTGGAGTCGGATTTGAGTGAAATTAGTATGGTTGAACTTGTAAATGGATGATTTATCGTATTTTGTGAGTTTCGTCAGATTTCGAGATGTGGGCCCCACGGGGGAATTTTGGGGCATAATTTCGAATTTTTATGCAAAATTAGCATTTTCTTATGGAATTAATTCCAATAAGTTTTATTGACTGAAATGAATTATTTATGGCTAGAATCCAGGTGTATGGAGGCCAATTCACGAGGTAAAGGCATACCCGAGTAAAGAATTACACGGTTTGAGGTAAGTAACACTTCTAAACTTGGTTCTGAGGGTATGAATCCCCGAATTTGGTATGATATAAATTGTTTGGAGGTGACACTCACGATAGGTGACGTGCGTGGACATGCACCATATAAATTGTGTCTTGAATAAATCCTGTGCAGTTGTAAAGATTAAAGAATCATGTTATTATCCGAACATGTGACACGTGTTAGAGGAATTTAGTTGAGGCTAGTAATAAAGATCGTGTTTAGGCTATGTGCCGATATTTTAGGACCCATGGGGTCGTGATGCTGTCGAATTAATTGTTCTAAAATATACATTTCACACTCAGTAATAATTGTCCATTGTGAGGATATTTATGGGATTGAGCTGCGTAATGCAGCAGGCCATAATGGCTTTATACATCATTATTATATGGAACGGGGCTGGCTGGCTGCAGCATGCCTTATAGGCTTTACTATTTTATGGATCGGGGCTGCCCACATGCAGCAGGCCTTATAGGCTTTGTTATTATACGGATCGGGACTGCCCGCCTGTAGTAGGCCATATTGGCTTTGTTTTACGCTTGGGCTGAAGGAGCCCCTCTGGAGTCTGTACACACACTCAGTGAGCGTAGATGATCATCGATATTCGGGATGGACTTCCCAAGGCATGGACTTGCCTTACTTATACTGTTATATATATATATATATATATATATATATATATATATATATATATATATATATATATATATATATATATATTTGGGATTGATTTTCTCAGGGCATGGACTTACCTTACTTAATTGTATTGTAATGAGTTATCTGGACATGGATCTTATCAGTATCATTTATATTTAGGGATAAATTATCTCAGGGCTGGATTGGCCTTATACGGTTCTGAGTGACTGATTCGTCAGTCGATGTGTATTGATATACGAGTTGGAACACCCCCGGGATGGATTGGCCATAAACAGTACCACGTGACCGGATAATTTGTGACTAGTATGTACATGAAGTCTTTCTACTGAGATGTCATATGCCTCATATCATGCAGTATTGATCTATTTCACTTGTATTGAGTTTATCTGTTAAACTTGAAAGCATGCCTACATTTTTGTACCATTATTTTTTACTGGACTGTACTTGCGGAGCTCATCATTTATTTTAGCCCAGAGGTTTGTCTTGTTACTTATTGAGTTAGTTGTACTCATACTACACTCTGCACCTCGTGTGCAGATCCAGGTGCTCCCGGATATGACGATTGCTAGGATTCAGAGTTATTTCTGTTGGAGAATATCAAGGTAGCTGCTTGACGATCGTAGACTTGATTCCCTTCCTGTTTAGTTATTGTACTGTTCTATACTTCAGACATTGATGTTTATCAGTCAGACTCTGTATTCATATTAGATGCTCATGTACTCAGATATACCGGGTTTTGGGAGTGTTATATTTGAAATTGTGAGATTTTCTTCCGCTGAATTTAATTATTTTGTTTTCAAATTTAAAAGAAATGGTGGTTTATTGAGATTTTTGGCTTGCCTAGTATTGAGATAGGCTCCATCACGACAGGTGAGATTTTGGGTCGTGACATCCCTATACAGTCGGTAGCTCCAGTTTAGCACGAGACTAGGGCAGCCGCTTCTGAGGCATAGTAGCTCAGACTTGAGAGGTACAAGAAGTACCACCCACCTACCTTCAGCGGATTGGCTACAGATGATGCTCAGGATTTTCTGGAGAAGTGTCATCGTATTCTCCGTACTATGGGCGTAACACAGACTAGTGGGGTTTCTTTTACAACCTTTCATCTAAGAGGAGCATCCTATCAGTGGTGGCGTGTTTATGAGTTGAGAAGTCCAGACGAGGTAGCCTCACTTACATGGACTCAGTTCTCGGACATGTTTTTGAGGGAGTATGTCCCTTCGAGCCTCAGGGATGTATGGCACACAGAGTTTGAGCAGCTGCGCTAGGGTGCTATGACTGTGTCAGAGTATGCAGTTCGTTTCAGTGATTTGGCCCGACATGCATCGGCCTTGGTTGCCACAGTTCGAGAGAGGGTTCCTCGGTTTTTTAAGGGACTCCACCCCAGTATTCGGATTAGTATGGCCAGGGAGTTGGAGTTAGATATTTCTTATCAGCAGGATGTGAGTATTGACAGAAGATTGGAGGGCATGCTTGCCCAGGATATAGAAGAGATGGAGGCCAAGAGGTCTCGAGAGTCTGGCACTTACAACGATACTCGTGCCCCAGCTGCAGTTCGACATGGTAGGGGTTATGTGAGTCGCCCCGTTCATTCAGCTCTTCCAGCCACCAGTGGTATCCCGGTCCCTTCTAGGCCCTAGGAGCCTTATTATGCACTGCTAGTATCGAGTGTGCCTCCTGCTCGGGGTGCTTTTAGCGGCTAGTCCAGCAGACCTGGCCCGAGCCAATCATAGCAGTCACGCTCTCAGAGAGCTTGTTTTGAGTGTGGCGACACTCGCCATATGGTAAGGGATTGCCCCATATTTAAGAGAGGTGCACCTCCACAGACTTCTCAGCTACCACGTGCTCCACCGGGTCCTCAGGCTATGATTCCAGCACCAACTACAGCCCCACCTCCTCAGCCAGCTCGAGGTGGAGGTCGGGGAGGTCGAGGTCACCCTAGAGGGGGAGCCAAGCTAGATATTATGCTCTTCCGGCTCGTACAGAGGCATTTGCTTCCGACTCTGTCATTACAGGTATTGTTCCGGTCTGTCATAGAGAGGTGTTGGTATTATTTCACCCAGGCTCTACATAGTCCTATGTGTTCTCTTATTTTACCCCGTATTTGTGTGTATCTTGGGATTCTTTGAGTTCCCCTATTTATGTGTCTACTACTGTGGGAATTCTCTTGTTGTGGATCGCGTGTATCAGTCGAGTTTGATTTCTCTTAGTGGTTTTGAGACAAGATTCGATTTATTATTACTCAACATAGTAGACATTGATGTTATCTTGGGCATGGACTGGTTGTTGCCCCATTATGTTACTCTTGATTGTCACGCTAAGACCGTAACACTGGCCATGCCAGGTTTACCGCAATTTATTTTTGTTATATTTCCACAATTCGTTAGGCTTACCTAGTCGTAGAGATTAAGTGCCGTCACGGCGTTATACAGAGGGAGTTTGGGTCGTGACAGTTATGGAGCGGGCCGAATGCCTCGGCAGTAGATAGATACATCTATGGATCATGTCACACGTCCCTCGGTAGTGTACACGTTATTCTGGATCGGGCCGTACGACCTTGGTATAATCGTGCGTGATAATACTTGGATTTTTAATTTTTATATTTGATGTTATTTCATGGTTTGAGAGGTTAACATAATATCAGACATAAAGTTATTTGAGATCATGTGTAGCGGAATTGTTTATTTCCTGATTGTCATTTAATTATTGTAATTGTATGCATAACTCATGCTTATTTAGAACTTCTTTATTTATTATTGTTGGCACATGAAAAGTGTCGATGTCGACCCCTCGTCACTACTTCTTCGAGGTTAGACTTGATATTTACTGGGTACATGTTATTTATGTACTCACGCTACACTTCTGCATTAACCGTACAGGATCTGAGGCAGGTGCATCTGGCGGTCCTACCGGCGCGCATCTCAGATATCCCGAGGCCTAGTTGTGAGCTACTTCCTCAGCCGTTCTGCAGCCCCTGGAGTCTCTCTTTTGTATTTATATTCTGTGTACTTTATTTCGGATAGTAGTTAGAGTTTTGTATATTTTACGAGTTGCTCATACACTTGTGGCACCAGGTTCTGGCACACATACTAGTAGACTTTATGGCTTTGAAACAATTATATTACTATGATTGCCACTCAGTTGTCTTCGTTTCATTTATTTAATTTTTCACTCTTTAATTTCATATTAAATATAATTTAATTACTTGAAAACTCATTAAAAGAGTAATAACGTGATTTAATTCATCGTTGGCTTGTCCAACGGTTACGTTGGGCACCATTACGGCCCATAGTAGAAATTGGGCCGTGAGAGATAATGGCATAACCCAAAAAACATATTCCTGAGACGTGTTAGGCAAGAACAAACAATACGTGCCACAGTCTTTGGACAGTGACACTTTAGTACTTATCTCATAATACGTTTGAAATTGTCTCTACACATGATTAAATGAAGTTTTCTTTCCTTTCTACTGAAATTAATTTGTTTCTTTGGTCTTCGTTGTCCTTACTTTGTAGCTCAAGTATACTGGTAATATTATATATTTGAAATAAAAAACGTATACACACGAGATGTTAACACCAAATCAAGCAATTTAATGTAATTAATTAATCTCAAGAGTCATTAATTATAGTGAGAATACAAATCGCGTAACCATGATTAACTGAGTGAATATTTATATGCAAGACACATGTTTTACATTCATTTGTTTGTCATACTGAATACAAATAAATGTTTTCTTAGCAAGAATTGATATATTCAATCTTGCAAAATAGGCAAGACATATGTCTTGCATTCATTTATTTAGTATAAATATACAACGTGCATGTGAGTATTAATCTTTTACAATTCCCGGTTATTTCCATCATGAGTTAAACTAAACGAAATCATATCAAATTATCCTATCAAAGGACCCATGAGTACGTGATCACTTGAATTGGTTTATAAGATTATTAGAGTGTTAATGTTAATTAGGATCAAATATTTTTAAAGAAGAATTAACTTAGATACCCACCCATAACTAACTTATATAATATCATAAATAATACACTTTAATATATATATATATATATATATATATATATATATATATATATATATATATATGAAGGGAATATAAAAATGAGGTGGCACCTCTCTTTGGCCAGCATTGATATTTATCTTTTTTGTCAAAGTTTTGACACTTTTCTCTTATATTCCCCTCAAATATTTGCTGCAAAATGAAGACACTTCATTCCTCAATTAATAGGGAAAGACATTTAAGAAAATGAAGTCAATCAGTTTTCCAATTCATTATCATAATTTCGATTTGTATTAATATTCTTACGTTTTTATGCCTTTTGTATTCATAGCCTCCAAAAATTTAATGTGCAAGTTAATGGCATGATTGTATGTATTCCTTTATCTATGCTTATATTGTAAGTTAGTTTTCCTACGTGTACGTGGCCAAATAAGTTTAAGGTTCATAATTAATATTTAATTATGAATAAATTTCATTCGCCCGATTGGTTACTTGATGGACGTACCGGATTAAATGAGAACCTCTATAAATTAGTCCTCTTCCCACCCATTAGGGTTACCGTATTTTATTTTCTCTCTTCCATCACTAAAGTCGGCGGTAACGAAAGCTAAGGCAAGTGGCGAGAAACCAATTTGAACTAACGCTTTCGCTTCACGATAATAGCTTACGATTCAGGAATGTTTTCTGTACGATTTTATGTAAGATTATCATGTTCAAGATGTTGGTATGCAATTAAGTTTATGCTAGCATGTGGTATCATGAACATGGAATTTGAACTGATAATCTTCGTTATGAAAGTATTATTTACGAATAAAGCATCAAGAAGCATTAGAATAAATTTTCTATCTTCAATAGCTTATGTTCTTGTAGTGATTAGGGGAGGAATTTATCCTTAAAATACTACGGCTAATTTTTGTGGGGTTTTCCCAGAAGAATGATTCTCATAGACATTTTACCCTAACCCACCGAAGAACACTTTGAAAAATAGGATGAACTTATGCGCTTCATTCTTTTTTTAATAATTATTTTATTAAAAATCAGTGTATTGATATTGAACTTTTGTGGCTTTAATACTTTAATAATTTAACAATGGATTCAGTGAATCACTTTGCCCAGTAAACTTGTTCTCCTATATGTTCACATTCGCAAGTATCCTTGCCACTTTAGGTTTGGGCTAGATTAAATTTGATTTATTAATATTTATAGTTTATTAATGTTCTGGGCATAATAGTTGACGTTTGTTACCATGGGGTTTTTAATGTATTATGGACCATTAAGTAGATGAAATTAAATTTCATCTTTGAAGTTACCAGACACATGTTTTAAGATTGCACCTTGGCCCTGCAACAACAATTACATAGATATCCCTCATAATGTATTTATTGTGATATGGTTATTATTATTATATTATGTAATAATTAATATATATATATATATATATATATATATATATATATATATATATATATATATATATATATATATATTTAAAGTTAAATAGTTTGCTAGTCACTAAAGTGATCAAACAAGAATGTCTAAAATATTTACACGCGTAAATACTTTTTTTTTGGTAATGTTCATTTTATGTATGCATTTATGTTTATATAGTTTGTTAGTCACCAAAGTGGTCAAACTAGTTTATTTATGAAATTACGCATACATAAAATTATAGTTTATCCATGAAATTAATGAAATACCTATAATTAAAAATTAGTGGATAAATTAATTTTCACTATTGCTAGAACTTAATAATTTACCCAAAGGTGAATCAATTATTCTATGAATAGTGAATATGATGAGATAAATTAATATTCTTAGTCAAATATTGTCACGACCCAATATTCTAACCTATCGTGATGGCGCCTATTTCAGTACTAGACAAGCCGACAACATCAATAACCCACGATTTTCTTTAAATTTAAAAATGTAACATTTAATACAATACCAAAGATCTAGCAATTTCCGATACAACACTCTCAACACCTGGTGTCACTGAGTACATGAACATCTAATAAGAGTACAAGTCTGAAAAATACGGTCTATAATAGTCTGAGACCAAATACAGTAAATAAGGAGATAGAGAATGAGAGACAAGGTCGGAACACGGTATCTACCTCAAAATCTTATGAAAATCAACTGCGCGAAATGATCAGCACCCGCTATGTTCAGGAACACCTGGATCTGCACACGAAGTGCAGGGTGTAACTCAACAAGTAACAATAATAACTAAGGAATTGAAGATAATGACGAGCTACACAATCATAGTTCACTTTCAGTAGTTCCAGCAAAGAATTGACATGCTTTCAAATCCGGCAGTTTAAGTCAAATTAATTTATACAGTTCAATTTCAAGTAATCCGGATATAAATTCTTTCAGAGATTTCACAACAATGGCAGATAGCAACCAAGTGTAACAACAAATGCAAAGCAAGTACAGCCTCTGAGGCAACAGTCACTCAGCTCGTCACAACAGCTCGACCACTCAGCTCTCAGCCCTCAGCACTCACACTCAATGGGTACCCACGCTCACTAGGGGTGTGTACAGACTCCGTAGAGTCTCCTACAACCCAAGCTCTATAATCTGCATGGACAACTCACGTGTTATAATATCTTGCACGGACAACTCACGTGCCATAATATCCTTACCTCACCAACAGGCCGTCGGCCTTGCTCAGTCCTTAACCTCTCAAGTCTCTCGGGGTCTCAGAAATCACAAAGATCAGCCCAAACAAAGATAACATAGTATATCAATAAATATCCAGAAAGGCTGAGGTATAATACGTAAGAAAAATCATGACTGAGTACAAGACAACAATTAGTAAATACTTCAACAAGTACGCGACCTCTATGGGTCTCAACAGTACTATAACATAGCCTAAGCATGACTTCTAACATGATTTATAGTCAAATTTCTTCAACACATAGAGATCATATAGCTAACAATAAATTATTCAACTTTACAATTTCCCGGAATGGACCAAGTCACAATTCCCTGGGTGCACGACCACACACTCGTCACCTAGCACGTGCGCCACCTCCAAAATAATCACATAATACCAAAATTCGGGGTTTCATACCCTCAGGACCAGATTTATAATTGTTACTTACCTCAACCCGCGTAATTCTTTATTCTGCTATGCCCTTTCCACGAGAATTGGTCTCCAAAAGCCTCGTATCTAGCCACCATTAATTTGATTCAGTCAATACCAATTATTATAATTAATTCCATAAGGAGATACTAATTTTTCCAATAAAATCCGAAAGTAACTCAAAAATCGCTCGTGGGGCCCATGTATCAGAACCCGACAAAAGTTACAGAATATGAACGCTCATCCAACCACGAGTCCAACCATACATATTTCACCAAAATACGACACCAACTCGACCCTCAAATCTTCAATTAAAGTCTATGAAGATTTCTACCATTTTCAACCCAATCCTTACCCATTAGAACTTAACAATCTTTCCACAACCTTATTGGTATGTATATATGATACTCTACACCCAAGAATCATACTATTAATCACTCATCTTTACTCCAAACCCAAAATTGAAGAATTAGGTAAAGAAATTCTTACCTCTTTGAAGCCCTAGCAAGATCCTTGTGAAATCTTCAAACCTTGAACAAGAGTTGATGGACAAATCACTAAATCTTCACTTTCTCTCTCTAAAAGGCTCTCACCTCTCTCTAAAATATCAGATATTAGCTAAAAAATGAGTTTCAAGGGCTATAAATCGAAGTTGGGTCGGGTAAACAATTAGAAAGAATGGAAGCTCCGACGCAGTTATGTGGTCGCATATGCGATTGCATAACAGGTATGCGGCCCGCATACCGGCCGGATAATTTGGCCTCCAAAGCTGGGCGTCACTGACCCGGTCTCGGTCCGCATACTTGTTATACGATCGCATAATGCACCGCAAAACAGGTCTGCGGTCGCATAGTGCATCGCAGATTTTCCTCAAATTTTGCCCTTCTCCTGTTCCACTTTGCGACCATTATGTGGTCCGCAGAGTGATTCTGTGACCGCATAGTGGTCGCAGAAATGACCTTTTTCCGACAAAATTTTCCTTTACACATCGGTGCATCGTTCAACCCAAAAATTTCCATAATCTTTGTACTAATCGATCTACCTCGGTACCACCAAACCTTAATTTCTTTAGCAAAATTTCTATAATCTTTGTACTAATCGATCTACCTCGGCACCACCAAACCTTAATTTCCTTAGCAAAATTTCTCAGGGGTCGTTACACATAAGTTAACATCCGATCAACCTTTTCAACTTAAATTCTAAACCTTGGAAGTAAGCGCTCCAAATCATTTCAAAACATCACCGAACCCAAACCAATTACCCCGGTAAGCTAAATAACAACTGTAATTCACAATTTGAGCAGTAAATGGGGGAACGAGATTGCAATAGTCAAAACGACCAGCCGGGTCGTTACATTCTCCCCCTCTTAAACAAACGTTCATCCTCGAACGGGATTAGAATCATACCTGGAGTCTCAAATAGATGTGAATATTTGCTCTGCATCTCTTGCTCAATCTCCCAAGTAGCTTCTCCAACTGGCTGGCCTCTCCACTGCACCTTCACTGAAGCTATGTTCTTTGATCTCAACTTTCGAACCTGCCGGTCTAAAATGGCCACCGGGTCCACATCATAAGCCAAATTACCGTCCAGCTGCACTGTACTGAAATCCATAATATGAGACGGATCCCCGACATACTTTCGGAGCATGGATACATGGAACACTGGATGAACACCTGATAGACTGGGTGGTAAGGCAAGTTCATAAGCCACTTCTCCAATTTTCTTAAGTATCTCAAAAGGCCCAATATACCGAGGGCTCAACTTGCCCTTCTTCTCGAACCTCAACACACCCTTCATGGGTGAAATCTTGAGCAGAACCTTCTCCCCAACCATGTGAACAACATCACGAACCTTCCTATCGGCATAACTCTTCTGTCTAGACTATGCCGTGCGAAGCCATTCCTGAATTACTTTAACCTTCTCTAAATCATCCTGAACTAAGTCCGTACCCAATAGTCTAACCACACCTGGCTCAAACTAACCCACTGGAGACTGACACCGTCTCCCATATAAAGCTTCATACGGAGCCATCTGAATGCTTGACTGGTAGCTATTATTGTAAGCAAACTCCGCGAGTGGCAGAAATTGATCCCAAGAACCCCCAAAATCAATGACACAAGCGTGTAGCATATCCTCCAATATCTTAATAGTGCGCTCGGACTGTCGGTCCGTCTGAGGGTGGAATGTTGTACTCAACTGAACCTATGTGCCCAATTCTCACTGTACTCCCCTTCAAAACTGTGATGTAAACTGCGTGCCCCGATCTGAAATGATAGACACTGCTACACCGTGAAGGCAAACAATCTCACGGATATAAATCTCAGCCAACCACTCCGAAGGATAATTAGTACCAACTGGAATAAAAAGCGTGGATTTGGTCAACCGATCTACAATCACCCAAACCGCATCAAACTTCCTCAATATCCGTGGAGGCCCAACTACGAAGTCCATGGTAATACACTCCCATTTCCACTCCGGAATTTCAAGTCTCTGAAGTAATCCTCCCGGTCTCTGATGCTCGTACTTTACCTGTTGACAATTTAAACACCGAGCTACAAACCCAACATTATATTTCTTCATTCGCTTCCACTAATAGTGCTGCCTCAAATCCTGATACATTTTCGCGGTGCTTGGATGAATACAGTACAGCGAATCGTGAGCTTCCTTGAGAATCAGCTCGCACAAACCATCTACATTAGGCACACATAGCCTCCCCTGTATCCGTAATATACCATCATCTGCAATATTGACTTCCTTGGCATTGCCGTGCTGAACCGTGTCCTTAAGGACAAGCAGATGGGGATTATCTTACTAGCGCTCTCTAATGCGATCATATAAAGAAGACCGAGAAACCACACAAGCCAAAACTCGATTCTGATCGGAAACATCCAATCTAACAAACTGGTTGGCCAAAGCCTGAACATCCAATGCTAAAGGCCTCTCTGCTACCGGTAAGTATGCTAAGCTGCCCAAACTCTCCGCCTTACGACTTAAGGCATCGGCCACCACATTGGCCTTTCCGGGGTGATAGAGAATTGTGATATCATTATCCTTAAGCAAGTCCAACCACCTTCACTGCCGCAAATTAAGATCCTTATGTTTAAACAAATGTTGTAGACTCCGATTATTAGTATAGATCTCACAATGAACCCCATACAAATAATGACACCAAATCTTCAAGTCTTGAACAATGGCTGCTAACTCATGATCATGGACAAGATAGTTCATCTCATGGGTCTTCAACTAGCACGAGGCATAGACAATCACCCTACCCTACTGCATCAAAACACAACCAATGCCTATCTTCCAGGCATCATAATACACGGTGTAAGAACCTGAAGCTGATGGCAGAACTAACACTGGAGCTTTGGTCAAAGTAGTCTTGAGCTTCTGAAAGCTCTCCTCACACTTATCCGACCACCTGAATGGAGCACCCTTTTGGGTCAATTTGGTCAAGGGCAATGAAATAGATGAAAATCCCTCCACAAAGTGACGGTAGTAACCCGCCAAACCAAGAAAGCTCCTAATCTCCGTGGATGAGGACAGTCTGGGCCAACTCTGCACCGCCTCTATCTTCTTCGGATCTACCTTAATGCCCTCTCTAGACACCACGTGCCCCAAGAATGCTACTGAACTGAGCCAAAACTCACATTTGGAGAACTGTGCATAAAGCTTCTCCTCCCTCAATCTTTGCAATACAACCTTCAAATGCAGAACGTGCTCCTCCTGGCTATGAGAGTACACCAGGATGTCGTCAATGAATACAATGATGAACGAGTCCAAATAGGGCTGGAATACATTGTTCATCAAATGCATGAACGCTGCTAGGGCATTGGTTATCCCAAAAGACATCACCAAGAACTCATACTGGCCATATCGGGTCCTGAAAGCTGTCTTGAGAATATCTGAATCCCGAATCTTTAGCTGGTGATAACCGGACCTCATATCAATCTTGGAGCACACCCTCGCCCCCTGAAGCTGGTCGAATAAATCATCAATACGAGGTAAAGGATACTTTTTCTTGCTGTGACCTTGTTTAACTGCCTATAATCAATACACATTCTCTTGGAACCATCCTTCCTTTTCACAAATAGAAACGGTGCGCCCCAAGGTGACACACTAGGCCGAATAAACCCCTTATCAAGGAGTTCCTGAAGTTGTTCTTTCAATTTCTTCAACTCCGCCGGTGCCATACGATACGGTGGAAAAGAAATGGGCTGAGTGCCCGGCACCAAATCAATACCAAAGTCAATATCCCTGTCAGGCGGCATGCCCGGCAGGTCTGCAGGAAACACATCCGGAAAATCATGTACCATCTTTCTCTATGCCACTGAAAGGTGGTGGCTGGAGTCTCCCAAACCTCTCCAACCAACTTTGATCATCCTCAGGCATAGCAGGAACCGCATAATCTTGAGCAATAGCAACCGGCTGGGCTGGTGGTGCCTCCGGTGTCTGAAGTCCCTGAATAACCTACTCGGGTGTGCGAGCGACGGGAGTCTAAGTGCCTTCCCTGGCATGAGAAGTGGTTGCGGCCGTCGAAATAGAGACCGCTTGAGCAAGTCCGGTACACGCTGTCAGAATCTGAGCTAGGGCCTTCTGAAGGCCTGAAATCACAATAGGCACAGATGGTCCCTGAGTTAGTGCATCAACAACTGGAACCTGGTCCTGATCTGAGACAACCGGTGGATCTGTAGGTACTTCCCCAGCTGCTGTACGGGCTGCACCTTTGCCCCTACCACGGCCTATAACGAGGACTCGGCCTCTCGCGGCCCTGGCTAGTGGCATTGGTGGCTGGCCCTCCTAACCGGTAGCACGAGTCCTCACCGTCTGTGAGAGAATGAAACAACAGATGTTTAGTTACTAGAATCAATAGATTCGCACGACAAGAATTCAAGAATGTGGAGTTTTCTAAAGGTTCTGCAGCCTCTCGAAGATAAGTACAGACGTCTCCGTACCGATTCGCAAGACTCTACTAAACCCGCTCATGACTCGTGAGACCTATGTAACCTAGGCTCTGATACCAACTTGTCACGATCCAAAATCCTAATCTGTCGTGATGGCGCCTATCTCAGTACTAGGCAAGCCGATAACATGAATAACCGACGATTTCCTTTAAATTTAAAAATGTAACATTTAATACAATACCAAAGATCTAGCAATTTTCGATACAACACTCTCAAAACCTGGTGTTACTGAGTACATGAGAATCTAATAAGAGTACAAGTGTATAAAATACAATCTATAATAGTCTGAGACCAAATACAGTAAACAAGGAGATAGAGAAGGAGAGACAAGGTCTGCGAAACACGACAACTACCTCAAAATATCCTGAAAATCAACTGCGCAAAATGATCAGCACCCGCTATGTTCAGGAACACCTGGATTTGCACACGAAGTGCAGGGTGTAGTATGAGTACAACCAACCCAACAAGTAACAATAATAACTAAGAAACTGAAGATAATGACGAGCTACACAGTCATAGTTCACTTTCAGTAGTTACAACAAAGAATGGACATGCTTTCAAATCCGGCAGTTTAAGTCAAACAATTTATACAGTTCAATTTTAAGTAATCCAGATATAAATTCTTTCAGAGATTTTCACAACAATGACAGATAGCAACCAAATGCAACAACAAATGCAAAGCAAGTATAACGTCTCAGGCGACAGTCACTCAGCTCGTCACAACAGCTCAACCACTCGGCTCTCAGCCCTCAGCACTCACACTCAATGGGTACCCACGCTCGCTAGGGATATGTATAGACTCCGGAGGGGCTCATACAGTCCAAGCGCCATAATCTGCACGGACAACTCACGTTCTACACGGACAACTCACGTGCTATAATATCCTGCACGGATAACTCACGTGCCATATTATCCTTACCTCACCGATAGGCCCTCGGCCTTACTCAGTCCTCTACCTCTCAAGTCTCTCAGGCTCTTAGAAATCACAAAGATCAGCCCAAACAAAGATAACATAGTTTATCAACAAATATCCAGAAAGACTGAGGTATAATACGCAAGAAAAATCATAACTGAGTACAAGACAACAATTAGCAAATACTTCAACAAGTACGCGACCTCTATGGGTCTCAACAGTACTATAACATAGCCTAAGCATGACTTCTAACATGATTTATAGTCAAATTTCTTCAACACATAGAGATCATATAGCTAACAATAAATTATTCAACTTTACAGTTTTCCGGGACGGACCAAGTCACAATCCCCTTGGTGCACGCCCACACGCCCATCACCTAGCACGTGCGCCACATCCAAAATAATCACATGATACCAAAATCCGTGGTTTCATACCATCAGGACCAGATTTATAATTGTTACTTACCTCAACCCGTGTAATTCTTTATTCCGCTATGCCCTTTCCACGAGAATTGGTCTCCGAAAGTCTCGTATCTAGCCACAATTAATTTGATTCAGTCAATACCAATTATTGTAATTAATTCCATAAGGAGATACTAATTTTTCCAATAAAATCCGAAATTAACTCAAAAATAGCTCGTGTTACCCACGTATCAAAACCCGACAAAAGTTACAGAATATGAACGCTCATCCAACCACGAGTCCAACCATACAAATTTTACCAAAATCCGACACCAACTCGACCCTCAAATCTTCTATTAAAGTCTATGAAGATTTCTACCATTTTCAACCCAATCCTTACCCATTTGAACTTAACAATCTTTCCACAACCTTATTGGTATGTATATATGATATTCTACACCCAAGAATCATACTATTAATCACCCATCTTTGCTCCAAATCCGAAATTGAAGAATTAGGGAAATAAGTTCTTACCTCTTTGAAGCCCTAGCAAGATCCTTGTGAAATTTTGAAACCTTGAACAAGAATTGATGGATAAATCACTAAGTCTTCACTTTCTCTCTCTAAAATGCTCTCACCTCTCTCTAAATTATCTGATTTTGGCTCAAAAATAAGCTTCAAGGGCTATAAATCGAAGTTGGGTCGGGTAAAAAATTAGAAAGAATGGAAGCTCCGACGCAGTTATGCGGTCGCATATGCGATCGCATAACAGGTATGCGGTCCGCATACCAGCCGTATAATTTGGCCTCCAAAGCTGGGCATTACTGACCCGATATGCGGTCATTATGCAGTCCGCATACTTGTTCTGCGGCCGCATAATGCATCGCAAAACAGGTCTGCGGTCGCATAGTGCACCGCAGATTTTCCTCAAATCTTGCCCTTTTTCTGTTCTACTTTGCGACCATTATGCGGTCCGCAGAGTGATTCTACGACCGCATAGTGGTCGCAGAAACGACCTTTTTCCGACATAATTTTCCTTTACACATCGGTGTATTGTTCAACCTAAAAAATTTTATAATCTTTGTAATAATTAATGTACCTCGGCACCACCAAACCTTAATTTCTTTAGCAAAATTTCTATAATCTTTGTACTAATCGATCTACCTTGGCACCACCAAACCTTAATTTCTTTAGCAAAATTTCTCCGGGGTCGTTACATATAAGTTAACATCCGATCAACCTTTTCAACTTAAATTTTAAACCTTGGAACTAAGCGCTCCAAATCATTTCAAAACATCACCAAACCCAAACAAATTATCCCGGCAAGCCAAATAACAACTGTAATTCACAATTTGAGCAGTAAATGGGGGAACGGGATTGGAATAGTTAAAATGACCGGTCGGGTCATTACGAATATATATTGTCTGTCCAACGATGGAATATATATTTAGTTAAAAATATTCAATTACCTATTAAAGACTAAATGACATTTAAATTATGATAGTGTGTCGTAGTATTTACCCAAAGGAGAATTGCGATATGCTTTAACCATTTTGTTGAATCCATATTGATTTGTGAGCATGTATTATCTATTTTGCAGCTATTCCTTTTCATTCGCTTGCTTCGTCTGTTACTGTGTTCAACCGATTGAACTTCTCTGAATGGCGTGAACAAGTCCAGTTCCACTTAGGTGTGATGGATCTTGACTTGGCTCTGCTAAACGATAAGCCCGCTGCCATTACTGATTTGAGCAATGCGGATGAGAAGTCTTTCCATAAAGCATGGGAATGCTCTAATATGCTAAGCCTTATGTTTATGCGAATGAATATTGCCAACAACATTAAGAGTACTATTCCACAAACAGAAAGTGCCAGGGAATACCTGGAGTTTGTGGAAGAATGTTTTCGTTCTACAGATAAGTCTCTCGTTGGTACACTAATGGCTGAACTCACGACCATGAAGTTTGATGGGTCGCGTAGTGTGCAAAACCATATCATTGAGATGACTAACATTGCAGCAAGACTTCAGACCTTGGGGGTGAAAGTGGATAATTCCTTCTTGGTTCAGTTTATTCTGAACTCGTTGCCTCCTGAGTATGGACCTTTTCAAATTAACTATAATACTATTAAGGATAATCGGAATGTTAGTGAATTATCCAGTATGCTTACTCGGGAGGAGTCAAGACTTAAGAAACAATGGAGTCATTCAATTAACCTCATGGGTCAAGGAGCTGGTAAAGGACTTAAAGTGAATCCCAACAAGTTCAAGAAGAAGAAAGCACTTGCCAAAGCTCCACAGGATGCTAAGAAGGAACATAAGGCAGATATGTGTCATTTCTGTAACACGGAAGGACACTATCAGAAAGATTGCCTGAAACGTAAAGCTTGGTTCGAAAAGAAAGGTACAATTAGTGCTTTTGTATGTTTCGAATCAAATTTAATAGAAGTTCCTAATAATACTTGGTGGCTTAATTCTGGTGCAACTGCTCATGTATCTACTACGTTGCAGGGATTCCTTATGATCCAAACTACAAATCCAAATAAGGATTTCTTGTTCATGGGAAATCGTATTAACAATTGAATACATAGGGACTTATTGTTTGATCATGGAGACTGGACGTCACCTTGATCTATTACAGACTCTTTATGTACCTTCAGTTTCTAGGAATTTGATTTTTCTTTCAAGACTTGATGTTTCTGGATTTGTTTTCTTAGTGATGGTTTATATAAATTGAAACTCGATATTGATTTTTCTGAATCCCTTCTTAATGTTCAACATAATGTTGGAATTAAACGTAGTTCACTAGACGAAAGTTCTGCTTACTTGTGGCATAGACGTTTGGGTTATATATGCAAGATTAGTAAAGAATGAGATTCTTCCGAATCTAAGTTTTACTGATCTTACTATATGTTTGGATTGCATTAAGGGAAAGAAAACCAAGCATAGTAAGAAAGGTGCCACAAGAAGCACCCAGCTTCTTTAAATTATACACACCGATATTTGTGGACCCTTTGATGTTTCATCTTTTGGTGGAGAGAAATATTTTATCACTTTTATCGATGATTTTTCACATTATGGATACATCTATATGCTGAAAGAAAAATCTCAAGCAACAGATGCTCTCAAAGTGTTTCTTAATGAGGTTGAAAGGCAATTAGATAAAAAGGTAAAATTTATTAGGTCAGATAGAGGTGGTGAATATTATGAAAAATATAATGAATCGGGACAATGTCCCGGTCCATTTGCAAAGTTCCTCGAGGAACATGGCATATGTGCACAGTATACTATGCCAGGAACACCTCAACAAAATGGTGTTGCAGAAAGGCGTAATCGAACACTTATGGATATGGTTAGGAGCATGATGAGTAATTTCTCATTACCCAAATCATTGTGGATGTATGCTCTTAAAACTGCTGTATATTTATTAAACAGGGTTCCTAGTAAGGCAGTTCCAAAGACCCCTTTTGAACTTTGGACAGGAAGAAAACCTAGTTTAAGGCACCTCCATGTTTGGGGTTGCCCAGCGGAAGCTAGAGTTTATAATCCACAAGAAAAGAAATTAGATTCTCAAACAGTAAGTGGTTACTTTATTGGTTACCCAGAGAAATCTAAAGGGTATGGGTTTTACTGTCCAAACGATAGTTCGAGAATTGTTAAAACCGGTAATACAAGATTCATTGAGAATGGTGAAGTTAGTGGGAGTTTTGAAAAGCAAAGTGTGAAAATAAAAGAGGTGAGGGTCAATATTCTATTACCCACGAATATACCTACTTCCACACAAATACCAAATATTATTCCAGTTGTTGAAGAACACTTTGACAACACCGAGCAACATTTGGATGAAACACTTCATGAAGAAACTAACTCACAAATATCTGACACAAATGAACCACAAGAAATGCCATTAAGAAAATCTCAAAGAGTTAGAAAATCGGCTATTTCGGATGATTACGTGATTTATTTGCAAGAGTCGGATTTTGACATTGGTCTTAATAAGGATCCGGTTTTATTTTCACTAGCCATAGAAAGTAATAAGTCTGACAAATGGATTGATGCCATGAATGAAGAGCTAAAATCCATGGAGTACAATAAAGTTTGGGATATCATTGAATTGCCGGAAAGTTCTAAAAGAATTGGGTGTAGATGGGTCTTTAAGACCAAACGCGATTCAAATGGCAATATTGAACGATACAAAGCCAGAGTTGTTGCTAAGGGTTATACTCAGAAAGGAGGCATTGATTATAAAGAGACCTTTTCACTGGTCTCAAAGAAAGAATCCTTAAGAATTATTATGGCTTTGGTGGCTCATTATGATTTAGAGTTACACCAAATATATGTGAAAACTACTTTCTTAATGGAGACCTCGAGGAGGAAGTTTATATGGACCAACCAGAGGGTTTCGAAACTAAAGCAAAAGGTCAAATAGCGTGTAAACTGAAGAAGTCAATATATGGACTTAAACAAGCCTCATGACAATGGTATATAAAGTTTAATGATACCATAACATCTTTTGAATTTGTGAAAAATACCGTTGATCGGTGTATATACCAAAAGATCAGTGGGAGCAAGTTTATATTTTTAGTCCTATATATTGATGATATTCTACTTGCTGCTAATGATTTGGGCATATTACGTGAGACTAAAGATTTTCTCTCTAAGAATTTTAAAATAAAAGATATGGGTGAGGCATCCTATGTGATAGGAATAGAAATATTCTGTGATAGATCACAAGGATTATTGGGATTGTCTCATAAAAGCTATATCGAAAGAATTCTAGAGAGATTTAATATGAACAATTGTTCAGCAAGAATTGTTCCAATTCAAAAAGGGGACAAATTTAATCTCATGCAATACCCTAAGAATGATGTAGAACGAAAGGAAATGGAATCGACTCTTCAATTGTTAATAATCTGATGTATGCTCAGACTTGCACAAGATCGGATATTAGTTTTGCGGTCGGAATGCTAGGAAGATATCAGAGTAACCCAGGAATTGATCACTAGAAAGCTGCAAAGAAAGTTTTGAGGTACCTGAAAGGAACGAAGGATTACATGCTCATGTATAGGAGATCCAAGCATTTGGAAGTTGTTGGATACTCGAATTCAGATTTCGCTAGATGTATTGACACTGGAAAATCCACGTTAGGTTATTGTTTTAATTAGCTGAAGGAGCTATATCATGAAAGAGTGCCAAACAGTCTGTCATTGCTACATCCACGATGGAAGCAGAATTTGTGGCATGTTTTGAAGCCACAATTCATGTATTATGGCAGCGAAACTTTATTTCAGAACTTGGGGTTGTCGACACCATTATCAAGCCGCTGAAAATTTACTGTGATAATTCTGCAGCAGTATTCTTTTTCAAAAATGATAAGTACTCCAAAAGTGCCAAGCATATGGAATTAAAGTACTTTACCGTTACGAAGGATGTTCAGAAACAAAGAGTGTCACTTGAGCCTATTAGAACTGATCTCATTATTGCAGATCTATTAACGAAAGGTTTACAGCCAAAGAAATTTAAAGAACATGTACATAGAATGGGTCTTGGCTGTATTAATGATTGATGTATTTATGATTTTTGACACTCTGAGCTCATTTACGTGTTTCTGATATACATTAATAATTTCTTGTTTCTCATAATAGTGTACACATTATTGTTTTGAGACGTTAGAGGATAAGTATCAATAAGACATTATTGTGGAGCATAATATTTTATAGCTTATGAACCTGATACGATAAATTACTAATGTTGTAGTATATGGAAGGGAGTATGTAGATAAATTATATATAACCGCCATAACTCACATTTACTAGTTTATCACATTTACTAGGATAAGTATCAATAAGACATTATTGTGGAGCATAATATTTTATAGCTTATGAACCTGATACGATAAATTACTAATGTTGTAATATATGGAAGGGAGTATGTAGATAAATTATATATAACCGCCATAACTCATATTTACTAGTTTATCATATTATGGTATTTATGATGGACGTTATAGAAGAGATTTGTTTATGCGCAACTAATATTTATATTATTAAATATTAATATTATATGATTATTAGGCTAAGTGGGAGAATGTAAGTTATTTTTCCTACGTATATGTGGCCCAATAAGTTTAAAGCCCATAATTAATATTTAATTATGAGCAAATCTCATCCGTCCGATCGGTTACTTGATGGGCGTACCGGATTAAATGAGAACCTCTACAAATTGGTCCTCTCCCTACCCAATAGGGTTACCGTATTTTATTTTCTTTCTTCCATCACTAAAGTCGGTGGTAATGAAAATTAGGGCAAAGGGCGAGAAACCAATTTGAACTAACGCTTCCGCTTCACGATAATTGCTTACGATTCAGGTATGTTTTTTGTATGATTTTATGTAAGATTAAGTTTATGTACGATTATCATATTCAAGACCTTGGTATACAATTAAGTTTATGCTAACATATATGTATCACGAATTCACAATTCACAAGCCTAAAATCCAAACAACAAATCCACGAGATTATCATAGTGGCAACCTCTTCCAAGTTATTATTTTGTCCGCAAAGTTGTAAAATAAGATAATAACCGTTGAGCCAACTGGTAAACTCATGAAGACCCTCTTGTGAATTCTTTTGGCTGCACACTGACTTCCTTTTTGTTCTTATTTGCCAGATTTTGTATTTTCTTTTCCACGTGTGACCTTCTCGAACTTTTATCAATGAGTATTTATGCGATGTTACTTAATATTCTTATTACTATTGAATTAATCTTTTTTTTTCTATTTTTACACATATTTCAATCATGCATAGATGATAGTAAATATTTTTCATGTTTCAAGAAAATGACAAATCTGAATTCCACCGTTGATATAGTTTTATGGACTGAGAATCTTAATTACTATTTTTTTTTTCAGGATTCAAATTGAACGTGTTATTCTTAGCAACCTACTACTGCAACTATTTTAAATATGAAAATATCTCAAAAATCTGATTCACGATAAGTGATGAAAATGATATATTTGGTCAAACAGTTTATTTTCGTAAAAAATTGGATAAATAATATTATTCGTTTTCAAAGATTTTCCGAATGAACATTTAGTTTAAGCTCATCCATCATGGGTGAGTTAATCACTTAAAAAGAAACAAAAAAGAAAAAAGAAAAAAAAATTTATATGAGAATATTTTAGAAACACCAAACTTGTCTGGAACTCATATACAAAAGGTAATTGTCTATGCTTAAATAAATTACTTTTTAACACGAAAGAACCTTGTTATGCTTAGTAAAGTTATTTTCATGTTGATTTTGTTAAAATTTTACTTGGTAATTAATAAAAGTTTCTACTCACCAAAAAAAGAAAAGTTATATTCTTGGCATTGACTATTGATTCTAATATATTTTGTTTACTCATAGTGCATAATAACGAATTAGTAAAGATGTCATGACATATTTTACTCGATCAAGATTAGCTATCTAATATAAGGAGGTGCGAAAAGGATTAGAAAATACAAAAATATTATAAAGGTACATAAAAACTAAAAGTTGTGCTACCTTTTGTAATACTAAAGTTCGGTTGAGTTATACATATAAAATTGTCTAAGATGTTATGACGAGCGCAAAATCGGTGTATAAAACTTAGGCTCGCTAGTCAAAGATAGTATAGTATTAAATCGTCTCCACATGGATTGGTTTAAATAATGTTCTAATAAACCTTCAACTTAACACTATCTAGGAAGATAAACCTTTGATTTATGTTATTATCAACTAATAATAAAAACTAAGATTATCGATTGTGAGAAAATAATGGAAATTTAACGACTAAGTAGCAACGATTGAATATTAAGGTGGGAAGTAAGGGTTGTGAAAAGATATATGATCAACTATTATTTCGGGTAACTCCGTGCTAAGTTCACTCTTAACTTTTATTGACTGTTTCGATTTCAACAGATGATTAGGCTATCTCAAGGATTCAAATTCTTCTTCCGAATGAATGAGAGTTCCATTAACCAACCTAATGACAGGTTCTATGAACATATGCAAAAATACAGTGAATGAATGATCTTTCGAAGAATGTCTTTCGACTATTCTTCTAAACTGGGTTAGTTGATAACTCTTTAAACTCTTTCGATTACATATGAGAGGCGTAAAATCAACCCAAACAATATGACACAATGCGAATAGCAGCAACACTCCTCTTTCGACTAAAGTAAAATTACAATTGGCCTTGCGATTCAATTAATAACTCATTCAATGAATTTGGGCAATTAAGAGAGAGTAAAAATTTAAAACAATAGTCAAATCACAATATCCGTCAGTAAACCCTAAGAAATATTACTTCATAGTGGAGAAATTATTCATCACAAGAGTATTAAAAGAACAAGAAAATATTACAATTCACAAAATCAAACAAACTTCCGTATTGAATGAATTGGATGAAGTAATTAGAGTCTCCACTGTTTCCTTGCCTTCATCTCTTCAAAAGTTGCTCCAAAATATAACATACCTTGTTTTGACACGAGCTAGGCTTCATATAGGTCAAAAAGAGTCACCTACGAATTTACCAAAATAGGCCTGGTAAAGTTCCCGGAACAAACATGTGCGGCCGCACATCTGGAGCTGTGACCACGCTCTTGGTCACGCGTGTCTAGCAGAGTACTGTGTCACTTGCGCGCCCTCATGCGCGGTCACACATCTAAATTTCGCTCCTACTCAACTCTTTTTTCTCCCATTAAGTGCACTACTCGTCTATTGACCCCCGTGTACGATCCCGACTTAGTTTCTTGGGCTTTTACTCAGACTTCAAAGCTCCAAATAGCAAGAATTAGCTCCACAACATCTGCATAACTCATAATCGCTCCTTCAAGGCATAAAACACGCAATCATAGCAAAATACTACCAATTATAACTCAACACAAGTAAAGTGTAGTGTATTAGAATGCAAATATGTGACTAAAATACGAGATTATAGCCTACCATCAACACCCCATATTTAAACCATTGCTCGTCCTTGAGAAATCAAACTAAACTTCACATAGAACATAACCCTTTTATTTTTTTAACAACTCTCATAACTCATCACACAAAGACTCGTTAAAATAGATTAAGTACAATATCGTAACATCTTAACCTCAAGATTTGACTCAAAAGAGCCACGCATTATTTAAAACCCAATCACTTACTCTAGCCTAGAGGTCAATGACATTACCTTTCCTTCATGAATTAAGTGTCCTCACACAACAATAGAAAGTAGTTCCACGCATGATAAAAATTAAGAATAATTAGAAACTCAAGATAGAAAGAATTCACTCACTCTCAGAAACAACATTCATATGCCACAAAAGACATACCATAAGCTTGCCTGTAGTGTAATACTCTAGTAATTGAGCTTATTTAGTCAAAGATCAAGTAGGACTTTATTTGGTTGTAATGTAGGCTGCAGGATGGGTAGGATACATTTAGATATAAGAGTGACTACACCTTCCTAAGCACTTTAATACATACAACCGTTAAAAACCCCACACTTATGTCAAACCATAACTCCACCATCACATCGATGTATAGTAACTCCCTACTTCTTTAAGCATAATTATATCAAGAGTCACGGCTATCAACAAATATTTTGTACAACAATACAACTATTTTTTTTTTCAATTCAAGTGGTTCTTACATTTTCAATAAAGTGCACTTTTCTCTTCATTTCATTAGTTCCACTCAAAAGCCTCACCAACTACTCCACACTTCGACTTTTTACAAAGTTCATAACCAATTCAAGTGCTCCCGAGAGGTAAGAGGTTCAAATAGATGGGCAATTCAAACAAATGGATATGGCTTGTAATGTGGTTGCCAAAGAATAAGGATTACAGGCTCAACGGGGTTAACTAAGATACATGACCATTAGATGGGTACAAACATATAACTGGCTCAACAAAGAAATGCCTATATCACTTCCAAGACTGAATAAAACTACTATTTTGCTTTGCAAACACACATGGCAAGTTCTAGACATCAGATCCAATGCACAGAATAACACAAACCTGCCACATACAATGCACATAACTCACTCAAGATGGGAATCACAACACCCTAGTCAGAGCAGTTAAGCAATGTTAAGATCATACACCTTAAGGTACTAATGCAGGAGCCAAAAATTGAGCCTAAGCGTCACAACTAAAGCATTCACTATTCTCAAGGTATAATAAAGTCAAGAAATATTGCCTTCCATTCAATTCATAGCACAAGATTTTCTACTCCTACCAAAAAACTAACTGCACACGGTTCAATCAAAACCCTTGGAAAAGAACCACGGCACAAAAAAAAACCAAGGTGGAATTAATACACTACCTACAAAATAAAATTTTTTTATCTTTTTCTTTCAACTTTAATCCCTCAAGAAACATGTCGACTCATATCCATCGTCGGGAAAAATCGCAAAGTTAAAAGGTTTTCAATTTTCATGGTTTTTTTCTTCAATTATTTTCTATCTCTACCTACTACAACTAACAAAAAAGAAAACTCATAAAAATACATACAAATATCCCCCACTCCATACTTTATGTTGTGGTATGTCCCCATGAAACACAATGAAAATGCAAAGGTAAAGAAAACTCCCATGATCAAATCATTCTGAGTCGGAAATGGTACCGGGGTCCAGATGACAAGACCGACCAAGTGCATGCATACACGCCATGATCTTTTCTCAGACTTGGCATTCTGTGTAGCAAGGGATTCCACTCGAGCTCCCAAATTAGTAACTGAAGTAACCATCCCTGCCATCTCATGTTCTAAAGCGACCATTCTCATTGCCCATCCGCCACCTGAAGGTTCTCCACCACCCTGCTTATGCGGTGGAGAAGCAGTGACATCTTCATCGTGCTCCTCATTTACCTTGTCAGGCGTATCAGACTCCTCACTATCCGCCTCAGCAGCACCAACAGGTTCCTTTTCAATTAGAACTTTATCAGCCCGAAATTTTTGTTCGCGCTTGACTTTCCCATTTGTGGCCCTGTTTTCTGTACCCGTTCCTCACGGCATAACCGAGTGACAAGTCATGGGAAAAAGAACCCATACCGCTGCATAGGACAACTAATTTTCATATCATTCTGAATTACTTTAGTAATATCAAAGTCGTGGCCAGTGACAAAGCACCGAATCAGAGCAGCCCGGGGACCATTCACCTCAGTAGTGTTGCCTGAAGGCATAAGGCGGTTATTAATTATGTAGAGCCATCATTTCCCATCAAAAATGAGTGAAGTAGAGTGAAATTTGTGGCCGTGGATCAGCCACACCACCTCCTTCCCGGGCATACAAATTTTCTCAAAGAATGTGCACCATGGATATGGTTCCCTATTGTGCATCAGGGTCTTCCACGTATTCTGGCAAGTGATAGGCTCTTTAGATGGCCTCTTTGGAGAAATCCACTCTTTTCTTCTGAACTGTATAGACATGGTCCTCATGTTCCGGGCAATTTGCGTAGAACTCCCTAACAACCATCAAATTTGCTTCGTCAGGTTCTTCGAAAAATACCCCCCATTCCTCGCCTGACCAATTCTGTATAAACTCTGGGATAGTCATTTTGGAGAGACCCAATATCGATTCATCTTTCTGGTATGGGCTTTTTGCTTGATTTGCTATTAAATCGTTATTGGACTTCCCATGAGACAAACTTATTCAAATCATAAGGACTAGCAGATGTAGAAGCTTGCGACCGGGACGTGCCCGCTTGACCACTTGTGGAGGCACTTGCAGTTTATTTTCTTGGAGGGTACCATAGTACCTGTAAAAAACCGCCAATTATGAGCTAATGAATCACTTGGTGAACCAAGAAAGGCTACTCAGACTTCACCCTCACACTTGGTCACAAGAATACCCCTTCTACCTCATTGTGGCATTTCCACAGGCAATTAATAGAAACCAGGGAAATAGCATGGTGAAATAGTTGGACTAAGGATACACCAATTTCACTCATAGCAACTATATGCTCAGTCACTATGGTGAAACTCAACCTCCACCCCACAAGAAAAGGAGAAAAAAAATTCCTACAAACAAACAAGAAAAAATAGAAACAATGGAAATAGCATCTCACATACCTGAGGGGTCTCTAGGAAAGAGTGCTCTTGAGGAAGGAGAAAGCGTAGGGGAGTGGGTTTGTGTTCTTCGTAGAGAGGATATGAGAAAGGGAGGGGGTGGGTTTTGCGTATGAGGAGAGGGGAAAGGGAAAAATTTAGAAGGGGGTTGAGGGAGGTACGAAATTAAAAGAAAGAATTACTTATCTGTGTACGGTCACGGTCGCACACATATTGCAGTGTACTGGTGCATGTGTGCGGTCAACCCTTCAGGTGCGCGGCTGCGCACATACCTGAATCATCTGACGTCATTTTTTGCGTGACCATGTGCGCGAGGCACCCCACCAGGTGCCTGGTCGCGCACGGGTACACTCATAATGAGCCTTTTAGACACCTCCGTTCTAACCGTTTGCAACATGTATACACTAATTTTTATCTACTGTACGCTATAAACAAAAGTGAAAAATTAGCTAGTAGAAGAGTTTGAGGTAGTTCTGAGTTATAGTCGTCAGCTTGACTCAACCGAGCATCCTCAACTGATTTAGCATGTGCCCATTCACTTTGAAACTCTCTGTTCCGTTCATCTTCTGGATCTCAATTGCCCCATATGATGATACATGTTTCACCACATATGGTCCCATACATCTAGACTTCAATTTTTCGAGGAACAATCTGAGTCTACTATTGTACAATAAGACTATGTCCCCTTCATGAAACTCCTTTGGATTAATCAGACGATCATGCCACCTTTTTGTCTTTTCCTTGAAAATTCGCGCATTTTCATACCCGTCCAGTCTTAACTCCTCCAATGCATTCATCTAACCCAACCTGTGTTTACTTGCAAGACTAAGATCAAGATTAAGCATCTTAATTTTCCAATAAGCTTTATGTTCTATTTCAACAGGTAGGTGACACGATTTTCCATACACTAGTTTGAACGGTGAAGTCTCTATGGTTGTTTTGAATGCAGTTCTGTATGCCTATAGAGCTTCCTCCAACTTTACAGACCAATCCTTACGAGAAGCACTAACCGTCTTTTCAAGAATTCGTTTAAGTTCATGGTTAGCCACTTCAACTTGCCCGCTAGTTTGGGCATGGCATGGGGTTCCTATTTTGTGTGTGACCCCATACTTGGACAACAATACAGCAAACTGCTTGTTCACAATGTGTGACCATTGTCAGTGATAATCACTCGAGGTGTCCCAAAGCGGGTAAATATGTTCTTCCATAAGAATTCACACACCACCCGAGCATTATTGGTCCTAGTAGGGATTTCTAAAACCCACTTAGAGACGTAATCAATGGCTACTAGGATATACTCATAAGAATGCGACGATAGGAACGGATCCATGAAGTCAATGCCCCAAACGTCAAAAATTTCACATACCATAATGGAGTTGAGAAGCATTTCGTTCCTCTTGCTAAAATTACCTGCCCTTTGACACTTGTCTGATGCAGCTACATATGCTCGTGTGTCTTTGTACAAAGTAGGCCAATAGAAACTGGCTTCCATAACCTTTGCTGCAGTGCTATTTCAACCATAGTGTCCTCCAGCTACTCCGTCATAGCAATAAGACAGAATGCTTGCCATCTCTCCTTCAGGCACACATCTTCGAGTCACACCATCTGCACAAAGTTTAAACAAGAAAAGGGTCATTCCAAAAATAACTTTTTACCTCACCTTGAAGCTTCCTTCTTTGATCATGAGAAAGGTCACGAGGTAACCATCCACTATCCAAAAAGTTGGCTACAGCAGCATACCAAGGCGGCCTTTCTAAGACCGCAGCAATGGAGAAAATTTGCTCATTTGGGAACTCCTCCCTTATTTCAACTGTTTCAACCGGCGGTCTCTCAAGTCGAGATAGATGATCGGTGACTTGATTTTTTGCTCCCTTCCTATCTTTGATCTCCAAGTCAAACTCTTAGAGTAACAACACCCACCGCATCAGACGCGACATGGACTCCTTCTTACTCAGTAGATATTTCAAGGCTGAGTGATCCCTGTGTACAATCACTTTGCTCCCCACCAAGTATGATCTAAACTTGTCAAAAGAAAAGACCAGAGCAAAGAACTCTTTTATAGTAATGGCATATTTGACTTGAGCATCATTCACGTCCTGCTTGCATACTAGATGGGCCTAAACATTTTATCTTTTCTTTGCCCCATAAATGCCCCCACAACTATATCACTAGCATCACACATTATCTCAAATGACTGGCTCCAATCAGGTGTCACCATAATAGGAGCACTTATAAGATTTTCCTTTATCAGGTCGAATGCTCTTAAGGACTCCACATTGAAAATAAACTTGATATCTTTCGATAGCAATGCAGTCAACGGTTTGGTAATGCTGGAATTTTTGTTGATGAATCTCCTATAGAACCCAGCATGTCCCAAGAAACTCATTATGCTCTTCAAAGAAGTTGGTAGAGGGAGCCTAGCAATTACATCAACCTTAGCTCTATCAACTTCAATTCCATGTGCAGTCACTTTGTGGCCCAAGAAAATTCCCCCTTTCACCATGAAGTGACACTTCTCCCAGTTATGGACCAAGTGCTTTGCTTCACAACGTTCAAGTACGAGCTCCAAATTCTTCAAGCAGTCCTCAAAGTCATCACCAAAGAGGGTGAAATCATCCATGAATACTTCTAGACACTTTCCATTTAAATCAGAGAATATAGACATCATGCACCTCTGAAAAGTGGTAGGTGCATTACACAACCCAAACGACATCCTCCTGTAAGCAAAAATACCTGACGGGCAAGTGAATGTGGTCTTCTAAACATCTTCTGGGGAAATGGGTATCTGATTGTAGCCTGAGTACCTATCCAAGAAACAGTAGCATCCATGTCCAGCCATTTTCTCGAGCATTTGATCAATAAAGGGAAGTGGGAAGTGGTCATTCCTTGTTGCATCATTCAACCTTCTATAATGCGCACATTCTTCACCCAGTGACTATTCTTGTGGGGATCAATTCATTATCTTCATTTTTCACTACTGTCATGCCCCCCCTTCTTAGGTACAATTTGTATTGGACTAATCCACTGGCTATTAGAGATGGGAAAAATCACCCCTGCATCTAGAAATTTGATGATCTCCTTGTGCACTACCTCCTCCAAATTTTTGTTCATCTTGCACTAGGGCTACACCACTGGCTTGATATTTTCTTCCAACGGAATTTTGTGCATGTAAATGGTTGGACTGATTCCTTGAATATTAGCTATACTCCAGACCATGGCCTTCCTGTGTTTTTTCAGCAACTCCACCAGCTTTCTCTCTTGTGTACCTGTCAAGTCAGCAGAAATAATCATAGAAAAATTGTTAGTTTCAAGAAAAGCATATTTTAAGTGACATGGGAGGACATTCAATTCTACATTAGGCTTAGAAGCCTCCTCTTTTAGTTCCTCCTCATAAACCACTTGATCATCAGTTTCAATAGCTTTTGCCTCTTTCTTTATTTCAGGATATTTATCCTCCACTGTGCTAGATTTAGTAATACACCTCTCTAGAGTATCCCCCACAAGCTTGTAAAACTTGTATTTTTCAGCCAATTCTTCAACAACATCTAGCTTGAAACACGAGTAGGCAGACGTATCATCACTTGGGTATTTCATCATCCTCTTCATCTCGAACACCACTTTTTCATTGCCCACTCTAAGTATAAGTTGCCCTTCATAGATATCAAGGATAGCTCTAGCTGTACATAAGAATGGCCTCCCTAGAATTAGAAGGACCTCCTTGTTCACCTCCATATCCACCACATTAAAGTCTACGGAGAACACAAACTTGTCCACCTGCACTAGAATATCCTCAATGATTCCCTCAGGTAGAATGGTGGTTCGGTCAGCCAGTTGTAGGGACACTAGTATTAATTTGATCACTCCAAGCTTACCTTCCAATTTCCTGAATATATACATAGGCATTAGATTTATAGACGCACCAGAATCACAGAGGGCCTTGTCGAATTTTTCACTCCCCAACGAGCATGGTATGGTGAAGCTTCCTGGGTCCCCCACACTTTTAGAGAATTTTATTTTGCAATATGGCACTGCAATAGGCATTTATCTTGACCACTGTTGTTTTCTCTAATTTTCTCTTGCTAGAAAGGATTTCCTTCAAGAACTTTGCTTAAGCAGGCATCTGAGTGAGTACCTCTTTGAAGGGAATGTTCACAAAAAGTTGCTTCAGCATCTCCAGGAATCGCCCAAAACATTTTATCAAGTTTCTCCCTCTTCATATTTTGAGGGAATGGTAGAGCTAGCATTTGTCTACTTTCTTCAATCTCCTTTTGTACCCCGCTACCCTCGCTCTTTTGCTCTTTACTGTTTCTCTCTGCTGGTGTCTCAGTCTGCTTGTTAACCACCTCATGTCTAGATTTCACCACTGCATCAGTCAATGCTTTGCCACTTCTCAGAGATACAACTTTGATTGTTTCCTTTGGATTCTTTTCAGTGTCAGAGGGAAGAGTCTGAAGAGCCCTCTCAGATAACAAATTCGCACTCTGTCCCTTTTGTCTTTCTAAATTCCGGATTGTCGTGCCTTAGTCTCAAAATTTTCATCTATTTTGTTGATGAATGCCTTCATGAGATCTTCCATACTTGACTGAATTCGCTGTGGTAGCTGGTATTGCTGCCTCTGCTGGTTCTGAAAACCTAGTTGTCTTTGACCTTGGGGTCTAAGATTATTGTGCTACCATGAGTTTAAACTCCCATTAGGTGAACTCCACTAAAAACCTGGATTTCTTAGACCCATAGCATTATAGTTGTTCGCACCTTGGTAGTGTCCTCTATTAAAGTTCCTCACAGTGTTGACTTCCTCAGTTGTAGCTTGACACTCATGTGAAGGGTGTCCCAATCCACACATGTCACATACCACCTGTGGTTGGTTTTGCACCTGAGCTATCATTAGTTGCTTGATGTCCTTAACCATAGCTGCAATTTGAGCTTGCATTGCGACTGACGATTCTACTTGGTGCACCTCTGCTGATCTTCTTTGATCCCCTTGGTCAATGGACCATTGTTCTGTGTCTTTAGATATTCATTCAGAAGTGTAACAGTCTCTTCAATAGTTTTCTTCTTCAGAGGACCTACAACCGCACTATTCAGCAATCTCTTTGATGACGAGTTTAATCTGTTCCAGAAGTCCTGGAGTTGCATCCATTGCTCCATTACGTTATGAGGGCATCTCTACAATAGCTCCTTAAATCTTTTCCATGCCTCGAACGCTGTCTCCCTTTCAACTTGGCTGAAATTGTGAATCTCTTTCCTCATCCGTTCAGTCTTAGCAGCATAGAAATATTTTTCTAAGAACTTGGTAGTCATCTCCTCCCACGTATGAATTGACCCTGTGAGCAAACTTCTCAACCACTGCTTTGCATTATCATTAAGTAAGAAGGGAATGCTCTGAGGTAGATGGCATCATGTGATGCTCAATTGTAGCAGAATGTGTTCATAATTTTATCGAAGTCCATCAGATGGTTCTTGGGATCTTCATTGGGTTTGCCTCTGAACATGCAATTGTTCTGAATGGTCTGGATGACTCCCTGTTTGAGTTCAAAAGTATTGGCATAAATGGGCGGGGGCCTCACATTAGAATTTTGTTGGCTGTACAATGACCTGGCATAATCTCCCAGCGACCTTCCAAGTCTAGGAGCTGCATTTTCAAATTCATCTTCAATCATGGTTCGGTTGAGATTGAACCTTCTATCTGTAACGACCTGGCGGATCATTTTTAGCATTATAACCTCGTTCCCCCATATACTGATCAATTTATGCTTTACAGTTATTCTATGACATACCGGGTTAGTTGGTTCAGGTCCAGAAGGAATTCGGAGTGAAACGAGACACTTAGTCTCATAATTAAAAGTTTAAGTTAGAAAAGTTGACCGGATGTGGACTTATGTGCAAACGACCTCGAATTTGAATTTTGATGATTTTAATAACTCCGTATGGTGATTTTTCACTTAGGAGCGTGTCCGAAAAATTAGTTGTAGATCAGTAGAGGAATTAGGCCTGAAATTGAGAAAGTTGAATTTTCGGGAAGTTTGACCGGGGGGTTGACTTTTTGATATCGGGGTCGGAATCCGATTCTAAAAATTGGAATACCTCAGTTATGTCATTTATGACTTGTGTGCAAAATTTAAGGTTAATCAGACGTGATTTGATAGGTTCTAGCGTCGTTTGTAGAAATTGGAAGCTTCAAAGTTCATTACACTTGAATATATGTGGGATTCGTGTTTTTAGTGTTTTTGGATGTGCTTTGAAGACTCGACTAAGTTTGTATGATGTTTTAGGACTTGTTGGCATATTTGGTTGAGGTCCCGGTGGCTTCGGGTGAGTTTCGGATCCTTAACAGATCAAATTCGGACTTAAAACCACTACTGAAATTTTTGCTTCTGGTATTTTTGCACCTGCAGAGGTTTGATCGTAGGAGCGAAGCCGCATGTGCGAACCAGCCATCGCAGAAGCGAGCTTTCCGCAAAAGCGGAGCTAGCCTCGCAAATGCGAGCCCGCAGAAGCGGCTCCAGTGGAGGCATGACGAAACCGCAGAAGCGGTTGAATTCTCGCACCTGCGAAACCGCAGAAGCAACTAAGTGAGTCGCAGGTGCAGAACCCCTGGACATTATACATTTCGAAGGGGTTTCGAGTTTTTCCATTTTTGGACCTTCAAGCACAATTTTTGGGGCGATGTTGAGAGAGAATTCGAGGGAAAGTTGAGTTAAGTCCCTTGTGATCATTTCTACTCCATAATATTGAATTATCATCGAATAATCCGACTAGATTACAGGTTTTTAAGGTGTAAATCGGGGGTTTGAAATTAGGGATTGGGAAATAAGATTTATTGATTTGGAGGTCGAGTTGATGCAGAATTTTGGTAAAATTAGTATGGTCAGACTCATGGTTGAATGGGCTTTCAGATTTTGTAACTTTTGTCAGGTTCCGAGACGTGGGCCCCACGGGCAATTTTTGAGCTAAATTTCGGATTTTTATGGAAAACTTGCATTTTCTTATGGAATTAATTCCAATAAATTTTATTGACTGAATCGAATTATTTGTGACTAGATTCGAGGCGTTTGGAGGCCAATTCACGAGGCAAAGGCTTAGCGGAATAAGAATTTCACGGTTTGAGATAAGTAATAGTTATAAATCTGGTCATGAGGGTATGAAACCCTGGATTTTGTGTCATGTGATTATTTTGGAAGTGACGCACGTGCTAGGTGACGGGCGTGCACCGAGGGGATTGTGACTTGGTCCGTCACTTGAAACTGGAAAGTTGATTAACTTGTTGTTAGCTATATGCTCTGTATGTGTTGAAGCAATTTGACAGTAAATCATGTTAGAAATTATGCTTAGGCTATGTGATAGTACTGTTGGGACCCGCAAAGGTCACGTACTTGTTGAATTATTTGCTAATTGATATTTTGTACTCAGTCATGATTTTACTTGCGTATCATACCTCAGTCTTTCTTGAGTTTATTGATACACTATGTTATCTTTGTTTGGCTGATCTTTGTCATTTCCGAGAGCCGAGAGACTAGGGTGGTTGAGGACTGAGTAAGGCTGAGGGCCTGTCATTGAGGTAAGGATATTATGGTATGTGAGTTGTCCGTGTAGGATATTATAGCACGTGAGTTGTCCGTACAACACGTGAGTTGTCCTTGCAGATTATAGCGCTTGGGCTGTAGGAGCCCCTCCGGAGTCTCTACACCCCCAGTGAGCGTGGGTACCCATTGAGTGTGAGTGCTGAGGGCTGAGAGCCGAGTGGTTGAGTTGTTGTGACGAGTGTAGTGACTATTGCCCTGAGAGGCTATACTTGCTTTTCATTTGTTGTTGCACTTAGTTACTATTTGTCATTGTTGTGAAATTCTCTAAAAGATTTTATATCCGGATTACATGAACTTGAACTGTATAAATTGATTTAACTTAAACTGCTGGATTTGAAAGCATGCCTACTCTCTGTTGGAATTACTGAAAATGAACTATAACTGTATAGCTCGTCACTATCTTCAGTTCCTTATTTATTATTGTTACTTGCTGAGTTGGTTCTACCCATACTACACCCTGCACTTCGTGTGAAGATCCAGGTGTTCCCGAACATAGCGGGTGTTGATTCACTCGTATAGTTGATTTTTTGGAGATTCAGAGTTAGCTGTCGTGTTTCGCAAACCTTGTCTCTCCTTCCCTGTCTCCTTGTTTAATGTATTTGGTCTTGGACTATTATAGACCGTATTTTCTAGACTTGTATTCATACTAGATGCTCATGTACTCAGTGACACCAGGGTTTGGGAGTGTTTGTATTAGTATTTGTGAGATTTGTGGATTGTATTTAAATATTAAATTTTTAAACTTAAAAGATATGGGAGTTTATTGAGATTGTCAGCTTGCCTAGTATTGAGATAGACGCCATCCCGACGGGTGAGATTTTGGGTCGTGACAAGTTAGTATCAGAGCCTAGGTTGCATAGGTCTCACGATTTATGAGCACGTTTAGTAGAGTCTTGCGGATCGGTACAGAGACGTCTGTACTTATCTTCGAGAGGCTGCAGAACCCTTAGGAAAACTTCACTTTCTTGTATTCTGTCGTGCGAATTTGTTGATTTCGGAAACTAAATTTCTGTTATTCTATTTTCTCACAGATGGTGAGGACACGTACTACCAGATCGGATGGTCAATCACCAGTGCCACCAGTTAGGACCGCGAGAGGCTGGGGTCGTGGTAGAGGCCGGGGCTAAGGTAGAGGTCGAGGTGTAGCTCGTACCACAGTTGGACCAGCACCTGTAGTAGCACCAGTTTCTCCAGCTCAAGAGTAGATTCCAGATATAGCTGAGCCGACAGGACCATCTCAGGCTGCAGCTATGCCCATTGAGATTCCAGGTCTTCAGGAGACTTTGGCCCTGATATTGACAGTTTGCACTGGTCTTGCTCAGGTGGTTTCGGCTCAGGCCACACCTTCCACTTCTCAGGCCGAGGGAGGTACTCCTACCCCTATTGCCAATACTCTAGACCAAGTAGTGCAGGGACTTCATATACCAGGGGCACTACCAGCTTAACCGATTGCAGCTACTGAGGCCCAGGTAGTTCCTGTTATGGCAGACGATGAGCAGAGGAGACTTGAGAGATTTGAGAGGCTTAGACCTCCACCATTTAGCGGTATTGAGTCAGAGAATGCTTAGGGTTTTCTGGATAAGTGTCAATGGATGCTTCGAATAGTGGGTATTCTAGAGACCAGTGGGGTCTCGTTCACTACTTTTCAGTTTTCTGGGGATGCCTTCAAATGGTGGGAGGCTTATGAGAGGTGTAGGCCGGTTGGCGCAGCACCCCTTACCTGACAGTAGTTCTCTGGTTTATTGCTGTAGAAGGTCGTGCCTCAGTCCCGCATAGAGGAGCTGCGCAGGCAGTTCGAGCAACTTCCTCAAGGTGATATGTCTATGACGCAGTATGAGATGAGATTTTTAGAGTTGGCCCGCCATGCTATCTGGTTGATTCCCACAGACAGGGAGAGGATCAGGAGGTTCATAGATGGCCTCACTTTTTCAGCTGCGATTACTCATTAATAGAGAGAGAGTGTCTGGTGCTACTTTTGACGAGGTTGTCGACATTGCTCGTCAGATTGAGATGGTTCGTAGTTAGGAACGAGTTGAGAGACAGGCTAAGAGGCCTCATTGTTCAGGTTATTTTAGCGGTGTTCCTTCAGGTGGTCAGTTTTACCGCGGTAGGGGTCGTTCTTTCTGACACGTTCTGGTGACTCGTCCAGCTCATCGTGGTGTATCAGCTAGTCACGGTTCTTACAGTGCTCACTCAGGCCAGTCTTCATTCAGTGCACTACCAGTGCATGGTTTTCATCATGCCTCGTCCGCTCAGGCTTCTACAGGTAATTCCCCGGGTTATCAGGAACACAGTTCTGTCAGAGGAGCAGTTGTTTTGAGTGCGGAGAATTGGGTCATTTCAAGAAAGATTATCCTAGGCTGTTGAGTGGGGCTCTACAGCAGAGTTCTCGACCAATGGCACCAGCACCAGCAGTTACACCACCCGCCCAGCCAACTCGGGGTGGGGGTCAGGCAGCTAAGGGTCGCCCAAGAGGGGGAGGCCGGTCAGGTGGCGGTCAGGCCCGATTCTATGCTTTTCCTACTAGGTCAGATGTTGTTGCTTCAGATGCAGTGATCACAGGTATTGTTTTAATATGCCACAGGGAGGCTTCTATATTATTTGGCCCTAGTTCCACTTATTCATACGTATCATTATATTTTGCTCATTATCTGGATATGCCCCATGAGTCCTTATTTTCACCTGTTTGTGTATCTACACCGGTGGGTGATTTTATTACTATGGACTGTGTGTATCGGTAATGTGTGGTAACTTTTAGGGAACTTTACCCGGTATGGTTGATTTCGATGTAATCCTGGGTATGTATTGGTTGTCTCCATGTCATGCTATTCTGGATTGTCACGCAAAAATCATGACATTGACGATGACGGGGTTGCCAAAGGTTGAATGGGGAGGTTCTCAAGATTTTGTTCCTAGCAAGGTAATTTCTTATTTGAAGGCCCAACATATGGTTGGAAAGGTATGTTTGCCATATTTGGCCTTTGTGAGACATGTTGATGCAGGTACTCCTATTATTGATCTGTACTGGTCGTGCGAGACTTCCCAGATGTATTTCCTACAGACCTGTCGGGTATGCCACCCGACCGGGATATTGATTTCGGTATTGAATTGCTGCAGGGTACTCATCCCATTTCTATTCCTCCGTATCGTATGGCACCAGCTGAGTTAAAAGAATTGAAAGAGCAACTTCAGGAACTCCTTGAAAAGGGGTTTATTAGGCCTAGTGTGTCACCTTGGGGTGCACCAGTTCTGTTTGTGAAAAAGAAAGATGGTACTATGCTGATGTGCATCGATTATAGGCAGTTGAACAAAGTTACAATCAAGAATAAATATCCCTTGCCGCGTATTGATAACTTATTTGACCAGCTTCAGGGAATGAGTGTGTTCTCCAAAATTGATTTGAGATCTGTGTATCACCAGTTGAAAATTCGGGATTCGAATATTCTAAAGACGACATTCAGAACTCGTTATGGCCACGATGAATTTCTTGTGATGTCTTTTGGGCTAACCAATGACCTAACAACATTTATGCATTTGATAAATAGTGTATTCCTGCCATATCTTGATTTATTTGTAGTGGTATTTATTGATGATATTCTTGTGTACTCACATTGCCAGAAGGAGCATGCATAACACTTGGGTATTGTATTACAGAGGCTGAGAGAGGAGAGACTTTGTGCTAAATTATCTAAGTGTGAGTTCTGGCTTAATTCGATGGCATTCTTGAGACATATAGTGTCAAGTGAAGGATTTAAGGTCGATCTGAAGAAAATAGAGATAGTTTAGAGTTGGCCCATGCCATCTTCAGTTACTGAGATTTGGAGTTTTCTCGGCTTGGCCGGTTATTATCGTCGCTTCGTGGAGGGATTCTCGTCTATTGCATCGCCAATGACTAAATTGACCCAGAAAGGTGCTCCGTCCAGGTGGTCGGATGAGTGTAAAGAGAGCTTTCAGAAGCTCAAGTCAGCTTTGACTACAGCTCCAGTATTGGTGTTGCCTACAGGTTCAGAGTCTTATACTGTGTATTGTGACGCATCGCATATTGGTCTCGGCGCAGTGCTAATGCAAGACGGTAGGGTGATTGCCTATGCATCCAGACAGTTAAAGGTACACGAGAAGATTTATACGGTCCACGACCTTGAATTAGCTTCTATTGTTCATGCCTTGAAAATTTGGTGGCATTATTTGTACGGTGTACAGTTTGAGGTATATACCGATCATCGTAGTGTACAACATCTATTCAAACAAAAAGATCTTAATTTGTAGCAGCGGAGATGGTTAGAGTTGCTTAAGGATTATGATATCACCATTCTCTATCATCCCGGAAAGGCCAATGTAGTGGCCGATGCATTGAGTCGTAAGACGGAAAGTTTGGGCAGCTTAGCATACTTATCGGTAACGGAGAGGCCTTTAGCCTTGGATGTTCAGGCCTTGGCCAACCAGTTTGTTAGATTGGATGTTTTCGAGCCGAATCGAGTGTTGGCTTTTGTGGTTTCTCGGTCTTCTTTATATGATCACATCAGAGAGCGCCAATATGATGATCCACATCTTCTTGTCCTTAAGGACACGGTTCAGCACGGTGATGCCAAGGAAGTTACTATTGGAGATGAAAGTGTATTACGGATACAGGGCAGGCTATGTGTGCCTAATGTAGATGGTTTGCATGAGTTGATTCTCCAGGAACCTCACAGTTTGTTGTACTCCATGCATCCAGGTGCCGCGAAGATGTATCAGGATTTGAGGTAGCACTATTAGTGGAGACGAATGAAGAAAGATATAGTTGGGTTTGTAGCTCGGTGTTTAAATTGTCAACAGGTGAAGTATGAACATCAGAGGCCGGGAGGATTATTTTAGAGACTTGAAATTCTAGAGTGGAAATGGTAGCGTATTACCATGGATTTCGTAGTTGGGCTTCTACGAACCTTGAGGAAGTTTGATGTTGTTTGGGTGATTGTGGATCGATTGACCAAATCTACGTATTTTATTCCAGTTAGTACTAATTATTCTTCGGAGCGGTTGGCTGGGATTTATATTCGCGAGATTGTTCGCCTACACGGTGTGCCAGTGTCCATCATTTCAGATTGGGGCACGCAGTTTACATCACAGTTTTGAAAAACAGTGTAGCGAGAATTAGGCACACAGGTTCAGTTGAGTACAACATTTCACCCTCAGACGGACGGACAGTACGAGAGCACTATTCAGATATTAGAGGATATGTTGCGCGCTTGTGTCATCGATTTTGGGGGTTCTTGGGACCAATTTCTGCCACTCGCGGAGTTTGCTTATAATAATAGCTACCAGTCAAGAATTCAGATGGCTCCGTATAAGGCTTTGTATAGGAGATGGTGCCGGTCTCCGGTGGGTCGGTTTGAGCCGGTTGAGGCTAGGCTATTGGGTACTGATTTGGTTCAGGATGCTTTGGAGAAGGTTAAATTGATTCAGGAGCGGCTTCACACGGCGCAGTCTAGACAGAAGAGTTATGCTGACCAGAAGGTCCGTGATGTTGCTTACATGGTTGGGGAAAAGTTTCTGATCAAGATTTCACCCATGAAGGGTGTGTTGAGTTTCGGGAAGAAGGGCAAGTTGAGCCCTCGATATAATCGGCCTTTTGAGATACTTAAGAAAATTGTAGAGGTGGCTTATAAACTTGCCTTGCCACCTAGTCTATCAGGTGTTCATCCAGTATTCCATGTATCCATGCTTCGAAAGTATGTCGGGGATCCGTCTCATATTCTGGATTTCAGTACAGTACAGCTGGACGGTAATTTGACTTATGATGTGGAGCTAGTGACTATTTTAGACCGACAGATTCAAAAGCTTAGGTCAAAGATTATAGCATCAGTGAAGATATAGTGGAGAGGCCAGCCAGTCGGAGAAGCTACTTGGGAGATTGAGCTGGAGATGCAGTACAAAAATCCACACCTATTTGAGACTCCAGGTATGATTCTAAACTCATTCGAGGACAAACATTCGTTTAAGAGGGGGAAAATGTAAAGATTCGGCCGGTCGTTTTTATCATTATAACCCCGTTTCCCTATTTACTGCTCAATATATGCTTTACAGTTGTTCTATGACTTACTGGGTTAGTTGGTTCGGGCCCAGAAGGAATTCAAAGTGAAACGAGACACATAGTCTCATAATTGAAAATTTGAGTTAGAAAAGTTTACCTGATGTGGACTTATGTGTAAACAACCTCAGATTTGAGTTTTGATGATTTCAATAGCTCCGTATGGTGATTTTGCACTTAGGAGCGTGTCAGAAAATTTATTTGGAGGTCGATAGAGGAATTAGGCTTGAAATGGCGAAAGTTGAATTTTTGGGAAGTTTGACCCCGGGGTTGACTTTTTGATATCGGGGTCGGAATCCGATTCTAAAATTTGGAATGCCTTCGTTATGTCATTTATGACTTGTGTGCAAAATTTGATATCAATCAGACATGATTTGATAGGTTCCGGCGTCGTTTATAGAAATTAGAAGCTTCAAAGTTTATTAGGCTTGAATATATGTGGGATTCGTGTGTTTAATGTTGTTGGATGTTATTTGAAGACTCGACTACATTTGTATGATGTTTTAAGACTTGGTGGTATATTTGGTTGAGGTCCCGGGAGCCTCAGGTGAGTTTCGGATGGTTAACGGAACAAATTCGGACTTAAAACCACTGCTGGAATGTTTGCTTCTGGTATTTTCGCACATGTGGAGGTTTGATCGCAGGTGCGAAGCCGCATGTGCGCACCAGCCATCACAGAAGCAAGATTTCTGCAGAAGCGGAGCTAGCCTCGCAAATGCGAGCCCGCAGAAGCTGCTCCTATCTCGCAGAAGCGACTCCATGGGGGCTTGACGAAACTGCAGAAGCGGTTGAATTCTCGCACCTACGAGACCGCAGAAGCGGCTAAGTGAGTCGCAGGTGCGGAGCCCCTAGACAGTATACATTTCGAAGAGGTTCCGAGTTTTGCCATTTTTGGACCTCAAGCACGATGTTTGGGGCAATTTTGAGAGAGAATTCGAGGGAAACTTGAGGTAAGTCCCTTGTGATCATTTCTACTCCATAATATTGAATTATCATCAAATAATACGAATAGATTGCATGTTTTTAAAGTGTTAATTGGAGGTTTGAAATTAGGGATTTGGAAATAAGATTTGAGGATTTGGAGGTTGAGTTGATGTCGGATTTTGGTAAAATTAGTATGGTTAGACTCTTAGTTGAATGGGCTTTCGAATTTTGTAACTTTTGTCGGGTTTCGAGATGTGGGCCCCACGGGCAATTTTTGAGCTAAATTTCAGATGTTTATGGAAAACTTGTATTTTCTTATGGAATTAATTTCAATAAATTTTATTGACTGAATCGAATTATTTGTGACAAGATTCGAGGCGTTTGGAGGCCAATTCACGAGGCAAAGGCTTAGCGGAATAAGAATTTCACGGTTTGAGGTAAGTAACTATTATAAATATGATTATGAGGGTATGAAACCCCGAATTTTGGGTCATGTAATTACTTTAGAGGTGACGCACATGCTAGGTGACGGGCGTGTGGGCGTGGACCGAGGGGGTTGTGACTTGGTCCGTCCCGTGAAACTGGAAAGTTGATTAACTTGTTGTCAGTTATATGCTCTCTATATGTTGAAGAAATTTGACTGTAAACCATGTTAGAAATCATTCTTAGGCTATGTGATAGTACTAATGGGACCCGAAGAGGTCGCGTACTTGTTGAATTATTTGCTAATTGCTGAGTGTGAGTGCTGAGGGCTCAGAGTTGAGTGGTTGAGTTGTTGTGATGAGTGGAGTGACTGTTGCCCTGAAAGGCTGTACTTGCTTTTCATTTGTTGTTGCACTTAGTTGTTATTTGTCATTGTTGTGAAATTCTCTAAAAGATTTTATATCTGGATTACATGAACTTGAACTGTATAAATTGATTTTACTTAAACTGCTGGATTTGAAAGCATGTCTACTCTCTGTTTGAATTACTGAAATTGAACTATAACTGTGTAGCTCATCACTATCTTCAGTTCCTTATTTACTATTGTTACTTGCTGAGTTGGTTGTACTCATACTACACCATGCATTTCGTGTGCAGATCTAGGTGTTCTCGGACATAGCGGGTATTAATTCTCTCGCACAGTTGAATTTTCGGAGATTCAGAGGTAGCTGCCGTATTTCACAGACCTTGTCACTCCTTCCCTATCTCCTTGTTTAATGTATTTGGTCTTAGACTATTATAGACCATATTTTCCAGACTTGTATTCATACTAGATGCTCGTGTACTCGGTGATACCAGGTTTTGGGAGTGTTTGTATCAGTATTTGTGAGATTTGTGGATTGTATTTAAATATTAAATTTTCAAACTTAAAAGATATGTGAGTTTATTGAGATTGTATACTTGCCTAGTATTGAGATAGGCATCATCACGACGGGTGAGATTTTGGGTCGTGACACTATCCCCATAGACTGTTTCATCTGCAACTCTATGGGCGGCTTCAGCTGCTAACCATGCTTCATGTCGCTGAGCTGCCTCTCTCGTAGCTAGGATCACCTCCTCTTCATTGTTCACCATTGTAGTTTTAGTTGAAGGCTGGCCCAATAAAAATCCGCTCGATCCTTTCTCCCTTCTCAACTGTCGCAGGTGCTTATCTAATTATGGATCGTACGGCACCAATTCCTTGGAATAGGATCGAGTCATACACCGCTAAACTTAACATGTTGCCTGTACACAGATAAAAGGAGCGTAAAAAAGGAAAATAAAAAAATGCTCTTGAATTAGCACCGAAAATTAATTCAAACACTATTAATCGCCAATCCCCATCAACGGTGCCCAATTTGGTAAGTATAGTGGTGAATATTCCCGCCTGACACGCGAATGACCCGGGTTCAATCCTCGGCAATGGCGCCAAAATTTGACGAGCGCAAACCTGATGTATAAAACATAGGCTCGCTAGTCAAAGATAGTATAGTATTAAATCGTCTCCACATGGATTGGTTTAAATAATATTCTAATAAACCTTCAGCTTAACACTATCCAGGAAGATAAACCTTTGATTTATGTTAATATAAACTAATAATAGAAACTAATATTATCGATTGTGAGAAAATAATAAAAATTTAACGACTAAGTAGCAACGATTAAATATCAAGGTGGGAAGTAAGGGTTGTGACAAGATATGTGATCAACTATTATTCCAGGTAACTCAGTGCTAAGTTCACTCTTAATTTCTATTGACTCTTTCAAATTCAACACATGATTAGGCTATCTCACGGATTGAAATTCTTCTTCCAAATGAATGAGAGTTCCATTAACCAACCTAATGATAGGTTCAATGAACATATGCAAAAATACAGCGAATGAATGATCTATCGAAGAATGTCTTTCGACTATTCTTCTAAATTAGGTCAATTGATAACCCTTTAAACTCTTTCGATTACCCGTGAGAGGTGTAAAATCAACCCAAACAATATGACACAGAGAGAATTGCAGCAACACTCCTCTATGGATTAAAGTAAAACCACAATTGACCTTGCAATTCAATTAATAACTCATTCAATGAATTCGGGCAATTAACAGAGAGTAAAAATCCAAAACAATAGTCAAATCATAATATCCGTCAGTAACCATAAGAAAGATTACTTCATAGTGGAGAAGTTATTCATCACAAGAGTATAAGAAGAACAAGAAGACTTACAATTCACAAAATCAAACAAACTTCCATATTGAATAAACTGGATGAAGTAATTAGAGTCTCGTTGTTTCCTTGCCTTATTCTCTCTAAAAGTTGCTCCAAATATTCAGATACCTTGTTCTGAGACGAGTTAGGCTTCATATAGGAAAAAAGGAATCGCCTCCGAATTTACCAAAATAGGCATGGATAAAGTTTCCGGAACGGACGTGCGCGGCCGCGCATCTAGAGCTCTGACCGCGATCATGGCCACGCATGTCTGGCAGAGTACTTTGTCAGTTGCGCGCCCTCATGCACGGTCGCGCATATGAATTTCGCTCTTGCGCATTTCCTTTTTCTCCCATTAAGTGCCCTACTCGTCCGTTGACCCCCGAGTACGATCCTGACTTAGTGAACTAGAGTGCAAATAGGCGACTAAAATACGAGATTATAGCCTAACATCATATTACATGACAAATGACTTATGAAAGAAACAACTAGATTTCGGAAGGGGTGAAAAACTATTTACAAAAATCTATAGGAGCATAAGATTCATCATGTTGTAGGTATTAATTGGGTCAAAACTATAATGTCATTCTTCATTGACATGATGAATATTTTTATGAGGGTTTAATGAAATTAATCTTGACTATTTTTATTATAGTCTAAATAAGGAGATATTCTTGGTGGTGGATGGTTTCTATTAACTGCCATATTCCAAGTCTGAATGTATGGTTGGTTTTAGGAATTAGTGAAGTTCATAATCAACTACAGACAATAATTATTTTTTAGGATTTAAACAAAATTAGCTTTAAAATTGACGATATGGAGAGTTTTAGAGCTAATTGGATATGATATTTATAAATGCATGCATATACATATGAGAAAACTAATCTATTATACCCTAACTTATTAAATTTACAACAAGAATCATATTGCAACTTTTTTCCTTGTATAACCGTGCGGAGCGCAGACAGATTTACTAGTTATAATATAAAATTAAACTTTGAGTTTTATATACCCACTTTTAAACCATCTCAATTGTAACGTCTCTCTGCACCAAACCTAAAGCGTCTGTTTTTTCATTACATGTTTCCCAAAAGATTGCTCCGGCAAAGCTTTGTCCTCTCCGTCGAAAGGCCATCACTAGCCAATGATTGACTACATCTCTCAGATCTGGCTGAATTTAATAGTAAATAAAGTAAATACAATGTATTCTTAGATCTGGCAGGAATTTTGTTTGTCTCGGGTGGCATGAATCCTGGAAGCCTCATTATCAGATTTGGCCAGAGTTTGGTAAATATAGTGTAATAGTGTATTCTCAGATCTCGCTGAATGTTTGTTCGCCTCTATTTTTTAGTTTTAATATAATATATACAGTGTTTTGCTTGATCAGAAGACGCCATCTACAACGAACTTTCTTCTCTTCTTTGCTATGGAGTCACATACAATGATACAGTATATGTAACGACTCAACTGGTTGTTTTGAGCTCTAGGACACCGTTCGGTGATTTGAATCCTTGGGTAGCTTCACTTCAGGTATAATAACTTGTACATGTGGTCGGAATTAAATTTTGAGAAGTTCGGAGTTGGTTTGTAAAGAAAATTTTAATTTCGAAAGCTTTAAGTGGAAGAATTGACTAAGGTTTGACTTTTGAGTAAATGACCTCAGAATAGGGATTTGAAGATTAAAATAGGTGCGTATGATGATTTCGGACTTGGGCGTATGTTTGGGTTATGTATCGGGTGGTCTGGGAACAGTTCGGCGCCTATTATAGAAGGTTGGCATTTTGGAAGTTTAAGAAATTCTTAAGTTTGATTTGAAATTAATTTTGGTGTAATCGATGTCCGTTCGAAGTTTCGAGCCTTGGAATAGGTTTGTAGCATGATTTATGTCTTGCACACAAAATTTGGCATCATTCTGGAACGTTTAAGTAAAATTCGGATGCGTTCGGCGAAGTTTGAATGTTTGAAAGTTTAAAGAAAGGTTTCGATCATCGATTCGTAATTTTGATATTGTTTGACGTAATTTGAGGCTTCGACTAAGTCCATATTGTGTTTTGGTTCTCTTTGGTATATGTGGTTGAGGTTCCGGAGGCCTCGGGTGTATTCCGGGTGATCAACGGATCGGATTTTGGACTTCAAGAAAAGATAGAAATTCTGATTGCTGGTGTTTTCACACCTGCGCACAAAAGATCGCATGTGAGGTGTCGAAAAGTAAGGCAGTGGCACGCAGAAGTGACCAGGGCAGTGCTGGACTGAGGTCTCAGGTGCGAAGATGCTTTTCGCACCTACACGATCGCGGAAGCGGAAATGAAAGCGTAGAAGCGGCTTTGTTGGGGAAATGTCTGGGACCACAGAAACGGAACGACACCTGCAGATGAGGCGTCGCAAAAATGGGGGCGCAGAAGTGGTGAAGGGGCTGCAGATGTGGTTGGCAACCTTGGATGGATTCTCACAGGGGCGAGCTTGAAGCTGCACAAGTGGCTATCGCAGAAGTGATCATGGGACCGCAGATGCGAGGCAGCACTGGGCAGATTTGATTTTTATACGGGATTTGGCCCATTTTCTTTCATTCTCCCTTGACTTGGGCAGTTTTTGGTGAGATTCAAGGGGAGATTTTCATCAACCATTGCAAGATAAGTAATTCCCACATAATGTTAGTGAAATGCATGGATTATATGTGGATTTAAACATAGAAAATTGTGAACATTGTGGGATTTTAAGAGAAAACCTAGAAAGTTTGGGTTCGTAATGTTATGGGTAAAATTTATCTTCGAAAAAATTTGGAATGCGGGCACGTGGGCTCGAGGGTTGATTTTATTGATTTTTCGAGCGGAGTTGGGAATCGTTATAAACTGTTAAATTGTAAGCATTGGAGTATATTTTGATTGATTTGCACGTTGTTTAACTAGTTTTGGAACGTTTGGCCTGGAGTTGAGTATTAGAGTAGCGTTGGAGCCGGTTATGGAACTTTGGAGCGAGGTAAGTTTCCTGTCTAACCTTGTGAGGGGGAAACTACCCCTAGGTGATATTTATTATTATGTGCAACTAGTTGTGGGTGCTACGTACGCATGAGGTGACGAGAGTCTGTACTTAGCTAAATCATGTTTATGTTCGGGTAGACTTAGGACCTTATCATGCAATATTTAAACTGTTTGGACTCATTTTTCTAGCTTAATTAATTGAAATTTTAACTGAAATTGATTTAGAAACATATAAATATATTAGGCCAATCCTTATCACCTTGAGTTGTTGCCAAGATATTTGATAAATGTAAAGGGATATATTTATTATTGTGCCCATGTACTGTATTGTAAGCACATGTCTCGTAATTTGATAATTCCTTCCTTTCTTGTGGAGCGGGTCGAACGCCTCAGTAGTATAATAGAAGCATCTATGGTTAGTGCCGCTCGACCCTCAGCAATGTATACATTATTCTGGATCGGGCCAAACGACCTCGGCATAAATGTGTTTTATATCGCTAGCAGACCGAATATTCACGAGATTGTCCTCGCACTGATGCCCAGCAATGTATATGGTATTTTCTTATATGTTCGTGTCATGACCCAAAATCTACCTAGTCGTGATGGCACCTAACCCAACCCGTCAGGTAAGCCAATAAGAAACTAACCAATTCCAATAATATTTAATAAGACAATTAAGTAAAAGAAATTATTTGAATCTTATACATTTTTGAAGTACTAGTAGTACAAATCATGAGCTTCTAAGATTAGAATTTACAAAGCTAGTATGAAATAAATACATCATTTGTTTGAAATGTACATAAACAGATTTTTATGAATCTAAGGCTACCATGAACAAGAGGCAGCTAGAACCGGAACGCAGGTACGTCTTAAATTCTAGCTCCCGTCGATCCCAGCAACATCAGCAACCAACATCTGCACTCAAAGTGCAGAAGTGTAGTATGAGTACAACCGACTCCGTGTACTCAATAAGTAAACCTAATCTTAGGTTGAAAGTAGTGACGAGCTGGAACAAAGGTTGGGTCCAACACCAATAGCCAACAACAGTCCATGACAACGTAAAGCAAGTAATAAAAGAAGAAACTAAGAGATAGAATGCTCATCTTAATCATGATTTCTGAAAATAGTTCTGCCTTTCAAGTATATCAGTGAAAACCCAAGTCGTTTACCGAAGCTGCCAAACATATGAATTAGGTTTGAAAACAGTAATTTTTCCCAAAAATCCTTTCAACAATAGATAAGATGTTCCATGTTTTTCTTTCCAGATAGCAAGTTTAAAATACATCTCTATACCTATATGTCAACATGTGTGAGAAGTCATGAATGACGTGATATCGTACAGCATGAGAAAAAATACATTTATATGCATGTATGTCATGTGTGCATGTAAATGCAATGTATCTCAGAGATTAACTCATGTGCTCACACTCTCAGGGTACTCAATCTCATTGCCTCACACTTTTCACTCATCATGCTCAATCACTCAGTACTGTATATGGCCAATCCGGCCTACGGAAGATCCACTCCGCAATATATACATCAACTGACCATCATTCACTCAGTACCGAGTAGGGACAATCCAGCCCGTGGGGAAGATCCATCCCCTATGTCCAGGGAAGATTCATCCCTCAATATAAATCAACCGTGCTCACTGGGGGTGTGTGCAGACTCCGAAGGGGCTCCTTCAGCCCAATTGCTATATCAAGCCAATCATGGCACAAATCAATATTACCTGATAGGGCGTGCAGCCCGATCCTATAATATAATCAATATTACATGCTGCGACGTGGAGCCCGATCCTATAATTTCATTCACACTCAGGCCCTCGGCCTCAATCAGTCATCAATCTCTCCAGTCTCTCGGGCTCACAATGCCATGACACTAGCCCAAAATGATGATATGATGTGTCAATAAATGGTAACAGAGACTGAGATATATTATGCATATGAATGAGTATGTAATGTAATGAAAGCAGATAACTCAACATCAGAAATTACCTTAGTGGGTCCCAACTGGATAAGCATGTAGCCTAGACATGGTTTCTATCATGGATCACAACTCAATAGCTCTAGTACGTAAATATTCCATGGTTACAGATAAGATAAGGTTACTATACAGTACCACAAGAATAACGGAGTCACAATTCACATGGTGCACAGCCACACGCCCGTCACCTAGCATGTGCGTCACCTCAACACCAACCACATAGCACGTAATTCGGGGTTTCATACCCTCAGCACTAAGTTTAGAAGTGTTACTTACCTCGAAGAAGTAAAATTCCAATACCGAGCAAGCCAAACGATGCTCCAAAAATACCATCTCACGCGTACCGACTCTAGAACGGCTCAAAACTAGCCAAAAGCAACTCAAATACATCAAATAATGCCAAAGGAAAAACAAACCCAACCGATAAAGGTTAAATCTTTAATCAAAAGCCCAAAATCGGCCAAAACATCTAACCCCGGCCCGCACCTCACAACCTGAAAAAACTCACAAAATTCAACAACCCATTCAATTACAATTACAACCATACTAATTTCACTCAAATCCGACTCTGAATTGATGTTTAAAACTCAAAAATTCAATTTGTGAAACTTTAAGTCAAAACCCCCAATTTTCTCTTTTGGAACCCTCAATCAAATGTCGAAAACAAAGATAGATTCATGATATAAAATAAAAAAAATGAGTAGAGAACACTTACCCCAGTCCACATGGTGAAAATTGCTTCAAGAATCGCCACAATCCGAGCTTCATAGCTCCAAAAATGCAAAAATGGTTGAAACCCCCGAAATAGAGTACTTTATACTTTTTCCCAGGCATCCTCTTACGCGAACGCTTAAAACCCATCGCGTTCGCGATGAACAAAATTAATATGCCACCAAATTACTCTACGCATATGAGGCACCAATATTGCGAATGCGATACACATAGGTGATGGAATTGTGTGAACGCGGTAGACACCACGCGAATGCGAAGAAGAAGGCCATCTACTGCCCAGCTCAGTCAAATACACTACGCGAATGCGTGCACACTGGCGCGAACGCGATGCTCACTCCGCAGCAACCTATGCGAACGCGTCTGAGAACCCGCAAACGCGAAGAACAACTTGACCCTAACCATCAAACAACCTTATGTGGTCGCGATCCTTTCTCCGCGATCGCGATTAAGAAAACCAGATACCATGAGCTCTGCAGAACCAATAATGCAAAATGAAGGAAAAATAGTCCGAAATCAATGTGAAACATGCCCGAGCCCCTCGGGACCCGTCCGAATATACTAACAAGACCCGAAATAGAACATGGACTTACTCGAGGCCTCAAATCACACATCACAACAATGAAACGATGAATCACACCTCAAATCAAACTATATGAACTTTGAACTTTTCCAATTTCTATAATAAATGCCGAAACATAGCAAATCAACCCGGAATGATCCCAAATTTTGCACACAAGTTCCAAATGACATAACGAAGCTATTCCAATTTTCAGAACCACACTCCGAACCCGATATCCACAAAGTCAACCCTCGATCAAATTTATGAACTTTCCAAACCTTCAAATTTCCAATTTTGCACACATACAGACCTAACAGAACCATCAAAACTCCGTTACGGGGTCAAATTCACAAAAAATCAAACTTGGTCAACTCCTCCAATTTAAAGCTTCAACAATGTAATTCATCCTTCCAAATTGATTCTGAAAAATCTGAAAACCAAAACCGACCATTCTCATAAGGCATAATACATTATACGAAGCTAATCATGCCCGTAAACTACCGAGCAAAGTGCAAATGCTCAATACAACTGGTCGGGTCGTTACATCCTCCCCCACTTAAAGATACGTTCATCCTCGAACGTGCCAGAGTTGTTCTTAAGCCATCATATCACTGTGTAACCTTACCATGCACATATGCGGCGGTGATCCCACATCACCCTAATCCATATAAGCCTGATGACACAACATAACTGAAAATCCTTAATTCAACCTTAGCCCGTAAACCATAGAATCCAATTTCCATTATCCGAAATTTCTTATAAGACTCGCATCTCATATCTGCACACTATATAAGTCTGAACAAGCTGTAACAAGCCATCACCATAAGCTAAGATGTAATCACATGATATACCGCATAACTCAAATACTCAGAGCAAAATCTCCAATCACAGCAGCTGCCCAAAACAACCCAATTCCGGTAATAAACCTCATGTCAAACAAAACCTCGTTCTAAAACCATCGTACACTACCGATGATGAAAGATACACGCAGAAACTCTTGGTCAAACTTATGAACTTTCCAAAGCTTCAAATTTCCAATTTTCACCAATTAGTGCAGAAACCTTCTAGAAACATCCAAATGCAAATCCGAGCATACATCCGAGTCCAAAATCACCATCCGGACCTAACAGAACCATCAAAACTTCGTTCCGAGGTCAAATTCACAAAAAGTCAAACTTGGTCAACTCTTCCAATTTAAAGCTTCAACAATGAAATTCATCCTTCCAAATTGATTCTGAATAACCTGAAAACCAAAACCGACCATTCGCATAAGTCATAATACATTATACGGAGCTAATGATGCCCGTAAATTATCGATCGAAGTACAAATTCTCAACATGACCGATCGGGTCGTTACATCCTCCCCCACTTAAACATACGTTGGTCCTCGAACGTGCCCAGAGTTTTTCTTAAGCCATCAAATCACCATATAACCTTACCTTGGACATATCTGAGGGTGATCCCACGTCACCCTAATCCATATAAGCCTAACGACACAACATAACTGAAAATCCTTAATTCAACCTTAGCCCGTAAACCTGATGACACAACATAACTGAAAATCCTTAATACACCCTAGTTCGAAATCACCATCCCGTTAATCTAATTTAGGTGTAACAACCCGGCAGGTCATTTTGAGAGTAATAGCCTTGATCCCCTATTTACTGCTTCTCCCATGTCTATTTCTGCTATTGTGACTTGCCGGGAGGTTTCGTTTTGGTTTTTGGAGTGTTTTGGGTCACTTAGTCTCTAAATGGAGGTTTAAGCTTTAGGATTTGGACCATAGTCGGAACTATGTGAAGAGACTCCGGAATAGAGTTTCATCAATTTTGTTAGCTCCGTTGGGTGAATTTTGGCTTAGGAGCGTAATCGGATTATGTTTTGGAGGTCTGTAGCTCATTTAGGCTTGAAATGACGAAGTCGAATTTTTGGAGATTTTGACTAGTAGTGGACTTTTTGATATCAAGGTTGGATTCTGATTCCGAAAGTTGGAGTAGGTTCGTAAGGTTGAATATGACTTGTGTGCAAAATTTAGGGTCAATCAAACGTGGTTTGGTTAGTTTCGGCATCGGTTCTCGAATTTGGAAGTTTCAAGTTCTCTAAGTTTGAATCGGAGGATGATTTGTGATTTTAACGTTGTTTGATGTGGTTTCAGGGCTCGACTAAGTTTGTATGGTGTTTTAGGATTGGTTGGTATGATTGGTTGAGGTCCCGAGTGCCTCGGGTGCGTTTTGGGTGCTTAACGGACTAGTTTTTGGACTTAGAAGATAGCAGATTTCTAGTGTTTTTGTTACAGACAATCCTTCATCGCGTTCGCGAGAGAGGTCTCGTGATCGCGTAGAGCCTCTGGGAAAGGCAGCTGAGTTATTCTTCGCGCTCGCGATGTCGTTCTCGCATTTGCGAAGGTATGGAACACTAAGGCTACGCGTTCGCGATAAGTACCTCGCGTTCGCATAGAGTCAACGGTCAGATGGGTTCCAGGCATGTTAGCCTACGCGTTCGCGATGAGTGTCCCACATTCGAGTAGGGTCAGGCTAGTTTAGCTTCACATTCGCGACTAGCGCATCGCGTTCACGATGAGTATAGTTTTGGTCTAAAGTAGCTTGTGCTTCGCAAACGCGAGGCTTTGACCGCGTTCGCGAAGAAGGATCACCTGGGTAGTACTTAAACATTTCAAAATCGAGGGTTAGCCATTTTTATCAAAACTTGAGTTTGGGAGCTCGGATTTGGACAAGATTTTGAGGAATATTCTGAGATATCAATTGGGTAATGATTCTTAACTTGATTTTGATTATAACCCAATAATCTATCATGAATTTTATCATTTAATTTCAGATTTGGGGTGAAATATTGGAAAAATATTAAGAAGAGTTCTTAGACCAAATTTTGGGGTTTTGATCGAGACTTTGCTATCGGATTTAAGTGAATTTGGTATGGTTAGACTCGTGAGTAAATGTGTGTTCGTATTTTGTAACTTTTACCCGATTTCAAGACTTGGACTCGGGGAGGCATTTTGAGCGATTTTTCAATTTCTTGCGTTAGCTTTGATTGCATTAGCTAGGTTAGTTTCTTGTAGCTATATTTATGTTATGTAATTGGTTTTGGATAGATTTGGGCCATTCAGAGTTTGATATTCGTGGAAAGAGCATTGTGACGGATTGATTTGAGCTTGGTTCAAGGTAAGTGGCTTGCCTAACCTTGTGTGGTGGAACTCCCCTTAAGATTTGGTATTGTTTGATATGTGAGCGCCGTGTACGTGAGGTGACGAGTACGTACATCGGCTATTTGTTGTAAAACTCCATTTTTCACTAAGTCATAACTTGTTTTCTCCTTATTTGAAACACACTAACATATGTAACTATCTTGTTTAGAATAGAATAGCATGCCTACTTGTATATGACGAGTGGCATTCAGTTGCTTATTAGATATTTGTTACTGTTAGTAGTTAATGTTCGTGTTTTTGTTTTATTTACGCAAAGTGTTAGGCTTACCTAGTCGTAGAGACTAGGTGCCATCACGACGGTACACGGAGGGAGAAATTGGGTCGTGACAATTTGGTATCAGAGCTCCAGGTTCATAGGAGTCGTAAGTCACAAGACGGTTTATTAGAGTCTCGCGGATCGGTACGGAGACGTCTGTACTTATCTTTAGGAGCTATGGGACTGTTAGGAACAATTATCTTTCTTTGATTTCCTTGTCGTGTGAGTTATTGGCATCAAATTATAAAAACTTTCTATTCTATTCTTTCTCACAGATGGTGAGCACCCATACCAGAGGATCTGATGACCAGGCACTCGTGCCCCCTGTTAGAGCCGCCAGAGGACGGGGCCGGGGTAGAGTACGGCCACGCGGTGCAGCTAGAGCACCCGCGCGAGCTGCGATAGAGGATCCCCTAGCAGTTCCAGCTGGAGGGCAGACACCGGAGGTTCTTATTGCTGCACCAGCCCTCCAGGAAACTCTAGCCCAGTTCATGAGCATGTTCAGAACCTTAGCTCAGGATGGATTGATTCTGTTTGCTCCCACCACATCTCAGGCCGGGGGAGGTGCATAAACTCCCACAGCCCACACTCCTGAGCAGAGGGTCCAGGTTGATCACGCCCCAAAGTTCATTCCTATGTCGCCGGTAGCCCCGATTCAGCATGAGACTAGAACAACCGCTTCGGAAGCTGAGCAACTCAGACTTGAGAGGTACCAGAAGTAACACCCACCTACTTTCAGTGGATTGGCTATTGATGATGCTTAGGGTTTTCTGGAGGAGTGTCATCGAATTCTCCGTACTATGGGCTTAGCGGAGACGAGTGAGGTTTCTTTTACCACTTTCCAGCTTAGAGGAGCAGCCTATCAGTGGTGGCGTGCTTATGAGTTGAGTAGTCTGGATGAGGCAGCTTCACTTACATGGACTCAGTTCTCGGACATGTTTTTGAGAGAGTATGTCCCTCAGAGCCTCAGGGGCTCATGGCGTGCGAAATTTGAGCAGCTGCACCAGGGTGCTATGATTGTGTCAGAGTATGCAGTTCGCTTCAGTGATTTGGCCTGACATGAACCGGCCTTGGTTGCCACAGTTCGAGAGAGGGTTCGATGATTTATTGAGGGACTTCACCCCAATATCAGGATTAGTATGGTCAGGGAGCTGGAGATGGATATTCCTTACCAGCAGGTTGTGAGTATTGCTAGGAGATTGGAGGGCATGCTTGCCCGGGACCGAGAGGAGAGAGAGGCCAAGAGGTCTCGAGAGACTGGTTCTTATTCTGAAGTTTGTTCCCCAGCAGCCTGCCATGGTAGGGGTTATGTGGGTCGCCCCGTTCATTCAGATCTTCCAGCTGCCAGTGGTATTCCAACCCTATCTAGGCTCCAGGGGCCTTATTATGCACCGCTAGTATCTAGTGTGCCTCCTGCTCGGGGTACTTTTAGCGGCCAGTCCAACAGACCTGGCCTGAGTTGGTCACAACAGCCATGCCCTCTGAGGGGTTGTTTTAATTGTGGCGACATCTGCCATATGGTGAGGGATTGCCCCAGACTTAGGAGGGTCACACCTCCACAGACTTCTTAGCTACCACGTGCCCTACCGGGTCCTCAGTCCATGATTCCAGCACCAGCTACTACCCCACCTGCTCATCCAGCTCGAGGTGGAGGTCGGGGAGGTCGAGGTCGCCCTAGAGGGGGAGGCCAGGCCAGGCATTACACTCTTCCAGCTTATACAGAGGCAGTTTCTTCCGACTCTGTCATTACAAGTATTGTTCCAGTCTGTCATAGAGATGCGTCGGTATTATTTGACCCATGCTCTACGTATTCATATGTGTCCTCTTATTTTGCCCCACATTTGGGCGTATCTCGGGATTTTTTGAGTTCCCATGTTTATGTATCTACTCCTGTGGGAGATTCTCTTGTTGTGGACCGCGTGTATCGGTCGTGTTTGATTGCTCTTAGTGGTTTTGAGACCAGAACTGACTTATTATTACTCAGAATGGTAGATTTTAATGTTATCTTGGGCATGGACTGGTTGTCACCCCATTATGCTATTCTTGATTGTCACGCTAAGATCGTGACGCTGGCTATGCCAGGATTACCGTGATTAGAGTGGAGAGGTACCTTAGAGTATACTCCTAGCCGAGTTATTTCATTTCTTAAAGCTCAATGAACGGTTGAGAAGGGGTGTGACGCGTATCTAGCTTATGTGAGAGATGTCAGTATGTGTTCCCAGTTGATCTTTCGGGCATGCCGCCCGACAGAGATATTGATTTCGGCATTGATTTGTTGCCGGGCACTCAGCCCATCTCTATTCCTCCATATCGTATGGCTCCTACTGAGTTGAATGAGCAGTTGCAGGAGTTGCTTGATAAGGGCTTCATTCGGCCCAGTGTGTCACTTTGGGGGGCTCCTGTCTTGTTTGTGAAAAAAAATGGTTTTATGCGTATGTGTATTAATTAACGCCAGTTGAACAAAGTCACAGTGAAGAACAGGTATCCCTTGCCTTGTATTGATGACCTATTTGATCAGCTACAGGGTGCCAAAGTATTTTCCAAGATTGACTTGCAATCAGGTTATCATCAGTTGAAGATTCGGGAGTCAGATATCCCGAAGACTACATTCAGGACTCTGTATGGCCATTACAAGTTCCTTGTGATGTCATTTGGGCTGACCAATGCCCCAGCAACCTTTATGCATTTGATGCACAGTGTGTTCCGACCCTATATTGAATCTTTCGTCATCGTATTCATTGATGACATTCTAGTGTATTCCTAGACTCGGGAGGATCATGAGCTGCACCTGAGGACAGTGCTTCAGACTTTGAGAGAAAAGAAGTTGTATACAATGTTCTCAAAATATGCATTCTGGTTAGATTCTGTGGCATTCTTGGGTCATATTTTGTCGAGTGAGGGGATCAAGGTGGATCCGAAGAAGGTGGAAGTAGTGCAAGTTGGCCAGACTGTCCTTAGCTACGGAGATTCGGAGTTTTCTTGGGTTGGCGAGGTATTACCGTCGGTTTGTTAAGGGATTTTCTTCTATTGTAGCACCTATGACCAGGCTGACCCAGAAGAGTGCTCCATTCAGGTGCACAGAAGAGTGTGAGTAGAGCTTTCAGAAGCTCAAGACAGCTTTGACTACAACCCTAGTATTGGTATTGCCTTTAGGTTTGGGGTCTTATACAATTTATTGTGATGCGTCGCGAGTTGGCCTCGGCGCGGTGTTGATGCAGGACCATAGGGTGATTGCCTATGTGTTCAGGCAGTTGAAGGTGCATGAAAAGAACTATCATGTCCACGACCTTGAACTAGCAGCTATTATTCATGCTTTGAAGATTTGGAAACATTATTTATGCGGCGTTCCTTGTGAGATCTACACTGATCACCGGAGTTTGCAGCATCTGTTCAAGCAGAAGGATCTTAATTTGCGTTAGAGAAGGTGGTTAGAGCTGCTTAAAGATTATGACATTACCATTATGTACCATCCCGGGAAGGCCAATGTGGTGGCTAATGCTTTGAGTTGTCGGGCAGAGAGTTTGGGGAGTTTAGCATATCTACCAGCAACAGAGAGGCCTATGGAATTAGATGTTCAGGCCTTAGCCAGCCAGTTTGTGAGATTGGATATTTCTGAGCTGAGTCGAGTATTGGCTTGTGTGGTCTCTCGGTCTTTGCTTTATAATCGTATTGGGGAGCGTCAGTATGATGACCCCCATCTGCTTGTCCTTAAGGACATGGTCCAGCACGGTGATGCTAAGGAGGTCACTATTGGGGATGACGGTGCATTAAGGATGTAAGACAGGTTATGTGTACCCAATATGGACGGTTTGTGTGAGTTGATTCTCCAGGAGGCTCACAGCTCATGGTACTCCATTCATCCGGGTGCCGCGAAGATGTATCAGGACCTAAGGCAGCATTATTGGTGGATGAGGATGCAAAAGGACATAGTAGAGTATGTGGCTAGATGTATAAAATTGCCAGCAGGTGAAGTATGAGAATCTGCGACCGAGTGGGTTATTTCAGAAGTTAGAGATTCCGGAGTGGAAATGGGAGCAAATCACTACGGACTTCGTTGTTGGACTCCCACGGACTTAGCGAAAGTTTGATGCAGGTTGGGTGATTATGGACAGGCTGACCAAGTCAGCTCATTTCATTTCTGTGATGACTACCTATTCTTCCGAGCAGCTGACTCGAATTTACATTCGTGAGATTGTCAGACTTCATGGCGTATCGTTATCTATCATCTCTGACCGAGCACGCAGTTTACATCACAGTTCTGGAGAGCCTTACAATAGGATTTGGGTATTCGGGTGGAGTTGAGCGCAACATTTCACCATCAGATGGACGGGCAGTCCAAGCGCACTATTCAGATTCTTGAGGATATGCTTTGTGCGTGTGTGATGGAGTTTAGAGGTTCTTGGGATCAGTTCTTGCCACTTGCGTAGTTTGCCTACAACAACAGTTATTAGTCCAGCATTCAGATGGCACCGTATGAGACTCTGTATGGTAGACGGTGTCGGTCCCCGATGGGTTGGTTCGAGCCGGGCGAGGCCAAATTATTGGGTACGGACTTAGTTGAGCATGCCTTGGAAAAAGTGAAGGTGATTCAGGATACACTTCACATATCCCAGTCTAGACAGAAGAGTTATGCGGACTGGAAGGTTCGAGATGTTGCATTCATGGTTGGAGAGCGGGTCCTGCTTCGGGTTTCGCCTATGAAGATCGTTATGAGGTTTGGAAGGAGGGGTTATTGGCCTCTTTGAGGTGTTGTGGCGAGTTGGGGAGGTTGCTTACGAGCTTGCCTTACCTCCCAGCCTAGCAGGAGTTCATCTGATATTTCATGTTTTGATGCTCCGGAGGTATCACAGCAATCCGTCTCATATGTTGGATTTCAGCTCAATCCAGTTGGACAAGGATCTATCCTACGTTGAGGAGCCAGTGGCTATTTTGGACAAGCAGGTTCAGAAGCTAAGTCCAAAGAGCATTGCATCAGTAAAGGTTCAGTGGCGGGTGAAGCCGGTCGAGGAGGCGACTTGGGAGACCGAGCTGGATATGCGCATCCGTTATCCTCATCTTTTCACCACTTCAGGTATGTCTCTATGCTCGTTCGAGGACGAACAATTATTTTAAGAGGGGGAGAATTTAATGGCCCAGCCGGTCGTTTTGAGAGTAATAGCCCAGATCCCCTATTTACTGCTTCTCCCATGTCTATTTCTGCTATTGTGACTTGCCGGGAGGTTTCGTTTTGGTTTTTGGAGTGTTTTGGGACACTTAGTAACTAAATGGAGGTTTAAGCCTTAGGATTCGGACCTTAGTCAGAACTGTGTGAAGATGACTCGAATGGAGTTTCGTCTATTCAGTTAGATCCGTTGGGTATTTTGGGCTTAGGAGCATATCCTGATTGTGTTTTGGAGGTCTGTAGCTCATTTAGGCTTGGAATGGCGAAAGTCGAATTTTTGGAGATTTTGACCGGTAGTGGACTTTTTGATATCGCGATCGGATTCCAATTCCGGAAGTTGGAGTAGGTCCGTAAGGTTGAATATGACTTGTGTGAAACATTAGGGGTCAATCGGACGTGGTTTGGTTGGTTTCGGCATCGGTTATCGAATTTGGAAGTTTCAAGTTCTTTAAGTTTGAATCAGAGGATGATTTGTGATTTTAGCGTTGTTTGAGGGCTCGACTAAGTTTGTATGGTGTTTTAGGATTGGTTGGTATGTTTGGTTGAGGTCCCGGGGGCCTCGAGTGAGTTTCGGCTGCTTAATGAACTAGTTTTTGGACTTAGAATATAGTAGATTTCTGATGTTTTTGTTGCAGACAATCCTTCTTCGCGTTCGCGAGAGAGGTCATGCAATGACGTAGATTATCTGGGAAAGGCAGCTGAGTTGCTCTTCGCATTCACGATGTCGTTACCGTGTTCGCAAAGGTATGGAACACTAAGGCTACGCGTTCGCGATAAGTACCTCGCGTTCGCGTAGAGTCAACGGTCAGATGGGTTGCGTGCATGTTAGCCTACGCGTTCGCGACGAGTGTCCTGCGTCCGCGTAGGGTCAGGCTAGTTAAGCTTCGCGTTTGCGATGAGTATATTTTTGGTCAAAAGCAGCTTGTGCTTCGCGAACACGAGGCTTTGACTGTGTTCGCGAAGAAGGATCACCTGGGCAGTACTTAAACATTTCAAAATCGAGTGTTAGCCATTTTTATCAAAACTTGAGTTTGGGAGCACGGATTTGGACGAGATTTTGAGGGATTTTCAGAGATATCAATTGGGTAATGATTCTTAACTTGATTTTGATTATAACTCACTAATCTATCATTAATTGTATCATTTAAGTTCGGATTTGGGGTGAAACATTTGGAAACAATTAAGAAGAGCTCTTAGACCAAAATTTGCGGTTTTGATACAGATTTTGGCATCGGATTTGAGTGAATTTTGTATGGTTAGCCTCATGAGTGAATGGGTGTTCGTATTTTGTGACTTTTACCCGATTCCGAGACGTGGGCCCGGGGAGGCATTTTGAGCGATTTTTCAATTTCTTGCATTAGCTTTGATTTCATTAGCTAGGTTAGTTCTTGTAGCTATATTTATATTATGTAATAAGTTTCGGCTAGATTTGGGCCATTCAGAGTCGGATATTCATGTAAAAAGAACTGTGACGGATTGATTTGAGTTTGGTTAGAGGTAAGTGGATTGCCTAACCTTGTGTGGGGGAACTCCCCTTAGGATTTGGTACTGTTTGATATGTGAGCGTCGTGTACGTGAGGTGACGAGTATGTACACGGGCTATTTGTTGTAAAACTCCATTTTTCACTAAGTCATAACTTGTTTTCTCCTTATTTGAAACACACTAGCATATGTAACTATCTTGTTTAGACTAGAATAGCATGCCTACTTGTTTAACTGCCTATTTGAACTGTGTGCAGCATGTTTAGTGAAGTTTCCTATTTTCCTTGACTTGAACTTAGTCCAAAATGTAGGATTTCTTGCTGTAATTGTTATTTCGATTGGTTGCGCTGCATATTTACTTTGGGACTACGGAACGGTATTCCGGGAGATCCCCATATTTTGTATATTTATTTTAGGACTACGAAACGGTATTACAGGAGATCCCCTTGCACATTTACGTTCGGGACTACGGAACGGTATTTCGGGAGATTCCCATGTACTGCATATTTATTTTGGGACTACAGGATAATATTTCGAGAGATCCCCCTGTACATTTACGTTTGGGACTACGAGACGGTATCTCGGGAGATCCCCATGTTGTTATCACTGTGTTCTGAGTTGTTGGCTTTCATTGATCCTATTCCTGTTAGATTTCTATATTTATTTTACTGTGATATTTCATTCTGTCTTATTTCATTATATTTATACCAGTAAGGCTCTGACCTGATCTCGTCCCTACTCGACCGAGGTTAGGCTTGTCACTTACTGGGTACCGTTGTGGTGTACTCACACCATTTCCTGCACATGTTTTTCGTATACAGATCCAGGTTCATCTTACCAACCTCATCACTAGTTGCAGTTGCTGCTGCTTATTAGAGACTTCAAGGTACATCTACTCACACCCACATATCCTCAGATTCCCCCTCTACCCCCCTATGTTCATTTTTTCTTCTTTCTGTAGAAATGATGTATAGAACGGTTAAGATTGCTTAGTAGCTTGTAACTTGCAATATTCCGGCGTTCGGGAATTATTTTGTACATTTTTCAGAGGTGATAATTGTATATGCCGAGTGGCATTCAGTTGGTTATTAGATATTTGTTACTGTTAGTAGTCAATATTCGTGTTTTTGTTTTATTTTCGCAAAGTGTTAGGCTTACCTAGTCGTAGAGACTAGGTGCCATCACGGCGGTTCACGGAGAGAGAAATTGGGCCGTGACATGAGGAGACTTTATGTGAGATGCATTCTAGGCTATGCATCGCAGTCTACAGAGTCGCCATCGTACTATATATTTTATCCTGTCTCATTTACATTCTAGACAGATATTGTATTATTACTGTACTCCTTAGTAAAGGCTCATGCACTTGTGACACAGAGTTTTGGGATGCACTAGTTGATGCTTACGGTTCTGTATATTATTATCGCCTTTCATTTCTGTTATAAACTACTAATTTTGTACGTCCCCGTGGATTTAAAAGTATAAATTTCCTTCCTTATTAAATTTTATGATTTTGAAAGTAATAAAATAAGTAACCAAATTGATCAATCACCGATGGCTTGTCTGACGGCGGCGTTAGGCGCCATCACGACCTATAGTGGATTTTGGGTCGTGACAGTATATACATTGTATTCTCAGATCTGGCTGGATTTCAAATGGTAAATATAGAGTAAATACAATGTACTCTTAGATCTGGCTGGATTGTTGATCGTCTCTCGTGACGCAAAGCTTGGAAGCTTTGTATTCCGATTTTCACACATTGAATGTATTTTTCTAGCATGTATCTAATCTATCTCTCATGGGTTGTATTGACTGTATTCAAAATATAGCAATTATGTGCGAACGACTATCAAAAATGTATTCATTGATAGAACCATTATGCGGTAACGAATACAATTGATATAACTTTTTCATCAAAACTGTATTTATTGATATGACTTGGCAACAGATTGCTTTGAGTTTGGTTGTATGCATTTGATACAACAAAAATAATACATTAGTTACGAATAGTAATTAGACAAACTATAATTATGTAATGTAATTAGGGTCTAAACTATAGTGCTTTTTAAAATTTGCCCTTGTTTGATTCATCTTATGAGGCCCAAGCTGACTAGAAGATATGATCCTTCGTGTAATCATGTCCGCAGCCCAATTCAGTTTATTGATGGGTGTTATTTATATTTTTGGTTTTCTTTTATTCATTTTTACGTGTAAACTAGATGAGTATTGCTCGTGCATAGCACGAGCCCAACAATTATACATGAGTCTAATAATTTGATTCTATAATTTTGGCCGAGAATCTAATAATTTGAGTTCTGATATAATTTTGACTGTGTATGAACATATTTTATGTGATTGCAACTATAAATAACAATAAGTTATTTAAAATAACCATATCACAAACAAATAGACAGTTCCGTTCTCAATAAATAGTGAGACATAGAAAATCCTATTTACCTCCCCAGGGGCCCATCGTGTGTAGAACCGAGCAAATATTTTATTTTGTTGTGCTTTTCTTTTAAAATCATTTACAAAACAAAATCCAAGCATATGACTAATTGTTCATTTCCTACCTATCATTATATACCAAATGATTAACCAAATATATTATGTTGCTATCAGTGCTATACCACCTATGAACAATAGAAATTTTGTAGTCGAGTTAAGAACTATATAGAGTATTGCAAGGATTTGCACATTGCTGGAAACATCCGCTACTTTATATTCTTCCTGATCTCCATCACGAGAGCTTGCTCCTACAAGTCTGAGAAAAGAATAAGATATTAAATATTCTTAGTAGAAAATATTTACTACTACAAGTCTCACACCAAGAATTTGAAATATATCATGATACAAAAAAAGCTAGAAAGAGAGAACATAGACACAAGCCAAGTATCTATGCAAATCAATTACTCTAGAGTACCATCACCAAGTGTATGAGTCACGCTACCAATATCTTTAAAGCAAAGACGTCGTTACTACAATCTACTTATGCATCATAAAACTAATGCATTCTCAAAATTCCATGGGGTCCTCAGATCCTTAAGATTAAACCGGTTAACAAATATAAACAAAATCGATGAAATGTTAATTCTTAGTTTTTTAATAAGCTAATGCTAACAACTACATAAATATGCTGAAAATTTAATGCAAACGATCTCCAAAATGCTTGTCTACATATACTTACCCTCAAACAAAAGAAAGAATTAAGCCCAATCAAATGATTACCAAACGTATAAAAAGTTCATTAAAATATACAGTTGTGACGTAAGTTCATTGATACAATTTCTATCACCACTAAAAGAATAAAATATGGACTGACATGGCATTTCTTTATATTATCTCAGCATTATTTTAGAGTAGGTGTTTGACAATAAACTTATTTTATTTACTCGTCAAGTTGTTGTTACATACCCCAGTCATCAGAGCCATCGGACTTCTTTAAAAGGATGATTTCCTTAAACTTCTCTTTGATGAATAATCAGTCTACAACAAAATCAACAAATCAAAACAATTTAGATTTAACAAAATACTGCAGAAGATGTAATCAAATAAAAAATTATCACTACCCAATTTCACTTATAGGTTGTGATAGCGCCCAACATCACAGCTACGCAAGTCAACTAGTGAATTAAACATATATTTTCTCTTTTAATAAATTTTCGAGTAATTAAACTCTCCTTACTTGCAAGATTTAAGGAAAATAGAAAGCATAAATATACAAAAGACCAAAATAATAAATTTCAACCCATAATTCTACTAAAGTGTATGCCAAGACCTGGTGTCACAAATGTATGAGCATCTAGTAGATTGTACAAAATTTTAAATACTGTCTGAATATAAAATAGACCGAATACAAATATAAAGAGAGGCACTAGGTGCTGTGGAACGGCTCAGGAAAGAAGCTTACCACTAGGCCTCGAGATAACGTGGGTGCGCACCGGTAGGACCGCCTAAAGTTCCTATTTCAAATATTGCACAAAAAGTTCAGCAAGTGTAGCTTGAGTACGTAAACAACGTGTACCTAGTAAGTATCAAGTCTAATCTCAACGAAGTAGTGACGAGAGGTCGACTTTGATACTCAGTATAGGTCAATAATATTAAAATAGAAATATTTAAATAAACATAGTTTACGTGAATAACAATAATTTTCTTAACAAGCGAAAATAAATAATTCTTTCAAAAATTCAATAATCTCCAATAAACCATTTATATTCACAAGCTGCAATAAGATGTTAAGACATCGTGTGATTTTTATTATTAAGCACGATTTATGTCGAGGTCGTACGGACTGATCCAAAGTGTCGTGTACACTGCCGAGGGACATTCGGCTCGATCCATAGATGCATCTATCTACTGCCGAGACGTTCGGTCTGCTCCACAGGAAGAGAAGGAAATTTTTTATAAGCATTTGACTTAAACATTTTTAATGATTTATATCCAAGATAATACAAGTTTCGTTAACCACCCTTAAAAGTTTCTCTAACAAGTACTAATATAATTTAAGCATTTTAATTCAACAAGTATAGTGAAAAATTCCAAATAGTTCATGAATTGGGTCCTAAAACTACCCGATCAATAGCATAATAGTAGCTACGCAAGGACTCTCGTCACCTCGTATGTACGTAGCCCCCACAATTAGATACAAATATATATTTTCAACACCTATGGGATAAATTCCCTATTACAAGGTTAGACAAGAGACTTACCTCGTCTCAAAGTTCACTTCCCGATCAAAATTTCGCGTTAAAGCCTCAACTTGGTGCCGAAAAATCTGAAACTAATCAAATGCTATATAATTTAATCAATACATGCTCAATAATTCGAAATTAGGTTATTCGATTAATCACCTGACCCAAAATGGTAAAATTTCTAAAATTTACCTCGGACCCACGTGCCCGGATTCTATAAATATTAAAAGAAAATCATTACCCATAATCTCAAGAACTCAAATATACAATTCTTATCCCATTCCATAACCATTTTCGTCGTTAAAATCTCTTCTTTTTTTTTATTTATCAAAAGCTAGATTTTTCATCTAACCCTTGATTTCTACAATTTACATGTTATAATCTACCCATAATCTATGTAGTTAACTCACAATAGGTAGAATTAACTTACCTCCAAGTTGATAGGTGAATACCCCTCTCAAGAAGCTTCAAAATCGCCCAAGAATGGAAAAAATGGGCGAAACTGGCCTAGCCTCGTTCTGTTAAAACATTCCGCCCAGTAGCATTTCCGCACCTGCTAGGAGCCCTCCGCTTCTGCGGCTCTTCTAGTGCATCTACGAGCTCATTTCTCCAGTTTGAAGTGCGCATCTGCACACATGGCCAGCTCCCCCATATCCGCACTTGCAGACTCCTTCACCGCAGAAGCGGGTTCGCTTTTGCGGACACCTCTTCGCTTCTGCGGTGCCCAACGACCCCTCCTTTTTCCGCTTCTGCGAGTAAGGTGTCGCACCTGTGGTTCCACTTCCGCGGCTAGTGGCTCACTTCTGCGAGCTCGCACCTGCGGCTGACCAAGCGCAGGTGCGATTGCAGCAGAAGCTGGAATCTTTAGCTGCTACTCCTAAGTCCAAACATGGCCCGAACCTCATCTGATTAACTCCCGAGGCCCCCGGGGCCCCGCCCAAACATACCAACAAGTTTGAAATCATAACACGGACTCGTTCGAACACTCAGAACGCGTAAAACAATATCAAAACTAAGAATCATACTTCAAACCAAATTGATTCAACTTAGAGATTTTAAATTCTTCAAACTTACTCCGAACGTGCTGAAACATACTTAAACTAATCGGAATGAATCCAAATTTTGCGTGCAAGTCTTAAATCACCATACGGGACTATTTTCAAGCTCGGAATTCCAAACGGGCCTCAATCACTCCAAAATCTACTCCAAACCTAATTTAAATAACCTTAAAACCTTCAAATAGCTAACTTTCACTATTAAGCGTTGAAATGCTCCCGGGTTGTCCAAAACCCGATTCGAACATACGCCCAAGTCCAAAATCATCATACAAACCTATTGGAATCGTCAAATCCCGATTCTGGGGTTGTTTTCTCAAAATATTGACCGAAGTCAAACTTAGCCTATTTATAGCCAACTAAGGAACCAAGTGTTTCGATTTCAACCCGAACCCTTCCAAATCCCGAACTAACTATCCCTGCAAGTCATAAAGCAGTAGAAGAACATACTGGGAGTTTTATATAGGGGAACAGGGTTCTATAAGGCAAAATGACCGGTTGGGTCGTTACATTCTCCACCTCTTAAACAAACGTTCGTCCTCGAACGGGTCTAGAATCATACCTGGAGTGCTGAATATGTATGGATATATGTTCCGCATATTCTTCTCGGCCTCCAAAGTCGCTTCCCCGAATTTTTGGCCCCTCCGCTGAACTTTTACCGTAGAAATCTTCTTAGACCTCAACTGCGAACCTGCCTATCAACAATGGCAATTGGTTCCTCTTCATAACCCAAGCTCTCATCTAGCTGAACTGTGCTGAAGTATAACACATGAGACAGGTTAGTATGATACATCCAGAGCATAGATACAAGGAATATCGGATGAAGATCCAATAGACTGGGCGTCAAAGCAAGCTCGTAAGCAACCTCCCCAACTCGTCTCAACAACTCAAATGGGCCTATAAACCTTGGGCTCAACTTGCCCTTCTTCCTGAATCTCATGATTCCCTTCATCGGTGAAACCTTCAAGAGAACTTTCTCACCCACCATAAATGATAAATCATGCGCTTTCTAATCCGCGTAACTCTTATGTCTGGACTTTGCTGTACGAAGTCGCTCCTGAATCAACTTTACCTTTTCCAAGGTATCTTTCACCAAAGCAGTACCATATAACTTAGCCTCAACGGGCTCAAACCATTCGATGGGCGAACGACATCGCCGACCATATAACCTTCAAATGGAGCCATCTCGATGCTGGATTGGTAAGTGTTGTTATAAGCAAACTCAGCCAAAGGCAAGAAACGATCCCACTGACCTCCAAAATGAATCACACATGCCCTGAGCATATCCTCCATGATCTGAACTGTCCGCTCCGACTGCCCGTCGGTCTGTGGATGAAAGGTTGAGCTGAGCTCTACACGGGTCCCCAATTCACTATGTACTGCTCTCCAGAAATGTGAAGTAAACTGAGGGCCCCTATCTGATATGATGGAAATTAGCACACCATGCAACCGAACTATCTCCTGAATATAAATCTGGGCCAACTTCTCTGAAGTATACATAGTCACAACCAGAATGAAGTGTGCCGACTTGGTCAACCTGTCGACGATGACCCAAACTGCATCAAACTTCCTCAAGGTCCGCGGCAACCCAACTACAAAGTCCATAGTAATGCATTTCGATTTCCACTCTGGTATAGTCATCTGCTAAAGTAAGTCTCTAGTGCTCATACTCAACTTGCTGGCAATTTAGGCACCTAGCTACATATTCAACTATGTCCTTCTTTATCCGCCGCTACCAATAATGTTGTCGCATGTCACGGTACATCTTCATAGCACCTGGATGCATAGAATACCGAGAGTTGTGTGCCTCCTCTAGGATCTTTTCCCTCAAGCCATCAACATTAGGAACACATAGGCGAACCTGGAGTCACAGAACGCCATCATTACCAATAGCAACCTCGAAGAACTAACAAGTGTGGATCATCAAACTGGCGAGACTTGATCCGCTCAAATAGTGAAGACTGGGCAACAACACATGCAAGAACTCGTCTGACCTTTGAAATATCCAACCTTACAAGTCTATTAGCCAAGGACTAAATGTCCAAATCCAATGGCCTCTCTTCTGCTAAAATGAAGGCCAAACTACCCATACTCTCCGCCTTCATACCCAAGGCGTCTGCAACTACATTTACTTTGCCCGGATGATAAAGGATAGTAATATCGTAATCTTTTAGTGACTCAAGCCATCTGCACTACCTCAAATTTAGATCCCTCTGCTAGAACAAATACTGCAAGTTGCGATGATCTGTGTAAACCTCACAAGACACCCCATAAAGATAATGCCTCCAAATCTTAAGAGCGTGAACAATCGCAGCTAACTCCAAATCATGTACCGGGTAATTCTTCTCGTGGGACTTTAGATGATGTGAGGCATATGCAATAACTCGCCCCTCCTGCATCAGTACACAATCCAGGTCAAAGCGTGAAGCGTCGCAATACACCGTATACATCCCCAAACCAGAAGGCAACACTAACACTAGTGCTGAAGTCAATGCTGTCTTGAGCTTCTAAAAGCTCACCTCACAATCATCTGACCATCGGAACGGAGCACCCTTCTGGGTCAATCTCCTCAAAGGTGTTGTAATAGATGAAAATCCCTCCAGAAACCGATGATAATAACCTGCTAACCCCAGAAAATTACTGATCTCGGTCACCAAAGTGGGATGATGCCAATTCTAAACTGCCTCGATCTTTTTGGGATCAACTTTAATACCCTCGCCCAATACAATATGCCCCCAAAATGCTACAGAGTCTAGCCAAAAATCACACTTGGAGAACTTAGCATATGATTTTTGTTCCCGCAAGGTCTGAAGCACCACTCTCATATGTTGCCCGTGATCCTCCTTACTGCACGAGTAGATCAAAATGTCATCAATGAAAACAATGACAAACAAATCAATGTATGGCCTGAACATCTGGTTCATCAGATCCATAAACACCGCCAGGGCATTAGTCAAACTGAAGGACATCACCAGAAACTCATAATGGCCATATCTAGCCTGGAAAGCAGTCTTCGGAACATCAGAATCCCGAATCTTCAACTAATGGTACCCTGACCTCAAGCCGAATTTCTAGAACACTCTGGCACCCTGCAATTGGTCAAACAAATCATCAATATGCGGCAATAGATACTTGTTCATAATGGTAACTTTGTTCAATTGGTGGTAATCAATACACATACGCATAGTCCCATCTTTCTTCTTCACAAATAGTACCGGTGCGCCCCAAGGCGACACACTCGGCCTGACGAACCCCTTTGCCAGCAACTCCTCAAGTTGTTGCTTCAACTCCTTCAACTCTTTCGGATCCATACGGTACAGTGGAATAGATATAAGCTGGGTACTTGGAGCTAAATCAATACAGAAATCAATATCACGATTCGGTGGCATGCTTGGAAGACTAGAAGGAAACACATCGGAGAACTCTCGGACTACTGGCACTTAATCAATTGTTGGAGTCTCTACAGTAGTAGCCCTAACATAATCCAAATAAGACAAACAACCCTTCTTGGCCATGTGTCGAGCCTTTAGAAAGGAAATAACCCGACTAGATGCACTAACAGACGAGCCCTTCCACTCCAACCTAGGAAACTCTGGAATCGCCAGGATGACAGTCTTGTCATTGCAATCTAGGATAGCATGGTACGGAGATAACCAATATATGACCAGGATGATCTCAAAGTCGGTCATATCAAGCAGCAGAAAGTCTTCTCTTGTTTCATAGCCATAGAATGTAACAATGCAGGACCGGTAGATCTGATCCATAACAACAGAGACAGGAGTGGACACATAATTAGGAGTATCCAAGGACTCATAAGAAACACCCAGGAAATGAGCAAATAGAGATGACACATAGGAATATGTAGACCATGGATCAAATAATACTGAGGCATCTTTGCCGCAGACAGAAATAATACCTCTGATCACGGCATCTGAGGCCTCTGCATATTGTCTGGCCGAAAAAGTATAGAACCGAGCTGGAGCGCCACCTGACTGGCCTCCACCTGGCTGTCCTCCACCTCTAGGACGGCCCCTACCCACCTGCCTTCCGTCTCTGGGCGGCCGGACGACTGGGGGAGCAACTGGTGCTATAATCATAGGCTGCTAACCTGCTGCACTGACCTACCCCGAAGCCTAGGGCAGAACCTCCGCATATGACTGAAATCCCCGTACTCAAAGCATCCCCTCGATACGATGGACTGCTGACCTGAAGTCTGGCCCTGATGACCTGAATACCCACTAGAAGTACCCAGAATAGCCGGTGGGCGGTAAGAACTCTCCGGCATAGCACTGAAATAAGGTCAAACTGGAGCACCCCGAGGAGGCGGTGGGGCTGGATATGGGGGCCTGTAACAAATAAGGTCAAACTGGAGCACGTTTGAACTCTCCAGAATATCTAAACCGCTTATCTCTCATAACCTTTTCTTGGCTAAGTTGACGTACACCCTCAATCCTCTGGGCTATCTCCACAACCAGTTCATGAAGTTCCCATATCAACCTCCCAGGTCCTACTGGCCTGAATACCAGTGTGCAAACCCGCAACAAATATTCGCACTCTCTCTGCATCAGTAGGTAATATCATAAGTGCATGGCAAGACAACTCAGAGAACCTCGCCTCATAATCGGTCACTGACATCTGACCCTGCTGGAGATTCTCGAATTGAAACCGCAACTCTTCCCTCTAGGAGGGTGGAATATACCTAACCAGGAAGATACGGGTGAACCTGTCCCAAGTCATTGGAGGAGAATCTGTAGGTCTGCCAAGAAGATAGGACTTCCACCATCTACGGGCTTTGCCCTCCAGCTGAAAAGTAACAAAGTCTACCCTATGGGACTCCAATATCCTCATGTTGTGCAGTCTGTCCCTGCACCGATCAACAAAGTCCTGGGGATCCTCATGTCGCTCACCCACAAATACAGGAGGATGTAGAATGGTCCATATGTCCAATAGCTTCTGTGGCTCGCCTGCCGCATTTGGTCTGGGTTCAGGTGTAGCTCCTACCACTGGCTGGACTCTGCCTATGGGTAGTGCACCTTGGGTCTGATATACCGCAACTGCATGCCCATGCGCCTGTGCGGTAGGGGTTTATGCCCCTCCTCCCGCCTGAGATGTGGGTGGGTCTGCCGGGAATAAACCGGCCTAAGTCATGGTATTCATGAACAGAAGCATACATCCCATGACCTCTTAGAATCCTTGTGCGGACGTGAAATCCACTAGAGCTTGCTCTGCGGCAGGCACCTCGCCCTGCTCCATAATAATAGGATCCTCTGTTAGACCAACTAGTGGCATAGCTAGAGTAACCCTGGGACGTCCTCGTCCCTTGCCACGGGCTGGAGCCCTCCCTCGACCTCTGCCTCGGCCTATAACAATAGGGGGATCAGCTCTTCCCTAGTCTGGAACCTCCGTAAAGCATGTTCTCACCATCTATGAGAAAATAAGAGAACGATACTTAGTACTACATCAACTGCACGATAGGATATGAAGAAAGGTAGTTTCCTAACACCCTATAGCCTCTCGAAGATAAGTACATACGTCTCCGTACCGATATGCAAGACTCTATTAGGCCTGCTCATAACTTGTGAGACCTACGTGAACCTAGAGCTCTGATACCATATTTGCACGACCCAATTTCACCTATAGGTCGTGATGGTGCCCAACATCACATCTAGGCAAGCCAACTAGTGAATTAAACATATATTTCCTCTTTTAATATATTTTCGAGTAATTAAACTCTCCTTACTTGCAAGATTTAAGGAAAATAGAAAGTCTAAATAAATAAAGACCAAAATAATAAATTTCAACCCATAATTCTACTAAAGTGTGTGCCAAGACCTGGTGTCACAAATGTATGAGCATCTAGTAGATTGTACAAAATTCTAAATACTGTCTGAATATAAAATAGACAGAATACAAATATAAAGAGAGGCACTAGGTGTTGCGGAATGGTTCAGGAAGGCAGCTCACAACTAGGCCTCGGGATAACGTGGGTGCGCACCGGTAGGACTGCCTAAAGTTCCTGTCTCAGATCCTGCACAAAAAGTACAACAAGTATAGCATGAGTACGTAAACAACGTGTACCCAGTAAGTATCAAGTCTAATCTCGAAGAAGTAGTGACGAGAGGTCGACTTTGACACTCACTATAGGTCAATAATATTAAAATAGAAATATTTAAATAAACATGGTTTACGTGAATAACAATAATTTTCTTAACAAGCAGAAATAAATAATTTCTTCAAAAATTCAATAATCTCCAATAAACCATTTATATTCACAAGCTGCAATAAGATGTTAAGACATCGTGTAATTTTTATTATTAAGTACGATTTATGCCGAGGTCATACAGCCCGATCCAGAATATCGTGTACATTACAAAGGGACATGCTGCATGATCCATAGATGCATCTATCTACTGCCGAGGCGTTCGGCCCTCTCCACAGGAAGAGAAGGAAAATTTTTATAAGCATTTGACTTAAACATTTTTAATGATTTATATCCAAGGTAATACAAGTTTCATTAACCATCCTTCAAAATTTCTCTAAACAGTTCTAATATAATTTAAGCATTTTAATTCAACAAGTATAGTGAAAAATTTCAAATATTACATGAATTGGGTCCTAAAACTACCCGAACAATAGCATAATAGTAGCTACGCAAGGACTCTCGTCACCTCGTACGTACGTAGCCCCCATAATTAGATACAAATATTTATTTTCAAAACCTATGGGATAAATTCCCTCTTACAAGATTCGACTAGAGACTTACCTCGTCTCAAAGGTCACTCCCCGATCAAAATTTCGCGTTAAAGGCACAACTTGGCACCGAAAAAATATAATTTAATCAATACATGCTCAATAATTCAAAATTAGGTTATTAGATTAATTACCCGACCCAAAATGGTAAAATTCCTAAAATTCACCCTAGACCCACGTGCCCGGATTCCATAAATGTTTGAAGCAAATCGTTACCCATAATCTCAAGAAATCAAATATACAATGTTTATCCCATTCCATAACCATTTTCGTGGTTAAAATCTCATTTTTGTTTTATCAAAACCTAGGTTTTTCATCTAACCCTTGATTTATACAATTTACATGTTATAATCTACCCATAATCTATGTATTTAACTCACAATAGATAGAATTAAATTACCTCCAAGTTTCTAGGTGAATACCCCTATCAAGAAACTCCAAAATTGCCCAAGAATGGAGAAAATGGGCGAAAATGGCTGAGCCTCGTTCTTTTAAAACATTCTGCCCAGCAATATTTCCACACCTGGGAGGAGCCCACCGCTTCTGCGGGACCGCTTCTACGGCTCTTCTAGCGCATCTGCGAGCTCGCTTCTGCGGCTCGAGGTACACATGGCCAGCTACCCCGTTTCCGCACTTGTGGACTCCTTCACCGCAGAAGCGGGTTCGCTTCTGCGGACGCCTCTTCGCTTCGGTGGTGCCCAACGACCCCTCCTCTTTCCGCTTCTGCGAGCAAGGCGTCGCACCTACGGTTCAGCTTCCACGGCTTGTGGCTCACTTCTGCGAGCTCGCACCTGCGGCTGGCCAAGCACAGGTGCGATTGCAGCAGAAACTAGAAGCTTCAGCTGCTGCTCCTAAGTCCAAACATGGTCTGAGCCTCGTCCGATTAACTCCCGAGGCCTCCGGGGCCTCGCCCAAACATACCAACAAGTGTGAAATTATAAAACGGACTCGCTTGAACCCTCGAAATGCGTAAAATAATATCAAAACTTAGAATCATACCTCAAACCAAATTGATTCAACTTAGAGATTTCAAATATTTCTTACTTCGAACATGCCGAAACATACTTAAACTACTCGGAATGACTTCAAATTTTGTGTGCAAATCTTAAATCACCATACGGGACTATTTCCAGGCTCAGAATTTCAAGCGGACATCAATCACTCCAAAACCTACTCCAAACAAAATTTAAATAACCTTAAAACCTTCAATTAGCTAACTTTCACTATTAAGCGCTGAAACGCTCCCGGGTTGTCCTAAACCCGAGTCGAACATACGTTCAAATCAAAAATCATCATACGGACGTATTGGAATCGTCAAATCCCGATTACAGGGTCGTTTTCTCAAAATATTGACCGAAGTCTAACTTAGCCTATTTAATGTCAACTAAGGAACCAAGTGTTCCGATTTCAACCCGAACCCTTCCAAATCCCGAACTAACCATCCCCACAAGTAATAAAACAGTAAAAGCACATACGGGGAGTCTTATTTAGGAGAACGGGGTTCTAGAAGACAAAATAACCGGTTGGGTCATTACAAAAATGTCCTTCAAGATATTGTCAACTCAAAATAATGCTTAATCTTCACCCTTCCGATTAGAAGTTAATCAACATGGAATTTGAATGTTTGATAAACCAAGTAACATCAATAACTCTTCTGCGTTATTCTGTCCGCAAGAGCGCCACATGTTTGAAACGGACTCAGTCCAGGTAATATATTTCTCTTTCTCAAATTTTTGGTTTGTCCTTGGCATCAACATGTGACACATCCAATTTGCAATGATTATGAACAAAGAAAATAATAAAGTTATACCATATAACAGTTACCAAACAACTCCACATTAATCATGCTAAACCATCCTTTCTCTGTTATCTTAGTGCATAAACTCACAGAACAAAATTATCTCATGGAAATAGTGCAGTGGGGTATAGAGTAATTATGTTGTAATTCACAAATAAAAGGTAATTTATCTGTCCCAATTTATGTGTTATATTTCTTTTTTAGTCCGTCCCAAAAAAAATATCATACTTCTTTATTTAGAAAGAGTTTAACTTTAAATTAAAACACAAAAGCAAGGACACCCAACAAATTACGTGCAGAAATTTAGACCTTACCATCATAAAGATAAACATAATACGTGGAGAACAACATATTGAGGGATCAAAGAAAGGGTACCAAGATAGATAATTTATAACCTTTCTGAAAGTGATGGAGGAGGTGCGTCGAGTCTTCCATTACCATGGCAAGTAAATATTTTTCTATCTTTTGAGTACAAACATGTTTCAATAAGGTAAATTCAAAATGGGAACAAAGCTTGAACATTCTCTATAAAGTCACAAATTGAAAAGAAGATAGATAAAGGAGAAATGATATTAAACGATTGTCATTAAACTCATTTATAAAAAGAGTTAGATGAATTATGATGGTTAGAGAAGATATGTGTTTTAAGTTTAACACAAAGTTAACATATTTTCTAATTTTTGTTCTGCTTCAGTTGTTACTAAATTTGATAAAATATCAAATGAGGACAAAGCAATGCGCTAGAGTGATCTTCCTATAATTATTAATCAATGTTAAGTCTTCCCGCAACACAAGAAAAATGCATTACGTTTTTCGGTTCATCTAAATAAATAGAGAAAAATATGAGAAATGAGAAGGTGTTATCACCACTATTATAACAAAAATGAAAGAAAGATAGACTATAGGCTATATTCAATTTTTTGAGATATGACTAAATTTTGTGGCAGAGATATAAAGTTCTTCTAGATTGTTCTTTCCGATGAAAGAAGATGCAATGTAAATTGCAAGTGATTGACTCCTCGAGATGGAGAGACCATAAGGATAGAAAGTTCTCTGTCAAACAGAGTATATTGCTCTTGAACCCATAAACTGTGTAGCCATGATCTATCAAAGCTCAAGATTAAAAAAGGGAGAATCTAGAAGTTTAATGTAAAGCAATTTCTTTCAATAAATTCATCAAACACTTATTGCACAAAAGGTTTTACCTAAAAATATAACAAAACACAATTAAAACTAACTCAAGCTTCAGGTAGCAGCATCCACATGTTCCATATTAAACCCAGTTCCATTGGTAGTGTTTTTATACCAAGAAGAGACAAAAAGAAAAAATCAAGAAAACCAAATGAAAAGAAACTTAAATCAAATTTAACTAAAAATTTAACCAGTCGCTTAGACGACAAATGAATGCAGAAGTATTATATTGATAGAATCTGCATATGAAGACAAAAATTAAACATGAGATACAAAGAAGAAACATAATGCCCAAAAGAAAATCCAAAATAAATAACAACACTAACAAAGGATAATAGCAGACAAAAAATGAAACAAAATAGAAGAAATACGGAAATAGAAAATAGCTCACACACTAACCTGAACCTTGTAACACCCAAAGTAGAAGACCCATAAATATAGATACTTCAAGCAAGAAGCTGATAAAATAGGAAGAAATCCTTTGAAAAAAAGTAATGAACAGAAGATTGAAAGAGAGAGGAGAATGAATTGAAAAGAAGTGGAAGAAGATTTAAGCAAAATTGTGGTAAAACCCCAAGCCGAGAAGATGAAAGTGTGGACGGTTCTAGCATATGTGGCATCGTATGAAAAATAAAATGACATAGTCAAATGACAATTATACCCTTGATCGACCAAGTGCTAATTAGGGTTATTTTGGCCACTTTTCTATCATTTTTTATCTTCCCTCTTTTCTTAATTACCTCATTATTTTTCTTCCGCATTTGTCGAAAGTTTCTCTCTGTCTCTGCGTTCTTCCAGGGTTTTTCATAGCTTCTTCTACAAGTTCTCCGTAATTTTGTATGTTCATATGGTCTCCGAGCCTAATCAAGTTATAGATTTTTTTAGCTGTTGAAGTTTCTTTGATAACATTTCAACGTGAAGTTTCTCTCGTTAGATGATTTATTTTGTAAAATCGGCAAGTTGCTGATATTTATGTGCACCACGATCAAAACTTGTCACTCCTTGTCTCCCTCGATTCATTGTTTTTATCCTATTTGATTGAGCTCGAAAATTAAGGAAGAAAGAATTTTAAAAAAAAATAAATTTATGTTCTTAAATATATCATAACATTTGTGTAGTTATAAGACTTTTGAATTTTTAATCTTAAACATGACATAACATTTGTGTGATTATATAAGATTCTCATTAAGAGTAAAATTAAATGTTTTGAAGTTAAATTATTTTTGAAAGTAGAAAGATTGCATTCTTTTATGAACAGATCTACTAATAACGAAATAAAGTCATAAACTAGAATAGAGGGAGTAATATTTATTTTATTTGATATTATTAAGTTGTCACATGTGTATCAGTGTATGTATGTGAAGGTTTAAAATGATAGGAGTACTGTATAATCGTCAATTTGAAAGACTTCTTTTGTTTTTAACTAGAGACCGATAAGCTGACGACCCGATAGGTCATTTTGAGTACTAGCCCTTATTTTCGTATTTCGAGATTTCTATTAGCTACATTTAATAGTTTTTCGATTTGCGTGCACAGTCCGTATTTTTTTTTGGGAAAGATTTTACGTGAAAATTTGAAGAAAAACATGATTTTTGGCTTTAAAAATAACTTGGGTTGCCTACGGTCAATATTTTATGTAAACAACTCCGGATCGGTATTTGGATAATCCCGCTGGGTCCGTATCGTGATTTTGAACTAGGGCGTATGTCCGGAATTGAATTCGAAAGTCTTTAATTTAATTTGACTTATTTTGTCGAAAGCTAGTAACTTAAAGGTTTAAAGATTTCCTAGGTTTGATCGTAGGTTGACTCTATGGCTACCGGGTACCCTGTGGGGAACACAATCAGTCCATACAAGGACCTACTGAGTCATCCACCCTTGCATCTATTTGATGCATCATCACATGGCCGTCGTGTAACTCTTCGAGAATCATGTCATTCGCCTGTCATGTGTTGCCACCAGAGTCATAAATACTCGAAGTAAGCTCCTAGCTCGCCCCTATCTCTAAAGGGGATTACGAACGAGCGGAGTGCTTACGGCCGTGGTAGCTACGAGCCTCCAGCAGAGGTCAGTTTGTCTGGCGTTTCCTCGCGTAAAGGACTACTTTTGCATCGGCTCTGTTTCGTTAAGTAATTACCGAGGCGAAAGCAGCTCTCTTGGAAGTCAGTTTCCTCGCCATCGTAGTGGGACTAGTCTAAAAAACTTTTACTTAATCGGTTTTTTTCGGGAAGGCCCTTCTAGAATTACGTTTAACGTCCCTTTATGACTTTCTCGATCGGCGCCTCGGGTCGGTAGCTGGGCTCCGGGGCATTACTACCACGGCTACTATCGACCCGAGCGTCGAGCATCAGATCTCTTTGTTTGCTGGCCAGTTCTTAAGCATTCGCTGAGTGTTGGAAGTACGTCAGACTCCTCCCCAGGCCAAAAGAAGTGTGATCTCAATTAGGTCCTTTTATAGCCCCTTCCAACCAAGCCAATTGGAGTGGTACCGATCGAGTCAGGTGCATTTTTCTCAACCACGAGGTAGATTGGAAAGGAAATTCACACATTGATCTCTCTCATTGATTCGGGAAAACTTCTTCTCTTGATAGAGGGGTAGCCTCGCCACAGTCAACGACTGAGGAAAGCCGGTCTGTGGCAGTCAACAAGCAGCACTTGTCATAGGAGCGAACCCTACCCTCTTCAGTCAAATAGGGACGAGCTCTATCCACTGTCCCCAGAGTTGACCGATGATGTGAAGGAGAAGAATGCGCTGAAAAAAAGGAATGTAGAGAAGAATATCCGTATAATAAAGCTTTCCCAACTGGCCAACGATCCTTCCCGTGCGCTGATCGTGGATAAGACACTCAAAAGAAGAAAAAATGAGACGAAGATGGTTAGGTGCAAGGTGACTAACAGAAAACAAGTTGTTTTTAGGAGAAAAATGGAATCTATCATGAAGAATCCGGGATGAAGACATAGACCCACCCTCGAATTACTAAATATATATATATATATATATATATATGCGTTTCCTCCGGAGTGAAGTTGTTGGGGGAATAGAAGATGAGGAAGCTAGTTTAATTGAGGAAGCCACTTTCTTTAATGTATACTAGTTGGTCTACAAAATCATGACGCATGATGCTTCTCCTTTTTTTAGTCCACTCTCCCTTAGAAAACGGAGCTGCTTGAAAGCAGATTTTGAAATTACATAGGTGAATGTAGAGATCACCGGTGTCCTATTCGATACGAAGTACTTGTCGTCCCCAAACCAAAAGGGATAAGAGAAAAAGGCTCGAGAAAGCGCGATGATCGCAAGCTATGTCCTCCATCACGATCTCGAAAGAAACTATCCATGGAATCGTGCGCCGTGTGAAACGTATATCATTGCTGTTCTTAACCGAGACTCAGATTAAGCTCCGTCTCAGAACCTTGTGGGGTTAGGAGTAAAGCATCCCGAGGTTGGCGCATCTCGCTGAGCGTGGAGAAGCATTGAGAACCCCAATTTTTTTCTTTGGAGCCGTCATATCCCAATTCCATTCATTTAATATCCCTTTTGTGTCATTGACATAACATATGTCGTTTCTAATCTATCTCTTTCTATTTCTTTTCTATATATGAAAAGTTCAAAAATCATCATATAATAATCCACAGAAATCGCAATAGAAAAGAAATAAGAGAGGTTTGTGATGATTTTTCAATCTTTTAGGATTTCAGTTCCAAAACTTGGTATATGTTCATTTTGCTATTTTAAACTTGTCTGTAAAATTTGATGCAAATCAGAGTTGGTTTGATAGGATTCGGACACTCGGTTGTGAATTTGGAAGTTCTTGAGTTTCTTTGAAAATTTCATGCATTTTATTATCCGATTCGTAGTTCTATGTATTATTTTGGTATTTTGATCGTGCGAGAGAGTTCGTATGATATTATTACACTTGTGTGCATATTTGGTTTGTAGCCCAAGGGGCTCGGGTAAGTTTCGGATAGGCTACGGATCATTTTGAACTTAGAAAATTGTTGGTTTCAACTATTTGCTGATGTCTGGTGCTTTGTTCTTCGTGGTCGCGAAGCTACTCTCGCGATCGCGAGGAGGAACTTGGGGCTGGAGTGGATTAATTTTTCGTGAACGCGGGGAATTGGTCGCGAACACAAAGCATTGTAGGGCATACCCTTCGCGAACGCAACCATCCTGACACGAATGCGAAGTTTTAGGGGATCTTAAAGGGAGGATGCATGTAACTCTACGCGAATGCAGGCACTGGCTCGCAAATTCGAAGGCCAGGGAGTTAAGCCTTCGCGAACGCGACGGTTACATCGCGAACTCGAGGTTTACATCACGAACGCGTAGGCCTTTTGGGCCGATGTGCATCGCGATCGCGTCCGCGAAGCACACCTGATCGGTCATTTAAATATTTCAAAATCGGGATTTCTCTTCATTTTTCACTATTTTCAAGTTTGAGCTCGACCTAAATGCGATTTTAAACAGGATTTTCATCCCAACTTCATAGGTTAGTAGATGTTATCTTGTTTTATTTTATTTTCATAAACACCGATTGATTTTAACTTTTAATCTATATTTTTTCATGGTAGAAATTGGGGATTTAGGTAGAAAATGAGAATTTTGAGAAATTGAGATTTAGACCTCAAATTGAGGTCGGATATTGAAACCAATTGCATAATCAGGCTCGAGGGTGAATGGATAATTGAGTTATTGTCCAAATCTAGGGTTTTGACCAAGCGGGCACGGGGTTGACTTTTTTCAAAATCATTAAAGATTGAATCTTTTTCACTCGTTGATAGTTTCTAAAGCCTATGTTGAATTATTTAAACTATATTTGGCTATATTTGATTGGTTTGAAGGCTAATTCTAGAGGAAAAGCCGCGATTGAACATTTATTTTGGTTCCGGAATGAGGTAAGTATCGTAGTTAACCTTTACTTGAGGGATTAGGACTTGTTGGTTTATTTGCTATATGTATTATGTATGAGAAGGACGTATATGTGAGGTGATGAGTACATATGCGTAGTTATTGGGTGAAAACATGTGGGTGAGAATTGTCTTCTTTGTTCTAAGTTGTTTATTTGACTTTATTCTTCATGCTTAGGTTAGATTATTACTTTTAATTATTCGTCCCATATTTATTATTTATTTTGAAGATGTTGGAAATTTTTGAAAGTTGAGTATGATAGCATGGCACTATAATTGAAGTGAAGTTGTTTTCCGCCTTACATTTATTATTTGGATTTGTATTATCGATTGGTGAGGAAGGGTGAAAAGCACGAACGATGTTGCCGTGCCTTATTTGCATTCATTATCACATATTGAGATGTTGAGAGGATTAAAGCATGAAGGGAGATGCCGTGCAGGAGAGTATAAAGCACGAAGGGTGATGTCGTGCTATTTAATTATGGTATTATACGGTGAGGACGAGAGTAAAAGCACGAAGGGTGATGCCGTGCCATCTTTATTTTATTGCCTTATTTGATTTCCGGTTTTGGTGATTTACTTCGATACACTGTTGCTTATTTTGAAAGATGCTATTTGGTGATTTCGTACTTGTCATTTTTATGATATTACCCCTTTTGCATATCCTCTCCTGGTTAATATCTTATCGTTCTACTTGTCATATATATATATATATATATATATATATATATATATATATATACACATGATTTTACCTAGGTATCTTGTCATAGCATCGTCACAACTCCATCGAGGTTAGGCTCGACCCCTACAAAGTATATTGAGTCAGTTTTACTCATACTATACTTCTGCACTTATGCAGATACTTGTATTGGTCCAGCGGTGCTTAGAAGCGCGTCTGCTCGGATCATATTTGCTTCAGAGACATGAGGTAGAGTTATTGGCGTTCGCAAACCTTGAAGTCCCCTTCCATCTCCTACCTTTACTGTTTATCTAATTCGATTAGTTGTATTTATTTCAAACTATACTTGTAGACTTCTAGGTGCTCGTGTACTAGTGACACCAGGCTTCTGGGATTGAGTTAGACCGTATTATGTTATGGGTTTATTTCATGTATTTCAGCTTTAATCATCATTAATAATTGTTATTATTCTGTTTTGAATTGTTTAGTTATTAAATTATTTAATTAATATTGGCTTGCCTAGCAAATGGACGTTGGGCGCCATCACGATCCTAATGTTGAAATTCGGGTTGTGACACAAGCCTTGTAATTCGTTAAGTGGTAATCAATCTTTCCACTTCCTATCTATTTCTGAAGTCGTTTTACTACGTTTGTCAACTTAAATACTCTCTCAAAAGGAAAAGAATTGCTTTAGTATCAAGTAAAAGTTCAAGCTTTGACGGGGATAGTTAACCGTGTCTCGTAGATTGCATGAACTGACTTTAGTTTGAACAAAACAACAGGCATTTTTATTGGATCTGATATACTTCCTTCAGTTACAAATATTATTCATTTTGACAAATTAAATTAAATTTTTGATGGTTTAAAAAGATAAGAAATCATTCATTTGTTTAAAAGAAACTATTTTTATAGTTTTAATCAGTGAAGTGATAATTAACTAAAAAAGAAAAAGAAAAATAGAGAACATTTTAAGTAAGCACTCTTGTGAACGCGATGGAGTAATTAGGGGAAACCCTTACCGCTTTGAAGCATGTGAAGTGTGAACGATACGAGGAGAAATCATAGATCCACTTGGGATTGTTAAATTTTCTCTTTCGATAATATCGAGTTGTCTTTTCGGGACATTCAACTAGGAAAAGGCTACTCCTTTTTGTTTTACATACTCCACCTTAAGCTCTTAAAATATGCTATCATTACTTTAGTCAAGTCCTACTTGCGAATGAACTCCTACGGAATCTCATTATTATTTAACTCTCGTATTATAATTCAACGATAACTTGTTCCTTGCCAATTATGTTGGAAGATGTTTGTGTTACACCCCGCACCTTTTTACTCACTTTAAAAAAGAGAGAGACGTTTTAGAACAACCAATCAGCCGACGACATCCCATGGGAGACAAAGGTATGATTAAGCCTCATTAAACTTGCGTCAGTTATCACTGGGTGCTGCAACTGGGGCGGGGCGACCCTTTTTGCATGTGGAGCGACATAATTTCCTATGTTAGGTACATATAAATAAAGGCATCCTTGAGTTGGACTGTGGTCCCGCGAAGCTGGTATCCTCAGACCGCCTAAGAGACTTTCCGACTGTCGAAGAAATGAAGTTCACTTTTTAGTGACTAGAAATTAACTCTATCCTCGACTTCCTCCCGGGTAAGATGAAGAACAGTCAGATACTGGAATTGGAGTAGAATCATTGGGTGTTGGATGATATTCTCTTGCATTCTAGAAAGTGTCACCCACTTTATCTCACTCAAAAGCTTTCAAGTTTTCTAAGAAATTCACTAAACAATTCAGGGCCAGAATCAAACTTAGTGGAAAGATTAGAGTAAAGCTCTCACGTTCATCCCTATATCAAACGTTCTTCTATTATCGTGATTTTGAAGATTCCTTAGAAGTGAAGCTTTTCGTTATAAGAGGGTAAAAACCGAGAAGATATAACTAGTTCTTAAAAAGGTATGTAACGCAATCGTTCTTTCTTGGCATGATATAATATAAGCGTTTCTTTCTGAATGATCCTTATATTGTAAATCTTAACTGTCCTAAGCTTTTCTGGGTAGAGTTATTCATGTTCTTGTTCATTGTTACCGGTAGCACTTTCTTTTGAGATAAGGATGTTTACGGATTGCACCGTAAGGCTATAGGGAGTAGTCTATTCTTAGTTTAGTTTTAGAAGTTGTTAGGTCCAAACGCACACACAAGTATACGCGGTTGACAAGTAATAAAGTAATAAGAAAGTATCGTTCTCGCGGGGATTTATGATCAACTATTCTTCAATCCAAGCTATTCATAAATTTAATGCTCAAGTGATTGTGCCGAAGATGATTGTGATTTTTGTAACTAAATTAATACGAACTAATAAGCAAGCAAGAAAATAAGATCGCAAGTAAAGCTAATAAACACTAGAAAGAAATCAATGATATAGGGATATTCCAGGGTTTTGGGATTAGCGTCTCTCCTATTGCATTTTTTCGGTTGATGTAATCACTTGACTTATCTAATCTGTTGATTAGTAAGGTTTATTACTGTCTCTCTATTTGTGCTTTATAGCTGTTATATAACTTATCGGGTTAGTTGGTTCGGGTCCGAAGAGAATTTAGGGTGAACTGAGACACTTAGTCTCTTAATTGATATTTTAAGTTGGAAAAGTCGACCAGATGTCGACTTATATGTAAACGACTTCTGATTGGAATTTAGATGGTTCTGTTAGCTCTGTTGGGTGATTCTGGACTTAGGGACGTGTTCGGATTGTGAATTGGAGGTCGGGAGTAGAATTAGGCTTGAAATAGCGAAAGCCGAATTTTTGGGAAGTTTGACAAGGGGGTTGACTTTTTGATATTGGGGTCGGATTCCGATTCCGGAACTCACAGTAGGTTCGTGGGGCTATTTGTGACTTGTGTGCGAAATTTGAGGTCATTCGGGCGTGATTTTTGGCCATTTCTAACGTTTTAAGCTCGGATGGAGGCTTTTGAGAGGGTTTTTGTAGAGATTATTGAGGTAAGCTTCTTGTGTTCTTTTTTCTTTAATAATGATGTTTCCCTACTGATTTTCCACCTAGTTGGTGTGTTTTTGAGGTGCAATTTGGGGGTTTGAGGCTAGGGATTTGGAGAGTGAATTTTTGGGATTTGAAAGACCATTTGGTGTCGGATTTTGATAAATTTGGTATGGTTAGACTCGTGAGTGAATGGGATTTCAAGTTTTGTGATTTTGTCGGATTTCCAGATGTGGGCCCGGGGGCTGAGTTTGAGCCAATTTCGAATTTTGGCTATAAATTCGTATTTTTCTTGTGGAATTGATTTTCTTGAGCCTATATTGATTGTATTGTACTGCTTGTGGCTAGATTCGGGACGTTTGGAGACCGATTTGAGAGGCAAAGGCATTTTGGAGTAGAGTTTTGCGCGAATTGAGGTAAGTAACAGTTTTAACTCTGGTCCTGAGGGTATGAAACCCCGGATTTTGTATTGAATGATTGTTTAGAGGTGACGCACATTCTAGGTGACGGGCGTGTGGGCGTGCACCGTGGGAATTGAGGCTTGGTCCATTCTGTGAAACTGAAAAGTTGAATAAGCTTGTCGTTAGCTATGTGCCTTCCTGTGTTATAGAAATTTGACAGTAAAACATGTTAGAAATCATGCTTAGGCTATGTGTTGGTGCTGTAGAGACCCACAATGGTCATGATACCTATTGATTCTCGCTGCTTATAGTTACTTGTACTCAGTCGTAGTATTACTTGTATATTATACCTCAGTCTCTGTTATTCCCTGTTGATACATTATATCATTCTGTTTTGGGTTGATTCCCCTTTATTACTGAGGGCCGTGAGACTAGAGAGGTTGATGACTCAGTGAGGCTGAGGGCCTATTGTGAGGTATTGATACCATAGCACATAAGTTGTCCGTACGGATTATGACATTTATACTATAGCACGTGAGTTGTCCGTGCGGATTCTGATATGATATTGTAGAACGTAAGTTGTCCGTGCGGATCTGGATATCATACTATAGCACGTGAGTTGTTCGTGCAGATTATAGCACTTGGGGTTTTAGGAGCCCCTCCGGAGTCTGTACACCCTCAGTGAGCGCAGGTACCTATTGAGTATGAGTATTGAGGGCTGAGAGCCGAGTGTTGAGCTATTGAGAGAGCTAGAGGGGTTGTTTCCCTGAGAGGTTGCACTTGTTTCATATGTTGCTGCACTTAGATGATTTATATCATTGTTCTGAAACCTTTGGAAAAATATTGTATCCGGTTTTAGCTAAACTTGGTAATGTGTAACTGACTTGACTTAAATTGCCGGAATTGAAACATGTCTACTTTCATTGCTGAAATTACTAAAATGAACTGTATTTGCATAGCTCATCACTACCTTTTAGTTCTTAATTATTATTGTTATTTACTGAGTTGGTTGCACTCACGCTACACCCTGCACTTCGTATGCAGATTCAGGTGTTTCTGGTCACGTAGGACGTTGATCTCGTGCGTGGTTGAGTATCGGAGATTCACGAGGTAGCTGTCGGCGTTAGCAGTCCTTGTCTCTACTTCCTTGTTATCTTTTCTTTTCTGTATTGGTATTTTGACATAGACTCTTGTAGACACTGTTTCTTAGACTGGTTGTTTAGATGCTCAAGACTTGGTGACACCCGATGTTGGGGTTATTTTTTCGCACTGTATTTTAAGTTTAACTCCTATTTTTACAAAAACTCTATCATGTAAAAGCTTTTGACTTATCTTTTGTGAAACATTGGAAGTATTTTTGAGAATCAGCTTGCCTAGTACCGTCGATAGGCGCCATCATGACAGGTTAGAATTGTGGGTCGTGACAATAGTTCCTACTTTCGAGTTCAACTATAAATTCGTAGATTGTATTCTATAGTTAGCTACGCAATATAATAATTAAGTGCAAGATTGAATAAATAAATTAATATGATAAAGTCAAGCAAAACAATCAACTGTCAAATTACAATAGCCAAGAATGACCCATAACCCCAGAATAATGAGGTTTTAACCACTCATGTTCATAACAATAATCAAAATATCGTTTTTAAACATAAAAGCTTTGAATACTATAAGAAGAATGGGAGAATCGATGAATTCCGTGCTTCCGAGTGTTTCGTACTTCTGTTTCTCTCTCCAAGTGACGTCTCCCCCTCCAAAATAGGTTTAGGTTTGCTTTTATATGGGTTAGGGTGTCTTTAGGTAGAAATAACCAAGTCCCAGGCGAAATAGGACAAGTTCCCTTCACTAGTGCCCAAGGTAACGTGGGGCACTAGCCCTGACGCTGGAAATTTTGAGGGTCTGGAAACTGCGCCACAGGTAGCGCCCCACGCTACCTATGGCGCTACTTTGTGACTTTTTCTCGTTTGTTCCCCTCTTCACTTCAATTCACACACCTTCATCCCAAATTGAATCCGGATGATTCCTACTAATAAAAATACCACAAATTAGTACGAATCATTAAATTATACATCCAAAATTTACGAAACATGAGTAAAATGCGAGGTAATATGCATATAAATATACATACTTTAAGTCGAATATCAACACTCCACACTTAAACTCTTGCTCGTCCTCGAGTAATGGAACTATAACTATACTCTAACAACGTACATATCAACAAGGGAGGAGCAATTCAATTTTTCAATCATACACTCTACCTTTGACTGTAATCGATACCGACAATCAAGCATGAACATAGGAAGTTCACATTCTTCCCCTTTTAAACATGCCCAAGTATATACAATGCAATTCAACCAATTCAAATAACCTATCCACAACCACCTTACCTCAAGAGCCAACTCGTTACCACTAAGCACCCTCAACTCGCGCACTCACCCAACAAGATAAGTTCACAACATTACTAATCCGTCATGAGATCATGTTCCCTCACCAACAAGAGAGTGAAGAGAGGAATAGTCCACACATTCAAGTACAATTTTGAACATAAATTAAGGACATCACACAATTGAACAACATTCTCTCACTCTCACAAAGTAATTTGTGTGCATCCCGTGGTCGTACCATAAACTTACCTGTATTGTACATCTTTACTAATCTAAGCTAGCCAAATCTTGGATCAATTAGGACTTTAAGGTTGTAATATAGGCTAGGGGGAGGGTAGGATACATTTAGGAATAGTGACTAACGCTCCTAAGAACTTTAGTACACTACACTCAAGAATCAAGCGCTTTTTCTTTTTAACCAATTCACTCGCCACAAACCATACAAAACATAGCTCTTTCTTCAATTAAGCAATTGTACACCCCCACGAGAACGAATTAGTAAGTTTAGGAGGTGTGTGATTTTCTTCTTTTTGATTATCCACATTATTTGTCTATTTTGTCTTGCAATTTTCTTTTTTTTCTACACACACCCCATAGATTAAGGATCATCGGCAAGTTGTATTTTTCACAACATTACTGCACCTTATAGGCCCTTCCATCGTTCCACTTGAAAGCCACTTCCCAAATCTCACACCTTACTTCTCTTAGTCCCTAAGTGCCTTCGGAGGTAAAGGTTCAACAAGCTCAAATTAAGAACAATATAGGACTACGACTTGTAGTGTGGGTGCCAAAGAAAAGGTCTATAGACTCGAGGGGCTAGCAACGGGAAAATTTTATTTATAAGTGACAAGCACATCTATGATCAAGCAAGAAACTCCAACGTCATCTCCTATACTAGCACAACTTAATGGTTTCACTTCGATTAACACATGGGGCAAGTGCTAGACTCGATAGGATAGCATAGAATATCACGAATCCTTACACACACATTGCACATGACTCAATCAATATAGTTCTGTTCAACTCTCTCAAGTCAAGCAAGCATGTATAGTTGAAAAATATTTAAGCAATAATGCACTAGCTGACATATAAGTCGAATAACTAAGAAAAAGGCGTCACAGAATAGACTATTTATTTCACTCAGGCATCACATTTCAAATCAAATATAATAGGAAGACAGAGCGCATGCCATAGCCTAATGTGCCAATACCAAACATGTCAACAGGTAACTTAGAGCAACTCAGATTTCTTCCTATCCTACTCTTAAAAAAATAAAAAACAAAATACTCGGTTCAAGCTACACCCTTCGAGAACCGGTGTCTAAAGAAAAACCAAGGGATACTACCTAACTATCCTAAAAAAAACCAAAGAAAATCTTTTTGGTATTTTTAATGGGACCTTAATCCCTCAAGAAAACTGTCCAAAAGATCCATCGTCGGGAAAATTCCTAGCTTTTTCTGATTTTTCTTTAGTCTACTACTATACTAGACTACTTCTATCTATGGGTTATATTTTTAAAAAAATGAGAAATATTTTTCATTCAATTACACTCAAAAAGTAATTTTCTCAACCCACACTTATGAAATGCATGGTCCTCGATGCATGATCACATAAAAAAATATTTAAAAAGGGATGAAAAATACTCCCTGAGACCCTCTAGGGCCTAGCTAGCACATGATGCTCAATGTTAAGGGTTGGGACGACCACACACTTAAGCTCAAACATGCTCCTTAGCTTCTACTTCGGGTACTCAAACTTCCCCTAATCTACAAAGCAAAAAGAAACAAAACATAACACTAAAAAATAAAATACATGCTAGGTTGCCTCCCAACAAAAGTCTTATTTATAGTCGTGGCACAAGTCTTATACTCTGCTCAGGCTGGGTGCTTTCGCTTCCAACTCTTTCCATCGAATTTTGCCTTTTTGCGTGCTCTAGGAGGATCTCCTCTTTCCTCTCAGACCCTTTTCTCTTTTACCTTTACACATTTCGCTCGCAACACCACTTCTTCTAACTCGATTTTCTTTTCCATGCTACTAGGCTCCACATAACGACATTTCTCTATCAACTTTGATTCTACCACATAGATCATGCATAAATCCTCATAATGCTTAGGAAGTTTAAGCGCCTTGTACACATTAAATGTGATTTAGATCTTCATCATGCACTCTCATCTTTAGCTTGCCCTCCTCATATCAATAAGTGCCCCTCCAGTGGCCAAGAATGGCTGCCCCAAAATAATTGGAACCTCCTCATCAGCCATGTAGTCAAGAATAATAAAATATGCGTTAAAGATGAACTTCCCTACTCGCACTAGCACATCTTCAATAATTCCTTCAAGCACTGGTAATGATCGACCTGCTAGCGGTAGAGTTATAGTAGTAGGCCTAGGGGCTCCAAGATTCAGCTTCTTCAACAGTGATAGTGGCAGCAAATTAATGCTCGCTCCCAGATCGCACAAGGCTCTACCAACCTCGTCCTTTCCAATCGCCAAGGGAATTGTAAAACAACCTGGATCCTTCAACTTTGGTGGGACTACTCTGTACTCTAGAACTGTACTCCTCAGTAAGTGCAACCGTTTCAAACTCTCTCAACCTTCTTTTGTTGGCCACAATGTCTCTTAAGTACTTGGCATATTTAGGAACTTCTTGCAGCACCTCTATCAAGGGTAGATTTACACGTACCCGACTCAAGATATCTAAGAATGTTTTGTACTTGGACTCATCTTTCTACTTTTGCAACCTTTGAGGAAAAGGAGGTGGTGGCCTTTCCTCTATCTCTTGCATGTGTTCACCATCCTTCTTTTCGGCTTCTATTACTGGCTTAGGCACCAACTCTCTTTCAGATACATGCTTTGGGGAAGGAGGCTCCTCCAATTCTCTCCCACTTCTTAGGTTAATTGCTTGTACGTGTTCTATGGGATTCTTTTCAGAATTATTAGGGAGTGCTCCAGTAGGTCGGGTAATTTTTTGTGCAGCTAAGTGCCCAATCAGTCCTCAACTGCTAGTTGTATGTTCAAAGTTGCTGGTTGTCAATTAAAAGCATTATAATATATCATTGGTGCTTTCTTCTACCTGTTGTGGTGGCCTTTGGGGCAGATTGTAGTTCCCTTGAGACGTGTACTGATTTTGAGAGGCCTAGTTTCTGCCCCATGATAAATTCGGGTGATCCCTCCAGTTGGGATTATATGTGTTCCCGTATTGTGCATTTTGGTACATTGGACCTCTACTCTGCTGGCTCACAGTATAAATAGATTCTGGATTCACCGGGCATTATTCACTTGTGTGACCTTCTCTATAAATTTCAAAACATATGGCTATCCTCTGAACCTGCTGCATTTGATGCCCTTGACCCATTGCCATCTTTACCATTTGGTTGGCAAGTTTAGATATTTCTGCCTGCATGGGTAACATCTCATCTATGGCTAGCTTAAGTGTACCTGATGCATTATGTTTTATCATCCTTCTTGGTTCACCCTTACCATCCCAAATATGATCATTTGCAGTGAAATGGTTGAGCAAATTCTGAATCTCACTATATGGCTTTTGCGTGCAACTTCCTCCACAAGCTGAGTCTAGATTCAATTCGGAGGTCTCGTCCAACCCATCTACAAACGTATGTCCTAGTACCTCATCTATCTGACAAAGATGTGGACAGTCTCCGAGGAGTACCTTGTCTTATTTCAAAGCTTGACGAAGAGTCTCACCATCTCGTTGTTGAAACACAAGAATCAGACTCCTCAGTTCCTTTGTCTTCTTAGTGGGAAAAACATTGATTAAGAATTTTCTTTCTAGATCATACCAAGTGTGGATTGAGTTTGCGAGCTATTTGTTTAACTAGTTCTTTGCTTCCCCCGTTAGAGAAAAGGAAAATAAAGTTAGTGTGACATAGTCCTTAGAGACGTTCGAATAGTTGTGCTCCAGTAGGTCGGGTATTGTTTTGTGCAGCTAAATGCCCAATCAGTCCTCAACTGCTAGTTGTATGTTCAAAGTTGCTGGTTGTCAATTAAAAGCTTTATAATATATCATTCATGCTTTCTTCTACCTGTTGTTATGGCCTTTGGGGCTGATTGTAGTTCCCTTGAGGCGTGTACTGATTTTGAGTGGCCTGGTTTCCACCCCATGAGAAATTCGGGTGATCCCTCCAGTTGGGCTTATATGTGTTCCCGTATTATGCATTTTGGTACATTGGACCTCTACTCTGCTGGCTCACAATATAAATAGATTCTGGATTCACCGGGCATTGGTCACTTGTGTGACCTTCTCCACAAATTTCAAAACATATGGCTATCATGTGAACCTGCTGCATTTGATGCCCTTGACCCATTGCCATCTTTACCATTTGGTTGGCAAGTTTAGATATTTCTGCCCGCATGGCTAACATCTCATCTATGGCTAGCTCAAGTGTACCTGATGAGTTCTGTTTTATCATCCTTCTTGGTTCATCCTTACCATCCCAACTATGATCATTTGTAGCGAAATGGTTGAGCAAAGTCTGAATCTCACTATATAGCTTTTACGTGCAACTTCCTCCACAAGCTGAGTCTAGATTAAATTCGGAGTTCTCGTCCAACCCATCTACAAACGTATGTCCTAGTACCTCATCTATTTGACAAAGATGTGGACATTCTCCGAGGAGTTCCTTGTCTTATTTCCAAGCTTGACGAAGAGTCTCACCATCTCGTTGTTGAAACCCAAGAATCTGACTCCTCAGTTCCTTTGTCTTCTTAGTGGAAAAAACATTGATTAAGAATTTTCGTTCTAGATCATACCAAGTGTGGATTGAGTTTGCGAGCTCTTTGTTTAACCAGTTCTTTGCTTCCCCCATTAGAGAAAAGGAAAATAAAGTTAGTGTGACATAGTCCTTAGAGACGTTCGAATAGTTGTGCTCCAGTAGGTCGGGTATTGTTTTGTGCAGCTAAGTGCCCAATCAGTCCTCAACTGCTAGTTGTATGTTCAAAGTTGCTGGTTGTCAATTAAAAGCTTTATAATATATCATTGGTGATTTCTTCTACCTGTTGTGGTGGCCTTCGGGGCTGATTGTAAATCCCTTGAGGCGTGCACTAATTTTGAGTGGCCTGGTTTCCACCCTATGAGAAATTCGGGTGATCCCTCCAGTTGGGATTATATGTGTTCCCGTATTGTGCATTTTGGTACATTGGACCTCTACTCTGCTGGCTCACAGTATAAATAGATTCTGGATTCACCGGGCATTATTCACTTGTGTGACCTTCTCCATAAATTTCAAAACATATGGCTATCCTCTGAACCTGCTGCATTTGATGCCCTTGACCCATTGCCATCATTACCATTTGATTGGCAAGTTTAGATATTTCTGCCCGCATGGCTACCATCTCATCTATGGCTAGCTCAAGTGTACCTGATGCGTTCTGTTTTATCATCCTTCTTGGTTCACCCTTACCATCCCAACTATGATCATTTGTAGCGAAATGGTCGAGCAAAGTCTGAATCTCACTATATGGCCTTTGCGTGCAACTTCCTCCACAAGCTGAGTCTAGATTCAATTCGGAGGTCTCGTCCAACCCATCTACAAACGTATGTCCTAGTACCTCATCTATCTGACAAAGATGTAGACAGTCTCCGAGGAGTTCCTTGTCTTATTTCCAAGCTTGACGATGAGTCTCACCATCTCGTTGTTGAAACCCAAGAATCTAACTCCTCGGTTCCTTTGTCTTCTTAGTGGGAAAAACATTGATTAAGAATTTTCGTTCTATATCATACCAAGTATGGATTGAGTTTGCGAGCTCTTTGTTTAACCAGTTCTTTGCTTCCCCCATTAGAGAAAAGGAAAATAAAGTTAGTGTGACATAGTCCTTAGAGACGTTTGAATAGTTGTGCTCTAGTAGGTCGGGTATTGTTTTGTGTAGCTAAGTGCCCAATCAGTCCTCAACTGCTAGTTGTATGTCTAAAGTTGCTGATTGTCAATTAAAAGCTTTATAATATATCATTGGTGCTTTCTTCTACCTATTGTGATGGCCTTTGGGGCTGATTGTAGTTCCCTTGAGGCGTGTACTGATTTTGAGTGTCCTGGTTTCCACCCCATGAGAAATTCGGGTGATCCCTCCAGTTAGGATTATATGTGTCCCCGTATTGTGCATTTTGGTACATTGGACCTCTACTGTGCTGGCTCACAGTATAAATAAATTCTGGATTCACCGGGCATTGGTCACTTTTGTGACCTTCTCCATAAATTTCATAACATATGGCTATCCTCTGAACCTGCTGCATTTGATGCCCTTGACCCATTGCCATCTTTACCATTTGGTGGGCATGTTTAGATATTTCTGCCCACATGGCTAACATCTCATCTATGGCTAGCACAAGTGTACCTGATGCGTTCTGTTTTATCATCCTTCTTGGTTCACCCTTACCATCCCAACTATGATCATTTGCAGTGAAATTGTTGAGCAAAGTCTGAATCTCACTATATGGCTTTTGCGTGCAACTTCCTCCACAAGCTGAGTCTAGATTCAATTTGGAGGTCTCGTCCAACCCATCTATAAACATATATTCTAGTACCTCATCTATCTGACAATGATGTAGACAGTCTCCGAGGAGTTCCTTGTCTTATTTCCAAGCTTGACGAAGAGTCTCACCATCTCGTTGTTGAAACCCAAGAATCTGACTCCTCGGTTCCTTTGTCTTCTTAGTGGGAAAAACATTGATTAAGAATTTTCGTTCTATATCATACCAAGTATGGATTGAGTTTGCGAGCTCTTTGTTTAACCAGTTCTTTGCTTCCCCCATTAGAGAAAAGGAAAATAAAGTTAGTGTGACATAGTCCTTAGAGACGTTCGAATAGTTGTGCTCCAGTAGGTCGGGTATTGTTTTGTGCAGCTAAGTGCCCAATCAGTCCTCAACTGCTAGTTGTATGTTCAAAGTTGCTGGTTGTCAATTAAAAGCTTTATAATATATCATTGGTGCTTTCTTCTACTTGCTGTGGTGGCCTTTGGGGCTGATTGTAGTTCCCTTGAGGCGTGTACTGATTTTGAGTGTCCTGGTTTCCACCCCATGAGAAATTCGAGTGATCCCTCCAGTTGGGATTATATGTGTTCTCGTATTGTGCATTTTGGTTCATTGGACCTCTACTCTGCTAGCTCACAGTATAAATAGATTCTGGATTCACTGGGCATTGGTCATTTGTGTGACATTCTCCATAAATTTCATAACATATGGCTATCCTTTGAACCTGCTGCATTTGATGCCCTTGACCCATTTCCATCTTTACCATTTGGTTTGCAAGTTTAGATATTTCTGCCCACATGGCTAACATCTCATCTATGGCTAGCTCAAGTGTACCTGATGCGTTCTGTTTTATCATCCTTCTTGGTTCACCCTTACCATCCCAACTATGATCATTTGCAGTGAAATTGTTGAGCAAAGTCTGAATCTCACTATATGGCTTTTGTGTGCAACTTACTCCACAAGCTGAGTCTAGATTCAATTTGGAGGTCTCGTCCAACCCATCTACAAACGTATGTCATAGTACCTCATCTATCTGACAATGATGTGGACAGTCTCGTAGAAGTTTCTTGTATTGTTTCCAAGCTTGACGAAGAGTCTCACCATCTTGTTATTGAAACCCAAGAATCTGACTCCTCAGTTCTTTTGTCTTCTTAGTTGGAAAAATATTGATTAAGAATTTTCGTTCTAGATCATCCCAAGTGTGGATTGAGTTTGCGGGCTCTTTGTTTAACCACTTCTTTGCTTCCCCCATTAGAGAAAAAAAATAAAGTTAGTCTGACATAGTCCTTAGAGACGTTCGAATAGTTGTATGTATCCCTAATATGCAAGAAGTTCTTTATATGCCTTTGGGGATATTCACTTGTCAACCCCACAAATAGACCTGTTTATTGAATCAGTTGCACCATGTACTGTTTTAGCTCAAAGTGCCTAGTTATATCAGGCTTCACGATAGCCTAAGTCATGTTCACGAGACTAGGCCTTGCGGCCTCAATCACCGATCTTTCTTCATTTTCTGTCACCTCGATTGGCTGTGGTTGGACTATAACGCCTAACTCTGCAGTTCAGACTGTTACTTCTTCTCAGCATTCAATATGAACACTTGTAGAGTAAGAAACAACAAAACAAATTAAATCTCGAACAAAAACTAATAAAAGTTTATTTCAGACAAGTAGATAATGTTTAAATCCCCGACAATGGCACAAAAAACTTGTTGGGTCCAAACACACACGCAAGAATACATGGTCGACAAGTAATAAAGTGATAAGAAAGTATCATTCCCATGAGGATTTATGATCAACTATTCTCCAATTCAAACTATTTAATAATTTAATGCTCAAGTGAGTGTGCAGAAGATGATTGTGATTTTTGTAACTAAATTACTATGAACTAATAAACAAGGAAGAAAATAAGATTGCAAGTAAAGCAAGCAAACACTAGAAAGAATTCAATGAGATGGGGATATTTCAGGGTTATGGGATTAACGTCTCTCCTATTGCATTATTTCGGTTGATGTGATCACTTGACTTATCTAATCTATTGATTAACAGGGTTTATTATGCTCGCAAAGTTCTTTCGACGCTTTGCTCGCCTATTCGTGCCAACCTAAGATTATATGTCTATGGAATCAAATTTGACTAGAACGCATGTATATTTCCTGCAAAAATAATCAAGTAAGGAAACTAGAATATGTCTATCCTAATTGTGAATCTATTCTCCGATGCCTGGATTCAAGAACTTACTCTATTCAATCCTATATGCAATCTATAGTTCCCACTTTCGAGTTCAACTATAAATTTGTAGATAATATTCTATTGTTAGCTACACAATAGAATAATTAAGTGCAAGATTAAATAAACTAATTAATATGATAAAGTCAAGCAAAACAATCAACCGTGAAATTACAATAGTCAAGAACGACCCATAACTCCGGAATAATGAGGTTCTTAGCTACTCATGTTCATAACAATAATCAAAATATCATTTTTAAACATAAAAGCTATGAATACTAGAAGAAGAATGGAAGAATTGATGAATTCCTTTCTCCCGAGTGTTTCATACTTATGTTTCTCTTTTCCAGTGACGTCTTGATAAGTGGTGATTGTGACTACTTATTAGCGCCTTTTAGCTTTTGTTTTAGTCTAAAGGCATTAAATTGTATTCCTGAAACTAATGAAATGTGCAAAATTGGAGGAATATTGGAAGTTGGACTCCCGAAATAAAATCCGGCTTAAAGAGGAGTAATACGAGCACAAGGCAACAAAAGGGCACAGAAGCATACAAAGTGCGATCCGCAGAAGAAATTATGGTCCACAGAATTCCATCTGCAGCCACAACCAAAGAAGGAAAATCCAGCAGACTTTCGTGCAAATTACGGACCTCATATGACTTGTGCAGCCGCATAAGAAGAGCTCAATACCAAGATTAGAGATATGACAAAACAGCCAAGTCCAGAGCTTCATTGAATTGAGGTCCGCATATAATTTGTGTGGCCATAGAAGATTGTCTTGCGAACGCAATTATACTATTGTGGACCACATAAGAGGGCCTTGCGGCCACAGTGCTAAATTTGCGGACCGCAGAAATATTGTCTCGTGCCCGCAGTTCAGAATTGTACGGCCGCAAAATACCAGCTCCTGCTAGATAAAGAATTCTACGGACCGCACATGAAATTTTGCGGCTGCAGAACCTCCCGAAGGGCATGATTTTTCTGAAAATATATATGATGCTAAGTTTCTCCCACAGTTAGTGGAGTTCGTTTGTATATTTATTCGAAGGCCTTATTGGCCTAGATTGTTTTTTGTTGCAAGGTCTAAGCATGGATGTCTTCGCACGGGCCTTCGATCGTCCCATGCCGGTCGCACCCCCCTCCGAAGTTGGGGTGTGATAGTTTAGTTTTGTAACGACCCAACCAGTCATTTTTAGCAATTGCACTTCGCTCGGTAGTTTGGGGGCACAAGTAGCTCTGTATGACGTATTATGACTTATGTGAATTATCGGCGTTGGTTTTCAGGTGTTTCAGAACTTGTTTGGAAGAATGAATTTCATTGTTGAAGCTTTAAGTTGGAAGAGTAGACAAAGTTTGAATTTTTAGTGTTCGACCATGGATCGGAGTTTTGATGATTCCGTTAGGTTTGGATGGTGATTTTGGACTCGGGTGTATGTCACGCCCCAAAATCGAAGAGCGCGGCCGGCGCTCAACCGAGTGAACCCGACCGAGCAAGCCTGTTAGGTTTCCTTCTACCCAAACTCATCCACGAATGAAGATAATACATATTTTCATTAATTAGACAAAAAGGTGTTCATGTTTACAATACCAATTCATTACTAATAGTTCCATCATTTTTAGTCGTCTTAACTAGAACAAGCAATACAACCACAACATAACGTAGTTTTTCTTTCCCAGCACCAATACACAACCCACACTATGTCTACGGAGCCTCTATAGATAAAGAAGAGTACAATGATAATGCCGACAACAAGGCCTCGACTATACCTCAAAGCGAATACATAAAGTACAAAAGATACATGACCCCGGAATAAAGTGGGACTCACCGAATCAGCTGGGAATAAGGTGTACTGCTATCACTGATCAATATCTCCTGCTGTAGAACCACCTGCATCCATTTAAAGATGCAGCGCCCCCGGCAAAAGGGACGTTAATACCGTCGAATAGCACTAGTATGTATAACTAAACAATCTCTCAATATAATGAAATATAATACAAACAAGATTATCATAATATCAATGAAAGCCTTAATTAACATCAAATCTCAATTTAGGATCAAGACAGTGTTCAGATTAATTCTCATATCTCACATTGGGAGATTTCTAGTATCGTTATACCATTGTCCACAATACCATTATTCACAAAACCAGTACCACCGTACTCTTAGCACGGAGTCCGATCACGACCCGATCGGCTAGGCCATCTCATTAGAGACATCAACCACAATTTCTCTCAATATCAATACCACCGTCTTTAACACGGAGTTTGATCACGACCCGATCGGCTAGGCTATCCATTAAGGACATCGACCACAATCACAATTTCAAATTATAAATTTCCAGCACAATCACTACCATGTGTGTGGCATGGTGTCTGATCACGACCCGACAGGCTAGGCTGTCTTAATTGAGACATCAACCTTTTTATATCAATCATCGCATTTTGTATTACTTTCACCTCTTTTCATCTCATTGGCACTAATGGCCGTAATTATAAGATCATTATTGGCTCGTTGGCCATATTCAGTATTTCATGCTCACCTTATCAATTTTAATTATCATCAACAACAAATACAATTCAAATCAAGGTGTGTAGTACACATGTGAGCAATTTAGAGTCTAAAGCACATAGAGATATTTCACAAAATTTGGCATAATAGCCTTCATTTGAACTTTACTTAAAGTCGAAACATTATTAATGCACAGCCCATATTTTAACACATCCTCAATTGGTAACATAACATGAATAAAGCATTTGGGATGCTTGTTGAACATATATCTTTCAATTTAATCTTACTCGGCATAGCCAGTTTCGTAATGAATCACTCGGGACTTACATAATTTACATGAATATCGTGGGATTCAATTCTAAGAGAAGAGTTTAGCCAACATACCTCACTTGAGCTTCCTTAAACTCTAAAATGTTTCGGAATTCTTAGCAACTTCAATCTATTGTAGAAATATAACAAATTGAATCAAAATTTTGAAGATGATCATAGTTCTAGCTCACTTGAGCATTTTATCAAACTAGGTGTGCATAAGGTTTCAATATCTTTTTTATGAAGGATTCCATCATCCCACAATCCAAGCATAACCATTTTTAGTTCAACAATCTTCCTATACCCTTTGATAACACATGCATGTAAAATAAACAACTCTCATGCCCAAAAATTACATTGTTAGTTACCCATTTTCAGAAGATTTCGAAATTAGGATTTAGGGTGTAGAATCTTAGCTCTAGGATGAAGACCTAGTGAGCTTCCCTTCTAAATCTTCCAAAACTTGAGCAAGAATCGAAGAAAATTGTTGAAGAACACCTTCTCATTCTAGGGCACTCTCTCTCACTCTAAAATATCAGATTGTGGCTCAAAAATGGCCCAAAGAGTGTACTTAATGAAATAGGGTCGGGTTTTAAAAACCCAAAAATGGAGCTCCGGAACAGTTATGCGGTCGCATAGGCGATCGCATAATGGATAGCGGACCGCATATCGGTCGCATAATTGCTGATAAAATGATCCAAAAAAGTTGTTTGTGTATGTGGTCACTATGTGGTCCGCATAACTGTTATGCGATCGCATAATGCACCGTATAATATTTATGCGGTCGCATAGTCGACCGCATAATTGCTTCAAACTGACCCAATTAACTGTCTCACTCTGCGGCCATTATGCGGTCCGCAGAGTGATTCTGCGGTCGCATAATGGACCGCAAAAATGCTCTATTCCGCCAAAAATTTTCTTTTACTTTCCTGTGCATTGTTCAACCCAAGCCTGAAACATTATTATCTTTGCAAATTTTACCAGGCTTTACACTTAAGTTCTTTAACATTTTTTGGGGTGTTACATTCTCCCCCGCTTAGGATCATTCGTCCTCGAATGAGGGTTCAAAACCTGTTATTAACATCTTATGCAACTCAGTTTGTTTCATACCACATTCGAGAAACTCCAAATTTGACTAACTCTCAAAATTTCCAAATATTTTGCCAGAGTTTCCTTTGTAACTAGGCCTATCCACCTGTCAGAGAGCCCCAAAAACACATCCTAACAACATAGATATATGCCAACGACTTAACATAATACAAAACAACACTAACTGTGGCCTCACAAGCAATTATATTACCAGCACGGAACACCCTTAACATCAAATGTACATATCATACGTAATTTATAGAAAGTAACTCTTAGAATTTTTCATAGATCCCAACTTTATAAATACATGGTCATTCAAACAAATAAGGATACTTTTTCTTCATTTCTTCCTCGGCCTCCCAAGTAGCCTCTTCAACCTGTTGGTTTTGCCACAACACTTTCACGGAGGTAATTTCTTTATTCCTCAATTTCCAGACTTAGCTATCAATCATAGAAACCAGAATCTCTTCGTAAGTTAATTTCTCATTTACCTCAATAGTCTCAACCGGAACAATGAGTGTCACATATCCAACTACTTTCTTCTACATAGACACATGAAACAACGGGTGTACTAATGATATATCAGGTGGTAGTTCAAGCTTGTATGCCACCTCATCGATCCTTTGAATGATTTTGTATGGTCCGACATACCTCGGACTCAATTTCCCTTTCTGACCAAATTGCATTGGACCCTTCATGGAGGAAACTTTCAAGAATACCCAGTCATCTTCTTTGAACTCCAAATCTCTACGACGAACATCCGAATAGGATTTCGGACGACTCTGCGCAGTCTTCAACCGCTCCTTAATGATTTTAACTTTTTTCATAGCCTGATGGACGAGGTCTGGCCCTATCAACTCTGCTTCCCCAATTTCGAACCACCCAATGGGAGATCTACATCTCCTACCATATAAAGCCTCGAACGGTGCCATCTGCAAGCTAGCATGATAGCTATTATTGTATGTAAATTCTATAACTGGTAAATGATCATCCCAGCTACCTTTGAAGTCTAGCACACAAGCACGCAACATATCCTCAAGCGTTTGAATAGTCCGCTCTGCCTGCCCGTCCGTCTACGGGTGAAAGGCTATACTAAGATTCACCTGAGTACACAAACCTTGCTAAAATTTCTTCCAAAAATTAGTAGTGAATTGTGCTCCCCGATCAGAAATGATTGAAACTGGGGTGCCATACAACCTGACTATTTTTTTGATATACAACTGAGCATACCACTCCGTTGTGTCGGTAGACATAACCGACAAAAAATGTGCTGACTTCATGAGTCGATCCACAATCACCCAAATTGATTCAAACTTGCGTGGAGTGCACAGTAATCCTACCAGAAAGTCCATATTAATCATTTCCCATTTTCACATTGGAATTTCTATGTTCTATGCCAACCCAATGGGCCTTTGGTGTTCGGCCTTCACTTGCTGACAATTTGGACATCTTACCACAAAATCTGCCATATTCCTCTTCATATCATTCCACCAATATACTTCCTTAAGATAATGATACATTTCTGTAGAACCTGGGTGCACGGAATACCTAGAAGTGTCAGCTTCAGTCATAATTCTTTCCCGGAGACCATCCACATTTGGAACACAGAGTCGCCCTAGGTACCTTAGTGTACCATAATCCATGCCAAGATAAAAGGCCATGGTCTTATGTTTATGAATCCCCTCTTTTAACTGCACCAACAATGGATCATTGTGCTTCTCTTTGACTTCCACAACAAGCGATGATTCAACCCTATTATGCACAATTACCCCTCCTTCACTAGAGTCCGTAAGACGAACTCCCAAACTAGACAATCGGTGAACTTCTTTGGCCAATGGCCTTTGATATGCCTCCAAGTGTACTAAGCTCCCATAGATTTTTGGCTAAGAGCATCCGTCAAAACATTAGCCTTCCCCGGATGGTACAAAATATCAATGTCATAATCCTTGAGTAATTCAAGCCATCTTCTCTGCCTCAGATTCAATTCCTTCTATTTGAAAATATATTTAAGGCTCTTATGGTCTGTGAATATATCAACATGGACCCCATATAAATAATGACGCCAAATTTTCAATGCAAATACCACTGCTGCAAGTTCTAAATCATATGTTGGATAGTTCTTTTCATGATTCTTGAGTTGCCTAGGAGCATAAGCTATCACCTTCCAATGTTGCATTAATACACACCCAAGCCCAATTCTTGAAGCATCACAATATACCACAAATCCATCTATACCCTCTGGTAGAGTCAACACCGGTGTTGTAGTCAATCTTGCTTTCAATTCATGGAAACTCTTTTCACAAGCATCTGACCATTGGAACTTAGTTGCCTTATGCGTCAATTTAGTCAATGGAGAGGCAAGATTAGAAAACCCCTTCCACAAACTTTCTGTAATATCCAGCCAAGCCTAAGAAACTGCAAATTTCTATTGGAGTTGTAGGCCTCAGCCAATTTTTCACAGCTGAAATTTTTTGAGGATCAACCTTAATTCCTTCACTAGAAACTACATGACCCAAGAATACGACTGATTCAAGCCAAAATTCACACTTTGAAAACTTTGCATATAACTGGTGTTGATGCAGGGTTTGCTGAACTACCCTAAGATGATCGACATGGTCTTCTCGACTTCGTGAATATACAAGAATATCATCAATAAACACTATCACAAAAGAGTTGAGGAATGGCTTAAAAACTCGATTCATAAGATCCATGAAGGCTGCTGGGGCATTTGTTAGCCCAAACGATATTACTAGAAACTCAAAATGCCCATACCGGGTTCTAAAAGCTATTTTCGGAATATCCCGCTCCCTGATCTTCTATTGGTGATACCCGGATCTTAAATCAATTTTGGAGAAGTACCTCGCACCTTGCAATTGATCAAACAAGTCATCTATCCTTAGCAATAGGTACTTATTCTTGATTGTAACCTTTTTAAGTTGCCGATAGTCAATACACATACGTAGTGACCCATCTTTCTTTCTTACAAAGAGAACAGGTGCGCCCCAAGGTGACACACTAGGTCGGATGAAACCCTTTTCTAACAAATCTTTCAATTGTTCCTTTAGCTCCTTCAATTCTGCCGTTGCCATTTTGTAGGGTGGAATAGATATAGGATGTGTGTCTGGCAACACATCAATCCCAAAATCAATCTCCCTATCTGGTGGGATCCCAGGGAGTTCATCCGGAAAGACTCCCGGAAATTCATTCAGAACAGGCACGGACTCAAGCGTAGGTGCCTCAGCATCGGTGTTCGTAACTCGGACCAAATGGTAAATACACCCCTTGTTGATCATTTTCGACCTAACAATCCTGGTTCAGCAATCAAGCTTGGCAAAACAAGAATAGAGCCAATCCATCCCCATTATCACATCAAAATCGACCATTCTCAATTCAATAAGATCTGCCACGGTGTCTCGACCATGCAATGTGACAACACAATCCCAATAAACCCACGTGGTAAAATAGACTCACCAATAGGAGTAGATACAGAGAACGGCTCGTGAAGCTATTCTGGTTCTATCCCAAATTCCATAGAAACATAAGGTGTGACATATGACAAAGTGGAATCGGGATCAATAAGAGCATATACATCATGATATTGGACAATTAATATACCTGTGACAACATCTGGAGAAGCCTCTGAATTCTGGCGACTCCTCATAGCATAAAAACGGCCAGATCCTCCCAAACTTTGTGCTCCACCCCTAGATGCACCACGCCCTGTGGGTGTTGGAGTGCCTCGAGCTGGAGGAGGTGTTGCGGATGTAGTAGCTGCAGAACTAGCTGGCTGTGTTAGGCCCCTGCCCGCACCCTGGCGGGACAAATGACAATCCCTCTAAATGTGACCCCTCAATCTGCATCCGTAGCATATGGGTAAGTTCATGTAGCATATTCCTAGGTGCATCTTTCCACAACGAGGGCATGGGGGCCTCCTCTGCTGCTGGAATCTACCATCGTGATGACCTTGCTAATATGAGCCTCTGTTGCCCTGATTGGGCCTGAAACGGCTCCATTGCTGCTGCTGACTGGGCCCTGATGGCGGTGCACTGGCTGAAGACTGAGAAAAGGACTGTGATGGCCCTGACGACCCTCCTCTGAAGGCTGACTTGCCACCACAAGAAGAACCACCAAAGTTGCCCGCATACCGGGCCTTATTACTACCCTCTCGCTCCATTCTGTTCCTTAATTTGCGGGTCTCTGTGGCTTGAGCGAATGCCACCATCTTTCCATAGTTCATATCAGAATTCAACGCAGCGGTAGCACCCTCATTAATTACCAAGGGACTAAGGCCCTGTACAAATCGGCGAACTCTAGCCTCCATTGTGGGCAGCATGTAAATAGCATATTTAGACAGGTACGCGAATCTCATATGGTAATCCCACACACTCAGGCTACCTTGCCTCAGGTTCTCAAACTCAACAGCACGGGCTGCATTAGTCTCGGCAGGCAATTAATGATCAATGAAGGCATCGGCAAACTCACCCCACCTCGCCGGAGGGCTCCCTTCTTCACGGGACTCCTCCCATAGTTCAAACCAAGAATATGCCACCTCTTTCAGGCGATAGGAGGCCAATTCCACTGCCTCTGTTTTAGTAGCACGCATAACTCTAAGAGTCTTGTGCATCTCATCAATGAAATCCTGGGGATCTTCCTCTAGGTTATTACCCGTAAACACTGGAGGATCCAACTGGAGAAACCTGTTCACCCTGGAACCAGTAGAATCCCCTGGCTGACTGGAAGAAGTGGGTGCAACATTTGACCTCTGGGTCTGGGAAGCCACTATTTGAGCCAACATCTGTATGGCTCCCCTAAGATCAACATCAGAAAAACCAGAATCGGAAGCTGGAACTGGAGGTGGAATTGGTATATTAGTTGGAGGGACCGTTGCACCCTCAGTAGGTGTAGGGACATGTGCGGTCTGATCAGTTGTAGTAGAGTCAGGTAGTGTAGTAGCTGGAGGAATATTCTCACTCTTCGGGTGTTGACCCGCATCATCAATTATATGATCAACTGTCACTACTAGGGTAACATTGGATCTTTGGCCAGTTCTTGCCTTCTTCTTAGGCGCCACGTACTGAAAATTAGAGCAACTCAGGAGTTAAAAGGGGGAACAATCTTACAACCAGCTTTATCGCATGATCAAGAACATGAAAGAAGGGTATTATTCCAAAATGTCCATGTAGCATCCTAATTATAGATGTGGTCGACAACGCACCGATAATAAGGACTCTACTAGACACGGCTCCAAGACATCCTAGGACACTTTAAAACCTTAAGCTCTGATACCAAGTTTGTCATGCCCCAAAATTGAGGAGCGCGACCGGCGCTCAACCGAGTGCACCCGACCGAGCAAGCCTATTAGATTTCCTTCTACCCAAACTCATCCACGAATGAAGATAATACATATTTTCATTAATTAGACAAAAAGGTGTTCATGTTCACAATAACAATTCATTACCAATAGTTCCATCATTTTTAGTCGTCTTAACTAGAACAAGTAATACAACCACAACATAACGTAGTTTGTCTTTCCTTACACCAATACACAACCCACACTATGTCTACGGAGCCTCTATATATAAAGAAGAGTACAATGATAATGCCGGCAACAAGGCCCCAGCTATACCTCAAACCGAATACATAAAGTACAAAAGATACATGACCCTAGAATGAAGTGGGGCTCACCGAGTCAGCTGGAAAGAAGGTGTACTGCTATCACTAATCAATATCTCCTGTTGTGGAACCACCTGCATCTATTTGAAGATGCAGCGCCCCGGTAAAAGGGACGTTAGTACCTTCGAATAGCACTAGCATGTATAACTAAATAGTCTCTCAATAGAATGACAAATAATACAAACAAGATTATCATAATATCAATGAAAGCCTTAATTAACATCAAACCTTAATTTAGGATCAAGACAGTGTTCAGATTAATTCTCATATCTCACATTGGGAGATTTCTAGTATCGATATACCATTGTCCACAATACCATTATTCACAATACTATTATTCACAAAACCAGTACCACCGTACTCTTAGCATGGAGTCTGATCACGACCCGATCGGCTAGGCCATCTCATTAGAGACATTAACCACAATTTCTCTCAATATCAATACCACCTCTTTAACACGGAGTCCGATCACGACCCGATCGGCTAGGCTATCCATTAGGGACATCGACCACAATCATAATTTCAAATTATAAATTTCCAGCACAATCAACACCATGTGAGCGACATGGTATCCGATCACGACCCGACATGCTAGGCTGTCTTATTTAAGACATCAACCTTTTTATATCAATTATCGCATTTCGTATTACTTTCACCTCTTTTCATCTCATTGGAACTAATGGCCATAATTATAAGATCATTCTTCGTACATTGGCCATATTCAGTGTTTCATAGTCACCTTATCAATTTCAATTATCATCATCATCAACAATAACAAATACAATTCAAATTAAGGTGTGTAGTACACATGTGAGAAATTTAGAGTCTAAAGCACATAGAGATATTTCATAAAATTTGGCATAATAGCCTTCATTTGAAATTGACTTAAAGTCGAAACATTATTAATGCACAACCCATATTTTAACACATCCTCAATTGGTAACATAACATGAATAAAGCATTTGGGATGCTTGTTGAACATATATCTTTCAACTCAATCTTACTCGGAATAGCCAGTTTCGTAATGAATCACGCGGGACTTACATAATTTACATGAATATCATGGGATTCAATTCTAAGAGAAGAGTTTAGCCAACATACCTCACTTGAGCTTCCTTAAACTCTAAAACGTTCCAGAATTCTTAGCAACTTCAATCTATTGTAGAAATATAACAAATTGAATCAAAATTTGGAAGATGATCATAGTTCTAGCTCACTTGAGCATTTTATCAAACACTAGGTGTGCATAAGGTTTCAATGTCCTTTTTAAGAAGGATTCCATCATCCCACAACCCAAGTATTACCATTTTTAGCTCAACAATCTTCCTATACCCTTTGATAACACATGCATGTAAAATAAACAACTCTCATGCCCAAATATTACATTGCTAGTTACCCATTTTCAGAAGATTTCGAAATTAGTGTTTAGGGTGTAGAATCTTACCTCTAGGATAAAGACCTAGTGAGCTTCCCTTCTAAATCTTCCAAAACTTGAGCAAGAATTGAAGAAAATTATTGAAGAACATCTTCTCACTCTAGGGCACTCTCTCTCACTCTAAAATATCAGATTATGGCTCACAAATGGCCCAAAGAGTGTATTTAATGAAATAGGGTCGGGTTTTAAAACTCAAAAATGGAGCTCCGAAACAATTATGCGGTCGCATATGCGACCGCATATCGGTCGCATAATTGCTGATAAAATGGTCAAAAAAAGTTGTCTGTGTATGCGGTCTGCATAACTGTTATGCGATCGCATAATGCACCACATAACATTTATGCGGTCACATAGTCGACCGCATAATTGCTTCAAACTGACCTAATTAACTATCTCACTCTATGGCCATTTATTGATATCGTGGCTGAATTTTGATTTCGGAAGTTGTAGTAGGTCTGTTATGTCATTTATGCCTTGTGTGCCAAATTTTAGATCAATCCGAGGTATTTAGGCTTGTTCGCCATTAGTTTTGAATTTTGAAATTTCATTAACTTCATTAAGTCGATTTGAGGTGCGATTTATGATTTTGATATTGTTAAGTGAGATTTGAAACATCGAGTAGGTCTGCGTTATGATTTGGAACTTGCCTGCAAAATTCGGGGTCGTTCGGAGTTGGTTTGATAGCATTCAGATGCTTGGTTGTAATTCTAGAAGTTCTTGAGTTCTCCCTTCAAATTTCTTGCGTGTTGATGTCTGATTCATGGTTTCAGGTATTATTTTGGTGATTTGATCATGCAAGCAAGTTCGCATGATGTTTCTAGACTTGTGTGGATGTTTGGCGTGGAGCCCCGAGGGCTCGAGTGAGTTTTGCGGTGGTTTCGGAACATTTTTAGTTGCTATACTTTGGCTATAGGGGTGTACATTGAGATAGCAGGGATTTGGTCGCGATAGCTAAGAGAAAAATAGGATAAATGGAGTTGTGAATCGCGATCGCGGAAGCCTTCACGTGATTGCATAGAAGAAAATCGTTGTTGCACTGACGCGATTGCAATCAATAAGGAATTTGGAGATGATTCAAAAATGAAAGTTGTAGTCCTTTGTATCTAGTTTTCAGAAAATCAAACCATTTGTCATTTGAATTTTTGTACAAAAGGTTATGTCTAATAAACTACAGGATGTCTGAGAAGCGTTAGGAAGGGTCAAATGGATGTTTGTTCATCGCGATCGCGGGGAAATGGCCGTCATCACATAGGATAAAAATTGTCCTGCAAAATTTTGTACTCGCGATCGCAAGGTTTGTGATCACGATCATGAAGGGTACCCCTGGAACAATGTATAAAGTACTCTATTTCGAAGGTTTCATATATATATTTGCATATTTGGAGCTATGGAGCTCGGATTGAAACGAATTTTGAAGCGATTTTCACCATATGGATTGGGTAAGTGTTCTCCACTCATTTTTTATTATATTTCATGAATCTATCTACCTTTTTTTGGAATTTGATTGAGTATTTCGAGAGAAAAATTGGGAGTTTTAGTCTAAAGTTTCATAGAGTGAATTTTTGAGGTTTGAACATCGATTCAGAGTCAGATTTGGATGAAACTAGTATGGTTGGACTCAAAATTGAATGGGTTGTCGGATTTTGTAAGTTTTGTTGGGTTTTGATGTACGGGCCTGGATCTGGCTTATTATAGCGCTTGGGCTGAAAGAGCCCCTCCGGAGTTTGCACACCTACAGTAAGCGCAATGGATATTATATTTGGGATGGAGTTCCCTGGGCATGAAGTTGCCCTATATATTCACATTTGGGATGGCATTCCCTAGGCACGGAGTTTCCCTATATATTCATATTTGGGATGGATTTTCCTGGGCATGGAGTTGCCCTATTTATTCATATTTGGGATGGAGTTCCCTGGGTTGGATTGGCCCTATATAGTACTAAGTGAGTGACTGTCAGATGTTATTTATATTGAGGGATGGATCTTCCCTGGGTTGGACGTACCCCGTAAAGTACAGAATGATTGAGTACTTTGAGAGTGTGAGTATATTAGTTCATCACTAACATGCATAGCATTTGACATGCGTACTTGAAATACATGCATAGAGATGCATTTCCTTCTACTACCCGGTTTTTGGTGACATTCATGATTTTACCTGTATATTGACATGTAGGCATAGAGATGTATTTTTCTCATGCTATCTAAAGATGAAATATCTTATTTATTGTTGAAAGGTTTTTGGGAAGAATCACAGTTTTCAAACTTACCTATATATTTTTGAGGTTTTCTGTGAAATATTTGGGATCTACTGTTATACTTGAAAAGAATGCCTATTTTTCTTAACTGTGAATGAGGTGAGTTATTTCTTGTACCATATTTATTATACTGTTATGAACTTTTGTTGGTTATTGGAGTTTGACTCTGACCCTTGTCCCAACTCGTCACTACTTTGAACGTAAGGTTAGGTCTGTTACTTATTGATTACATGGGGTCGGTTGTACTCATACTACACTTCTGCACCTTGCGTACAGATATTGTATGTTGATGTTGCTGCATGCGGAAGGAGCTGGATCATAAGATGTACATGCGTTCCTAGTTATGGCTATTACTTATCCTTGGTAGCATTAGATTCGAATTATGTTCATTTACATTTCAAACAGATGTTGTAATTATTTCAATTCAGTTTTATAAACAAATTTAAATCTTAGATGCTCATGATTTGTACTACAAATCCTTGGAAAATACTTGTATAAAAGTAGTTGTATTATCTTTTCTTCTCTTAATATAATCTCATTTGAGTTGGTTTTCTGTTAACTGGCTTACCTAGCGCGTTGGGTTAGGTGTCATTACGGCTAGTTGGATTTTGGGTTGTGGCAAGTTTGTATCATAGCTCTAGGTTCATAGATTCTACGAGTCATGAGCAAGTGTCTAGTAAAGTCTTGAGGATCGGTATGATGACGTCGATACCTATCTTCGAGAGGTTATAGGGAATTTAGGATAAAGATCCCATCTTTCTTTCCTTATCGTGCGGTATTGATTCAGCTTGAAGCGTAACTCTTTGAATCCCATCCACGCATCCGTGTGTACATGAGAGCGCTCAGTATCAGCTGTACATCGACGTCTTATGAATCCTTGGGTGAGGTGCGAGATGTGATTTTTGTATGTTGATGATGGGCCAATCTTGATGACTTGAGGCCGGGTTTTGACTGTAGCTTGAGCACGGGTATTTCAGTTGTTTGAGCACGTGCTTTTGGACTTATAAGTTCGGCACTATCTCTATTTGTAGAATTTGCGGCTCGATGAGCGGTTGGATGGCTATATTATGAGTATGATATGATTGCACGATGTGTTTAGATGGTTTGATTGTGACAAGACTAGTTTTCTTGAAATGTAAAAAAAAGGACTATTGGGTGCTAGATTGTTGTCTTGATGTGACATATAGTCTCGAGTTATGAGTGTGTTGAAAGATTTTTCATGTTGTTTAATTGTGGAACGAAGTAGATTTTCATGTCTTGTTATGAGTTCAGAGTCAGGAAGATTTAGTGATGGAGTAGTAATCGTGGTTGCGAATGTCACGCCCCGACCTCGGGGAGCATGACCGGTGCTCAACCGATATACCCTAGCCGAGCAAGCATGCTAGATGCCTCTACCCAGCCTTTCCCATTGACAATATGAGAATCAATACAAGTGATAGACATGAGAAAAGTCAAGTATTCCACATTCTTTTTCCATTACTCAAAGGATATTAATTTATAATTTTCAAAATATTACAAGATTATAGATATGATGAAAAGCATGTTTGCACAAATACTAACACTTATCAGTTTAATTCCCAATATCAAACACCACCCACAACCTGTCTATAGAGCCTCTAAGTACAACAGAAGAGTAGTATGGAAGTGCCAGCGACAAGGCCTCGGCTATACCTCCAAACATAAAGTATAAAGTCAAATTACATGAAGCCCGGAATGGAGTAGGGCTCACCAAAATATGCTGAATAGAGAGTAATTGCTAAAGAGGATCAAAACCGCCCGCTGACAAACCATCTACATCCATTGAAGATGCAGCGCCCCTGACAAAAGGGACGTTAGTATATATGGAATAGGACTAGTATGTAAAGCTAAATGTCCACTTTCAAAATACAGTGCCAATATAAGAAAGGGAAAATCATATAAGCAGTAAGTCACAATCAACAATATCCAAATACCTAGTTAAAACATAACAATTTTTAAAATACGAAATAATATATATTTTGGGTTGGGAGATCATTAATACTGATATACCACCGTGTTTTCAGCACGGAATTCGATCACGCCCGATCGGCTAGGCCATCTCCCCATGAACAATGTCGTTTGACATGTGGTGCGAAAGAAAGGTGTTACCAAGAGTAGTACCAGCATGTGCGCCACATGGCGTCTGATCTCCACTCGATCGGCTAGGCCGCCTTCTCACATATGCCGTGTGGATTGACTTTCCAATTCCAGCTAATATCAACCTCATCCCAATTAAGAGGAATAATCACAATCACATCAATATCTCAATATCATACCAAACAAGGGGAATAATCACAATCCGCCCCTACACCGGCACATGTAGTTTCGGGTATGGGCCTTATGACCCACCCTTTCTGGTTTGCTAATGATACTCCCAAAAACATTTTTGGTTTGTACACAGGGGAAACAAAAGAAAAAATATATTTTATATTCATCTCATTACCTTTCACACAATATATTACCTCGTTAGTAACTTCAACCATTCACAACATCATTATAATTTCATTGGCTCTCTTGGCCATACTTATGATTCCTCATCCCAAGGCACGGTGGTCGTATCTTATATTCCATACTTTAATTTTTTTACTTTCAAGGATCATCAACATAAACATAAACATCAACATATAGAATATTCTAAAAATCACAGCTTTAAGTTCATTAGTAATGAAGACTTTAAACACAATGGATTTCTTTTCAAGAAATGGAGTAAAATGGTTGGCAGTCGAAGCACAAATTAAAATCATAAACGAGTAACACCTCATTTAATCTTGAAATACTTTTCTCCAAAAAGGCGAAATACACAATTTCAACTCATGAATATATATATATATATATATATATATATATATATATATATAAAGAGCTAAAGACCCATTGGAAATACTTACAAAGTATAGCATTAGTTAAAACAACCACGTTTGGGCATAAGTATAACTCTCATTATTGGCATGGTGGCCACACTTTCCATCTCCAACCCCCTCCTTTCACTTTCAAGCATCCTTATAGATTATCAACAAAAATGCATTTTTACTCAAGACTTTAAATACACATTTGAGCTACTATGCAAATTAAGGGTCTTAGGCATATCTGATTTCTTACACAATTCGACATGCTAGTTTTTATTAGAATAACGTTTTCAGATCATAACATATTAACACACAGCACATGCTTAAGCACCTTCTCAACTAGCAACTCAACATATAAGAAAGTTTGGAATACAAATTGAACGCATATATATTTTGACACAATGCTTATTCGGAATAATCAATTTATAATGAGCAACACGAGGCTTATAAGTCCATTGTGGGGGTCCAATTCTAAAAGATAAGTTTAGACAACATACCTTGTTTGAGCTTTCCTTAAGTTACTACAATGTCCCAACACTTCTAGCAATAACAATCTATAGAAAGATAGCAAAAATCAGATAGTAATTAGAAGGATTCACATGGTGTAACTCTCTTAGGAATTTTGTCAAAAACCTAGTATGCAAAATAGATTACAAAGATCTACAATGGTAATCCCTTCCTCCCTCCACCAATTTCAACAAAAAAACTAACCAAAATGGTTCATTAATCCCACATACTACAACCCATGGTCACATGCATGGCCTATTTCCAACCCCTACAATATACTAGAACTCATAACCTCTTGCATAAAAGCTTAGAAGTAGGACTTACCCGGATAGATGATAATCTAGTGATTGGTTTCCTTGATTCTTGAAGGTTGGTGCAAGATTGGACGATTAGAGTGTTAGGTTTCCTCCTTATCTCTCTAAAATGCTCTTACCTCTCTCTAAAATCATCAAGTAATCGCCCCAAAATAAGACCAAAGGCTATTTATCAAAATGGAGTCGGTCTATAAAAATAGGAAAATGGACCCTCCGAACTCAGGTCTGTGGTCGCAGAATGGACCGCAAACAGATATGCGGTCCGCCAAAATGATGCCCGACAACTGGAATGGTCTGGACAGGTATGCGACCGGTCTGCGGTTCGCAGACCACTTATGCGGCCGCAGAATGGACCGTATAATGACCAAACAAAATTCTTCGTGCCAAATACGGAAAATGCGGACCGGGAAATGGATATCTGATCGCACAATGGACCGCAAAATGGTCTTCAAAATTTAATAATTTGTTGCTCAACTCCACGATAATTGTGCGGCCCACAAAACGGTTCTGTGATCGCAAAATAGACCCCATAATTGCCTTTTTCTGCCAAAAATATACATCCAACACCTCGATGCATTCTTTAACCCAAAATGTCTGTACCGCGGCGAGCAAGCTCGCCGCGAAGATTAACTACTACTTTTGTACTCATTACCCAACTTCGCCACCACAAAACTAAGATTCCTTGGCGAAATTTTACGAGGCCTTACATCATCCCCCACTTAGGATCATTCATCCTCAAATGAGGAGTAGAGTCCGTCCAGAACACCCAACATAATTCATTTCTCCTTTCACACATCATAAATCCCCAAATTTGACTAACTCCCAAATATTTTTAGAAATTTTGGCAGAGTCTCCCCTGTAATTGGCCTACCCACCTATCAGATAACCACCAAAACAAGTCCTAACAACACATCCACAACTGAATAAAGTATCACCATATATTTTAATAACACCGACCTCAACATCAAGAGCATTACATTAACAGAAGTGGTGTCTTGACATAAATTGTACACATTTAAATGATAACACATAGAAAGTACCTTTTGAACTACAACCATTTGGCTCTACAAATGAGTGAGAATATTCCCTTTTCACAAAACCCTCGGCCTTCGAGGTGATCTCCTCGACTCACAGACTTGGCCACAACACTTTGATGGAGGCAATCTCACCTTCCGAACTTATCTAACAAGGATGACAATTAGGTACCTCTCATAAGCAAATTACCCATTAACTTTACCTTCCATAGCTTCCACTGGAATTATAGACAAATGACTCCTAACTACCTTTCCGGGCATAGACATAAGAAAGACCGGGTGTATGGAGAACAACGATGAGGACACATCACACTCATAGATTGGCCTATTTCTTTCAAGATTCCATAAGGCCCAATGTGTACTACACTTACTTTACCTTTATTAATAATGAATATAATATCTTCATGATGAAAATCTTGAAAATCATCCTTTCACTTCCTTCCACTCTAAATCTCTACGCCGAACACCCAAACTAAACCTTTGGCGACTTTCAACAATTATACTACAATGTGTTAGAATGAATATGACAATAGAGTTGCTACCCAATATGTTTGATTTTGGAATAATTCTTCTTCTTGGACATTCTTGAACCTACAACTCTCGATAGATTTACTACAAATAAGAACAATGAGGTTCGAGATTGGACTGGAATTATTCAAGAATCCATCAATGTACCGAGAAGGGCATTTTAGGAAATTATATCCTAAGAGACATGAAGGTTACTACCAATAGCGATGACATGGTTAATCATCATGATGATATCATTGGTTAGAAAGGTTCTAATGGGTGATATGATGCTCTAGGGAGAAAGGTACCCTTGGTCTTGACGGAGATCCTATTAAGGACCCTTATGAAAAAGGAAGTGTTGTAGCAACATATGGAAGGATGCGACCTCTCATGGTTATCCAACAAATGTCAAGAAACTAGCACAATGAATTCACTAACTAAGGAATACAGTTAATATATGTTGTAGAGGTGTAAAGAGAAAATGAACATTTTTTACGAGCTAGACATGTTTATGCTATATTAACTCCCAAACTGCAATATAAGGCCACATCATGGGCAACTACAATACTTGGAACAAAGTGAGCTACTTACTGCGTAATGTCCTAAGAGGACAAGAATGTTATATTAAGATGGGAAAAATAAGATCTTCCTATGACGGATGTGTGAGGATCTCAAATTTCATAGAGACTTGATGCAAACAAGTGACCATTTCAATTGACATGTATAGATATAATAAGTGCTAAGATATGCTCTTTTGTTACTAGATAGTGAAAAGGGTCTATGACAAAGTTAACAAAGGGAGTAAAGTGATTCCTTAAATCCTACGAGCCACATACACATAAGAGGGAGAGAGAGGCTCAAGAAAGATCTCAACACTAGGCTATCTCAAATTAGATTTGACACCACGTAGGTAAACATTGTGATGGTGTACGCATAAGCACAAGTGAGCAGATGTTGAGAATTTAGGGAAGCAAGTGGAAAGTATTAGCCTAGGGTTATAACTCAATTCAAGGACATAATTATAGAGCTCAATCCCGCAATAGGTTGTAAATAAGAGAATTTGTGATAATGAGGCTTCACAAATGATAGGTCTCGTTCAAAGGGTATATAACTACTACATCTGTACTCATTACCCAACCTCGGCACCATAAAACTAGGATTCCTCGAAAAAATTGTACGGGGCCTTACAGCGAATAGGTATAGGAAGATGCCAATTTGAGGCCAAGCAGTTGGGTTATCTCCTGCGGAATAATCTACGGGGGTGTGATCCTTATAATGTTGTGTGGAGTTTCTTTTCTACCAGTAGGGTATATGTGTTGAGATTTGAATTTGAATTTGGTTGAGAAAGTCGACCTGACCATCACGTGGATGTACATGGGCTTAGTAGATGATTTGAGGTGCTATATGGTTTGTGTTATGTGAGCTTATAAAGGATTTAGTTGAATCTCCCTGCGATATTATGGTAGTAATAGAGTATGGGTATTTTGAGTTATAAAGTGTTTTGATCTATGGCTTTGAGCCAAGTGGGTAAGTCTGCTATCACTGATTTGATTGCGTGGTTATGTGTTGTACTGGTTTTGGTTTGAGGCATACTTGTGAATCAGATATGACTAGGAGAGGTAGAGAGCGATGATGACTCGAGTAAAGGAATTTCTGGATACGGGTTATGTTACACTTTATGGGTATATAGAAATCATGGAATGAGTTGAGTTGTTATTTGTGACAGATGTAGTGTGCACGGTGTATGAATTTGCTCGGTTGCGTTAAGGCAGGATTACTTCTTTGGGGTGTTATGATGCTAATTAAGCATAGGCAGTTCGGCCTGTTTGGATGGTGCAATTGATATTTGAGCATAGTGGATGACTATCGAGAAAGTTCTAATGGATTCAAAATTTTTATGTAGCTATCGTGAATTTTTTCGGATTTGTATACGGCTAAAATCTAAGATTTGCATCGCATGGTGTCAGGACTTGCGGTATTTCTATATCATTATGGGTTTTACATTTCAGTATTAGAAATGTGAAGAAAACGACTTTAGATTCACAGAAGGTCTCTTCAGAGTGGGTGTCTCGGTTGTGGTATTTTTGGGGTGCTTAAGAGGGAATACAGCGGCTTATAGGCCTTAGGGCAGTGTGGTTTTATACTAGGATCTCGTGGGTGAGTTTTGGTTAAGGATCGTGGTGTTCTAGCAAGGGAAGTGTCCAATTTAGGGTAATTCGGAAGGAACTTAGAGAAATAGGACAACTTGGTAATAGCTTGGATCAGCACGGTAATGGATATTATCGATTCTTTGGGTACTTATGATGTGATGAGCCTCTACAGATGTTTTGTGGTTGCTCTTGGGTTTTGGCAACTTGCGTAGCTTTATTATGTGCAAATGTATTCCAAAGCGTTCTTAACGGTTTCTACCATGGTTCGAGTTGTATATTTCCTACTAGCGTGAAGAACATGTTACATATTGTAATTTTCTCCTGGATGAGATCAAATATAAGGTTTCTGACTGATCGGGTATGGCTTAGAATTGATTATAAGATTCTCACACTTTTCATATGATGGCATGATAGATGCAGTATGTTGTGTGGGATTTATATTTGCATGTGCAAGGTCACGATTCATAGTTGGAGGGAAGGTCATGAATTTTGGACAGCATGGACAATTTCAGATATTTAGATGAATGGTATAACTACTAGGTAATTCCTGAGAAGGGTGGGCATTTTAGAAATCACACTGTGTGTTGACTTACGGATGCTTCCTTGGTATTGCGGTACTCTCCTGGTTGATGTTCAAATTTTGTGTGTGGCATGGAAGAATTATAGAAATATCTCTTGTGGGGATGATTGTGTGTGAGGGATGTATTAATCGTTCGCGTGGTGGAGTTGGTATTTGCTATAGTGATTCATGTGTTCTATGGATTTGGTGACTGGGAGTTCTCGGAAACAAATTATTTCGGGGTTGCGGACTATGAAGGTGTAGCCAAAGTTAGCTATATGGTAGCACGTACTATGGTTAGTCATGATGGACTTTCGGAAGGCTATTTATCTAATTGGGGATGACCGAAGTTGATTTGGGGGCTCATTGGTAGGCCTAATGAGGATGTGTACTCTACACCGGGTCAGATTGGTTGACTCTGTACTGCTATAGTTGAGGGATGTGCCATTCGGTTAGAATTGATATTATTTGTATCTGATATGTTCTATGATTTACTCTTTTATGACACGAGGGGCAGTGATTTGTTGGTTATACGCATACATGGTATGGTTCTATTTTAGGATTCGAGCGAAGTGGTTATTGGGATGTGGAATGGTTGATTGCGCCTTGGTTATGGCCTTTTCAGGTTGTGGTATATTGTGTTATTTTCTTCTCCGTTATTATGGTCATGCACCTTGGGTACTTGATGTCAAAATGCGCGTGGTTGTTGATTTTGAGCTTTGTGGCTTAAGGTATTGACTAATGTTAGGATGGGGTAGCGCATTGCAGTTGAGTTATGTTGAGATATTATCCTTTGTGATTGATTCATGTGTCTTGGTTCTACTATTTATGATCGGCTCAGAGCATTGCGGTTGTAGTGGTACTTGTTGAGCTTGCGGGGCGGTTTTTACATTAGAGTCATTTTTCATTTTTGGGTGTATAGAGTTATTGTGTAGTGGTGCACGGATTGCACAGTTTGTGGATCTAGGTTGAATTGGTGTTGTACGTTAATAAAAAGGTTGTGTTTGATGAGATGAGGTCATTGGACCTAGAATAGGTACTATCGGATTTGATTGCAGTATGTATAGAGGAATAATATCGAAGGTGAACTTAGAATTTAGACTACGGTTCTTGTCAGACGATAGAGGGCTCCATGACTTGTTGATCTGATGAGTGGTTATAAGTTTCTGCTTCTTTCTTTTATCATCTACATTGTACTAAGTTATTGAACAAGGTTTCATTTGATATGAATTTTTTTAGTATTGGGTTGGTTATCGAGCAGTTACGGTGATTAAAAATTATTGCTATGAGTATTCGAGTTATGTGGTTGTGTCTTGGGTGATGGTTATGGCTTGATGCAGTGTGTTCAGAATTATACAGTGTGTAGAAGCGAGATTCGAGTCTTATAGGAAATTTTGGGTGTTGAAAAATTAGATTCTAAGGTTATGGGCTCAAGTTGTGTTGAAGATCGTCAGCTAGGTTGTTTTGTCAGGCTTATATGGATTAGGGTGATGTGGGATCACCCCCGAGTATGTGCATAGCAAGGTTACTCAGCGATTTGATGGCTTCGGAACGACTCTTGAAACGTTCGAGGACGAACGTATATTTAAGTGGGGGGAGAATGTAACGACCCGACCGATCGTTTTTAGCAATTGCATTTCGCTCGGTAGTTTGGGGGCACAAGTAGCTCTGTATGACGTATTATGACTTGTGTGAATTGTTGGCATTGGTTTTCAGGTGTTTCAGAACTTGTTTGGAAGAATGAACTTCATTGTTGAAGCTATAAGTTAGAAGAGTTGACAAAGTTTGAATTTTTAGTATTCGACCTCGGATCGGAGTTTTCATGATTCCGTTAAGTTCGGATGGTGATTTTGGACTCGGGTGTAGGTCCGGATTTACATTTGGATAATTCTAAACGGTTTTGGCACTAATTGGCGAAAGTTGGAAATTTGATGTTTGGATATATTCATAGGTTTGACCGAGGTTTGACTTTATTGATATCGGAGCCAGATTTTGATTCCGGAAGTTATATAGGTCCCTTATGTCATTTATTACTTGTGTGCCAAATTTGAGATCAATCCGAGGTGTTTAGGCTTGTTCACCGTTAGTTTTGAATTTTGAAAGTTCATTAACTTCATTAAGTCGATTTCAGGTGCGATTTGTGATTTTGATGTTGTTAAGTGCGATTTGAAATATCGAGTAGGTCTGCGTTATGATTTGGATCTTGACTGCAATATTCGGGGTCGTTCGGAGTTGGTTTGATAGCATTCGGATGCTTGGTTGTAATTCTAGAAGTTCTTGAGTTCTCCCTTCAAATTTCACACGTGTTGATATCCGATTCATTGTTTCGGGTGTTATTTTAGTGATTTGATCGTGCGAGCAAGTTCGCATGATGTTTCTAGACTTGTGTGGATGTTTGGCATGGATCCATGAGGGCTCGGGTTAGTTTTGGGGTGGTTTTTGACAATTGTTTGGCCATTTTTAGTTGCTAGGTTTTGGCTACAGGGGTGTACATTGTGATAGCGGAGATTTGGTCGCGATAGCGAAGAGAAAAATAGGAAAAATGGAGCTGTGAATCACAATCGCGGAAGCCTTCACGCGATCGCATAGAAGAAAATCCATGCTGCACAGACCCAACTTTGGAAGCTTGTAACTTGCAATCTATAAAGAATTTTGAGATGATTCAAAAATGAAAGTAGTAATCCTTTGTGTCTAGTTTTCAGAAAATCCAACAGTTTGTCATTTGAATTTTTGTACAAAAGGATATGGCTAATAAACTTTAGGCTATCTGAGAAGAGTTGGGAAGGGTTAAATGGAAGTTTGTTCATCGCGATCGTGGGGAAATGGCCGCGATCGCTGATGGTAGACTATAATTGTATGCTTTAGTTTCTTGTCACACTCTAATTTACTGCACTTTAGATGATTTTGAGCCTTAATCACTAGTGTTTGGCTCTAATTATATGTTTAATGCTTGTAGAAGTGATTCCGAGCTATGTAGATGTTATAGGATGAATTCTTGATATTTTGGTGCTTTGAAGTCTGAGTAAAAACCCAATGATTAAGTTGAAATCGAGTTCGGGGATCAACAGACAATAGTGTATTCAAAAAGAGAAACGAAGAATCGAGTCGGACGTCACCCAGGTATGCGACCGTGCACTAGGCGCGCATGGGAGGAAGAACACTACACAAAGTGCGCGGCCATATGCGCGAGCACACTCCCAGGTGCGCGGTCGCGCACGTCTAACTCCAGAAAGAGTCCTATTTCGCGTAGGAGAAGGTGTGTTCATTTGGGCCCAACCCTACTTGGTATATATTCATGGAAAAACGGTAATTTTGGGACTTTTCACATACTTTAGACCTAAGGAGGGTAAGGAGAAGTGGGATAAGCAAGAGCACAAGGATTTAATCATTCAATCGTCACTCAAGAAAAGAGTTTGGATGGTTGTATGTTTTCCTTTAACTTAAACTTATTTGTGATGAATTACTCCATATATATGGAGTAGTTCTCTTTAGGGACTATTTTCCTTTAACTTAAACTTATTTGTGATTATAACTCTAGTTTTTATGTATAAATGTTTTTGGATGATGTAATTGTTGCATCTATATTCAAATGTTCAGGTAATCGAGAGAGGCATAACTTGTGATATCGTTGCATTCTTAGTAATCAAAAGAGGCTAATTGAATTATTGCTTAATCCTAGTTAGGAGGATAATCGAGAGAGGTTCTCCTAAAGACCAATCCATTACGAATTCTTGCATATCTTCGCTGAGCTTAAATTGGTTCATATTGTGAGGTTGAGACTTAATCGAGAGAGGCGTTTCTACTAAACGTTTGAACTACTAATTGAGTGAATTCGAGAGACTAACTTGAACATTAGAAGTGAATTAACTAGATTTAAATCCCAGATATTTATTTTACACATATCCAATCAATCCCTGTTTTCTCCCATTAATATCTTCCTTGTTGACTTTTGTTTGAGTGTCATTCGTCAATAAGTTAGATTCTTAGTTAATTTTAGTTTTAGTCACATAAATCTCAACTATTGATCATCTTGGATAGCAATCAAGCAATAAACTACAAAAATATTGTTTAACTCCAATCCCTATAGATACGATATTATATTATACTATATTCGACTAGCGAGCATATTTAAGTGTGTGTTTTGCGCTCGTCAATTTTGGCATCGTTGCTGGGGATTGACAATTAATAGTGTTTGAAATAGTTTGTAGTGCTAATTCAGGAATTTTTCTTTTTATTTTATTTTTCTCTTTTTACGTTTTTGGTGTTACTTGATTATGCGCAGGCTACAGGTTAGATTGGTGCATGACTCGAACCTCTGGGAAGGAAGTGCCCCCTTATGAACCAGAAATCGAGAAACAACTGTGACAGCTGAGGAAGGAAAGAAATCTCCCCGAGAATACACAGAAGGTTGGGCAATCCTCAACCAAGGAAGTTATGGTGGGAGATGAGGATAATGTTGAATTGGCTGCAAAAGAGGCAGCCCAGCAAAGAGAAAAAGATGCACGAGATGCTGATGAGACACCTCTTAGAAATGCACAACTTGTCTATGAAGAGGAGAAGGCTCGGAGAATTGCTCAGAATCTACCTTTGGGTGCAGACCAATTCAGAAATATAGCTCCTGGTGCTGGGAGACCACTGGGTAATTATGCTAGACCAGTCTTCAACCAAGGCTTATCAAGTGTGAGACCAACTCTAGTTGCAGCTAACAATTATGAGTTAAAGTAGGGGTTGCTTCAAACCCTTCAAAATAGTAGTGTCTTCAGAGGAAAGATAAACGAAGATCCAAACAGTCATCTAATAGACTTCGAGGAGATTACGAACACCTTTCAATACAATGTTATGTCACAAGATGCCGTTTACTTAAGGGTGTTCCCCTTCAAACTCAAAGATGATGCAAAGCACTGGCTTCGAAGCTTGCCTAATGGATCGATTAGAACACGGGATAAGATGACCAGAAAATTTATTGATAAATATTTCCCATCAGCTAAGACGGGCAAGTTGTGAAGAGAAATTCATAACTTTTGCCAGAACGAGACTGAAACTGTGTTTGAAGCCTGGGAGAGGTTTAAGGAGATAGTGTGAAAATGTCAACATAGCGGCATTGAACTGTGGTTGCAACTCCAGGACTTTTGGGATGGATTGACACCCGCCGCTCATAGAACATTGAGCAATGCAGCTGGAGGCCCGTTGATGAAGAAGACTCCAGAGGAGATAGTCACAATTCTAGATGAGTTATCTGAAGATGCAAATCAGTGGCCCTATGAAATTGCTGAAAAAAGAAGATCAACTAGTGTTCACCAGGTTGATGCTAACACATCTGTGCAGATACAACTTGATGCCATGGAGAAAGAGATAAGGAAGTTGACCTTAGCTTCAATATAGAGTGAGAATCATGCAGCTTGTGATATATATGGAAGAGTTAATGTTGTTGGGAATTATAACTTCAATGCAATGGGTCATAAGCACCCCGATTTTTTTATGGAGTTCACCTGGGGGGTACTGCAAATGCATGGCAACAAAACAATCCCAGATTTCAAGGACATGTAGCTCCTGGTTTTGTGAAATGGTCGAGGCCGCAGTTCCATCCTCAACAGTAAATTGAGTCTGGGTTAGAAGATCTACTGAAGTCCTTCATTGTCAAGACAGAAGAGAGATTAGATGCTCATGGTTCAGCTATCAAGGAACTTCGCACTGGTTTGCAAAATTTGGAGAAGCAAGTGGGATAAATTGCAACTGTATTGTCCGAGCCAGGGACTCTGCCATCTGACACTGAAAGAAACCCCAAAGAAACGGTTAATGTTGTGACCTTGAGAAGCGGGCAAGTGTTGAAAGATCCCACTCCAGTCCAAAAGGAGGTGGTACCTGAAAAAGAAGTTGAGGAGAAGATGAAAAATGAAGTTGATAAGAAGAAGAAAGGTAAGAAAGAAGCTGAGAAAAATAAGGAGGAGGAAATTTCAAGAAGGGAGGAATCTAATAAGAGGGAGCACATGCCCGCTCTACCTTTTCCCTAAAAGTTGTATAGAGAAAAGATGGACAAGCAGTTTGAGAGTTTCTTAGAGATGCTGGGACAATATAATGTAAACTTGTCATTCACAGAAGTTCTCTCACAAGTGCCAACTTATGCCAAATTCTTAAAGGAGATCCTTATAAAGAAGAGTAAGATAGAAGAGACCTCAGTGGTCAAGCTCACCGAGCATTGCAGTGCAGTCTTGCACAACAAACTCCCACAAACGTGTGGAGATCCAGGGAGTTTTACTATACCTTACTCATTAGTCACTCTTACTTTTGAGAAGTCTTTATGTGATTCTGGTGCCTTAATTAATTTAATGCCTTTGTCTATTTATAGGAAGGTGGAGAATGAGCTTTGAGAGATAAGGTCTGCGCCAATATCTTTGCAGCTGGCTGACCAAATAACTATAATACCCGAGGGAATAGTGGAAGATATCTTAGTTCGAGTAGATAAGTTTGTATTTCCTGTAAATTTCATTGTGGTGAAGATGGAGGAGAACAAAGAGGTTCCCATTATTTTAGGAAGACCATTCTTAGCGACGGGCAGATCAATATTAGACATACATGATAGAAAGCTCATGCTTAGAGTGGTTGATGAGACGGTGACTTTCGAGATGAATGTGGAGATGGGGGTGAGAAAGGAGAAGCCAGCTGCAAGTGTAGAGTGGAGAGTAAAAAGCTCGAAAGAGAAGGTCCCAGTGATTAAGAACGACAAGTGTGGGGTGTACCCCAAGAAAGTTGAGAAGAAGTTGTCTGCGTGGATGTGTACACTAGTTCGGGCAAGAAGAATGGAGCCCGACTTTGACTTAGACCCAGACTAGATATTCAAGGAAGTTTTCTCTACCTTATGCTTTTTAATTGTGTCACGACCCAAGTCGTCATGGCGCCGGACACCATTGTCAGGCAAGCCAACAATAAATACTAAATTGGGTTCTCATTTTTATTACTTTTGAAATCATATTTTCCTTTAATATACATAGTAAAGAATGGGGATTTACATAATAAATAATAATACTTTTAACAAGTTCACTAGAGATTGGATCGCGTCGCACGTCCCTCGGCAGTGTACACGTCACTATGGATCGGGACGTACGACCTCGGTAGAAATCATGCATAATAATAATAATAAGTACATGATACTTTGCTATTTTAATTGCAGCTTGTGAATTTAATTAATAGATTGGGAATTGTTGCATTTGAAGGAATTTAATTATTTCTGTTGGTTAAATAAAATTATTGTTAACTCTGTGAATCATGTTGATTTAAATATTTCTATTTTTATGTTATTTATTATACTGGGTACACGTTGTTTACGTACTCATGCTACACTTGCTGCAGAATTTTGTGCAGGTACGTATATGTCTAGCGGCGTTGTGGGCGCAGAGGTGTGGTTAATACGGACACTTAGGTGAGCTACATTCTACATTACGATCCGCAGCCAGTAGAGTCTCCTTTAGAGTTATTTATATTATTTCTGTCTAATTTGTATTCCGGACAGTTGCTGTATTTTATTTTATATTCCTAGTAAATGCTCATGCACTTGTAACACTGAGTTTTGGGAGGATTATGGGCGGCATCTATACTGCCGAGGCATTCGGCCCGCTCCACAAGAAAGGAGGACATTTTCTTATGTACCTCCGGAATGAGAGTTTATTTATTGATAGATTAGTACGAGAGGATGCACAATTTCCTTTAACAATTAAATAATTTATACAGAAAAATTAAGTATATTAGATTTCCATCTTTTAGTATATTTTCCTAACAATTCACAATATGTTTTAAATAATTTAATTAAATAAAGAATATAATTTACACAAGTAATTCATGATTTGAGTCCTAAACTACCCGAACTTTAGCATAAATAGTAGCTACGCATGGACTCTCATCACCTCGTGCGTACGTAGCCCCCCCACAATTAGCAACAATTATTAATTTAATCACATATGGGGTAAATTCTCCTTCACAAGATTAGACAGGAGACTTACCTTGTCTCAAAGTCAACTTCCCGATCACCACGTCGCATTAAATTTCTAATTCGATGCCGAAAAATCCGAAACTATCCAAATGTTATAAAAAATAATTAATACATTCTCAATAAATGTATTAAATTAATTACCCAAGCCAAAATGGAAAAATTCCTAAAATTCACCTCGGGTCCACGTGCCCGGATTTCAAAAATATTTGGAGAAAATCGTTACCCATAATCTCAAGAACTCAATTATACAAATTTCCATCCAATTCCATAACCATTTTCGTGGTTAAAATCGCATTTCTATTAAAACCTAGGTTTTTCACCTAAACCCTTGATTTCCACAATTTACAGGTTATAATCTACCCATAATCTATGTATTTAATTCAAAGTGTGTAGAATTAACTTACCTTCGAGTTGCTAGTTGAAATCCCGTCTCAAAAATCTCCAAACATCATCCAAGAATGAAGAAAAGAGCAAAAATGCTCAAACCCCCATTTTAATACTCACTGCCCAGCGATCTTCGCACCCGCGATGATTTCTTCGCACCTGCAGTCTTCACACCCGCGAAAAAACTCTCGCGCCTGTGATGTCCGTGAATGCAATGGATTTCTTCGCACCTACGGCCGTCGCACCGGCTGTAAAATTCTTCGCAGTCGCGGTCTTCGTACCCGCTGTAAAATTCTTCGCAATCGCGGTCTTCACACCCGCTGTAAAATTCTTCGCACCCGCGGTGCCTGGACAGCCCATGCATTTCCGCTTCTGCGACTCATGCCTCACTTCCGCAAGCTCGCACCTGCGGCCCTTTTTGGTGCAGGTGCGATCGTACCAGATGTCCAGCTGCTTCAGCTCCTCCTCCAAATCCAAATTTGATCTGTTAAGCATCCGAAACTCACCCGAGGCCCCCGAGACCCCATCCAAACATACCGACGAGTCTTAAAACATCATACGAACTTAGCCGAACCTTAAAATCACATCAAACAATGCTAAAAACACGAACCACCCTCCAATTCAAACATAATGAACTTTGAAACTTTAAATTTCTACAATCAATGACGAAACCTCTCAAATCACGTCCGATTGACCTAAAATTTGGCACACATGTCATAATTGACATTACGGACCTACTCCAACTTCCAGAATCAGATTCCGAACCTGATATCAAAAAAGTCCACTCCCGATCAAACTTCTTAAAAACCTTCAAATTTCTAACATTCGCCAAATGACTCCAAAATGACCTACGGACCTACAAATTAATATCTGGACGCGCTCTTAAGACCAGAATCACAATACGGAGCTATTCCCCTACTCGAAATTTCAAACGGACCTCGATTACTCCAAAACCTACTCCAAACCAAATTTAAAGAACATTAAACCTTTAAATAGTTGATTTTTTTACTATCAATCGCCAAAACGCTCCTGGGTTGTCAAAAACCTAATTCGAACATACGCCCAAGTCCAAAATCATCATACGAACCTATTGGAACCGTCAAATCCCAATTCTAGGGTAGTTTTCTCAAAATGTTGACCGAAGTCAAATTTGCCATTTTAAAGCCAAACTAAGGAATCAATTGTTACGATTTCAACCCGATCACTTCCAAATTCCGAACCAACAATCCCCGCAAGTCGTAAATTAATAAAAACACATACCGGGGAGTCTTATTTAGTGGAAGGGTGTTCTAACAATCAAAACGACTGGTTAGGTCGTTACATTCTCTCCCACTTAAATATACATTTGTCATCAAACGTGCTAAGGATTGTTCCGGAGTTGTCCAAAATCACTGTTTAACACTTTGTGCACCTACCCGTGCTACCACACCCAGTTGAGCACATTATCTTGAGCCAATATAAAGATTCAATTAAGCCTTAGATCACAATTCTAACATCCAGAATTCTCCACCATACATGTTTCCAACCTACGAACACCGTATCAATCACTACACGATGCACCAATACAAGATTGCATACCTTTGTTGAATTTAGACCATGCACCGCACCATTCACATGACCATAATAACATCCTCCGATAACAATAGCCGAAATTCCATGAATCTGATATCCACAACACACCTCATGATACATATAAGTCCTGTTCCAACTCTTGAAATGCTTCCACGATGGAAGAAATGTATAGAAATTCATAACCAACTGCCGAGTGAACAAATTATTGAGTTTCTCCTTCTGACAAGAACCATTGCCTAATTATGAACCAAATAACGATATTTTCTCTTTAATATGTTTCATATAAATTTGCTTGCACTGATCCTAGGTCCAATAATCTCGTCTCCCCCAGCATAAGCTACTCAGGCAGTAAGCCACCTTAGATACTACCAAATATCTCATTTGATGCCACAATGTGCCCAACAACTACAAACTCGAATGCGATACATAAAGAAAACGAACTCCCACGCAACTAATTAAACAACCGAAAGGATGTTATGAACCCTTCCCAGAAATGAGAAACAAAACATATAAGAATAGATATAGGGAACTATAGTCAACATCACACTGTTTCGGTGTGCACCCCAATCCACATATGATACCGTGCAACCCGATTCAAACAACATACCCGTGGCGGCGTGCCACCCAATCCACACCTAATAATCTAAAGAAAACACCCATCGTGCCGTAACGCTCAAACTCACACAATGCCCGAATATCAACCACAAGCACACCAAGTGCATAATATAAATCCTGCGGAGATGGGTAGCGTCATACGCTATAAAACTCAAGAACAACTAAGGTGCAATAAATGACCTGTATTTCGAGAGCACCCTGCTCATATAACACCGCAACCTATACGGGATCTCAATATGAGTGCGAATAATCAAACTGCCTCATAACCCATATAGCATAATTGAGACTACACGGATGGGCCGACAACAGAAATAGCATTCAAGGCCCGAAGACCCCTCCGAAAACAACGTTATGCTAAAATGAACACATCCAACATGTTATAGGGCCCACATTCATGTTTAGATCCATCCACGGACCTCAAACCAATTTTGATCGTACCGCATTGGGATAATGACCTTTCAAGGACCCATAATAACCCTTTTTCTATAACACGCAAGAACAACCATCAAATTCAAAACAAACTTTCACAATTCTCAACCAATTGGATAGGGCGCCTTTCAGGTCCTAACTCTCACATTAGAAATAGTACCAAAATTCTCCATACTTGGTTTCAATCCTTAATCAATCAAGTGACTACATGTCACCCTTGTACAATCTTTCCGTGGAATACGCTCCCCCGACCTTCCGAACCAGGTAACAAAGCCTGCACATCCGTACTACCAGCTACACAATGTTGTAAAGCGAATTGAAAGTTCGCAAAAATCAGTACACAAAGCTTCTTACACATGACACCGATTTCAGGTGAAGCTAAAGACGATACTAGCTTACTCTAAACATCTTAATCCTTCCCTGCTCGTCAGAGCTCGTGAAATCTCTATCAATACCAAACTGCAACCTTGATCCTCAACTTTCAAATTTTGTGTTGTTCACTATACCTATCATGCCGCTATGCGATAATACACGTATTCACTATAACCCTTGAACTACTAGTGGAATAAGTCACCCCATTGGCTAGAAACCTTTCACTTAGCTTATGTTTGAAGAACCAGTGCAATACGCAACCGAATTCCCAGACCGCAGAGATATACAAACCTCAAGTCGCGATCTAAACTGCCATGACTTTTCTGGAATCCATTTACATAACAAGACCATTTGAATTAAATATCTCCCGAATCAATCAAGTTATGGTGGCTATCAAACCCACGAGTACAACCACAAACCATATGTATAACTTCACGCTAAAGAAACTTATCACCACCACAACCATGCTGATTCAACCATTACTAACTGAACCCACTTCTTCCAATTTATTCTCTAATTGCCTTAGAAATGGTAACAATATCTCCATTCCAACGTAACGAACCAAATCTGCACTCGTCCTGAGTGACCCCATTTCACGGGACCACATTTTCTTAAAACCCACAAACCATCTTATACCCTCTTTGTGCGCACATTCTCATCTTCAACTGATACGCCCATTCTGATATTTGCTTTATGAATCTGAAGTCATTTTCTCCTATTCCTATAATGCTACATCACAGACCGAAGATAACATAGAACACCCCAAACCCTTTTCAAAATCTGCTGTAAAAGCTTGATACTTAACCATACTACAAGCTCAAAATCCTTAGGCACCACACTTTAACGTTTTGAATCCACTAGGGCCATTGTTGAGAGTCACCCATTCCGACCTGGTCCCGAATATAATCAACTCCAAGGCTCTGCTAGCAGTTAAACACTCTCTCAAAGAAGCACTCGGCCGAATCACCTTCCTTGTACATCACATCAACACGAAGCATAGACTCTGAGTCTTCCCAAAGCCTAAACATGAATCGATAAGGCCAAATATGGCACACATTCCCAAAATCTTTTGCTCAAATTACCACTGATGTTTTGTTTCCTTAGTTGAAATTATCCACCAATACACTGATAACTAGAAACCTCACAAATAGATAACCATGCAATCCAATTGTAGATGGTTGGTCTCTCCCACTTGGCTTGAAGCTACAATTTCATAACTCTGGAACCCACCAAGACTCCTTATCCCCCATTGACACAATCTCGCATAATAGACCCACTAAATTCCTTGGACTCCTTATGTTAAACATTTCATGAACATTCAGAATCACTAGCCACATTCACATACTTGACCTCTTACTGGATAGTCAGTAAAATTCTTTGTAGAAGCTCCATCAACACCACGCAATCTCTAACCTGCTCACAGAAGATATCCTACCCGTGGAAATTCCATGCTGACATCCTCCCACAATGTTGCACCAAATACTATTACCACGAAACCAATAAACCATCCTGAGCATGTGCTCGTTCACCAGGTGCACAAGTCTGTTCACTCCCCGTTGACATCAACTAAAGGTGCAACGATACATCCCAACCCGAAGTCATGTTGCATTCCTCTTCACTTCTGTTTCTCACACTTAGCCTTCTAGGAACTTAACCACCACAAGACACCTGCCACATGTCCTTCCTCGTCCTCCGCTGCCCAGTTGTTGCCTTAACTCAAAATTCGTCTCTGTAGAACTTGAACCAATATATCGCTACCAGCTTTAAACCTCTCTGAAGATTATCATTCTCAATACATCTACACTAGGAACACCGATTTGATCACGAATCACTGCATACCGCGATCTCTGACAACTGCTTCCCCGACACCAATTCCTAACACCACGCCGTGAAGGAGATTTCAAGAAAACCATAACACTGGCGAACCTTAACGCATTTAACAAGGCGATGACACCACATCACAATTGAGAACCCTACCACGCTCGAAAATATCAAAATTCATTACTCCATCAACCCCCAAACCTGAACATTCATAGTACGATTACCTTTCCTTTGCTGGGATTAAATGCCGAACCTCTACATCATGTACTGAGAAAAACCTTCCTTCAAGTCATTCATTGCGCCGGCACATAAACGAGCACCCCGCCATCAGATCAATTCCGCGAGAAAATAACTCATGAACATCATGGCAACCTTTGCATAGCCTCAAAACCATCCGAAATATAGCTACTGAGCTGAAATGACAGAACACCATTCTGCAAAGCGACGACAATAGTCCAATCAATTATGTAGGGAGAAACATGTTGCACCACATCTGTAGTACCATTACAATTCCTCAATTCCCGATCTACAACAAGCGTTCCACGTCACACAAAATTGAATAGGAAAGAAACAAAGGCATAAGCCTCAATGGAATTACATCGCACGATGAGGAATCAAGAAGGGAAGTGCTCCTAACAGCCCTGTAACCTCTCGAAGATAAGTACAGACTTCTCTGTACCAATCCGCAAGACTCTACTAGACTTACTCATGACTTGTGAGACCTAAGTGAACCTAGTGCTCTGATACCATGTTGCCACGACCCAAAATCCATTAAGGTCGTGATGGCGCCGGACACCACTGTCAGGCAAGCCAACAATAAATACTAAATTGGGCTATCATTTTTATTACTTTTGAAATCATATTTTCCTTTAATATAGATAGTAAAGAATGGGGATTTACAGAGTAAATAATAATACTTTTAACAAATTCACTACAGAACAAACCAAAACCCGGTGTCACAAGTGCATGAGCATTTACTAGGAATATAAAATAAAATACAGCAACTGTCCGGAATACAAATTAGACAGAAATAATATAAATAACTCTGAAGAAGATTCTACTGGCTGCGGATTGTAATGTAAGATACAGCTCACCTAAGTCTCTGCATTAACCACACCTTTGCGCCCGCAAGGCCGCTAGACATATACGTACTTGCACAAAAATGTGCAGCAAGTGTAGCATGAGTACGTAAATAACATGTACTCAGTAAGTATCAAGCCTAATCTCGAAGAGGTAGAGACGAGATGGTCGACTTTGACACTCACTAAGGGTCAATAATAATAAATAACATAAAAATAGAAATATTTAAATCAACATGATTCACAGAGTTAACAATAAATTTATTTAACCAACAGAAATAATTAAATTCCTTCAAATGCATCCCAATCTATTAATTAAATTCACAAGCTGCAATTAAAATAGCAAAGTATCGTGTACTTATTATTATTATTAGGCACGATTTCTACCGAGCTCGTACGTCCCAGTCCAGAGTTTCATGTACACTGCCAAGGGACATGCGACGCGATCCATAGATGCATCTATACTGCCGAGGTGTTCGGCCCGCTCCACAAGAAAGAATGACATTTTCTTATGTATCTCCGGAATGAGAGTTTATTTTTTGATAGATTAATACGAGAGGATGCACAATTTCTTTTAACAATTAAATAATTTATACAAAAAAATTAAGTATATTAGATTTTCATCTTTTACTATATTTCCCTAACAATTCACAATATTTTTCAAATAATTTAATTAACTAAAGAATACAATTTACACAAGTAATTCATGATTTGAGTCCTAAACTACCCGAACTTTAGCATAAATAGTTGCTACGCACGGACTCTCGTCACCTCGTGCATACGTAGCCCCCCACAATTAGCAATAATTATTAATTTAATTACCTATGGGGTAAATTCCCCCTCACAACATTAGACAAGAGACTTACATTGTCTCAAAGTCCACTTCCCGATCAGCACGTCGCATTAAATTCCTAATTCGAAGCCGAAAAATCCGAAACTATCCAAATGTTATACAAAATAATTAAGAATTAGATTTTACCAAATGACTCCGAAATGACCTACAGACCTCCAAATTAACATCCGAAGGTGCTTCTAAGACCAGAATCACAATACAGAGCTATTCCCAGGCTCGGAATTTCAAGCGGACCTCGATTAATCCAAAACCTACTCCAAACCATATTTAAAGAACATTAAACATTCAAATAGTTGATTTGTTTACTATTAATCGCCAAAACGCTCCTGGGTTGTCAAAAAATAGATTCGAATATACGCCCAAGTCTAGAATCATCGTACGAACGTATTGGAACTGTCAAATCCCAATTCCAGGGTCGCTTTCTCAAAATATTTACTGAAGTCAAACTTGCCATTTTAAAGCCAACCTAAGGAACCAATTGTTCTGCTTTCAACCCGATCACTTCAAATTTTCGAACCAACCATCCCCGCAAATCATAAATTAATAAAAGCACATACAGGGAGTCTTATTTAGGGGAATGGGGTTCTAACAGTCAAAACGACCAGTTGGGTCATTACAAATTGTGTGTCATGGGGACATGCCACAACTTAAAGTGTGGAGTGGGGGATATTTGTATGTTGTATGTATATGTACTTCTTTTTGCTTAGTTGTAGTAGTTTGATAGAAAAAAATGTGGAAAACCATAAAAATTTTAAAAAAATTCAATTTTTTTCCGAATATGGATATCATTCGACGGGTTTCTTGAGGGATTAAAGTCGAAAGAAAAAGACAAAAAGATTTTCTCTTGTTAGGTAGTGTATTAATTCACCCTTGATTTTTCTTTATGCTGCCATTCTTTTCCAAGGGTTTTGTTTGAACCGAGTGTAGTTAGTTTTATTTTTAGAAGTAGGAACCCTTGTGCTATGGTTTGAATTGAAAACAATGTCTCTTGACTTTATTATGCTTTGAGAATAGTGAATACTTTAGTTGTGACGCTTAGGCTCAGTTTTTGACTCTTGCATAAGTACCTTAAATTGTATAATCTTAACTTTGTTTAACTGCTTTGGCTAGAGTGTCTTGATGAGTCCAATCTTGAGTGAGTTTTGTACCATGTGTGTGTGAGTTTTTATGTATTCTGTGCATTACATTTGATGTCTAGAACTTGTCCTGTGTGTTTGCAAAGCGAAATAGTAGTTTTATTCAGTCTTGGAAGTGATATAGGCATTTCTTTGTTGAGCCAATTATATGTCTTATCCACCAAATTGTTATGTATCATAGTTACCACCGTTGAGCTTGTAATCCATTTTCTTTGGTAACCACATTACAAGCCTTACCCATTTGTTTGAATTAACCATCTATTTGAGCCATTTACCTCTCGTGAGCACTTGAAATTGTATGAACTTTGTAAAAGTTGAAGTGTGGGGTGATTGGGTTGGTTTTTAAGTGGAGCTAATGAAATAAGGAGAAATGTGCATAGTTTTGAAAAAGTAAGAGCCACTTAAATTGAAAAGGGAAAAAAATATACATAGTGTATTGTTGTGAAAATTATTCATTAATAAGTGGTAACTCTTGATGTATTTGTGTTTAAAGAAGTTGGGAGTTAATGTAAATTGATGTGAAGGTGGAGTATTGGCCTGAGATAAGTGTGGAGTTTTAACAATGAGATGTATGTATTAAAGTACTTAGGGAGGTGTAGTCACTCTTATATCTAAATGTATCCTACTTGTCCCGCAGCTTACATTACAACCAATTAAAGTCCTACTTGATCCTTGACTGAATGAGCTCAATTAGTGGGGTAGTACACTATGGGCAAGCCTATGGTTCATCTTTTGTAGCATATGAATGTTGTTTCTGAGAGACAACGAATTATATCTATTTGAAGTTCCTAAATGTGCTTAAATTTGATTATGTGTGAAACTACTCGCTTTTGTTGTGATGGCATGTGATTTATGAAGGAAAGGTAATGTTGTTGACCTCTGTGTTACAGTAAGTGAGCGAGTTATAAATAATGTGTGGTGCTTTAGAGTCAAATCTTGAGGCGAGAATATTACGTAAGAGTGCTTAGTCTATTTTAAATATTTTTGGTATGATTAGTTATGAGAATTATTTAAAAAGTTCGTGTCTTTATAAAGTGTAGTTTGATTGCTCGAGGACGAGCAATGGTTTAAGTGTGTGGTGTTGATCGTAGGCTATAATTGTATGTTTTAGTTGTTTGTTGCACTCTAATTTACTGCACTTTAATTGAGTTTGAGCCTTAATCGCTAGTATTTTGCACTAATCATATGTTTAATGACTTGTAGGAGTGATTCCGAGCTATGTAGATGTTATGGGATGAATTCACGCTATATTGGAGCTTTGAAGTCTGAGTAAAAGCCCAAGGACTACGTTGGAGTCGAGTTCAGAGATCAACGGACACTAGTGCATTCAAAAAGAGAAATGAAGAATCGAGCTGGACGTCACCCAAGTGCGCGACCGCGCACTGGGCGCACATGGGAGGCAGAACACTACGCAAAGTGCATGGCCATATGTGCGAGCACACTCCCAGGTGCGCGGCCGCGCACGTCCTACTCCGGAAAGAGTCCTATTTCGCTTAGGAGAAGGTGTGTTCGTTTGAGCCCGACCTTACTTGGTATATATACATGGAAAAACAGTATTATTGGGACTTTTAACATACTTTAGACATAAGAGGCTAAGGAGAAGTGGGAGAAGAAAGAGCACAAGGATTTCATCATTCAATCGTCACTCAAACCAAGAGTTTGGATAGTTGTATGTTTTCCTCTAACTTAAACTTATTTGTGATGAATTACTCCATATCTATGGAGTAGTTCTCTTTAGAGTTTGATGGATTTGGTGAATTGATATTTGTTTGTAGGTTATAACTCTAGTTTTTATGTATTGAATCTTTTTGGATGATTTAATTGTTGCATCTATATTCACATGTTCATATAATCGAGAGAGGCATAACTTTTGATATCGTAGCATTATCTTGTTGGTTGAGTTCATTAATTCTTCTTAGTAATTGAAAGAGTCTAATTGAATTATTGTTTAACCCTAGTTAGGAGGATAATCAAGAGAGGTTCTCCTAAAGACCAATCCACTATGAATTCTTGCATATCTTCACTGAGCTTAAATTTGTTTATATTGTGAGGTTGATACTTAATCGAGAGAGGCGTTTTTACTAAACGTTTGAACTACTAATTGAGTGAATTCGAGAGACTCACTTGAACATTAGAAGTGAATTAACTAGAGTTAAATCCCATATATTTATCTTCTACCTATCCAATCAATCCCTAATTTCTCCCATTTATATCTTCCTTGCTTACTTTTGTTCGAGTGTCATTCATCAATAAGTTAGACTCTTAGTTAATTTTATTTTTAATCACATAAATCTCAACTGTCTATCATATTGGATAGCAATCAAGCTATAAACTACGAAAATACTGTTTAACTCCAATCCATATAGATACGATATTATATTATACTATATTCGACAAGCGAACATATTTGAGTGTGTGTTTTGCGCTCATCAATCGCATACGGTAAAAATTGTCCTACAAAATTTTGTAATCACGATTGCGAGATTTGTGACCGCGATCGCGAATGGTACCCCTGGAACAGTGTATAAAGTAATCTATTTCGAAGGTTTCGGATATTTTTGCATATTTGGAGCTATGGAGCTCGGATTGAGACGATGTTTGAAGATATTTTCACCATATGGATTGGGGTAAGTGTTCTCCACTCATTTTTTATTATATTTCATGAATCTATCTTCGTTTTTGGCATTTGATTGAGGATTTCAAGAGACAAATCGGGGGGTTTTGTCTAAAGTTTCATAGAGTGAATTTTCGAGCTTTGAACATTGATTCGGGGTCGAATTTGGATGAAACTAGTATGGTTGGACTCGAAATTGAATGGGTTGTCAGATTTTATGAGTTTTGTCGGTTTTCGAGGTGCGAGCCCAGGTTTGACTTTTTGGTTGATTTTGGGCTTTTGAGTAAAGATTCAACCTTTATCAATTGAAATTGTTTACTTAGGAATTATTTGATGTTCTTGAGTTGCTTTTGGCTAGTTTTGAGCCATTCGGAGGTCGGTATGTGCAGCATGGCATTTTTGGACCATCTTATTCGAGGTAACTAACACTTCTAAACTTGGTGTTAAGGGTATGAAATTCCGAATTACGTGTTATGTGATGGATGTTGAGGTGACGCGCATGCTAGGTGACGGGCCTGTGGGCGTGCACCGTGTGAATTATGATTTAGTCGATTCCATGGAATTGTGTAGCTATCTTCTCTAAATATTTTTACTGTACTCTATGTGTTAGGGAACCTGATTTGTAATTGATGCTAGAAATCATGTTTAGGTTATATGCTGGTATTATTGGGACCCATAGTGGTCGTTCTTTATTATTGAGTTATTTGCTTAATTTCAGTTATGTACTCCGTCACATCCATCATTACACATCATATCTCAGTCTCTATTATCGTATATTGTCACACCTCATATCATTTATTAGGGCTGCTTAGCATGAGCATTGTAAGCCTCAGAGACTGGAGAGATTATTGACTGAGTGAGGCCGAGAGCGTTATTGTGAGTGATAATTAAGGGATCGGGTTGCACTCTGCAACATATTTTTATTTATTTATGCCTGGATCTAGCTTATTATAGCACTTGGGATGAAAGAGCCCCTTCGGAGTCTGCACACCTACAGTGAGCACAGTGGATATTATATTTGGGATGGAGTTCCCTGGGCATGGAGTTGCCCTATATATTCACATTTGGGATAGAGCTCCCTGGGCATGGAGTTTCCCTATATATTCATATTTGGGATAGATTTCCCTGGGCATGGAGTTGCCCTATGTATTCATATTTGGAATGGAGTTCCCTAGGCTGGATTTTTCCTATACAATACTGAGTGACTGACTGTCAGTTGCTATTTATATTGAGAGATGGATCTTACCTGGACTGGACCTGCCTCGTACAATACTTAGTGATTGAGTACTCTGAGAGTATGAGTACATGAGTTTATCACTGAGATGCATAGCATTTGACATGCGTACTTGAAATACATGCATAGAGATGTATTTCCTTCTGCTACCCGATTTTTGGTGACATTCATGATTTCACCTGTATATTGACATGTAAGTGTAGAGATGTATTTTCCTCATACTATCTGAAGATGAAATATCTTATTTATTGTTGAAAGCTTTTTGGGAAGAATCACAGTTTTCAAACTTATCTATATATTTTTGGGATTTTTGGTGAAAGATTTGGGATCTACTGTTATACTTGAAAAGTATGGCTATTTTTCGTAAGTGTGAACTAGCTGAGTTATTTCTTGTACCATCTTTATTATATTGTTATGAACTGTTACTGGTTATTGGATTTGGACTCCGACCCTTGTCCCAACTCGTCACTACTTTCAACCTAAGGTTAGGTGTGCTACTTATTGAGTACATGGAGTCGGTTGTACTCATACTACACTTCTGCACCTTGCGGGCAGATGTTGGATGTTGATGTTGCTGCGTGCGACGGGAGCTAGATTGAAAGATGTACCTACGTTTCAGTTATGACTATCACTTGCCCTTGGTAGCATTAGATTCGAATTATGTTCATTTATATTTCAAATAGATGTTTTAATTATTTTAATCATGTCTTATAAAAAAATCTAAATCTTAGACGCTCATGATTTGTACCACCAGTCTTTGGGAAATACTTGCATAAAAGCAGCTGTATTATCTTTTCCCCTCTTAATATAATCTCTTTTGAATTGGTTTTCTGTTAACTGGCTTACCTAGCGGGTTGGGTTAGGTGCCATCATGGCTAGTTGGTTTTTGGATCGTGATAAATTTATTGGACTAAAATGTGATAGGGCATAATATAAATATGTGTATGGTGTATACTAGATAAGTTGAGATAAAATTTTATTTCTCATTTTAACCATGGATTGTTTAAAAGACTTTGTAGGAAGAGCCTTAGAGAAGGTCATCTTTGTCATTTTAGTATTTTCGGGATTAATTAATACCGAGATTATTATTCCGTCTTCAATGTGGGATTAATTAATCCCGAGATTGCTAAATCCAAATTCAAAAATTCAACTAAACGCGGGATAAAATAATCCTGCATCTAATCTCATAATTATTATCCCTTATCCAACATATCAAACGACCCTAAGAGTAGGATAAAATTTAGGATTAAATTTTGAAGGTACTCTATAATATATACTAATTAAATACTATAATATTATTGCGCTTTGCATTACTTTCGAAACGATGTGTGAGAATGGTAAACAAACTCTCTATAGATCTGAGATCTTGAGTTATTCTATGAAGAAGAAGAATAAGAAGAAGCAACTTCAGTAAGAAGCGGTTGAAGTGCTCCATCTAGCTAAACTTTAAATATATTATAAGAAATGGTTATAGCTTAAATCGCAGATTTAAAAGCGGCTACTTGACGCTATTTCTACAATTACAAAGACACAAAGTACACTTCGAAAGCCTCCTCTCGGGATTTTTTCATTGAGGCTCTGTCTTTACTAAATTTGTGGTGTCTTTGTTTTGAAGGATGTCATTTAACATGAAGAATAACAGTATTGTTTTTTTTTTTTCCGATGTGTTAGACTGTTAGTAATATGGATTTTATAGCTGTCACAATTTTCTTGAATATTTGGTAGTCGTTTTATCATTGAAATGATTATCGTACCATAGACAGAAGAAATTAAAATAAGGTCAAATCAAGTGTTGAATTGATTGTAGGATTGGTGACTCAAACATCTAATTAAAGGAATTAAGCCAATTAATGTGTTGATGGATCATTGTTATTATTGTTATATATATAATTAGAAATGTCGATGTTATGCCAAAACGCCTTTGCATTATTTCTACGTTATAAATAGCGAAAACAATGATGAAATTGAGACGGAGAGTATGTTCTTTCATGGCGCTCTAAGAGAAATATTTTGAAGAAACATTGGTAGGATGTCTAAGGTAAGCTACTATCTAAATCAAGTTTAGCAATGTGACAAAATAGTTTTTAACAAGTTCAGTGCAATCGTTACAACAATATTAATAAGGTCATTTGCAGTAACTTACAGTAACAACATCCTTAAACTTCTCTCTTATAATACAATTAACAATGACATTACTCTGTTACTAAGAATGAATGCATAAATATAAAAGCTTAATAATCCTATCCAGGAATTTAGACCGAAATCTTATACAAGAAAACGACATTCATACTTGTCGCGAACCTAAATTCAACTAGCCGTGATACCACCTAACCTATCCGCTAGGTAAACCAAATGACATTCAACACAACTCAAATAAGAATAATAGAGTAAAATAACTGAATTTCTATACAAACAACCAAGGATTGGTAGTACAAATCATGAGCTTCTAAGACTTAAAATTTACAAAGCAGATACGAAATAAATACATCATCTGTTCTAAATATACATAAACAGATTTGCAAAATCTTAAGCTACCAAGGACAAGTGGCAGCTAGAACCAGAACGCAGGTACATCTTGATTACCAGCTCCCATCATACACATCAACATCAGCTCCAAGATCTGCACGCAAGGTGCAGAAGTATAGTATGAGTACAACCGACCACATGTACTCAATAAGTAACAAACCTAACCTCAGGTTGAAAGCAATGACGAACTTGGAATGAGGTCAGTGTCCAACACCACTACCCCATAACAACTCGTAATAATATAATGAGAAAAGTAAAGGTAAATAGCTCAAGATGACAAGTCCTGTTAGCTCCATTTGATTTTGAAATAATTTATAAAAAGGGATTTGATAATAGCCTCCCTGATTTTATTACTAGAGAATTCTTGAATTAATAATCTCTCTATTTTTGTATGAAAGGATATGAGACCCGTATATAGGCCTCCTCGGGGAAGAGGATGAGGAAGGACACGTTCCTATGGCAGAGGGAATATCCTTGCCTAAATTGAAAACCAGCAGTTAATAGCTGCTAATATAGCAGAAACATCTGGGTTTAATACTGAACACCAAATGTACAAAGAATTTCTGGCTTTTATGAAATCCAAACAACATAATAATAATAATCCATCATATTCATCGACCTTGACAGATGATATTTATGAGGCTATTGAGGTTTATAACTGAATTGAGAAAAAAAGAGTTAATAACTTTTTTAGAACAGTCTGACCTAAAATGGAAGGACAACCCTTGGCAACTTATGGCCAGGTACTTTGATACAATATCATATGTTACCCTTACACATAAGTATAGAATGCATTATGAATTGGTCCTAACATCTACGGTCTCGGCTGAATTTCAGCACTTTTACCCTGCTAATACAAAGAGAATTTATAATTTCTCTAAAATTATCATAAAAAGGATTCTAGCCTCAGATGAATGGGGGCTTAGTACATTCAATGAAAGGGAATATACTCATCCTAAGCAAAAACTCCCAGTGAAATTTAATTATTGGGATTACGTTGAAGGCTTTAATAAAGCTTTGTTATATGAAAATGCTAATTATTTCAAAATCAAATGTAGCTAACAGGGCTTGCCATCTTGCAAATATCTCTTTAGAAACATCATGTTTACAATCTTTATTAAAGATAAACTTTGCTGCTTAGCAATCAGTTTTTATTAAAAACTTCTGATTGTATAAATAAGTCTGGAACTTAAATACACATTTTACTATGGCAAGGATTTCCTTAGCCATATTGGCATAATTTTTTTGCGAATTATTCCATTTTCTCAAATAGAATTGAACAAGATATTCTTGTTTATCAATTGGAGAATATTGCTTTAATATTCTACCAAATTCAATATCCGAGGCATCAATTTCGACTATGTTTGCCCAACTTGGATTAGCAAGTGTAAGACATGGAAGATTATTAACCTTCTGCTTAATTCGTCTGACTGACTTAGTATGATCATCAGTCCATGCTTTTGGATTCTTCTTTAATCTTTCATAAAGAATTGAGGTATCCTTAGCAAGATCCTTTATCCAAGAAATTTTGGATAATATCCAAAAGAAGATTGATGATTATAAGAGGCAAAAAGAGACTAATATCAAGACTTTAGAAGATTTAAGTCCTTTCAGACAAATAACCAGACAACTTCAAATGAAGAAAGACACTATGAGCAAAGCAAAAATACTGGCCTCATATATGAAGGAGGTTAAAAACGATTTAATCAAAAATTTGGATATAGAGATACCAGATGACATCTCTATGGCATCCACAGGTCATACTATGAAAGATGACATACTCATAACAGGAGAATCTCAAGAGGTTGAAGATAATAAAGAAGTAGACCTCGATAGTGTAGAAAGATTTCTATAACTAGATTATTGTTTGACTTGTTCGGTATTGGCTTTGGCTTGTTCGAGTTAAGTAACATTTCTAAACTTTGATTTGAGGGTAATTATCCCTAGGAACTATGTTATTCGTGATGTGATGGGGTGACGCACATGCCAGGTGACGGACGTGTGGGTGTGCACAGGGGTAATCATGATCCGAGTTGACTTTTAGACTATTACCGGACTTGTTTTGTTGTTATATCTTGTTATATCCGCATTCTCCCTACTTTTTTGATTTTGTGAGTTGTGATTCATATTAGAAGTCATGTTTAGGCTATGTGATTATTTGGTTGAGACTATTTCTGTTGTTTTGGACTATTTGATTGAACTGTAATTATATACTCAGTCATGATTCTTCATTTTCATATCATATCTTAGTCTCTGTTCTTTATTCATTGTTACATCACATGTTGTTGTATTATTCCATATGTGGTACCATTTGGGCTAAGTGATATGAGATTGTGAGCCCGTGAGACTTGAGAGGTTGATGACTGAGGTGGGCCTTAGAGCCATTTTGAGAGAGTGTTATGTGGATCGGGCTGCACGCCGCAGCAGGTCATAGTGGCTTTTTTTATTTTTTATTTTTATTTTTTATTATTATTATTATTATTATTATTATTATTATTATTATTATTATTATTATTATTGCTATTATTATTATTATTGTTATTATTATTATTATTGTTGTTGTTATTATTATTATTATTATTATTATTATTATTATTATTATTATTATTATTATTATTCGTAGTAGTAGTCTTTATTACCCCAACTATTTGATGGTGGGGCCTTCAGTGTCTCTTTTAGACTTTGTCTTTTCCATTATTATTCTTGACGGAAGATTCTTCCGTGATTTTCTTGAATTATCCTCCAAACGGCTCAAAACTAGCCAAAAGCAACTCAAAAATATCAAATAATGCCAAAGGGAATAATTATAAATGATAAAGGTCGAATCTTTATTCAATTACTCAAAGTCACCCCCGAGCCCGCACCTCAGAACCTGACAAAACTTATAAATTTTGATAACCCATTCAATTACGAGTCCAACCATACTAATTTTACTCAAATCCGACTTCGAATCAATGTTCAAAACTCAAATATTAACGAGGAGAGTTTATGCAAAAACCCACAATTTCACTTTAAAAATTATTAATCAAATACCAAAATTAAAGATGGAATCATGGAATATAATTAAAACCGAGTCAAAAATATATACCCCAATCCATGTGGTAAAATTCCTCTCAAAAATCGCCTAAATCCAAGCTCCATAACTCAATATGTGATAAAATAATTCAAGCGTGCGAAATGGAGTACTTATAGGTCTGCTCTAGGGATACCCTTCGTGATCGCGGGATTTCTTTCGCGATCGCGAAGCACAAAAGTCACAACTCCAAAATAACTCTACGCATTCGCGACATATACCATGCAAACGCAATGCACTGCTCAAATAACACTACGCGAACGCGGCCGAGAACCTTGCGAACGTGAAGACAAAATCCTCCACCTCCCAACTTCCAGCTTAACTCTACACGAACAAATTAAACTCACATGAACGCAATGCTTAAGCCTCACAAAGCTACGCGAACGCGATCATCAAGTCGCGAACGTGATCATCAAGTCGGAACACAATGAATTAAATCACCCAGCTCCCATAATACACAACACGAACGTGATCGCGTAGAAGAACTGAAAAACTAGAAATCAGCAGAACATCAGCAGTGCATGCAACTTCGAAATTGTCATAAACCAACCCGAAACTCACCCGAGCCCCTTGAGATCCCGTCCGAACATTCCAACAAGTCCCAAAATATAATACGGACCTAATCGAGGCCTCAAATTATACATAACAACATAAAAACCATGAATCACACCTCAAATCAAACTTAATGAACTTTCGAATTCCAACTTCCAAAACTTGTGCCGAACCACATCAAATCAACTCGGAATGACCTCAAATTTGCGCACAAGTTCCAAATCACATGACGAACCTAGTCCAACTCTCGGGATCACAATCCGAACCCGATATCATCAAAGTCAAATACCAGCAAAACTTATGAACTTTTCAAACCTTCAAATTGCAAAATATTGCCAATTAGCCCCAAAACCTTCTAAAAACATCCATATGCAAATTCGGGCACACACCCAAGTCCAAAATTCACCATGTGAGGCTATTGGAACCATCAAAATAATATTCCGGAGTCATCTACATAAAACTCAAACTCCGATCAACTCTTCCAACTTAAGTTTCCTAGTTGAAAATTAGTCTTTTAAATTAATCCCAAATCGCCCGCAAATCAACATCGACGATACACACAAGTCATAATATATCATACGAAGTCGCTCATGTCCTCTAACCACAAAGCAAAATGCAAATGCTCAAAACGATCGGCCGGGTCGTCACATTCTCCCCCACTTAAACATACATTCGTCCTCGAACGTGCCAAGAGTCATCCCAAAGCCATCAAATCACTACGTAACTCACCATGCACCTGCGCATGGGTGATCCCACGTCACCCTAAACCATGTAAGCCTGACACCACAACCTAACTGAAGATCTTTACTTTAATCTTAGTCCATAAATCTTAGAATCAAATCTCTAACATTCGAAATCTATTACAAGGCCTGAATCTCGCATCCATACACTGTGTAAGTATGAACAAGTTGTACCAAGAAATAACCATAAACCAAGATGTAATCACATGATATACCATCATATCAAATTAAACCTCGTTTTATCCCTTTATATGCCGCCAATAATGAAAGAAACACGTAGAAACTCATAACCACTCATCATATCAATAAGTCATGGAGCTTTCTCTTGTCCGACAAAACCATTGCCAAATTTTGAAAGGACTAATGACATTATTCTTCCAAACATATGGTAATCAAATCCGATAGCACTCGTTCCAGACATGCCACACCAATACCGCCTAAAGCCATGAACCGTGCAACCCGTACACCAATAAGAAACAATTCAAATGTACCCAAAAATGAAAAATGACTCAAATGAGAGAATCGTCTTGCAAGCTCAACAGGTACCACCACGAGCACAATGCTATAAACACATCACACAGGGAGAACCAAGACACACGAAATCAAACCAAATGATCATAACTCTTCCGCGATGTGTGACCCCATCCAAACACCAGTCCACATGAAATACCTCAGGCCATAATGCTCAAAATCAACAACCATCGCAAATCAACAACAAGCGCACAAAGTGTATGACCATAACCATGGGGAAACGGATAACACAATATACCACCAATATGAGGGACCACAACCAAGGTGCAAGTACCTATTCAACACTCCATTAAGCATCTCGCTCGAAATTTTCCACAAGGCCCAAAAAAATGCATCATATGTGAAATAACCAACCGATCACAACCCATCATAGAATAGAAGAGTAACACATAGAAAATATCATAACACGAACAAGCTCAACTCTAGCCGAATGGTACATCCCTCAACAATAGAAAATACTTCTATAATTCTTGTGTGCCACATGGAAAAATATGGACAGTAGCAGTCAATCAACCAGGCGATTATCATAATACCAGTCAAGCATCTGAAAGTCAAAACATAGTGCACCTTCTGAAATACGCACCCTTCTTATGTAATACCAAGTAGTACTAGCATTCATATAAACATCTGAGACCGTCCTTACTGTCTAAAATTCATGACCTTCCCTTCAAAACTGAACCGCAACCTTTTAAATGCAAACCTGAATCCCACACGTTGCACCGCATCTATCATGTCATCATATGAAAACACGAGAATCCCATTATCAACTCTGAATCTCAAGCAGGATACATACCCTATCGGCCAGGAAAATTTCCTTTTACTTGATCCCATCCATGAGATAATCACAACACGCAACATACTCCTCATACCGGTAGAAAATATCCATTTTAAGTTGCACATACCCATCCATGAGATACATACCCCACTTGCACATAATCAAGCCATCATAACTGAATTTCTCTAACTCAACCAAGTCACGCAGGTCGCCAAACCCAAGAGTACTGCCACAAAACATCGGTAACACCTCACCATATCAAAAGAACTAAAATATCTACTCGTATTCATTACCATGCTGACTCAAATCATTACCAAGTTGACCCATTTCCTTGAATTCTCCTCGACTTGCCTTCAAGTTAAAACTTATTCTTGCAAGTACACTATGATCCTTAACCAAAGCTCACCACAAGAGATCCTAGCATGAAGTCACGTCGTCCTAAAGCCCATAAGCCCGTGTATTCTCTCTTAAGCATCCCAAAATACCGTAATTAAAATGCCCATTCTAAAGAGACCTTCTGTGAATTTGAAATTATTTCCTTAATCTCTCTGATAGTGACATATAGAATCCATAATGATACAGAAATACCGCTAGTACCGACAACATCCAAAGAAAATCTCAGATCTTAGCCATTTACAAGTCCGGAAATCCCTCAAATACTGCATATGATTCTTGAACACATTAGAACATTCTCAAGAGTTATCTGCTCTACTCTACTCTCAATTGTACCGCCAATACGAGCCAAACGTCTTGTGCTCTATTAGCACATCAATACCCAAATAAGTAACCCCACCTTAACGCAATCGAGTGACTCCCTTTTCTTAGTACATTACATACATCACAAACAACAAACTTAAACCATTCCAAGACTTCCATATATCCATAAAGTGTAAACATCATGCATCCAGAAATTTTGCTTACCCGACTTATCCTCAAAACCAACTTATTCAAGTCATAATTGATCCTCAAACATGCCTCAGATCGAAACTAATACAACACATAACCATGCACTCTGACCATTGATAGCAGACTCCCCCACTTGGCTCGAAGCCGTATGACATAATATCTGATATCCCACAATACCCTTATTCCAAAACTGCCATAATCATGCACTGTAATTTCAACAAAATCCTTCATGAAACCACGTAGCACTAATAATAGAAATACCTTGAATCATCTGCTAAGCTCACATTCCTTCTTGTGATAGTCATGCCAGCCTCCTCAAGTGATCCAAACTCAGTTGTAACACATATAACCCACCCATAAGAGAAACCTCTCCACAGAAACATCATAGGGGTCACACAACCTCAGAACATCCCGCAAGAGATAACCCACCTGTTTAGCCTCAAACTGGCATCTCTTTACGCCCTACCATAGTCACAACCATTATGCATTCACTTAATATTTTCGAGTCTAAACTCATCAACAAAAGATAAGAATCTACTCCATCCCGCAAATGAACAACATAAAAGATCCCTCAACATGCTCATAACTCGAGACTGTACAACACATCAAGACAGAAATCAAGCACCCAATAGTCCTTTCCACATCCCAAGAAAACTCTTCTCGTGATATCCAAACCATCTGAAAATATCCCCCTAGTCATATCATACTAATCATATAGCCATCCATTCTTTGGCCGAGCCATAAATCCCACACCTAGGGACACTACCAGATATATAAGTCCAAAAGCATATGCTTACACAACTGAAACTACCGAGCCCAAGCTGTGGTCCAAACCTGACCTCAAGTCCTCCAGACTGACCCATCACCAAAGCAGAGAAAACGCATCACGCACCTTCTTCATGGAATCACAAGTTGTCAATGCACAGCTGATATTGAGCGCTCACATAACATACGAGTGAGTGTAAAGAATTCAAAGAGATACGCTTCAAGCTCAATCAATATCGCATGTTAAGGAAATAAAGATGCGAAGTTTATCCTAAATGCCCTGTAGCCTATCAAAGATAGGTGTGGATGTCATCATACCGATCCGCAAGACTATACTAGACACTTGCTCATAACTTGTAGAACCTATGAACCTAGAGCTCTGATACCAACTTGTCACAACCCAAAATCCAACTAGTCATGATGGCACCTAACCAAACCCGCTAGGTAAGTCAAATGACATTTAACACAACTCAAATGAGAATAATAAGAGTAAATGACTAAAAACACTGTTTCTATACAAACTCCCAAGGATTGGTAGTACAAATTATATATTTTAAGACTTGGAATTTACAAACCGGTACGAAATAAATACATCATTTGTTTAAAATATACATAAACAGATTTATAAAATCTAAAGCTACCAAGGACAAGTAGTAGCTAGAACCGGAACACAGGTACATCTTTATTGTCAGCTCCTATCATATACAGCAGAAGTGGCTCCAAGATCTGCATGCAAGATGTAGAAGTGTAGTATGTGTACAACCGACCCCATGTACTCAATAAGTAACAAACCTAACCTCAGGTTGAAAAAAGTGACGAGCCTGGAAAGAGGTCAATGTCCAACACGAATAGCCCATAACAACTCGTAATAATATAATGAGAATAGTAAAGGTAAATATCTCAATAGATATATGCTCAACTCGTTCACATTTACGGGAAAGTAGGTATGTTTTTCAAGTACAACAGTCAGATCCAAATATTACCGCTAAAAATTAACTAAACATTAGTTTATCAATAGAACTGTATTCCCATTTCACAACAATATATAATTATTTTCGTTTACCAATTAGTATGAGGAAAGTACATCTATATGCCTACATGTCAATATACATGTCAAGTCATCAATCATCATATAATGTCTAGCATTTGGAATATACATCTCTATGCTTACATGTTAAATATACTTGTCAATCATCAAATATCACATTACCGTCTAGCATGAGAAAAATACATCTTTATGCCTACATGTCAAGTAAATAATCTTATAGTGATATCATCAAGTACTTTCACCCTCAGCACACTCAAGATGCCTGGATTAAATGCCCCCACTCCATCATAAACACACAATCACTCAGCACTGTATGGGTGTCAGTGTCACGACCCAAAATTCAACTAGTCGTGATGGCACCTAACCCAACCCGCTAGGTAAGCCAATTAACAACTATCCAATTCCAATAACAATTAATAAAGCGATTAAGTAAAGAAATTATCTGAATCTTATACATTTTCCAAGGACTGGTAGTACAAATCATGAGCTTTTAAGAATAGAATTTACAAAGCTGAAATGAAACAAATACATTGTCTGTTTGAAAAGTACATAAATAGAGTTTTATAGATCTAAAGCTACCACGAACAAGAGGCAGCTACAACCGGGACGCAGGTACATCTTCAAATCCAGCTTCCATCGAACACAGCAACATCAGCAGCCAATATCTGCATGCAAGGTGCAAAAGTGTAGTATGAGTACAACCGACCCCATGTACTCAATAAGTAACAAACCTAACCTTAGGCTGAAAGTAGTGACAAACTAACAAAAAGATCGGGTCCAACACCAATATTCCATAACAATTCATAATAGCATAGTACAATAACAAAAGAGTATCTAAGAAATAAAAGGCTCAGTTCGTTCACATTTCCAGAAAAATAGGCATTTCTTTTCAAGTATCTCAGTGAAAACCCAAATCTTTTACCGAAATAGCCAAAATACGAGTAAGTTTGAAAACTGTGGTTTTCCTTAAAACTCCTTTCAATAAATAGTAAGAAATTTCATTTTCAGATATCACGAGGAAATTACTTCTCTATGCCTACATATCAAGATACAGGTAAAATCATAAATGTCCCCAAAACTGGGTAGTAGATGGAAATGCACCTCTATGCATGTATCTCAAGTACGCATGTCAAATGCAATTCACCTCGATGATGAGCTCATATACTCACACTCTCAGAGTACTCAATCTCACCATCTCGTATTCTCTCTCACTATGCTCCGCACACTCAATCACTCAGCGATGTACAATACCCGTTGCAGCGTGCAGCCCGATTCATATATATATATATATATATATATATATATATATATATATATATATATATATATATATATAGTGGATCTCACTCAATGGGGGTGTGCAGACTCCGGAGGGGCTCTTTTCAGCCCAAGCGCTATATCGCTGCGGCGTGCAGCCCAATCCCACAAAAATATAAACAGTATATCGTTGTGGCATGCGGCCTGATCAGATAAAATATAATCAATATATCATTGCGGCGTGCAGCCCGATCCCATAAAATATAATCAATATAATATGATGTGGCGTGCAGCCCAATCCCAGAATGTCACTGTCACTCAGGCCCTCGGCCTCACTCAATCATCAATCTCTCCCATCTCACTCACGGGCTCACAATGTCATGAAACTAGCCCGACAACTATGATATGATGTATCAATAAATAATATCTGAGACTGAGTTATGCTATGAATGCATGGATATGACTGAGTACGAAATATCAATGAAATCAGTGAGATGACAGTAAGAAACGACCACTATAGGTCCAAACAGTATCAGCATAATGCCTAAACATGATATCTAACATGATTGACAACTTAACAACTTTATCACATGGTGGAAACACGGATATCAGCAAAGTAGGACCACTAAATAGTGCCATAGAAGCAGCAGAGTCCCAATTCACATAGTGCACGCCCACACGCCCGTCACCAAGCATGTGCGTTACCTCAATACCAATCACATAACACGTTACGGGGTTTCATACCCTTAGCATTAAGTTTAGAAGAGTTACTTACCTCGAACAAGATAATACCAATGCCGAGCAAGCCAAGCGGTGCTCCAAAGATGCCATCATGTGCATAGCGACCTCCGAATGGCTCAAAACTTGTCAAAAGCAATTCTAATACATCAAATCAAGCCCAAGGAAACAATTCCAAATGATAAAGATCGAATCCATAATCAAAGCCCAAAACCGGCCAAAAATACACCCGGGCTCGTGCCTCAGAACCCAACAAAACTCACAAAATCCGACAACCCATTCAATTACGAGTCCAACCATGCTAGTTTCACTCAAATCCGACTCCAATTCGATGTTCAAAACTCAAAAATTCATATTATGAAACTTTAGGCTAAAACCCCCAATTTCCTCTTTAAATTCACAATCCAATTACCAAACGAAGGTAGATTCATGAAATATAACCAAAACCCAGTAGAGAACACTTACCCCAATTCATATGGTGACATTTTCTTCAAAAATCGCCTCAATCCGAGCTTGAAAATGTTAAAATGAAGCCAAAATTGCGAACCCTTGTATTTATCATTCTGCCCACCTGCGACACATTAGCCGCTTCTGCGGAGAAGACCGGAGTCTTGCCTTCGCACCTGCGGTAAAATGCCCGCATCTGCGCTCTCACAGGTACGCACCCAAATATCGCTTCTGCGCTGCCAACCGCTTCTATGCTCAAGTCACCGCATATGCGCCTTCGCAGATGCGAAGCAATCTCCGCTTATGCGGAACCCTGCACCCAGCAATATTTCCGCTCCTGCGACCCCTTCGTCGCTTCTGCGACCATCCCACCTGCGCAAACTAGCCGTAGGTGCGGTCACACCAGAACTAGCAATAGCAACGTTAAAGAAAATGATCCGAAATCAATTCGAAACACGCCCGAGCTGCTCGGGACCCCATCCAAACATATCCACAAGTCACATAACATAACACGAACCTACTCGAGGCCTCAAAACACAGATAAAAACATCGAAACGATGAATCACACCTCGAATTGAAATCTTTGAACTTTGAACTTTCAATTTCCAAAACTCTCGCTGAAACATATCAAATCATCCTGGAATGAACCCAAATTTTGCACACAAGTCCCAAATGACATGACGAAGCTTTTCCAATTCCCGGAACCACAATTCAAATCTGATATCCTCAAAGTCAACTTTCGGTCAAACTTATGAACTTTCCAAACCTTCAAATTTCCAATTTTTGCCAACTTATGTCGAAACCTTCTAGAAACAACCAAATACAAATCCGGGCATACGCCCGTGTCCAAAATGACCATCCGGACCTAACGAAACCATCAAAACTCCATTTCAGGGTCAAATTCACAAAAAGCCAAACTTGGTCAAATCTTTCAACTTAAAGCTTCAACAATGAAATTTATTTTTTCAAACCAATTCCGAATAACCGGAAAACCAAAACCGACGATTCACATAAGTCATAATACATCACACGGAGCTACTCATGCCCATAAACTACCGAGCGAAGTGCAAATGCTCAAAATGACCGGTCGGGTCGTTACATTCTCCCCCACTTAAACATGTGTTCATCCTCGAACGTTCCAAGAGTTGTTCCCAAAACCATCAAACCGTCGTATAACCTTACCATGCACATAACCGGTGGTGATCCCACATCACCCTATGCCATATAGGTCCGATAACACAACATAACTGAAATTTCATAATTCAATCTAGTCCTTAAGCCTTAGAATCCAATTTTCCAGCATCCAGAATTCCTTATAAGTTCTGCATCTCGCAACCTACATGATGCATAAGTCTGAACAAACTGTACCAAACCGGAACAATAACCCAAGCTAAAATCACAGGATATACCACCTAACTCAAATACCCATAGCAAAATCTCCGATCACAGTAACTGATCAGAATAACCCAATCCCAGTAATAAACCTCATACCTAACAAAACCTCATTCTAAAACCTTTGTACACCGCCGATAATGAAAGAACAAGCAGAAACGCATAATCATTCATCAAATCAACAAGTCGTGGAGCTCCCTCTCCTTCAACAAGAACTATAGCCAATTCCTAAGCCGACTTCCGATATTATCCTTCCAAATATACTGCAATCAAATCCGATAGCACCCATCCTAGATCCAATGACTCCATCTTATCGGATACCAACTACTCTACTGACACACAACACCCATACTACTCAGAGCCACAAACCGTGCAATCCATGCACCAATAAACAACAATCCATATGTATTCAATCACGAAAATGACTCAATCAAGAGAATCGTCCCGCAAGCTCAACGGGTACCACCACAACGCATTGCTAAGAACCCATCACACATCGTAGGACCAAAACAGAATCTAACACAAGGGATCATACCTCAACATAACTCAACTGCAATGCGCGACTCCATCCAAATGCTGATCCATATCATATACCTCGAGCCACCCTGCTCAAAATCAATAGCCACGCGAAATTTGACATCAAGTACCCAAAGTGCATTACCATAACCACAGAGAAGCAGATGACATAATGCCACACAAAACCCGAAAGAACATAACCAATACACCCTCAATCATGCAATACCCAACTACTCATCTCGCTCAAATTCCGCTATAAGACCACAATAGAACCACACCATGTGTGCCTAAAACCAACGAATCACAGTTCCTCGTAACATAGAAAAGTATCTCACAGAAAATTCTAGAACACGAATAAACTCATCAACAATAGAATGACACATCCCTCAATAATAGCATTATGGAGCCAACCAATCCAACTCGGTATAGAATACACATCCTAATTGGGACTACCAATGGACCCCCAAATCAACTCCGGGCACCCACAAATAGATAAATGAACCTCTAAAAGCCTGCAATTGACTGAATCATAACACATACTATCATCTGTCTAGCTTCGGCCACGACTTCACAGTCCACAACCATGAAACAGTCTGCTTCTGAGAACTCCTAGTCTCCAAATCCATAGAACACACGAATCACCATATATGTTCTAACTTCACCACCAGAATGTCTAACACATCTCTCATACACGATCATCTCATGAGGAATACTTCTGAAATTCTTCCGTGCCACATGGAAAATTTGAATATCAGTAGTCGATCAACCAGAAGAGTGTCGTAGTACCAGTGAAGTATCCAAACATCAAAATACATTGCCCCTTTTGAAATATATACTCTCATCAAGCCATACCAAATAGTAATATCATTTACCTAGTCATCTGAAACCGTCCATGCTGCCTACAAATTTTATGACCTTCCCTTCCAAACAGAACTATGATCCCGCTCACGTAAATCTCAACCCCATACAACACACCGCATATACCATGCCATCATATGAAAAATATGAGAAATTCATAGTCCACTCCGAGTCACAAGCAACTACATACTCAATTAGCCAAGGACCTTCCATTTGATTTCATCCAGGAGAAATTCACTATACACCACATGCTCCTCACGCCAGCAGGAAATATACCCCTTGAACCTTGGTAAAAATCATTGAGAACTCTTCGAACTCATTTGCACATAACCAAGCTATCAGAACCGAATCTCTCTAACTCAACCCAGCCACGTAGGTCGCCAAAACCCAAGAGCATTTCCATGAAACACCTGTAGAGACTAGCCACGTCGTAAGTACCCAAAGAACTGATTGTATCCATTACTGTGCTAACCCAACCTACTACCAAGCTGTCCTATTTCTCCAAGTCCTTTCCAAATTGCCTTCAAATTGATACTTCTCCTTGCTAGAACACCACTATCCTTGACCAAAATTCACCACACAAGAGACCCTGGTATAAAACCACAACGCCCTAAGGCCCATAAGTCGTTGACTTCCCTCTTAAGCACCCCGAAGCACCACAATCGAGACACCCACTCTAAAGAGACCTTGCGTGAACCTAAAACTGTTTCCTTCACCTTCTTGATACTGAAATGCATAATTCCCAATGATATAAAAATGCCACAAGTCTCGACACCGTCCAATGTAACTCTCAGTTTCTAACCATATACCAATCTTGAAAATTCCAAATCGCTACATTTAAATCTTGAATCCATTAGAACCATTCTCGAGAGTCATCCACTCTTCTCAAATCTCAATTAAACCGACACCAGTATACCTCAAACTGAAACCAATACAACACATAATCGTGCAATCAACACGTCGATAGAAGACTCCCCCACTTGGCTCAAAGCCATAGATCAATACACACAACTCACAATGCCCATACTCTATTACTGCCATAATACCGTAGTGAGATTCAACCAAATCCTTCCTGAGCTCCTGTAACGCAAACCATCTAATACTTCACATTATCTGCAAATCTCGCATTCACCCTTGTAATAGTCAAGCCAACTTCCACAAGCGATACGAACTCAAATTGTAACATATATCATTCACTGGTAAAAGAGAACTCTCTACAAAACATCATAAGGACCACACAACTTCAGGACACCTCGCAGGAGATAACCCACCTGCTTTGCCTCAAATTGACATCTCTATATACCCTTCCACAGTCACGACTACTACGCAATCACTTAATCTTCTTGATTCTAAACTCATCAACAAGACGTGACAATCTACTTCACTCCACAACTAAACAACATGAGAGATCCCTCAACACACCTATAACTCGAGACCATACACCATATCAAGACAGAAATCAAACACCCAATAATCCTTGTTACCCCTTAAGTAAACTTTTCTCGTCACATTCGAACAATCTGAACACATCTCGCAGTCATATCATACTCACCACATAGTCATCCAATCACAAATTCCACTAATAGGGATATCAACGGATATATAATTCCCAAAAGCACGTGCTCATTCAATCGAAATCTTCGTGCTCAGGCTACCGTCAAAACCCGGCCTCAAGTCCTCCAGACAAGCCCATCGTCAGCATGCCAAAATCACATCTCGCACCTCAACCATGGAATCACAAGTCGTCGTTGCACAACTGATACCGACCGCTCATGTGCGCATACGAATACGTGGAAGGAATTCAAAGGGTTACGCTTCAAGCTAAATCAATGCCGCACGATAAGGAAAGAAAGATGGGAAGTACATCCTAAATGTCATGTAGCCTCTCGTAGATAGGTATGGATGTCCTCATACCGATCCCCAAGACTCTACTAGACACATGCTCATGACTTGTAGAACCTATGGACCTAGAGCTTTGATACCAACTTGTCATGACCCAAAATCCAACTAGTCGTGATGGCACCTAACCCGACCCTCTAGGTAAGCCAATTAATAACTATCCAATTCCAATAACAATTAATAAACCGATTAAGTAAAGAAATTATCTTAATCTTATACATTTCCCAAGGACTAGTAGTACAAATCATGACCTTCTAAGAATAGAATTTACAAAGCTGAAATGAAATAAATACATCGTTTGTTTTAAAAGTACATAAACAGAGTTTTATAGATCTAAAGCTACCATGAACAACAGTCAGCTACAACCGAGATGCAGGTACATCTTCAAATCTAGCTCCCATCGAACACATCAACATCAGCAGCTAACATCTGCACGCAAGGTGCAGAAGTGTAGTATGAGTACAACCGACCCCATGTACTCAATAAGTAACAAACCTAACCTTAGGTTGAAAGTAGTGACGAGCTAACAAAAAGGTCTGGTCCAACGCCAATATTCCACAACAGTTCATAACAGCATAGTACAATAACAAAAGAGTATATAAGAAATAAAAGGCTCAGTTCGTTCACAGTTCCAGGAAAATAGGCATTTCTTTTCAAGTATCTCAGTGAAAACCAAAATCTTTTACCAAAAAAGCCAAAATACGAGTACATTGGAAAACTGTGGTTTTTCCCAAAACTCCTTTCAACAAATAGTAAGAAGTTTCATTTCCAGATATCACGAGGAAAGTACTTCTCTATGCCTACATGTCAAGATACAGGTAAAATCATAAATGTCCCCAAAACTGGGTAGCAGAAGGAAATGCACCTCTATGCATGTATCTCAAGTACGCATGTCAAATTGCGATGCATCTCGAAGATGAGCTCATGTACTCACACTCTCAAAGTACTCAATCTTACTGTCTCGCATTCTCTCTCACTATGCTCAGCACACTTAATCACTTAGCGTTGTACAATACCCGTTGCAGTGTGCAGCCCGATCCATATATATATATAGTTGACTGCGATCAATGGGGGTGTGCAGACTCCGGAGGGGCTCCTTTCAGCCCAAGCGCTATATCGCTGCGGCGTGCAGCCCGATCCCATAAAAATGTAATCAATATATCACTGCGACGTGTAGCCCGATCCCATAAAATATAATCAATATATCGCTACGGCGTGCAGCCCGATGCTATAAAATATAATCAATATAATATACTGCGACGTGCAGCCCGATCCCAAAATGTCACTCTCACTTAGGCCCTCGGCCTCACTTAGTCATCAATCTCTCCAGTCTCACTCATGGGCTCACAATGTCATGGAACTAGCCCGACAACAATGATATGATGTATCAATAAATAATATCTGAGACTAAGTTAAGGTATGAATGCATGGATATGACTGAGTACAAAAAATCAATGAAATCAATGAGATGACAGCAAGAAACGACCATTATGGGTCCAAACAGTATCGGCATAATGCCTAAACATGGTATCTAGCATGATTGACAGCTTAACTACTTTATCACATGGTGGAAACATGAATATCAGCAAAGTAGGACCACTAAACAGTGCCATAGAATTAGCAGAGTCCCAATTCACATGGTGCACACCCACACGCCCGTCACCTAACATGTGCGTCACCTCAATACCAATCACATAACACGTATTGTGGGGTTTTATACCCTCAGCACTAAGTTTAGAAGAGTTACTTACCTCGAACAAGCCAATACTAATGCTGAGCAAGCCAAGCGGTGCTCCAAAGATGCCATCACACGCGTAGAGACCTCCGAACGACTCAAAACTTGTCAAAAGAAATTCAAATACATAAAATAAAGCCCAAGGAAACAATTCCAAATTATGGAGATTGAATCCTTAATCAAAGCCCAAAACCGGCCAAAATTCACACCCGGGCCCGCACCTCGGAACCCAACAAAACTCACAAAATCTGACAACCCATTCAATTATGAGTCCAACCATGCTAGTTTCACTCAAATCCGACTCCAATTCGTTGTTCAAAACTCAAAAATTCATATTATGAAACTTTAGGCCAAAACCCCCAATTTCCTCTTTACATTAACAATCCAATTACCAAAACGAAGGTAGATTCATGAAATATAACCAAAACCGAGTAGAGAACACTTATCACAATTCACATGGTGACATTTTCTTCAAATATCGCCTCAATCCAAGCTTGGAAATGTTAAAATGAAGTCAAAATCGCGAACCCTTGTCCTTATCATTCTGCCCAGCATTTTCGCACCTGCAACACATTATCGTTTCTGCGGCGTCGCTTTTGCGACCAAAAATTATGCTTCTGCGGAGAAGCACTGGAGGCCTGCCTTCGCACCTATGATAAAATACCTGCATATGCGCACTCGCAGGTGCGCACCCAAATATCGCTTCTGCGCTGCCAACCGCTTTTGCGCTCAACTCACCGCATTTGCGCCTTCGCAGATGCGAAGCAATCTCCGCTTCTGCGAAACCCTGGTCCCAGCAATATTTCCGCTCCTACGACCCCTTCGTCGCTTCTGCGACCATCGCACCTGCGCAAACCAGCCGCAGGTGCGGTCACACTAGAACCAGCAATAACAACATTGAAGAAAATGATCCGAAATCAATTTGAAACACACTCGATCCCCTCGGAACCCCGTCCAAACATACCCCGTCAAATCAAAATCTATGAACTTTGAACTTTCAATTTCCAAAACTCGTACCGAAATATATCAATTCATCCCGTAATGAACCCAAATTTTGCACACAAGTCTCAAATGACATGACGAAGCGTTTCCAATTCTCGGAACCACAATTCAAATCTGATATCCTCAAATTCAACTTCCGGTCAAACTTATGAACTTTTCAAACCTTCAAAATTTTTAATTTTTGCCAACTTATGTTGAAACCTTATAAAAACAACCAAATGCAAATCCGGGCATACGCACGTGTCCAAAATCACCATCCGAACCTAACAGAACCATCAAAACTCCGTTCCGGGGTCAAATTCACAAAAAGCCAAACTTGGTCAACTCTTTCAACTTAAAGCTTCAAGAATGAAATTCACTCTTCCAAACTGATTCCGAATAATCTGAAATCCAAAACCGACGATTCACATAAGTCATAATACATCATATGGAGCTACTATGCCCGTAAACTACCGAGCGAAGTGCAAATGCTCAAAAAGACCGGTCGGATCGTTACAATCTAGCTCAAAAGCCCCTCACCAAAGCACGTGTATATAAATCATTATGCTTGCGGTCACTGCTGATATGTCAGACTCCGGAGGGGCGGATCCTGCCCAAGCGCTAATCAAAAGCCAATATGGTATATGCGACATGCAACCCGATCCACATAAAAATAATAAGCTAATAAGGCATGTTGCGGGTGCAACCCGAGCCCACCTCAGTCATCAACCTCTCTAGTCTCACGGGTTCACAATCTCATATCACTCAACCCAAATGGTACCATATATGGAAGACACCAACAACGTGTGATGTAATAACGAATAATAAATAGAGACTGTGATATGATATGCAAATGAAGAATCGTGACTGTGTGTATAATTAGAGGTAAATCAAATAGTCCAAAACAACATAAATAATATCAATAGGTCTCGACCAAATATCACATAGTCTCAACATGACTTCTAATATGAATCACAATTCAAATAATCAAAAAGAGTAGAACACGGATATAACAAGATATAACTGCAAAACAAGTCCGTTAATAATCTAAAAGTCAACTCGGATCATGATTACCCTGGTGCACGCCCACACGCCCGTCACCTGGCATGTGCATCACTCCATCACATCACGAATAACATAGTTCCCAGGGATAACTACCTCAAATCCAATATTAGTTACCTCGAACAAGCCAAATTCAATACCAAGCAAGCCAAACAATACTTTAGAAATTCCATCTCACGCGAATCATCCTCCAACAGCTTGAAACTAGCCAAAAGCAACTCAAAAATATCAAATAATGTCAAAGGGAACAATTGCAAACGGAAAAGTTCGAATCTTTAATCAATTACTCAAAATCAACGAAAACGTCAACCCCGAGCCCGCATCTCGAAACCCGGCCAAACTTACAAATTCTGATAACCCATTCAGTTACGAGTCCAACCACACTAATTTCACTCAAGTCCGACTCCAAATCTATGTTCAAAACTCAAATATTTACTTTACAAAAGTTTATGAAAAAACACTCAATTTCTCTTTAAAAATCATCAATCAAATGCCAACATCAAAGATGGAATCATGAAGTATAATCAAACCTGAGTCAAAAATACTTACTTCAATCCATGTGGTGACAATGCTCTCCAAAATCGCTCAAATCTGAACTCCATAACTCAAAATGTGATAAAATAACTCAAGGGTCCGAAATAGAGTACTTATAGGTCTGCTCCAAGGATACCTTTCGCGATCGAAATGCACGAAAGTCACAACTCCAAAATTACTCTATGCATTCGCGACATATACCACGTGAATGCGATGCACTGCTCAGATAACACTATGTGAATGTGGCCGAGAACCTCGCGAACGCGAAGACAAAATCCTCCAGCTCCCAGCTCAACTCTACGCAAACGTGATTAAACTGACGTGAACGCAATGCTCAGGCCTCACAAAGCTACGTGAACGCGATCATCAAGTCGCTAAAGCGATAAAGTAAATCACCCATCTCCCATAATACATTATACGATCGCAACTTTATCTTTGTGATCGCGTAGAAGAACTGAAACACCAGAAATCAGCAGAACAACAGCACTGCATGCAACTCTGAAATGGTCTGGAACCACCCGAAACTCACCCGAGCCCCTCGAGACCCCATCCGAACATCTCAACAAGTTCTAAAATATAATATAGATGTAACGACTCAGTAAGTTGTTTTGGGAGTTGTAGCCCCGTTCCCTCCATCTACTGCTTATTTTGTACTTTATAGTTTTTATGTGACCTGTCGAGGTAGTCAGTTCGTGTCCAGTGTGATTTCAGGAATGAAATCACCTAAGTTGAAATGATTGACCGGATATTGATCTTTGATTAAATGACTCCGGAATGGAGTTTTGACATTTCCGTTAGTTATGTTAGGTGATTTTGGATATAGGAGTATGTCTGGATTGTGATTTGGAAGTCCGTAGTGGAATTAGGCTTGAAATGGCGAAAGTTGGAATTTTTAGAAAGTTTGACCGTGAGTGGACTTTTTGATATCGGGGTCGGATTCCGATTCAGAAAGTTGGAGTAGGTCTGTAATGTCATTTGTGACTTATGTGCAAAATTTAGGGTCAATCGTATGTGATTTGATAGGTTTCGACATCGTTTGCAGAAATTGGAAGTTTAAAGTTCATTAGGCTTAAATCTATGTGCGATTCATGTTTTTGATGTTGTTTGAGGTGGTTTAGGGCTTGACTAAGTTCGTGTCGTGTTTTAGGACCCGTTGGTATGTTTGGATGAGGTCTCGTAGGCCTCGAGTTGATTTCGGATGGTTAACAGATAGATTTGAAGTTTGAGGGAAGTGATGAAGCTCACCAGCTTCTGGTGTAATCGCACCTGCGGAGTGGGGATCACAAGTGCGATATCGCAGAAGCAAGAGGTGAACCTCAGAAGCGGCCAGGGAGGAGGTGAGCAGAGGTCGTAGGTACGAGGTCATTTCTGCACTGCGATGCCGCAGATGTGGTTGGGTTTACACAGAAGCGGAGCTGGGCTGGCCTGGGTAGGGCGCAGGTGAGAGGAATTTGCCGCATCTACGAGCCCGTAGGTACGAGCGAGGCTTGGCAGATGCGGAATTAAGAGAGGGGCATATTTCCGCAGAAGCGGTTCCGTAGGTGCGGATCATGGAGCGCAGATGTGGGCCTGAGAGATTTAACTGGCTTTCGCAGAAGCCAAGAATTTACCGCGGAAGTAGTTCCGCGGGTGCGGATGTATGGCCGCAGGTGCGAAAAACCTGGGCATGTTATTAAAAACAAGGGTTCGCAATTTTGGCTTCATTTCAAACATTTCAAGCATGTTTAGGCGATTTTTGAGAGGGTTTTCGACGGAATTCTTGAGGTAAGTCCCTTGTGCTTATTTTTTATCAACAATATTGCTTCCCCATTGATTTTACCACCTAGCTGGTATGTATTTAAGTTGTAAATTAGGAGTTTAAGGCTAGGGATTTGGAGAGTTTGATTTGGGGATTTGGGTGACGATTTGGTGTCGAGTTTTGATAAATTTGGTATGGATAGACTCGTGGTTGAGTGGGCTTTCGGGTTTTGTGACTTTTATCGAATTTCTATACTTGGGCCCAAAGGCCGACTTTTGAGCCGATTTTTGATTTTGATTAATAACTTAGTATTTTCTTATAGAGTTGATTCATTTAGCCCGTATTGATTTTATCGCATTGTTTAGGGCTAGATTCGAGGCATTCAGAGGCCTTTTCACGAGGCAAGGGTGTGTTGGAGTAGAGATTTACTCGTATTGAGGTAAGTAACAGTTCTAAATTTGGTTCTGGGGGTATGAAACCCCGTATTACATGTCATGTATTTGGTTTTGAGGTGACGCACATGCTAGGTGACGGGCGTGTGGGCATGCACCGTAGGAATTATGACTTTGTCAAATTCCATGGAATCGTGCAGTTGTATAGTCTATTGTTATCAGTACATTCTCTTTGTATTAGAGAAATTTAACCATAAATCATGTTTAGACTACGTGTTGGCATTGTAGGGACCCACAGAGGTCATGTACATGTTGAATTATCTGCTGAATTATTGTTTGTACTCAGTCACAGTTTATTTGTATATTACATCTCGGTCTCTATTGTTCATTTTGATGCATTATATCATTGTTGTCTGCACTGCTTATTATGATTTCTGAGAGCCCGAGATACTGGAGAGGTTGATGACTGAGTGAGGCCGAGGGTCTGATTGTGAGATATTATACTATAGCACGTGAGTTGTCCGTGCAGCACGTGAGTTGTCCGTATGGATCCAGATATTATACTATAGCATGTGAGTTATCTGTGTAGCATGTGAGTTGTCGGATCCAGATATTACATTATAGCACGTGAGTTGTCCATGCAGATTATAGCGCTTGGGCTGAAGTAACCCACCCCGCCCCCCCCCCGGAGTCTGCACACACCCCAGTAAGCGCAGGTACCTACTGAGTACGAGTGCCGAGTGTTGAGTAAATGGGAGGGCTGAGTGACTGTGGCCCTGAGAGGATGCATCTTTGTTGCACTTAGCTGCCATGTATCACTGTCTTGATAATTTCTGAAAGATATTACACTTTGTTTCAGTTGAACTTGACATGAAATTACTATTTTGGCCTTAATTGTCGAACTTGAAAGCATGCCTACCTTCCATGTTAAAAACTCGCTGGAATTGAACTATAACTGTAAAGCTCGTCACTACCTTCAGTTCTTTATTTAGTATTGTTACTTGCTGAATTAGTTGTACTCATACTATACCCTGCACTTCATGTGCAGATTCAGGTGTTCTCGGACATAGTGGGTATTGATTTCTGTGCACAATTGATCTTCTGGAGATTTCGAGGTAGCTGTCGGCGTTTCGCAAACCTTGTCTCTCCTTCCCTACATTTCCGCTTATTGTATTTAGTTTCAGACTATATTAGACAGCGTTTTCCAGACTTGTGATATATAGATGCTCATGTACTCTGTGACATCGCGATGTTGAGAATTTCCGCGTTGTATTTTGGATTTCTATCCTGTTTATGAGAAGTTGTTATCGTTTAAACTATTTTAAATATGTTTTCTGTTAAGTGTTGGAGTTATTTCATAAATGTCGGCTTGCCTAGTACCACGATAGGCACCATCACGACAGGTTAGGATTTTGGGTCATGACAACAGACCTACTTGAGGCCTAAAATTACACATAACAATAACAAAACCATGAATTGCACCTCAAATCAAACTTAATGAACTTCCGAACTTCCAACTTCCAAAACTTGTGCCGAACCACATCAAATCAACTCGGAATGACCTCAAATTTGTGCACAAGTTCAAAATCACATGACGAACCTATTCCAACTCCTGAAATCACAATCCGAACCCGATAGCATCAAAGTCAACTCCCGGTCAAACTTATGTACTTTCCAAACCATCAAATTGCCTACTTTCGCCAATTAGCACCATAACCTTCTAGAAACATCCGAATACAAATCCGGATACACGCTCAAGTCCAAAATCACCATACGAATTTATTGAAACCATTAAAATAACATTCCTAAGTCGTATATACAAAAGTCAAACTCCGGTCAACTCTTCCAACTTAAACTCCCTAGTTGAGAATCATTCTTTCAATTCAATTCTGAATCGCCCAAAAATTAAAATCGATGGTACACACAAGTCATAATACATCACACGAAACTATTCATGTCGTCGAACCACTGAAAGAAATACAAATGCTCAAAACGACCGATCGGGTCGTCATAATACTGTTCTAAGGGCAAGAGCCAGTCATAAGTATTTTTGCCTGGAAAGACGGTTTGTGCAACCAAAACAGAGAGAAATGTGGGGGGGGGGGAAAGAAAGGCCATGTACCTGCACTTTATGAATTAGTTTCTTTGAACTGTGAATATTATTCGTCAAAAGCAGCAACTCTCTTCAGTTAATATAGAAAGGACAGCTAGACAAATATCATATCTCACCTAAAACTTAGATAGCAGTTCAATATCACGTAGTGATACTCATTTGTTGGGTAAATTTCACAAATGTTCATATAAGGCAGAATACATCGACAATCCCTTAAAGTTGTCCTCACTTTTCACTTTGACACTCCATCTTTAATCCGTTCCATTTGGACACTCCAACCACATCTCGAATGTGTCATTTAGACACAAAATTTGTAGGCAGCCAAACACAAAAGGTACGTGAAATTCACACACAAGACTGACGAATAAGACAAGAACACGTGAATTTAACACAAACAAATATAAAAAAAATAGAAAATAATTAAATATAAAAATGAGAACCCCACCCACCCGTCGTCATCTTCCCCAATGACCATTCCTTGGCGGCAAAATCAATTTCCAACCATTTTTTTCCAACTCTTCTCCACAAAATTGCTCCTTTCTTTCTTCGTTTTCTTCTTTTTCTTCACATTGGAGCTTTGGCCAGATTTTTTTGAAAGATCCAAATCTGATTTTCTCCTTCTTTAGATTCATCAAAAATCGCTAGGAAAAACAAAGTTTCGCCCTTTTTTGAGATGTAAATCTGATTTTTCTTCAGATTCAAGTCACAAAGTTTAATTTCGTTAATGTTGAGAAAAATGAAACTTCGCCGGAAAAAATAAAGTTTCACTGAAAATGTTATTATTCAAATTTTTTTTCTTCTTAATGTTAATTTTGTTACTATTAAAAGATTCAAATACTGTTCAAGAGAAGATGGAGGTAACAAAGTTTTTCTTTCTTGTTCTTGATACTTTTGGACAACTTGTAAGATTTTTGTTATTTTTGAGCTGAGGAGATAGCGATGAGTACAGCTTACATGATGTTTTTATACTTCTATGCGCGAGTCATTTGATGGTGTTGGGGCTGCTCAACTTAAAGGGGTTGCTGGACATGATTGTTTTGGGTGTTACAGTGAAGCTTGGTGAAACTCACATGGTGTTAATTGACAGGATATGGTAGAATGAGAAGATGGAGAGGTGAGAGAAAGAAAGTTACTTTATTTTTTTATTTTTCTCTATTGACATTTATTCTTTGGGACCCATAACAATAGCATCTCACTCTGACTAAAGACGTGGGCAACACACACTATGTCACATTATCAAATTATGTTTAAATGACACACTTGACTTATGGTTGGAGTGTTCTAATGGAATGAACTTAAGATGAAGCTCTAAGTGAAAAGTGAGGACAACTTTAAGGGACTGTCGATGTATTCTGCCTTCATATAGTTATAATTTATTTTTCAAAATCATATAACTATATATTCTCACACAAAAATCATAAAACTTGTATACAAAAATTATAATGACCGAAAAATATAATTTTCAGTAGTTTTTCTTATTCCCCCTTTTTTCAGTCTAATAAATAATAATCTAATTAAAATAGGAATGACCCAACTGGACCTGATCCATCCGACCCAATAGCCACATATATAAATTAAATTACTACTAAAAGTGAATCCTTAAAAACACAATACTTCTATCCTTTTTTTTCAAGATTTCCATTCAAATTGATAGCACTTTCATTTTAAGCGCTCTCGAATTATATCTTTTATTTTATTTTTTTGTGAGAATCTCATTCATTCTAAACCAAGTTTTTGCTGGGGAAGGATTTCACTTTTAGTATTATTTTAATTTATGTATATGGGTGGTCAGTTTGGATTAGGTCATTCCTATTTTAAGGGAAAAATATAAAATTGATCAGTTGGTCGAAACTAATTACATTCGCTAGCTAAAAATATATATAATTATTTTCGAAAGAGGCTAAAAATATATATTTCTCCTACTTTAATCGGGTTATTATTTATTAGATTGAAAATAAAAAAAAATAGAATAAGAAAATATCGGAAAATTGTGTTTTCCAGTCACGATGATTTTTGTGTGAATTAGTGAAAGTTTTATAATTTTTGTGTAAGAAAATAAAGTTATATGACTTTGGTAGAAAGAAAGTCATAGTTATATGACCATGTGTGAAATTTAGCCATGTTTGCTCTACGCTGAGCAAGCTTCAATGTTCTAAAGCCGTAATACACATTCCATTCTTCAGCATGTATCGAATACGACGTCTGGCTTTACCAAACAATGGAAGTTGCAGACTTCCACGCTTGAAAGTTTACCAAGAAAGATAGTTACGAATTCAAATACTTTATACAGACTACAAATATTGTGACATAAACATCAGGGTAAAAGAAAATTACAGACTTACATATCAGAAAATTACTGTGCACCAAACTGTTTTATATTGCCAACTTTTAGAGAAAAGTGTGGCACGTACACTGAACCAGTATCTATTAACGGTCTAACGGACTAAGCACACTGTTATAAACTCTATTCAAGAGTTGGGCCTGGAGTAAGTTAGGCTAGGGGGGCAGTAAGGGGACATCTATGGGCCTTTGGACCGGGATGGTAAGGGAACATGATGTTAATGAGCTTAGGTTTAAGGGGCTAGTCCTAGGAAGTTTAAGAAGAGGACTTCCCCGGGCCCATACCGAGTGTCGGGCCGGTCCCTTAGTGGGCAGAGAAGGGGCTTTAGGGGGCCTTCAGTTATTATCTTTTTATTAAAAACGAATGAAAAAATGGCATGGTATAACAATCTATTAAGAGAATTGGCATAAAAAAGTACTAGTTTTAGATATTGGCATCCTATAGCCCTACTTTAAGTTTTTCTTTCTTTTAATTGAGATATCATAGCCAAATTTATTTTTATTTAAAATCAAAAGGAATGTTCATCACATCCCCCATCTCTCCTTCTTTAACGCTACTCTTCTCTATCTTCCCCAAATTCCATATTTTTCAAATCCCCCAAATCTCTCTATTTTTCTCCGATAAATACTCTCCTCTGGTTTCTTCTTAATCTTTTTCTTAACTATTTCTCTAAATCAAGAGTCTTTTGTAGAATTTCGACAACAATATCAGCATTCTTGCCAAGTTGAAAGATGGATAAAAATTCAACCGCTAAGAAATTAAAATCTAAAGCAACAGTGGTCAAATCTCCATCTCTTCATGTTGATTATGACTCTGATTTCGAAGTTACGGTATTAAAGGGGTCGAATTCACCACATGCAATAGCCGTTCGAAAGGACAATCAAAGAAAAAAATGGGTTGATGCAATTCATACAAAAGACAAAGGAAAAAAAATTGCAAATGCATCTGGTATACAATAAAATATTGTTGTTAAACCCAAAAAGAGAAAGCGCATTAGTACGGAGGAAGTTCAATGTGATAAACATCATTTGGGCATTAGCATCCTTGCTTAATGTATACTTAAAATGTTATAAGGATATACAAGTAGAAATAAAAGGTTGGGCGCCATTTTTTTTGCTACCAGTCTTGTTAATTCCTTTGAATTTTCAGTAAGAATAGAAATTTTGATTTTGCCCTTATTAGTGCTTGAGTGAATGTTACGCCTTTCACATAATGACTTTGGGTGTTTTAGATTCATATCGTGGTCTAGAAATTGTCAAATGATCAGCTTATATTGCCCACCTTGTTGATAGTGAATTTTAACATTAAACTTTCCTATTTTCCTTTCATGTTTAACACAGAACATTTGTGTATTGATAGAACCCCCATACTAGACTCTATATTTTTCTTAATCTTTTTTATTTAGTATTAGTATCTTTTCTTTTATATTTGAATTCAGTTAAAATGCAGTTGCTTTGAGATTTATGAAAAGGTATTGAACTATTCTTTCTGAAGATGTGTAGTTTCGGAGAATTTAATGTTATTCACTTTCTACATATATGATTTAGTATAATTAATATTTTCTTTAATGTAGAAATGGGATTTTTTAGGTCGCATTGGATACAAAATTATCCAAAGGAGTTGTTTCAAGATACTGATCATAAGTTTTACGTCAAGATCAATCATGGTACCCTATGTTTTGGGATTAGAAAATTTACAATTATAACTGGTCTAAGGTGTGTTGGTGAGGTCAACTATGAGGGAACTTATAATGGATCAAATAGACTGAAGGATGCCTACTTTCCCGATCGTGATATAGTATCAAAGGACGACCTTATTGACTGTTTTATGACAAAGAGATGGCAGTCAGATAATAATGCTCTAAAGATTTCGTTATTGTACTTTATATACACCTTCTTATTTTTTACAATTAGTAAAAGATCCTTTTGTAATGACCCGATTAGTTATTTTTAGCAATCGCACTTCGATTGGTAGTTTGGGAGCTCGAGTAGCCTCGTATGACGTATTATGACTTGTGTGAATTATCGGTGTTGGTTTTCAGGTGTTTCGGAACTTGTTTGAAAGAATGAATTTTATTGTTGAAGTTTTAAGTTGGAAGAGTTGATCAAGTTTGAATTTTTAGTATTCGGCCTCGGATCAGAGTTTTGATGATTCTGTTAGGCCCGGATGATGATTTTGGACTCGGGTGTATGTCCGAATTTGTATTTGGATAATTCTAGAAGGTTTCGGCACTAATTGGCGAAAGTTGAAAATTTGAAGGTTTGAAATGTTCATAGGTTTGACCGTGGTTTGATTTTATTGGTATCGGGGCCGGATTTCGATTCCAAAAGTTATAGTAGGTCTGTTATGCCATTTATGACTTGTGTGCCAAATTTAAGATTAATCTGAGGTGTTTTGGCTTGTTCGCCGTTAGTTTTGAATTTTGAAAGTTCATTAACTTCATGAAGTCGATTTGAGGTGTGATTTGTGATTTTTGTACTGTTGAGTGAGATTTTAAACATATAGTAGGCATGCGTTATGATTTGGAACTTGCCCTCAAAATTCAGGGCCGTTCGGAGTTGGTTTGATAGCATTCGGACGCTTGGTCGCAATTCTAGAAATTCTTGAGTTCTCCCTTCAAATTTCATACGTGTTGATATCCGATTCATGGTTTTGGGGTGTTATTTTGGTGATTTGATCCCTCGATCAAGTTCACAAGATGTTTTTAGACTTGTGTGGATATTTGGCATGGAGCCCCGAGGGCTCGGGTGAGTTTCGGGGAGGTTTCGGATACTTTTTAGGCCATTTTTAGTTGCTGGTTTTTGGATATAGGGGTGTACATTGCGATAGCGTGGATTTGGATGCGATAGCGAGAAAAATATGAAAAATAGAGCAGTGAATCGCGATCACGGAAGACTTCACGCGATCGCATAAAAGAAAATCTCGGCTCCACGGACCCAATTTTGGAAGCTTATAACGTATAATCTATAAGGAATTTGGAGATGATAAAAAAATAAAAGTTGTAGCCCTTTGTGTCTAGTTTTCAGTAAATGAAACCATTTTTCATTTGTAGATTGGTTCAAAATGTTATGGCTAATAAACTACAGGATCTGAGAAAAGTTGGGAAGGGTTAAATGGAAGTTTGTTCATCGCGATCGCGGGAAAATGGCCGTGATCGCATAGGGTAAAAATTGTCCTGCAAAATTTTGTAATTGCGATCGCGAGGTTTGTGACCTAGATCGCAAAAGGTACCCTGGAACAGTGTATAAAGTACTCTATTTCGAAGGTTTCAGATATTTTTTGCATATTTGGAGCTATGGAGCTCGGATTGAGACGAATTTTGAAGCGATTTTTACCATATGGATTGGGGTAAGTGTTATCCACTCATTTTGGATTATATTTTGTGATTCTATCTTCATTTTCTTCAATTGGATTATGAATTTTAAAGAGAAATTGGGGGTTTTAGCCTAGAGTTTCATAGAGTGAGTTGTTGAGTTTTGAACATCGATTCAGAGTCGGATTTGAGTGAAACTAGTATGGTTAGACTCGTATTTAAATGAGTTGTTGGATTTTATAAGTTTTATCGGGTTCCAAGATGCGGGCCCGGGTTTGACTTTTTGGCCGATTTTAGGCTTTTGATTAAGGATTCGACCTTTATCATTTGGAATTATTTCATTAGGCATTAATTGATGTATTTGAGTTGCTTTTGGCTAGTTTCGAGCCGTTCTAAGGTCGGTGCGCGCAGGATGGAATTTTTGGAGCATCACTTTGCTTGCTCGATATTGGATTTGGCTTGTTCAAGGTAAGTAGCACTTCTAAACTTGGAGCTGAGGGTATGAACCCTGATTATACGTGTTATGTGATTTGTTTGGATGTGATGCACATGTTTGGTGACGGGCATGTGGGCGTGTATCGTAGAAATTGAGACTCGATCGATTCCGTAGAGCTGTGTAGCAAATTGACTTGTATTTTCCATGTATTTTTCACGTGTTAAAGAAACTGAGTTGTGACTCATGTTAGAAATTATCCTTAGGCAAATGCTGGTATTATTGGCACCCACTGAGGTCATTCCTGCTGTCGAATTATATGTTTAAACAATAATTTCGTACTCAGTCATGTTCATTCATTGCATATCATATCTAAGTCTCTGTTGCTACTTATTGATACATCATATCATCATTTTGGGCTAGTTTCATGATATTTGAGCCCGAGAGACTGGAGACATTGATGACTGAGTGAGGCTGAGGGCCTGATTGTGAGTGATATTTATGGGATCGGGTTGTATGTCACACCTTGTTTTAATGATTTATGCCTGGATTTGGCTTATTATAGTGCTTGCGTTGAAGGACCCCCTCCGGAGTCTGCAGACCCCCAGTGAGCGCATTTGATATTATATTGAGGGGAGGATCTTGCCTAATTATTTATACTGAGGGATGGATATTCCCTGGGAATGGATCTTGCCTAATTTTTTATATTGAGGGATGGATCTTTTCTGGGCTGGATTGGCCCTATACAGTACTGAGTGACTGCATGTTAGTTATCATATATATATATATTCGGGATGGATCTTCCCTGGGTTGGATTGGCCATATATAGTACTGAGTGACTGTGCGCGAGTTTTCATTTATATTTGGGCTACATCTGCCTTGTACAGTGTGGAGTAACTGAGCATGCGAAATATTGAGCGTGATGAGTGAAAATGCGAGACAGTGAGATTGGGTACTCTGAGAGTGTGAGTACATGAGTTCATCAATGTGCTGCATTGCATTAGGCATGCATACCTGATATATAGGCATAGAGAAGTATTTTTCCTCTCGCCATCTGATAATGGAATTTGTTATCTGTTGTTAAAGTTTTTGAGAAAAATCACAGATTTCAGACTTACTCATATTTTAGGTGATTTCGGCAAAAGATTTGAGTTTTACTGTTATACTTGAAAAGAAAATATTTATTTTTCGGAAAATATTGAGTTATTTCTTGTACCATCTTTATTATATTGTTATGAACTTTTGCTAGTTATTGGAGTTGGACTCTAATCTTTGTCCCAACTCGTCACTACTTTCAACCTAAGATTAGGTTTGTTACTTATTGAGTACATGGGGTTGGTTGTACTCACACTACACTTCTGCACCTTGCATGCAGATTTTGGACGCTGATGTTGCTATGTATGACGGAAGCTAGCATTGAAGATGTACCTGCATTCGAGTTAAAGCTGCCTCTTGTTCATGGTAGCCCTAGACTTGTGAAAATTTGTTTATGTACATTCGAACAGATGATGTATTTATTTCATACTACCTTTGTAAACTCTAAATTTTAAAAGCTCATGATTTGTACTACCAGTCCTTGGGGAATTCTTGTATAACAGTTCAGTTGTATTATCATTTCTTCTCTTACTAAATATCATTTGAACTAGTTTGTTGTTAACTGGCTTACCTAGCGGGTTGGGTTAGGTGCCATTAGGGCTAGATGGATTTTAGGTCGTAACAAGGTGGTATCAGAGCTCTAGGTTCATAGGTTCTACAAGTCATGAGCAAGTGTCTAGTAGAGTCTTGCGGATCGGTATGATGACGTACATATCTATATTCGAGAAGCTACAGAGCATTTAGGATAAACTTCCCATCTTTTTTTCCTTATCGTGCGGCATTGATTCAGCATGAAACATAACTCTTTGAATTCGCTCCACACATTCGTATGCGCATGTGAGCGTTCGGTATTAGCTTTGCATCACCGGGTTGTGATTCCATGGATGAGGTGCGAGGTGTGATTTCAGTGCGATGATGATGGGCCAGTCTGGAGGACTTGAGGCTGGGTTTTGACTGCAGCTTGAGCACGGGGATTTCAGTTATGTGAGCATGTGCTTTTGGACTTATATGTCCGGTAGCGTCCCTATGAGTGGAATTTGTGACTCGATGAGTGGCCGGATGACTATATGATGAGCATGATGTGACTGTGAAATGTGTTCAGATGGTTTGATTGTGACGAGAATAGTTTCCTTGAGATGTACAAAGGACTATTGGGTGCTAGATTGTTGTCTTGATGTGACATATAGTCTCAAGTTATGAGTGTGTTGAAAGATTTTTCATGTTGATTAATTATGGAACGAAGTAGATTTTCATGTCTTGTTGTGAGTTCAGACTCGAGAAGATTTAGTGATGGTGTAGTAATCGTGGCTGCAAAAGTGCATAGCAAGATGCCAATTTGAGGCCAAGCAGGTGGGGTTTCTCCTGCGGAGTAATCTACGGAGGTGTAATCCTTATAATGTTGTATGGAGAGTTTCCTTTCTACCAGTGGGGTATATGTGTTGAGATTTGAATTTGAATTTGGTTGAGAAAGTCGACCTGACCATCACGTGGATGTACGCGACCTTAGTAGATGATTTGAGGTACTATATGGTTTGTGTTATGTGAGCTTATGAAGGATTTAGTTGAATCTCCCTGCGGTATTATGGTACTAATAGAGTATGGGTATTGCGAGTGATCGAGCGTTTTGATCTATGGCTTTGAGCCAAGTGGGGGAGTCTTCTATCACCGACTTGATTACATGGTTATGTGTTGTACTGGTTTCGGTTTGAGGCACACTTGTGAATCAGATATGACTAGCAGAGGTGGAGAGCGAGGATGACTCGAGTAAAGGAATTTCTGGATACGGGTTATGTTACACTTTATGGGTATATGGAAATCATGGAATGAGTTGAGTTGTTATTCGTGACATATGTAGTGCGCACGGAGTATGAATTTGCTCGGTTGCATTAAAGCAAAATTACTTCTTTGGGGTGTTGTTGTTCTAATTGAGAATAGGCAGTTCGCTCGTTTGGACGATGCAATTGAGATTTGAGTAGAGTGGATGGCTCTCGAGAATGTTCTAATGGATTCAAGATTTTTATGTAGCAATTATGATTTTTTTTTTCCAGATTTGTATATGGCTAGAATCTGAGATTTGCATCGGATGGTGTCGGTACTTGCAATATTTCTATATCATTAAGGATTTTACATTTCAGTATCAGAAAGGTGAAGGAAACGACTTTAGATTCACAGAAGGTCTTTTCAGAGTGGGTGTCTCGGTTGTGGTAATTTTGGGGTGCTTAAGAGGGAATACAACGGCTTATGGGCCTTAAGGCAGTGTGGTTTTATGCTATGATCTCGTGAGGGTGAGTTTTGGTTAAGGATCGTGGTGTTCTGGAAAGGGAAGTGTCCATTTGAGGGTAATTCAGAAGGAACTCAGAGAAATAGGACAACTTGGTAATAGCTTGGATTAGCACGGTAATGGATATGATTTGTTCTTTGTCACGAAGGAGCTCATGGGTTTTGGTCACCTACGTGACCTGGTTGAGTTAGAGGGATTCTGTTCTGATAGATGGGTTATGTAAAAATGGATTTCAAAGTGTTCTCAATGGTTTCTACCACGGTTCGAGGTGTATATTTCCTGCTGGCATGAGGAGCGTGTTGCGTGTTGTGATTTTCTCCTGGGTGAGATCAAATGGAAGTTCATGGCTAATTGAATATGTGGTTTGCTTGTGACTCGGAGTTGATTATGAGATTCTCGTACTTTTCATATTCATGATAGATGCGGTAAGTTGTGTGGGATTAAGATTTGCGTGTGCAAGGTCACGGTTTAGTTTTGAAAGGAAGGGCATGAATTTTTAGACAACATAGGAAGTTTTAGATGACTAGATGAATGATATTACTACTTGGTATTTCCTGAGGTGAGCGTACATTTAAGAAGGTGCACTGAGTGTTGACTTACGGATGCTTCATTGGTAATGTGGTACTCGCCTGGTTGATCGACTGCTGATATTTAGATTTTGCTATGTGGCATGGAAGAATTATAGAAGTATTCCTCGTGGGATGATCATGTATAAGAGATATGTTGACATTCGGGTGGTGGATTTGGGATCAGATATGGTGATTCGTGTGTTCTACAGATTTGGAGACCAGGAGTTCGGAAGCAGATTGTTTCGTGGTTGTGGACGGTGAAGATGTGGCCAAAGCTAGCCATATGATAGTATATATTATGGTTAGGTCATTGTGGACTTTTAGAGGATTATTTATCTATTTATGGATGACCAGAGTTTTTTTGGGGCTCATTGGTAGGCCTAACGAGGATGTGTATTCTACACCGGGTCGGATTGGTCAACTCTATACTACTATTGTTAGGAGATGTGCCATTCGGTTAGAGTGGAGCTTATTTGTGCTCTGATATGATCTATGTGTTACTCCCCTACACTACGACGAGTTGTGATTTGTTGGTTATAAGCACACATGGTGCGGTTCTGTTTGGGTCTTGTAGCGGGATTTGAGCGAGATGGTTATTGGGGTGTCGAATGGTTGATTGCGCCTTGGTTATGTTCTCTCCGGACTGTGGTATATTTTGCTATTTGCTTCTCTATGGTTATGGTCATACACTTCGTGTTTTTGATGTCGAATTGCGTGTAGTTGCTGCTTTTGAGCATGGTGGCTTAAGGTATTTCATATGAACTCGCATTTGGATGGGGTCACGCAGTGCAACTGGGTTATGTCAGGATATTATCCTTTGTGTTAGATTCATGTGTCTTGGTTCTACTATGTAAGATAGGTTTGCAGCATTGTGGTTGCGGTGGTACTTGTTGAACTTGCGGGATGGTTCTCTCATTTGAGTCATTTTCCATGATTGAGTACATTTGGGTTGTTGCTTATTGATGCACGGATTGCGTGGATTATAGATTTAGGTTGTATTGATGTGGCATATCACTAGAGTGGTTGTGTGATGAGATGAAGTCATCGGACGTAGAATGGGTGCTATCGGATATGTTTGATGTATATTCGGAAGGATAATGTCGTTGATCAGCTTAGAAATTGGATATAGTTCTTGTCGAAGGAGAGGGATCTTCATGACTTGTTGGTGATGAATGGTTGTGAGTGTTTGCGTGGTTCTTTCATCATCGGCAATGTACGAAGGTTTTAGAACGAGATTTTCTTTGATATGAGGTTTATTACCGGTATTGTGTGGTATGTCATGTGATCAAATCTTGGGTTGTGTTTATGGCTTGATGCAGCTTGTTCAGACTTATAGAGTGTGTAAATGCGAGGTTCGGGTCTTGTGGGAAATTCCAAATGTTGGAAATTGGATTTTGTGGTTTACACGTTGAGGTTAAAGTAATGATCTTCAGTTATGTTGTGTTATCGGGCCTATATGGAATAGGATGATGTGGGATCACCCCCCCGGGTATGTGTATGGTAAGGTTACTCGGTGATTTGATGGCTTTGGAATGACTCTTGGCACGTTCGAGGATGAACGTATGTTTAAGTGGGGGAGAATGTAACGACCTGGCCGGTCATTTTTAGCAATTGCACTTCGCTCGGTAGTTTGGGGGTACGAGTAGCCCCGTATGATGTATTATGACTTGTATGAATTGTCAGCATTGGTTTTCAGGCGTTTCGGAACTTGTTTGCAATAATAAATTTCATTGTTGAAGCTTTAAGTTGTAAGAGTTGACCAAGTTTGACATTTTAGTAATCGACCTTGGATTGGAGTTTTAATGATTCTGTTAGGTCCGGATGGTGATTTTAGACTCGGGTGTATGCCCGGATTTGCATTTGGATAATTCTAGAAGGTTTCAACACTAATTGACGAAAGTTAGAAATTTGAAGGTTTGGAAATGTTTATAGGTTTGACCGAGGTTTGACTTTATTGATATCGAGGTCGGATTTCAATTCTGAAAGTTATAGTATGTCAGTTATGTCATTTATGACTTGTGTGTCAAATTTGAGATCAATCCGAGGTTTTTAGGCTTGTTTCCAATTAGTTTTGAATTTTAAAAGTTCATTAACTTCATTAAGTCGATTTGAGGTGCAATTTGTGATTTTGATGTTGTTAATTGAGATTTTGAAATATTGAGTAGGTATGCGTTATGATTTGGAACTTGCTTACAAAATTTGGGGTTGTTCGGAGTTGGTTTGATAGCATTCGAAAGCTTGGTTGTAATTCTAGAAGTTCTTGAGTTATCCCTTCAAATTTCATGCGTGTTAATGTCTGATTCATGGTTTCGGATGTTATTTTGGTGATTTGATCGCGCGAGCAAATTCGCATGATATTTCTAGACTTGTGCGGATGTTTGGTGTGGAGCCTCGAGGGCTCGGATGAATTTCGGGGTGGTTTCGGACCATTTTTGCGCCATTTGTAGTTGCTGGTTTTTGGCTATAGGGGTATACATTGCGATAGTGAAGAGAAAAATAGGAAAATGGAGCCGAATCGTGATCGCGTAAGACTTCACGGGATCACATAGAAGAAAATCTCTGTTGCACTAACCCGATTTTAGAAGCTTATAACTTGCAATCTATAAGAAATTTGGAGATGATCCAAAAATAAAAATTGTAGCCCATTGTGTCTAGTTTTCTGAAAATTAAATCATTTGTCATTTGGAGTTTTGTACAAAATATTATGGATAATATACTACAGGCTATCTGAGAAGAGTTGGGAAAGGTCAAATGGAGTTTGTTCATCGCGATCGCGGGAAAATGGCCGCGATCGCGTAGGGTAAAAATTGTCATGCAAAGTTTTGTAATTGCGATCACGAGGTTTGTGATTGTGATCACGAAGGGTACCCTTGAATAGTGTATAAAGTACTCTATTTCGAAGGTTTCAGACATTTGTTTTGCATATTTTGAGCTGTGGAGCTCGGATTAAGACGAGCTATGAAGTGATTTACACCATATGGATTGGGGTAAGTATTCTCCACTCATTATTTTTTAATTATATTTTGTGATTCTATCTTCGTTTTTGGCAATTGGCTTATGAATGTTAAAGAGAAATTGGGAGTTTTAGCCTAAAGTTTCATAGAGTGGTTTTTGAGTTTTGAACATCGATTATTAGTCGTATTTGAGTGAACCTAGTATGGTTGGACTAGTAATTGAATGGGTTGTCAGATTTTATAAGTTTCATCGGGTTCTAAGGCGCGGGCCCGGGTTTGACGTTTTGGCTGATATTTGGCTTTTGATTATGGATTTGACCTTTATCATTTGGAATTGTTTCCTTAGGCATTAGTTGATGTATTTGAGTTGATTTTGGCTGGTTTCGAGCAGTTCAGAGGTCAGTGCACGCGATGGCATTTTTGGAGCATCGCTTCACTTGCTCGGTATTGGATTTGGCTTATTCATGGTAAGTAACACTTCTAAACTTGGAGCTGAGGGTATAAACCCTAATTATACGTGTTATGTGATTTGTTTGGAGGTAACGTACATGCTTGGTGACGGGCGTGTGGGCGTGTACCATAGAAATTAAGACTCTATCGATTCCGTAGAGCTATGTAGCCAATTGACTTGTATTTTTCATGTATATTTTATGTGTTAGAGAAACTGAGTTGTGACTCATGTTAGAAATTATGCCTAGGCAAATGCTGGTATTATTGGGACCCTCTGAGATCAATCCTGCTATCGAATTATATGTTTAAATTATAATTTTGTACTCAGTCATGTTCATTCATTGCATATCGTATCTCAGTCTCTGTTGCTACTTATTGATATATCATATCATTATTTTGGGCTTGTTTCATGACATTCTGAGCCCGAGAGACTAGAGAGATTGATGACTGTGAGTGATATTTAAGGGATAGGGTTGCACGCCGCAGCATGTTTTATTGATTTATGTCTGGATTTGGCTTATTATAAAGCTTGGGCTGAAGGTGCCCCTCCTGAGTTTACACACCCACAGTGAGAGCAGTTGATATTTTATTGAGGGATGGATCTTATCTGGGCATGAATCTTGCCTAATTATTTATACTGAGGGATGGATCTTTCCCAGGCATGGATCTTGCTTAATTATTTATATTGAGGAATGGATCTTCCAGGGGCTGGATTGTCCCTATACACTACTAAGTGACTGCATATCAATTATCGTGTGTGTGTGATATATATATATATATATATATATATATATATATATATATATATTGGATGGATCTTCCCTGGGCTGGATTGGCCATATACAGTACTGAGTGATTGTGCGCGAGTTGTCATTTATATTTTGGATGAATCTGCCCTGTACAGTGTCGAATGACTGAGCATGCAAACTATTGAGCGTGATGAGTGGAAATGCGAGACAGTGAGATTGGGTACTATGAGAGTTTGAGTACATGAGTTCATCAATATGATGCATTGCATTAGACATGCATACTTGATATGTAGGCATAGAGAAGTATTTTTCCTCATGCTATCTGATAATGGAATTTCTTATCTATTTTTAAAATTTTTGAGAAAAATCACAGATTTCAGACTTACTCATATTTTCGGTGATTTCGGCAAAAGATTTGAGTTTTACTGTTATACTTGAAAAGAAAATGTTTATTTTTCCGAATTGTATATGAGCTGAGCATTTATTTATTGAGTTTTTTCTTGTACCATCTTTATTATATTGTTATGAACTATTGCTGGTTATATACGACCTTTGTTACTTATTGAGTACATGGGGTCGGTTGTACTCATACTACACTTCTACACCTTGATGTTGTTGTGTATGATGGAAGCTAGCATTGAAGACGTACTTGTGTTCCAGTTACAGCTTCCTCTTGTTCATGGTAGCCCTAGACTTATGAAAATATGTTTATGTACATTCGAATAGATGATGTATTTATTTCATACTAGCTTTGTAAACTCTAAATCTTACAAGCTCATGATTTGTACTACCAGTCCTTGAGAATTCTTGTATAACAGTTCAGTTGTATTATCATTTCTTCTCTTAATAAATATCATTTGAACGAGTTTGTTGTTAACTGGCTTACCTAGCGGGTTGGGTTTGGTGCCATCACGGCTAGATGAATTTTGGGTTGTGACACCTTTGTAAGTAATCGAGATTTTTATTTGATTGAGAGTGGGGAATATAAGCAGTTTCCATGGGGGAATGTCGTATTTCAAGCTTTGATTGGTTCGGTGAGAAATAAGTTTAGATTTGTAAAGAAGTTTCATAGTTTTGGCGGTTTACCACTTGCATTGCAAATTTGGATTTATGAGTGTTGTTCTGAAGTAGACCCCAATACTGCCACTCGTGTTGCAAGCCAAGTGCCACAGATCCTAAATTGGAATGTAACAGAAAGGCCTAGCTTTGAGAAATTATGCAACGACATGTTGGGAGAATCGAGGAACAAGGTAACATTTTTGTAATGACCCGGCCGGTCGTTTTGAGAGTTATAGCCCTAATCCCCTGTTTAATGCTTTCCCCAAATCTTCTTCTGCTTATGTGACTTGCCGGGAGGTTGTTGTTGTGGTTTCGGAGTGAATTGGGACACTTAGTCCCTAAACGAAAGCTTAAGTCTTAGGATTTTGACTATAGTTGGAACTGTGTGAAGACGACTCCGAAATGGAGTTTCGTCGGTTTTATTAGCTCCGTTAGATGATTTTGGACTTAGGGGCGTGTCTAGATTGTGTTTTGGAGGTCTGTAGATGCTTTTTGGCTTGAATTGGCGAAAGTCGAATTTTTGGTGATTTTGACCGATAGTGGACTTTTTGATATCAGGGTCGGATTCTGATTCCGGAAGTTGGAGTAGGTCCGTAATGTCAATTATGACTTGTGTGTAAAATTTAAGGTCAATCAAACGTGGTTTGATGGGTTTCGACATCGATTTTAGAAGTTTGAAGTTCCAAGTTCATTAAGTTTGAATCGGAGGGTGATTCTTATTTTTAACGTTATCTGATATGATTCAAGGGCTTGACTAAGTTTGTATGGAGTTTTAGGACTTGTAGGTATGTTTGGTTGAGGTCCCGGGAGCCTCGGGTTAATTTCGGGTGGTTAACAGATCATTTTGGACTTAGGAGAGATTGCAGATTCCGGGTGTTCTTCAGTTCTGGTTTCCTTCTTCGCGTTCGCGGGGGGAGTCTCGCGTTCGCGAAGAGGAACTGGAGACAGGCGAGATTTTTTGCTTCGCGTTTGCGATGGAGGTTCCGCATTCACGAAGCACTGAGGTACTTGGTCTACATGTTCGCGATGGAGGTCCCGCGTTCGTGTAGAGGTATTGTCCAACTAGGTCCCCAAGCCCTTTTTGCCTATGCGTTCGCGACGTTGGTCCTGCATTCGCGTAGGGTCGAGCTGAGTGGTCTTCAAGTTCGTGACAAGGGCATCGCGTTCGCGATGAAGGATTTTGGACTGAAACAATTTTGTGCTTCGTGAACGTGAGGGTGTGGCCGCGTTCGCGAAGAACAGATGTCTAGGCAGTATTAAAGTTTCCAAAAACGAGGGTTGGCGATTTTTATCAAAACTAAGATAGGGAGCTCAGATTTGGACGAGATTTTGAAGGATTTTTAGAGACATAGATTGGGTAATGATTCTTCACTTATTTTTGGTTATATCCCGCTAATCTATCATTATTTTCATCCTTTAATTTCGGATTTGTGTTGAAACATTTGGGGAAAATGGGAGTTCTTCAACTAAGTTTTTGAATTTTGATTGGGATTTTGATATTGGATTTGGATAATTTTGGTACGAGTAAACTTGTGAGTAAATGGATGTTCATATTTTGTGACTTTTATCCGATTCCGAGACATGGGCCCTTAGAGGCTTTTTGGGGTGATTTTCTAATTTCTTGCTTTAGCTTTGATTTCATTAATTAGATATGTTTCTTATAGTTGTATTTATGGTATATAATTGATTTTGGCTAGATTTGGTTCATTCAGAGTCGGATATTCATGGAAAAGGCATTGTTACCGATTGATTGAGCTTGGTTCGAGGTAAGTGACTTGCCTAACTTTGTGTGGGGAAAATCCTCTAAGGATTTGGTACTGTTGTGATATGTGAGAGCCATGTACGTGAGGTGACGAGTACGTACACGGGCTATTTGTTATAAAACCCAATTTATTTTACTGAGTAGCAGCATGTTTTTCCTTTAATCTGAGTTATACCATTTTAAATGCGTATTAGTCTGTTTTCATTCTTAATTGAGCTATTCCAATATGTGTAGTTATCCTGTTTAGTCTAATATCACATGTCTACGTGCTTTAACTGCTTATTTGAACTCTGTGAAGCATGCGTAGTTAATTTCCTGCTTTTCCTTGTTCATTATCAGTATAACTGTAGAAAGTTTGCTGTTAACTATTGTATTTATCGGATTGGGGCTGTGTGTTTACTTTTGGGACTACGTGGCGGTTCCTCGGGAGTTCTCCCTGCACATTTACTTTTGATACTACGAGGTGGTATCTTGGGAATTCTCCTAGTACATTTACTATGAGACTACGAGACGGTATCTCGGGAGATCCCCTGCTGTTTACCCCTGTGTGTTGTACTATTGCCTTGATGTGTTTCCTTTTGTGAAATTCTAGCCTCTTATTATACTGTATATTCTCCTGCTTTATTTATTATATACCAGTGGGCCTGACCTGACCACGTCACTACTCGACCGAGGTTAGGCTTGACACTTACTGGGTACCGTTGTGGTGTACTTATGCTACTCTTCTATACATGCTTTTGTGTGCAGATCCAGGTACTTCTTATCAGCCCCGCTATTAGCTGAGAGTGTTTGCTGTTGTACGGAAACTTTAAGGTACATCTGCCCGTGTCCGCAGACCTCGGAGTCCCCCTCTATTCTCCCATATGTCATTTACCTTCCATACTTCTTTTATTAGACTCTGGTGTATAGAGATACTAGTTCTCTTCTGTAGCTTGTGACTTATGATGTTCCGTATTTTGGGAATACTATATATTTATAGAGTATTGGTTATTGTACATACCGAGCGGCATTATTACTAGTTATTCAGTTATCCACTGCTGTTAGTTGTTAAGTTTTACTTCCATTTTTGTTATTTTCCACAAATTGTTAGGCTTACCTAGTCATAGAAACTAGGTGCCGTCACGATGTTATACAGAGAGAGTTTTGGTCGTGATAAGTTGGTATCAGAGCTCTAGGTTCATCGGTATCTTGAGTCACAAGCCGGTTTTTTAGAGTCTCACGGATCGGTACAGGGACGTCTGTACTTATCTTCGGGAGGCTATGGAACTGTTAGGAAAAACTATACTTCTTTGATTCCTTGTCGTGTGAAATTTGTTGACATAAAAAATTCTAAACTTCTGTATTCTATTCTTTCTCACAGATGGTAAGGACCCGTACAGGAGGATCTGATGACCAGGCACCCGCGCCCCCTATTAGAGCCGCGAGAGGCTGATGCCGGGGCCAGGGTAGAGGCTGAGGACATCCACGCGGTGCAGCCAGAGCACCCGCACGAGCTTCTACAGAGGAGCCCCCAGTAACTCAAGCAGAAGGGCAGACACCTGAGGTACCTGTTGCTGCACCAGCCCACCAGAAGACTCTAGCCCAGTTTCTGAGCATGTTTAGCAACTTAGCTTAGGATGGATTGATTCCACTTGCTCCTGCCACATCTCAGGCCAGGGGAGGAGCACAGACTCCCGTCGTCGGTACCCCAGAGTAGCGAGTTCAGGGAGACCAGGATCCATAAATAATACCAGTATAGCCATTAGCTCCCGTTCAGCCCGAGGTTAGGGCAGCAGTTTCTGAGGCGGAGCAGCTCAGACGTAAGAGGTACAGGAAGTACCATCCTCCTACCTTCAGTGGATTGGTGTCAGAGGATGCCCAAGGTTTTCTGGAGGAGTGTCACCGTATTCTCCATACTATGGGTGTAGAAAACTCGAGTGGGGTTTCTTTTACTGCATTCCAGCTTAGAGGAGCAACCTATCAGGGGTGGCGCGTTTATGAGTTGAGTAGTCCAGGGACGCATGGCGCGCGAATTTTGAGCAGCTGCGCCAGGTGCTATGACTGTGTTAGAGTATGCAGTTCATTTCAGTGATTTGGCCCGACATGCACCAGTCTTAGTTGCCAAACTTCGAGAGAGGTTCGTCGGTTTATTGAGGGACTCCACCCTAGAATCAGGATTAGTATTGTCAGGGAAATGGAGATGGATATTTCTTACCAGCAGGTTGTGAGTATTTCTAGGAGATTGGAGGGCATGCTCGCTAGGGATATAGAGGAGAGAGAGGCCAAGAGGTCCCGAGAGTCTGGCACTTATAGTGGTACTCGTGCCCCAGCTGCAGTTCGCCATGGTAGGGGCTATGGGAGTCGCCCCGTTCATTTAGCTCTTCCAGCCGCCAGTGGTATTCCGGTCCCTTCTAGGCCACATGAGCCTTATTATGCACTACCAGTGTCTAGTGTGCCTCCTGCATGGGGTGCTTTTAGCGGTCAGTCCAGCAGACCTAGACCGAGCCAGTCACAGCAGTCGTGCTCTTCGAGAGCTTATTTTGAGTATGGCGACACCCGCATATGGTGAGGGATTGCCCCAGACTTAAGAGGGGTGCACCTCCACAGACTTCTCAGCCACCGTGTGCTCTATCAGGTCCTCAGTCTATGATTCCAGCACCAGCTACCTCCCCACCTGCTCAGCCAGCTCGAGGTGGAGGTCGAGGAGGTCGAGGTCGCCCGAGAGGGGATGCCAGGCCAGATATTATGCTCTTCCAGCTCGTACAGAGGCAGTTGCTTCCAACTCTGTCATTACAGGTATTGTTCCGGTCTATCATAGAGACGCGTCTGTCTTATTTGATCCAGGCTCTACATATTCCTATGTGTCCTCTTATTTTGCCCCGTATTTGGACGTATCTCGGGATTCCATGAGTTCCCCTGTTTATGTGTCTACTCCTATGGGAGATCCTCTTGTTGTGGACCGCGTGTATCGGTCATGTTTGATTGATCTTAGTGGTTTTGAGACCAGAGCCGATTTATTATTGCTCAGTATGGTAGACTTTGTTATTATATTAGGCATGGACTGGTTGTCGCCCCATTATGCTATTCTTGATTGTCATGCTAAGACCGTGACGCTGGTTTTGCCAGGATTACCGCAATTAGAGTAGAGATGTACCTTAGAGTATACTCCCAGCAAAGTTATCTCATTTCTTAAAGCTCAACGAATGGTTGAGAAGGGGTATGACGCGTATCTAGTTTATGTGAGAGATGTCAGTATTGATGCCCCTACAGTTGAGTCAGTCCCGGTAGTGAGGGTGATCTTCCGGGCATGCCGCCCGTCAGAGATATTAATTTTGGCATTGACTTGTTGCCGGGCACTCAACCCATCTCTATTTCTCCATATCGTATGGCCCCTCCTGAGTTGAAGGAGCAGTTACAGGAGTTGCTTGATAAGGGCTTCATTCGGCCCAGTGGGTCACCTTGGTGTGCTCCTGTGAAGAAGAAGGATGGTTCTATGCGTATGTGCAATGATTATCGCCAGCTGAACAAAGTTACAGTGAAGAACAGGTATCTATTACCTCGTATTGATGATTTATTTGATCAGCTACAGGGTGCTAGGGTATTTTCCAAGATTGATTTACATTTCGGCTATCATCAGTTGAAGATTCAGGAGCCAGATATCCCGAAGACTGCTTTCAGGACTCGGTATAGTCACTACGAGTTCCTTATGATGTCATTTGGGCTGACCAACACCCCAGCAGTATTTATGCACTAGATGCACAGTGTTATTCCGACCCTATCTTGACTCATTCGTCATTGTGTTTATTGATGACATTTTGGTGTACTCCCGGACTCGGGAGGATCATGAGCAGCACCTGAGGACTACGCTTCAGACCTTGAGAGAAAAGAAGTTATATGCAAAATTTTTAAAGTGTGAGTTTTGGCTAGACTCAGTGGCATTCTGGGATCATGTAGTATCGAATGATGGGATCAAGGAGGATCCGAAGAAGGTGGAAGCAGTGCATAGTTGGCCTAGACCGTCATCAGCTATGGAGATACGGAGTTTTCTTGGGTTTGGCGGGGTATTACTGTCGATTTGTAGAGGGTTTCTCATCTATTGCAGCACCTATGATCAGGCTGACCCAAAAGGGTGCTCCGTTCAGGTGGACAGAGGAGTTTGAGGAGAGCTTTCAAAAGCTTAAGACAGCTTTGACTACAGCCCCAGTATTGATATTACCTATCGATTTTGGTGTTATACTGTATATTGTGATGCGTCAGGGATTGGTCCCGGTGCGGTTTGATGCAGGATGGTAGGGTGATTGCCTATGCGTCCAGACAGCTGAAGGTGCATGAAAAGAACTATCATGTCCACGACCTTGAGTTAGCAGCTATTGTTCATGCCTTGAAGACTTGGCGGCACTATTTGTACGGTGTCGTACGGTGTCCTTTGTGAGATCTACACCGATCATCGAAGTTTTCAGCATCTGTTCAAACAGAAGGATCATAACTTGCATCAACGGAGGTGGTTGGAGCTGCTTAAGGATTATGATATCACCATTTTGTACCATATGGGGAAGGCCAATGTGGCGGCCGATGCTTTCAATCGCCGGGCAGAGAGTTTGGAAAGTTTAGCATATCTACCAGCAACAGAGAGGCCATTGGCCTTTGATGATCAGGCCTTAGCCAGCCAGTTTGTGAGATTGGATATTTCTAAGCCGATTCAAGTATTGGCTTATGTGGTCGCTCGGTCTTCTCTTTATGATCGTATTAGGGAGCGTCAGTATGATGACCCCTATCTACTTGTCCTTAGGGACACATTTTAGCACGGTGATGCTAAGGAGGTCACTATTGGGGATGATGGTGCATTGAGGATGCAGAGAGGGCTATGTGTGCCCAATGTAGATGGGTTGCAAGAGTTGATTCTCCAGGAGGCTCACAGTTCGCGGTACTCCATTCATCCGGGTGCCGCGAAGATGTATAAGGACTTGAGGGAGCATTACTGGTGGAGAAGAATAGAGAAGGACATAGTGGAATATGTAGCTCGATGTCTTAATTGCCAGCAAGTAAAGTATGAGCATCAGTGGCCAGGTGGATTGCTTCAGAAGTTAAATATTCCGGAGTGGAAATGGGAGCGGATCACTATGGATTTCATTGTTGGGCTTCCATGGACTCACCAAAAGTTTGATGCAGTTTGGGTGATTGTGGATAGGCTGACCAAGTCAGCTCATTTCATTCCTGTGATTACCTATTCTTCCGAGCAGTTGGCTCGAGTTTATATCCACGAGATCGTCAGGCTTCATGGTATATCAGTATCCATCATCTCTGATCGGGGTACGCAGTTTACATCACGGTTCTGGAGGGTCTTACAGCATGAGTTGGGTACTCGAATGGAGTTGAGAACACTATTTCACCCTCAGACGGACGGACAATCCGAGTGCACTATTCAGATAATAGAGGATATGCTTCGTGCGTGTGTGATAGATTTTTTAGGTTCTTGGGATCAATTCTTGCCACTTGCGGAGTTTGCCTACAAAAACAGTTATCAGTCAAGCATCCAAATGGCATCATATGAGGCTCTGTATAGTAGGCAGTGTCGGTCTCTAATGGGTTGGTTCGAGCCGGGCAAGGCTAGATTATTGGGTACAGACTTAGTTCAGGATGCCCTGGATAAGGTGAAGTTTATTCAGGATCGACTTCGCACAGCCCAGTCCAGACAGAAGAGTTATACGGATAGGAAGGTTTGCGATGTTGCATTCATGGTTGGAAAGCGGGTCTTGCTCTGGGTTTCTCCTATGAAGGGCGTTATGAGGTTCGGGAAGAAGGGCAAGCTGAGCCCAAGGTTCATTGGTCCCTTTCAGGTGTTGTGGCGTGTTGGGGATGTTGTTTATAAGCTTGCCTTACCTCCCAGTCTAGCAGGAGTTCATCCGGTATTCCATATTTCTATGCTCCGAAAGTATCACGGTGATCCGTCTCATGTGCTAGATTTCAGCCCAGTCCAGTTGGACAAGGATCTATCTTATGTTGAGGAGCCAGTGGCTATTTTGGACAGGCAGGCTCGAAAGCTGAGGTCAAAGAACATTGCTTCCGTGAAAGTTTAGTGGAGGGGTCAGCCGGTCGAGGAGGCATCTTGGGAGATCGAGCATGATATGTGCAGTCGCTATCCTCATCTTTTCACCACTTCAGGTATGTCTCTATACTCGTTCGAGGATGAACGATTATTTTAAAAGGAGGGGGGATGTAACGACCCGGCCGATCGTTTTGAGAGTTATAGCCCCGATCCCCTATTTACTGCTTTCCCTGTATCTTTTTATGCATATGTGACTTGCCGGGAGGTTGTTGTTGTGGTTTCGGAGTGAATTGGGATACTTAGTCCCTAAATGGAAGTTTAAGTCTTAGGATTTTGATAGTAGTTGGAACTGTGTGAAGACTACTCCGGAATGGAGTTTTGTCGGTTCCGTTAGCTCCGTTTCATAATTTTGGACTTAGGGGCGTGTCCGGATTGTGTTTTAGAGGTCTGTAGATGATTTTGGCTTGAATTGGCGTAAGTCAAATTTTTGGAGATTTTGACCTGTAGTGGACTTTTTGATATCGGGGTCGGATTCCGATTCCGGAAGTTAGAGTAGGTCCGTCATATCAATTATGACCTGTGTGCAAAATTTGGGGTCAATCGGACGTGGTTTGATAGGTTTCGGCATCCGTTTTAGAAGTTTGAAGTTTCAAGTTCATTAAGTTTGAATCAGAGGGTGATTCGTGTTTTTAGTGTTGGTTGATGTGATTCGAGGGCTCTACTAAGTTCGTATGGTGTTTTAGGACTTGTAGGTATTTTGGTTGAGGTCCCTGGGGCCTCGGGTTGATTTCGGGTGGTTAACAGATCATTTTGGACATAGGAGAGATTGTAGATTTCTGGTGTTCTTCAGTTCTGGTTTCCTTCTTCGCATTCGTGAGGGGACTCTCGTGTTCGTGAAGAGGAACTGGAGGCGGGCGAGATTTTGTGCTTGGTGTTTGCGATGGAGGTTCCGCGTTCACGAAGCACTAAGGTACTTGGTCTATGCGTTCGCGATGGAGGTCTCGCGTTCGCGTAGAGGTATTGGCCAACTGGGTCCCCAGGCCCTTTTTGCCTACGCGTTAGCTACGTTGGTCCCGCATTCACGTAGGGTCCAGCTGAGTGGTCTTCTCGTTCGCGACAAGGGCATCGCATTCGCGATGAAGGATTTTGGACTGAAGCAATTTTGTGCTTCGCGAACGCGAGGGTGTGGCGGCATTCGCGAAGAAGGGATGTCTGAGCAGTATTAAAGTTTCCACAAACGAGGGTTCGCGAAGATTGGGTAATGATTCTTCACTTGTTTTTGGTTATATCCCGCTAATCTATCATTAATTCCATCCTTTAATTTCGGATTTGGGTTGAAAAATATGAGAAAATTTGGAGAAGTTCTTCAATTAAATTTTTGAGTTTTGATTGAGATTTTGATATCGGATTTGGATAATTTTGGTACGAGTGAACTCGTGAGTGAATGGGTGTTCATATTTTGTGACTTTTACCCGATTTCGAGACGTGGGCCTAGGAAGGGGCGATTTTCTAATTTCTTATTTTAGCTTGGATTTAATTAATTAGATTAGTTTCTTATAGTTGTATTTATGGTATGTCATTGATTTTGGATAGATTTGGGCCATTCGGAGTCGGATATTCGTGAAAAGGGAATTGTTACCGATTGATTGAGCTTGGTTCGAGGTAAGTTGCTTGCCCAATCTTGTGTGGGGGAAATCCCCTTAGGATTTGGTACTGTTGTGATATGTGAGCGCCATGTACGTGAGGTGACGAGTACGTACACGGGCTATTTGTTGTAAAACCCGATTTATTTTACTGAGTAGCAACATGTTTTTCCTTTAATCTGAGTTATACCATTTTAAATGTGTATTAGTCTGTTTTCATTCTTAATTGAGCTATTCCAATATGTGTAGTTATCCTGTTTAGTCTAATATCGCATGTCTACGTGCTTTAACTGCTTATTTGAACTCTGTGAAGCATGCGTAGTTGATTTCCTGCTTTTCCTTGTTCATTATCAGTATAACTGTAGAAATTTTGTTGTTAACTATTGTATTTATCGGATTGGGGCTGTGTGTTTATTTTTGAGACTACGAGGCGGTTCCTTGGGAATTTTCCCTGCACATTTACTTTTATGACTACGAGGCGGTACCTCGGAAGCTCTCCCTGTATATTTATTTTGGGACTACGAGACGGTATCTCGGGAGATCCCCTGCTGTTTACCCCTGTGTGTTGTATTGTTGCCTTGCTGTGTTTCCTTTTGTGAAATTCTAGCCTCTTATTATACTGTATATTCTCCTGCTTTATTTATTATATACCAGTGGGCCTGACTTGACCACGTCACTACTCGACCGAGGTTAGGCTTGACACTTACTGGGTACTGTTGTGGTGTACTTATGCTACTCTTCTATACATTCTTTTGTGTGCAGATCCAGGTACTTCTTATCAGCCCCGCTATTAGCTAAGAGTGTTTGCTGTTGAATGGAGACTTCAAGGTACATCTGCTCGCATCCGCAGACCTCGGAGTCCCCCTCTATTCTCCCTTATGTCATTTACCTTCCGTACTTCATTTATTAGACTCTGGTGTATAAAGATACTAGTTTCCTTCTGTAGCTTGTGACTTATGATGTTCCTGGTTTTGGAAAAACTGTATATTTATAGAGTATTGGTTATTGTACATGCCGAGCGGCATTGTTACTAGTTATTCAGTTATCCACTGTTGTTAGTTGTTAAGTTTTAGTTTTATTTTTATTATTTTTCACAAATTATTAGGCTTACCTAGTCGTAGAGACTAGGTGTCGTCACGACGTTATACAGAGGGAGTTTGGGTCGTGACAATTTTTAAATTTATATTTGCACTTTAAAATATTCTGTACATATCCTAAAGTAATTGTGATATTTTTAGATTTACACTAAAACACAATGATACACATTTCTATGCATAATAATATTCATTGTATGATGCTTGATATATAATATTTATGCAGAATTTTTATACTTACCATCATAAATTGTTGACTTTTTTGTTTATTGTAGTTGGTGTTTACAAATATTTCTGCAACCGTGGATAGTTAGGTGCATTATATTTTCCCATGAATGTTGAATATGCTATACAAAAAGGTATTGTTCTTGAGGATGTTTGTCAAGTTAGTGTCAATGAATTTGGTTTCATAACGCCGCCTCCAAAAAGGAGCAACAACCAGCAGCAAACAAATATAAATAGTAATGCCCAAAATAATCAAAGCCTTTCGAAGGAAAAATATTGGATAAGTGACTTTGAAAAGGTATGTTTGTTTTCAAATTACATTTGTTAAAGCACAGTGAATATTTTACCAATAAATAGTTTTGTTTTTAAACTCTGTTCAGCTGAGAAGGGAATATGAGTCTTTCAAAAAGTATGTGATGGAGTCATTTGAGAAAGTGTTTAATGGTAATATACCCGCACACGATTTCGATCAAAGATCTGATGAGAATGCTGAGAATGCTTTTGAAAAGGTAAGAATTCTTTCTAGTTAATATTTTTGAATCTTCATTCATTTATTTATATATAAAAATACCTTTTTATTATTTTGTTCTAATTGTGTTCAGCTTAGCAAGGAATATTTTTCATTCATGAAGTATGTGATGGATTCTTTTGCTACATTATTTGATGAAAATAACAATATTCATAACAGATTCTCTGAGAAGAGTGATGCAAAGGTATTCTAATCTTAAAAAGAACAATGTATTTAAATATTTTAAATTTCAACTATTCATATTGTTATATATATAATTAATAAAATTATTATATTCTCTAATTGTGTAACAGAGTGATGGAAGGGTTGATGAGCATGGTAATGGAGACATCGATTCTCCTAATAACAATCACGACCAAGGTAATAATGATGTTGTTCATGTGCATGAGACCATCCAAATGAATATGATAAGCCAAGTCAATCAGGGAGATACTAGTGTTCTTCATGGTATATTTGGAGGCACGTTATATTTTATTAATTATTTTACATGTTATACAATCAATACGTAAAGTTATTTTAATATCCTTTATGATATGTTTAACTAGACCGAATGGATAGTGTGGTTGAATGTCAGAAAGATTTTCCTATGTTGGATGGTGGTGATTATCCGATTCCAAGGGAGTCACAGATTGTTATACTAGAACAAACTACTGTGTAAAAATCTGTTGAGGTGCCAAATGACCCAATGTGTGATGACCCAAAATGTCATCTTTAAATTTATTAAGTAATTTTGTGTTCTAAGACCTCAAAAAGTACCATTTTATCATTTCTCGACCTGCGTGCTCAATCCATACAATTTTTCGAAAAGTTTTTATGTGAAAAATAGATTTAAAATGTGAAATAGAGCTTTAAAACTCAACTAAGTTGACTTTGGTCAATATTTTGAGCAACCGGATCCGGATCAATATTTTGGCAATTCCGGTAGGTCCGTATCGTAATTTGGGACTTAGATGTATGTCCGAAATCGAATTCCGAGGTCCCTATCCCGAGATATGGAATTTTGATAAAAAATTAAAGCTTAAAAGCTTAATGATTTTTAAAAAATTACTGATATTGGATTTATTGACTCCGGGTCCGTATTTTGGTTTCGGAGCCCGATAAAGGTTCACAATAATATTTATGACTTGTCTGCCAAATTTGGTGAGAATCGGAGTTGATTTGACGTGATTCGGACGTCCGGTTGTAAAAATATAAGTTTTAAAGTTTTCTTGAAAATTTCCTTTGATTTGGCACCCGATTCGTAGTTCTAGGTGTTATTTTGACGATTTGATCGCGCGAGCAAGTTCGTATGATATTTTAGGACTTGTGTGCATGTTTGGTTTGGAGCCCCGAGTGCTCGGGTGAGTTTCGGATAGGATACGGGATGATTTTGAACTTAGAAAAATCTGATTTTCTGCAACTTCAGGCTTCTGGTATTTCCTTCATGGCATTCGCGAATGTACTCTCGCAAACGCGAAGAGCAAACTAGGCTGGCTGAATTTTCCTTCTTCGCGAATGCGAAGATTGGGTCGCAAACGCGAAGCTATGGGGACTTTACCCTTCGTGAACGCGACCATCTCAACGCGAACGCGAAGTTTTAGAGGCCTGGAGGAGGGGTCATTCATCCTTCTACGCGAGCGCGAGCACTGGCACGTGAACGCGAAGGCCAAGGGGGAAAAAGCCTTCACGAACGCGAAGGAGGACTCGCGAACGCGAAAGCCACGGACTGATGCCTGTGACTTAAAACATAACCAAAACGGGAGTTTTCCCATTTTTTACAAACCCTCAATTAGAACTCGGTTTAGGGGCGATTTCAAAGGAGTTTTTCAAGATTTCGAACTGGGTAAGTGTTCTTTATCATATCGTGATTGTATTTCATAAATCTAAGTCTATATTCATCATTTATTTCAGATTTAGATGGAAGAAATTGGAATTTTTATAAAATCTTTCAAAAACGAAAATTTAAGATTTGAAGGTCCATTTGACATCGGAATTTGATAAATTTTATATGGTTGGACTCGTATCGGAACGAGTATTCGGAATTTATCCGAGATTTGAGACGTGGGTCCCACTGTCGAATATTTTAATGAATTTCGAATTTTTATCCGAAAAATTAGTAAATTCATATGGAATTAATTCCTATTATTCGTATTGAATATATCAAATTATTTATGAATAGATTTAATGATTTTGGAGATAAATTTAGAAGGAAAAGTTGTGGTTGAGTAATTGATTGAAATTTGCAAAGCGAGGTAAGTGTCGTGGTTAACCTTGACTTGAGGGAATAGAACCCTTAAACTATTTGTTATGTGAAATGCATGTGAACGACGTATAGGCGAGGTGACAGTGTCTATACGTCGTCAAATTAATTGTTTACATAATTACTTGAAAAATCATAAATCGTTTTAAATCATGAATTAATTATTATAATAATTGTTTCTCTCATATTCTTTGTCAAATATTAATTCTTAAATTTCTGCATTAATTGTTACATGCCATTTGAATTATGTGTCTTAATTGTTATTTGACATTTAGCATATTAAATATTAAACTGCCTATTTTCTCATTGATTTTCTAAATAATTTGCTATTTGTCATTGTTTATTTCATAATTAAATCATAATTATTGTATGCTTGTTGTCTTATAATTTTATATTAATTGTTGTATTTATTGGGAAAATGTCTTCTATAAGAATTGATAGAAATGAATATATTGGGGGATCGGGTTGCACGCCGCAACAAACTTATTAAAAAGTCCATATTGGAAGATCGGGTTGCACGCCGCAACAAACTTATTAAAAAGTTCATATTGGAGGATCGGGTTGTACGCCGCAATAGACTTATTAAAAGTCAATATTTGGGGGGTTCGGATTGCACGCCGCAATAGACTTATTTAAAAGTCAATATATATACTTGATTAAAAATAACTATATGAGGATGGAAAATAAATATATTGTGAGAGCGGGTTGCACGCTGCAACAGAATTGAATGTAAATTTATTGTGAGAGCGGGTTGCATGCTGCAACAGAATTGATGGAACTGATAATTGGTTATGACTGCTGAGTTGGCTTCAATTATTATATATGAGTTACCCGATTTATTTCTATTATTTGTTATTGTTACTAATATTGCGTACAAGTTAATAAAAGAGACCCGCCTTAACCTCGTCACTACTTCGTTGAGGTTAGGCTCAGCACTTACCAGTACATGGGGTCGGTTGTACTGATACTACACTGTGCACTTCTTGTGCAGATTTCGGAGTTGGTCCTAGCGGCGCACCATAGACTTGCTCGAATTTCAACTACCAGAGGAGACTTGAGGTATAACTGCATGGCGTCCGCAGTTCTGAAGTCCCCGTCTATTTTACTTTAGTTGTGTGTTTATTTCAAGATAACTTTATTTTATTAAGGCCCTTATTTGTATTATTCTAGAAGCTCGTGCACTTGTGACACCAATTCTGGGATGGTATTTAGGCACCATTGTTTTTAAGAATTATTCACTATATTTCAGACTTTACTTCTGTATTTGTTCTTTATTATTAATAAATTTAAAAATTATTTTAAAAATAGATAATATTATTCTAATATTGGCTTGCCTAGCAAGTGAAATGTTAGGCGCTATCATGGTCCGAAGATGGGAATTTCGGGTCGTGACACAATGCCAAAACCATCCCCAAGAATAAGACGTATTGGAAAATATGAGAAGTCTCTATATATGCCACTTGATTCAGGAGATTGCAGTTCTGCAGCACTAGTGCCTAAGCAATATTTTAACCTTAAGTATCCTTTTAACGTTGACATTGGGGTTGAACCTGATCTTGCTTTGCGTTCGGCTTTTGGTCAATTTGTCGATGCGGGGACGTATAAGAAACCCAAGTAAGCTGATTTTTAATATTTAGCTTAAATTTTATTATTTTAAAAATTTATTTCTTTACTGATATGTATTTTTTATTTTTATTTTTTTGAGAGTGGATGCGATCTACAAAAGGGAAAAGATCGGATTCAGCCTTATGCCTTTGGAGATTATCATATTGTCAAGAAAGAATGGTTCCACACTTTGAATTACAGTGGTCGAGCTTTGGACGACACGGTATGATGTTTGTACTCCTTGTACATTAGATTATATCATTGTGTGTGTGTGTATATATATATATATATATATATATATATATATATATATATATATATATATATATGAAGTTAATCACAATATATATTTTGTTACACATGTTAATTTTAAACTAACATGTATAACGCGTGTATCCTAAAATGACTTGTATAACTAACATGTAGAACTCTATGTATATCTGCAATTAATAGTATTGTTGTCGTTTATTAACCACATATACATCATGAAATTAATTGTGTAACTGACATGTATAATGCTATGTATATCATATACTAGCTTGTATATCAGTACGTTCTAGTGATCCCTCACTTAATTGCCTTACTACTGTGGATTATTTGAGCGATTACACTTTGGAGAACTAATATATGGTTTATGCTTCTGGTGACTCTCAAGCTTACCAAGTTGATTTTTCTATTCTCGCTTTTAAGGAGCTGATATCTCACATGAACTAAATTGATAACATCTCTCCTTAAATTAGGTAATGCACATTATGATACGCTTAATTTGTAGTATAATTGAAGATTATATGCGTGCCTCCTTATGCCAAAGTAATCACTCCAGAATCATTCTTTTGTGCAGTTGTATGTTCCATTGTCTAGTGAGAAATTCTCATATTTTTATCTCCTTGTGTACAATACTTATTATATCAATGTCTCCGTAAGAAAGTTTTAGAATCTTGATTTTCTGCTAGTTATGCATGCCCTTATTTGGTGTTTTACTCTATGATGTATTACAAATTAAAGTTTCTGCAATTTGATACCTATTTTTTCTAGTATTATTTTTTAGATAACTCTATGTATATATGTAACTAATAGTAGTACTGTTATTTATAACCACATATACATCGTGAAACTAAATGTATAACTGACATGTATAATGCTATGTATATTAAAACACTCAATTGTATGGATATTGTGTATAACTACATGTATATCAAACACAAAACATTTTGTATATCAAACACAAAATATTTTAACTACATGTATATCTTGTATGTTGATGTATTTCTCATGTACTGACATGTATATTTCTGAAATGTATATCCTGACATGTATATCTAACACTAAAAAACATAACTATATGTTTATATTCATTTATTTCGTGTATATCAAGACATCAATTGTATGTCATAGAATGTTTAACTTTAAACACATCTGTCTTTGCTTACATAGTTAGTTTTTTTTTTTTAAAACTTTAATTGTTATATTTATTAAATGGAATATGTTTTTCTTTGGCAGCATATTGATGTCATCTTCTACTATCTAAGAAAAAAAATAAAGTATGATGTTAACATTCCAAAGTCCTTCACCACAATAAATTTTCCATTATGTGTTAAAGGTAAAATCATTGTATGATCAATTTCTTGCGAGCAATAGGGACTATGGTGTAATCCCTAAATATCATGAAATAGCTGAGTATATGCGAGGCTCATGCATGCCTTGCAATATTCCGTGGAACACCGTCAATCATGTACTATAACCTATAGACTTGAAGGATGAATGGCATTGAATTTTGGGTGTGTTGACTTTTAAGGATGGGTGCATACACTTGTATGATTCCATCAGAGGAGCGGGATATGATGCTAAAATTCGCAAGGCTGTTGAACCACATGCAGTGTTGATTGCTCGTTTCTTGGCTAGTACATGCTTTTACAAGAAGAGACATGATATTGATTTGACCAATGAACTCTAAAGAGACAGACCACATGCTGATCCATTAGCTATTCACATGGTTGATGATTTGCCACAACAAGAACACGCGTATGTTAAGTTTCAATCTATTTTATTTCTTAAAATAATATTATATTATTAAAGGGTGTTGAATCCTTCTAACTTCTCTTCACTTTTTTGTAGTGATTGTGGGGTATACGTGGCATCTTTTGCCGAGTATTTTATCCATCAAAGACGAATTCTAGTTGACTTCGATGCAGAGCAACATCGCAAAAGACTTGGTACATTATTGTGGAATTATGACAAAACCAAACAAGAGAATGAAGATGAAAGTGAGCTAGAGTTTTCTAAAAGAAGTTTCAGAAAAAATGCTCTTGTAATATTGAAGAACAATTAGTCCTATTCTTTAGTTTAGTTATCTATTATTTTGGGTTCTGTAAACACATTTGTATTTTATTTGTAGCTTACTATGGTGCAATATTTTCAATATATTATTTATCTTATGTAGGATAAAAGTATCTTTTGCTTTTTTTGTCAAATTAAGAAATTACTAGTATGTAGCACGGGTATTTCGATATTTATGCAATATTTTTAGTTTTGTTTATTAATTATTCTATTTTTTAAAATTTAGATGTGTATGTCTAAATTTTGTTGCTCATGCTCATGTCTTTCTAACATGTAAGTCAACACTCGATAGTGTTTAAATTAAGCAAGACAGTAGACAAATATAGTGTAAATTAAGCAAGACAATAGAAAAATGTCGGTTTCCAGCACGAGTAGATGCCAAAATTAGGAATTTGAAACGAAGGCTGCATTAGAAGAATGCAAACATTGAGTAAACATAATCATAATTGTGTGAATTGCTTATCTTCTTTTTCTTTCGTCGATTTTGATAACTAATAGAAATGGATGTTGACATTTTTGCAATTCTCTCCCCCTTGCTAATACACATTAACTATCTTTTTTTAATAATTATTATAATTAAAAATTGAACTATTTTGTATCATGCTATAAATAACATGTATATCGTAAACTAGGTTATGTATATCTGTAAACTAACAATACCAGTATTGTGTATATCTCTATGCCCATGTATATCAATATTTAATGGTACAACTACATGTATACATTTAATTGAACTAACATGTATATCCTGATGTATATCTTATATGTATATCTAATAGCTATACGACTTATTATATGTATATATTGTATAGTTGTATGTATAACAAGAACAGAGATGTATATCCTACCTTGTATATCCTTAATTAAGGTTATATCTTTCCGTATCAACAAAATTCAGTGTTCAATATGACAATATAGTAAAGCAACTTCATATAAAATGATTAAATAGTTCAAAGTCATGTGTTAGAAAAATGTATACATGTCTATGCAATAATATACATGATGATATACTTGTCCTACACAAATTAATGTATTGGTCTTGACCAACAAAAGTATATGATACATTTTGATACACATGCGAAAATGCAACCTCTAATAAATTAAAAATTGAATATACAAGTGCAAAATTTAAATAACTTGAGTTGCACTTGAACTGAATAATATTTCATCATTAATAAACTTGATATATACATCAATCATTTATATTTAAGGCCAGCCTTTTCTTTAAACTAATAATTCTTATAATCTATTGGGATCAAGACCACTCAGTGGTGATTAGGTATATTTCTACATGTTCTCCTATTGTGGCCTTCACGTCCACATTGTCCGCATGAACTCTTTGACCTCTTAGCTTGTGATTCTAAAACTTTCTTGTATCTCACCATTTTAGGTCTTCCAGTCATCTTATTCTTGACTGGTGGCAACACAATGTGTTCTAATACCTCTATAGGTATTGTCCATGTACTTTCATCTGGAAGAGGATAAATTGGAATGTCGTATGCTTTCAACATGTATTCATTGTTGTAGTACATAGAGTAGTAATATTCACCCTCCAAGTTTTTTGACTTCAACACTGACCACGCATGCGGACGTGGTATTAGATCTAACTAAAATCGTCTACAACTACATGAAATTTCCCTATGAAAAACGATGAATAACCTCCCATGTCAATAACTAAATGTAAGTTTTCAGTTGATGGTCTCACCTATATTTTGTAGAAAAGCAATATTAGTCAAGACTTTATGTAACTAATATAAAAGATTAACCCAATAGATTATTGAATGTTTCTGTAGACAAACATGAATATGAAATAAGGAACATGTTATATAATATAAACATACCATCATTGTCACGAACCAAAATTCATTAAAGGTCGTGATGGCGCCGGACACCGCTGTCAGGCAAGCCAAAAATAAATACTTAATTTGGTTCTTGTAACAACCCAACCGGTTATTTTGAGCTCTAGCGTATCGTTCAGCAGTTTGAGACCATGAGCAGCTTCATTTCAGGTATTATGACTGGTACGCGTGGTCGGAATTGAAATTTCGAAAGTTCAGAGTTGATTTGAAAAGAAAATTTCTCATTTCGGAAGCATTAAATTGGAAGAATTGACTAAGGTTGGATTTTTGAGTAAATAATCTCGAAATCGGGATTTGAAGGTTCCAACAGGTTCGTATGATGAATTCGGACTTAGGCGTATGTCCGGATAGGGTTTTGGATGACCCTGGAGCGTTTCGGCGCCTATTGTGGAAGTTGGCATTTTGGAAGAATTTCATAAATTTGGGTTGAAGTACATTTCAATGTTATCAATGTCCGTTTGGGATTCCGATTCAGGAAATATCTCAGTATGGTAATTTTGGTATTGGGAGCGCGTCCGGAAGTGGATTCGGAGGTCCGTAGCTCATTTTGGAGTCATTTGGCTAAAGCTAGAAATTTAAAGGTTTTTGAGAAGTTTGACCGGAAGTGGACTTTCTGATATCGGGGTTGGAATCCGATTTCGAAAGTTGGAGTAGGTCCGTAATGTCAAATATGACTTGTGTGCAAAAATTAAGGATAATCGGACGTGATTTGATAGGTTTCGACATCGATTGTATAAGTTGAAGTTTCAAAGTTCATTAAGTTTGAATTGGGGTGAGATTCATGGTTTCGATATTGTTTGATGCGATTTGAGGCCTCAAGCATGTTTGTGTCACGTTTTGGGACAGGTTGGTATGATTAGACGGGGTCCCGAGGGCCTCGATTTTTTTCCGGGTTGGTTACGTGTCAATTTTTCCCATGTTTTTCCGTTGCTGATGCTAGTTCTGGTATCCTTCATCGCGAACGCGGGGAGGAGATCGCATTCGCGAATAAGGATTTGTGGGCTGGAGGAAATTACTCATCGTGAATGCGAGGTTTAGGTCACGAAAGCGGAGAGGTTGACTGAGGAAACTACGCGAACGCGAAGGGGCAATCGCGAACGCGTAGAAGAAATGATGAGCTAGGCCTAAGGCCATTTGGCCTACGCGAACGCGTAGAGGGTAACGCGAACGCAAGGGGTCTAGGCAGCAGGACTTCGCGAACGTGACCGATATGACGCGAACGCAAAGAGAAAAATTTGGGTCAGGAACCTTTGGCCTTCGCGAACGCGATCCTTTGGTCGCGAACGCGAAAAAGGCATAATGTTTTTAAGCGGGGTTTGAGTTCATTTCACCCATTTTTCACGCGGCTTGGGGCGATTTTTGGAGCTTTCGAACAGGGTATTTCATCATGAAGCATGAGGTAAGTGATTTCTACTAGTTGTGAGTTACATACAAGTATTATACATGAATTTAGACATAAAAATTTGTAAAAACAGTTTGGGATTTTGAAGAAAACCCTAGAATTTGGTATTTTGGATTTTGACCACGAATTTGGGCATGGAATTGGGAATAAATCATATATTTGAGATTATAAGGTTATGGGTAATGATTATCTTCAAATAATTTTAGAATCCGGGCACGTGGGCCTGAGGGTAATTTTATCGACTTTTCGAACGGAGTTGGAAATGGTTGTAAATTGAATTGTTATGAGTATTAGAATATATTTTCATTGGTTTGCACATTGTTTGGCTAATTTTGGAGCTTTGGGCATCGGTTTGAGTTGTTGAAAGGCTCGAAAACCGGTTATGGAATGTCGGAATGCGGTAAGTCTCTTTTCTAACCTTGTAAGAGGGAATTTACCCCCATAGGTGAAATAAATCACTGTGTGCTCCTATTTGTGGGGGCTACATACGCACGAGGTGACGAGAGTCCGTGCGTAGCTACTATTATGCCTAAGTTCGGGTAGTCTAGGACCCAAAAGCATGCTTTACTTGTAATATTTGCAGTCTTGTTGTCAATTGAAATGCCTAAATCATATCGAACTTGGTAAATAAACTTTCTAAAAAGCTAAACATCACTTCTTGACTGTAAAAAGAGCAATTGCCATTTACTTGGAAAATTCCCCCTTGATAAAGTCTTGATTGACTGTTTGAGTGTGTTTATCTTTGTGGAATGGGCCGAACGCCTCGGTAGATTAAATAGATGCATCTATGGTTCGCGCCATTCGACCCTCTGGCAGTGCACAGTTTAAATATTTGTTGGATCAGGCTGTACGACCTCGGCATGATTTGCGCATGCTTGTATTGCTTGCCTTAAAGCTTATAAATAATGATATTGCCTCCTCGGCCTGAGTTAAATTGTTAAATAATGGGAGATAGAGATTTCTTAATTATGAAAGAACTGCTTACTTACTTCAAAATATAGCTTGCAACCGTTCATATAATCCATACTTAATTATATCGTTGATACCCCATTTATAGCCCATAGTAAGTGTCGAAGTCGACCCCTCGTCACTACTTTCTTCGGGATTAGGTGGGATACTTACTGAGTACACGTTGATTTACGTACTCATACTATACTTGCTGCACATTTTTGTGCAGGTACACATATGTTTAGCGGCCTTGTGGGCAGAGGCGCGATTATGGCGGGGACTTAGGTGAGCTGCATTCTATACGATGCACCGCAGCCAGCAGAGTCTCCTTCAGAGTATTGTATTTTCTTTCCTGTCCAAGTTGTATTCCGGACAGTTATTGTATTTTATTTTAAATTTCTAGAAAAGGCTCATGCACTTGTGACACCGGGTTCTGGGATGATTATGGGATGTTCAGTATTGAAATTGGAAAACATTATTATTTACTCTGTGAAGTTCATCATTTATTATTTAATTGAAGGAAATTTATGATTTCAAAAGTATAAAAAAATGAGAATTTAATTAACTACTTAGTGTTGGCTTGCCTAACAGTAGTGTCCGGTGCCATCACAACCTTTAACAGATTATGGGTCGTGACAGTTCTCATTTTAATATTTTTGAAATCATATTTCCTTCGATTAAATGGTAAAAGATGAAATTTACAAATTAAATAATAATATTTTTAACAATTCCAATACAGTGCAACCCATAATCACCCCAAAACCCGGTGTCACAAGTGCATGAGCCTCAACTAAGAATGTAAAATAAAATACAACATCTGTCCGAAATACAAATTGGACAGGAAAATATAAATACTCTGAAGGAGACTCTGCTGGCTGCGGACTCGTAACGTGGAATGCAGCTCACCTAAGTCCCCGCAATAACCGCGCCTCTGCGCCCACAAGACAACTAGGCATATATGCACCTGCACAAAAATATGCAGCAAGTATAGTATGAGTACGTAAATCAACGCGTTCCCAGTAAGTATCTAGTCTAACCTTGAAGAAGTAGTGACGAGGGGTCGACTTCGACACTTACTAAGGGCCAACAATATGATAATATGAAATTCTAATTAAGCATGATATATGTAATAATAAAACTCAGAACAAGAAATAATTGAACAATCCATCACCATATTTAAGAACCCAAATCATTTCCTTCATTTAAAACAAATAATCTTTCAAATAATGAATTTATACCAATTATAAAAAGGACTTCCAGTTCTATTATCACGCACAAAATTCCACCGAGGACGTTAGGCCCGATCCAATATAAATGTAAATTGTACACTGTCGAGGGTTGAACGGCACGAACCATAGATGCATATATTAACCTGCCGAGGTGAACGGCCCGCTCCCATGAGAGTAGTAGAAAGAATGACCCCGCTCGCGAAATATACTTGCGACGCGGTCAAATATAATTTATCAATAAATCATAACCCTTTCTTGATATTTTTCAAAATAAAGACAATTCAACTTGAAGCTTTTAAATCCTTAAAATCCTCGACTTAGTTCCATTTGATACAATTAACAAATATAATCAAATAGCGGTGTCCACAAAGCATGGTGTAAACCTAAAACTACTCGGACATAAACAGGAATAGTAGCTACGTACGGACTCTCGTCACTTCGTGTGTACGTGGCCCCCACCAATAACAACACATATTAATTAAGTTCACCTATGGCGTAAATTGCCTATTACAAGGTTAAAAAAGAGACTTACTTCGCTCCAAAGTTTCATCGCCAGCTCCCGAGCCCTTCCAATAACTCAAACCGATGCCTGTTGATACCCAATTTTTTTCTCATATTTTTCAAATATATAGATATATATATACACTTTAAAAATAGTGCATATGCATCATCATTTGATTTACAAGCATATATAAGTATTTTCCATAATTTTTAAAGGCTTTAAATCAATTTATTTCTGCATTTTTATTATATGAATACCCATTAATTACCTTACAAATAATTTTTATGATGCTTTTATCATATAAACTCATCATTTACACCCATATTAGGTTTTAAATATTTTAGTACATTTGTTATAATTACATTTGCATTTTTCAGGGCTAAATTGCATATTTTGCAATAATAGCCCATATGTACATATAATTATATTATTTATATAAAAAATAACTTTTTATATTTTTATAATGTTAAACAATTATTTTTAATCATTTTCATGCCCAAATGATATTTTTATTATTTATCTATTATTTTTGATATTTGTTAAAATTGGGTATTTAAAATCTGGTCCTAATTTCATAACTAATTTTGTACCTAACTACCCAAACATAACCCAATTATCCCAAGCCAAAACTCATTAGCCTAGTACCCATACCCATTTAATTAACCCGACCCAACCCCTGCTCAAATCTCATCCGTTGATCAAAAATGATCAACGGCTCACAAACGCCTCCTCTTTTTCCTTATATCACCTGTCCTCAAACCCTAACCCCATTCCTCCAAACCCGCCGCCTCTCTAATCTCTCCCCTATGAAGAACCCTAGCCCGCCGCCTCACAAAAACTCCTCTCTTAATCCCGTTTCTAATGGGATTTTCTTCCCATTCACTTACCATTTCAATATATTTCCATTATTGGGTGATTCTCTACGGTATTACCTAGTACTTGCCTAAACATGGAAAGTACTCTTACTTTGATTCTGTCCTATTTAACTTTTGTCTCTTGAATCTGGACGATATTGAGTCCAAACATGTTATTTTGCATTGTGTGAGTCCGATTTGTTCGTATCTTGCTGATTCATACTTAACCCTAAGGTTGGGGTTTACAGATTCTCTTTGATTCGAACCGAAATTGGTTCAAGCTTTAATTTTAAGTATTATCTCGTCTGTATTCACCTTATTATGTATGAATCTGTCTATTTCTACCGATTATTTTTACTTGCCATAAATTAGGGTTTCAGATCCTTTTTTGAATCTGTCTATTTCTACCGATTATTTTTATTTGCCCTAAATTAGGGTTTCAGATCCTTTTTATTTGAACCAAATCTAGTTCGATTTTATGTTTTGTGAATAATATTCATGTCTATGTTCATTTAATACAATATGTGACTCTTTGCCTTTATTTTCTGCCGATTTTGTGGAGTTTACCTAAAAACTAGAGTTTCAAAATTTTTCTTCTTTATTGATTGTTTGAATTAATTATATTTACATATTTATGTGTTTACTTCCTACACTATTTAAACCCCTCCCCACTCCCCTTTGGTTAAGTTCGAAAAATCATTACAAAAGCTATAAAACTAAAGATGTATACTCCTTACTCTTGAATAATCTTGTTCTGTACTCTGGTTCCCGGCCGGCTGAAAGACAAGGCCAGAAATTATGAGTTCTTGCTCTTTGGGTGATATTCACAATACTGTGGGATTCCTTTCTTTCTAGTTTCATTTTAACTGGTGAGTTACCAAGACTTTGCCATTTCATTATGATTCATCTGTCATTTCGTTTAATGTGTTACTTTGCTAACCTAAATTCCATTACGTCCGTAGTTTGAGACATATTTAGACCTACTTTGAGTTGATTAATTTGATTCTTCCTAACCTATATGTCACTGATAGCCACCTCTTGAAGTTTAAGTTTGTTATTATCCTGCTCTTTGAACATGCTCTCATATCTCTTTCTATGGATTAGTTAACTAGGTATGGATGTATTCATTAATAGGATAACAAGTCTGTTTCTGAATTCACTATAATGTGGCCTGTTTGATCCTGTTTTTATCATATCTTGACATCTCTAGTAATTTCCCTAATTAGTTTTCAACATGTTATGGTCTATTGTCAATTGATATGATTTCTTCTTATGACACTAGTTTCTACACTTAGCCTAATCTGAATTCTCTTTTACCACTATAAATCTGTCTTGTAACTTGCCTTGTTAGCATATGATTGAATTCATTTCCTGAAACTTGATTAAGTCTGCCTTAAGTTTAAGCATGTATGTTATTTGTTTTTATATGCTCAATTGATTCTGTCCTTCAGTGGAATCCTTTGACTTCATTCTATTCCTCTACTATCTGGTCCTTCTGAATTCTTATCCTTAGATGGCTAAAAGCCAAGGCTACTTAGATTTTGTCCTTTGACCTCCCTAGTGTGAGCACTGCTCAGGGTTCATTTGAGACCCTTGTGAACTCTGACACACTAGGACCTGGTCCCTAGTCTTTCCTCTGAATTATTTCTGATCAACCTCCCTAGTGTAGGCATTGCCCTAGGTTCTTGAAGCCCTTGGGAACTCTGACACACTAGGGTCTTGGGTTCTGTATGCTCAGCCTTGACATATGCTTACTGGGTGAATCACTCAACAATTAGTTATTTTGTATCTATGAATATGAAATTTTGGAGTTGTTGTGAATTGTGAGAAAGAAGGCCTGGCATGTCCAGGTGTATTTAGGCCTGCTGTAGACTCCCTATAGCTATATCTATTCTGTAATTTACTAAATTCATTATGGGTCCGTAATAATTATTGTAATAACATTTTGGGGTATTAGTAAAATTGGGAAAGGGATTTTTATCTTACTTGCAACAAGTTGGGTAGAGATCATGCCTATATGTTTGATAATGCGTTATTATATGTCGTGTGTTAGAAATCATGCCTATAGGTATTTTGTTATGTTCAGTCATCATATGCTAGCAGCCCTACCTATAGGTTGAATACTTGGTTCAATTGTGTTCTATTTCTGCTTGTTAGAGACCATGCTTATAGGAAATGGTGTGATTCAATGTATGTGCAAAAATTCTATTTACATGCTGCCTTATTCTAGAAACAATGTCTATAGGATCTAAAACTAGACCAAATTGTAGAAAGCATGCCTATAGGTTTGAATCAGATTATTTATCATTTTGCCCGTTGGTTAAGGAGTTTTGACAAACACTGTGCTACTATCCTCATTAGAAAACATGCCTATAGGATCAAAACAAGTGATTCTAGATATGCTTCTGTGATTGCCACTATTTACTATCTCACAAAACATCTAGACATCATGCTAGTAGGTTTAATCTCATTATGCTAAAAATCAGTAGGCAAATTGTCACGACCCCAAATTCCCTCCGTAGGATGTCGTGATGGCACCTAGTCTCTAAGACTAGGTAAGCCTATCAATGCGGAATAATAATAAATATCTGAAATAAATAAACTACAATTCAAACAATTTCAACTCCCAAAACCTAGTAGAAATAAGTCACAAGCTTCTAAGAATTTATTCTCAATGTCTCTATATGTCAAAGTCTAAATAAAATATAAGGAAGCAACATAAAATGATAGAAGGGGACTCCAGAGTCTGCGAACGCTGGCATATATACCTCGAAATCTCCGTGCGCAGGTAACTCACTAACGTCTAGGCTGGTAAAATGTACCTGGATCTGCACAAAAAGATGTGCAGAAGCGTAGTATGAGTATACCACAACGGTACCCAGTAAGTGCCAAGCCTAACCTTGGTAGAGTAGTGACGAGGTCAGGTAAGGCCCTACTGGAATATAATAATGGCATGGTAAAATGTTTATCAATGTAGTAAAAATAAAATGACATTGGAAATGAATCAAATAGTATGTCACATTTAATGACACCAAATAATTGCAAATAATATCTCGTGGAATCAAAACAAATTTCCTTCTACTTTATGAAAATCACAACAATTAATCGAAAGCAACTATGGCCATAAATCAATATCAACAAGGGCACTACTGAGGTACCGCCTCGTAGTCCCAAGTTATAAATAATTTCACAATATCTCATTTCCTTGTATCACCGCGGGAGCCTTCACAATTTATTTAAAGAAAATATTTTTTTCCGAAATAGCATCCCGTATTTTAGCCACCCTTATCACACCGCATGACTTCTAGTATTCACCCCTACTAGCCACGCGTATCAAGCCACCCTTATCTCACCGCATGCGTTTCAACACCCAGACCTTATACCACCGCATGCGTATCAATATCACAATATATCACAATTTGCACCTCAAGTGCTCAAATAATTTAACTTGCCAAAATAATTCAACAATAATATTTTTTCACAATAAAGAGCTCACGGCTTATGCCAAAATAAATCATCAATAATAGTTTTTCACAAGAAAGAGCTCACGGCTCATGTCAAAATAATTCATCAATAATATTTTTCCACAATAAAGAGCTCACGGCTCATGTCAAAATAATTCAACAATAATATTTTTCCACAATAAAGAGCTCACGGCTCCCTCCCAATGAGTATAAAAATATTCAGGAGTAAATAATTTAGGAAAATAATATTTCAAAATCTTTACTACGTTGCTTCAATATCAAGTTTTAAAATGTCAAATACTTCATATTAATAATATTTAATTTAAAGAAAATCAACCTTCAAATAATGCACAGAATAAAAGAAACCAAGTTTCAACTAAACAGGTAAAACAATTAGTAAGAAAAGATCAAACAAATTTGAAGTATATATCTCAGATCAATGATGAAGAATATAACAAGATAAAATAATTTAATAAATGCGCAACAGTGATCTACACAATTTAAAAATATAATCTTTCGCAATTTAGCCTGTGTACACACTCGTCACCTCGTGCACACGACTTTCAACACATTTCAATAATCACATCAATACCAATCCTAGGGTAAATTTCCCCCACACAATGTTAGACAAGTCACTTACCTCGACTTGCTCCAATTTAATCAAGTATTATGCTTTTTCCTCGATTTTCTGACTCCGATCGACTCGTATCTAGTCATAATTAATTCGATACAGTCAATAAAAATTATAGTAATCAATTTCATAAGAAAATATTATATTTTCATTAAAATCCGAAATTAGCTCAAAATTTGCCCATGGGGCCCACATCTCGGAATCCGGCGAAACTTATAAAATCCGACAACTCATTCAATTACGAGCCCACCCATACCAATTTTACCAAAATCCGATAACAACTCGACCTCCAAATCTTAAATTTTCGTTTTTGGAAGATTTTGCAAAAATCTTGATTTTTCTTCCATAAATTCACGGATTCATGATGTAATTGAGTATGGAATCATGAAATATAATCAATATAGGATAAGGAACACTTACCCCAATATTTTCCCGTGAAATCGCCCAAGAACCGTGCTCCAAAAATCCAAAACGAAATGAATGAAATGACCATTTTTGGTCCTTAAGTTTCTGTCAATCCGTCACTAAAAGTCCATTTTTCGTCACTAAAAGTCCACCAGAAACAGCTCTACCAGTCTTACTTCAATTGATCATAACTTTATGTACCAATATCCAAATGATAAATGGTTTAACTTTCTGGAAACTAGAATCCACCGACTACAACTTTCATGTTTTGTAATTATTCTGATTCCTTATGCATTGCGTCCCAAATTCGGCTGCATGCATCAGAATTTCTGGCGAAATTTCTGGCAAAACTGCTCTCATCATAACTTTCTGTACAAATATCCAAATAATGCATAGTTTAACTTTCTGGAACCTATAATCAAACGACTACAACTTTCATGTTTTGAACATTTTCTGATTCGTTATGAATTGCGAGATATAAGCTTCCAAAGTTGGCTCCACGCACGAAATGTCTGCCACAGAAATTTCTGCAAACAGAAATTTCTAGCACTTTGTCTGAAATCCATTCCGTTTACCTTCCGAAATCCACCCGAGACCCTCGGGACCTTAACCAATTATTCCAACATGTCCCAAAATACCATACGAACTTATTCGAGGCTTCAAACTACATCAAACAACATCAAAACGACGAATCGCACCTCAAATCAAAATCAATGAACTTTGAACTTTTAAATTCTATATCTTGTGTCGAAACACATCAAATCAATTCGGAATGACTTTAATTTTTGCACAAAAGTCATAAATGACATAACTGAGCTATGAAAATTTTCAGAATCGGATTTCGACCCCGATATCAAAAAGTCAACCCCTCGGTCAAACTTCCCAAAAATTCAACTTTCGGCATTTCAAGCCTAATTCCACTACGGACTTTCAAATAAAATTCCGATCATGCTCCTAAGTCCAAAATCACAATACGGAGCTGTTTGAATCATCAAAATTCTATTCTGGGGTCATTTGCACATAATTCGACATCCGGTCACTATTTGAACTTAAACTTTAAATTTTTCATCAAAATTCCATATCTCAGGCTAGGGACCTCGGAATTTGATTCCGGGCATACGCCTAAGTCCCAAATAACGATACGGACCTACCGGAACTGTCAAAATACTTATCCGAGTCTGTTTGCTCAAAATATTGACCAAAGTCAACTCAGTTGAGTTTTAAAGCTCTAATTCACATTTTAATTCATTTTTCACCAGAAAACTTTCCGAAAAAATTTTACGGACTGCACATGCAAGTCGAGTAATGGTAAATAGTGCTTAGATCACATAATTAATCATTAAATTTAAAGATGACATTTTGGGTCATCACATTCTGCACCTCTAAAACAAACGTTCGTCCTCGAACGGAGTTAAAAAAAGTACCGAAGCTGGTGAATAAGTGTGGATAACAGCTGAGCATATCGTGCTCGGTCTCCCAAGTCGCCTCCTCGACCGGATGACCCCTCCACTGAACCTTCACAGAAGCAATGTTCTTTGACCTCATCTTTCGAACATGCCTATCCAAAGTAGCCATTGGTTCCTCAACATAAGATAGATTCTTGTCCAACTGAACCGAACTGAAGTCTAACACATGAGACGGATCGCCGTGATATTTTCGAAGCATGGAAACATGGAATACCGGATGGCCGGTAAAGAGACTAGGTGGTAGTGCAAGTTTGTAAGCCACCTCTCCAACTCTCTCAAGAATCTCAAAAGGCCCAATATACTTAGGGCTCAAATTGCCCTTCTTCCCGAACCTCATCACACCCTTCATAGGCGAAACCAAGAGCAATACCCGCTCACCAACCATGAATGCAACATCACGAACCTTCTGATTCGCATAACTCTTCTGTCTAGATTGGGCTGTATGAAGTAAATCTTGAATCAACTTAACCTTTTCCAAGGCATCCTGAACCAAGTCTGTACCCAATAGCCTAGCCTCGCCCGGTTCGAACCAACCCATTGGGGACTGGCACCACCTACCATACAAGGCCTCATACGGAGCCATCTGAATGCTTGACTGGCAACTGTTGTTGTAAGCAAACTCCGCAAGTGGTAAGAACTGATCCCAAGCACCCCCAAAATCTATCACACACGCACGAAGCATATCCTCCAGTATCTGAATAGTGCGTTCGAACTGCTCGTCCGTCTGAGGGTGAAATGTTGTACTGAACTCTACCCGAGTACCCAACTCACATTGTACTTCCCTCTAGAACCGTGATGTAAACTGCGTACCCCGGTCAGAGATGATAGATACCGGTATGCCGTAAAATCGGACAATCTCGCAAATATAGATTCGAGCCAACTGCTCGGAAGAGTAGGTAGTCATCATAGGATTGCAATGAGCTGACTTGGTCAATCTATCCACAATCACCCAAGCTGCATTGAACTTCCTCTGAGTCCGTGGGAGCCCAACAACGAAATCCATAGTGATCCTCTCCCATTTCCATTCTGGAATCTCTAACTTCTGAAGCAATCCACTCGGTCGTTGATGCTCATATTTCACTTGTTGACAATTTAGACACCGAGCTACATACTCCACTATTTCTTTCTTCATCTTCCTCCACCAATAATATTGCCTCAAGTCCTGCTACATCTTCGCAGCACCCGGATGTATGGAGTACCGCAAATTATCAACCTTCTGGAGAATCAATTCGCGAAAACCATCTACATTAGGCACACATAGCCTGCCCTGCATCCGTAATACACCGTCATCTCCAATTGTGACTTCTTTGGCATCACCGTGCTGAACTGTATCCTTAAGGACCGGCAAATAGGGGTCATCATACTGACGCTCCCTGATATGATCATAAAGAGAAGACTGAGAAACCTCACAAGCCAAAACTCGACTCGGCTCGGAAACATCCAATATGACAAACTGGTTGGCCAGGGCCTGAATATCCAAGGCCAAAGGCCTCTTTGCTACCGGTAAATATGCTAAGCTGCCCAAACTCTTCGCCTTACTACTCAAGGCATCGGCCACTACATTGGCCTTCCCAGGATGATAGAGAATGGTGATGTCATAATCCTTAAGCAACTCCAACCACCTCTGTTGCCGCAAATTAAGATTATTATGTTTAAATAGATGCTATAGACTTTAGTGATCGGTGTAGACCTCACAATGGACACCGTACTAATAATGCCGCCAAATCTTCAAGGCATGAACAATAGTTGCTAACGCAAGGTCATGGATCGGATAATTCTTCTCATGTACCTTTAACTGTCGGGACGCGTAGGCAATCACCCTACTGTCTTACATCAACATTGTGCCGAGACCAATACGCGACACATCACAATACACAGTATAAGACCTTGAACCTATAGGTAATACCAATATTGGGGCTGTAGTCAAAGTTGTCTTGAGATTTTGGAAGCTCTCCTCACATTCCTCGGTCCATCTGAACGGAGCATCCTTCTGGGTCAATCTGGTCTTAATAGTTGTTCATAATCAATTACAAAATCGTCAATTAACTTCATGTTAACAAAAATCACGTTGCAAACCTTCACAATACTGATAACTAGATGCGAGGCATGAAGACCTCATAATTATTTACCCAAATTAACGAGTCACATTTAACGCCACCTAGGCGGGCACCTACCTTGTAGGTTAAAAATTAATAATTACAACACGAATTTGACAACTATGCATAGAGAATTTCATATAAGAATTTTCAAATAAGCCTAACAGGCATGAATCCCTATTAGTACTATAGTACAAATTTAATTTCACAAGGGAGAACTTAAACACAAGAATTTTCCTCACAAGGATCTCGTCCTTATATAACTTCCACCGCAGCTCGTAGCCCGGTTTAAACATATCAATTTATATAAAAAATGTGAGGATCTCGTCCTCAGTTCTGAATCACAAGTAATATGCACATCGTGCCAATTGTAAATTTCCATTTTCTCCTTTTAAATAATTTCGGTTACACCAAATCACAACACATAATGAACCCCACACCGGTAGGGCATAAAATTCATAATTTGCAATTAATTATTCGGAATTTACATCAAAATTTACCGAAATGAGTAACAGAAAGCCACATTTGGCCTCGCAGCTCTTATTAGTGACCAACACGAAATGATAGGCGTAGTTATCTCCATAAAATCTCCCAACAGGGGTAAACACATGAGTAAATTATAGAATTATGAAGCTCACTCATAAGTGGAGCACAATAGGAAGACTCGTTTCGATATTGAGAACCGAATCAACTTAAGAAAATTATTCCTTTATATTAAATCGAGGTCGTACCTGTAACGACACCATCTGATGTAGCGACCTTCGCCATACCGTAAAACAAATATATCAACGGCTAGGTCTCTACCTCTAGGACGCCTTTTACTCATCTGTCCTCCACCCCTAACTGGTCATGTAGGTGGTGTAGTAACTGCAATGGGGCACGTAGCCTGAGTGCTTTTATGAAATAAGTCTCTCCCAAGTTTTTGACAATTTTTCTCATGATGTGCCTAGTATCACCGTATTCATAACAACCCTTTTGCGAGTTAGGCTGCTCATATTGAGTCTGTGCAGATAACTGGAATAACCATTGTAGGAACTCATGTCGGTGGTGCATTAAAAGAACTTACTGGAGCACCCCGAGTAATCCGATGTGCGGACTGGGCTGGCCGACTGCCCGAGCCCCCTCCATAATGATTTATACTTGCAGAGTAGAATCCACTGAATCCCCCAGAACCTTGAGATGTCTTGGTCTCCTTAGTTTACTTTTTTGTTTTCACCCCGAACACATTCTTATATCTTGGCAATTTGTACAACTAGCAGAAATGAAGTATCAGCTTGTAGCTCCCGAGTCGTACAAAATTTTACGATCATAATTGAGTCCTTTAATGAGTCTATGGACTCGCCCTCTAGCTGTAGGAATCAAAGTAGGAGTATGACGGGCTAACTTATTAAACTTGATGGCATATTCTGACATCGTCAATGGTGACATGATGCAACCGTTCAAACCCTATGCGCCACGCATTACGGAGAGTCCAGAAAACAAACTCTTTCAAAAGCATTTCTGAGAACTAAGCCAAGTGGGCGGTGTTGCATTGGCTGGTCTGCCCTCTTCATAGGCTTGCCACGAACGCTGGTGGAGAATTATCTCTCCCAAGGCAAATTTTTTCTTTTGTTATGCTGACTCAACACTGTTGAGCCGACCAATTTCTTAACAAACTCTTCGATTCTTCTTTGGGATAACCCTTACCCCTATTTATACACAACAATCACGAAAGTAGAGCTCCATACAGAAAAATCTTATCACAAACCACATAGTCCAGACTCTCATCAACAAGTGTACTTACTCCGAAGCACCCCAAAATCTGCAACAGTGACGTCCACGCTGACTAGACCTTCTATAAATTTAGAGTTGTTTCTATAACTCCTTTGGTATTGAAGTATAGGATTATTAAGGAGGCGGACATACCGCAAGTCCCAACCTTATCCTCTATGAAATCTCAGGCCTTAAACATGTGTAAATTTTAGGGAACCTTTCAGTACCACATATATACATTTCAAGCCCAAAACTGATATAATACATGACCCCGCAATCCACCCGTTGATAGTGGACGGCGTGAAGTCATAGGTCACAACGTACGATGATCCACAATAATAACCTTCACAGCTCGTATAAATCAACCAGACGCCAATGTCCGTTGCACCCCGCACATGATTCACTAGGTGATCTCTCAATACGTCCACATCTTCAGTCGGAACCACACATTAAGGCAATGTTTGAGCATCTCTTGCTCCCTCGTAGTCCATCTGCGGCATCACGAATCGTCGACGCACAACTGATATTGAGTGCGCAATGTCATACACGAGTGGATACAAAGGAATATAAGATATATGTTTCAAGCTAAATCAATGCCGCTCGATAAGGAGTCAAAGAAGTGAATATTTTCCTAACAGTTCCATAGCCTCCCGAAGATAAGTATAGACATCTCCGTACCGATCCACAAGACTCTACTAAACCTGCTTGTGACTTATAACACCTATGAACCTAGTACTCTGATACCAACTTGTCACGACTCCAAATTCCCTCCGTAGGATGTCGTGATGGCACCTAGTCTCTAAGACTAGGTAAGACTATCAATGCGGAATAATAATAAATATCTGAAATAAATAAACTAGTTTTCAAACAATTTCAACTCCCAAAACCCGGTAGAAATAAGTCACAAGCTTCTAAGAATTTATTCTCAATGTCTCTATATGTCAAGGTCTAAATAAAATATAAGGAAGCAACATAAAATGATAGAAGGGGACTCCGGAGTCTGCGAACGCTGGCAGATATACCTCGAAGTCTCCGTGCGCAGGTAACTCACTGACGTCTAGGCTAGTAAAATGTACCTGGATCTACACAAAAAGATGTGCAGAAGCATAGTATGAGTACACCACAACGGTACCTAGTAAGTGCCAAGCCTAACCTCGGTAGAGTAGTGACGAGGTCAGGTAAGGCCCTACTGGAATATAATAATGGCATGGTAAAATATTTATCAATATAGTAAAATAAAATGACATTGGAAATGAATCAAATAGTATGTCACATTTAATGAAAACAAATAATTGAAAATAATATCTCATGGAATCAAAACAAAATTTCCTTCTACTTTATGAAAATCACAACAATTAATCGAAAGCAACTATGGCCATAAATCAATATCAACAAGGGCACTACCGAGGTACCGCCTCGTAGTCCCAAGTTATAAATAATTTCACAATATCTCATTTCCTTATATCACCGTGGGAGCCTTCACAATTTATTTAAAGAAAATATTTTTTTCCGAAATAGCATCCCGCGTTTTAGCCACCCTTATCACACCGCATGACTTCTAGTATTCACCCCTACTAGCCACGCGTATCAAGCCACCCTTATCTCACCGCATGCGTTTCAACACCCAGACCTTATATCACCGCATGTGTATCAATATCACAATATATCACAATTTACATCTCAAGTGCTCAAATAATTTAACTTGCCAAAATAATTCAACAACAATATTTTTTTACAATAAAGAGCTCACGGCTCATGCCAAAATAAATCATCAATAATAATTTTTCACAATAAAGAGCTCACGGCTCATATCAAAATAATTCATCAATAATATTTTTCCACAATAAAGAGCTCACGGCTCATGTCAAAATAATTCAACAATAATATTTTTCCACAATAAAGAGCTCACGGCTCCCTTCCAATGAGTATAAAAATATTCAGGAGTAAATAATTTAGGAAAATAATATTTCAAAATCTTTACTACGTTGCTTCAATATCAAGCTTTAAAATGTCAAATACTTCATATTAATAATATTTAATTTAAAGAAAATCAACCTTCAAATAATGCACAGAATAAAAGAAACCAAGTTTCAACTAAACAGGTAAAATAATTAGTAAGAAAAGATCAAACAAATTTGAAGTATATATCTCAGATCAATGATGAAGAATATAACAAGATAAAATAATTTAATAAATGCGCAACAGTGATCTATACAATTTAAAAATATAATCTTTCGCAATTTAATCTGTGTACACACTCGTCACCTCGTGCAGTCAAATAATGTTAGACAAGTCACTTACCTCGACTTGCTCCAATTTAATCAAGTATTATGCTTTTTCCTCGATTTTCTGACTCCGATCGACTCACATCTAGTCATAATTAATTCGATACAGACAACAAAAATTATTGTAATCAATTTCATAAGAAAATATTACATTTTCATTAAAATCTGAAATTAGCTCAAAATTTGCCCATGGGGCCCACATCTCGGAATCTGGCGAAACTTATAAAATCCGACAACCCATTCAATTACGAGTCCACCCATACCAATTTTACCAAAATCCGATAACAACTCGACCTCCAAATCTTAAATTTTCGTTTTTGGAAGATTTTGCAAAAATCTTGATTTTTCTTCCATAAATTCACGGATTCATGATGTAAATGAGTATGAAATCATGAAATATAATCAATAATAAGGAACACTTACCCCAATATTTTTCCGTGAAAATCGCCCAAAAATCGTCCAAGAACCGTGCTCCAAAAATCCAAAACGAAATGAATGAAATGACCATTTTTGGTCCTTAAGTTTCTGCCAATCCGTCACTAAAAGTCCATTTTTCGTCACTAAAAGTCCACCAGAAACAGCTCTACCAGTCTTACTTCAATTGATCATAACTTTATGTACAAATATCCAAATGATAAATGGTTTAACTTTCTGGAAACTAGAATCCACTAACTACAACTTTCATGTTTTGTAATTATTCTGATTCTTTATGCATTCCGAGATATAGACTCCCAAAGTCGGCTGCATGCATCAGAATTTCTGGCGAAATTTCTGGCAAAACTGCTCTACCAGCCTTCATTCAATCCATCATAACTTTCTGTACAAATGTCCAAATAATGCATAGTTTAACTTTCTGGAACCTATAATAAAACGACTACAACTTTTATGTTTTGAACAGTTTCTGATTCCTTATGAATTGCGAGATATAAGCTTTCAAAGTTGGCTCCACGCACGAAATTTCTGCAACAGAAATTTCCAGCACTTTGTCCGAAATCCATTCCGTTTACCTTCCGAAATCCACCCGAGACCCTCGGGACCTTAACCAATTATTCCAACATGTCCCAAAGTACCATACGAACTTATTCGAGGCTTCAAACTACATCAAACAACATCAAACGATGAATCGCACCTCAAATCAAAATCAATGAACTTTGAACTTTCAAATTCTATATCTTGTGTCGAAACACATCAAATCAATTCGGAATGACTTCAATTTTTGCACACAAGTGATATATGACATGACTGAGCTATGAAAATTTTCAGAATCGGATTTCGACCCCGATATCAAAAAGTCAACCCCTCGGTCAAACTTCCCAAAAATTCAACTTTCGGCATTTCAAGCCTAATTCCACTACGGACTTCCAAATAAAATTTCGATCATGCTACTAAGTCCAAAATCACCATACGGAGCTGTTGGAATCATCAAAATTCTATTCCGGGGTCATTTGCACATAATTCGATATCCGATCACTATTTGAACTTAAACTTTAAATTTTTCATCAAAATTTCATATCTCGGGCTAGGGACCTCGGAATTTGATTCCGGGCATACGCCTAAGTCCCAAATAACGATACGGACCTACTGGAACTATAAAAACACTTATCCGAGTCCGTTTGCTCAAAATATTGACCAAAGTCAACTCAGTTGAGTTTTAAAGCTCTAATTCACATTTTAATTCATTTTTCACCTGAAAACTTTCCGAAAAAATTTTACAGACTGCACACGCAAGTCGAGTAATGGTAAATAGTACTTAGATCATATAATTAATCATTAAATTTAAAGATGACATTTTGGGTCATCACACAAATTTATGTAGGTCTTGGTCATCGTATTAAGAAACTAGCTTTTGCGTATAACTGTCTGCTCATTCATTCAGTATCACATAGAGATTCTGCCTATAGGATTCTGCAATTTTGCAATTAATAAAACCTGTTAGTGCTAATCAGTTTGGCGTGCATTTGATGTCTAAATGCGGAGGGTAACTTGAGCCCATACTTGTTTCTATTTGAAAGTCCTAACTATTTTTGTATGTCGCCTAGTTTTCTCCTTTTGAGCAACCTAAGTTAAGGTCTAGAACTACCTTAAAATAGAGGTCCAAATGCCTCCTGGACCATAGGTATGGGATGGGTAGTGCACACATAGGGTACGACTTAGAATCAAATAGAGCGCTTTAGGTAAATAACCTAAAGATAGTAATCGGGTAGAAGAAGATGATAGTCTGTGCCCGCTAAATAATATGAGTAACACCCCATCTTGAGAGAGTTATGAAGTATTATTTATGTTGCACGGGGTGATCCTTTAGGCTAAAAGAATTAGGACCCCCCCCCCCCCCATTCCTGTTAAAATAGTTTTTTTGTCCTAATTGTTTCTTTTCTCTTAGAGTAATTCACATGATTTGACTTCGGTCGGGACCCACCGTTGTGGACCTTGAGGAGTGCCTAACACCTTCTCCTCGAGGTAATTTGAGCCCTTACCCGATCTTTGGTGATGCAAAATAGTAAACCTGAGTCATTTGCAAATAGGTGCCCTAACGCACCTTAATCCGTTAGGTGGCGACTCTCTCTTTTAATAACCTTTCCTCCCTTTTTAAAAGAGTTGTCAACGTCGAAGCCCGATTTCGCAAGAAAAAAGGGGCGCGATAGCATGGCGACTCTGCTAGGGATATCCTTAGGCTCTTACCATAATGAACTTGTTATGTGTGAATTAGTCTCCCTCGATAAGCGTGTCTTTATTATTTTATGCTCAAATTCACCGTTTATTTGCTACATGCACACCCCTTCCTTATTTTCCCTTTTACATGAATTTACATGCAACTTTTCATTTAACCTTGGTCGCTGGCTTCAATCTTTATGTCTTTCCCAATCCTTACCCCTTTTACCGCTTTATTATAATTTTTCCATTATGCGAACTAACTCCTTTGTTTTTCTTTCTTTATTGTCTTTACATTTATTAAATACCACATTTATCGCTTTCATCATGAAAAATACTTGACAAGGCGTTATTTTATTTTTTGCATAATTACATGCTCTGCATCATATTCCACTCGTGCGCAATTAATACTATAGCGGCACTTGATGAGTGTCTGCGCTCTTCCTATATTACCCTTTTTAAATTTGAAAAGGCTTATTTGCAGTAAAACTAGTCGATCAGCGGTGCAGTCGATGATTTCGTGCCTTTTCCTCTCAAGTTATCCGCTTGAGGGTACCGGTCTAGACTTCTATAGAAAACACTACTCTAATGTTAACTGTGCATGCATCATGTCCAAACCTAGCATGAGTTAGAATGTTGTCCGCTTAATAACTATTTAAGGAAAGCCTTATCCAAAGTCCATCGGGATTTCCATAATCCCAATGGGCACGATCATAATATGTGCATTATTTGGAGAAAACGTGCCGATATGCTAATCATTAATGTGTAAGTAGTCAAACCCAGAGGGGGAAAGGGCTAACTTTATTTGTTTTGCAGAAATGAGGCTCGAAGTCCCAGGTTCGGCATGGTCTGAAGTATCTCACCTCTATTGCTAGACTGGTGGGAAAATCTCTCGCCAAGCGACAAGAACCATGTGAAAAGAACTCTTGAAAATTTACCTTCTTTGCTGGACATTCAGCCAAATAATGTACTGATCGAGGCCGCTACTATGTTCTGGATGAAAAGAGGGTTGTTTTCCGTTTTGGTAACATAGAGATGACTCCCCTTCTTGAGGAAATAGGAGGTTTTGCTGGGCTACCCTGGGATAGCCCTGGTCTGCTGGTACCGGAAAACCGTACTTCTAGGGGATTTCTAAAAATGATGGGTCTTAGAAAGAATGACGAGTTAGTCTGCCTGAAGAAGTCCTACATACCTTTTGATTTCCTCTACGAGCGTTATGGGCACATCACATCCTACCGTATCTATCATGATGAGTTTGCCATCACTTCCCTGGGCTGGACTCATCGTCGGGTTTTTGTGTTCATCGTCTATTTTCTGGGTATGATAGCATTTCTAATTCAAGGAGACAGGATTCACACTCGCTTGGCTATGGTTACCAAGACCTTAATTATGAGTGACATGTGGGCCGGGCCCGGTCCTAAGTGGGCTTCGCGGACCCGGGCTTCGCGGTCTTCTTGTTTGAACCGGTTCGGGACCGGGAGCACGAACTAACAGTCCTGGGTTAAGTGGGCCGGTTCCGGGCCCAAGCGGTCCTAAGTGGGCCCAACGGATACTTTCTATTTTTAATTTATTTTTTATAGAAGTTAGAGAAAAAATGGTAATAAAGATATATAAGCTATATTCGATTTATATATTATATATACATCTTAAGATATATATATATATACTATACTATATATACATAGTAAATAAGCCATATTCGATAGTATACATCTTAAAATATACTATATATACATCTTACTATATATATATATATATATATATATATATAGATAGATAGATAGATAGATAGATAGATAGATAGATAGATATATAGTATTGTATAGAATAGTATATATATAGTATATATAGTATTGTATAGTATAGTATATACATATTAAGATATATAATCTATATTCGATATATATAAGCTTATATATATAATATACTATACTATATATACATCTTAAGATATATAATCTATATTCGATTTACTATATATACATCTTAAGATATATAAGCTATATTCGATTTACTATATATACATCTTAAGATATATATATCTTAAGATGTATATATAGTATAGTATAGTATAGTATAGTATATACTATACTATACTATATATACATCTTTATATATATATATATATATATATATATATATACACTATACTATATTATATATATATATATATATATATACTATAGCTAACGGCCATATTTATAAATGCCTATTTATAAATAGCTAACGGCTATTTTGGCAGGTAAAACGTCCATATTTTAAATGCCATAAAGGCTATAATGTGGCAGATTTAATTTTTTTTTAAAATTAGCCCTTGGGCCCGGATAGGCCCGTTTAGGACCGCTTCAACTGGCTCACTTCCCAGCCGGTCCCGGTCCCAACCGGTTCCGGTCTCGCGGGCCTCGCCTATGCGACCGGCCCACTATCCAGCCCACCTCTCCACGGTCGCGGTCCTATCCGGTTAGAACCGTTTAGGCCCACTGCCCATTTGGGCTTGCGGTCCTGGGCCGGGCCCGGTCCTAACCGGCCCACATGACACCCTTACCCTTAATGGAAGGGATTGAGGGACAGACTTACACTATTGTCCCAATGATCGTGGCAGAGATATACCGAGCTTTGGACCGCTGTAAGAAGGGATTCAGACATTTTGAGGGTTGTAATTTTTTACTGCAAATATGGTTGTTGGAGCATCTTCAAAGAGGACAGTACCGTCAGGAATTTCCGCGGCGACCATGGAATGACCACAAAGCCTTTCACCATCCAAAAAGAATGACTTTCATCCCAGACAGGTTTGCATAACCAGAAAACGCCGTGGATTGGGTACACTTCTTTAGCAATTTGACTAATGACAAGGTCCATTGGATGTTCGAGTGGTTCCCTGCTAGCGAGTTCATCATCAGGTCCAGGGATGTTCCTCACTTAGTGTTGATCGGGTTGAGGGGTATCTATCTGTATGCTCCTATCAGGGTCATGAGACAGGCTGGGAGAAAACAAGTCATACCGCGAGTTTCTAAGATGGTTCACTACAAAGCAGACTTTCAGGGTGGTGCCATTCCATTCAAGTGTGAGGCCCAACACATGTGGCATCTGAAGATTATTGTGGAAAAGGATACCATCGAACCAGATCGGTACCACGTCGGTCATGTGTATTTCTACCTATCATGGTTGGATGATGACATAGCAGGAGAAGTCGAGCCAGGGATCGATCGAGGAAACAGGGTCATAGATGATGCTGCTGAAGCACAAGTAAAATACAAGAGGTTGCGCAAGAGAATCCTTGAGTCCGAAGCCCGACATTTGGAACAACACAAGATAGACATGGAATCAATCAATGAATGGAGGGAAGTTTCTACAAAATCAACAGAGAGGTTGGAGTACTTAGAGCAGGGTCTGATGGAACTTGAAGGGTAGATGAGGAAAAGGATCGTGGATTGTCAAAATACAGAGGGCAACGAAGGACACCTAGCAAGGGCGTATCTGCTGCTGGGCATGCGCGACCTGGGAAATCTGATCGATAGGGCCAAGAAGGCCAAGCTTGGAAAGGGTGCCTCCGGGACCAAATAGAATATAATTGTTGTTTATTTGCTTTTCTAGAGTCGTTTTAGAAATTGATTGTAATAAGGCAAATGCCACTAGCAACTCTTTTAATTATTGTCATTTTAGATGTTTGATCTATTTATTACATTAATGAAATGAGGCAGTTATCGGCATCAAGTTTTTCCAAATCTATGTGTCGCTAGGCCTACCTCAGGCATAATGAGGTCCCCAAAATTAGGACGCGAATTTATAATTTCGCAATACATGTTTAAATACTGTAAATATCCTTTCAAAATCCCCTACTGACTTGTTTACCTTTTTGCTTTTCTTTATTTTGATTATTCCCATCCCCTAAGGTTGATTCTTGCATACTAGCATCATCAACGTATCATACCAGATCCATAGGCCCTCCACCTCCTCCTCCTCCAAATGATCCTAAAAGTAAGGGAAAGACTAAGATGGATGACATGACTGGTATTAGGAAAGATAACGATGCACATGTGGAAAATGTTGAAACTTCAGATGGTCGGAGTACTCCGGCACAGAATCATTTGGTTCTACGGTTGGAGCAGAAAATACTGGAATTGCAAGGGGAACTTGAGCAGGTCTCCAACTTGGCAAACCTCTCCCTCACCTTAAACGTCCCAGATATTAACTAACAGAACGCCCAAAACCCAGCACCTCCTCAAAACACACCAAACCAACATCCACAAAATTCTTGCGCACCTCATCAATACGCCACACCTCCTCAAAATCCTAACCCTCTACCAGTGCCAACTCCTCCTCAACACAAACATCTTCCGACTCAGTATCCACAAGCTACTACCTACCATTCTTCTTAAAATACACCGCAACCTACCCCCGATCCGCAGAACTCAACCAATGATCATCACTACACCTAAATCCCCGGTATCCACCAAAGTAACCCCATATACATAGAAATTCTACCTCACCCCACTCAACAAACCCCATACACACCATAATCCGCCGAGAAGGACCTTCTCATCAAGAATATGGCAGAGGAACTTAAGAAGCTCACAAACTGAGTCCAGGGTGTCGAATGGGGTAAGGGCATTGAGGGTTTGAACTATGAAGATCTATGTATTCACCCAGACGTAGAACTGCCGGATGGTTACAAACCTCCCAAGTTTGAGATGTTTGACGGAACAGGTGACCCAAAGGTGCATCTAAGGACATACTGTGACAAGCTCATAGGAGTTGGAAAATATGAAAGGATTCGCATGAAACTGTTCATGAGAAGCCTCACTGGAGACGCCTTATCGTGGTACATCAGCCAAAATCCAAAGAAGTGGGTTAGCTTGGTAAGCATGGCATTAGATTTCATGGATCGGTTCAGGTATAATACGGAGAATGCGCCAGATATCTTCTATATCCAGAATCTCAAGAAGAAGCCAACAGAGACTTTCTGCGAGTATGCTACTCAATGGAGATCGGAAGCTGTGAAAGTAAGGCCGACATTGGAAGAAGAGCAGATAAACAAGTTCTTCGTCCGGGCCCAGGATCCACAATACTACGAAAGGTTAATGGTTATCGAGAATCACAAATTCTCCGACATCATCAAATTGGGGGAAAGGATTGAAGAAGGGATCAAGAGCGGAATGGTAACTAATTTTGAGGCATTACAGGTTACGAATAAAGCTTTGCAGTCAGGGGGTATATCCAAGAAGAAAGAAGTAGGGGCCATGATGGTAGCCCAAGGTCTGAAGTCTCCTCTCACATACCAAACACCTCCACCCACATATCAGCCTTCACCTCCCAGATACCAACAACCTTCTACTACTTACCATACCTATAACACCCAACCCGCATACTACCACTAACCACCAGCCCGCAAAAACTACCAAAAATCTAGACCAAATTTTGACCACAGATCACCCAGACAATACACCCCAATTGCTAAACTTGTAGACCAATTGTACAAGAGACTGAAGGTTCTCGGTTATATCACTCCCATTCCCGCTGTCACCATGGAAAATTCCTCTCAATGGGTCAATCCAAATAAGACATATGCCTATCACTCAGGCATGAAAGGTTATACTATTGATGAGTGTCGTACTTTGAAGGATAAGATTCAGACATTAATTGACACCAAAGTCATACAGGCAAAGGAGGCTGCACCCAATGTCCGTAACAATCTTCTCCCGGATCACAGGGGCGGAGGGGTAAACATGATAGAGACCGATGAAAAATGGGACTCAGAGGGGTCAATTGGACTCATTCAAGAAGGTGATAATCCTGAAACATCTCCAGTCACTCTCACACATATCATAGTACAAACTCAGGCACCAATTGAAGTTGAGGTAGCTGCCCCAACTCCGTTTGAGGTTGAAGTAACAACACCCTTCACCGTGATGGTAGCACCTACACCATATTATAAGTCTAAAGCTATACCATGGGATTATGTTGCAGAAGCAAGAAGGAAAGGAAAGGGGAAAATGGAAGAAACTGGTGCAGCACAAGGTATGACCAGAACTGGTAGGGTTTACACGTTCGAGCATCTGGGGGGAACAAGTAAAGAAGCCGCTTCCAAGCAGCCCATCATTGAAACCGGCCCGGATGATCTTTGGAGAACGGTGCAAGCAAGGGAGTATTCTATGGTTGATCATTTGAACAAAACCCCTGCTCAGATATCCATTCTATCACTACTACAGAATTCTTAGGCACACAGGAACGCGTTGATGAAAGTATTGAATAAGGCTTGTGTACCCAACAACATTATCAGTGGAGAGATGGCCAATATGGTAGGACAAGTGTTGGAAAGCCACAAGATCACTTTTCACGAAGACGAGCTACCACCAGAAGGACTAAATCACAACAGGGCACTGCATATCACAGTGCAATTTGAGGATAAGTTCATTGCCAGAGTCCTGATAGATGGGGTTTCGAGTCTTAACATATCTTCACTAACTACTCTAAAAAGATTGGGTAAAGGCCTGCACGAGATACGAGCAAAAAGTATGAATGTGAAAGCATTAGGTTCACTTAGGTCTCACGAGTCATGAGCGAGTCTAGTAGAGTCTTGCGGATCGGTACGGAGACGTTTGTACTTATCTTTGAGAGGCTACAGGGCTGTTAGGAACACTTCCCTTCTTGATTCCTCATCGTGCAATTTGATCCCTGTGAGTCTTATGCCCTCATTTCCTTCCTATTCAATCTTACGCGGCGTGAAGCGCTTGTTATAAATTGGGAATCAAGGAATTCGAATGGTACTATAGATATGGTGCAGGATATTTCTCCCTGCGTATTTGCTTTGGGCTATTGTCGTCGCCTTGTGGAAGACCGTTCTGTCGTTTCAGCTCAGTATCAATATTACCTAAGGTTTTGAGACTTTTTCATTGATTGTTATGACGATTCGCGCGTTGCTATCACACAGTGTTGGTGTAATGGTAGGATGTTTGTCTACGCGTCGAAGTAGTGAATGACTTGGAAGGAGGTTTACTCAGTGCATGATTCGGAGATCCAGTGTTTTTATTTTCGGTGAAGGAAAGGCAATCGGGATATGAATGTTCAGGTTTGGGTTGACAGAGTAACGAGAATTGGTATTTCGAGCATAGTGGAATTTTTATTTGTGATGTGGTATCGTCGCCCTAGATTGAATATGTTAAGTTTGCTGATGTTATGGTCTTCATCAATTTTCCTTCGGGGCAGAGTAGTGTGAGATGGTGCCGGAGAAGCGGTTGTCAGAGACAACTGAGTGCAGTAATTTGAAAATTTAAATGGGTATTTCTAATGTTGACTGCTCGAGGAAGATGATCTTCGGAGGGGTTTAAAGTTGGTAGCGATCTATTAGTTCAAGTGCTACAGAGATAGATATTGAGTTAAGGCAACAATTGGGCAGCGAATGATGAGGAAGGACACGTGGGAGGTTCCTTGCGGTGGTTAAATTTCTAGAAGGCCAAGTGTGAGAAATAGAAGTCGGGTAGTTGCTTAAAGGAGAGGGTTTAACCAAAGTGGGAGAGTGGCAGAGTAGCATATGGATTCTGTGGTAGGATGACTATACGCCTTGGGGGAAGTTAGAGTGATTTGGGATTCATGGTGGACAGTGACTAGGTCTACGGGCTTAATTTGGAATGTTGGCTGCTATATTGAGGAAGATTAGGTGTGACAGGGGGGAGTTGCTCAATATGAAGAAGGATACAACATGACTTTGGATTGGAATGAATCGTCGCACATTTAGTTTATGTCAATGGGGAGTGAACGGGCGTGTACGGCTGGTGAATGAGCACGGGCTCAGGATGGTCTAAGGATTTCATAGTAATTGTACTCGGTGCAGCGCTGTTAGAAGATGTCGGCATGTAATTTCCACAGGTGGGTTATCTCACGTGAGAAGGTTAGCAGTCGTGTGGTTTTGATAAAGCTTCTGCGAAGGATTCTACTGGCTATCCGATAAGAGGTCGGATATGTAAATGTGGCTAGTGGTTCAGAATGTTCATGAAGTGTTAACGGAAGGATTTCGGGGAATTTTGGCGAGTTGATTGTGCAAAATCATGTCAATGGGGGATAAGGAATCTTGTTGGGTTCCAGAGTTTTGCAATAGTATCTTCAAGCTAAGTGGGAGAGCCCCACCACCTACGATGGGATTGCATGATTGTCTACTTGTGAGATTTCTGGTTATCGGCATATTGGTGGGTTATTACGACTAAGGAAAGAGAACATCCGCGGTAATTTGAGAAAAGGATTGAGGAATGTGTGTTATAGCTGGCCTTATTGACTCATGTTCAGGCTTTGGGAAGATTCAGGATTTATGCTTCGTGTAGAGGTGATTTACAAGGAAAGTGATTCAGCTGGGTGCTAAGTTGAGAGGGTGTGCATGTGCTAGTAGAGCCTTGGAGTTTGATTATATTCGGGACCAAGTCAGAGCGGGTGACTCTCAACAACGGTCCTAGTGGAGTCAAAAGTTAAAGTGTGGTGCCTAAGGATTTCGAGTCAGTAGTATGGCTGAGTATTGAGCTTTTACAGCGGATTATGAAAAGGGGCTTGGAGTGTTCTATGTTATCTTTGGTCTGCAGTGTAACATGAGAGGAATGGGAGAAAACAACTTCGGATTCATAGAGAAATTATCAGAATGGGTGTACCAGTTGAATACGTGAATATGCGCACAAGGAGGGTATGAGATGGTTCATGGTTTTTGGAGACAATGCGGTCTCGAGAAATGGGGCCACTCAGGATGAGTGCGAATTGAGTTTGTTATGTGTTGAATGAAGCTATCGTTATTCCTAAGGCAAGTCTAAAGTAAATAAGAAGAAGTTGGATCGGTTAACAATGATTGAATTAGCATGATGGCGGCAATGATAAGTTCCTTCAGTGTGTTAAAACATGCATGTGATTTGTGGCGGTACATGCGAGGCTTGACGGCCGCCGTAATCGACTTTATTCGAGGGCATTCGAGTATTGTGTCATATTATGTGTAGATGGATCCCGGAAGAGTTATGGTAGTTTAGACCACTACTTGAGGTTTGTATTTTCTACGGTTATGGGAATTCAGTCACGTGTCGCTATGGTTCTCCTAAAATGAGTTAAGTGAAAAGTTTCTATATGATGAAGTGTGTACCCTATTGGTGGTTCGGGAGTTATGATGAAATTCTTGTACTCTTGCGTATTGGTATGTTAGGTGCAGTGAGCGGCATGGGAATTGGAAGTTGAGGATCAAGGTTGCAGTTAATGTGGACAAGAATGTCACTAGCTCGGATAAGCAGGGAGGAATTCAGATGTTTAGAGTAAGCTGGTATTGTCCTTAGCGTCACCTAAGATCAGCGTCCTGTGTAAGAGGCTTTGTGTACTGATTTGCAGCTTCTAGATTTTCTTTTCAACATTAGTGTGACTGGTGGTATGGATGTGCAGACTTGTTACCTGGTGTGGAAGGTCGTGGGAGCGTATCCCACGGGAAGATTGTATAAGTGTGACATGTAGTCACTTGATTGATTAAAGATTGGAACCAAGTATGGAGTTTCGGTACTATCGCTAATATGAGAGTTTAGGCCTGAAATGCGCTCTATTCAATTAGTTGTGAATTGTGGAAGTTTGTTCCGAATTTGACGGATGTTCTTATGCGTCATGAAAAAAAGGGTTGTTATGGATCATTGAAAGGTTATTAGCCCAGTGTGTTATGATCAGGATCGACTTGAGGTCTGTGGATGGATCTAAATATGAATGTGGACTCTATATCAGGCCGGATGTATTCATTTCAGCATAGCGCTATTTTCGGAGGGGTCTTCGGGCGTTGGATGTTATTTATGTTGTCGGCCTTTCCGTGTAGTCTCTATTGTGCCATGTGGGTTGTGAGGCAGTTTGATTATTCGTACTCGTATTGAGATCATGTATAGTTTGTGGTGTTATATGAGCAGGATGGCTCTTGAGATGCAGGTCATTTATTGTACCTTAGTTGTGCTTGAGTTTTATAGCGTATGATGCTACCCATCTCCCCATGATTTGTAATATGCACTTGGCGTGCTTATGGTTGATATTCGGACATTTCGTGAGTATAAGCGAGAGCTTTCGATTATCATGTATAGATCAGGTGACACACCACCACATGTATATGGTTGGATTGGGTGGCACGCCGCCACAGATATGTTGTTTGGATCAGGTGGCATGCCGCCACGGGTATCATGATTGGATAAGGTTGGACGCCGTAACGGTATCATGTGTGGATCGGGTTACATGCCGCAACAGTGTGATGTTGAGCACAGTTCCCTATAGCTATTCTTGTGTGTTTTGTCCTATATTTTCGGAGAAAGATTCATGACACCTTTTTGGTTGTTTAATTAGTTACGTGGGTTGAGAAGTTCTTTTCCAGAGTTCGTTCTCCTTATGTACCATATTCGAGTTTGTGGATTGTTGGCACATGGTGGCATCATATGAGACCTTTGGTAGTGTTTGTGGTAGCTTATTGCCGGAACGACTTGTACTGGGTGAGACGAGATTTCTGGACCTGGGATCAGTGCCATCAGATTTATATGAAGCATATTAGAGAGCAAATATCGTTATTTGGTTTATAATGAGGTAATGGTTCTAGTAAAGAGAAGAAACCCAATGATTTGTTGACTCAACAGTTGGTTATGAATTTCTGCACATCTCTTCCGTCATGGCAGCATTTCAAGAGTTGGAACATGACTTATACATGTCCTGAAGTGTATTGTAGGCATCAGATTCGTGGAATTTAGGCCATTGTTATTGGAGGATGTTATTATGGTCATGTGAATTATGCGGTGCATGGTAAGAATTTAGTAAGGGTACACAATCGTGTTTGTGCAGTGTGTAGTGATTGATACCGTGTTCGTATGTTGGAAATAGGCCTGGTGGAGAATTTCGTATGTTGGAATTTGACTCTAAGACTTACTTGACTAAATAAAGAGGAAGATCTTCAGGTTTGCTCGAGCAAATGTGCTTAATTGGGTTATGGTAGCACGGGTAGGTGCACGAGGTGTTAATCAGTGATTTCAGACAACTCCAGAGCAGTTCTTAGCACGTTCGCGGACGAACGTATGTTTAAGTGGGAGAGAATGTAACGACCCGATCAGTCGTTTTGAGTTCTAGCGCGTCATTTAGCGGTTTGAGACCCCGAGCAGCTTCACTTCAGGTATTATGACTTGTGCGTATGTTCGGAATTGAATTTCGGGGAGTTCGGAGTTGATTTGGAAAGAAAATTCTAGTTTCGGAAGCTTTAAGTTGGAAGAATTGACTAAGGTTTGATTTTTGAGTAAACGACCTCGGAATCGGGATTTGGAAGGTTCCAACAGGTTCGTATGATGATTTTGGACTTGGGCGTATGCCCGTATCGGGTTTTGGATGGAGCATTTCGGTGCCTATTGTGGAAGGTTGGCGTTTTGGAAGAATTTCATAAATTTGGGTTGAAGTGCATTTCAATGATATCGACGTCTATTTGGGATTCCGAATCTGGGAATAGCTCCGTATGATGATCCCGGTCTTAGGAGCGCGTCTGGAAGTGGATTTGGAGGTCTGTAGGTCATTTTGGGGTCATTTGAGTGGAAGTTGGAAATTTGGATAATTTTAAGAAGTTTGATCGGGAGTGGACTTTTGATATCGGGGTCGGATTCCGATTCCGGAAGTTAGAATAGGTCCGTAATGTCGAATGTGACTTGTGTGCGAAATTTGAGGTCAATCGAACATGATTTGATAGGTTTCGGCATCGATTGTAGAAGTTTGAAGTTTCAAAGTTCATAAGTTTGAATTGGAGGGTGATTCGTGTTTTTAACGTTTTTGACGTGAATTGGAGGCTCGACTAAGTTCAGAATGTGATTTGGGACATGTTGGTATATTTGGTTAAGGTTCCGTGGCCTCGGGTGAGTCCCGGATGGTTAACGGAGCAAGTTTTGGACTTAGGGAATAGCTGAAGTGCATCGGTTCTGGTGTAACTACACCTGCAAAGTTAGGGCCGCAGGTGCGGAGCCGCAGAGGCGGCCATGAGGGTCGCGGAAGCGGCTTAGGTTGGGGAAGACTGGGACCGCAGATGTGGCCGAGTTCCGCAGAAGCGGCACCGCACCTGCGCACGTGGAGCTGCAGGAGCGAAGGCGCAGAAGCGGATGGGGGCCGTAGATGCGGAGTTGAGGGGTATGAAGGAGGACCGCAGAAGCGGTAATTTGGCCGCACCTGCGGAACTGCAGAAGCGGTCAAGGGACCGCAGGTGTGAGAGGTCACTGGGCAGATTGTTTTAAAGAGCGAGATTTGGCTCTTCTTCTCTCATTTTCCACTTGGCTGAGGCGATTTTGGAGAGCTTCAAGCATGGATTTTTCATCAATCAACACAAGGTAAGTGATCCCCACCTATTGCAAGTTAAATACATGATTTGTATAAGAATTTAAGCATGGAAAATTGTAGAAATTGTGAATTTTTTGGTAGAAAACCTAGAAATTATATTTTTGGATTTTGACCACGAAATTGGACGTGGAACTTAGAATAAATTATATATTTGAGTTTGTGGTGATATGGGTAAGGTTTATCTTCTAAAAATTTTGAAATTCGGGCACGTGGGCCCGAGAGTGATTTTATCGACTTTTCAAGCGGAGTTAGGAATTGTTATAAATTGGGTTATAATAAGTATTAGAGTGTATATTTATGGATTTGCACGTTTATTGACTAGTTTTGGAGCGTTGGGCATTGTCGCGCCCCTTTTTTCTCGCGAAATCGAGCTTCGACGTTGACAACTCTTTTAAAAAGGGAGGAAGGGTTATTAAAAGAGAGAGTCGCCACCTAACGGATTAAGGTGTGTTAGGACACCTATTTGCAAATGACTCAGGTTTACTAGTTTGCGTCACCAAAGATCGGGTAAGGGCTCAAATTACCTCGAGGAGAAGGTGTTAGGCACTCCTCGAGGTCCACAGCGGTGGGTCCCGGCCGAACTCAAATCATGTGAATTAGTCTAAGAGAAAAAAAACAATTCGGACAAAGAAAGAACTATTTTAATAGGAATGGGGGGTCCTAATTTTTTTAGCCTAAAGGATCACCCCGTACAACATAAATAATACTTCGCAACTCCCTCAATACGGGGTGTTACTCTTATTATTCAGCGGGCACAGACTATTATCTCCTGCTACCCGATTACTATCTTTAAATTATTTACCTAAAGCGCTCTATTTGATTCTAAGTCGTACTCAATGCGTGCACTACCCGTCCCATGCCTATGGTCCAGGAGGTATTTGGACCTCTATTTCAGGGTAGTTCTAGACCTTAACTTAGGTTGCTCAAAAGGAGAAAACTAGGTGACATACAAAAACAGTTAGGACTTTCAAATAGAAACACGTATGGGCTCAAGTTACCCCCCGCATTTAGACATCAAATGCACGCCAAACTAATTAGCACTAACAGGTTTTATTAATTGCAAAATTGCAGAATCCTATAGGCAGGACCTCTCTGTGATACTGAATGAATGAGCAGACAGTTATACGCAAAAGCTAGTTTCTTAATACGATTACCAAGACCTACATAAATTTGCCTACTGATTTTTAGCATAATGAGATTAAACCTACTAGCATGATGTCTAGATGTTTTGTGCTATAGTAAATAGTGGCAATCACATAAGCATATCCAGAATCACTTGTTTTGATCCTATAGGCATGTTTTCTAATGAGGATAGTAGCACAGTATTTGACAAAACTCCTGAACCAATAGGCAAAATGATAAATAAACTGATTCAAACCTATAGGCATGCTTTCTACAATTTGGTCCAGTTTTAGATCCTATAGACATGGTTTCTAGAATAAGGCAGCATGTAAATAGAATTTTTGCACATTCATTGAATCACACCATTTCCTATAAGCATGGACTCTAACAAGCAGAAATATAGCACAATTGAACCAAGTATTGAACCTATAGGCAGGGCTGCTAGCATATGATGACTGAACATAACAAAGTACCTATAGACATGATTTCTAACAAACGACATATAATAACACATTATCGAACCTATAGGCATGATCTCTACCCAACTTGTTACAAGTAAGATAAAAATCCCTTTCCCAATTTTACTAATACCTCAAAATATTATTACAATAATTATTACAGACCCAGAATGAATATAGTAAATTACAGAATAGATATAGCTATAGGGAGCCTACAGCAGGCCTAAATACACCTGGACATGCCAGGCCCTCATTCTCACAATTCACAACAGCTCCAAAATTTCATATTCATAGATACAAGGCTGAGCATACAGAAACAAAGACTCTGGTATGTCAGAGTTCCCAAGGGCTTCAAAAACCCAGGGCAGTGCTCACACTAGGGAGGTTGATCAGAAATAATTCAGAGGAAAGACTAGGGACCAGGTCCTAGTGTGTCAGAGTTCACAAGGGTCTCAAATGAACCCTGAGCAGTGCTCACACTAGGGAGGTTAAAGGACAGAATCTAAGTAGCCTTGGCTTTCAGCCGGCTAAGGATAAGAATTCAGAAGGACCGGATAGTAGAGGAATAGAATGAAATCAAGGGATTCCACTGAAGGACAGAATCAATTGAGCATATAAAAACAAATAACAAACATGCTTAAACTTAAGGCAGACTTAATCAAGTTTCAGAAAATGAATTCAATCACATGCTAACAAGGCAAGTTACAAGACATAATTATAGTGGTAAAATAAAATTCAGATTAGGCTAAGTGCAGAAACTAGTATCATAAAAAGAAATCATATCAATTGGCAATATACCATAACGTGCTGAAAACTAATTAGGGCAATTACTAGAGATGTCAAGATATGATGAAAACAGGATCAAACATGCCACATTATAGTGAATTCAGAAACTGACCTTTTATCCTATTAATGAATACATCCATACCTAGTTAACTAATCCATAGAAGGAGATAAGAGAGCATGTTCAAAGAGCATGATAATAACAAACTTAAACTTCAAGAGGTGGCTATCAGTGACATATAGGTTAGGCAGAATCAAATTAATCAACTCAAAGTAGGTCTAAACATGTCTCAAACTACGGACGTAATGGCATTTAGGTTAGCAGAGTAACACATTAAACGAAATAACAGATAAATCAGAATGAAATGTCAAAGGCTTGGTAACTCACCAGTTAAAATGAAACAAGAAAGAAAGGAATCCCACAGTATTGTGAATATCACCCAAAGAGCAAGAACTCATAATTTCTGGCCTTAGCTTTCAGCCGGCCGGGAACCAGAGTACAGAACAAGATTAGTCAAGAGTAAGGAGTATACAACTTTAGTTTTATAGCTTTTTAATGATTTTTCGAACTTAACCAAAGGGGAGTGGGGAGGGGTTTAAATAGTGTAGGAACTAAATATATAAATATGGAAATAAAATTAATTCAAACAATCAGTAAAGAAGAAAAATTTTGAAACCTTAGTTTTCAGGTAAACTCTACAAAATCGGCAGAAAATAAAGGCAAAGAGTCATATATTGTATAAAATGAACATAAACATGAATATTATTCACAAAACACAGAATTGAACTAGATTTGGTCCAAATAAAAAGGATCTGAAACCTTAATTTAGGGCAAGTAAAAATAATCGGCAAAAATAGACAGATTCATACATAATAAGGTGAATATAGACGAGATAATACTTGAAATTAAAGCTTGAACCAATTTTGGTTCGAATCAAATAGAATCTGTAAACCCCAACCTTAGGGTTAAGTATGAATCAGCAAGATACGAACAAATCGGACTCACACGGTGCAAAATAACGTGTTTGGACTCAATATCGACCAGATTCAAGAGACGAAAGTTAAATAGGACATAATCAAAGTAAGAGTAGTTGCCATGTTTAGGCAAGTACTAGGTAATACGGTATAGAATCACCCAATAATGGAAATATATTGAAATGGTAAGTGAATGGGAAGAAAATCCCATTAGAAGCGGGATTAGGAGAGGAATTTTTGTGAGGTGGCGGGCTAGGGTTCTTCAAAGGGGAGAGAGTAGAGAGGCGGTGGGTTTGGAGGAATGGGGTTAGGGTTTGAGGACGGGTGATAGAAGGAAAAAGAGGAGGCGTTTGTGAGCCGTTGATCATTTTTGATCAACGGCTGAGATTTGAGCAGGGGTTGGGTCGGGTTAATTAAATGGGTATGGGTATGGGTACTGGGATAATGCATTTGGGCTTGGGGTAATTGGGCTATGTTTGGGTAGTTAGGTCCGAAATTAGTTATGAAATTAGGGCTAGATTTTAAATACCCAAATTTAAAAATAAATAATTTATACAAATAATAGATAAATAACAAAAATATAATTTGGGCATGCAAATGATTAAAAATAATTATTTAATATTATAAAAATATAAAAAGTTATTTTTTTGTATAAATAATGTAATTATATGTACATATGGGCTATTATTGCAAAATGTGCAATTTAGTCTTGAAAAATGCAAATATAATTATAACAAATGTACTAAAATATTTAAAACCTAATATGGGTGTAAATTGTGAATTTAGATGACAAAATCATCATAAAAATTATTTGTAAGGTAATTAATGGGTATTATATAATAAAAATGCGGAAATAAATTGATTTAAAGCCTTTAAAAATTATGAAAATACTTGTATATGCTTGTAAAACAAATGATGATGCATATGCACTATTTTGAAAGTGTATATATATATATATATATATATATATATATATATATATATATATATTTGAAAAATATGAGGAAAAAACTGGGTATCAACAGTTGCGCCTCTTTACCCGGGAAGAATAAAAGAGTTGTCTGGTAAAGAAACGATGACCAATTTTGACCGAATGTGGTGTTTTGAAAAATATAGGCCGCACCCTGGTCTCTGAGCTGCCTACATATCCCTGGTTATACAGGAATCAGGCCATGTGTAGTTCTGGATCCGACGGTGGAATAAACCGATGGAATTGTTGTAAGAACGGACTGAATATTCTGGATATGACAGGTTGAGAATGGTTACGAATATTTGAGTGGGAATCAGGTGAGAATAAGTAACGGAGGTGGTCGGTTGCATTTGAAATAACTGAAGGATATGGACGTTGAATGGAAACTGGAGCGAAGATTGCTCCTGTTAGGAGAACGGTTACTTCCCGAATTACCTGCAAAACTCAAAACACAGTGCATGTAAGTATATATGGATTAAGCACGAGAATTTACACATGATGCAAATTCCCTTTGGACTATGAAGATCGTCTTCGGACAGTGGGGATGATGTCCTTAGACAATGACGTCCTGGGTGAATCATGTGATAAGAGATTCGCAGGCCATGAAATTATAACGACCCGTCTTGTCGTTTTGAGTAATTACTCTCCTCTCTACTATTTGAAGTCTCGAATAGCTTCATATGATGTATTATGACTTGTATGCGAAATTTGAGGTCAATCGGACTGGATTTGTTATATTTCGACATCGATTATTCAATAATACGTGGTATCCCATTAGGAAAATGAGCTCCAAATTCAGTTTTGATTGAAGCATTAGATCCGTATTGAAATTTTGGAGCCATAGCAAAAAGAATCGTCGAATTCGGACATCGTATGAGAGAGTTATGCCCATTTACGTATCGGAAGAGATTTCCCGTCGCCGCGAGCGCCCAGGGTAGCGTGGAGCGCTAGCCCTGGCGCTGGGATATTTAAGGGTACTGGAAATAGCACCACAGGCAGCGCCCCATGCTACCTGTGACGCTTGAAAATACCAGAGGCTCTATAAACGGGTTTTTTGGCCATTTTTGACATAAAAATAGTTGGGGAGCTCGGTTTGGGCGATATTTGGGCGATTTTCACGGGTAAACATTGGGGTAAGTATTCCTTATCCTATATTGATTATATTTCATGATTCCATACTCATTTACATCATGAATCCGTGAATTTATGGAAGCAAAATCAGATTTTTGTAAAATCTTCCAAAAATGTAAAATGAAGATTTCAAGGTCAATCCGATATCGGAATTTGATAAAATTAGTATGGGTGAACTCGTAATTGAATGGGTTGTCAGATTTTATGAGTTTCGTTGGATTCCGAAACATGGATCCCACGGGCGATTTTTGAGTTAAATTTCGGATTTTGTTGGAAAATTTGTATTCTCATATTGAATTATGTCCTACGATTCGTGTTGAGTATATTGAATTGTTTGTGACTATATTTGAAGCTTTCGGACACGAATTCACGAGGAAAAGGTTTATTGGAATCTTGAAATTGGTTGCAAAACGAGGTAAGTGTCTTGCTTAACCTCGAGTGGGGGAATTACCCCTTAGGCATCGAGTCTTATGTGCCATTTGTAAAATGTGAAAAAGCCGTGTACGCGAGGTGAAGAGTACGTACTCGGCTTATATGTGTAAATTTTATTAAGTTAAAGTTTAGATCATATTGTGTGGTAAATTGGGTATTGGTATATATTTAATCATCTATTTGTCGTGCATAAATCCTTGTTGTTGTTGAATTTGTTGTTATATGACAATTTGATGTGATTGTTACTTGATTATTTATGTAATTCCTGAATTTGTTGGTTTGATAATTATTGGAATTTAATTTCATTATGGATTTTCCCTCTGCAAATAATTAATTAAATGAGCTTAAGAAGAGGTGTTTATATAATTATTGAAAATTTGAATTTAATGAAGATTTTGCTTTATGTTGAGTACTTTCTATCTCTATTGATTGTTTTTGGGTGTTGTACACATTGTGTGGAGCTTTTGGCTATTTGTTGTGAAATTAATCGACTTGGTTGTAGCTTTGAAATTTGGTTGTGGCCATTGGGCAAATTGTGATATGAACTGATTGTTGTGAAATTATATTCGGTCCTCGTGATCATTCGATGTATTCAGTTTGAGTTCGTGACTCAGTACTACCAGTCTTGGGAGGTTGTATATTCATATTTGTTCCGCTGTCAGTTTTGATTATTTTTTTTTTTTTAAAAGTTGGCTTTAAATGGTAATTGAAATCGGCTTACCTAGTCTTAGAGACTAGGTGCCATCACGATGCCTGTGGTGGGATTTTGGGTCGTGACAAGTTGGTATCAGAGCTCTAGGTTCATAGGTTCTACAAGTCACGAACAAGTCCAGTAAAGTCTTGCGGATCGGTACGGAGACGTCTGTACTTATCTTCGAGAGGCTACAGAACTTTTAGGAAAATTCCATTTCTTTCATTCCTGTCGTGCGGAATTTGTTGAATTTGGAATTTGAAACTTTGTATCTCCATTCTCTCACAGATGGTGAGGACACGTACTGCTGGGTTAGCTGAGCAGGCATCCGCACATACTGCTAGGGCTGCAAGAGGCCGGAGCCGAGGTAGAGGCCGAGGAAGGGTACGTGCTACGACTAGAGCACATATCAGAACAATAGTTAGGGAGCCACCAGTAGCTCCGGTTGGGGGACAAGTACCAGAAACAGCTGTTGTGACCCCCGGACTTTAGGAGACTTTGGCACAGTTCCTGAGTATGTTTGGTACATTAACTCAGGCGGGATTTACCTTTGTTGCACCAAATATTTCGCAGATTGGGGAAGTAGCTCAAACTCCTATCACAACTCCAGAGCAGTAGGTTCACGTTGGTCAGGTTCCGGGTGTAGTATCGGTACAACCTATTATTCCGATTCGGCGTGAGGTCATGCCCGAGGCATCAGAAGAAGAACAAAGGAGACTTGAAAGGTTTAAGAAATACGATCCACCAACTTTCAGTGGCACAGCTACAGAGGATGCCCAAGAATTTCTAGAAAATTGTCACCGTATTCTCCTCACCATGGGTATTGTGGAGGTGAGCGGAGTTGCCTTTACTACATTTCAACTGTCAGGCGCAGCGTATCGGTGGTGGCAAATCTATGAAGAAGGTAGACCACCCGATGCCACACCACCAACTTGGGCTCAATTTTCGGAAATGTTCTTGAAAGAGTTTGTTCCCCAAACTCTCAGAGATGCGTAGCGCGCAGATTTTGAATGGCTGCGTCAGGGCACTATGACAGTGTCAGAATATGCTATGAGGTTCAGTGAGTTAGCCCGTCATGCACCTATCTTGGTTCCTACAATCAGAGAGCGGGCCCACAGTTTCATTGAGGGGCTCGAATATGATATTAAAATATGTATGGCTCGAGAGTTGCAAACTGATCCTCCATTTCAACAAGTAGTGGAGATTGCAAGGAAGATTGAGGGTGTTTTAGGCGAGGAAAGGGAGTCTAAGGAGGCCAAAAGGTCTCGAAGATCTGGAGGGTTCAGTGGATTTTACTCTTCAGCTAGAACCCATTATAGCGGAGGCTCGAGCAGCCGGTCAGCTCAGTCCGCACATCAGATTACTCGGGGTGCTCCAGTTTACAGTGCACCACCGACACGAGATTCTTACAGTGGTTATTCCAGTTATCCGGCACAGATTCAGTACAAGCAGCCGCGACCTCAGAGGGGTTGTTATGAGTGTGGTGATACTAGGCACATTATGAAAGATTGCCCCAGACTGGGGAGGGGTGGATTTCATCATAACACTCAGGCTATGGGCCCCAATGCAGTTACTACCCCACATATACAGCCAGTTAGAGGTAGAGGACAGGCGGGTAGAGGGCGCCTAAGAGGTGGAGGCCCGACCTATTGATATAATTGCAATAATTTGGCTGAGGTCGATATACCAGATGGTGTTGTTACAGGTACGATCCCTATTTGTCATAAAAGGATAATTCTCCTTAATTCGATTCGGTTCTAGATATCGAGACGAGTCCTCCTATTATGCTCCACTTTTGGGAGACCATCGTAATTTTGTGAATCACTTATGTGTTTATCCCTGTTGGGAGATTTTATGGTGTTAGCCCGCGCGTATCAATTTTGTTTTGCACATTATTGTGGGATATGAGTCCAAACGTGACTTTTTATTACTCACCACAGTGGGTTTTGATGTGATTTCGGAATAATTGATTTCAATTTTATGAATTTTATGCCCTATTGGAATGAGGGGTTTATTATGTGTTGTGAAAATTGTTTACAAAATATATTGAAAAGAAGAAAGAAAGAAAATTGAAAAATTCAGTTGGCACAATGTGCAAAGTACTTGTGATTCGAAGTAGAGGATGAGATCCTCGCATTTTTTTTTATGATGTGAAATATTTAAACTGGGCTACGAGCCGTGATGGAAGTTATATAAGGACGAGGTCCTTGTGGTGAAATTTTATGAGTTTAAATTCTCCCTTTGGGAAGTTAAATTTGTACTATGGTACTAATAGGGAGTTATGCCTGATAGGCTTATATGATAATTCTTTTATGTGTTTCTGTGCCATAATTGTGCTGTAATAATTGAGCTTTAGCCTACGAGGTGAGTGCCAAGGTGGCGTTAAATGTGACTCGTTAAGTCGGGTAAATAGTTATCAGGTCTTCATGCCTCACATTCTGTTGTCAATATTGTAAAAATTTGAAACGAGGTGTTGGTTAATATGAGATTAATTGATGATGCTGGAATTAATTATGAACAACTTTTAAGACGAGAGATGTGGAGAGGAGCATACATATGATGTGCTTCATGTCCTGATATCATTATGTTAATACAATGCTTGTAATGCTGAGATTAGTGTTATGGATATATACCTTGTGGTATTTTGTTGGGTTGTGGAGGTGCTGTTAGGAGTTATTTTGGTGTTACTCTGGCAGGTGGATAGGCCCAATTACAAGAAAGACTCTACCAAAATTTCTGAAAAATTTGGGAGATAGTAAAATTTGGGGGATTGAGACGTGCGAAAGAAGAGATAAGTTATGTTATATGTTTGAGGGCGGACTCTACTTCTCATTCAAGGGTGAAGAATCTTAAGTGGGGGAGAATGTAACACCTCGAAAAATTTTGAAGTACTTAAGTGCTATTAAGAAAGTTGATGTGTGCATAGGCAAGAGTTGCTATATCCAGTTGAGACTAATACCGTGCGTTGATGTGAAAATCGGACTTTTGAAAATGTTTGAAGTGTAAGAAATTTGGTCTTAAAGTTTACAAATATGGGTATAAGGAATAATCTAAATTGAGATGGTGTTGTCGGGCTTATGTTGAATAGGGTGACGTGGGATCACCCCCGGGTATGTGCGTGGTAAGATGTAATAGTGATTTGATGGCTTGGAAAATAACTCTTGGCACGTTCGAGGACGAACGTATGTTTAAGTGGGGGAGAATGTAACGACCCGTCTTGTAGTTTTGAGTAATTACTCTCCTCTCTACTATTTGAAGTCTCGAATAGCTTCATATGATGTATTATGACTTGTATGAGAAATTTGAGGTCAATCGGACTGGATTTGTTATATTTCGACATCGATTATTCAAGAATACGTGGTATCCCATTAGGAAAATGAGCTCCAAATTCAGTTTTGATTGAAGCATTAGATCCGTATTGAAATTTTGGAGCCATAGCAAAAAGAATCGTCGAATTCGGACATCGTATGAGAGAGTTATGCCCATTTACGTATCGGAAGAGATTTCCCGTCGCCGCGAGCGCCCAGGGTAGCGTGGAGCGCTAGCCCTGGCGCTGGGATATTTAAGGGTACTGGAAATAGCACCACAGGCAGCGCCCCATGCTACCTGTGACGCTTGAAAATACCAGAGGCTCTATAAACGGGTTTTTTGGCCATTTTTGACATAAAAATAGTTGGGGAGCTCGGTTTGGGCGATATTTGGGCGATTTTTACGGGTAAACATTGGGGTAAGTATTCCTTATCCTATATTGATTATATTTCAGGATTCCATACTCATTTACATCATGAATCCGTGAATTTATGGAAGCAAAATCAGATTTTTGTAAAATCTTCCAAAAATGTAAAATGAAGATTTCAAGGTCAATCCGATATCGGAATTTGATAAAATTGGTATGGGTGAACTCGTAATTGAATGGGTTGTCAGATTTTGTGAGTTTCGTTGGATTCCGAGACATGGATCCCACGGGCGATTTTTGAGTTAAATTTCGAATTTTGTTGGAAAATTTGTATTCTCATATGGAATTATGTCCTACGATTCGTGTTGAGTATATTGAATTGTTTGTGACTAGATTTGAAGCTTTCGGACACGAATTCACGAGGAAAAGGTTTATTGGAATCTTAAAATTGGTTGCAAAATGAGGTAAGTGTCTTGCTTAACCTCGAGTGGGGGAATTACCCCTTAGGCATCGAGTCTTATGTGCCATTTGTAAAATGTGAAAAAGCCGTGTACGCGAGGTGACGAGTACGTACTCGGCATATATGTGTAAATTTTATTGAGTTAAAGTTTAGATCATATTGTGTGATAAATTGGGTAATTATTGGTATATATTTAATCATTTATTTATCGTGCATAAATCCTTGTTGTTGTTGAATTTGTTGTTATATGACAATTTGATGTGATTGTTACTTGATTATTTATGTAATTCCTGAATTTGTTGGTTTGATAATTATTGGAATTTAATTTTATTATGGATTTTCCCTCTGCAAATAATTAATTAAATGAGCTTAAGAAGAGGTGTTTATATAATTATTGAAAATTTGAATTTAATGAAGATTTTGCTTTATGTTGAGTACTTTCTATCTCTATTGATTGTTTTTGGGTGTTGTACACATTGTGTGGAGCTTTTGGCTATTTGTTGTGAAATTAATTGACTTGGTTGTAGCTTTAAAATTTGGTTGTGGCCATTGGGCAAATTGTGATATGAACTGATTTTGTTATGTTGTTGTGATAATTTTTCGTGTAAATTATTGTGTTGTGTGAGTTGTTATTTTGGAGAGATAAGTGTGGCATTTCACCGTTGATATTATGTGGTTATAAGGGTGGCATTTTACTGTTGTTGTATTTTTTTGGAATATTATCTGGGCGGTGCGGTAAGGGTGGCTATAGGAGCGATAAGGGTGGCAATAGGAGCAATAAGGGTGGCTATTGATATTATCTGGGCGGAGCGATAAGGGTAGCTATAGGAGTGATAAGGGTGGCAATAGGAGCGATAAGGGTGGCTATTGTCAGGGACGATTTGTGATGATGTGGGGTTGTGGTGTTGATAATTTTTATGTAATGTTGTGATTTTTCTTGTGTTTATTTTTATGCCTTGTGCAATTGGTCTTGTTGATAGTAAATTGATAACAATCTGTGTTATGTTGAAATTGAGAACCTATGGCTATTGTCAGGCGGATTATAAAGTGAAATGTGGGAACGAGTTGCCGTGAGTAAATAATGATGATATTTGGCACGTGAATTGTCCGTGCAGTTGTGATATGAAATATGGGCACGAGGTGCTATGATGAAGTGGTAATGATATTTGGCACGCGAATTGTCCATGCAGTTGTGAGATGAAATGAGGTTACGAGGTGCCGGAAAACTATGATGATTTAATTATGGGCATGAGGTGCCGTGGAAATTCTTGGAACCATGGATTCCCGTTTGCTTCTTCTTCAACATGAGCGCAGTAAGTCGACTGATTATGAATCCTTACCGGAATGGGGTCGATGAAATTCTTGTCCGGATGCTGTATCATGGAGGAAAAAGTGGCCAATGCATCTGCGAACTCATTCTGGATTCTCGGGACATATCTAAACTCTATCTTCGTGAACCTCTTCATCATCTCTTGCACATGATATAGATATGGTAATATCTTGGTATTCTTTGTAGTCCATTCTGCCTGCACCTGATGTACCAGCAGATCTGAATCGCCAATTACCAGTAATTCCTGGATATTCATGTCAACGGCCAAATTGAGCCCTAATATGCAAGCCTCATATTCTGCCATATTATTGGTGCACGAAATCTGAGTTTCGTGGATACCGGATAATGTTGACCTATTTTTGACACCAAAACGACTCCAATACCCACTCCTTTGAAGTTTGCAGCTCCATCGAAAAACATTCTCCACCTGTCGTAGGCTTCAGTGATATCTTCTCCTACGAATGATACTTCTTCATCAGGAAAATACGTTTTCAGTGGTTCATATTCTCCTCCTACAGGATTTTCTGCAAGATGATATGCTAATGCCTGTCCTTTAACTGCCTTCTGAGTTATATAGATGATGTCAAATTCGCTCAACAATATTTGCCATTTGGCCAGCTTTCCTGTAGGCATAGGCTTCTGAAAGATGTACTTCAGAGTATCCATCCTCGATATGAGATATATGGTATAAGCACAGAAGTTGTGCCTCAGTTTCTGGGCTATCCATGTCAGAGCACAGCAAGTGCATTCCAGCAGAGAGTACCATGCTTCGTAGGGTGTGAACTTCTTACTCAAATAGTATATGACCTATTCTTTCCTTCCCGTCTCATCGTGTTGTCCCAAGACACAACTGAAAGCCCCATCTAATACAGAGAGATAGAGTAGCAGTGGTCTAATAGGTTCTAGCGGGACTAGGACTGGCGGTGTGGACAAATATTCCTTGATTCTGTCAAAAGCTTTGTGGCAGTCTTCAGTCCAATTGGTTGCGGCATCCTTCTTTAACATTTTGAAAATCGACTCACATATCACGGTTGATTGTGCTATGAAGCGGCTGATGTAATTAAGACATCCCAAGAAGCTCATCACGTCTTTCTTGTTCTTTGGAGGCGCTGACCTTTGATGGGTCTAGCTCAATTCCTGGGCAGCTGATGATGAACCCTAATAACTTTCCTGCGAGGACCCCGAATGCATATTTTGCGGGAATCAATTTCAAATTGTATCTCCGAAGCCGATCAAAAAATTTTCTCAAGTCTGCTATGTGATCTGTACTCTTCTTTGATTTGATGATGACGTCATCCAAATATACCTCGATCTCCTTGTGTATCATATCATGGAAAACAGTCGTCATGGCCCTCATATAAGTGGCCCCAACATTCTTCAGACCGAACGACATCATTTTATAGCAGTACACCCCTCATGGTGTGATAAAAACCATCTTTTAGGCATCCTCTTCATCCATCCAGATCTGATGATATCTCGCGAAACAATCCACAAAGGATTGGAGTTTATGCTTGGCGTAATTGTCGATTAGTATGTATATGTTAGGTGGGAAATCATCGTTAGGACTTGCTCTGTTTAGGTTCCGATAATCGACGCATACTCTGACTTTCCCATCCTTCTTCGGAACTGGCACGATGTTAGCCAACCAAGTTGGATATTTAACCACTATGAGAACCTTAGTTTTTATTTATTTGGTGACTTCTTCTTTGATTTTCAAACACATATATGGCTTAAACTTTCTAAGCTTCTGCTTTACTGGCGGACACATTGGGTTGGTGGGTAGTTTATGATCCACCATGGACGTGCTCAAACCGGTCATATCATCATAGGACCATGCAAAGATATTCTCATATTCCTTCAGAAAACGAGTGTATTCTTCTTTCTCTGATGGTGACAGGTGAATGCTTACACGTGTTTTCTTGACTGTTTCGGAGTCTCCTAGATTAACTGCTTCAGTCTCATCCAAATTGGACTTGGGCTTATTTTCAAAGTTTTTCACTTCTCTGGCAATTTTCCCGGGCATTATATCCTCTTCCAGATCCTCTGAGTCATTATCCTTTTGTTGCGTTATCTCATTACATGTCACAGTCGTAAGTTCATCGGGGTAGGTAATAATAATGTTGTAGAAAAAAAACGTAAAGAATAGTAATAAATACTAAAAACATCAATGCATTTAGATAATTCTTGAAAACGTCAAACAGGTGCAGCTCGATGACCCGAGCAATTAATTCAAAACAAAACATGCTTAAAACAAAATGCTGAAAGCATATTAAATGCTCATAAAAATTGCTTTTAAAAATAAATGATGTTAATTGCCAGGCTACCCAGGAACTCGATGGGCCCTTGATGGTGCAGCAGTCCAGTTCTTGAGAACAGCTCCCTTCTCCAAGGTCTGAATAATGAGGCCTTCCTCCTCTTCCTCCTCAACTATTGCACTGCAATCCATGTCTCCATCATCCAGAAACAGATTCCTTATACCGGCTAAAACTTCATCTTCTTCGGACTCCCACATCATGTCAGCTTGGTGAAATGACTGGCTCAAATGTGGTACTAGTTTCTCTAGAGGGTAATAAGGACCACGCCATGGTGGCGACCAATTCTGATACTCGTGCCAGGTGTATTCATACCCAAGCCCAAAAGTTGTGCCGTGACGCTTTAGCTGTATTAGTTTGGTGATCCCCTGAAGATTCTTGCCGAGACCTTTGCCAAGCTCATACCCTGTCCATGCCAATATGACTTCTATCTTACTTCTCCACCATTTGTCCTTTTCAATTGCGTTGACGCGCTCGATGCGATGGTATGTTTCTCCACCCAACTTCCTTCTATTCTCGATGACCGAAATAGTTTGACTGGTGTAAATGTGATTACTTTCGTCCCTATGGATGATTACTTCCTGATGGTTCCATTCAAACTTCACGACCTGATGTAGAGTAGAAGCTACGGCCCCAGCGGCATGTATCAAAGGTCGTCCCAACAATAGGTTGTAGGTAGCATATATGTCCAAAACTTAAAACTCAACATCAAATCAGGTTGGGCCCATTTGTAGGCTGAGGTTGGTTTCCCCAATTGTGGCCCTTTGAGACCATCATCTTTGACCTAACTGATGTGGCCTACTTGGGAAGAATTGATCGTTGTATGTTTATCAACTTGCTTCATTTGGGGCACCTTTTATGTAGATCCATTTACTGAATTCAATAGTCCATTTAGTTGAACTTTTGGTGGGATGCAAATGATACATCAGGGCAGGTGTGATGTCTCCCAAGATGCAGTTAATTGCAAAGGATGACGAGTCAGTAGAAATTAAATTATCTTCGACTTTGTTCTCGCAGATTTTTCGAGTCTTTCCCAATTGATAACTTAACAAATTTTAGCTGCTGATTGGGAGTCTGCAAACTGAAATACTCTTCAGACGACTCGGTTCAAGTAAAAGAAGAATAACAAGGAACCAACAAGCTTCCCACAGACGATATAATCATTCGGAGTTTCTACCATATCTTTATACAAATGTCCGACTAGAAATGAATATCTTAACATGGGAACAAATATCCAAATGTATATATATTTTAGTTTGTGAACTGCGATTCTGCTAACTAATACTCCTCAGACCTCATCACCAGTCGTGTAGTAGCAGCCCACATTCTTATCCTGCGAAATACTACCACGCGATATACTTAGATAGGCATGACAAGCCATAAAATTATGGAAAAATATTGTTTTAAGTTCGAGCCGTGGAAGCATCCACTAATACGTGCATTAGGTTAGATTGCCTACATCACACCCCTTCGGTGCAGCCCTTCCCCGACCCTGCGTGAATGCGGGATGCCTTGTGCACCGGGCTGCCCTATTGTTTCAAGTTCGAGATTCCTTCTTTAGCCACGAATCCAAATGGAACTCAAAGCTAATAAGAGAATCTTCGACGAGTGATTAATACAATTAAAAGGAGATGCGACACTATCTCCCAGACAGATACTACTCCATAAGATGGCAGAATCAACTAAAGAAATTTAAACTGAGGAGAACTCATCTGTCAGCTGTGAGACATCGGAACGGAGTGAAGTTCAGATATCTACTCACCAGCAGTACAACACGACGACATCATGGACACGTAAATTGACCAGACTGAAGAAGAAGGATTTTACTTGCCTGGGATAACATCCTTTGCTTGTTTCGAAATTGAGTTCTGGCCTTGTTAGCGACTGAGTTTGGTGACTTGTACAGCCTCTGATAAAGAGGAGCATTATCATAACATAAATGGTCAGTCAAATTAATATTAAGACTCAATAAACAAGGAAAAACACTTTTTTTTTTCTTGCAGACTTGACAGGGAAAAAATAAATCTATCCAGCAATACAAATATACACGAAGAGGAATGTCAACTTAAAGAGATCATGGCATTTCCACTACCAGCTCAGTGTAAGAGCAACAACCAAGCAGAAGCAATGGCAGGTATATATGGGGTGGTGCAAACAAGAAGGAATTAACAACTGTTATCTTGTACTAGATCCTACGGTGGTGATTAACACGTTGAATGACAAACTGACAAAGACACAAATAACCTCAAGCTGAAAAGAATCATCAGAGATTGTCCAGATTATAAGTGCCGCAAATGTAAAGATTTCTCACTGTTACAGAGAAGCCAACCAAGAGACTGACTTCATAGCCAAACAAGCTTCTTCCGGTGGAAATGGTACCTTCTACTACTCTTTTCAACAGCTCCCTAAAGAGGTGAAAGGATTATTTCTACAAGATAGATCACATACGTAGCATAAGAAGAAGATTTGACAAGTGTAACTTCTTTGTTAGTTGAGAACTTTCTTGCTTAGCATGAAAGGAATTGTATAGGCTGGTCCTTTCATTATTTTTTTGAAGGTTAAAGTACTCAATCTTACATATTTTTTGGAGTTTAGGTCCATGTCCCCCTCTGCTTTCTGTAATTTATTTTGCATCAATCGACGTGGTACAGGTCATGCCTAACCGCCCATACTAAAGGCACACAGCCCTGAAGGTGATGGCTTATTCTTTTTTAAAAAAAAATTAAAGTGATCTCAGCACATCCATACACAACATATCCATAAAATAAAGTGCTTTTAGAAGCACAGAGGCACCTTTTCTGTTCCAGATACACGATGCCCAACACCCGAAAGCAATTTTCTCTTCGGTGTGAAACCAACGACATCATAAAGAAATTTATTTTCCTGCACAGTGGACAGGAATATAGATTATAAGAAATAGAAAACCAACACAAACAGCCCAAAAACTCAAGTGATGAGTAAACAAAATAAACCTGCATGTGCTTCACAAAACATCCTCCAACGAAGTGCTCCGATACCATGTTGTCACGACCCAAAATTTATTAAAGGTCGTGATGGCGTCGGACACTGCTGTCTGGCAAACCAAAAATAAATACTTAATTTGGTTCTCATTTTAATATTTTTGAAATCATATTTCCTTCGATTAAATGGTAAAAGATGAAATTTACAAAATAAATAATAATATTTTTAACAATTCCAATACAGTGCAACCAATAATCGCCCCAAAATCCGGTATCACAAGTGCATGAGCCTCAACTAAGAATATAAAATAAAATACAACATCTGTCTGAAATACAAATTGGACGGGAAAATATAAATACTCTGAAGGAGACTCTAGTGGCTTCGGTCCGTTTTTAAACCATTTTCGATCATCTCCCAATTTTGATAGCCTCGGCGAACGGATTACCTATAACGGATATCATGTTCTGGATGTAGTCCGCTTCTTGGGCCTGTAGGCAGACCGTTACCATTTTTGCTTCGTCCATTTGAGGCTTTGCCCTGGCGGCTTGCTCGCGCCATTTGACAGCATATTCATGAAAACTTTCCGCGGTTTTCTTTGTCAAACTGAACACAGAGTTCTCTTTTTGGATTTTTCACTCTTGCTCTCTTTTTCTTTTCTTTTTTTTCGCTCTTTGTTTTCTTTGTTATTTTTGTCACTCTTTTCATTTTCTTTCTTCTCTTTTTTTTTACTCAGTTTATTCGAAAGTTTTCTAAAGAAAGAAAAAATATATTTTGGATTTTGATTTTTTTTTCAAATGAAAGACTTCTAAAAAGAAAGAAAATATTTTTAATTTTTTTAAAAAAAAATATTTAGATTTTCTAAGGAAAGACTTCTAAAGAAGGATTTAAAGGAAATTTTTTTTTTGGATTTTTAAAAATTGGGGGCCGAAACCGATGAGGTTTGCCTACGTATCTCACACCCGGTGAGAATCAGACCCGCATAGTTCGGTCAAAACAACTATTTTTCTCTTCTTCTTTTTTTATGAAAATTAATCTTTAAAAATCATACGCACTAGACCACATCATTTTTTTTTGTTCATTCAACTGATTTATGCTAAAGTTGGCAACATGCAAGCCTCCCAAATAATGCAACAAGTGGCAAATAACATGTCATAATAGTCTCAACAAGGTACTTGTTCTAAAATAGAACTCGGCCCCTGTGTCGACTCATGGTAAGTCAAATGCACGTGATGCAAATAAAGCGAACCTACTAGGGATATCCGCCATGAGGTTTATTCTACTAGGTTTAAATCATGGTGGAGAAGGTTTTTAGACAGGATTACTTGAGCGGACAACTCGAGCCGGGGAGGGTCAGCGTACCAGTAGCATTGCTTTTCGACTTAGCTAGTGGTGCTCCCCGCCTAAAATATGTGTGACTAAAATCCTTCATCGGGTGACAAACACCTCGGCTATCTCAAAGAAAGTGGGCTATGTCAAGTAAATGCCCAATTTAATTTCAAGAAGACTCAGAGGGGTACGTGTGAAGATAATTTATATGTACAGTTCAACAATATCAAAGCGGTAAAAAGCAGACAAGTAGCACATTAGGCCCAAATAAAATCATAGTATATACAAAATTAATAAAGCCAAATAAAAGTCAACATGTACAAGCTCGAATTCTTGTTACAATTCCCTAGCGGAGTCGCCACAGCTGTCACATCTCCTTTTCGCCCACAAAAGATAATGTATTTTATGGATTGTGGGTTAAAGAGTTTCTCCAATTAAAGTGACAAACTTGAATATGGATTATTTTATTTATAGAGTCGCCACTTGGAATTGATTTTTTGGGTGTTCCAAGTCACCTTTTATTTGAATCCCTAGTCCAAAGAAGATTAGACTCTATTATTATTGGTCTGCGAAAATAAAGTTCGGGTAAGGAATTCTGTTGACCGGGGAGAAGGTGTAAGGCATTCCCCGAGTCCCGTGGTTCTAGCACGGTCGCTTAATTGACTTAAACTTGGCTTAAATTATTTTTGGATAAACTGTGTTTTATTGGTTTCCATATTTTATCTATCGGCTTTTAATTATTAAAATATGAAATTATCTTTGAAACAAATCACGTGTGCGTGAATTTGTTTTATTTGGGGCGCTAAAATCATGTCACGCGTACGTGTACATAATTAATCGCGCTTTATTAATTATCAAGATTTTTTGGCCAAAGTCGCGCGAACGAGTACTTTGATTTATTTTTGAGAATCATAATCATGTCACGCGAACGTGTACACAATTACGATAGTAGATTAAAATTGTGGAGGAAGAACGTATGGTTGTGATGTTATTTAAGCTTGACGGGATTTAATTTTTAAGCCCAACCTTATTCTATCCGATACTTTAAGTTTTAAAATCCAATACTTTCAAATTTCAAAATCACTACATTCAATGATCCGTTAGCTTTAATCTATGGCCCATTAAATATCTGAAAGACAAATTTAAGATAAAAATCTCTTCCCACATCTGAGGCCAATCGACTTCACTTTATTACTAATGATCCATTTCTATTTCTATTTTCAGCTAGACCCCCATAGCCCAATGACCAAATATTTACAATATAAAATGGTCTAGATGCTAAACATTCCGTAAAAACAGAGTAAAAGAATGACGATATAACGCCTCAAGCAAACATGTAGTATTGATGCTTATTAGGCCAATTCTCCAAACGTAAATCTAACATTTTGACATACTACCTTGAGTTAAAGGACATAATCACATGGATAAGAAATTTGCTAACTAAACTAATAATGAAACTTAACAATTAAATCAGAACAAAACAAACAGTAAGAAAACACACCTCGTTCACATGGATTTTACAAAAACATGTATTCATAAACATAGTAATAGAACAAAATAAAATGAAAGAAGTAAATCTCACAGTGAACCTTCATAGAAACGGAAACTAGTTACTGTCAACCGGACCCCAATCGGAGGCCTCGAACGGGACATGACCACTCCGCTGATGGAAGTCATTGTTCTGTTGACTTTTGCATGCACTCTACATCACATGTGATGCCCAATATCAAATAAGTAATCCTTCACTCTTTCATCTATTTGTTTCATCTATGTCATATGGGGATTAAACTTTTGAATGATATATGCTCTTGCCGTAGCAAAAAATATCTCTCTTAGCTCTTCTTGGCTCCTCTTATATCTGTTTTTTATGTTATTCCATAGACGCCATATGCAAACACAATGAGAAACTTGTGGATACACTATTGAAGCTGCCTTCGCTATGCTCTCATTCCTGTCCGATACAATGCACATTTCATCTTTGTCACCGTACGCTTCTTTGAACCTTTTGAAGAACCACCTCCATAAGGCATCATTCTCTGAATCAACAGTTGTATATTTAAGTGGTAAAATCTTGATTGTTTACAATATATTAATTATATTTATTCAACAAAGTGCTTATTATAAATATATACTATTTATTAAGTGTCTAGTATATGCACACATCAGTATGCAATATTTTACAATAATATACATGCGTTGGATGGGGGAGGGGAGATGAAATACATATGGATATGTAATTGATATGCACATATATAAAACAAATATATAAGTACAAATGGATATACACATAAGATGAACATATATACATATAAGGATACTCTGATATACAATGGGATATATGGATATACATGAATATGATAGTAAAATACAGTAGAGTTTTTCTAAAGCAAACCTTCAGCATCTTGCGAGCAAGTTGTGAGTAACATTTCTATGTATGTCGCTTTAAGGAAGCTTCCATCAACCAAAACAATAGGTTTGCAAAATTTTCATCCCTTAATTGATGCATATAATGCGACAAAAGCATACATGAAGTGTCCTTCATTCGATTTTCTCAAACTCACAACTGACCCCGGGTTGGAATGCATCGATATATAAGTAGCTCGGCAACTTTGCATACGACTTACTTGGGTCTCCTTTAAAAAATTGAAGTACCTTTTGTTTTGATCTATTTGCCTTCCAGTAGCTTAAGTCAATGCCATAATATTTTTACAGGTCTTTCATTATGTCCTTTGCAGTGTATACCGTTTTAAGATCAACATATTTATCACAAATAATCCTTCCAATTACAGGAGTAGTAGCTATACGTTGTGTAAACAATCTATCCCTCGCCGAACATGTGTGATCCTTACTGATGAAGATGAAGACTTGAAAAACCACGCGCAATGGTCATTGGCACATACCAGACAGTATCTAACAACATCCAAATCTACACAATAGTAATTAAATTTAGATAAACTATTGTGCATTATTAATATAAAAAATTCACGATATTATACAATTATTAAATTTAGATATACATTCATACCTTGATGGACTTGATCGATCAACCTTAAACTGAATTATTTTTTCGAATAGCGTTGTTTTTCAACACAATCATCAGTATGTCCTTGTCCTTGTAAAGTTAGCCTTTCGCAACAGTACTATTTAGAGGATCATCTATTATTGGAGTTTTATCAAAATCTTCAACTTCAGGATCATCTACGTTATCAAACCCAATCAACTGTAGTGTATCACCGTTAAGTATATCATATGTACCGGTAATTTGTCGGCAGACTGATGAATTTTCCTCGTTTTGACTAAAAGTGTGCATATCTCTCTCTTTCACTGTTAAACACAGTAGATATACATTAAACACATAATTTTTCTTCTTCAACTCAATATATACACGCAATCTCATATCATTGTGTGTCATCATTAGTGGTGAATCATCATCACATTTGTACTTGATTTTAAGAAATTAATTGTGGTGTCAACCATCAATTGTTTTGAAATTGTAGAAACAAAATCACCAAATTTAATATCTGCACTAATCACCACGCCTTCAACTGAGTAATCCACAAATCGATTGTTGCTATCCCAGTGTCCACCGTGTTGTATCAAAATCGACAAAGTAGTCATTGAATATGTTTTTCTATATAGAGAGATTGAAAATCTTCTTCAACTGATTTCTTTGAAATACAAAAATAAAGGAATTTGTTCTAGAAGAAAGCACTAATTATTGAATCTGAATTCTGAAAATTGATATTCAACTACCATGATATTTGAAAGAGTAGTCATTCTCTTTAATGGTTTTTGCAATTTTTCAAAAACTTTATGAGGCTCTTCGGTTGGAATTAGTAACTCTTGTTCGTCTTTGTCCCCGCCATCTCTAGTATATAGTATCTCATTATATGCTTAGTTGTCTTGTGGTATAATTTAGGAAAGGTCAAAGTTTCTTCTATGCACTTTAATCAAACCTCTGAATAAGACAGTAATTTCTAAAGTAACTTTTGTTTGTGGTCTTCTATTTGAACTAAAGTATAGTTTTATAAACTTCAGGGATTAAAAATAAATATTAGGGGGTAGGGGTATTTGGGGTGGTTAGGCGGTTTATGTCAGTTGCCAATGACTATTTTCACGAAAAAAAACCATTGGCTAACGGCTATAAAACTGCTAGTTCTTTTCAATAATATTTTTGTTAAGGGACCTAATAGTCCGTCCCGTCCTAGCCCATTCCCATTACTAATAATTCCAGCCCCCTCCCCCTCTTAGGGGATCAAGCCGGTTTGTTAACGTTACCGTGTCGGGATCGGGCCGGTAATGGGTTGATCCGACCTTCCCTCCAAATGAGCGATATTCTTGCTCAGCTAACTATCTTAGATACTCAGATTTCACCTCCTCCATACCCATTCCAACAACTATTTTTTCTGACTCCACCCTCCAACCCCAAACCCCGTTTTGAGACTATTATATTCACGAACTGATTAATAAAGAGACTAATATGGAACTTGAAGTTGCAGTATAAGGGAAGAGGAAATGAAAAAGGCAAGAAAAGAAAGAGACTCGCAGATACAACGGATGAGGAAAATGGCATGCAAAGGCTCACACAAATTTCTATTTACTCTTTTTTTAGTGTCCATGCCAAATTGAACATGGACATTGAAGTCACAACATAAAGAATAATTTTGCAATTCAATTTTATAGCCTGAAAAACTTCAAAAGAAGAAAAACCAATTAAGCAACTTCAGGATATATATATATATATATATATATATATATATATATATATATATAGAGTATAGAGTTTGTAATATCGGGTCAAAATATACACATCAGGGGCATTCTATTTCATGTTTAATTACCATTAGAGCAACAGCACAGAGCACACTAGGTTTCTAGATAATTAAGTAGTCAACAACTGTAGGAAAAGAGCTAATTCGTTCCCTAGATTGAATACCTTGTATCATGGTGACAGATGGTTAAGAAACAGAAGAGTGAATTAAGTTGCAGCTCAAGGAGCAAGAAATTCCTATAAGTAGCCTATAAGGAATACAAAAGAAGTATGTCACTAAACCAATTTGCGGTTGTTATGATTGTATTAACGGGGGTTTAACCAACAAATTGGAGATCTCAACTGAGTAGATTTTAGCTGTCACAGAACCAAGATTACATAATAGTCTATGTTCTTGTTGGATAATAACCTAATTACCATGAAAAATAAATACAGGCCAAGTGTCACGGGCCGATCTTTTCCGAACGTCAGCGGCACGCTAATAGCCCGTGCGACGCTTGTAGTCACCCCTCACTACAAGCCAGTCTTTCATCTTTCCCAAGTTTTCTAGCACGATCTTGTGCCTGTGATGAAGTTTGCCTAGGAGGCTTACTCCAACTGTGTCGCCCGTCCGCTATCTAGGCTCATGGCCCTGACTAACTGTGGCGCTTCTCATCTGCTGGATCTCATCCATGCGCACACTCAGGGTTGGCTAAGGGCATGTCCGTCTCTCGCCTAGCACTGAGCATCACTTTCGCGTGCACAGTTCAATCCTCAAGCTTGACACTCGCCTCGTGCATCCGCACCCAGCTTATGCTTCGCCCCAGTAAGGCAACCTTTAGTCCTTGGCCTTCGTCATGTTCGTCTTTCATAGCATGCCCATGGATGTCTTATGGCATTGCCAAACATATGCCGCGCGACATACTTCCATCCTGCATAGTGCAATGTTGCCCCACAAATGCACGTCTAGGCCAACGGACCCTTGCTCGCATAGCTGAACCTAAACCATGCTCACAAGTCGACGCTTGAGGCCCCTAAGATAGGTGTTCCAAGTATCCAATCGGCACGGAGATCCTTATACACCATTTAGGTAGTAGGCTATGTTCCTAGTATGCTCTTATATATGCTCACAAAGTTTGGCGTCATTTGGAGTTCGTTTGCCTATGGGCTTGAAGTAGCCAAGGAGCAGTGGCATTGTCGTAATTTGCTGAAGTGTCCGAAGGCTATAACTATTTCCACGAGTGTAAATTGGACAACCTTGAATAATTGTTCCATACTCATTGGTATAAGTCTTTGAAAGACTTTAGCACATAAGGGTGGTTTTTGAGAGAGCTTTCATCAAGAGAGAAGAAAAAGTGTTTGTTTTGCTGCAGATTTTTGTTCCGACCAGCCAACTTCAAATAACGTTTTCTGATTCGTTATTCGTTGGATCGGGCTAAATATTTGACTAAGTGTTCATATCATCTTGATATTTGATGTGAGCGGTGGAGATCAGATTTAGAAGCTCGTAGAATCCAATTTCGAGCCCCGAACAGCAGCTCCATTTTTGTGGCTTCTCCTCTTTCTTCAATTGATTTGTTGTTGCTCTTGTTGCTCCGTGTTAGGCACTTGTTATGTAGCCATTTTGGAGAAATTTTATTACCCTCTTATTGTTATAGTGGAGGTTTTTGGATCTTTGTGATCTTATGATTTTTACCTTCGATTTAAAGGATTTTTTACGTTAAAATTTGGTGTTCTTTATCTTCTTTATTTTTGGGTTTGCCTCTTCCTCGAATTAACAGTGGTATCAGAGCCTTGGCTATTTATTCAGGTTTTTATGAAATAGAGGCGAATATGAACAAGATGGTATGTTTGAATGGGAGCAATTATAATATTTGGAGAAGCAAGATGAAAGATTTGTTGTTCGTGAAGAAGATGCATCTACTCGTTTTTACAGCTCATAACCCCGAGAGTATATCAGATGAAGATTGGGATTTCGAGCACTAGCAAGTATGTGGATATAAATGATAGTGGGTTGAAGATAATGTTCGCAACCACATTGTGAATGAGACACGTGCGATATCATTATAGAAAAAGTTAGAGACTCTTTATGCTTTAAAAACTGGGAACAACAAGGTGTTCCTACTAAAGCAATTAATGATCTTAAAATACAAGAAGGGCAGCCCTATCCTTGATCACATAAATAATTTTCAGGGCGTCCTTGATCAGCTGTCTGGAATGAGAGTTAATTTTGATGATGAGATACAAGGACCTTGGCTTCTTAATACTCTGCCACAATTTTGAGACACTATAGGAAATGAGGTTTTCAGTGGCGTTATTCAGTGGCGACTGAATTTGTTGCCACAGAAATAAGGGGTGTGGAGGCGACTCTCCAAAGTCGCTACAGAAAATTTATAGATTTTGTGGCGACAAAGAAGTCGCCACAAAATATACATTTTCAGTAGCGACTATACATAGGTCGCAACAAATATGTGCCACAAAAAGGCTAAAATCTTTTTTCCCGCTCAAGAAAAGTTTGGTTCCAAATATTTTTGTGGCGGTTTATATTCTGTCGCCTCTAAAAGGTCTATTGTGACGACTAAGTCGCCACTAATACGTTTATATTATTAAAAAAAAAAAAAAAGACTCCAAAAAGGACAAAAAGTAAAATGAACAAAAAAGCGCTCTTACATACGTTTTAGGTCAGAGACTCAAAAGTCCCGTCCCTTTTCACTCCTTAACTCCTTTTCCCTTAAAAGTAACCCTAAGTATACCCAAAATTCATGAAGTTAACAACGATTTCTTCCAAATTTTTCATTTCCGTCGAAGAACCCATGTCCTAGGCTTGTTTCTCATTCTACTTGCACACTAAATTGGGTTAGTTTCTCTCTCTATTTCTTAAAATTTGTAATGTTTTCTGGGTTTATTGCTTCTTTTTTTCTCTACTTATTTTTTGAACCATCTCTATATATATGAATGGTTAATCTTGGGTGTATTTGAGTCTGTATTTATTAGCGAGTTTGGTTGTGTTCAAAGATGAATATTTCGATTTTGCCGGTGACAAAAGCTTCTATGCCTGAAGCTTCTATTGCTTCTCTCACTTCTATGTTTACCTTATTTTCCTTTTTTCTTTATTTGGTTTCTTTGTTTTTGCTACTGCTAGGTTTGTGTAGATTATTTTGTTTTTTATCATTGAATTTTTAATATTATTAATAAGTTAAAATTAAGCTAATAGAAGTAGTCTTGTGTAATTAAATTTATGTCTAAACCTTTTAACAGGTAGTATCTTTTGTTTTTTGTATGTAACAGCTTTGTAAACAGTTAAATTTTATCGAATTTAATTCGATAAAATAATGTGGACTATATTTTAAATATATTAGTCCAAATAAATATTATGGGCTAATATAATTGAATTAATTATATAAGTCCAATATATATGGATTAAATAAATAAGTCTTAATCCATTGGGCTAGCTCATTTAATTGGGCTAAAGTGATTAGCCCAGTTCATTGAGCCCAAGATGTCATCTTCCTAGAGTTCCAGTTTGGCTCCACATGTCAAATGGCGTGGCACGCCAAGTCAAATGAAAGAGCCAATATGATCATGCCACGTGTCAAAATGACAAGGCATGCCAAGTCACATTAAAAGGCCAATAAAATCGCGCCACATGTGCAAGTGACGTATTCTGGCCAATCAAATGCGGCCATGTCACACTTCAATTTGATTGGTCGGAAAGAGTTTGTTCTTATCATAACTCTTCCCTTCCACAACTATAAATAGGGGTCTTCATAACTCAGAAAAGATACTAGAAGTTATAACAAGAAGCAAGAGGGAGCTCGTGGATCAAACGCTGCAAATTTCTCTAAAAGCTACAAGCATTCAAGTGTTCTAAGGATTAAAAGATCAAGACGAAGATTCAAGAACAAGCTGCAAGCCCTTGGATTAAAAATACATCAAGATCAAGATTAGGCCTCAAGTACTTGGATTAAAATAAAATAAATTCAAGATTAAGCTCGAAGACTCTTTTATTTACTATTGCAAAGAAGAATTAGAGGATTCATAAAGATTGTAACACTGAATTATTTGAAATTAAATGCTACGATTGTTGCAATATTTTCGGTCTTGATTTTATTTTCTTGACACAATTTATTGTCTACAAATTTCGACATGCCCAGTAGGACAATCTCTACCTCTCATCTCAACTTTTCAATCATCAAAGTTCAAGAACATTGAAATGGCTTCAAAGAAAATCAACTCCGATTCAACTTACACCAAGACTACTAATTTCAGGTTCAATGCTGATGTGGAATGCATCCTCGATGTTACCTTTGGAAGCTTTGGATCAGTTACGAGGAGCAAAGCAAGCTCGTTAGGACAACAAGCACCCCAAGTGCGTCCGCATCAACCCCTATTTTCGGATCTTCATCCTCAAAAGGAGCAAGATCTTTCACAAACACACCCGAAGGAGGAAGCGATGTTGCTAAAAAGATCAAGAAAACTCTTGCTCTGCTTGACCTCTCCGGATCCAAGCACGCTGCTGTGAAGGAAGATGATGATGCTTCAAGTAATGGATCCTCCCCACTTACACCACATAGCGTGAGCCAATCAAGGATCAATCTGTGTGAAAATCTATGCTACTCTCCATCGTCCACGACGATCATGCAAGCCATGGTGACAAACACTTCATCTGTGGAGGAGCGGTTCGCAAACTTGACGGAAGCAATCGCTGGCTTGACCAATTACATGCAAAATCAAGATGCTAGAATTGACAAGCTAACAGATAAGGTGGGAATCTTGATGGAAGAAGAATCTTGATGGAAGAAGAATCCACCCACTCTTCATTACGACTAGCCATCTCAAGTTGCATAGAGTTTTGTTGAATGCCTCAGCTAGACCATTGGCGGCAACATTGTACATCGAAGAGTTACGTTGCTTGAAGCCAAAGAGATCACAAACCTTGTTCATCAACCTATTATCGAATGGCTTTCCATTATCCGTTATTATGTAACGAGGAATGCCAAAGCGATAGATTATATTTACTCGGACGAAACTTGCAATATTTTCCTTCTTTACCTCCTTAAGAGCAACAGCTTCAGCCCATTTTGAGAAGTAGTCAGTTGCAGCCAAGATGTATAGGAGCCCACCAGAGGACTTTGGCAGTGGTCCAACAACATCCAATCCCCAAGCGTCAAACGACCAGGATGCCACAGTCGGGTGCAACACTTCAGGAGGTTGATGAATAAAATTTGCATGGAATTGACAAGCCTTGCATCTTTGAGCGTAGTCCAAGCAATCTTTTACCATCGTTGGCCAATAATATCCCATCCTTTTTATATGGAAGTGAAACTTTTGGTCCAGGCTGGTGTGACCCACATACGCCAGAATGTGCCTCTTGCAAAGCTTGGAGTGTTTCTTCTTCCCCTAGGCATAGCAAAAGTACTCCCTCGAATGGCCTTCTGTATAGAGTATCTTTATAGTAAAGGAAGCGAGGTGCACGACGACGGATTTCAGTCCTTCTCCTCGGATTTTCTGGAAGTATCCCATAGCATAAGTAGTCGATAATGGGTTGTCGCCATTCTTCTTTTTCAACTTCAGAAACAGCGACAAGATGCTTGAATTCATTTTATTCACCTTCAACCTCATTTGGCGGCGGTACTACCCATTTTTGGTAGACAGTAACTTGCGCTTGATCAGGCAGGGTTAACGATGAAGCTAGGGCAGCTAAAGCATCAGCCTTCTTATTTTCTTTCCTTGGCACATGTTGAATAGTCACGTCACCGACCCATCCCATTAATTTTTTAGCATAACATGATATGGGCATAGTTCGGGATTCTTAACCTCGTAACTACCTAAAAACTGGTTGATCACCAGCTGAGAGTCACCAAAGACTTGCAATTGCAACCGCTTTATTACGACTAGCCAACTCAAGGTGAAGTTTTGCCCTACTATTTTATGTTAACACAACTCTGCTCTAACAACATTGCTGAGTATCAAGCACTAATACTTGGGCTTGAAATGGCTGTCGAAATGAAGCGGTTGAAATTGCAAGTCTTTGGTGACTCTCAGCTGGTGATCAACCAGGTATTAGGTAGTTACGAGGTTAAGAAACCTGAACTACGCCCATATCATGATTATGATAAAATATTAATGGGATGGGTCGATGACGTGACTATTCAACATGTGCCAAGGAAAGAAAATAAGAAGGTTGATGTTGTAGCTGCCCTAGCTTCATCGTTAACCCTGCCTGATCAAGTGCAAATTACTGTCTACCAAAAATGGGTAGTACCGCCGCCAAATGAGGCTGAAGTTGAATAAAATAAATTAAAGCATCTTGTCGCTGTTTCTGAAGTTGAGAAAGAAGAATGGCGACAACCCATTATCGACTACTTATGCTATGGGATACTTTCAGAAAATTCGAGGAGAAGGACTGAAATCCGTCGTCGTGCACCTCGCTTCCTTTACTATAAAGATACTTTATAAAGAAGGTCATTCGAGGGAGTACTCTTGCTATGCCTAGGGGAAGAAGAAACACTCCAAGCTTTGCAAGAGGCACATTCTGGCGTATGTGGGTCACACCAGCCTGGACCAAAAGCTCTACTTTCATATAAAAAGGATGGGATATTATTGGCCAACGATGGTAAAAGATTGCTTGGACTACGCTCGAAGATGCAAGGCTTGTCAATTTCATGCGAATTTTATTCATCAACCTCCTGAAGTGTTGCACCCGACTGTGGCATCCTGGCCGTTTGACGCTTGGGGATTGGATGTTGTTGGACCACTGCCAAAGTCCTCTGGTGGGCTCCTATACATTTTGGCTGCAACTGACTACTTCTCAAAATGGGCTGAAGCTGTTGCTCTTAAGGAGGTAAAGAAGGGAAATGTTGCAAGTTTCGTCCGAGTAAATATAATCTATCGCTTTGGCATTCCTCGTTACATAATAACGGATAATGAAAAGCCATTCGATAATAGGTTGATGAATAAGGTTTGTGATCTCTTTGGCTTCAAGCAACGTAACTCTTCGATGTACAATGTTGCCGCCAATGGTCTAGCTGAGGCATTCAACAAAACTCTATGCAACTTGTTAAAGAAAGTCGTCTCCAAATCCAAACGAGATTGGAATGACCGTATGGAAGAAGCTCTATAGGCATATAGGATGACATATCGCACGCCAACACAAGCGACTCATTATTCACTCATTTATGGAGTCGAAACTGTCTTGCCACTCAAGCGTCAAATACCTTCATTACGACTGGCTATTCAAGAAGGGATCACTGATGAAGAAAATGCTCGACTTCGATTAGCAGAGTTGGAGGCTCTTGATGAGAAGAGGTTGGAAGATCAACAGAGTCTTGAATGTTATCAAGCTCGATTATCTTGCGCCTTCAATAAAAGAGTTTGCCCGAGATCCTTTCAAGTAGGAGATCAAGTCCTTGCCGTACGAAGACCCATAATTACTTCCCATAAACTTGTAGGGAAGTTCACTTAAAAATGGGATGGGCCATATGTCGTACAAGAAGCTTATTCAAGTGGGGCTTACAAGCTGGTTGATGCATATGGCATGAGAATCGGCCCTATCAATGGCAAGTTTTTGAAGAAGTATTATCCTTGAAGTTGCAACGCTCCTTGACGCATGAGCCTAAACTGCATGTTCCTACACTCCTGGTCCACATGAGTCTAAACTGTATACGGCCCACAAAAAAAAAGAGTCCGCTAGGTTGAAAACCTCGAAAGAGGCGGCCTAGGCAAAAGTTAGGACATATATAAAAAAAAGGGTTCGCTAGGCTGAAAACCTCGAAAGAGGCGGCCTAGGCAAAAGTTAGGACATAAAAAAATAAAAAAATAAATAAAAATAACACCCATTCTAAACTACGGTATGACTTGATCCTCTTCACCGAGGTACGTAGGCAGCTTAGAGTTTCATTCTGAGTTCAGTCGCATGATTTCAAAAGATACATAGTGCCCCAATCGTTGTTCGAATGAAATACGACGGAATGTAATTCATTCAACCAGCACTTGAAAATCGAGCTGAGATACCATTCTTCTGTTAAACTTTGTATCCCATTTGATTTAAAGGGAGCAAGCCTCTATGGTAAATTGATGTCTTCAATGAAACGATGAGTCTTTTAGGAGACTATAAATTATTTGCATTGAATTCTGGGGATTCGCTATATCTTCATGTTCGCATAACCTTCAAGTTTATTGGCCTTCATATCCGCTCACTACCCTAAAAAAAGGGAAGAGCGAAATCGTGATCTTGAAAGAGAGCATGGATAAGTAAAAATTTCGCCCCCGACTTAATAAACAAAAGGGGATGTCTGTGTCGGACCTTTTTAAAGGTTTTCGTTACGAACTTTTAAAGGTGTTCGTCTCGAACTTTTAAAGGTTTTCATTGCGAACTTTTAAAGATGTTCGTCTCGAACTTTTAAAGGCATTCGAATTTTTAAAGGTTTTCGTAGCGAACTTTTAAAGGTGTTCGTCTCGAACTTTTAAAGGCATTCGAATTTTTAAGGTTTTCGTTCCGAACTTTTAAAATGCGTATGTCTCAAATTTTTAAAGGTCCTCACTTCCGACTTTTAAAGATTTCTACCACGAGCTTTTAAGGGTCTTCGCCACAAAGTTTTTAAAGATTTTCACCGCGAACTTTTAAAGGTCTTCACTGTAAATTTTTAAAGATCTTAACATGAGCTTTTAAGGATATTCGTGCAAACTTTTATGGGTCTTCCCCGTAAATTTTAAAAGTATTCGTCGCAAACTTTTAAAAATTTTCGTCTCGAACTTTTAAAGTTCTTCATAGTTTGACAAAGTTACTTCTAAAAAAAAAAAAAAAAAAAGATATTACCTCCGCATTAATGCTTCCGAATTCACAAAAATAGACTCAAGTGGCTTGCAAATAATGGGAATGGATGTTCAACAAATACGAGCACGCGGGTTTATATAGATCTTTGAAAGAAGATGTTACAATGATGCTGCCGATGTGGGAATAAGTGCTAAGCCGGTGGAAATAACTTGTCTCCAATATGGACTTGGATAGCAGTTAGACTTCAAAAAGGACTCAATTAGGAGCAATTGTTTCCAGGTCCGTTTAAAAAATAGAGTCCAATTTGATGAGGAACAACAAATTCAAAGGAATGTCATCAGTGCTCACTTTAGCAACAGTGATAAGGAGATTCCTTTTAAAGTGCTATCTATAAGGTTATTTTGCACTTCAACGTGTAAAAAGGAAAGAACGGCATATATGTCATCACTATTTCGGGCTAATCACAGTTAGTATTGGATATTTTGATCTATGATGATCATTATCTAATAAGCTAATGACGAACATTTTCATGAAAAAAATGAAAGAAGCGTTTTTCTTTTTTACCATTACTTCGAGCCTAGAGTGGGTTGTTCTAGTGGTAAGCACCATCCACTTTCAACCAAGAGGTTGTGAATTCGAGTCACCCCAAGAGCAAGGTGGAGAGTTCTTGGAGGGAGGGAGCCGAGGGTCTATCGGAAACAGCCTCTCTACCCCAGGGTAGGGGTAATGTCTGTGTACACCTACCCTCCCCAGACCCCATTAGTGGGATTATACTGAGTTGTTGTTGTACTTCGAGCCTAGTCTTCAAAGATTTAAGAACCTTGACAAGTCTTGAAGTAGGGGGCATTTGTAAGCAGTTAAATTTTATCGAATTTAATTCGATATAATAATGTGAACTATATTTTAAATATATAAGTCCAAATAAATATTATGGGCTAATATAATTGAATTAATTATATAAATCCAATATATATAGATTAAATAAATAAGTCTTAATCCATTAGGCTAGCTCATTTAATTGGGCTAAAGTGATGAGCCCACTTCATTGAGCTCAAGATGTCATCTTCCTAGAGGCCCAGTTTGGTGCCACGTGTCAAATGACGTGGCATACCAAGTCAAACGAAAGAGCCAATATGATCATGCCACGTGTCAAAATGACAAGGCATGCCAAGTCATATTAAAAGGCCAATGAAATCGTGCCACATGTGCAAGTGACGTGATCTGGCCAATCAAATGCGGCCATGTCACACTTCAATTTGATTGGTCGAAAAGAGTTTATTCTTATCATAACTTTTCCCTCCCACAACTATAAATAGGGGTCTTCATAACTCAGAAAAGACATCAGAAGTTATAACAAAAAGCAAGAGGAAGCTCGTGGATCAAACGCTGCAGATTTCTCTAAAAGCTACAAGCATTCAAGTGTTCTAAGGATTAAAAGATCAAGACGAAGATTCAAGAACAAGTTGCAAGCTCTTGGATTAAAAATACGTCAAGATCAAGATCAGGCCTCAAATACTTGGATTAAAATAAAATAAAATTCAAGTCTAAGCTCGAAGGCTCTTTTATTTACTATTGAAAAGAAGAATCAGAGGATTCATAGAGATTGTAACACTCAAATTATTTGAAATTAAATACTACGATTGTTGTAATATTTTCGGTCTTGATTTTATTTTCTTGACGCAATTTATTGTCTACAAGCTTAAATTATTTTATTTTGTAAAGCAACTACCTAATTAATTGTAGTAGTTATTGTTCCTTATACGAGACGTGGGTTGAGAGTCATTGCATAGTCATATATGTATACTGAAATTATTTTTTACTAGAAGTATTTTTGCTAGTATTTGTACTCGGCCAGAATTCCATAGTTCAACATATGCCTATATAACTTTGTTTGTTCTGATTATTGATCACATTACACTTTTTACTTATTAATTGATTGGATTTTTTATTGTAGAAAATAAGGATGGATAAAAGTTGGTTAAATATTAAGAATAGATGTGACATAAGATATATTGAAAGGATAGACAACTTTCTTGATTGGGCATACAATCAACCAAATGTGAGCACCGTGATTCGTTGTCCCGGTAAAGGATGTATAATTACTATTTAAATGTTGACTCTTAATATATTTATTTAATTGCAGGTTGTGAGTGAGAGGAACAAACTAAACAGGGGTAACAAACAACTAATCACTCATGTGTCTCAAAGTCATTTGCAGAAGTGGAGGAATCGACAGTACAACTGCATTTACCCCAACCGCTATATAATTATTTCTAATTCATTAATGTTATTATGAGGTTATAAATATAAACTATTTTCATTTATTCTTGTAAATCATAGAGAAATTCTGATAATAGAACAAAGGCAATACCAGATTGAGTTTGGGAACTCCAACATACTCGTAAAAATGACCAAGGAGAATTGGTGTGGTTGGATCCACAGTCACAACAAATTCATGTAATTTCTTGACATCAGTATTTTTTTTTTAATGTGCTTCCTATTTTATAGTATAAATTGTTGTCCATAATTGTAAGGCCAGCTCCAGGAAATTGTGGCTCAACAATAATCTGAAGAAAATGAGCATCCAATGAGTGCAGGTGGGATTTTAACCACTGTACTTGGCGAACAAACTGGCTATGTTCGTGAAAAAGTATACGGAAAGAGGCCTCCAAAAAAGAGTCGTGCGCAACAAGTAGACTTAGAGGCAAGTGTGTCTTCTGCCATGGAAAGTGTTACGATCCGAAATTTTCCACCGACGGGACCGTGATTGCACCTAACATTTCACTTGTTAGGCAAGCCAACGTTAGAAAATCGTTAAACCAATTCATTATTTCCATTCAGTAAATAACAATAATTAACTAAGCTGAAATATAATAAGTATGGAATATCATAAAACTGTATTAATTACTACCACCCGGATCTAGAGTCACAATTCACGAGCATTCTAGAATTTACTACAAGTAATAGTCTGAAAGAAATACAATTGTCTGAATGAAAGAAACAGTAAAACAGAAAAGATAGACGGGGACTTCAAGGTCTGTGAATACTGACAGATCTACCTTGAGTCTCCGGACAGTGGACCAATAGCAAAATCTCGATCAACCTGAGCTGATATCAAAATATGCATAGAAAGTGCAGAGTGCAGTATCAGTACAACTGACCCCATGTACTGGTAAGTGTCGAGCCTAACCTCGATGAAGTATTGACGAGGCTAAGGCAAGGCATCTACAAATCAACTTGTACAATTTAACAGTGTATATACAAATAACAGAAATGAAGAACTAAACAGGAAATGTCGGGAGGGGAACATACTGAGGGGAATGCAAGATAAAGAACTACAACAGAATGATCACCGGAGCAGTCAATATACCATGAATCAACAGGAATAATGAATACAGTAAGAAAAAAATACACGGCATCACCCTTCGTGCCTTTACTCTCAATCTCACCATAAAATTAATAGAAACGGCACGGCATCACCCTTCGTGCATTAACTTTCATATCATGGCACGACATCACCCTTCGTGCATTAACACTCACAATATGGCAAGGCATCACCCTTTGTGCATTAACACTCGCAATATGGCACGTCATCACCCTTCGCGCATTAACACTCGCAATATGGCACGGCATCACCCTTCGTGCATTAACACTCACAATATGGTACGTCATCACCCTTCGTGCATTAACACTCTCCCTTACCATAATGCAATGCATAAATAACAACAGGGAGATAGAATAACAAGTACAAACCTTACTTCAACATTTGGTTCCATAATATCAATCTCAACTTTGAAATAAAAACTCAATTATCACCAGAAAATCCGTAAACATGATAAGAACAATAAATTGAACAACACTAGTATAACGCGTAGCAATTAGGCATAGGAATGAGACAATATAAGAAAAATAAAGAAACATGAAAAACAGGTAAATTGGCAGCATATAAGTACTCGTCACCTCACATATACGCCGCTCACATGAATTTCACTTAGCAAGTAATCTAAGGTTCCTAATTTCCTCAAGTCAGGGTTAGACACAACACTTACCTCGCTCTGAAGGCCACTTAGTTCTCAATCACAACTTTTCCTTTGGAATTCACCTCCAAACCACTCGTATCTATTCAAAAATGACTCAATAATATCAAATATTGCTAAAGGAATCAATTATATTGCATAAGTTAAATTTCCCAAATTTTCTTCCAAAAAGTCAAAAAATTGACCCCGGGCCCACTTGGTCAAAACCCGAGGTTCGGACCAAAATCCATTTACCCATTCATCCCTGAGCCCGAATATATAATTGATTTTGGAATTCGACCTCAAATTGAGGTCTAAATCCCCAAATTCCTGAAATTCCTAGTTTCTACCTTAACCCCTAATTCTACCATGAAAACTCTAGATTTTAGGTTGAAAATTCAAGAAATGTAATGGGTAATTGAAAGAAAATGGTTTAGAATCACTTACCAACACTTTGAGGAAGAAATGACTCTTGAAAAATTGCCTCACACCGTTTGGTTTTTTGAGAAAAATAAATTTTTGGCTAAATCCCGTGTTTGGATTCTGTTAAGTGCTGGGCGACAGTGTTCATCGCGTTCGCGAGAGCACTGTCGCATTCGCGAAGAGTATAGGCTGCCAAGCCTTTGCGTTCGCGAGAGAGTGCTCGCGTTCGCGCAGGCTACCCTTCCCTGGTCTTCGCGTTCGCGAGACAATGTTCGCATTCGCGATGAAGAAAAGGCTGACTCCCCATCCCCAGTGCCTAACACTACGCGTTCGCGATGGGATTGTCGCATTCGCGAAGGGTAACGCCCCCATCGCTTCGCGTTCACGACCAAGCCTTCGCATTCGCGAAAAAGAAATCCCTGCCTCATCAGTTTACTCTTCGCATTCGCGAACGCGAAGAAGGACATGCCAGAACCCAGACTCTGCAGAAAAAAAATCAGATTTTCAAAGTCCAAAACATCCTGTGGCCTATCCGAAACTCACTCGAGCCCTCGAGTCTCCAAACCGAACATGCACACAAGTCTAAAAATATCATACGAACTTGCTCGCGTGATCAACTCGCCAAAATAACACCTAGAACTACGAATTTAGCACCAAATCAAATGAAATTCTCAAGAACACTTCAAAATTCATATCTTCTCAACTGGACGTCCGAATCACGTCAAATTAACTCCGTTTCTCACCAAATTTCACAGACAAGTCTTAAATATCATAATGAACCTGTACCGGACTCCGGAACCAAAATACGGACCCGATACTAACAATGCCAAATATCAATCAATTCTTAAAAACAAATAATTTCTAGACTTTTAATTTTCATCAAAAATTCATAACTCAAGTTAGGGACCTCCGAATTCAATTTCATGCATACTCCCAGGTCCCATAATTTGATATAGACCTATCAGGACCATCAAAACACGGATCTGGGCCAGTTTACCAAAAATATTGATCGAAATCAACTAAAATTAACTTTTAAGGCAAAAATTCTTATTTTTATTAGTTTTCAACATAAAAGCTTTCCGGAAACCTGCTCGGACTGTGCACGTAAATCGAGAAGGGTAAAAATAAGATTTTTTTAAGGTTTAAGAGCGCAGATTCGAGTTCTAAAACATAAGATGACCTTTTGGGTCATTACATAAAATATGTGCCAACAGATGCAAGCGGAAATGGATAGAAAATTGCAAGAAGAATGTGAACAAATGGATGTTGATTTGGAAAAAAAATTAGAAGAACAAGTGGCTTCTGAGTTGCAAAGGAAACTAGAAGAGGAGCGCGCACACATGAATATACAATTTGACAAAATGATCCAAGTGAAGGTGGCTGCGATGATGATAAGAATGCAACAGGTAAACATGTATTTTTGGGTGTTTGGATATTTACAGTGAAATAATATGGACTTTATTCTCTCTGTTCACTTTAATGCTAAGCATCTGATGCCTTTCTCCCTCATAGTTTTGGCAATCTGGAAGTATTGTCCATTTGGCCCTCTCCCTGTTTTGGTTTGTTGTTGTTATGATGCATCGAGTTGGATTTATCGAAGTGTGGTGCCGTTATTATTATCTACTTATTTGCATAAAGACCTCTAGATTATCGATTGCAAGCAGAATATGGTAGCAGTTCAATTTCCATATATGGATATGAGTGGCCAATAATATTTTCGAAGTTCATAGAAGTCAAATTCTTTAGTTGTTTATGGAAGACAAGATGGGGAATGAACTTGAAATTATGTAATAGAGATTTTAATTTCCTTGCTAGGATTTTATCCAAGGTACTATAAGTTTCTAGCATTCTGAGTATTTTCTTCATGAGGTGCATAGAAGATTTATCAATTTTATCTTGTTGCTTCTTCCATACAAGTATAAGGTTGTAGATGATGTGCTATGTACCCATTAGTTTCTCCGAGTCTAAGGGATTCCAATAAACTAAGACAACATAATTTTCTTCTTTAAATACTTTCAAATGTCTAGTCCTTACTTTTTATTTTAATATCGATGTTGCTACTAATGAGAAAATGCAGTCAATCGTTTCTTCCATTTGTTCATTAATAATGAGAAACTGCAAATGAACCTTGAACTATATTATGTCAAGTGAGGATCCGACCTCCCCTCTAGTACTTGACATAGAATTTGCTTTCCTTTTACATGTTGCATATACTGATAATGTGTGCCTTTATTTTTCTTAATAGCAAGGATGAAATATTCAACAATGGGGAAATGAAGTTGCTCAAGAAAATATTTTGAAGATGTTGGAGTACTTTGAAGATATTGGACTAGTTTGCCGACTGTTCTTTTTTGTATATGGTAGAAGTCATTGGCGTATGTGAAGACTGCTTATGTTTTTTGCTGTTTGTACGCACAATGATAATGTATTGACTACTTTATGTTGCGTTGACATTTTAGCAATGAAAAATTTCTATTGTTCAAATTTCACAATATTAATGGGTTGTATTATTGTTCTGGCATTTAATATAAATATATGAAAATATTGTGTATTATTTTTAGTTAATAAACTGCTTTTCTAGCGATTAAATTTTCAAAGAAGCTTATCTGTGGCGACCTTTTGCTGACACAAAAATATTTTTCGGTGGCGATTCTTAGCTGCCATCAAAACCCAATAGCATTAGTAGTGATGGAAATTGACACAAAAGGTGAAGTTTTTTTGTGACGACTAATATTGCCACTAATAATTTTTTGTGGCGACTAGAGTTGCCACTAAATACCTATAATGGCAACCTTAGTCGCCACCAAATGTAACATTCAGTGGCGATTATTTCTCAAAGTAATTTTTAGGGAGATCTTACTACACCATTTGTGGCAACATTCTAAAAAATGATCTTTAGTGGTGACTATTTTGTGGTCGCCACGGATAAGTATCAACCACTTAGTATACTCAACGATCATAGAGTCGCCGCTAAAGATCTTTGTGGCGACGTTTTGGCTTTTTGTGGCGACTGTCTTCGCCACTAATAAGCTCATTTCTTGTTGTGAGAAACTCTTCGTGTTTGTTTCACAAATTCAGTTACTGGTGGTAAGGTGCCCATGGAATATGCCAAGAGTGGTGTGTTGAACGAGAAAGTAAGGAAAAAATCTCAGAGTTCGTCCTCACAAGTAAATATCTTGGTTACAGAAGACCAGTGGAGAGATAGAACAAGAGGTTCGAGGAATATAGGTAAATGCAGAAGTAAGTCAATATTCAAATACCATAATATTGCATGGAACCACTGTGCCAAGAAATGACATATCAAAAGGTTCTGCCATAAGTTGAAGCAAGACATTAGAGAAGGAAAGAAAGTTGAAAATAATGAGAACAATGTTGCTGCTATTATTCGAGATGACCTTCTTTTTGCTTATGATGAAAACGTCATTAATTTGGTATCCCATGAGACGAGCTGGAAAGTAGATTCTGGAGCTACCTCATATGTCACACCAAAAAAAGATTTTTTCTCATCTTATACTCCTGATAACTCTAGAGTGTTAAAGATGGGCAGTGCTAGTGAAGTTAAGGTGTTCGGTGTTGGCACTATTTGTTTGAAAACTAATAATGGTTCAACGTTAGTTCTTCAAAATGTCAAACATGCTCCAGACCTTCCTTTCAATTTGATCTCTGCATGACGATTAGACGATAAAGGTTACCATAATGCCCTCTTTAATGGCCAATGGAAGCTCACCAAGGGCTCATTAGTAGTGGCTCGAGGAGTCAAGTCTTCTCATTTATATGTGACACATGGCTCTATTCTTAATGACTCCATATATCTGGTGGAAAGTGACATCTTATCAGAATTGTGGCACAAAAGATTGAGTCATATGAGCGAGAGGGGGATTACATATTTGGCTAAGAAAAGTTTGCTTTTTGGAGTAAAACAAGCAAACCTGAAAAGGTGTGTCCATTGTTTAGCTGGCTAACAAAAAGGGTTTCCTTTCATAGCCATCCCCCTTCAACAAAGATCGAATTATAGGAGCTAGTACACTCTAATCTGTGTGGTATTTTTAAAGTAAAGTCAAAAGGTGGTGCACTTTACTTTGTGACCTTCATTGATGATCATTCTCGCAAGCTCTGGGTATATTCTTTGAAATCTAAAGATCAAGCACTTTGTGTGTTTAAGGAATTTTAGGCCTTAGCTGAGAGAAAGGCAGGGAGGAAATTAAAATGCATTCGCATTGACAATGGTGGTAAATATTGTGGTCCCTTTGATAACTATTGCAAGGAACAAGGAATTCGTCATCAGAAAACTCCGCCCAAGACGTCTCAATTGAATGGTTTGGCAGAGATGATGAATAGAACTCTAGTTGAGAGAGTTCGATGTTTGCTTTCAGAGGATAAACTTTCAAATATATTTTGGACGGAAGCACTTAATACTATTACTTATGTTTTCAATTTGTCTCTTATTGTTGCTTTGGATGGTGATGTCCCAGAGAGTGTTTGTTTTGCCTAAGATGTTTCTTATGATCACCTGAGAGTTTTTATATGTAAAGCTTGTATGCATGTTCCTAAAGATGAAAAATCGAAATTGGATGTCAAAACTAAGCAATGCATCTTTATCGGTTATGGTCAGGATGAGTTTGAGTATTGTTTTTATGATCCAGTTGACAATAAACTTATTAGAAGTCGTGATGCAATATTTTTTGAAGACCAGAATATTGAAGATATTGACAAAGTTGAGAAGATAGATTCTCATAGTAATGAGAGCTTAGTTGATATTGATCTAGTTTTTATTGCTAAGGCACCTATTGAACATGAAGAAACCCAAGACAATAATGAAGATAGTGAACAAGATCAAAATGATCATCATGGTGTAGATGTTATGGATGCTCCAGTTGATAAAGTTATGGTTGATCAACAACCAATTCCTGCTCAGGTAACTACTACGAATGCTCCTGAAACTTTTTTTTAGAAGATCTACAAGAAGACACAAAAATTCATGTGCTATCCTCCTGATGAGTATGTAATTTTGACTGACATGGGAGAACCCGAGAATTATGATGAAGTCATGCAAGATACTCACAAAGATCATTAGATAGAATCCATGGAAGATGAGATGAAGTCACTCCATGGGAATGGCATATATAAGTTAGTGAAATAGCCGAAAGGAAAGAGAGCTTTATCTATCAAATGGATATTCAGAATAAAGCAAGATAACCATACCTATGCTACTAGGCACAAAGAGATGTTAGGTGTTAAAGGTTTTGGCCAGAAGAAAGGAGTTGATTTTGATAAAATTTTCTCCCGTGTTGCGAAGATATTTTTTTATTCGTGTGGTTCTAGGCTTATCCGCGAGTCTAGATTTAGAAGTTGAGCATATGGATGTAAAGACATGCTTTTCTTCATGGTTATTTAGATGAGGAGATTTATATGGAGCAGTCTGAGGACTTCATAGATAAGCATGTGTTTTGCAGAAAATTGGCAGGCATGAAGTCTGTCAATAGTTCTTCTACTTGAAGACATATTTGGTCACTTGGCTGGAGGGGGAGTTTGTTGGGCCCATGCCTATGTTGTTCAGCCAAAGGCCCAATGGCCTAATCCTATTCTCGTTTAGTTTCCATTCCTGTTCGGAACTGGATTCGATTTTTATTCCTATTTAGAGTTGGTTTTGGCTTTAAGAGAAATCACCACTCATTATCTATAAATAGGAATAAAAATCGAATTCAAATCCGAACAACAATAAAAACCAAAAGAGAATAGGATTAGGCCAATGGGCTTGACAACATGGGCATGGACCCAACACAAAAAACCTAATCGAAGAGCAATATAACCTAAATGAAGATGTCTCAAAGTGAAATCATTCTAGTATCTGCACAAAGAATTCAAGATGAAACCTAAAGTTTGGTGGAAAATCATTCTAGACCATCATCCTTAAATTAAATTCTCAATTAAGAGGACTCTTATTGTGTATGGATAAAAACTGCGGGAACAATGAAGAGAAGGTGCTCAAAATTGTAAAATGGTAGTCCAACAATATTGAATGTAATTTATCATAAGAACATATAAGACTAAAATAAAATGTTATTCTGAAACCAAAACTCAATCGTCAAATTTTGATTATCCAGAATGACGAGCAATACTCATGCATATTGTATCATTCTCCAACAATAAGACAAACCCACTAAAGCCGAGGGCATTTTCATATATACCTATTTTTGGGGTACCAATGAAGTTATACTCGTATTGTATAAAATTTTGCAAAATGTACCCGTTTAGATCTGAATTAGTTCAATCTCTTCAATGCAACTTTAGAAATCAAATCTGGAGTTCTTCTATCTTTCAAATACAACGTCAGCAATTCGAATCTTAAGTAGTTCAATCTATTGAATACAACTTTAGATTTCAAATCTTAAGTGTTGAAATATAAACTTGTTCTTTGAATTACAATAATTCAATACGCGATTCAATGCTCAAATCTACTCCAAATAAGCTCAAATTTGAAACATAACTTTCAAATATCATAAAGAACAAATTTCAATCATCAAATTGTCAAAACAACAACAAATTTAACAAACCCATTTTGTAACTAAGAAGAAGAAAAAGAAAACTCTAAGTACAAAGAAGAAGAAAACAACAATAAAGAAGAAGAGTAAACTTTATACTCATATTTGAAGTTATCCAAAATTTAGCTACTAATTAAACTCTCTTTAAAAAATGGGTACAAATTTGCTACATAAACTTTTTAACTACAGTCCCTGTCCAAGCCTCTTAGGACCGGCCCACCACTAAAGGGTTGTGGGCTGATTTGGTAATTAGGGGCATATCTATATAAGGGATTGGGGTACCGCTAGGGGTGGACATCGGCCGGTTCAATTCGGTTTTCATGAAATTAGATTCGATTTATTCGGTTTTCGATTTTATATTTGTTGCACCAATAACCGAACCAAAATTAGTTCGGTTATTTCGATTTTTACTAATTCGGTTCGGTCAATTTTCAGTTCGATTCGATCGGTTTGGATATATCAAAAAAAAAAATAAGAAAATGAAAACTAAAGAGTGGCTTAGCATTATATTTTTCACCAAAATAAAATCAAGAGCAAGTAAGCAACTAAGAAATTAGTTGCACTCAATCCTTAATTCCTTATGCATTATTTGCGTTCAGAAAATAAATTATTTACTCAATCCTTCGAATTATGTCTCTTTTACCTTCAAAAACTATACCTCACTAGATGTGCATAGTTCTTTTACAACTAAAATACAATATAAGTTTTTCCTAAAGATTCACCACTTAAACACTTAGCAACAAATGATGCACAAACATATAACTTTATATCCTCACTATAATCGGGATGTAAAATGCATTTCTAACTAATATTTTATTTTCATATAAAGTTATCCATATTAGCTATAACCACATAAAGAATATATGTGACTATCATTACCCCATCACCTTAAATTCCTATTTTCCAATAAAAAAAATCAATTTTTGACAATTAAATAATTGAATAAATGCTATTGAATCTGCAAAAGATATACTCTAACCATATACTCTAACCTACCGGCATTAGACGATAACAGGTGAATACTTTAGGTTTAAGTCTTAGTCGTATTTGAGAAATTTACTAGGTTTACCCATAACTTAAAGAATTAGAAGAGCCTAGAGCCAAAGACCAAGAACCCATATAAAAAACTTCGATTTTTCGGTTAATCAAAAAACCAAGGCACCAAAATCCAACAACAAACCGAACACCCAACTTTTTAAAAATGTAACCAAACACCGAACCGAACACCGAAAAAATTAAATCAAAAAAATCAAAATTATCGGTTCGATCGATTCGGCCGGTATTATGCCCATTTCTAGGTACCGCGCCATCCGGATGCTCAGGTAATATTCTTGATATATATATATATATATGCTAGTGTATAAAAATAGCTGTTGGCACCCCAAGCCATAAGTTGACTCTAGGTGCCATTGGTTAAAGTGACAAACTCCTAGCCACATTATACTAGATCTAGTCTCGCTAAAGTCCCAATTACTTTATTTATCCTAGTTTTCTTTTTCTACTCCTTTTCTTAGTTTTCTTTATTCTTTCATCTTGTATTCTCTTTTTATCTATCCAATATTATCTTTTCTTGATTTCAAATATATTTTAGAATAATGGCATCAATAATTATAATATTAATCTAGCTATACATAGGTTGAAGGGGTGTTTTTGCTAATTAAAAATGTTGTTCTTATTTTATGTTTTTAAATCACATTATTTAATAGAATTTGAATCGAGAAACTTAGATCGAATCGAAAAAAAAAAAATTATCCAGTTTCATGATTAAGCTACGTATGAATTTATGCACAATAAACCTTGTAAACATAACTAAATTAATTCAAAATGGATCGAGCTGAACCGAACTGAATTAACCTAAAACAAATTGAACCGACAAAATATACCCTCTAATTTATCTCTTTCACTAATGGTGAGTTTGCATTAAAGATAGTGGCGCTCGTAATCATCAAATCTTGGACCTGCCTCTGACTTAGTCCATAAGCCTCCCAAACCTGCCATCCTAAGGCCCCAAAGTATGAATATCAATTTTAAGACAAAGAAGAAAAGACGTTGAAGAAGAAACAGAAGAAGCAGCATGCGAAGAAGAATCATATATGAAGTTATCTAAATATTGGGTACTGTTAAACTTTTTACAAAAAAATAGATTAAATGGAGACGATCAAATAGGACGCCCCGTGAAATTTTTACCTTACCCCGTACCAAGTCCAGTACCGGCCTGGACCTAGCTATGCACTAGAATTGGTTTGCGAACTTCGACTTTGAGAATCCTTGAACTCATAAATGGGAATAATGCTCAACTATTATTCTCATTCCAACTTGAATTTTATGCATATTTTTTTAGAGTTGTGTTAGTTTTGTAAGAATTAATTGCATAGCAACTTCATTATAGGCTAGCTTGACTTGGCTTGGATAACCTCCTAAACTAGTAGCCTGGTCCTTTGTCAAGCTTATGACTATTCTCAGATTTATAAATATAGGCCCAATAGGGGCTCTTGCTTAACATAAATTCACCCGTGGGCTATGCTCTTTCCTTAAAAAATTGGGTAAAGATCAATTTTAGTATATTGCCGAAACTATTTACATTTGGTAGGTTCAAAAGTGTATAAAAATATATTTTTTTTGACTACTATTTTCAAAGCGGCTATACAGTGTCATTTTTCCTAAAAATTTAACCTAAAGATACAATTCAGTATTTGTATGATATTTATATATCAAACCATTGCGCTCAAGTGCCAGAGTATAAATATTTGAAGGATTTAAGTTATTACGTATATTAATAGTGTGATAAAAGTTTAACATTTTAGTGAAATTTAATTAATTATAGCATGTTATTATGTTATTTTAAGTTATCATATCAGGTTTGTTATGGAAACTTATTTATGCTGAGTTGTTCCATATGGGTGGACCATGAAATATTTGATTTTCTTATATAATTTTGGATAATTCTCATGCTAGTGTTTTTAAATTGAGTCATGTTGTGATGACCAAAAGATCATCTTTAAATTTAATAATTATTTTTATGTTCTAAGACCTCGAAAAGCACTATTCATCATTCATCGACTTGCGTGCATAGTCCGTATAATTTTCCGAAAAGTTTTTATATGAAAAATTAATTAAAATGTGAAATAGAGTTTTAAAACTCAATTAAGTTGACTTTGGTCAATATTTTTAGCAAACGGACCCGGTTCAGTGTTTTGACAGTTCCGATAGGTCTATCTCGTGATTTGGGACATGGGCGTATGCCCGAAATTTAATTTGGAGGTCCCTATCTCAAGTTATGACCATTTAATGGATACTAGAAATTTAAAGGCTAAAGATTTTCAAGTTTGACCACAGAGTTGACTTTTTGATATCGGGGTTGGAATCCGATTCCGAAAATTGGAATAGGTTCGTTATTTGAGGTCAATCGGACTTGATTTGATAGGTTTCGGGATCGAATGTAAAAGTTAAAAATTTTTAAGTTCCTTAAGCTTGAATTGTGGTATAATTTATGATTTTAGCGTTGTTTGATGTGATTTGAGGTTTCGACTAAGTTCATATGATGTTTTAGGACTTGGTGGTATATTTGGTTGAGGTCTTGGGGGCCTCGGGTGAGTTTCAGATGGTTAACGGGTTGTAATTTGGACGTGAAACTTTGCTGGAATTTTTCTAATGCACTGTGTGGTTTCCTTCTTCGCGTTCGCGATAGGGGTCTCGCGTTCGCGAAGAGGAACTGGAGGCAGGCGAAATTTACTCTTCGCGTTCGCAAAGAGGGGACCGCGTTCGCGAAGGGGTAAAGGGCAGTGTACATCGCGAACGCGTGGGAGCGTTCACGTTCGCGTAGACGGGCAAGGCCTGGCCGGGCACCAGGCGATAAGGCTTCGCATTCGCATAGGGGAGACCGCATTCGCGGAGGCGAAGTTTGGTAAGGCATCGCGTTAGCGAGACTGCCCTCGCATTCGTGAAGAAGAAATTGCTGGACAACAAAACTTAAGTTCTAGAAATGGAATTTCATCCCATTTTTCATTTTTCAAGATTTTGAGCTCGGGTAAGGTGAGTTTTGGGCGATTGTTACGGAAAAATATTGGGGTAAGTGTTCCTTATCCTATATTGATTATATTTCATGATTCTATACTCATTTACATCATGAATCCGTGAATTTATAGAAGGAAAATCAGATTTTTATAAAAACTTCCAAAAAATATAAAATGAAGATTTGAAAGCCAATCCGATGTCGGAATTCGATAATTTTTATATGGTTGAACTCGTATCGGAACGGGTGTTAGGATTTTGTGAGTTTTTTCGGGATTCGAGACGTGGGTCCCACTGTTGACTTTTAAAATAAATTTTGGATTTTAATCCGAAAAATTAGTAAATTCATATGGAATCAATTTCTACGATTTGTATTGAGTATATTGAATTGTTTATGACTAGATTTTAGGATTTCGGACACGAATTCGCGAGGCAAATGTTTATTGGAATCTTGAGTTGGTTGCAAATCGATGTAAGTGTCGTGGTTAACCTTGACTTGAGGGAATAGAACCCTTGAATTATTTGTTATGTGAATTTCATGTGTAACGATGTATATGTAAGGTTACGAGTACCTATACTTTATCAAATTAATTGTTTGCTTAATTATTTAAACATCTTAAATTATTTTAAGACACAAATTAATTGTTATAATAATTATTTCTCTCCTATTCCTTGTTAAATATCATTTCTTGAATTCCTGCAATAATTATTACATGTTTATTTGATTTATGTGTCTTAATTACTACTTGACATTTAGCATATTAAAAACTAAAATGATTATTTTCTCCCCGATTTCCACAATTAATTGTTACTTGTCATTGTTTGTTTCATAAATAAATTATAATTATTGTATGCCTTGATGCTTAATAGTCTCTCATTGAGCGTGATATTTATTGGAGTATGTTTATTACATTTAAGAGTTGTTAAAATATATGGGGGGATCGGGTTGCACGCCGCAACAGATTTATTTAAAGTTTATATTGGGGGATCGAGTTGCACACCGCAACAAATTTATTTAAAGTTTATATTGGGGGATCGGGTTGCATGCCGCAATAGATTTATTTAAAGTTTATATTGTTGGACCGGGTTGCACGCCGTTGTGATGACCCAAAAGGCCATCTTTAAATTTAATAATTAATTCTGTATTCTAAGACTTCGAAAAGTACTATTCATCATTCCTCGACTTGCGTGCATAGTCCGTAAAAATTTTCAGAAAGTTTTTATATGAAAAATTGATTAAAATGTGAAATAGAGCCTTAAAACTCAATTGAGTTGACTTTGGTCAATATTTTAAGCAAACAGACTCGGAATAGTATTTTAATAGTTTTGGTAGGTCCGTATCGTAATTTGGGACTTGGGCGTATGCCCGAAATTTAATTTGGAGGTCTCTAACTTAAATTATTGCCAGTTGACGAAAGCTAGAAGCCCAAAGGCTTAAAGATTTCAAAGTTTGACCACAAATTGATTTTTATTGACATCAGGGTCGGATTCGAGTTCTGAAAATTTTTATAGGTCTGTTAGGTCATTTATGACTTGTCTGTCGAATTTGGTGAGAAACAGAGTTGATTTGACGTGATTCGGATGATCGGTTGTGAAAATAGAAGTTTTAAAGTTTTCTTAAAATTATCATTTGATTTGGTATCCGATTCGTAATTCTAGGTGTTAAATTGGTGTTTTGATCGAGAGAGCGAGTTTGTATGAGGTGTTTGGACATATGTGCATGTTTGGTTTGGAGCCCCGAAGGCTCGGGTGAGTTTCGGATGGCCTATGGACCATTTGAACTTTGGAAAAAAAATCTGGTTTTTGAGCTTCTGCTGTCATCTGGTGCATGGTGCTTCTCGATCGCAAAGCCATTTCCGCGATCGCGAAGAGGAAATTTTGAGCCTTGAGTTTTACCCTTTGAGTTCGCGAAGATAGGCATGCGATCGTGGACGGTTAGCTCCCAGTGCACCGCGAACGCGTAGAAGGAATGAAGGCAGAAGCTGGGCACGCCATTTGTGCTACGCGATCGCAAAAATCAGTACGCGATCGCGTAAGGTTGAGAAAATATTCTCCGCGTTCGCATGACCATTTACGCGATCGCGTAGAGTTAAAATTTTGGACAACCAAAACATGATTCACGATCGCAAATAATTATCCGCAATCACGAAGAGTAAAATAGATAGGCAGAAATTGTTCTACGCGATCGCGAATGAATTCCTGCGATCGCGATGAGTAAAAATCTAGAAAAACAGAACTTAAGTTTTGGAAATGGGATTTCGTCCCATTTTCCACCGTTTTCGATTTTGAGCTCGGGTAAAAAGAATTTGGGGCGATTTTCACGGGGGAACATTGGGGTAAGTGTTCCTTATCCTATATTGATTATATTTCATGATTCCATACTCATTTATATCATTTATCCGTGAATTTATGGAAGAAAAATCAGATTTTTATAAAATCTTCCAAAAATATAAAATGAAGATTTGAAAGCCAATCCGATGTCGGAATTCGATAATTTTTGTATGGTTGAACTCGTATCGGAATGGGAGTTCGGATTTCGTGAGTTTTTTCGGGATTCAAGACGTAGGTCCCACTGTTGAGTTTTGAAATAAATTTCGGATTTTAATCCGAAAAAAAATCAGTAAATTCATATGGAATTAATTCCTACGATTTGTATTGAATATATTAAATTATTTATGACTAGATTTGAGGATTTCAGACACTAATTCGCGAGGCAAGGGTGTATTGGAAACTTGAATTTGGTTGTGAAGCGAGGTAAGTATCGTGGTTAACCTTAACTTGAGGGAATAGAACCCTTGAAATATTTGCTATGTGAATTTCATGTGCAACGATGTATAGGAAAGGTGACGAGTGCCTATACTTTATCAATTTAACTGTTTGTTTAATTATTTAAACATCTTAAATTTCTTTAAGACATGAATTAATTGTTATAAAAAAAATTTCTCTCCTATTCCTTGTCAAAATATTAATTCTTGAATTTCTGTAATAATTGTTACATGCTTATTTGATTTATGTGTCTTAATTGCTACTTGACATTTAGCATATTAAATATTATACTACCTATTTTCTCCCTGATTTCCACAATTAATTGTTACTTGTTATTGTTTGTTTCATAAATGAATCATAATTATTATATGCTTGTTGTCTTATAATTTCATATTAATTGTTGCATTTATTGGAGTAATTTATTTTAAAAGAATTGGTAAATGGATATATTGGAGGAACGAGTTGCATGCCGCAACGGAAATGAAAGTGAATATATTGGAGGAGCGGGTTGCACGCCGCAATAGAATTGAATATGAACATATTGGGGGATCGGGTTACACGCCGCAACAGAGTTATTTAAAGTTTATATTGGGGGATCGGGTTGCACGCCGCAACAGATATATTTAAAGTTTGTATTGTTGGAGCGGGTTGCACGCCGCAACGAAAATTTATTGAGGAATTATATTGTTGGGGCGGGTTGCACGCCGCAACGGAAGTTGATTGAAATAATAATTGGTTATGACTGTCGAGTTGACTTCAACTGTTAAATTTAGTTACCTGATTTATTTCTATTATTGTTGTTATTATTATTATTGCGTACATGTTAATGTAAGTGACATACCTTAGCCTCGTCACTACTTCGTCGATGTTAGGCTCTGCACTTACCACTATATGGGGTCGGTTATACTGATACTATACTATGCACTTCTTGTGCAGATTTCGGAGTTGGTCCCGACGGCAAACTGTAGATTTTCCCGGATACAGCTACCAGTGGAGACTTGAGGTATAACTGCACAACGTTCGCAGTTCTGAAGTCCCCTTCTATCTTATCTCAGCTGTGTATTATATTTCAAACAGCTTGAATTTTATTCAGACCTTTATTTGTATTATTTTAGAAGCTCGTGCACTTGTGACTCCAAATTCTGGGATGGTATTTAGATATTGCGTCTATTATGGATCATTCACTTTATTTCATATTTTATTTCTGCATTTATTTTCTTTGTTATTAATTAATTTAAAATTATGTTAAAATGGCTAATTATATTCTAATGTTGGCTTGCCTAGCAAGTGAAATGTTAGGCGCTGTCACGGTTTCGAAGGTGAGAATTTCGGGTCGTGACAGTTGGTATCAGAGCACTAGGTTACATTGGTCTCACGAGTCACGAGCAAACTTAGTAGAGTCTGAAGGATCGGTACGAAGACGTCTGTACTTATCTTTCAGAAGCTATGAAGTTTAGGAACAATGTCACTTCTTTCTTATCCTATCGTGTGATTTTATTCTATAATCGATAATTGAACCATTCTATTCTTAGTCTCTCGCAGATGGCGAGGACACATAATACATCTACCGACGGACAGGGACCAGAGCCCCCGATGGCAACTATGGCTAAGGGTAGAGGTCTAGGCCGAGGTCGTGCTAGAGGCCAAGGCAGAGGTAGAGCTCAGTCTAGAGATCGAGCAGCATCCTCTGTTGTAGAACCTCAGGTGGATCTTCAGGAGGAGGTTCTAGTATAGACTGTACCAGTTGGACCAATTTAGGTCCCGGAAGATCCAGTGCTTCAGGACGCTCTAGTACGTTTGGTGAGTCTTATGGAGGGCATGGCCCAGAATGGTACATTTTCAGTGGCACCAGCCGTCTCACGGGTTGGGGGAGGAGCAGCAAACTCCCACTACTCCCACTTCGGAGCAGATGGCTCCCCAGAATCAGGCTCCAGCAGCCCCGCCAGTTGGGGTAGTTAAGTCAGTTGTTGCGGCACAGGCCGGCGATAGGCCCGCTATGTCTTCTGAGGCCTTATTGAGACTGGATAAGTTTGCTAAGCTCTTTCTAGTTCACTTCAGTGGTACACCTTCTGAGGACCCACAGGATTATCTTGACCGCTGTCATGAGGTGCTGCGGAACATGGGTATAGTTGAAACTAATGGGGTCGATTTTGCTGTATTTTAGATGACGGGTTCTGCCAAGAGGTGGTGGAGAGATTATACATTGACCCGACTAGTTGGATTGCCTACATTGACCTGAGAATAGTTCTCACGACTATGTCTAGAGAAGTTCCTCCCTATCATATTGAGAGAGGATTACCGCAGGCAATTTGAGCGTCTACAGTAGGGCTATATGACTGTTACTCAGTATGAATCCCGTTTTGTGGATTTAGCCCGTCATGCTCTCCTTTTACTACCTACTGAGGGAGAGAGAGTGAGGAGGTTTATTGAGGGACTCACTCACCCTATCATGCTTCAGATGGCCAAGGAGGCCGGAAGTGAGATTTCCTTTCAGGCGGCTGCTAATGTCGCGAGGAGGATCGAGATGGTTCTTGCATAGGAGAGAGAGAAGAGGTCTGATAAGAGGCCTCGTCAGCTCGGTGGTTTCAGTGGTGCCTCGTCTGGAGGCATGGGTAATTTTAGTAGGGGTCATCCTCCCAAACCGTTTCATTCAACACTTCAGGCATCTCCCAGTGCTTCAGGGAGTCACGGTCCTATTATGCCTTACTCTGGGCATCTAGCATTTAGTGCACATTCAGCTCCTATCAGTGCACCACCACTCCAGAGTCACTACAGCGATTATCCAGCCCGTTCGGGGTCAGCTTCAGCTTCATCAGCCACGACATCAAGATGGGTGTTATGAGTGTGGGAACATTGGTCACATTAGGAGATATTTCCCTAGGTTGTCGAGTAACAGATATCGGCAGGATTCTCGTGCCATCACACCGGCACCGGTTGCTTCACTACTTGCTCAGCCAACTAGAGGTAGGGGTCAGGCAGCTAGAGGTGGAGGTCAGGCCGTTAGAGGTGGAGGCCAGCCAGTTAGAGGCCGTCCTAGAGACGCAGTTCTGAGTGGTGGGGCCTAGCCCCGATTTTATACTTTTCTAGCTAGGCCTGAGGCGAGTCATCTGACGCCGTGATCACAGGTATTATTCTAGTTTTCCATAGAGATGCTTCAGTTCTATTTGATCTAGGATCTACTTATTCCTGTGTGTCCTCCTATTTTGATTCGTATTTGGTTGTGCCTCGTGATTCTATGAGTGCTTCTGTGTGTGTATTTACACCGGTGGGAGACTCTGATGTAGTAGACCATGTCTATCGTTCGTGTGTGATAACTATTGGTAGTCTTAAGACTAGTGTGAATCTTTTACATCTTGATATGTTAGATTTTGATATCATCTTGGGTATGGATTGTCTGTTACCTTATCATGCTATATTGGATTGTCATGCCAAGACGGTGACCCTAGCCATGCCGGGGTTACCTCGGTTAGAGTGGAAAGGAACTCCTGGTCATTCTACCAGCAGAGTTATTTCTTATATGAAGGCTCGACATATGGTCGAGAAAGGGTGTCTAGCCTATTTGGCTTATATTCGCGATCCCATTGCGGATGCTCCTTTTATGGACTCAGTACAAGTTGTTCGTGAATTTCCAGAAGTATTCCCTGCAGATTTGCCGGGGATACCACCCGATAGAGATATTGATTTCTATATTGATTTAACTCTAGGCACTCAGCCCATTTCTATCCCACCATACCGTGGTCCCTCCAAAGTTGAAAGAATTGAAGGATCCGTTACAAGACTTGCTTGATCAGGGATTCATTAGACCTAGTGTCTCACCCTGGGGTGCACCAGTATTATTTGTAAATAAGAAAGATGGTTCAACGCGAATGTGTATATATTATCGGCAGTTGAACAAGGCAACTATCAAGAACAAGTATCCACTTCCAAGAATTGATGTCTTATTCGATCAGCTTCAGGGTGCCAAGGTGTTTGCAAAGATCGACTTGAGGTATGGTTACCATCAGTTGAAGATTAGGGCATTTGATGTCCCAAAGACAGCTTTTCGAACTCGGTATGGGCAGTACGAATTCCAAGTGATGTCATTTGTGTTGACAAATACCCCAGCATAATTTATGGATTTGATGAATCGAGTGTTCAAGCCATATTTGGATTCTTTTGTGGTTGTATTCATTGATGATATCTTTATTTAATCCAGCAGTCGAGAGGAGTATGCTGCAGACTTTGAAGAATAATCTATTATATGCTAAATTTTCAAAATGCGAGTTTTGGTTAAACTCAGTCGCCTTTTTTGGGAATATTGTATCGGCAGAAGGCATAAAGGTGGATCCTAAGAAGATTAAGGTTGTTCAGAATTGGCCTAGACCTACTTCAGTTACATACTGCTCTGACTACGGCGCTAGTATTGGTATTGCCCACAGGTTCATGATCTTATACGGTATATTGTGATGCATCTCACATTGGACTTGGTGTGGTATTAATGCAAGATGGCAGGGTAATTGCATACGCGTCGCGATAATTGAAAGTTCACGAGAAGAATTATCCTATTCATGACTTAGAATTGGCAGCCATTGTTCATGCGCTAAAGATTTGGAGGCATTACCTCTATGGTGTCTCGTGTGAGGTATATACTGATCATCGTAGCCTTCAGTATCTGTTCAAACAAAAAGATCTTAATTTGAGGTAGAGAGTTGGAGTTGTTGAAAGACTATGATATTACCATTTTGTATCACCCTAGAATGGCTAATGTGGTTGACGATACTTTGAGTAGAAAGGTCGTGAGAATGAGCAGCCTTGCTTATATTCCAGTTGGTGAGAGACCGTTAGCTGTAGATGTCCAGACTTTGGGTAATCAATTCGTGAGATTAGATGTTTCAGAACCTAGTCGGGTTCTAAATTGCACAGTCGCTCGGTCTTCTTTATATGAGCACATCAGAGAACGGCAGTATGATGATCCTCATTTACTTGTCCTTAAGGACACTGTGCGGCACGGTAATGCCAAACAAGTTGCTATGAGGGAAGATGGAGTTCTGCGAATACAGGGTCGTATTTGTGTGCCTAATGTGGATGGGCTTCGTGAATTAATTCTGTAAGGGGCCCACAGTTTCAGATATTCTATTTATCCAGGTGCTGCCAAAATGTATCAAGATTTGCAGCAACACTATTGGTGGAGGAGAATGAAGAAGGATATAGTTGCATATGTAGGTCGGTGTCTAAATTGTCAGCAAGTCAAGTATGAGCATCAGAGACCTAGTAGTTTGCTTCAGAAGTTAGAAATTCCTGGGTGGAAGTGAGAGCGTATCACTATGGATTTTGTTGTTGGGCTCCCACAGACTCAGAGAAAATTTGACCCAGTTTGGGTCATTGTGGACAGGTTGACCAAGTTAGCACATTTCATTCCAGTGGCAGTTACCTATTCTTCAGAGCGGTTAGCTGAACTTTACATTCGTGAGATTGTCCGCCTTCACGGTGTGCCCGTGTCTATTATTTCAGATCAAGGTACGTAATTTACCTCACACTTCTGGAGGGTTGTATAGTGTGAATTAGGCACACGAGTTGAGTTGAGTACATTATTTCATTCGCAGACAGACGGACAGTCAGAACGCACTATTAAGATATTAGAAGATATGCTTCGCGCTTGTGTTATAGACTTTGGAGGTTTTTGGGATCAATTCTTGACACTTGCGGAGTTTGCTTATAATAATAGCTACCAGTCGAGCATTCAGATGGCTCTATATGTGGCATTATACGGAAGGCGATGCCGATCGCCAATTGGCAGGTTTGAACCGGGAGAGGCTCAGTTGTTGGGTACCGATTTGGTGCAAGATGCCTTGGATAAGGTCAAGAATATTTAGGATCGACTTCGCACAGCTCAGTCTAGGCAAAAGGGTTATGCCGACCATAAAGTTCGTGATATTGCATTCATGGTTGGAGAAAGAGTATTTCTCCGGATTTCAACTATGAAAGGTGTAATGAGGTTCGGAAAGAAGGGCAAGTTGAGCCCTAGGTATATTGGACCATTTGAAATTCTTGAAAGGATGGGTGAAGTAGCGTACATGCTTGTATTACCACCTAGTTTATCAGCGGTTCATCCGGTGTTCCATGCGTCTTTGCTCCGGAAATATAATGGTGATCCGTCCAATGTGTTATATTTCAGCTCAGTCTAATTGGACAAGGATTTGACGTATGAGGAGGATCTGGTAGCTATTCTAGCCCAGTAGGTCCAACAGCCGAGGTCTAAGAGTTATACTTCAGTTTTGGTGCAATGGAGAGGTCAACCGGTAGAAGCATATACCTGGGAGTCTGAGTCGGACATGCGGAGTAAATATCCACACCTTTTCACCAGCTCAGGTACTTTTTCTAATTCCGTTCGAGGACGAGCATTTGTTTTAGAGGTGGAGAATGTAATGACTCAAAAGGTCATCTTTAAATTTAATAATTAATTATCTATTCTAAGACATCGAAAAGCACTATTCATCATTTCTTGACTTGCGTGCGTAGTCCGTAAATTTTTTCGGAAAGTTTTTATATGAAAAATTGATTAAAATGTGAAATAGAGCCTTAAACTCAACTAAGTTGACTTTGGTCAACATTTTGAGCAAGCGGACTCGGATCAGTGTTTTGACAGTTCCGGTAGGTCCGTATCGTGATTTGGTACTTGGGCGTATGCCCGAAATTTAATTTGGAGGTCCCTAGCTTGAATTATCGCCAGTTGGCGAAAACTAGAAGCCCAAATGCTTAAAGATTTCAAAGTTTGACCACAAATTGACTTTTATTGATATCGGGGTCGGATTCGAGTTTTGAAAATTTTCATAGGTCTTTATGTCATTTATGACTTGCCTGTCGAATTTGGTGAGAAACGAAGTTGATTTGACGTGATTCAGACGATCGATTGTGAAAATAGAAGTTTTAAAGTTTTCTTAAAAATTTCATTTGATTTATTGTCTGATTCATAATTCTAGGTGTTAAATTAGTGTTTTGATCACGTGAGCGAGTTTGTATGAGGTTTTTGGACTTGTGTGCATGTTTGGTTTGGAGCCCCGAGGGCTCGGGTGAGTTTCGGATGGCCTATGGACCATTTGAACTTTGGAACAAAATCTGGTTTTTTAGCTTCTGCTGTCATCTGGTGCATGATGCTTCTCGATCGCGAAGAGGAAATTTTGAGCCTTTAGTTTTACCCTTCGCGTTCGCGAAGATAGGCATGCGATCACGGGCGGTTAGCTCCCAGTGCACCGCGAACGCATAGAGTGGATCGCGTCCACGAAGAAGGAATGAAGGCAGAAGTTGGGCACGACATTTGTGCTACGCGATCGCAAAAGTCAGTATGCGATCGCGTAAGGTTGAGAAAATGTTCTCCGCGTTCGCATGACCATTTACGCGATCGCGTAGAGTTAAAATTCTGGACAACCAAAACATGATTCGCGATCGTAAAGAATTATCCGTGATCGCGAAGAGTAAAATAGATAGGCAGAAATTGTTCTACGCGATCGCGAATGAATTCCCGCGATCGCGATGAGTAAAAACTTGGGAAAATAGAACTTAAGTTCTGGAAATGGTATTTCGTCCCATTTTCCACCATTTTATATTTTAAGCTCGGGTAAGAAGTTTTTGGGGCGATTTTCACGGGGGAACATTGGGGTAAGTGTTCCTTATCCTATATTGACTATATTTCATGATTCCATACTCATTGTTAAAATATATGGGGGGATCGGGTTGCACGCCGCAACAGATTTATTTAAAGTTTATATTGGGGGATCGAGTTGCACACCTTAACAGATTTATATAAAGTTTATATTGGGGGATCGAGTTGCACGCCGCAGCAGATTTATTTAAAGTTTATATTGTTGGAGCGGGTTGCACGCCGCTGTGATGACCCAAAAGGTCATCTTTAAATTTAATAATTAATTCTGTATTCTAAGACCTCGAAAAGTACTATTCATCATTCCTCGACTTGCGTGCGCAGTCCGTAAAATTTTTTGGAAAGTTTTTATATGAAAAATTGATTAAAATGTGAAATAGAGCCTTAAAACTCAATTGAGTTAACTTTGGTCAACATTTTGAGCAAACAGACTCGGATCAGTATTTTGACAGTTCCGGTAGGTCTGTATCATAATTTGGGACTTGGGCATATGCCCGGAATTTAATTTGGAGGTCACTAGCTTAAATTATCGCAAGTTGACGAAAGCTAGAAGCCCAAAGGCTTAAAGATTTCAAAGTTTGACCACAAATTGACTTTTATTGATATTAGAGTCAGATTCGAGTTCTAAAATTTTTTATAGGTCTGTTATGTCATTTATGACTTGTTTGTCGAATTTGGTGAGAAACAGAGTTGATTTGATGTGATTCAGACGATCGGTTATGAAAATAGAAGTTTTAAAATTTTCTTAAAAATTTCATTTGATTTGGTATCCGATTCGTAATTTTAGGTGTTAAATTGGTGTTTTGATCGCGCGAGTAAGTTTGTATGAGATTTTTGGACATATGTGCATGTTTGGTTTGAAGCCCCGATGGCTCGGGTGAGTTTCGGATGGCCTATGGACCATTTGAACTTTGGAAACAAATCTGGTTTTTGAGCTTCTGCTGTCATCTGGTGCATGGTGCTTCTCGATCGCGAAGCCATTTCCGCGATCGCGAAGAGGAAATTTTGAGCCTTGAGTTTTACCCTTAGCGTTCGCGAAGATAGGCATGCGATCGCGGGCGGTTAGCTCCCAGTGCACCGCGAACGCGTAGAGTGGATCGCGTCCACGAAGAAGGAATGAAGGCAGAAGCTGGGCACACTATTTGTGCTACGCGATCGCGTAAGGTTGAGAAAATGTTCTCCGTGTTCGCATGACCATTTACGTGATCGCGTAGAGTTAAAATTTTGGACAATTAAAACATGATTCGCGATCGCAAAGCATTATCCGCTATCGCGAAGAGTAAAATGGATAGGCAGAAATTGTTCTACGCGATCGCGAATGAATTCACGCGACCGCAATGAGTAAAAATCTGGGCAAACAGAACTTATGTTCTGGAAATGGGATTTCGTCCCATTTTCCACCATTTTTGATTTTGAGCTCGGGTAAGAAGTTTATTCGGCAATTTTCACGGGAAAATATTGGGGTAAATATTCCTTATCCTATATTGATTATATTTCATGATTCTATACTCTTTATATTATTAGTCCGTGAATTTATGGAAGAAAAATCAGATTTTTATAAAATCTTCCAAAAATGTAAAATGAAGATTTGAAAGCCAATCTGATGTCGGAATTCGATAATTTTTATATGGTTGAACTCGTATCGGAAAGTGTGTTCGGATTTCGTATTTTTTTTGGGATTCGAGACGTGGGTCCCACTGTTGATTTTTTTAATAAATTTCAAATTTTAATCCGGAAAAACAAAATTAGTAAATTCATATGAAATTAATTCTACGATTTGTATTGAATATATTGAATTGTTTATGACTAGATTTGAGGATTTCGGACACTAATTCGCGAGGCAAGGGTGTATTGAAAACTTGAATTTGGTTGCGAAGCGAGGTAAGTGTCATGGTTAACCTTGACTTGAGGGAATAGAACCCTTGAATTATTTGCTATGTAAATTTCATGTGCAAAGATGTATATGCAAGGTGACGAGTGCCTATACTTTGACAAAGTTATTTAAAGTTTATACTGGGGGATCGGGTTGCACGCCGCAACAGATTTATTTAAAGTTTATATTGTTAGAGCGGGTTGCACGCCGCAACGAAAATTTATTGAGGAATTATATTGTTGGGGCGGGTTGCACGCCGCAACAGAAGTTGATTGAAATAATAATTAGTTATGATTGTCGAGTTGACTTCAACTGTTAAATTTAGTTACCTGATTTATTTCTATTATTGTTGTTATTATTATTATTGCGTACAGGTTAATCTAAATGACATGCCTTAACCTCGTCACTACTTCGTCAATGTTAGGCTTTGCACTTAGCAGTACATGGGGTCGGTTGTTCTGATACTAGACTCTGCACTTCTTGTACAGATTTTGGAATTGGTCTCGACGGCGTACTGTAGATTTGCCCGGATATAACTACCAGTGGAGACTTGAGGTATAACTGCACAGCATTCGCAGTTCTGAAGTCCCCTTGTATCTTATCTCAGCTGTGTATTATATTTCAAACAGCTTGAATTTTATTCAGATCTTTATTTGTATTATTCTAGAAGCTCGTGCACTTGTGACTCCAAATTCTGGGATGGTATTTAGATATCGTGTCTATTATGGATTATTCACTTTATTTCAGACTTTATTTCCTCATTTGTTTTCTTTGTTATTAATTAATTTAAAATTGTTTTAAAATGACTAATTATATTCTAACATTGGCTTGCCTAGCAAGTGAAATGTTAGGCGCCATCACTGTCCCGAAGGTGGGAATTTCGGGTCGTGACAGCCGCAATGGAAACAAGTTGAGGGATTAAGACTGCTGAATTGACTTCAATTATTGATATTATTTACCGGTCTTACTACTATTCATGTTGTTGTTATTATTATTATTATTATTATTATTATTATTATTATTATTATTATTATTATTATTATTATTATTATTATTATTATTATTATTATTATTATTATTATTATTGTGTAAAGGTTAATGTAAGCGACCTGCCTTAGCCTCGTCACTACTTCGTCGAGGTTAGGCTCGGCACTTATAGAGTACATAGGGTCGGTTTTACTCATACTACACTCTGCACTTCTTGTGCAGATTTCTGAGTTAGTCCCAGTGGCGTACCATAGACTTGCTCGGATTTCAGCTACCCAGAGGAGACTTGAGGTATAACTGCACATCGTCCGCAGTTCTGAAGTCCCCGTCTACTTTATTTTAGCTGTGTGTTTTCTTTCAGACAATTTTATTTTATTCAGACCCTTATTTGTATTATTCTAAAAGCTCGTGCACTTGTGACTCCAGTTCTGGGATGGTATTTAGATATAGCGTTTATTATGAATTATTCACTTTAGTTCAGACTTTATTTTCGCATTTGTTTCTTTGTTATTAATTAATTGAAAATTTGTGTTAAAATGGCTAATTATATTCTAACGTGCTTGCTTAGCAAGTGAAATATTAGGCACCATCACGGTCCCGAAGGTGGGAATTTCGGGTTGTGACAAGTTGGTATTAGAGCACTAGGTTACATAGGTCTTACGAGTCACGAGCGAACTTAGTAGAGTGTGAAGGATCGGTACAGAGACATTTGTACTTATCTTTAAGAGGCTATAAAGTTTAGGAACAACATCATTTCTTTCTTATTCTGTCATGCGATCTTATTCTATCATCGATAATTGAACCATTCTATTCTTATTTTCTCGCAGATGGCGAGAACACGTAATACACCTACCGATGGACAGGGACCAGAGCCCCCGGTGGCAACTATGGCCAGGGGTAGAGGTCGAGGCCGAGGTCGTGCTAGAGGCCGAGGCAGGGGTAGAACTCAGTCTAGAGCTCGAGAAGCAACACTTGTTGTAGAACCTCAGGTGGATCTTTAGGAGGAGGTTCCAGTTTAGACTGTACCGGTTGAACCAGTTCAAGTTCCGAAAGGGTTCATAGCTACTCTAGTACTTCAGAACGCTTTAGTCTATTTGGTGAGCCTAATAGAGGGTGTGGCCCATAATGGTACATTTCCAGTGGCACGAACCGTCTCACAGGCTGGGGGAGGAGCACAAACTCCCACTACTCCAGCTCCGGAGCACATGGCTCCCCAGTATCAGGCTCCAGCATCCCTGCCAGTTGGGATAGTTCAGCCAATTGTTGCGGCACAGGCCAGTGATAGGCCCGCCATGTCTTCTGAGGAATTATTGAGGTTGGAAAAGTTTACGAAGCTCTTTCCAGTCCACTTCAGTGGTACACCTTCTGAGGACCCACAGGATTATCCAGATTGATTCCATGAGGTGTTGCATAACATGGGTATATTTGAGACCAATGGGGTTCATTTTGCTGTATTTTAGATGACGGGTTCCGCCAAGAGGTGGTAGAGAGATTATACATTGACCAGACCAGTTGGATCGCCTGCATTGACGTGGGAATAGTTCTCACGGTGATTTCTAGAGAAGTTCCTCCATATCACATTGAGAGAGGATTACCGCACGCAATTTGAGCATCTACATCATGGCAGTATGCCTGTTACTCAGTATGAGTCTCATCTTGTGGATTTAGCTCATCATGCTCTCCTTTTACTACCTACTGAGGGAGAGAGAGTGAGGAGGTTTATTGAGGGACTCACTCACCCTATCAGGCTTCAGATGGCCAAGGAGACCGGAAGTGAGATTTCATTTCAGGCGGCTGCTAATGTTGCGAGGAGGATCGAGATGGTTCTTGCATAGGAGAGAGGGCAGGGGTCTAATAAGAGGCCTCGTCAGTTCGGTGGGTTCAGTGGTGCCTCGTCTGGAGGCAGGGGTAATTTTGGTAGGGGTCATCCTCCAAGGCCATTTCATTCAGCACTTCAGGCTTCTCACAATGCTTCAGGGAGTCACGATCCTATTATGCCTTACTCTGGGCAGCTAGTATTTAGTGCACATTCAGCTCATATCAGTACACCATCACTCCAGATTCACTATAATGATTATCCGTCCCGTTCGGGTCAGCTTCAATTTCAACAGCCAGGGCATCAGGATGGGTGTTATGAGTATGGGAACATTGGTCACATTAGGAGGTATTGCCCTAGGTTGTCGAGTAATAGATCTCGGCAGGATTCTCGTGCCATCATACCGGCACCGGTTGCTTCACCGCTTGCTCATCCAGCTAGAGGTAGGGGTCAGGCAGCTAGAGGTGGAGGTCAGGCCGTTAGAGGTGGAGGCCAACCAGTTAGAGGCCGTCCCAGAGATGCAGTTCAGAGTGGTGGAGCCTAACCCCGATTTTATGTTTTTCCATCTAGGCCTGAGGCCGAGTCATCTGATGCTATAATCACTGGTATTATTCCAGTTTGCCATAGAGATGTTTCAGTTCTATTTGATCCAGGATCTACTTATTACTATGTGTCCTCCTATTTTGCTTCATATTTGGTTGTGACTCGTGATTCTCTTAGTGCTTCTGCGTGTGTATCTACACCGGTGGGAGACTCTATTATAGTAGACCATGTCTATCGGTTATGTGTGGTTACTATTGGTAGTCTTGTGACTAGTGTGGATCTTCTACTTCTTGATATGGTAGATTTTGATGTCATCTTGGGTTTGGATTGGCTGTCACCTTATCATGCTATATTGGATTGTCATGACAAGACGGTGACCCTAGCCATGCTGGGGTTACCTCAAATAGAGTGGAAAGGAACTCCTGGTCATTCAACCAGCAGGGTTATTTCTTATATGAAGGCTCGGCATATGGTCGAGAAAGGGTGTCTAGCCTATTTGGCTTACATTCGCGATCCCAATGCGGATGTTCCTTCTATGGACTCAGTACTAGTTGTTCGTGAATTTCCAGAAGTATTCCCTGTAGATTTGTTGGGGATGCCACCCGATAGAGATATTGATTTCTGTATTGATTTAGCTCTGGGCACACAGCCCATTTCTATCCCACCATACCATATGGCCCCGCCAGAATTGAAAGAATTGAAGGAGCAATTACAATACTTTCTTGATCTGGGATTTATTAGACCCAGTGTCTCGCCCTGGGGTGGTACTATTTGTAAAGAATAAAGATGGCTCAATGCAGATTTGTATAGATTATCGGTAGTTGAACAAGGCTACTATCAAGAACAATTATCCGCTGCCAAGAATTGATGACTTATTCGATCAGTTTTAGGGTGCCAAGTTATTTTCAAAGATCGACTTGAGGTTTGGTTACCATCAGTTGAAGATTAGGGCATCTAATGTCCCTAAGATAGCTTTTCGGACTCGGTATGGGCATTACGAATTCCTAGTGATGTTATTTGGGTTGACAAATGCCACAGTAGCATTTATGGATTTGATGAATCGGGTGTTCAAGCCCTACTTGGATTCTTTTGTGGTTGTATTCATTGATGATATCTTGATTTACTCCAGCAGTCGAGAGGAGCATGAGCAACATCTTCGGAGTATGCTTCAGACTTTGAAGAATAATCAGTTATATGCTAAATTTTCAAAATGTGAGTTTTGGTTAAACTCAGTTGCCTTCTTGGGGCATGTTGTATCGGCAGAAGGCATAAAAATGGATCCTAAGAAGATTGAGGCTGTTCAGAACTGGCCTAGACCTACTTTAGTTACAGATAACCGGAGTTTTCTGGGTTTGGCAAGTTATTATCGTCGGTTCGTGGAGGGGTTTTCATCTATAGCAAGCCCATTGACCAGACTGAACTAGAAAGATGTTCCATTCGGATGGTCAGACGGGTGTAAGTTGAGCTTTTAGAAGCTCAAGACTGCTTTGACTACGATGCCTGTGTTGGTATTACCCACAGGTTCAGGATTTTATACGGTGTATTGTGATGCATCTCGCACTGGGCTTGGTGCAATATTGATGCAAGATGGCATGGTTATTGCATATGCGTCACGACAGTTGAAAGTTCACGAGAAGAATTATCATGTTCATGACTTAGAATTGGCAGTCATTGTTCATGTGCTGAAGATTTGGAGGCATTACTTTTACGGTGTCTCGTGTGAGGTATTTACTGATCATCGTAGCCTTCAATATCTGTTCAAACAAAAAGATCTTAATTTGAGGTAGAGAAGATGGTTGGAGTTATTGAAAGACTATAATATCACCATTTTGTATCACCTAGGAGAGGCTAATGTGGTGGCCGATGCTTTGAGTAGAAATGTTGTGAGTATGGGCAACCTTGCTTATATTCTAGTTGGTGAGAGACCGTTAGTTGTAGATGTCCAGACTTTGGCTAATCGGTTCATGAGGTTAGATGTTTTAGAACCCAGTCGGGTTTTAGCTTGCACAGTCGCTCGGTCTTCTTTATATGAACATATCAGAGAGCGGCAGTATGATGATCCTCATTTACTTGTCCTTAAGGACACGATGCAGCACGGTAATGCCAAACAGATTGTTGTGGGAGAAGATGGAGTTCTGCGAATGCAGGGTCGTATTTGTGTGCCTAATGTTAACGGGCTTCGTGAATTAATTCTTGAAGAGGCACACAGTTCCAGGTATTCTATTCATCCAGGTGCCGCCAAAATGTATCAAGATTTACCGCAACATTATTGGTAGAGGAGAATGAAGAAGGATATAGTTGCATATGTAGCTCTGTGTATAAATTGTCAGCAAGTCAAGTACAAGCATCAAAGACCTTTGGTTTGCTTAAGAAGTTAGAAATTATTAAGTGAAAGTGGGAGCGTATCACTATGAATTTTGTTGTTGGGCTCCCACGGACTCAGAGTAAATTTGACGCAGTTTGGGTCATTGTGGACAGGTTGACCAAGTCAACACATTTCATTCCAGTGGCGGTTACCTATTCTTCAAAGCGGTTAGCTGAAATTTACATTCGTGAGATTGTCCGCCTTCACGGTATGCCCGTGTCTATTATTTCAGATCGAGGTACGCAGTTTACCTCACACTTCTGGAGGGCTGTACAACATGAGTTAGGCACGCAGGTAGAGTTGAGTATAACATTTCATCCACAGACAGACAAGCAGTCAGAGCGCACTATTCAGATATTGGAAGATATGCTTCGCGCTTGTGTTATAGACTTGGAGGTTCTTGGGATCAGTTCTTGTCACTTGCGGAGTTTGCTTATAATAATAGCTACCAGTCGAGCATTCAGATAGCTCCATATGAGGCATTATACGGAAGGCGATGCCGATCGCTAGCTAGCTTGTTTGAACCGGGAGAGGCTCCGTTGTTGGGTTTCCAATTTGGTACAGGATGCCTTGGATAACGTCAAAATTATTCAGGATCGACTTCGCACAGCTCAGTCTAGGCAAAAGAGTTATGCCGGCCGTAAAGTTCGTGATATTGCATTCATGGTTGGAGAAAGAGTATTGTTCCGGGTTTCACCTATGAAAGGTGTAATGAGGTTCGGAAAGAAGGGCAAGTTGAGCCCTGGTATATAGGACCCTTCAAAAATCTTGAAAGGATGCACGAAGTAGCCTACATGCATGCATTACCACCTAGTTTATCAGCGGTTCATCCGGTGTTCCATGTGTCTATGCTCCAAAAATATTATGATGATACGTCCCATGTATTAAATTTCAGCTTAGTCCAATTGGACAAAAATTTGACTTATGAAGAGGAGCCGGTAGCTATTCTAGCCCGACAGGTCCGACAGTTGAGGTCTAAGAGTTATTCTTTAGTTCGAGTACAATGGAGAGGTCAGCCGGTAGAAGCATCTACTTGGGAGTCCGAGTCGGACATGTGGAGTAAATATCCACACCTTTTCACCAGCTCAGGTACTTTTTCTAATTCCGTTCGAGGACGAAAATTTGTTTTAGAGGTGGAGAATGTGATGACCCAAAAGGTCATCTTTAAATTTAATAATTATTTCTGTATTCTAAGACCTCAAAAAGAACTATTCATCATTCCTCGACTTGCGTACGCAGTCCGTATAATTTTTTGAAAACTTTTTATATGAAAAATTTATTAACATGTGAAATAGAGTCTTAAAACTCAATTAAATTGACTTTGGTCAATAATTTTAGCAAACGGACCCGGATAAGTGTCTCGTGATTTGGGATTTGGGCGTATGCCCGAAATTTAATTTGGAGGTCCCTAGCTCAAGTTATGACCATTTAACGGAAACAAAAAATTTAAAGGCTAAAGATTTCCAAGTTTGACCACAGAGTTGACTTTTTGATATCGGGGTCGGAATCCGATTCCGGAAATTAGAATAGGTCTGTTATGTCATTTATGACTTGTGTGCAAAATTTGAAGTCAGGCGAAGAGGAACTAGAGGCAGGCGAAATTTACTCTTCGCGTTCGTGAAGGCGTAAAGGACAGTGTACATCGCGAACGCGTGGGAGCGTTCGCGTTCGCGTAGACGGGCAAGGCCTGGCCGGGCACTAGGCGATAAGGCTTCGCGTTCGCGTAGGGGAGACCACGTTCGCGAAGGCGAAGTTTGGCAAGGCATCGCGTTCGCAAGACTGCCCTCGCGTTCGTGAAGAAGAAATTGCTGGACAGCAGAATTTATGTTCTGGAAATGGGATTTCGTCCCATTTTTTATTTTTCAAGATTTTGAGCTCGGGTAAGGCGAGTTTTGGGCGATTTTCACGGGAAAATATTGGGGTAAGTGTTCCTTATCCTAAATTGATTATATTTCATGATTCCATACTCATTTACTTCATGAATCCGTGAATTTATGGAAAAAAAATTAGATTTTTATAAAATCTTCCAAAAATATAAAATTAAGATTTGAAAGCCAATCCGATGTCGGAATTCGATAATTTTTGTATGGTTGAACTCGTATTGGAATGAGTGTTCGGATTTTATGAGTTTTTTCGGGATTCGAGACATGGGTCCCACTGTTAATTTTTAAAATAAATTTCGGATTTTAATCCGAAAAATTAGTAAATTCATATGGAATCAATTTTTACAATTTGTATTGAGTATATTGAATTGTTTATGACTAGATTTGAGAATTTCTGACACGAATTCGCGAGAAAAAGATTTATTGGAATCTTGAGTTGGTTGCAAATCGAGGTAAGTGTCGTGGTTAACCTTGACTTGAGGGAATAGAACCCTTGAATTATTTGCTATGTGAATTTCATGTGTAACGATTTATAGGCAAGGTGACGAGTTCCTATACTTTATCAAATTAATTGTTTGCTTAATTATTTAAACATCTTAAATTATTTTAAGACACGAATTAATTGATATAATAATTGTTTCTCTCCTATTCCTTGTTAAATATCATTTCTTGAATTCCTACAATAATTGTTACATGCGTATTTAATTGATGTGTCTTAATTGGTACTTGACAATTAGCATATTAAAAATTAAACTGCCTATTTATTTAAACTGACATTTGGGGGATCGGGTTGCACACCGCAACAGATTTATTTAAAGTTTATATTGGGGGATCGGGTTGCACGCCACAACAGATTTAGATTTATTTAAAGTGTATATTGGGGGATCGGGTTGCACGCCGCAATAGATTTATTTAAAGTTTATATTGTTAGAGCGGGTTGCACGCCGCAATGGAAATAAGTTGAGGGATTAAGACTGCTGAATTGACTTCAATTATTGATATTATTTACCGGTCTTACTACTATTCTTGTTATTATTATTATTATTATTATTATTATTATTATTATTATTATTATTATTATTATTATTATTATTATTATTATTATTATTATTATTATTCTTGTTATTATTATTATTATTATTATTATTATTATTATTATTATTATTATTATTATTATTATTATTGTGTAGAGGTTAATGTAAGCGACCTGCCTTAGCCTCGTCACTACTTCGTCGAGGTTAGGCTCGGCACTTAAAGAGTACATGGGGTCGGTTGTACTCATACTACACTCTGCACTTCTTGTGCAGATTTCGGAGTTGGTCCCAGCGGCGTACCATAGACTGGATCGGATTTCAGCTGCCTAGAGGAGACTTGAGGTATAACTGCACATCGTCCGCAATTCTGAAGTCCCAGTCTCTTTATTTTAGCTGTGTGTTTTCTTTCAGACAACTTTATTTTATTCAGACTCTTATTTGTATTATTCTAGAAGTTCGTGCACTTGTGACTCCAGTTCTGGGATGGTATTTAGATATCGCGTTTATTATGGATTATTCACTTTAGTTCAGACTTTATTTCCGTATTTATTTCTTTGTTATTAGTTAATTTAAAATTTGTGTTAAAATGGCTAATTATATTCTAACGTTGGCTTGCCTAACAAGTAAAATATTATGCGTCATCACGATTTCGAATGTGAAAATTCCGGGTCGTGACACATGCCAAAAATTCATTTCTTATGTTGGTGTTAGAGTCTGACCCATCAAATTATTCTTGGGCATAGTATAAAATTCAGAACTCAAACTCGATTCAATTAGTAAATGAATTAAGCTAATTAATCAGAAGTTTGACCGAGTTAAAGATTTAAAGATTTTTACTTTTAGTAACAAAATACTTTTTCAAAGATCCCATGTGCTTAACTTGTCATAACTTAAGAAATTATTCATAACATATTGACTTTTTAAACGATATAAGTGAACAACTCAATTTACTACGATAGAAATATCATAACAAGATAAAGTTTAGTATTACCTACCTATAATGTCCTTTTAAATTGACTAGACTCACTAAATATTTACTACTATAAACCATTGAGTCAACCGAGTTTGTACCTTATTTTACTTTTCAATTTTTAGTGTTTCTATTGCATGGCAGCATGGGAAAGACAGGACAAAGGATACAATGAATATTGAATCCACATCTATTATGAGGGAACAGTGTGAATCAAACTCACAGCAATAGGAAGTTTAGATCGAATAAAAGTTATGTTGGGATTAGTTATTTCGATATTATTTTTTATTGACTGTTTGATATGTTGTATTAATTTTGAGATTTTCAATTTTACTGTTTTATTCTAGGATAATTTATTCTGGAATTACTATTTCACCCTATGGCAGATATAAGTTATCCAATACTATTTTTAATTCTGGGATGACTTATCCCAGGATTAGTAACCAAACAAGGGTTAAGACTATTGGGTGTGTGTGAGCAAAGTCCCACATAAGAAGTAGAAAAGAAAAATAAGCTGCTTCTAAGGGGTTTGATACTCTTAATGGTGTGAGGCCTTAAGGGAAAAATCGTGCGGTTTGGCCAAAGCGGAGAATATCACACCATATTAAGAGTATCTTTGGGCCGTTTTAGCCTAACAATTGGTATCAGAGCTAACAATTTCGCGAGACTACGAAGATGGTAGAGTATGGCGTGGGGGGCCGACTTAGTGTCTTTGCCTCTCTACGGGGTTTACAACCTTTATCCGTAGCTTTGAAGACGCATACACAACCTTTGGGCTTTGGTAACTATAAATACTCAAGATCATGTGGGTGACACACAGTTAATCTCCAAATTAGCCCATAAATAGTGATGAGTCGTGTGGAACTTGGTTCAGGGGAGGAATTGTTGGGTGTGTGTGAACAAAGTCTTAGATGAGAAGTAGAAAAGAAAAATAAGTTACTTATTAGGAGTTGGATACTCCTAGAGCCCGTTTGGATTGACTTAATTTAAGTAGCTTTTAAGCACCACGTGCTGAAAAATACTTTTTAAGTGATAGAGCCAGTTTCATAAATAAGTAATTACGTGTTTGGATAAAAGTGATAAAGTTGAAAATAAGTTATCGATATGTTTGACTTTCTTCTATTAAAACGACGTAGATATCCTTAAATATGTTAAACACTATAAAAGAATTGATTACTAATAATTTTATTCTAAATTAATTCACTTTCAGTTTAAATTAATTACCTAAAATAATTAATTCACCGTGAGATAAACATTTCAGTTTCCAATTCAAAAGAAATCAAAAAAGAAAATGCTACATTTGTACGGTAGTTGACCAACATTTAGCAATTATGATTTCTGCCATTAGTAGCTGAATTACATTGATCGCATATGTTGAAATTCAGTCATCTCTGCACATCTAACGTTCAGACATTAAAAAAGAGAAAGAAATCCAAAATAACAAAGAAGAAAGGAGAAAAGCTATCCTGATAGGAAAAAAAAATCGAACTTCAAAAATTTGCAACGAAGGAGATGAGCAACGAAAGACAGACATGGAGAAGAAGAGATGAAGGAGAAGCTGAAGAAAGAATAACCGAGAAGAAATCAGTAGAAATTAGGGCTTGTGTGTGAAGGATACATTTAGAATTTACTTAAAAGCTCATCCAAACAGGCTCTTAATGGTGTGGGGCTTTTAAGGGAAAACCATGCGGGCTTGATTCAAAACGGATAATATCACACTATGTTATGAGTATTTTTAAGTCGTTTTAACCTAACAAAGGCGGTACTAAATACTTATCTCAGAATTATTTTGCTTATTTATCGTACCAAACGACCCCTTAAAGTATATACTTGGATTGTAATAGCGCTTTTACTAAGACGCACCAATTTTAACTTGCATCTTTCACTGAATCAAAAGATTTCCAAACTGAGTCGAGGTAACTCGTTCTAGCTCTGCCAAATTGACTCTAGTTTTATAACAAAGAATTAAATCATCAAAATTGGTAATTGAGATATGAGATATAGGCAACTCTGAATATGACCACATGGTCTGTAGCTTAGATGTAAGAAGTAATTATCGTTAGGCAAGTTGTCTGCTTTAATATTATTGTTAGTACCACTCACCAGAATCAGTTAATGACCTAACCTACCAAATTTTGCTTTTATTACGCATTTTGATGTTGACTTATTACCTAAACGGCGAAATTTCTGCTTCATATGTAACACTCATTATTACGACCACTATTAAAGTAAAAATTCCTATTTCACCATAGCCAGGCCATTAGGAAAAAAATAGTAAGGTGAAAGAGTTGGTTTAAGAGATTAGAGAAACGACTAATTTGCAACAATTTGACTACAACTTCACTTTTAAGCGAATAATTAACTCTTTATCCTTACTTTCACTATTGCCAAACAACTGTTATGGTCATTGTTCAATTCTTTTTTAAGAAACAAAAATAAAAATCTTTCCAATCCAACACCTCAACACGCCGTTGCCACAATGTTTATTTCAGCTAGCTTGACTCTCTGACACAATATTTATTTTAGCTTGACCTTCAAATATTTGACTTATGAGTCATGACTCATTTCTACATAAATCTTCAGGCTACATAGATGTACCAGAAAAAGACAAGACTTACCAATAATTAGCCATTTTAGTCGTGCTATCAATAATAGCCAAAAACTTTACTAATGATATACAACATTAAAAAAAAAAACTAGGCAAAAAAAGATTTTTTTGAATGGGTATTGTTAGAATTCACCGAAAACACATAGATTGGGCAATATACAAACTTTGAGGAAGACTAAAGGTGAATTGGACTAGTTTGGAGTCAAAATTCGTTTACCAATGATATACAATATTAAAAAAAAAAGGCAAATCAATGAGTATGGATGAAATTCATTGAGAACAAATAGATTAGGCAATAAATAAAATTTAAGATTAGAGATAATTTGGACTGATTTGGTATCAAAATTTATAGTTAATTTCGAGTTTGAAAAGATCATCTACGACACATATATTAAACATGGTATCATACATGTATCTTAGATACATTTATACTTGGATAAACAAGAGATATATTAGCTTGCATATTGAAATGCTATTAGCCATATTTGAATTAAAGCTCTTTTATGCAAGAGCAGAATGAAATAACCTACAAATTGTAATCTACAAGTAAAGAGCATCCTAGAGTAAAAATGGGAGAGCGAAGAGAAACTGACATTAATTGAAAACTTTTTGGATTATAATGACATTTGGGCCATTTTTGGGTAGATATTTGTTTTGGGTTAGTTTTGGTTGAAATTGTTTATGGAATGACAGTTTTCTATTTTCTTTATTCAATTGACCACTATATATGTAGGAATTCTCTTTCAAATTAACTAAAACAGAGCTAAGGAATCTTGCCACGCTTCCTTATTGACAACTACACATTTTAGAGAAATTTCAGATACATGGATCACAATGACTCCTCAACTAAATCATCATTTTCTACCCACAACCTAACCTAACCATTATTGTTTATTCAAGATCAAGAAAAAACTCCTAGCAACTCTCAACAATTCTCACCTTCCTCTTTGATCTTCAATGGCCGTGAAACCAAGAAAGCTATTTCCAACTTCAAACCAAACAGCAGATTGTCACGATGTTTGTGACTCAACATGTCCTTATGGCTGCTATCCATACCCTGATACGGACTATTACATGCCACCACCAGCACTACTACAGCCACAACCGGCGCCTCAATCGAGTAACAAAAATGTTCAAAACATTTCACCTTATATAATCATCTCCGTCGCGCTGCTAGCTAGCTTGTTCCTACTTCTCAGCTACTACATAATCGTCGTGAGGAATTGCACGAATTGGAGCCGTAGGAGACACTCGCGAACGCAATCAGAAGGCGTTAGCGAAGAGTTCTTGGATGAAAATCGAGGTCCGGTTATTGATTATCCCATTTGGTACATCAACACTGTAGGTCTTCAGCCTGCAGTTATTAATTTGATCACAATTTTCAAGTACAAAAGGGGAAATGGTTTGATTGATGGAACAGAGTGCTCTGTTTGTTTAAATGAATTCCAAGATGATGATTCTCTTAGGTTGTTACCAAAATGTAACCATGCCTTTCACATCCATTGTATCGATACATGGCTTAGATCACACACAAATTGTCCTTTGTGTCGCGCTGCTATCATCTCCAACACTGCAACTGCTCCACTGGGATCAATCGTCCCAATTTCGAGTACTAATATGAATTCCAGCGAAGATAATGGTTCGCAGAGAGAAGTAATTGTAGAAGTGAACAACAACAATCATTCCAGAGATGGGGAATTTCAAGAAAATGCGAGGAGAGTTAGTCGTGAACAAGATGAATTCCAAGAGATTGAACGTCCTGAAACTTCGAAAAAAGAAGTGAACTTGAATAGGGGTGATAAAGATGTGGAAGTACAACCAATGAGGAGGTCTGCTTCTATGGATTCTTCAATTTCTACAACCATAGGACTACAAATGGGTGTAGGTGAAAAAAGCTGTGTTGAGACGACAACAAATGAGGAAATAGGTTCAAATTCAAGAATGAAAAGGGTGATGGAGAGTGCTTCTTCAATGAAGAGATCATTGTCTTATGGTGGGAGGTCATTTTTCTCGAAACAACATCGAAATCCAAGTTCAGTACTTCCATTATGAAAAGGAGCTGGTATAAAATTTCTGAGAACGAAAACATTGTTGTTCTCTAAATTATGTGTCCAAAAGAAAGGTTCAAGATCCTGAATCATGACATAACAGTAAGAGAAATGGGGATTTATGGTAGTTTTAAGTCTGAAATCTAACTGACATACACTCGTTGTACAGGTAGCTTAGTTCATAAATGAGTTACAGTCTTAACTTCTACTACCTCAAGATCATCTGTAACGTGTTGTGCGCCAAATTATAAGTATAATTCCTTATACATGAAGGATGATGACCAAGTAAAATCTAGTCGTGGAAATGCTCTTTAGCGAATATGCAACGTAAAACTCTGCATAATATAAACCCAATGTGGTCCAACACTTTTCAGAAACCAACAGGAGCTTAGTGCACAGCCTTTTTAAAGTCAATCCACATGTTTCAAAGTAATAAAATGCTTTGATTGGCGATTCTCAGTGCAGTGAAAAAATGATGATGCTTTTAGCTGTCGCAGTAAGTCCTGAATTTGATACAAAGTTTTCAGAGAATGAAAGCTTATTACTTAGATTATAAGATTCATAGATATCCTTGAACTCAAAGAAATGTAGACTCAAAATTCTCAGTGCCTTATAGGAAACTAAGAGTATTTTTACTTGGATTGAGAATAGGGGCAAAGGGGAAACTTTCATGCCTGATTTTAATTAAATTTTTGAAATACAATAAAGTTGGGATTGGCCTTGAAACTCGTTCTGACAAGATAACCTCTAAACATTCTCAGGTGATCATGAAAGACTAAAATCCAACTTTTTTGAATCTATCAAATCGGAGTAAAGCGCTGGGATTCAATTTAATTACTTTTGAGAAATATAATGCATGTTAATTCATAAAATCATCTTAAAATACAACAATTTCAAGATTAAGAGTAAAGCTCGGTTGGAAGCTCTCTCTTTCACGTTCCTCCTATCTTAGGTTAAGAAAACATGCACGACGAATTCATACAAGCAAACATAATTTTAAATATTACCCGTACAATTTAAATAGCAAAATTCTACCATTCCAAAGTGAGGAACTTTTGCTAAAAAAAAGTAAACATTTTCTCCAATAGTTAGTAGCTAAAATAATTAACATTTGATTCACGAAAAAGACTAATTTGGCTAATTCATCGATTTTGGAACGCTCGGTCTAATTTACAAAAAACAAAATTAAAAAAAAAATCGAATCATAGCTAATAAAATACCCCTTATTCTTCACTACAACTTAATTGAACGAAGGTAACAACATGATACTTTACCAATTTTTGATATATTAGAAAAAAATATTATATAATATCTTGTCTCCGAGCAATGAAATTACATTTTAAAAAAAAAAAAACTGAAATTCAGAGATAGAGTCAATTTTTTTCTTTTAAAATTTTCTTCCTTTGCAGAGGAAGTCTCAAAACGAAGTTAGATACAGTCAGACCTCTCTATAACAACATCCCTATATAACAACACTTCTCTATAAAAGCCAAGCTTTTTCGGAACCGATTTTTATGTTATGTTATAATATATGTTCTCTATAACAACACTTCGCTATAACATTCCAAAATATTCAGAACAAACGAGATTATTATAAAGAGATTTTAATGTAAATATAAACTAAGCCCCAAGGCAGTTGGTAGCCAATTTTTTAATACCCCAGAAGGAGTATAGATATTTCACAAAGAGAGAGAGTCAAGAAAATAAAAAACAATAATATCATAGGTTGTGGATATGGCAAGTTTATGGACCTTTTGATATTGCCCTTCAAACAACTTGAAATAAATAAAAAAGACACGATTCATTAGAAGCCCTAACTACAGGAATAAATAACCATTTACTTTGTCAATTGGTTAAGGAACACCTAACTAAGAGAATCTCTTTAGCTGGCACTCTCCCGTTCACTTTTAATTGTTTATTTTTGACTTTGCAATCTCTTTAAAAAAAATAAACAAAGCATATATTTTACAGTTTTACTCATAATAATGATAACATTTCAAAAAGTTTTGAAAAATGATTTGGGGAATGAGTAGTTAATGATAAGGGTAAAATATGAGAAAAAGTTTATCTTTTTCTTGCTTTGCTAAAAATTGAACAAGTAAAAGTAAAAATATATTTTTAGTATAGTGAACAAGTAAAAGCGAATGGAGAGAATACTTGGTAAGATTTTTTTTTATTCCTCCACGTAATAGCAGTTAATCATTTCGGCAAAAACAAGTAGTAATAATTAATAGTGATTCAATTATAAAACAAAAATAATGCATCTATCTTTTTCCAAATGTGCTTTTGCTGGTTAGAAAATAGCCACACAGCTCTCTCTCTCTCTCCCTCCCCCCCTCCCTCTCCACCACCTAGGATGTACAAAGAAAAACAACAAATCGCACCAAATCGATAATTCAAGTCAAACCGGAAAACACAACTCGATTATGATTTGGTTTGGTGTTAGAAAATAATTCGATTATAATTGATTTGGTTTTGTTTTAACTAAAAAAAGTCAAATCAAAACCAAACCAAACCAACACGGCATTACATGTATATAAATTTTAAAAATATTTTATACATAAATATAATTATTGTAATATAATTTGTAATTATTTAATAAATATTTGCATAGTTCTCTCTTTTAATGTATTATTTCAAGCTTGGACTTAGAATTTTTGAATGGTCAAATATGTTTTACAGCCTTTAAAAGTTAGTAACTCAAATAAAGCCCAAAGCAAAATCAAATCAATACTAATGCTAAAAAAAAATTCAATTCAATACTAGGAATGACAATAGTATTAGATATTTTTTTTTAGTTTTGCATTAGTTTAGCTAGTGAAAATGCATAACTTTATTTATTATTACTTAGTCATGTTATTAATACTTAGTACTTATTAGTCGTACTTATTTTAGCATGACTTAGTACTTTTGAATTATGTTTATTTTCATCATGATTTATTAATTAGCAATGTTTATTTTTATTATGGCTTATTAATTAGCAATGCTTATTTTATGCGGCTTGTTGAGTATTTTTTAATATAATATCATGACTCATCTCACATTATTTTGTATTATTTTCTTGGATAACATCTTATATAGTTTTATCCTACTAGGACCTAAAAAAATATTAGAGCACAAGTTATATATCTTATGCTATGAAGAGTTTACCGGAAGAAATCAGAAAAACCCGAGAAAAATCCAAAATGAAAAATCCGATTTTTGTTGGTTTGGTTTGATTAATAAATTTTAAAATCCGAAACAATTGATTTATTTGGTAATTAAAAAGTCCGAACCAACCCGACGTATGTACACCCTGCTACCATCCAAAGTATTTCGATGGCTCAGCAGATCCCAGCAAGACACCCCATTTGGAAGTTAAACTCTAATAAAGCATTAGAAAAGTGTCGTCAATGTCATAGTTAATCTTTCTCTTAAAAACATTATTCACATTCGATGTCTATATGAAATTACATTAACTTACTATAAGCTGAAGTAAAAATAAATATTAATTAATTATGGTTACCTGATAAAAGACTATATAGAGAACATATGTGAATATTTATTATTTGGTGTAAATACCACAAATTTGTAACTTCGCTCAATTCTTTGTTAGCACCAAAAATACTTTAAGATGAAAACTATCATCTTTTACCCAAGAGCTATCATGTCAAGTTATCGAGGACAAAAATTAGATGTGAAAGCGTACCTGAATCCATAAGAACGACTGAAATTCTTCAGTCTAGAGGTTAGTAGTCTTCCAAAACAAGACGTAAGCCGCAATCACCTTCCTAACGATGGGATGATAGAAAGAAAACCCTACGTCTGATTTGGGGACCATAACCCTAGTAATAATAGGTGCACAAGTTTATGTATTTCTAATTTAGCCAATCATTAAATCAGAAACTATATCCGGGTATCTACAAATAAAATATCATACTTTAGAAGGCGTCTTGTAGACCTATTTAACTTTAATGCCTTAATAGATCACTAACAATTTGGGTCAAGCTTTTAACAATATCAATCAATATACAAATATTCTTAATACAAAATATATGTGCAAGTCCATACATTCTTACAATCTCCCATTTAGACTACACACACACACACACACACACACATATATTTATATATATATAAATTTATAATTGTATGTCACCTTATGAGCTTAAAAAAATATTTGCTATCATAAACCAAAGTACCTTCGAACAATCTCATCCATCAATCATGCCAATATTGGACCAAGGCGGCTTTTGTTACATTTATCATAACTAAACTTTCCTTGATCACGAATGCTAACATAACCAAATGACATAGATAAAGTATGGATCCGTAGCGTGAAAATTATATGTAATGTGATCCAAGCATGCCTATTTTCAACTGGTCCAACTGAAAAACAAGTCAGAGTGAAAAATAAACTAAATACTTTATTTCTGCAGAAATAACCTCAAATATCCTTAAACTGAAATCATAACCTGAAATCTTAAACTGAAACCAAATTGTATCCATAAAGATCATTTAAGAGGTTACAAACTTCCACCGAAAATGAATATCTTTAAATGACATGACACCCTTATAAGTAATATGCTCATGAAGACCTTGGGTGGTAGTCCCTTAGTAAGTGGATCCACAACCATTAAATTTGTACCAATATTCACTATAGATACCTACCCATTCTGAACTCTTTCGTTAACAATCGGGAACTTTATGTCAATGTGCTTTGACTTTTACCAAACTTTTGTTGTTATTAGAATACAACACTGCTAAGATATTGTCACAAAATAACTTAAGTGTTCCTTTTACTTTATTCATAAATTCGCAGCCAGTGACAAAGTTTTGCAATCATATTCCATAATCATATGCCACATAATATGCTATAAAGTCAACTGTCGTGGTGAAAAGAGCTATTAGTGTTCATTTAACACTCTTCCTTATATAGCTCATCAACCAAGTATATATCATATTATATTGTGTCACGAGCCAATTTCACCTATAGGTCGTGATGGCACCCAACACTATAGCTAGGCAAGCCAACTAATAAATTAAACATATATTAATAAAATTTAAATCCAAAAAAAATAATAAGACACCAATTGTACCAATGTGTGTGTGCCAAGACCTGGTGTCACAAGAGTATGCGCATCTATTAGATTATACAAAACTCCAAGTGCTGTCTGAAATGAAAATAGACAGAATTAAAAATACAAGAAGAGGCACTGGTAGCTGCAAGACGGCTCAGAAAGGCAGCTCACCACTATGCCCCTGAATAACGAGGATGTGCAATGATAAGTCCTCCACTAGTATCTGTCTCAGATCCTACACAAAAAGTGCAGCAAGTGTAGCACGAGTACGTAAACAATGTATACCCAGTAAGTATCAAGTCTAATCTCGAAGTGGTAGAGATGAGATGACCGATTTTGACACTCACTAATAGTCAACAATAATAAATGGAATAAATTATAATTATTCAAATCAACATGATTCACAAAGTTAACAATAATTTATTCAATTAATAGAAATAATAAAAATCCTTCAAATGCAACAATTTTCAATCTATTAATTAAATCCTTTAATTTCAATAACACTTCCAATTTATCAAATAACTTTACAAGCTGCAATTCAATTATCCAAAAATCGTGTAATTATTATTATTATCAAGCACGATTTCTGTCAAGGTCGTACGACCCGATCTAGAGTTTCGTGTACACTGCCGAGGGACGTGCGGCACGATCCTTAGATGCATCTATCCTGCCGAGGCATTCGGCCCGCTCCACAAGAAAGGAAGACATTTTCTTATGTACCTCCGGAATGAGAGTATATTTATTATAAGATAAATTCAGGAGGAAGAACAATTTCTCTTAACAATTAATCAATTTAAACAGAAATTCAAGCATATGCGATTTCCAACCTTTAATATTTTCATCTAACAATTCACAACATATATATATATATATATATATATATATATATATATATATATATATATATATATATATATATATATATATATATATATATATATATATCAAATAATTTAATTAAGTAAAGACTACCATTTACACAAGTAATTCATGCTTTTGAGTCCTAAACTACCCGAACTTTAGCATTTAATAGTAGCTACTCACGGACTCTTGTCACCTCATGCGTACGTAGCCCCCACAATTAGCAATAATTATTTAATTTAATCACCTATGTGGTAATTTCTCCCTCACAAGATTAGACAAGAGACTTACCTCGTCTTGCTCCAATTTAATCCAATAGAAGGTCTTTTCCATGATTATCCAACTCTGTCTTGCTTGAATCTAGCCAAGAATAATCGATACAATCACTAACAATTATAGGAATCAATTTTATAAGAAAATACTATATTTTTCAATAAAAATCCGAAATTAATTGAAATTTCGTCCGTGGGGCTCATGTCTCAAAATCCGGTGAAAGTTACGAAATCTGACAACCCATTCAATTACGAGTCCAACCATACCAGTTTTACTCAAATCTGACTCCGAATCGATACCGAAATCTCAAAAATTCGTTTCTATGAGATTTCAAAATTTTTTCAAATTTCAATCTCAAAACACTAATTAAATGGTGAAACCAATGATATATTTGTGTATATAGACTAAATCTGCATTAGAATCATTTACCCCAATGTCTTTCCTTGAAAATCTAACCAAAATCACCTCTGCTCAACTCCAATTTGTTAAAAATGGCGAATGGGACGAATGCCCTCTTTTTATAAAACTGCCGAGACAGCCTTCGGAACTAGGCCTCGATCTGCGCCTCAATCGTGGCTTCGATCATGGCCCTCAAGCCTAGGCCTCGATCGTTGCTTCGATCACAGGCTCGAGCCTGGACCTCGGTCATGGCCTCGATTATGGCATCGAGCCTGGTCCTTCGATCATAGCCTTGATCATGGAATCGAGCCTGAGCTTTCGATTGTGACCCTCGATCTTGGGTCTCGATCATGTCCCTCGAGCATTGCCTTCGATCACGGCCCTCGAGCATTGCCTTCAATCATGGCCCTCGAGCATTGCCTTCGATCATAGCCCTTGAGCTGGACCTTCGATATCTGGGCTCGATCCTGATCCTCGTCCCTGGCTTCGACCCTAGCCGTCGACCCTGGGCTCGATATCTGGGCTCGATCCTGGGCTCGATCACAGCCCAGAATATGCAGCAGAAGAGAAAAATTGCAGCAACTTTTTAAGTCAAATTTTTTATCCATTAACCATCCGAAACTCACCCGAGGCCCTCGGGACCTCAACCAATTATATCAACAAGTACTAAAACATTATATGAACTTATTTGAAACCTCAAATCACATAAAACAACGCTAAAACCACGAATTATTCTCCAATTCAAGCTTAATGAAACTTAAAATTTCTAACATCTACATTCGATGACGAAACCTATCAAATCAACTCCGACTGACTTCAAATTTTGCACACAAGTCATAAATGACATAACGGAGCTATGAAAATTTGCAGAACTGGATTCTGACCCCAATATCAAAAAGTCAACTCTCCGGTCAAACTTCCAACCTTAAATTCTTATTTTAACCATTTCAAGCCTAATTTAACTACAGACTTCCAAATAAAATTCCGAATGCGCTCCTAAGTCCAAAATCACCATACAGAGCTGTTGAAATCATCAAAATTCTATTCTGGGGTCATTTTCTCAAAATGTTGATCGAAGTCAAACTTGGCCTTTAAAAGCCATCTTAAATAATCAAATGTTCTGATTTCAGCCCAAACACTTCCAAATCCCGAACCAACCATCTTCGTAAGTCATAAATCATTAAAAGCACATACAGGAAGTTTTATTTTAGAGAACGGGGATCTAAAAGTCAAAATGACCGGTTGGGTCCTTACATTCTCCACCTCTTAAACAAACATTCGTTCTCGAACGGGTTTAGAATTATACCTGAAGTGCCGAATAAGTGTGGATATCTACTCCGCATGTTTTTCTCGGCCTCCCAAGTCGCTTCCTCGACTGGTTGGCCCCTCCACTGGACTTTTACTGCAGAATTCATCTTGGACCTCAACTGGCGAACCTGTTTATCAATAATGGCAATTGGCTCCTCTTCATAATCCAAGCTATTATCTAGCTGAAATGTGCTGAAGTCTAACACATGCAATAGGTCGGCATGATACTTCCGGAGCATGGATACATGGAAAATCGGATGAACTCCCGATAGGCTGGGACGCAATGCAAGCTCATAAGCAACCTCCCCAACTTGTCTCAACACCTCAAATGGGCCTATAAACATTGGGCTCAACTTGCCCTTCTTCCCGAATCTCATGATTCCCTTCATTGGCGAAACCTTCAAGAGAACTTTTTCACCCATCATAAATGATAAATCACGTGCTTTCTGATCTGCGTAACTCTTCTGTCTGGACTGTGCTGTACGAAGTCGCTCCTGAATCAACTTTACCTTTTCCAAGGCATCCTTTACCAAATAAGTACCATATAACTTAGCCTCACCGGGCTCAAACCATCCGATGGGTGAACGACATCACCGACCATATAAAGCCTCAAATGGAGCCATCTCGATGCTGGATTGGTAATTGTTATTATAAGAAAACTCGGCCAAAGGCAAGAAATGATCCCACTGACCTCCAAAGTCAATCACACATGCCCTGAGCATATCCTCCAAAATCTGAATTGTCCGCTCTGACTGCCCGTCGGTCTATGGATGAAAGGCTGTGCTGAGCTCTACACAGGTCCCCAACTCACTCTGTACTACTCTCCAGAAATGTGAAGTAAACTGAGGGCCTCTATCTCATATGATGGAAATTGGCAAGTCGTGCAACCGAACTATATCCTGAATATATATCTGGGCCAACCTCTCTGAAGTATACGTAGTCACAACATGAATAAAGTGTGCCGACTTGGTGAACCTATCCACAATGACCAAACTACATCAAACTTCTGTAAGGTCCGCGGCAACCCAACTAGAAAGTCCATTGTGATGCGTTCCCTTTTCCAATCTTGTATAGTCATCTGTTGAAGTAAGCCGCCTGGCCTCTGGTGCTCATATTTAACTTGCTGGCAATTAAGACACCTAGCTACATACTCAACTATGTCCTTTTTCATTCGTCTCCACCAATAATGCTGCCTCAAATCACGATATATCTTTGTAGCACCGGGATGAATAGAACACCGGGAACTGTGTGCTTCCTCTAGGATCTTTTTCCTCAGTCCATCCACATTAGGAACACACAGACGATCCTGGAGTCGCAGAACACCATCTGTGCCAATAGTAACTTCCTTGGCACCACCCTGTAGTACCGTATCTCGAAGAACCATTAAGTGTGGATCATCATACTGGCGAGCCTTGATTATTTCAAATAGTGAAGACTGAGCTATAACACATGCAAGAATTTGGATGGGCTCTGAAATGTCCAACCTCACAAGTCTGTTGGCCAAGTACTAAATATCTGAAGCCAATGGCCTCTCCTTTGCTGAAATGAAAGACAAACTACCCATACTCTCCGCCTTTCTACTCAAGGCGTCTGCAACCACATTTTCTTTGAGCAGATGATATATGATAGTAATATCATAGTCCTTTAGTAACTCAAGCCATGTGCGCTGTCTCAAATTTAGGTCCCTCTACTTGAACAAATATTGTAAGCTGCGATGGTCAGTGTAAACCTCACAAGACACCCAATAAAGATAATGCCTCCAAATCTTAAGAGCGTGAACAATCGCAGCTAACTCCAAATCATGTATCGGATAATTCTTCTCGTGGGGCTTCAGTTGACGTGAAGCATATACAATAACTCTCCTTCCTGCATCAATACACAACCCAAGCCAATGCGTGAAGCATCGCAATACACTGTATACATTCCCGAACCGGAAGGCAACACTAACACTGGTGCTATAGTCAATGCTGTCTTGAGCTTTCGAAAGCTCACCTCACAATCATCAGACCATCGGAATGGAGCACCCTTCTGGGTTACTTTGCTCAAAGGTGGTGCAATAGATGAAAAACCTTCCACGAACCGACGATAATAACCTGCTAAACCCAGAAAATTCCTGATCTCAATCGCCGAAGTGGAACGATGCCAATTTTGAACTACCTCAATATTTTAGGGATCAACCTTAATACAATCACCCGATATAATATGCCCTAAAAATTCTACAAACTCTAGCCAAAACTCACATTTAGAGAACTTAGCATATAGCTTTTGTTCCCGCAATGTCTGAAGCACTACTCTCATATACTGCTCATGCTCCTCCTTACTGTGCGAGTAGATCAAAATGTCATCAATAAAGACAATGACAAACAAATCAATATATGGCTTGAATTCCCTATTCATCAGATTCATAACAGCTGTCGGGGCGTTAGTTAAACCGAAGGACATCACTAGAAACTTATAATGACCATATCTAATCCGAAAATCAGTCTTCGGAACATCCGAATCCCGGATCTTCAACTGATGGTACCCCGACCAGTCAGGGATAGAGTTGAGAATGACATTAAAATTGAACAACTGTGTAGGAGTACTAATAAGTTTTGTAAGGGTATAATTTATTTAATTGAGTGAAATTAGGCCAGTAGTCTTTCTGAATGTGATAGCTGAGAACTGTGATTCTTCGCTCGATCAATTCTTTCCATCACGCTCTGGCTTTAGCATCTGCCGAGCACATCTAAGCGAAAAATAGAAAAAACTGGATTTCAATTGGATACCCTTTTTCTCTATTCCAGGTACAAGTGAACTTTGTCCAACACCATTAAACAGGATAGAGCAACGCTTAACTTGCAGTTCACCCTAGCACCCTGCAACTGGTCAAATATATCATCAATACGAGGCAACGGGTACTTGTTCTTAATAGTGACTTTGTTCAATTGGCGATAATCAATACACATCCGCATTGTTCCATCCTTCTTCTTCACAAATAATATTGGTGCACCCCAAGGCAATACACTCGATCTAACAAACCCTTTGGCTAGTAACTCCTCGAGCTGTTCTTTCAATTCTTTCGGAGCCATGCGATACGGTGGGATAGATATAGGCTAGGTATCTGGAGCCAAGTCAATACAAAAATCAATATCACGATCAGGTGGCATACCTGGAAGATCTAAAGGAAATACATCGGAGAACTCCCGAACTACAAGCACTGAATCAATAGCCGGAGTCTCTACAGTAGTATCCCAAACATAGGCTAGATAAGCCAAACAACCCTTCTTAACCATGTATTGAGCCTTTATAAAAGAAATAACTCGATTAATTGAACTAACAGACGAACCCTTCCACTTCATCTTAGGCAATGCTGGAATAGCCAAGGTACCAGTCTTGGCATGACAATCCAGAATAGCATGATATGGAGATAACCAGTCCATGCTCAGAATATTTCAAAGTCGGTCATCTCAAGCAATATGAGATCTGCTCTAGTTTCATAAGCACAGAATGTAATAATACAAGACCGGTAGATCTGATTCACAACAACAGAATCGCCCACAGGAGTGGACACATAAACATGAGTACTAAAGGACTCACGAGAAACACCCAGGAATGGAGCAAATAAAGATGACACATATGAATACGTAGATCCTGGATCATATAATACCGAGGCATCTTTGCCGCAAACAGAAATAATACCTGTAATCACGACATCAAAGGCCTCTGCATCTGGTCTAGCCGGAAAAGCATAGAACCGAGCTGGAGCGCCAACTGGCTGGCCTTCTCCTGGCTGACCTCTACCTCTAGGACGGCCCCTACCCACCTTTCCTCCACGTATTGGTGGTTGGACTACTGGTGGAGCAACTGGTGCGGTAATCATAGGCTACTGACCCTGCTGTACTGGTCTACCCCGCAGTCAGGGGCAGAATCTCCGCTTGTGACTGGGGTCCCCGCACTCGTAACAACTTTTCGGTGCGATGGGCTGCTAACTAAAAGTCTGTCCCTGGTGACCTGAATACCCACTAGAAGAACCCTGAATAGCTGGTGGGCGATAAGAACTCTCTGGTATAGCACTAATATAGGGTCTCACTGGAGCACCTCGAGGAGGTGGTGGTGCTGGATATGGGGTCCTACTGGACTGCCCTCTCACGAACTAACCTCTGACCCCAGACGGAGCAACTCTGAACTCTCCAGAATACCTAAACCGCTTATCTCTAGTAACCTTCTCTCGGTTACACTGACGTATACCCTGAATCATGCGGGCTATCTCTACGACTAGCTCATAAGAAGTTCCCATCTCAACCTCTCAAGCCATAGTGGCCTGACTGTCGGTATGTAAACCAGCTATAAACCTCCGTACTCTCTCCGCCTCAGTAGGGAGTATCATAAGTTCATGGCAAGATAATTCAGAGAACCTCGCCTCACAATCAGTCATTGACATCTGACCCTGCTGGAGCTGCTCAAACTGAAACCTCAACTATTCCTTCTGGGAGGGTGGAATATACTTGTCCAGGAAGATACAGGTGAACCTGTTCCAAGTTATGGGAGAAGCATCTGCTGGTCTGCCAAGAACATAAGACTGCCACCATCTACGGGCTTTGCCCTCTAGCTAAAAAGTAGCAAAGTCTACCCCACGAGACTCCAATATCCTCATGTTGTACAGTCTTTCCTTACACCGATCAATGAAATCCTGGGGATCCTCATGTCGCTCACCCCCCAAAGATAGGAGGATGTAGTCTAGTCTATCTGTCCAATAGTTTCTGCGGATCATCGGCTACAGCTGGCCTGGGCTCAGGTGTAGCTACTGCCACTGGCTGGGCTCCACCTACGGGTAGTGCACTCTGGGTCTGATATACAACAGCTGCCTGTCCATGAGCCTGTGTGGTAGGGGTCTGTGCTACCCCGCCCACCTGAGATGTGGTTGGGTCTGCCGGAAACAAACCGGCCTGAGTCATATTGTCCATGAACCGCAACATATGACCCATGACATCCTGAAATCCTGGTGCAGATTTGAAATCCACTGGAGCTGGCTCTGCCACAGGCATCTCATCTTGTTCCTCAACAATGTGGTTCTCTGCTGGACCCACTGGCGGCATAACTGGAACAGTCCTGGGATGTCCTCGCCCTCTACCACAGGCTGGAGCCCTCCCTCGGCCTCTGGCTCAGCCTCTAACAACTGGGGGAGTAGCTCTTCCCTGGTCTGGAACCTCATTAGAGTACGTTCTCACCATCTGTGAGAGAATAAAAGAAGGATATTTAGTACTACATTAATTGCACGATTGAATATGAATAAAGGTAGTTTCCTAACACCCTATAACCTCTCGAAGATAAGTAAAGACGTCTCCGTACCGATCCGCAAGACTCTATTAGGTCTGCTCAAATCTTGTGAGACCTACGTAAACCTAGTGCTCTAATACAATATTCTCACGACCCAATTTCACCTATAGGTCGTGATGGCGCCCAACACTATAGCTAGGCAAGCCAACTAATAAATTAAACATATATCGATAAAATATAAATCCAAGAAAAATAATAAGATACCAATTCTACCAATGCGTGTGTGCCAAGACCTGGTGTCACAAGAGTATGAGCATCTATTAGATTATACAAAACTCCAAGTACTGTCTGAAATGAAAATAGACAGAATTAAAAATACAAGAAGAGGTACTGGTAGCTTAGCTGCAGGACGGCTCAGAAAGGCAGCTCACCCCTACGCCCCTGGATAACGAGGATGTGCGATGATAGGTCCTCTACTAGTATCTGTCTCAGATCCTACACAAAAAGTGCATCAAGAGTAGCATGAGTACGTAAACAACGTGTACCCAGTAAGTATCAAGCCTAATCTCGAAGTGGTAGAGACGAGATGGCCGACTTTGACACTCACTAAGGTCAACAATAATAAATGGAATAAATTATAATTATTCAAATCAGCATGATTCACAGAGTTAACAATAATTTATTCAATTAACAAAAATAATAAAAATCCTTCAAATGCAACAGTTTCCAATCTATTAATTAAATCCTTCAATTTTAATAAAACTTCCAATTTATCAAATAGCTTTACAAGCTGCAATTCAATTGTCCAAAAATTGTGTAATTATTATTATTATCAAGCATTATTTCTGCTGAGGTTGTACGGCCCGATCCAGAGTTTCGTGTACACTACCGAGGGATGTGCGACACGATCCATAGATGTATCTATCCTGCCGAGGCGTTCGGCCCACTCCACAAGAAATGAGGACATTTCTTATATACCTCCGGAATGAGAGTATATTTATTATAAGATAAATTCAGGAGGAAGAACAATTTCTCTTAACAATTAATCAATTTAAACAGAAATTCAGGCATATGAGATTTCCTCCCTTTAATATTTTCATCTAACAATTCACAACATATATATATATATATATATATATATATATATATATATATATATATATATATATATATCAAATAATTTAATTAAGTAAACACTACCATTTACACAAGTAATTCATGCTTTTAAGTCTTAAACTACCCGGACTTTAGCATTTAATAGTAGCTACGCACGGAATCTCATCACCTCGTGCATACGTAGCCCCCACAATTAGCAACAATTATTTAATTTAATCACCTATGATGTAATTTTCTCCTCACAAGATTAGACAAGAGACTTACCTCGTCTTGCTACAATTTAATCCAATAGAAGGCCTTTTCCACGATTATCCAACTTTGTCTTGCTTGAATCTAGCAAAGAATAATTCGATACAATCACTAACAATTATAGGAATAAATTTCATAAGAAAATACTACATTTTTCAATAAAAATCCAAAATTAATTGAAATTTCGTTCGTGAGGCCCACGTCTCAAAAATCTGCGAAAGTTACGAAATCTGACAACCCATTCAATTACGAGTCCAACCATACTAGTTTCACTCAAATCCGACTCCGAAATCTCGAAAATTCGTTTCTATGAGATTTCAAAAATTTTCCAAATTTCAATCTCAAAACACTAATTAAATGGTGAAACCAATGATATATTTGTGTATATAGACTAAATCCGAGTTAGAATCACTTACCCCAATATCTTTCCTTGAAAATCTAACCAAAATCGCCTCTGCTCAAGCTCCAATTTGTTAAAAATGGCGAATGGGACGAATGTCGTCTTTTTATAAAACTGCTCAGACAGCCTTCGGAACTTGGCCTCGATCATGGCTTCGATCAGAGGCTCGAGCCTGGACCTCGATCATGGCCTCGATTATGGCATCGAGCATGGTCCTTCAATCATAGCCTTGATCATGGCATCGGGCCTGAGCCTTCGATTGTGTCCCTCGATCTTGGGTCTCGATCCTGGCCCTAGAGCATTTCCTTTGATTATGGCCCTCGAGCATTGCCTTCGATTATGGCCCTCGAGCTGGACCTTCAATATCTGGGCTCGATCTTGAGCCTCATCTCTAGCTTCGCCCCTGGGCTCGATATATGGGCTCGATCCTGGGCTCGATCACAACCCAGAACATGCAGCAGAAGAGAAAATTGCAGCAACTTTTTAAGTCAAAGTTTTGATCCGTTAACCATCTGAAACTCACCCGAGGCCCTTGGGACCTCAACCAATTATACCAACAAGTCCTAAAACATTATACGAACTTATTTGAAACCTCAAATCACATAAAACGACGCTAAAACCATGAATTATGGTCCAATTCAAGCTTAATGAAACTTAGAATTTTCAACTTCTACATTCGATGACGAAACCTATCAAATCAACTCCGATTGACTTCAAATTTTGCACACAAGTAATAAATGACATAACAGATCTATGAAAATTTTCGAAACTGTATTCTGACCTCGATTCCAAAAGTCAACTCTCCGGTAAAACTTCCAACTTTAAATTCTTAGTTTAGCCATTTCAAGCCTAATTTAACTACGAACTTTCAAATAAAATTCCGAACACGCTCCTAAGTCCAAAATCACCATACGACGCTGTTGGAATCATCAAAATTCTATTCCGGGGTCATTTTCTCAAAATGTTGACCGAAGTCAAACTTGGCCTTTTAAAGCCATCTTAAATAACCAAATGTTTCGATTTCAACCCAAACACTTCCAAATCCCAAACCAACCATCCCCGCAAGTCATAAATCATTAAAAGCACATACGGGAAGTTTTATTTTAGGAAACGGGGTTCTAAAAGTCAAAATGACCGGTTGGGTCATTACATATTGGTATTTAGTAAAGTCGGTATCTTAATACCTATTATCTTTAATTTTTTGACTTTCTTTGTATGAGCATAAAAAAGTGTATGTACGTTCTCCATAAGTACCTAATGAACCTTTTGGCCGCTCTTCAAATGAGACAATAACTTGATAAAATTAGTAATACTATTAATGAGACACTTTCTTAAGTCCATAGATGATTTTCTTTATTAAACTTTATTCTTAAGATTGTAGAGTTTGTTCTTTGGGAACTATTTCTTGAAGGACAGGATGAATGATATTGTCTTTGATCTGAATTTGCTTCTTGAATAATATCAGGTATAGAAAGTTATTCCTGAGCATTGACAATAACAATTAAAGGAATATCAATATGTTCCTCTTCAAAGACTAAGTCCTTAACTCTCTCTCCCCCTCCCCTCCCCTCCCCCCTTCGCAAACTCAACATCCTCAAAGAACCTCACATTATTGAAAAAAGTAGCCTTAGTGGCATAAATATTTTGAAAAATAAGGGGATAGTAAATATTATTACACAAAAGTCTCTTAATTCTCCTTTGGAGATATGACCTAATCTCTCGTGCCATAAAAACGCTGACTACTAGATGGTTAATTTACCCTTATTACCAGTTATGTTAACATGCAAGGTCCATTGAACGAAGCAATCGTATCAAGTAAGTATAGATTATTGTAACTTGATAAAGAACCCGGACCAACCAATTTTGAATTACGAAAGAGACTAACCTTTTCATTTCCAAATAAATAGAAATAACTAAACTTGTCTAATACATAAACATAAATCAAATTTCATCTAAAAAATGGTGCAACATAAATCCCGTTCAAATTCAAATAAAATTCGTTCTTAACAATAATCTAAAAGTTTCAATTGCTCGACTTTCACTGACTTGTCGTCACCATCGTATATGTATCTTTCACTATCATTAGGCTTTCGATAATTTGGGCAACCCTTCATAGACACAGTGATGTGAGTAGTTATACCGAAATCTATCCACCATTTGTGTCTTGGTACAGAAGTCAAATTAATTTTCAAAAAAAATTTATTAAGAGGTGTACCTTTCTTTGCACGCCATGCATGATAGATGGTAGAATCATTCTTCTTATGACCTGCAGCTTTACAAAAGAAATAACCATCTATAGTTAGTTCCTGATGTTGTTTCTTTTGTGTTGTTGTATCCATAGCTTCCTTATTCTTTCTCTTCTTATCCTTCCTTTTGTCCTTAGGCACAACAGCTAAGTGAGCACTTTATATCTTTTCCTACTTCAGTCTATCCTCTTCCTGAACACAGTGTGAGATGATCTCATTTAGAGACCAAGTCTTTTTCTGACAATTATAGCTCACCTTAAAATGACTAAACTGTGGTGGAAAGGATATCAAAACCAAATGCACTAGCAAGTCATCTGAGAGGTCCAACTTAAGTGCTTTCATCTTAGATTCAAGATGAGACATTTGCATGATGTACTCTCTGATGTTACCTTTGCCCTGATACCTCATTGAAATCAGGCTTGTCAAGAGTGTGCCAATCTCAGCCTTTTTACTCTTAACAAAAACTTTCTCAATTTCAGCCATAAATTCTTTAGCCGTCTTAACCTTATCATACATAGTACCCTTGAATATTTCTGGAATGACTTTCTTCATGGTCATCATACACATGCGATTTGATCTCTCCCACCTTTTCATCTCTCTCTTTTCATTAGAGGTACTCTTATCTGTAAGAGGTGGTGGAGAAGGTGGTGGAAAATCAACTCTTAAAGCTAGGTCGAGATCCATGACTCTGAGAACTATGTTGAGATTCTCTTGCCATGACTTGAAGTTAGTACCAATCAACATACAAATTGAATTGACGTTGGCAGTAATATTTGCAGGAGTAATTTCAGCTGAATCAGAGAACAACAAATAATGAAATAAGCTCACATAATACTTAAATAAAAATAAAAATAAATTTGAATAAAGGTAAACCCCTTCTCAACGTACCGGCCACTCCATTAATATTTCATCTTTGGACAATTAACTTGTAAATGGTAATTTGGTGTTGTAATCACATACTGACAATAAAGAACATGTCGAATAGTAAATCTTTCTTTGGGCCGATCTATTATTCACACGTAAAACCAAATAATTATCACGTGTTTATTATTACAATATGCACATACACTACTAAAACAATTCCAAAAATCGTCCACAAAAACCAACCGAAATTGGTCGAAATCTAACAAAAATCGACCGATTTCCGACCGTTTTCAATTAGTCGATAAAACAATGATCGCAAACGAGGAGCGACCGCACACGGTTGATATTTTTCGACTGACTTCTGTCGGTAAATATCAACGAACATTGACGAAGTTACCGACTGAATTCGGTCGGTAGTGGTGAAAATAATTTTTAATTATTTTTAAAATTCCGACCAAATTCGGTGGGAGTTTTAATTATTCATTTTTTTAATTATTCAATTCTGACCGAAATCGGTCGGTATCGTTAAAATATTTAATTTTTCATTTTTATTTAAAATTATGAATTCCGATCGAAATCGGTCGGTATTATGTAAATAATAAAAAATTTAAAATAAAAAATTCCGACCGAAGTCGGTCGGTAAATTTGATTTTCTGGAAAATCTAATGAACATTTGTGACCGACTTTTCGACCATAGTCGGTCAGGTTTCTTGGTATTTTTGGGAGAATACAACTATTTTATAGCTGCACTACCTGCCAACAACCAATCATCTATAATGGCAGCATTACATTGCTGCCATTCAACCAATAACAACAGACAATAATTACAGTAATAACAATAACAACAACAATAACAACTATCAAACCTATATTAGCAAAACCATCTCCCTCTCCACTAAACTATATTAACAAACTTCATACCTAATGTCACGACCCAAAATCCATTAAGGCCGTGATGGCGCTAGACACCACTGTCAGGTAAGCCAACCATAAGCAATTAACTTAATTACCCATTTTAGTATTGTTGAAATCAATATTTCTTCAATGAAATAGTAAAGATAAAACTCATAAAGTAAGTGATAAATATTTTTAGCAACTAAATTTCAAAAAAATTCATAACCATTCCCAAAATCCGGTGTCACAAGTGCATGGGCATTTACTAGGGAGTTAAAATAAAATACAGCATCTATCCAGAAAATAAATTAGACAAGAAAATATAATAACTCTGAAGGAGACTCTGTTAGCGACGGATCGTAATATAGAATGCAACTCACCTATGTCCCCACAATTATTAACCATACCTCTACGCCTACAAGGCCTCTAGACATATATGTACCTGCACAATAAAATGTGCGGCAAGTGCAGTATGAGTACGCAAATAACGTGTACCCAGTAAGTATCAAGCCTAATCTCGAAGTGGTATAGACGAGATGACAGACTTTAACACTCACTAAGGGTCATCAATAATAAATGGAATAAATTAAAATTACCAAATCAGCATAATTCACAGAGTTAACAATAATTTTATTCAATTAGCAGAAATAATAAAAATCCTTCAAATGCAACAATTTCCAATCTATTAATTAAATCCTTCAATTTCAATAAAACTTCCAATTTATCAAATAGCTTTACAAGATGCAATTCAATTTAAATAAATTTTCAATTTATCAAATAGCTTTACAAGCTGCAATAAAGTGTCCAAGTATCGTGTAATTATTATTATTATCAAACACGATTTCTGCCGAGGTCGTTCGGCCCGATCCGGAGTGTCGTGTACATTGCCGAAGGACATGCGGCACGATCCATAGATGCATCTATCCTGCCGAGGCATTCGTCCCGCTCCACAAGAAAGGAGGACATTTTTTTATGTACCTCTAGAAAGAGAGTATATTCATTATAAGATAAATTCGGGAGGATGAACAATTCTTTTTCACAATTAATTAATTTAAACAGAAAATTGAGCATGTGAGATTTTCATCTTTTAATATTTTTATCTAACAATTCACAACATATATATAAATATATCAAATAATTTAATTAAGTAAAGATTACAATTTACACAAGTGATTCGCTTTTGAGTCCTAAACTACCTGGACTTTAGCATTAATAGTAGCTACGCACGGACTCTCGTCACCTCGTGCGTACGTAGCCCCCATAATTAGCAACAATTAATTAATTTAATCACCTATGGGGTTATTTCCCCCTCACAAGATTAGATAAGAGACTTATCTCGTCTTGCTCCAATTTAATCCACTAGTAGGACTTTTCCTCGATTATCCAACTTCGATTGGCTCGAATCTAACCAAAATAATTCGATACAATCACTAAAATTTATAGGAATCAATTCTATAAGAAAATACAATATTTTCAATAAAATCCCGAAATTAATTAAAAATTCGTCCGTGGGGCCCACGTCTCAGAATTCGGTGAACGTTACGAAATCCGACAACCCATTCAATTACGAGTCTAACCATACCAGTTTCACTCAAATACAACTCCGAAATCTCAAAAATTCATTTCTATGAGATTTCTAAAAATTTCCCAAATTTCAATCTCCAAACACTAATTTATGGTGTAAACAATTATATACTTGTATATGTAGACAAAATCCGAGTTAGAATCACTTACCCCAATATTTTTCCCTTGAAAATCTATCAAAAGTCGTCTCTGCTCAAGCTCAAGTTCGTCAAAAATGGCAAATAGGACGAATGCCCTCTTTTATAAACTGCCCAGGCAGCCTTCGGAATTGGGCCTTGATCGTGGCTCTCGAGTCTGGGCTTCGTTCATGGCCTAGATCATGGCCTCGAGCTTGGGACTCGGTCATGGCCTCGAGCCCCGGACTTCGATCATGACCCTCGATCTTGGGTCTTGATCCTGGCCCTAGAGCCTTGCCTTCGATCATGGCCCTCGAGCTGGACCTTCGATCGTGACTTCGATACTGAGCCTCATCCCTAGATTCGACTCAGGCCGTCGACCCTGGGCTCGATATATGGGTTCAGTCAGGGCCTCGATCTTGGGCTCGATAACAGCCTAGAATATCCACTAGAAGGAAAAATTGCAGCAACTTTTTAAGTCCAACTTTTGATCCGTTAACCATCCGAAACTCACCTGAGGCCCTCGGGACCTCAACCAAATATACCAACAAGTCCTAAAACATCATACGGACTTATTTGAAACCTCAAATAACCTAAAACGATGCTAAAACCACGAATTATTCTCCAATTCAAGCTTAATGAAACTTAGAATTTCCAACTTCTACATTCGATGTCGAAACCTATCAAATCAACTCCGATTGACCTCAAATTTTGCACACAAGTCATAAATGACATAACAGAGCCATAAAAATTTTTAGAACTGGAGTCTGACTCCGATATCAAAAATTCAACTCCCCGACCAAATTTCAAACTTAAATTCCTATTTTAGCCATTTCAAGCCTAATTTAACTACGGACTTCCAAATAAAATTCCGAACACGCTCCTAAGTCCAAAATCACGATACGGGGCTGTTGGAATCGTCAAAATTCTATTCCGAGGTCGTTTTCTCAAAATGTTGACCAAGTGTTCCGATTTCAACCCAAACACTTCCAAATCCCGAACCAACCATCCCCGCAAGTCATAATTTATTATAAGCACATATACAGAGTTTTATTTAGGGGAACGGGGTTCTAAAAGTCAAAACGACCGGTTGGGTCGTTACATTCTCTCCCACTTAAATATACGTGCGTCCTCGAATATGCTAAGGAGTGTTCCGGAGTTATCCAAAATCACTATTTAACACCTCGTGCACCTACTCTTCCTACCACACCCAGTTGAGCACATTAACTTGAGCCAATCTGAAGATTCTCCCCTTTATTCAGGCAAATAAGCCTTAGGGCCAAATTCTAACATCCAGAATTCTCCACCATGCCTGTTTCCACCCTATGAACACCGTATCAATCACTACACGATGCAGCCATACATGATTGCATACCTTTGTTGAATTTAGGCCATGCACCGCATCATTCACATGGCCATAATAACATCCTCCGATAACAATAGCCAAAATTCCACAAATCTGATGTTCACAACACACCTCATGATACATATAAGTCCTGTTCCAACTCTTGAAATGCTTCCATGATGGAAGAAATGTGTAGAAATTCATAACCAAATGCCGAGTCAACAAATTATTGAGTTTCTCCCTCTGACAAGAACCATTGCCTCATTATGAACTAAAGAATGGTGTTTGCTCTTTATTATACTTCATATAATTCGATCGCACTGATCCCGGATCAAATAGTCTCGTCTCACCCAGTATAAGTTGCTCAGGCAATAAGCCACCTCAGACACGATCAAAATGCCTCATATGACTCCACAATAAGCTAATAAGACACGGAATCGATTGCGATACATAAGAAAAACGAACTCTGGAAAGGATTACTCAACCCACGTGACTAATTAAACAACTAAAAAGGTGTCATGAACCTTCCTCAGAAAATGGGACACAAAATACACAAAATAGAATATAGGGGACTATACTCAACATCACACTGTTATGGTGTGCAACCCGATCCAAACAACATACCCGTGGTGGCGTGCCACCCGATCCGCACAAAAGGAATCTATAAGGAAATACTTTTCGAGCTAGAATGCTCATTACTACAAAATATCCGAATATCAGACACAAGCACGCTAAGTGCATAATACCATCATTAGAAGGACTGACAGTGCCAAATGCTACAAAACTCAAGCACAACTAAGGTGCGATATATGATCTGAATCTCGAGAGCCATCCTGCTCACATAACACCATCGCTACGCGGAACTTCAACACATAAGAAATTTATCAAGCCGTTTCATAACTCACACGGCGCAATATATTATTACATGTAATAACCGATGACGAAATGACACCCAACATCCGAATACTCCTCCGTAAGGAGCGCTATGATAAATGAACACATCCGTCCTAATATAGAGTCCATATTCATATTTAAATCCATCCATAGACCTCAAGCCGATTCTGATCGCACCATACTAGGCTAATAACCCTTCAAGGATCCATAATAACCCTTTTTCCCATAACACACAAGAACAACCATCATAACCGGAACAAACTTCCACATTCCACAACCAAATGAACCGAGTGCCCTCCAGGAAAAAATTCTCGAATTAGCGATATCGCCACAATCTTCATACTTGGTTATTAAATATTTAATCATTTAGGTGGCTACTTGCCATACTTATACAATTCTCTCATGGAATACGCTCCCACGACCTTCCGCAACAGATAACAAGTCTGCACATCCATACAACCGGCCATACTAATACTGTAAGGAGAATGAAGGATCTGCAATTCAATACACAAAGCCTCTTACACATAACGCCGATCTCAGGTGACACTGAAGACAATACCAGCTTGCTTTAAACCTCTAACTCCTTTTCTGCTCGTCCGAGCTTGTGACATCCTTGTCAACACCGAGCTGAAATCTTAAATCCTTAACTTTTGAATCTCATGCTACTTAATGCACTTAATCACGCAAATACGTAGGAGTACAAGAATTATATCATAACTCCCGAACCACTAATAGGGTAAAAACTTCATCATATAGCAACTTTCTACTTAAATCATTTCAAGAGAACCATTGCAACACGTGACTGAATTCCCATATCCGCAGAAAATACCAGCCTCAAGTAGTGTTCTAAACCACCATAACTCTTCTGGGATCCCTCTATACATAACATGCCATAATACTTGAATTCCTCCAAATAACAGCAATTACGAAGGCCGCCAAGCCTCGCATGTACCGCCACAAATTACATGCATAACTCTGCGCTAAAGGAACTGATCATTGCCACCATCATGCCGATTCAACCATTGTTAGCCGACCCATCTTTTTCTTAATTTATTCTCAACTTGCCTTAGAAATAATAATAGCTACATTAATTACATCACGAACTCAAATCCGCACTCATCCCGAGTGACCTTATTTCATGAGACCACGCTGTTTCAAAACCCACGAATCATCTCCTACTCCTCCTTGTGCGCACTTTTACATCTTCAACTGGTACACCCAATATGATACTTCTTTTATGAATCCGAATTTATTTTCTTACGTTTCTCTAATGCTACACCACAATCGAAAGATAATGCAGAGTACTCCGAGCCCCATTTCATAATCTGCGGCAAAAGCTTGATACTCAACCATACTACGGACTCGAGATCCTTAGGCACCGTACTTTAAATTTTTGAACCCTCTACGACCGTTATCGAGAGTCACTTGTTCTGACTTATTCCCAAACATGATCAACTCTAAGGCCCTGCTAGCACATGGACACTTTCTCAAGGAAATACCCGACTGTCTCACTTTCCCTGTGCATTACATCTACACAAAGCATAAACTCTTAGTCTTCCAAAAACCTGAATATGAATCGATAAGACCAAATATGGTACACATTCCCCAAATCCTTTGCTCAAATAACCGCTGATGTTTTCTTCCCTTAGTTGCAATGACCCACCAATACACCGATAACCAGGAACCTCACAAATAGACAACCATACAATCCAATTGTAGATGGTGGGGCTTTCCCACTTAGCTTGAAGCAACAATTACATAACTCTGGAATCCATCGAGATTCTTTCTTCATCGTTGACATGATCCTGCATACGCAACTTGCCAATTTTCTCGAAATCCTTCTATTAACCTTTAATAAACACTCCGAACCACTAGCCACATTTACATATTAAATCTCTTACCGGGTAGCTAGTAGAATTCTTTGTAGAAGCTTCGTCAACACCACGCGACCGCTAACCTACTCACAGGAAATAGCCCGCCTGTGGAAATTACATGCTGGCATATTCCAACATCGCTGTACTGGGTGCAATTACTAAGAAATCAGTAGATCATCCTGGGTCCGAGCTAATTCACCAGCTGCACCAGTTCGTTCACTCCTCATGGACGTCAACTAAAAGTGCGACAATACATTCCAATCCAAAGTCATGTTGTATCCTTCTTCATATCAAGAAACTCCCTCCTGTTGTATCCAATCTCCCTCGATATAGCAGCTAATATTTCAACTTAAGTCTGTAGACCTAGTCACTATCCATTCTACATCCCAAATCACTCCAAACTTTCCTCAAGACGTGTAATCATCCTACTACGTAACCCATATGCTACCTTGCCACTCTCCCACTTTGGTCAACTATCTCCTTTAAGCAACTACTCGACTTCTGTTTTCTTACACTTGGCCTTCTAGGAACCTAACCACCACAAGAGACCTTCCACGCATCCTTCCTTATCCTTCGCTGCCTAGTTGTTGCCTTAACTAAAAATCCGTCTCTGTAGTACTTGAACCAATAGGTCGTTGCCATCTTTAAACCTTTTCGAGGATCATCTTTCTCGAGCCATCAATACTAGTGCCACGACCCAATTTCCCCTCCGTGTGACGTCGTGACGGCACCTAGTCACTACAACTAGGTAAGCCTAACATTTTTGCGGAATAGTGAAATAAAAATATAAATTTAACCAACTATTCAAAAATACACAACAAAGCCTAAAACCCGGAACATTGTGAATCACAAACTACATAAGGAAAAATCTAGTGTATCTATACATCAGAATCTAACAAGGAAAATACAGAAGATAATGGACATGAGAAAGAGTAGAAGGGGACTCCGAGGTCTGCGGACGCGGCAAATATACCTTGAAGTCTCCAAAGCTGTCCCGGCTCACTGATAGTGAGCCTGATAAGGTGCACCTAGATCTGCACATAAAAACCATGTGCAGAGAGTAGCATGAGTACACCACAATCGATACCCAGTAAGTGCCAAGCCTAACCTCGGTCGAGTAGTGACAAGGGCAGGTCAGGGCCCTACTGAAAAATATATAATAAAAATAATATAGAGTGTAATACCGCAATAAAATAAAGGCTATAATTTAACAATAATGAAATCATAAAAGGTAAAAGCTCAGTACACAGAAATCACAACAGGGGATTTCCTGAGGTACCGTCTCGTAGTCCCATACGTAAATGTGTAGGGGGATCTCCCGGAATACCATTCCGTAGTCCCAAAGTAAATATGCAGTACAGGGGGATCTCTCGGAATACCGTTCCGTAGTCCCAAAGTAAATATGCAGTACACTGGGATCTCACGGAATGCCGTTCTATAGTACCAAAGTAAATATGCAGTACAGGAGAATCTCTCGGAATACCGTTCCGTAGTCCCAAAGTAAATATGCAGCGCAAATGATAGAAATACAACTACATCACAAAATTCTTACAATTTAGACTAAGTACCAGTCAGGGAAGTAGCAGGAAATTCACTAAGCATGCTGCACAAAATTCACACAAACAATTAAGAAACGTAGACATGTTGTATTAGACTAAACATGATAGCTACACATATTGGAATAACTCAATTAAGAATGAAAATAGACTAGTACTCATTAAAATGGTATAACTCAAAATAACAGGAAAACATGTTGATGCTCAGTAAGAAAATCGGGTTTTACCACAACTAGCGCGTGTACGTACTCGTCACCTCACGTACACGACGCTCACATGTCACAATAGTTCCACATCTTAAGGGGATTTCCTCCACACAAATTTAGGCAAGCCACTTACCTCGAACCAAGCTCAATCAATCGGTCACAATACCTTTCTCCTGAATATCCAGCTCTGAATGGCCCAATTCTAGCCAAAAGCAATTACATATCATAAATACAACCAAAATAGATTCATCTAATTAATGAAATCAACACTGTAACAAAAATTCCGAAATTAACTCAAAATTTATCCGTAGGGCCCAAGTCTCGAAATCGGGTAAAATTTACAAAATAGGAACGACTATTCCACCACGAGTCTAACCATACCAAAATTACTAAATTCCGATAACAATTCGGCCCTCAAATCCTCAAATTTATCCAAGAAGGTTTTCTAACTTTTCCAACTTAATTAACCAATTAAATGATAAAAACAACCATGGATTCGGGTAATTTAACCAATATTGAGTTATGAACACTTACCCCATTGTTTCCTCTGAAAATCTCCCAACAATCGCCTCAATCCGAGCTCCAAATCGTTAAAAATGGAAAATGAACTTAAACTTTCTTTCTAGACCTCTCTTCTTCGTGAACGCGACAGGTCCCTTGCGTTCGCGAAGCACAACTCGACTGCCCACAAATTTAACCCTTCGCGAACGTGACCATGGCTTCGCGAACGCGAAGATTTACCCGCTCAGACCTTCGTGAACGCGACCACCACCCCGCGAATGCGTAGAACAAGGACTTGGGGTCCCAATAGCCTCACTCCTCTTCACGAATGCGACACCACTCACGCGTTCACGATGCACACACATACCATACCTTCGCGTTCGCGTCCTACCCTTTGCGAACGCGAAGAACAAAACCTCACACTCAGAAAACATTCTTCGCGAACGCGTCCTACTCCTCGCATTCGCGATGCTTCCACTGTCCACACCTTCGCGAACACAAGCTCTTCTTCGCGAATGCAAAGAACAAACTTCTGCAACAAAAACCAGAAAAATCGGCTACTTTTCTAAGTTCAAAAATGACTCGTTGAGCATCTAAAACACACCCGAGGCCCCCGGGACCTCAACCAAACATACCAACAAGTCCTAAAATACCATACAAATTTAGTCGAACCCACAAATCACATCAAATAATGCTAAAATCACAAATCATCCTCCGATTCAAACTTAAAGAACTTAAAACTTCCAACTTCGACAACCGATGCCGAAACCAACCAAACCACATCCGATTGACCCCAAATATTTCACACAAGTCATATGCAACACTACGGACCTACTCCAACTTCCGGAATTGGATTCTGACCCGGATATCAAAATTTTCACTACCGGTCCAAAATTCTAAAATTTCAACTTTTTCCATTTCAAGCCTAAATGAGCTACGGGCCCCCAAAACACATTACGGACACGCCCCTTAACCCAAAATTACTTAACAAAACTGACAGAATTCCATTCAGGAGTCGTCCTCACACAGTTCTAACTACGGTCCAAATTCTAAGGCTTATGGTGAACTAAGTGTCCCAAAACACTCTGAAACTCAAAACCAATCATCCCGGCAAGTCACAATAACAGAAATAGATATGGGGAAAGCAGTTAATCGGGGTTCGGGGCTCTAACTCTCAAAATGACCGACCGGGTCGTTACAACTAGGAACACTGCTTCAATCTTGAACCACTGTCCATCGCTATCTCTAACGCCCCGCCGTGAAGGCAAGTTGAAGAAAGCTGTAACACCAACAAACCTTAACGCACTTAACAAGGCGATGACACCACATCAAAATTGAGAACTCTACCACACTTGAAAGTATCATGCTTCGCTACTCCATCAACCCCGAACCTGAACATTCATAGTCCGATTGCCTTTTCTCTGCTGAAAATAAAACATGAAACCTATGAATCATGTACTGGGAGAAACATTCTTTCAAGTCGTTTACTGCCCTAACACAGAGACATGCATTCTACCATTTCATAAAAACTGTGCGATAACAACGCACGAATCATCATAACAATCAATGCCAAATCTCAAAACCTTAGGTAGTACTGATACTGAACTGAAATGATAGTGTGGCCTTCCGCAAGGCGACGATAATAACCTAATTAATTATGCAGGGAGAAGTATCCTGCACTACATCTGTAGTACCATTAAAAATTTTCTCGATCCCCAATTTATGACAAATGCTTCACGTCGCATAAGATTGAATAGGAAGGAAATGTAGGCATAAGCGTCAAGAAATTGAATCGCATGATGAGGAAAAAAAAAAGAAGTATTCCTAACAGCCTATAGCCTCTCAAAGATAAGCAGAGACGTCTCCGTACCGATCCGCAAGACTCTACTAGACTTGCTCATGACTCATGAGACCTAAGTGAACCTAGTGCTTTGATACCATGTTGTCACGACCCTAAATCCATTAAGGCCGTGATGGCGCCGGACACCACTGTCAGACAAGCCAACCATAAGCAATTAACATAATTACCCATTTTAGTATTGTTGAAATTAAAATTTCTTCAATGAAATAGTAAAGATAAAACACATAGAGTAAATGATAAATATTTTTATCAACTAAATTTCTAAACAATTCACAACCATTCCCAAAATCTGGTGTCACAAGTGCATGAGCATTTACTAGGGAATTAAAATAAAATACAACATCTATCCATAATACAAATTAGACAGGAAAATATAATAACTCTGAACGAAACTCTGTTAGTTGTGGATCATAATATAGAATACAGGTCACCTATGTCCCTATAATTATTAACCACATCTCTACGCCCACAAGGCCGCTAGACATATATGTACATGCACAATAAAATATGCAGCAAGTGCAGTATGAGTACGAAAATAACGTGTACCCAGTAAGTATTAAGCCTAATCTCGAAGTGGTAGTGTCACGACCCAAACTAACCCCTGTCATGATGGCGCCTATCGTGGAACTAGGCAAGCCGACTCATTTCCAAAACAAACCGATATTTTCATTCCAAAGATAATTTCAATATTATTTAACATAAAAACCTTCGTAAAGGAGTTTCAATCAAAATAAAAGTGCAGAAAGAAAAGCCCGACATCGGGGTGTCACTAGTTATGAGCATCTACTACAAACTGTCTAACAATATCAAGGCTAACGCAGCCTGGAAAATAACTATATACAACTAGAGGAAGATAAGAGAGAGAAGATCAGGGGCTGTGATCGCCAAACAGTTACCTTGCTATCTCCAAAAAAACTGCAACCAGAACACTCAATAACTGCTACCGTGCCCAGCTACACCTGAATCTGCACACAAGGTGCAGGGAGTAACGTAAGTACGCCAACTCAGTAAGTAACAACAATAAATAAATACTGAGCAGTAGTGACGAGTAATAAAGCATATAACATTCGTATCATGAAATCTCAGTAAAGTACAACATTCTTTAAAAATCAGTGTTTGAATCAAATCATCTCGTTTAAACCTGGTTCCAGTAAAAATCATTTAAAGATATTTTTCCAATAGTTTTTCAAACAAAGGCTCAATGCAAAGATGAGAAAAAATGATGAAACATTAAACAACCCCTCGGGCAAAACATCACTCATATACATCCCCTCGGGCAAATCTCACAGTCACTCGTGCCACTCGGGCATACCTACAATCACTCTAGCTACTTGGGTATACCTCACAATCACTCATGCCTCCCAGTCACTCAGCACTCGGTACTCGCACTCAGTAGGTACTTGCGCTCACTGGGGGTGTGTACAGACTCCGGAGGGGCTCCTTCACCTTCAGCCCAAGCGCTATAATCTGCACGGACAAATCACGTGTTGCACGGAAAACTCACGTGCTGCACGAAAAACTCACGTGCTATAATAATAAAGTATACTACAGGCGGGCAGCCTCGATCCACACTCACCCTCACAAATCAGGCCCTCGGCCTCACTTAGTCATAAACATCTCAATCTACTCGGGTATTTCAGTCAAACAGGGCATTCGACCCAAAACATTTATATGCATCAAAACAAAATTATAAAATTGAGTTATGCGGTAAACAAGTATAAACATGACTGAGTATAGGTTTTCAATCGAAAACAATGTGAGGATAGTAAGAAAAATCCCCTAAGGGTCCAAAAAACACTGACGCAAGGCCCAAACATGGCATTCAACCCAATTTACAGAAATTCTTTCTAAAACATATAAGTATCATATAGTTTCAAAAAAGTATGTAGCTTTACAGTTGCTACGGGACGGACCAAGTCACAATCCCCAACAGTCCAAGCCCACATGCCCTTCAGGGGTTTCGTACCCTCAGGACTAGATTTACAATCGTTACTTACCTCACACCGGAAAATTCTTATTCTGCAATGTCCTTTCCTCGTGAATTGGTCTCCAAACGCCTCGAATCTGGTCATAAATAATTAGTTTCACTCAACAAAATTCATTGGAATTAATTCCACAAGATAATAATAATTTTCCATAAATATCCGAAAATTAGCTCAAAACTCTCCCGTGGGGCCCACGTCTCGGAACTCGACAAAAGTTACAAAATCCGAAAACTCATTCAACTACGAGTCCAACCATACCAATTTTACAAAAATCCAACCCCAACTCGACCCTCAAATCTTCAATTTAAACCAAGAGGGTTTTAAAATTTTTCCCAACTCAATTCACCAATTAAATGATAAAAACAACTATGGATTCGGGTAATTTAACCAATATTGAGTTCAGAACACTTACCCCGTTGTTTCCTCTGAAAATCACCCAAAATCGCCTCAATTCCGAGCTCCAAATCGCCAAAAACTGAAAATGGGACCCATTTTCAGAACTTAAACTCACTGCCCAGACTTTTCTTCTTCGCGAACGCGGTCAGTGGCTCGCGTTCGCGAAGCACAAAATAACTCCCGTCCAATTTCCTCCTTCGCGAACGTGACATTACCCTCGCGTTCGCAAATCACAAAATGCCTCTGCCTCAATGCTTTCTATGCGAAAGCGTCCAAACCATCGTGAGTGTGATGCTTTGTTTCCCCCTCACTACGAGAACGCGACACCCCCTACGCGAACGCGTAGACCAACTGCCTGTGGGTCTTCAGCTGCTTCCTCTCTTCTTCGTGAACGCGTAACACCTCTCGCATTCGCGATGCACACCCAGTCCACCCTTCACAAATGTGTGCTTCTATTCGTGAATGCGAGGAGCAAATATTGCCAGCCTCCCAGTTCCTCTTTGCGAACGCGAGGCTCCACTCGTGAACGCGATGAAGGAAACTAGATGGTGCATCAGAAAAATTCCAGCAGAGTTCCAAGTCCAAACTCCAAACCCGTTAACCATCCGAAACTCACCCGAGCCCCTCGGCACCTCAACCAAATATACCAACAAGTCCTAAAACATCATACGGACTTATTCGAACCCTCAAATCACTTCAAACAATGCTAAAATAATGAATTACACCCCAATTCAAGCCTAATGAACTTTCAAATTTCTATTTTCTACAAACGACTCCGGAACCTATCAAATCACGTCCGATTGACCTTAAATTTTGCACACAAGTCATAAATGACATAACAGAGGTATTCCATTTTTCATAATCGGATTCCGACCCCGATATCAAAAAAGTCCATTTCAAGCCTAATTCCTCTACGGACTTCAAAATAATATTCCGGACACGATCCTAAGCACGAAATCACCATACGGAGCTATTGGACTCATCAAAATTCAAATATGAGGTCGTTTACACATAGGTCCATATCCGGTCCACTTTTCTAACTTACAATTTTCAATTATGAGACTAAGTGTCTCATTTCACTCCGAGTTCCTTCCGGACCCGAACCAACTAACACGATATAACATAATATAGCTGAATAACTCAAAAAGAAGTAGAAATGGGGAAAACAGGGCTATAACTCTCGAAATGACCTGCCGGGTCGTTACATCCTCCCCCTCTTAAAAATCCGTTCGTCCTCGACGGGTCTAGAAACATACCTAGAGTCTCAAATAGGCGTGGATATCTGCTCTGCATCTCCTGCTCGGTCTCCTAGGTGGCCTCCTCCATAGGCTGACCTCACCATTGCACCTTCACTGAAGCTATATCCTTTGACCTTAACCTTCGAACCTGCCGATCCAAAATAGCCACCGGCTCCACATCATAAATCATATCACCCTCTAATTGAACCGTGCTGAAATCCAAAACATGGGACGGATCTCCAATATACTTCCAGATCATGGAGACATGAAACACTAGATGCACACTCGACAAGCTGGGTGGCAAGGAAAGCTTATAAGCCACCTCTCCTATCCTCTGAAGCACCTCAAAAGGCCCAATAAACTGGGGGCTCAACTTGACCCTCTTCCCAAACTTCATAACACCCTTCATGGGTGATATATTCAGCAAAACCTTCTCCCCAACCATAAAAGACACATCACAGACCTTCCTATCCGCATAGCTCTTCTGCCTAGACTGCATCGTGCGAAGCCGCTCCTAAATCAATTTCACCTTATCTAATGCGTCCTGGACCAAGTATGTACCTAAGAGTCTAGACTCACCCGGCTCAAACCATCCAACTGGAGATCTACACCTCCTCCCATATAAAGCCTCGTACGGAGCCATCTGAATACTCGAATGATAACTGTTGTTATATGCAAACTCTACGAGTGGCAGAAACTGGTCCCATGAACCCCCAAAGTCAATGACACAAGCAAGCAACATGTCCTCCAATATCTGAATAGTGCGCTCGGACTGCCCGTCCGTCTGAGGGTGAAAAGTTATGCTCAACTGAACCTGAGTACCCAACTCTCGCTGCACGGCCCTCCAAAACTACAATGTGAACTGAGTTCCTCTATCTGAAATGATGGAAACTGGGACACCATGCAGGCGAACGATCTCTCGGATGTAAATCTCAGCCAACCGCTCTGAAGAGTAAGTAGTACCAACTGGAATGAAGTGCGCGGACTTGGTCAGCCGATCCACAATAACCCAAATAGCATCGAACTTCCTCGAGGTCTGTGGGAGCCCAACTACAAAGTCCATGGTGATCCACTCCCACTTCCACTCTGGGATCTCTAATCTCTGAAGTAAGCCACCCGGTCTCTAATGCTCATACTTAACCTGCTGACAGTTAAGACACCGATCCACAAACCCAACTATATCCTTCTTCATCTGCCTCCACCAATAGTGCTGCCTCAAATTCTGGTACATCTTCGTGACACCCGGATGGATGGAATACCGCGAGCTGTAGGCCTCCTCAAGAATCAACTCTCGAAGCCCATCTACATTAGGCACACATATTCGGCCCTGCATTCTCAGCACGCCGTCATCACCAATAGTCACATTCCTAGCATCACCTCTCTGAACCCTGTCCTAAAGAACGAGCAAGTGGGGGTCATCATACTGACGCTTTATGATACGGTCATGAAGAGAAGACCTGGAGACCACACAAGCCAATACCCGACTAGGTTCCAAAATATCCAATCTGATAAGCTGGCCCCCTAACTCCTGAACAAACAATGCCAATGGTCTCTCTGCTGCTGGAAGATATGCTAAACTTCCCAAACTCTCTGCCCGGTGACTCAAAGCATCGGCCATCACATTGGCCTTCCCCGGATGGTACAAAATAGTGATATCATAGTCCTTAAGAAACTCCAACCATCTCCGCTAACGCAAATTAAGATCCTTCTGCTTTAATAGATACTGCAGACTCCGGTGATTAGTATAGATCTCACAATGAACCCTATACAAATAATGACGCCAAATCTTCAAGGCGTGAACAATGGATGCTAAGTCAAGATCATGGATAGGATAGTTCTTCTCATAGGTCTTCAACTGGCGCGAGTCATAGGCGATCACCCTACCCTCCTACATCAAAACACAACCAATGCCTATCCTCGAGGCATCACAATACACGGTGTAAGAATCTAAAGCTGATGGCAGAACCAACACTGGAGCTGTGGTCAAAGCAGTCTTGAGCTTCTGAAAGCTCTTCTCACACTCATCCGACCACCTGAATGGAGCACACTTTTGGGTTAATTTGGTCAAGGGCGATGCAATAGATGAAAATCCCTCCACAAAGCAATGGTAGTAACCTGCCAAACCAAGAAAGCTCCAAATCTCCATGGCTGAGGATGGTCTGGGCCAACTCTGCACCGCCTCTATCTTCTTCGGATCCACCTGAATACCCTCACTGGACACCACGTGCCCCAAGAATGCTACTGAACCGATCCAAAACTCACATTTGGAGAATATTGCATAAAGCTTCTCCTCCCTCAATCTCTGTAATACAATCTTTAAATGCTGAGCGTGCTCCTCCTTGCTACGAGAGTACACCAGGATGTCATCAATGAATTTAACAACGAATGAGTCCAAATATGGTTGGAATACACTGTTTATCAAATACATGAACACTGCTGGGGAATTAGTCAGCCCAAAAGACATCACCAAGAACTCATAATGGCCATATCGGGTTCTGAAAGCTGTTTTAAGAATATCTAAATCCCGAATCTTCAGCTGGTGATAACTGGACCTCAAATTAATCTTGGAGAACACCCTCGCTCCCTGAAGCTGGTCGAATAAATCATCAATGCGAGGCAAAGGATACTTATTCTTGACTGTGACCTTGTTCAACTGCTTGTAATCAATACACATTCTCATGGAACCATCCTTCTTCTTCACAAATAGAACCGGTGCACCCCAATGTGACACACTAGGCCAAATAAACCTATTAACAAGGAGTTCCTGAAGTTGTTCTTTCAATTCCTTCAACTCCGCCGGTGCCATACTATACAGTGGAATAGAAATGGGCTGAGTGTCCGGCACCAAATCACTACCAAAGTCAATATCCGTGTCAGGCGGCATGCCCGACAGGTCTGCAGGAAACACATCCAAAAAATCACGTACCACCCGAACAGAATCAATGACAAGAGTCTCTGCACTAACATCCCTCACAAAAGCCAAATAAGATAGGCAACCCTTCTCAACCATGCGATGAGCCTTTAAATATGTAATCACCCTACTTGGTACATAATCTACAGAACCGCTCCACTCAACCCTCGAAATTCCTGGTATAGCCAACGTCACCGTCTTAGCTTGACAATCAAGAATAGTATGACATGGAGATAACCAATCCATACCCAATATCATATCAAAGTCAACCATACTGAGCAACAATAGATCCATTCGGGTCTCCAGACCCCCAATAGTCACCACACATGACCGATATACGCGGTCCACAATAATAGTATCGCCCACAGGAGTAGATACATATACATATAAAACTAAGGACTCACGGGGCATATCCAGAAAATGGGCAAAATACGAGGAAACATATGAATACGTGGAACCAGGGTCAAATAATACCGAGGCATCACTGTGACAAACTGAGATAATACTTATAATCACAGCATCTGAAGCAATAGCATCTGGTCTGGCAGGGAGAGCATAGAAACGGGCCTGACTACCCCCTGATCTGCCTCCCCCTCTAGGGCGACCCCTAGCTAACTGACCTCAACCTCGAGCTGACTGGGAGGGTGGTGAGGTAACTGGTGTTGTAGTCAGAGGATGACTCCTCTGCTGAGATAGACCTACATGACGACTAGGACACTGCCTCCACATATGCCCAAGCTCCCCACACTCAAAATAACTCCCTGGTGCTGGTGGCAGAAACTGAAGGGAACCCCTAGCACTGGATGACTGGTAGAAGAACCTGGCATGGAAGAGCCCTGAACAGGTGGAGCACGGGACGAACTCTGAACTGGAAGGGAACTAAGTGATAAGTGGCCTTGATGAGAACTATGAGAACCATGGCCAGATGATACACCCCGATGAAATGGCCGAGCTGACTGAACCTGTCTGAAATGACGACCTCTACTTTGCTGGAACTGACCCCCCAAAGGAGCACAGCTGAATTCACCCTGACCATAAGGCCTCTTGGCCTCCCTCTCAACCCTCTCCTGATCGCAAACCATCTCAATCTGCCGAGCAATGTCGACAACCTCATCAAAGGTAGCACCCGAAACCCTCTCTCTGGTCATGAGCAACTGTAGCTGATAATTGAGACCATCAATAAACCTCATGATCCTTTCCCTATCCATGGGAACCAACCAGATCGTATGATGGGCCAACTCAGAGAACTGCATTTCATACTGTGTCACAGACATATCACCCTGGTAAAGCCGCTCAAACTGTCTGCGCAACTCCTCTCTGCGGGATCGAGGCACGAACTTCTCCAAAACGACCATGGAGAACTGCTGCCAAGTAAGGGGTGCTGCGCCAATAGGCCTACGCCTCTCGTAAGTCTCCCACCATTTGAGTGCAGCCCCAGAAAACTGAAAGGTAGTGAATGACACCTGTCCAAAATACCAACAGTATGGAGTATCCTCTGACACCTATCCAAAAAGTCCTGAGCATCCTCTCTCTTTGTGGCACTGAAAGGTGGTGGCTGAAGTCTCCTAAACCTCTCCAACCTATGCTGATCATCCTCAAGCATAGCAGGAACCACATAATCCTGAGCAACAGCAACCGGCTGGGCTAGTGGTGCCTATGGTGTCTGAAGTCCCTGAATAACCTGCTAGGGTGTGTGAGCGACGGGAGTCTGAGTGCCTCCCCTAGCCTGAGAATCGGCTGCGGCCGTCAAAATAGAGACCGCCTGAGCAAGGCCAGTACACGTTGTCAGAATCTGAGTTAGGGCCTCCTGAAGGCCTGGAATCACAATAGGAACAGGTGGTTCCTGAGCTGGTGCATCAACAACTGGAGCTTGGTCCTGATCTGGGACAACCGGTGGATCTACAGATACTGCCCCAGCTCGTGTACGGGCTGCACCTCTAACCCTACCACGGCCTCTACCGCGGCCTCAGCCTCTCGCGGCCCTGGCTGGTGGTACTGGAGGCTGGCCCTCCTGACCGGTAGTACGAGTCCTCACCATCTGTGAGAGAATGAAATAACAGATGTTTAGTTACTAGAATCAACAGATTCGCACAACAAGAATTCAAGAATGTGGAGTTTCCTAAAGGTTCTGCAGTCTCCTGAAGATAAGTACAGACATCTCCATACCGATCCGCAAGACTCTACTAAATGCGCTCATGACTCGTGAGACCTATGTAACATAGGCTCTGATACCAATCTATCACGACCCAAACTAACCCCTGTCGTGATGGCGCCTATCGTGGAACTAGGCAAGCCGACTCTTTTCCAAAACAAACCGATATTTCCATTCCAAAGATATTTCAATGTTATTTAACATAAAAACCTTCGTAAAGGAGTTCCAATCAAAATAAAAGTGCGAGCCCGACATCGGGGTGTCACTAGTCATGAGCATCTACTACAAACTGTCTAACAATATCAAGGCTAACTCAGCCTGGAAAATAACTAAATACAACTAGAGGAAGATAAGAGGGAGAAGAGCAGGGGCTGCGATCGCCAAACAGTTACCTTGCTATCTCCAAGAAAATCTACGACCAGAACACTCAATAACCGCTACCGTGCCCAGCTACACCTGAATCTGCACACAAGGTGCAGGGAGTAACGTGAGTACGCCAACTCAGTAAGTAACAACAATAAATAAAGACTGAGTAGTAGTGACGAGCAATAAAGCATATAACATTCGTATCATGAAATCTCAGTAAAGTACATCATTCTTTAAAAATCAGTGTTTGAATCAAATCATCTCGTTTAAACCTGGTTCCAGTAAAAATCATTGAAAGATATTTTTCCAACAGTTTTTCAAACAAAGGCTCAATGCAAAGGTGAGCAAAAATGATGAAATCATAAACAGCCACCTCGGGAAAAACATCACTCATATACAGTCTCTCGGGCAAACCTCACAGTCACTCGTGCCACTCGGGCATACCTCACAATCACTCTTGCCACTCGGGCATACCTCACAATCACTTATGCCTCCTAGTCACTCAGCACTCGGCACTCGTACTCAGTAGATACCTGCGCTATCTGGGGGTGTGTACAAATTCCGGAGGGGCTCTTTCAGCCCAAGCGCTATAATCTGCACGGACAACTCATGTGCTATAATAATAAAGTATGCTGCAGGCGGGCAGCCCCGATCCACACTCAACCTCACAAATCAGGCCCTCGGCCTCACTCAGTCATAAACCTCTCAAGCCACTCGGGCATTTCAGTCAAATAGGGCATTCGCCCCAAAACATTTATATGCATCAAAACAGAGTTATAAAACTGAGTTATGCGGTAAACAAGTATAAACATGACTGAGTATAGGTTTTCAATCGAAAACAATGAGAGGATAGTAAGAAAAAGCCCCAAAGGGTCCAAACAACATTGGCGCAAGGCCCAAACATGAATGCAACCCAATTTACAGAAATTCTTTCTAAAACATATAAGTATCATATAGTTTCAACAAAGTATGCAACTTTACAGTTGCTACGGGACGGACTAAGTCACAATCCCCAGCAGTGCATGCCCACACGCTTGTCACCTAGCATGTGCGTCACTAAAAATAGTAGAATGATACAAAATCCGGGGTTTCGTACACTCAGGATTAGATTTACAATCGTTACTCACCTCACACCGCGAAATTCTTATTCTGCAATGTCCTTTCCTCGTGAATTGGTCTCCAAACGCCTCGAATCTGGTCATAAATAATTCGTTTCAGTCAGTAAAATTCTTTGGAATTAATTCCACAAGATATTAATGATTTTCCATAAAAATCCAAAAATTAGCTCAAAAATCGCCCGTGGGGCCCACATCTCGGAACTCGACAAACGTTATAAAATCCGGAAACCCATTCAACCACGAGTCCAACCATACCAATTTTATAAAAATCCGACCCCAACTCGACCCTCAAATCTTCAATTTATACCAAGAGGGTTTTCAAAGTTTTCCCAACTCAATTCACCAATTAAATGATAAAAACAACCATGGATTCGGGTAATTTAACCAATATTGAGTTAAGAATACTTACCCCGTTGTCTCCTCTGAAAATCACCCATAATCGGCTCAGATCCAAGCTCCAAATCGCCAAAAACTGAAAATGGGACTAAGTCCCATTTTCAGAACATAAACTCACTGCCCAGACTTTTCTTCTTCGCGAACGCAGTCAGTGCCTCGCGTTCGCGAAGCACAAAATAACTCTCGTCCAATTTCCTCTTTCGCGAACGCGACATCACCTTCACGTTCCCGAAGCAAAAATTGCCTCTACCTCAATACCTTCTACGCGAACGCATCCAACCCATCTCAAACGCGATGCTTTGTTTCCCCCACACTATGCGAACGCGATACCCCCTACGTGAGCGCGTAGACCAATTGCTTGGGGGTCTTCGGCTGCTTCCTCTCTTCTTCACGAACGCGTAACACCTCTCGCGTTCCCGATGCACACTCAGTCCACCCTTCACAAACGTGTGCTTCTCTTCACGAACGCGAAGAGCAAATATTGCCAGCCTCCCAGTTCCTCTTCGCGAACGTGAGGCTCCACTCGCGAACGCGATGAAGGAAACCAGAGGGTGCATCAGAACAATTCCACCAGAGTTCCAAGTCCAAAATCCAACCCGTTAACCATCCGAAACTCACCTGATCCCCTCGGGACCTCAACCAAAAATACCAACAAGTCCTAAAACATCATACGGACTTAGTAGAACCCTCAAATCACTTCAAACAATGCTAAAACCATGAATTACACCCCAATTCAAGCCTAATGAACTTTGAATTTTCTATTTTCTACAAACGACTCCGAAACCTATCAAATCACGTCCGATTGACCTCACATTTTGCACACAAGTCATAAATGACATAACAAAGGTATTCCACTTTTCAGAATCGGATTCCGACTCCGATATTAAAAAGTCAACCCCCCGGTCAAACTTTTCAAAAATTAAACTTTCGACATTTCAATCCTAATTCCTCTATGGACTTCCAAATAATATTCTGGACATCCTCCTAAGCTCAAAATTACCATACAGAGCTATTGGAATCATCAAAATTCAAATCCGAGATCGTTTACACATAGGTCTATATTTGGTCCACTTTTCCAACTTAAATTTTTCAATTTTGAAACTAAGTGTCTCATTTCATTCCGAGTTCCTTCCGGACCCGAACCAACTAACCCGATATAACAAAATACAGCTGAATAACAAAAAATAAGTAGAAATGGGGGAAAACGGGGCTATAACTCTCGAAACGACCTGCCGGGTCGTTACAAGTAGAGACGAGATGGCCGACTTTGACATTCACTAAGGGTCATCAATAATAAATGGAATAAATTAAAATTATTCAAATTAGCATGATTCAAAGAGTTAACAATAATTTTATTCAATTAGCAGAAATAATAAAAATTCTTCAAATGCAACAATTTCCAATCTATCAATTAAATCCTTCAATTTCAATAAAACTTCCAATTTATCAAATAGCATTACAAGCTTCAATTCAATTTAAATAAATTTCTAATTTATCAAATAGCTTTACAAGTTGCAAAAAACTGTCAAAGTAACGTGTAATTATTATTATTATTATTATTATCAAGCACGATTTTTGCCGAGGTCATTCAGCCCGATCCAGAGTGTCGTGTACACTGCCGAGGGACGTGCGGCACGATCCATAGATGCATCTATCCTGCTGAGGCGTTTGGCCCGCTCCACAAGAAAGGAGGATATTTTCTTATGTACCTCCGGAAAGAGAGTATATTCATTATAAGATAAATTCAGGAGGATGAACAATTCCTTTTAACAATTAATTAATTTAAATAGAAAATTAAGCGTGTGAGATTTCCATCTTTTAATATTTTTATGTAACAATTCACAACATAAATATAAATATATCAAATAATTTAATTAAGTAAAGATTATAATTTACACAAGTAATTCATGCTTTTGAGTCCTAAACTAATCGGACTTTAGCATTAATAGTACTTTCGTCACCTCGTGCGTACGTAGCCCCCACAATTAGCAATAATTAATTAATTTAATCACCTATGGGGTAATTTCCCCCTCACAAGATTAGACAAGAAACTTATCTCGTGTTGCTCCAATTTAATCCACTAGTAGGCCTTTTCCTCGATTATCCAACTTCGATTAGCTCGAATCTAACCAAAATAATTCGATACAATTACTAAAATTTATAGGAATCAATTCTATAAGAAAATACTACATTTTCAATAAAATCCCGAAACTAATTAAAAATTCATCTGTGGGGGCCACGTCTCGGAATCCGGCGAAAGTTAAGAAATCCGATAACCCATTCAATTACGAGTTCAGCCATACCAATTTCACTCAAATACAACTCCGAATTAATTTCGAAATGTCAAAAATTCTTTTCTATGAGATTTCTAAATGTTTCCCAAATTTCAATCTTCAAACACTAATTTATGGTGAAAACAATGATTTACTTGTATATGTAGACCAAATCCAAGTTAGAATCACTTACCCCAATATTTTTCCCTTGAAAAGCTTTCAAAGGTCGCCTCTCCTCAGGCTCAAGTTCGTCAAAAATGGCAAATGGGACGAATGCCCTCTTTTATAAACTACCCAGGCAGCCTTCGAAATTGGGCCTCGATCGTGGCCCTCGAGCCTGGGCTTCGGTCATGGCCTCGAGCTTGGGACTCGGTCATAGCCTCGATCATGGCCTCGAGCCTGAGACTTCGATCAAGTCTCTCGATCTTGGGTCTTGATCCTGGCCCTCGAGCCTTGCCTTTGATCATAGCCCTCGAGCTGGACCTTCGATCTTGGCTTTGATTCTGAGCCTCGTCCCTGGCTTCGACTCAGGATGTCGACCCTGGGCTCGATATCTGGGCTTCAGTCATGGTATCGATCTTGGGCTCGATCACAACCTAGAATATCCAGCAGAAGGGAAAATTGCAGTAGATTTTTAAGTCCAACTTTTGATCCGTTAACCATCCGAAACTCACATGAGGCCCTCAGGACCTCCACCAAATATACCAACAAGTCCTAAAATATTATAATGACTTATTTGAAACCTCAAATCACCTAAAATGACGCTAAAACCACGAATTATGCTCTAATTCAAGCTTAATGAAACTTATAATTTCCAACTTCTACATCTGATGTCGAAACCTATCAAATCAACTCCGATTGACCTCAAAATTTGCACACAAGTCATAAATGACATAACAGAGCTATGAAAATTTTCAGAACTGGATTCCGACTCCGATATTAAAAAGTCAACTCCCCGGTCAAACTTCCAAACTTAAAATTCCTATTTTAGCCATTTCAAGCCTAATTTAACTACGGACGTCCAAATAAAAATCCGAACACTCTCCTAAGTCCAAAATCACGATACGGAGCTGTTGGAATCATCAAAATTCTATTTCGGGGTCGTTTTCTCAAAATGTTTACCAAAGTCAAACTTGACCTTTTAAGGCTAACTTAAGGAACCAAGTGTTCCGATTTCAACCAAAACACTTCCAAATCCCGAACCAGCCATCCCCGCAAGTCATAATTTATTATAAGCACATATAGGGAGTTTTATTTAGGGGAACAGGGTTCTAAAAGTCAAAATAACCGGTTGGCAATATTAATTAGAGTACCTTAGATGATATCATAAACAAAATCAATTATAGTAAATGTCATGACCCCAAATTCCTTCCGTAGGATGTCTTGATGGCACCTAGTCTCTAAGACTAGGTAAGCCTATCAATGCGGAATAATAATAAATATCTGAAATAAATAAACTACAATTCAAACAATTTCAACTCCCAAAACTCGGTAGAAATAAGTCACAAGCTTCTAAGAATTGTATCCTCAATGTCTCTATATATCAAGGTCTAAAGAAAAATAAGGAAGCAACATAATAATGATAGAATGGGACTCCGGAGTCTACGGACGCTGGCAGATATACCTCGAAGTCTCCGTGCACAGGTAACTCACTGAAGACGGGGCTAGTAACGAGTACCTGGATCTGCACAAAATGATGTGCAGAAGCGTAGTATGAGTACACCACAGCGGTACCCAGTAAGTGCCAAGCTTAACCTCGGTAGAGTAGTGACGAGGTCAGGTCAGGCCCTACTGAAAAATAATAATAGCATGGTAAAATGTTAACAATATAATAAAATAAATGACAATGGAAATGAATCAAGTAGCAGGTCACCATTTAATTACACAAAATAGTGGCAATTAATATTTCGTGGAAACAAACAAAATTTTCTTTCAACTTTAAGAAAATCACAACAAATAATCAAAGGCAACTGTGGCCATATATCAATATCAATAAGGGCACTCCCGAGGTACCGCCTCGTAGTCCCAAATCATAAATAAATTTACAATATCTCATTTCCTTATCTCACCGCGGGAGCCTTCATAATTTATTTTAAAGAAAACATCTTCCCGAAATAGCATCCCACATTTTAGACATCCTTATCACACCACATGACTTCTAGTAGTTTCCGCTACTAGCCAAGCATATCAAGCCAACCTTATCTCACTGCATGCATTTCAATACCCAGACCTTATACCACCGCATGCGTATCAACGTCACAATATATCACAATTTGCACCTCAAGTACTCAAATAATTTAACTCTCCAAAATACTTCAACAACAATATTTTTTCACAATAAAGAGCCCACGGCTCAACCCAACATAAATCATCAATAATATTTTTCCACAATAAAGAGCTCACGGCTCCATCACAATGAGTACGAAAATCTTACAAAAATATTCAGGAATAAATAATTCAGCAAAATAATATTTCAAATTTTTTAAGACGTTACTTCAATACCAAATTTAAAAATGTCAAATACTTCATATTAATAATAATTAAATTAAAGAAAATCAACTTCAAATAATGCACAGAATAAAAGAAACCAAGTTTCAACTAAACAGGTAAAACAATTAGTAGGAAATGTCAAGCAAATTTAAAGTATATAAATCAAATCAATGATGAAGAATATAACAAGATTTACTAATTTAATTAATATGAAACAGTGATCTTCACAATTTAAAAACATAACCCTTCACATTTAGTCCGTGTACACACTCGTCACCTCGTGTACACGACTTTCATCACATTACAATTAATACCAATCCTAGGGGAGATTTCCCCCACACAAGTTTAGACAAGTAACTTACCTCGACTTGCTCCAATTTAATCAAGTAATATGCCTTTTCCTCGATTTTCCGACTCCGATCAACTCAAATCTAGTCATAATTAATTCGATACAGTCAACAAAAATTAAAGGAATCAATTTCATAAGAAAATACTATATTTTTCAATAAAATCCGAAATTAACTCACAAATTGCCCATGGAGCCCACGTGTCGGAATCCAGAGAAACTTACAAAATCTGATAACCCATTCAATTACGAATCCAACCATACCAGTTTCACTCAAATCCGACACCGAATCGACACCGAAATCTCAAAAAATCATTTTTATGAGATTTCTAAAATTTTCCCAAATTTCCATCTCAATACACTAATTAAATGGTGAAAACAATGATATATTCCTGTATATTGACCAAATCCGAGTTAGAATCACTTACCCAAATGTTTTTCCTTGAAAATCTGTCAAAAATCGCTTCTCCTCAAGCTCAAGTTCGTCAAAAATGGCAAATGGGACGAAATTCCCAGTTTTATAAACTGCTGAGGCAGCCATCGATCCTGGGTATTGATCATGGCTTCGATCTTTATGGCCATCGATCATGGGTATCGATCATGGCTTCGATCTTTATGGCCTTCGATCACTGGCCTCGGTCATAGCCCTTGATCCTGGGCCTTCGATCACTGGCCTTCGTGCTTGACTTCGATCATGACCCTCGATCCTGGGTTCGATTTCTGGGCAGAAGAACATTTGCAGTAGTTTTTGCAGCAGGTGTTTAAGTCCCATTTTAGATCCGTTAACCATCCGACACTCACCCGAGGCCCTCGGGACCTCAATCAAATATACTAACAAGTCCTAAAACATCATACGGACTTAGTCGAATCTTCAAATCACATCCAACAACACTAAAAACAAGAATCACACATAGATTCAAGCGTAATGAACTTTAAAACTTTCAATTTCTACAAGCGACGCCGGAACCTATCAAATCAAGTCCGATTGACCTCAAATTTTGCACGCAAGTCATAAATGATATAACAGAGCTATGAAAATTTTCAAAACTGGATTCCAACCACGATATCAAAAAGTCAACTCCCCGGTCAAACTTCCAAGCGTAGATTCCTATTTTAGCCATTTGAAGCCAAATTTCACTACGGACTTCCAAATAAAATCCAGATTACGCTCCTAAGTCCAAAACACCATACAGATGTCACAACCCAATTTCACCCATAGGTCGTGATGGCGCCCAACACTATAGCTAGGCCAGCCAACTAATACATTAAACATATATTGATAAAATTTAAATCCAAGAAAAATAATAAGACACTAAATTCTACCAATGTGTGTGCCAAGACCTGGTGTCACAAGTGTATGAGCATCTAGTAGATTATACAAAATCTCAAATACTGTCTGAAATAAAAATAGACAGAATGATAAAAAAAATACAAGGAGAGACACTGGTAGCTGCAGAACGGCTCAGAAAGGCAGCTCACCATTATTCCCCTGGATAATATGGGTGCAAAACGATAGGTTCCCCACTAGTACTTGCCTCAGGTCCTGCACAAAAAGTGCAGCAAGTGTAGCATGAGTACGTAAACAACGTGTACCCAGTAAGTATCAAGCCTAATCTCGGAGTGGTAGAGACGATATGGTCGACTTTGACACTCACTAAGGGTCATCAATAATAAATGGAATAAATTATAATTATTCAAATCAGCATGATTCACGGAGTTAATAATAATTTATTCAATTAGCAGAAATAATAAACATCCTTCAAATGCAACAATTTCCAATCAAGTAATTAAATCCTTCAATTTCAATAAAACTTCCAATTTATCAAATAGCTTTACAAGCTGTAATTCAATTTCAATAAATTTTCAATTTATCCAATAGCTTTACAAGCTACAATTCAATTATCCAAAAATCGTTTAATTATTATTATTATTATCAAGCATGATTTCTGTCGAGATCGTACGGCCCGATCCAGAGTTTCGTGTACACTGCCGAGGGACGTACGACGCGATCCATAGATGCATCTATCCTGCCGAGGCGTTTGGCCCGCTCCACAAGAAAGGAGGACATTTTCTTATGTACCTCTGGAAAGAGAGTATATTCATTATAAGATAAATTCGGGAGGATGAACAATTCCTTTTCACAATTAATTAATTTAAACAGAAAATTGAGCATGTGAGATTTCCATCTTTTAATATTTTTATCTAACAATTCACAACATATATAAAAATATATCAAATAATTTAATTAAGTAAAAATTACAATTTACACAAGTAATTAATGCTTTTGAGTCCTAAACTACCCAGACTTTAGCATTAATAGTAGCTACACACGGACTCTTGTCACCTTGTGCGTACGTAGCCCCCACAATTAGCAACAATTATTTAATTTAATCACCTATGGGATAATTTTCCCCTCACAAGATTAGACAAGAGACTTACCTCGTCTTGCTCCAATTTAATCCATTAGTAGGCATTTTCCTCGATTATCCAACTTCGATTGACTCGAATCTAACCAAAAATAATTCGATACAATCACTAAAATTTATAGGAATCAATTCTATAAGAAAATACTACATTTTCAAAATTATCCCGAAAATAATTAAACATTCATATATGGGACCCATGTCTCGAAATCCGGAAAAAGTTATGAAATCCGACAACCCATTCAATTACGAGTCCGACCATACCAGTTTCACTCATATTCGACTCCGAATCGATACCGAAATCTCAAAAATTCGTTTCTATGAGATTTCTAAATTTTCCCAAATTTCATTCTCAAAATACTAATTTATGGTGAAAATAATGATATACTTGTATATGTAGACCAAATCCAAGTTAGAATCACTTACACCAATGTTTTTCCCTTGAAAATCTGTCAAAAGTCGCCTCTGCTCAAGCTCAAGTTCGTCAAAAAATGGCAAATGGGACGAAAGCCTTCTTTTATAAACTGCCCAGGCAGCCTTCAGAATTGGGCCTCGATCGTGGCCCTCGAGCCTGGGCTTCGGTTATGGCCTCGATAATGGCCTCGAGCTTGCGCCTTCGATCGTGACCCTCGATCATGGCCTCATGCCTAGGACTCGGTCATGGCATCGAGCCTGTGCCTTCGATCATGACCCTCGATCTTGGGTCTTGATCTTGGCCCTCGAGCCTTGCCTTCGATCATGGCTCTTGAGCTGGACCTTCGATCATGGCCCTCGATCTGGACATTCGATCGTGGCTTCGATACACAAGCTAGAGCGTGAGCCTCGATACCTAGGCTCGTTATCTGGGCTCGATCACAGCCCAGAATATCCAACAGAAGAGAAAAAATTGCAGCATCATTTTAAGTCCAACTTTTGACCCGTTAACCATCTGAAACTCACCCGAGGCCCTCGGGACCTCAACAAAATATTGCAACAAGTCCTAAAACATCATACGAACTTATTTGAAATCTTAAATCACATAAAACGACGCTAAAATCACGAATCATGCTCCAATTCAAGCTTAATGAAACTTAGAATTTCAAACTTCTACATTCGATGTCGAAACATATCAAATCAAGTCCGATTGATCTCAAATTTTGCACACAAGTCATAAATAACATTACGGAGCTATGATAATTTTTGGAACTGGATTCCGACCCCGATATCAAAAAGTCAACTCCCCAATCAAACTTCCAAACTTTAAATTTCTATTTAAGCCATTTCAAGCCTAATTTAACTACAGACTCCAAATAAAATTCCGATCACGTTCCTAAGTCCAAAATCACCATACGGAGCAGTTGGAATCGTCAAAATTCTATTCCGGGGTCGTTTTCTCAAAATGTTGTCCGAAGTCAAACTTAGCCTTTTAAAGCTAACTTAAGGAACCAAGTGTTCCGATTTCAACCCAAACACTTCCAAATCCCGAACCAACCATCCCCGCAAGTCATAAATCATTAAAAGCACCTACAATAAATTTTGTTTTAAGAAACGAGGTTCTAAAAGTCAAAATGACTGGTTGGATTATATTCTCCACCTCTTAAACAAACGTTCATCCTCGAACGGGTTTAGAATTGTACCTAGAGTGCCGAATAAGTGTGGATATCTGGTCCGCTTGTTTTTCTCGATCTCCCAAGTCACTTCCTCGACTGGTTGTCCCCTCCACTGGACTTTTACTGCAAAAATCCTCTTGGACCTCAACTGGTGAACCTGTTTATCAACAATAGCAACTGGCTTCTCTTCATAACCCAAGCTATTATCTAGCTGAACCGTGCTGAAGTCTAACACATGTGATAGGTCGGCATGATACTTCCGGAGCATAGATACATGGAAAACCGGATGAACTCCCGATAGGATGGGAGGCAATGCAAGCTCATAAGCAACCTCCCCAACTCGTCTCAACACCTCAAATGGGCCTATAAACCTTGGGCTCAATTTGCCCTTCTTCCCGAATCTCATGATTCCCTTCATCGGCGAAACTTTCAAGAGAACTTTTTCACCCATCATAAATGATAAATCACGCGCTTTCTGATCTGCATAAATCTTCTGTCTGGACTGCGCTGTGCGAAGTCGCTCTTGAATCAAATTTACCTTTTCCAAGGCATCCTTTACCAAATCAATACCATATAAATTAACCTCACCGGGCTCAAACCATTCGATGGGTGAACGACATCGCCGACCATATAAAGTCTCAAATGGAGCCATCTTGATGCTGGATTGGTAACTGTTATTATAAGCAAACTCGGCCAAAGGCAAGAAATGATCCCACTGACCTCCAAAGTCAATCACACATATCCCGAGCATATCCTCCAAAATCTAAAATGTCCGATTTGACTTCCCGTCGGTCTGCGGATGAAAGGCTGTGCTGAGATCTACACGGGTCCCCAACTCACTCTGTACTGCTCTCCATAAATATGCAGTAAACTGAAGACCTCTATCTTATATGATAGAAATTGGCACACCGTGCAACCGAACTATCTCCAAAATATATATCTGGCCAACCTCTCTGAAGTATACATAGTCACAACAGGAATAAAGTGTGCCGACTTGGTCAACATGTCGACAATGACCCAAACTTCATCAAACTTCTGCAAGGTCCGTGGCAACCCAACTACAAAGTCCATAGTGATGCGTTCCCATTTCCACTCTGGTATAGTCATTTGCTGAAGTAAGCCGTCTGGCCTCTGGTGCTCATATTTAACTTGCTAGCAATTTAGACACCTAGCTACATACTCAACTATGTCCTTTTTCATTTGTCTCCACCAATAATGCTGCCTCAAATCACGATACATCTTTATAGCACCGGGATGAATAGAATACCGGGAACTGTGTGCTTCCTCTAGGATCTTTTTCCTCAGTCCATCCACATTAGGAACACATAGACGATCCTGGAGTCACAGAACACTATCTGTGCCAATAGTAACTTCCTTGGCACCACCCTATAGTACCGTATCTCGAAGAACCATTAAGTGTGGATCATCATACTGGCGACCCTTGATTTTTTCAAATAGTGAAGACTGAGCTACAACACATGCAAGAACTTGGCTGGGCTCTGAAATATCCAGCCGCACAAGTCTGTTGGCCAAGGACTGAATATCTAAAGCCAATGGCCTCTCCTTTGCTGAAATGAAAGCCAAACTACCCATACTCTCCGCCTTTCTACTCAAGGCATCTGCAACCACGTTTGCTTTGCCTGGATGATACAGGATAGTAATATCATAGTCTTTTAGTAACTCAAGCTATCTGCGCTATGTCAAATTTAGGTCCCTCTGCTTGAACAAATGCTGCAAGCTACGATGGTCAGTGTAAACCTCATAAGACACCTCATAAAGATAATGCCTCCAAATCTTAAGAGCGTGAACAATCGCAGCTAACTCCAAATCATGTACTAGATAAATCTTCTCGTGCAGCTTATATTGACGTGAAGAACATGTAATAACTCGCCCTTCCTGCGTCAATACATAACCCAAGACAACATGTGAAGCGTCGCAATACACTGTATACACCCCCGAACCAGAAGGCAACAATAACACTGGTGTTGTAGACAATGTTGTCTTGAGCTTCTGAAAGCTCACCTCACAATCATCAGACCATCAGAACGGAGCACCCTTCTGGATTAATTTGGTCAAAGGTGGTGCAATAGACGAAAAACCCTCCACGAACCGACGATAATAACCTGCTAAACCCAGAAAACTCCTGATCTCAGTCGTTGAAATGGGACGATGCCAATTCTGAACTGCCTCAATCGTTTTGGGATCAACTCTAATACCTTCGCCCGATACAATATATCCAAAAAATGCTACAGACTCAGGCCAGAACTCACATTTAGAGAACTTAGCATATATCTTTTTTTTCCGCAACGTCTGAAGAACTACTCTCATATGATGCTCATGTTCCTCCTTACTGTGCGAGTAGATCAAAATGTAATCAATGAAGACAATTACAAGAGAATCAATATATGGCCCGAATACCCTGTTCATCAAATCCATAAACGCTGCCGGGGCATTAGTTAAACCAAAGGACATCACCAGAAACTCATAATGACCATATTTAGTCCGAAAAGCAGTCTTCGGAACATCCGAATCCCGAATCTTCAACTGATGGTACCCTGACCTCAAGTCAATCTTAGAGAACACCCAAGCACCATGTAACTGGTCAAATAGATCATTAATACGCGGCAACAGGTACTTTTTCTTAATAGTGACTTTGTTCAGTTGACGATAATCAATACACATCCGCATTATTCCATCCTTCTTCTTCACAAATAATACCGGTGCATCCCAAAGCGATACACTCGGTCTGACGAACCCTTTGGCTAGTAACTCCTCAAGCTGTTCTTTCAATTCTTTCGGAGCCATGCGGTACTGTGGAATAGATGTAGGCTGGGTATCTGTAGCCAAGTCAATACATAAATCAATATCACGATCAGGTGGCATACCTGGAAGATCTGAAGGAAATACATCAGATAACTCCCGAACTACAGGCACTAAATCAATAGTCGGAGTCTCTACTGTAGTATCCCGAACATAGGCTAGATAAGTCAAACAACCTTTCTCAACCATTTGTTGAGCCTTTATAAAAGAAATAACTCGATTAAATGAACTAACAGATGAACCCTTTGACTCTAGCTTAGGCAATGCTGGAATAGCCAAGGTAACAGTCTTGGCATGACAATCTAGAATAACATGATATGGAGATAACCAGTCCATGTCCAGAATAATTTCAAAATCGGTCATCTCAAGCAATAGGATATTTGCTCTAGTTTCATAACCACAGAATGTAATAATACAGGACCGGTAGATACAATTCACAACAACAGAATCGCCCACAAGAGTGGACACATAAACAAGAGTACTCAAGGACTCATAAGAAACACCCAGGAATGGAGCAAATAGATATGACACATATGAATACGCAGATCCTGGATCAAATAATACTGAGGCATCTTTGCCGCAAACAAAAATAATACCTATAATCACAGCATATGATGCCTCTGCATCTTGTCTGGCCAGAAAAGCATAGAACTGAGTTAGAGTGCTAACTGTCTGGCCTCCGCCTGCCTGACCTCCACCTCTAGGACGACCCCTACCCACCTGTCCTCCACCTCTTGGTGGTCGGACTACTGGTGGAGCAACTGGTGTGGTAATCATAGGCTGCTGACCCTGCTACACTGGTCTACCCCGCAGTTTGGGGAAGAATCTTTGCATGTGACTAGGGTCCCCGCACTCGTAAAAACTCTTCAGTGCGATAGGCTGCTGACTAAGTGCTTTGCCCTGGGGACCTGAATACCTACTAGAAGGACCCTGAATAGCTGGTGGGCTATAAGAAATCTCTGGTATAGCACTAAGATAAGGTCGCACTGGAGCACCTCGAGGAGGCGGTGGTGCTAGATATGGGGGCCTGCTGGACTGCCCTCTCACGAACTGACCTCTGCCCCTAGACGGAGCACCTCTGAACTCTCCAGAATACCTAAGCCGCTTCTTTCTCTAAACCTACTCTCGGCTCCGCTGACGTACACCCTCAATCCTCCGTACTCTCTCCGCCTCAGTAGGGAGTATCCTAAGTGCATGGCGAGATAACTCAGAAAACCTCGCCTCATAATCGGTCACTGACATCTGACCCTGCTGGAGCTGCTCAAACTGAAATCTCAACTCTTCATACCTGTCCAGGAAGATAAGGGTGAACCTATCCCAAGTTATGGGAGTAGAATCAGCTGGTCTGCCAAGAACATATGACTGCCACCATCTACGGGCTCTGCCCTCTAACTAAAAAGTAGCAAAGTCTAGCCCATGACACTCCAATATCCTCATGTTGTACAGCCTATCCTTGCACCGATCAATGAAATCCTGGGGATCCTCATGTCGCTCACCCCCAAAAACAGGAGGATGTAGTCTAGTCGATCTGTCCAATAGTTTTTGCGGATCAGTGGCTACAGCTGGCCAGGGCTCAGGTGTAGCTGCTGCCACTGGTTGGGCTCGGGTAGTGCACCCTGGGTCTGATATACAACAGTTACCTGTCCATGAGCCTGTGCAGTAGGGGTCTGTGCTCCCCCGCCCGGCTGAGATGTGGCTGGGTCTGCCAGAAATAAACCGGCCTGAGTCATATTGTCCATGAACCACAACATACGACCCATGACATCCTGAAATCTCGGTGCAGATGTGAAATCCACCGGAGCTGGCTCTGCCACAGGCACCTCATCCTATTCCCCAACAATGGGGTTCTCTGTTGGACCCACTGGCGGCATAACTGGAATGGCCCTTGAACGTCCTCGCCCTCTACCACGGGATGGAGCCCTCGCTCGGCCTCTACCTCGGCCTCTAGCAACTGGAGGAGTAGCTCTTCCCTGGTCTGGAATCTCATTAGAGCGCGTTCTCACCATCCGTGAGAGAATAAAAGAAGAATATTTAGTACTACATTAATTGCACGATGGAATATGAAGAAAGGTAGTTTTCTAACACCCTATAGCCCCTCGAAGATAAGTACAGACGTCTCTGTACCGATCCGCAAGACTCTATTAGGTCTGCTCATAACTTGTGAGACCTACGTGAACCTAGTGCTCTGATACCATGTTGTCATGACCCAATTTCACCTATAGGTCGTGATGGCGCCCAACACTATAGCTAGGCAAGCCAACTAATACATTAAACATATATCGATAAAAGTTAAATCCAAGAAAAATAATAAGACACCAAATTCTACCAATGTGTGTGCCAAGACCTGGTGTCACAAGTGTATGAGCATCTAGTAGATTATACAAAACCTCAAATACTGTCTGAAATAAAAATAGACAGAATGAAAAAAAGAATACAAGGAGAGACACTGGTAGCTGCAAAATGACTCAGAAAGGCAGCTCACCACTATGCCCCTGGATAACGTGGGTGCAAGACGATAGGTTCCCCACTAGTACTTGCCTTAGGTCCTGCACAAAAAGTGCAGCAAGTGTAGCATGAGTACGTAAACAATGTGTACCCAGTAAGTATCAAGCCTAATCTCGAAGTGGTAGAGACGATATGGTCGACTTTGACACTCACTAAGGATCATCAATAATAAATGGAATAAATTATAATTATTCAAATCAGCATGATTCACAGAGTTAATAATAATTTATTCAATTAGCAGAAATAATAAAAATCCTTCAAATGCAACAATTTCCAATCAAGTAATTAAATCCTTCAATTTCAATAAAACTTCCAATTTATCAAATAACTTTACAAGCTATAATTCAATTTCAATAAATTTTTAATTTATCAAATAGTTTTACAAGCTACAATTCAATTGTCCAAAAATCGAGTAATTATTATTATTATTATCAAGCACGATTTCTACCGAGGTCGTACGGCCTGATCCATAATTTCATCTACACTGCCGAGGGACGAAAGACATGATCCATAGACACTTCTATCCTGCCGAGGCGTTCGGCCCGCTCCACAAGAAAGGAGGACATTTTCTTACGTTACCTCGTGCGTGCGTAGCCCCCACAATTAACAATAATTATTTAATTTAATCACCTATGGGGTAATTTCCCCCTTACAAGATTAGACAAGAGACTTACCTCGTCTTTCTCTAATTTAATCCACTAGTAGTCCTTTTCCTCGATTATCCAACTTCGATTGGCTCGAATCTGACCAAAAATAATTCGATACAATCACTAAAATTTATAGAAATCAATTCTATAAGAAAATACAACATTTTCAATAAAATCCCGAAATTAATTAAAAATTTGTATGTGGGGCCCACGTCTTGAAATTCAGCAAAAGTTACAAAATCCGACAACTCATTCAATTACGAGTCCAACCATACCAGATTCACTCAAATACGACTCCGAATCGATACCGAAATCTTAAAAAATCGTTTCTATAAGATTTCTAAAATTTCCAAAAGTTCAATCTCAAAATACTAATTTATGGTGAAAATAATGATATACTTGTTTATGTAGACCAAATCCGTGTTAGAATCACTTACCTCAATATTTTTCCCTTGAAAATCTGTCAAAAGTCGCCTCTGCTCAAGCTCAAATTCGTCAAAAAATGGCAAATGGGATGAATGCCTTCTTTTATAAACTGCCCAGGCAGCCTTCGGAATTGGGCCTCGATCGTGGCCCTCGAGCCTAGGCTTCGGTCATGGCCTAGCTCATGGCCTCGAGCCTGGGATTCACTCATGGCCTCGATCATAGCATCGAGCCTGTGCCTTCGATCGTGACCCTCGATCTTGGGTTTTGATCCTGGCCCTCGAGCCTTACCTTCGATCATGGCCCTCGAGTTGGACCTTCGATCATGGCCCTCGAGCTGGACCTTCGATCATGGCCCTCGAGTTGGACATTCGATCATGGCTTCGATACACAAGCTCGAGCCTGAGCCTCATCAACCCTGGGCTCGATATCTCGGCTCAATCACAACCGAGAATGTCCAACAGAAGAGGAAAAATTGCAGCAACCTTTTAAGTCCAATTTTTGATCCGTTAACCATCTGAAACTCACCCGAGGCCCTAGGGACCTCAACCAAATATACCAAAAAGTCCTAAAATATCATACGAACTTATTTGACATCTCAAATCACATAAAACGACGCTAAAATCACGAATCATGCTCCAATTCAAGCTTAATTAAACTTAGAATTTTCAACTTCTACATTAGATGTCTAAACCTATCAAATCAAGTCTGATTGATCTCAAATTTTGCACACAAGTCATAAATGACATAACAGAGCTATGAAAATTTTCGGAACTGGATTCTGACCCCGATATCAAAAAGTCAACTCCTTGGTCAAACTTCCAAACTTTAAATTCCTATTTAAGCCATTTCAAGCCAAATTTAACTATGGACTTCCAAATAAAATTCCGAACACGCTCCTAAGTCCAAAATCACCATACAGAGCTGTTGGAATCGTCAAAATTCGATTCCGGGGTGATTTTCTCTAAATGTTGACCGAAGTTAAAGTTAGCCTTTTAAACCCAACTTAAGGATCCAAGTATTCCGATTTCAATCCAAACACTTCCAAATCTCGAACCAACCATCCCCGCAAATCATAAATCATTAAAAGCACATATGTAAAATTTTATTTTAAGGAACGGGGTTCTAGAAGTTAAAATAACCAGTTGGTTCATTACAAAAGAGCTGTTGGAATCATCAAAATTCTATTCTGGGGTAATTTACACATAATTCGACATCCGGTCACTATTTTAACTTAAGCTTTTAAAACCTTTAATTTTTCATCAAAATTTCATATCTCGGGCTACGGACCTCGGAATTTGTTTCCGGACATACGCCCAAGTCCCAAATCACAATACGGACTTACTGAAACTGTCAAAACACTGATCCGAGTCCGTTTGCTCAAAATATTGACCAAAGTCAACTCAGTTGAGTTTTAAAGCTCTAATTCACATTTTAATCCATTTTTCAAATAAAAACTTTTCACAAAATTTTACGGACTGCACACACAAGTCGAGTAATGATAAATAGTACTTTTTGAGGTCTTAGAATACAGAATTAATTATTAACTTTAAAGATGACATTTTGGGTCATCACACTAAACCTTAAATCTATAGAAATTATAATCAATTGAAATAATCCCAAAATCCCAAATTGAGTGCACAATAATTTGAATATAATATTATTCTAATCCTACCATTAAACATAATTTGACTCGCTAAAATATTTAATTAGATAAGCTATTTAATTAAACTAACTCAGTTACTATTAATCATAATTGATAAACCCTAAATTATAATTTAATATACCCTAAATCATAGTTTAATAAGCCCTAAATCATGAGCAATAAAATTTAAAAAAATAAAAATTAGCTAATTAAGCAAGTACCTTACATGATATCATAAATAAAATCAATTAAAGTAAACCTTAAATCTATAGAATTATAATCAATTGAAATAATTCTAAAATCCCAAATTGAGTGCATATTAATTTGAATACAATATTATTCTAACCCTACCATTAAACATAATTAGACTCTCTAGAATATTTAATTAGTTAAGATATTTAATTAGACTAACTCACATACTATTAATCATAATTAATAAATTTTAAATCATAATTTAATATGCCCGAAATTATAGTTTAATATGCCCTAAATCATGAGCAATAAAATTGAAAAGGTAATAATTAGCTAAATAATCAAGTACCTTACATGATATCCTAAACAAAATCAATTAGAGTAAACCTTAAATCTAAAGAATTATAATCAATAAAAGAATCTCAAAATTCCAAATTGTAAACCCTAGTATATACAATTGAAAGAATTTAAATAACTAAAATTCACAAGTATAGATAACTAACCTTCAAAGAGAGGAGAAGGGTATGATTTTGGAAGTGGCGCGACAGTGGGTGGCGGAGGAGTAGTGGTTGGCCGGCAGAGGTGGGACCAACGTAGAACGGGGAGAGACGAAGTTGGGGGGGAGGGGGATTGATTTTGGGTAAGAAGGGAGTTATGAGTGTATTTGGGTGGAATTTGGGAAGGGTTGGCAGATGAGGAAGAAGGAATGAGAGAAAGAGAAAAGAGAAAAATGGGGAAGAAACCCGCTGCTGGCACCCTAAATTATAATTTTCCGACCCACTTCGGTGGAAAAATTCGGTCGGTATTTTAAGTGGAGTGTTTGACCGTTTGACCCCAAATTTCGACCGAATTCGGTCGGAATTTTAATTTTAAATTTTTTAAAATATTAATTTAATAAAATACCGAGCGAAGTCGGTCTGTTTTAGTCAATTTGTAAAAATTGCAGCTTTTAAATAAATAATATTTAATACTAATATTTAATCGAATATAATTGAATTTCCAATTGATCCACGGATGAAATATACGAGCAAACTATTAATAAGGTGATCGAGAATAAAATATTCAAGATTATGTGTGTGCGCGCATACACACACACATATATGTTTTAACTATCAATTAAGTATTAAATATTATTTATTTAAAAGCTATTTATATATAATTTACTATAACCGTCCCACTTTGGTCGATATTCATTAAATTAATATTTTTTTAAAACTAATATTAAAATTCCAATCGAATTCGGTTGGAAAAGTTTAATTAAAACTTAATTCGGTTGGTAAATTTTATTTATATATATATATATATATAAGTCTTGTTATATTAAAAAACTAATTGCTTTGGGCGGGAAAGAATAATTTTATTTCGGTCGGTATATTTGAAATTTTTTAATTAAAATTATTTTTTGTAGATAATATGCAAGTATGATCAAGTCTTGGTCAAAGATTGATCTATTTCCGACCGAAATCGGTCGGAAGTTTTATATCTTTGTTGTGGGACTACTATATTCATTGTCAGAAATATTTTCTTTGCCTTTTGCGACCAATTTACTATTTTTTCCGACCAATTTCGGTCGATTTAATTTCCGACCGATTTCGGTCGGTAATCTTTGGACGAGTTTTGCCTATTTTCTAGTAGTTATATATTTTTGTTAAACATTGATGTAATAATCCATACGTAAGTTAGAATATTTAAGTCATTAGCATAAAAAATAAAAAAAATAATAAGGAAGCAAAAAAAACACAAAAGAATTACATGGGCTGAGGCCCACTATATTAAGGCATTACGAGGAGTTATGGATTGGGAGAACCAACTTCAAACTTAAAGAAACAAAAGGGAGTAGTTACTGGAACAAAATTGAACGGTAATAAATTGACAAGCAAAAGTGAGGAAAATATAAGCTTTTGGCAGAAAGATTTACAATCAAAAGGAAGGAGAATTGAACCTATATAGCAGCTTTCAGTGAAAGTATCCTTCGACGTAACGAGGTCAATTTTTCCTTTCTTTGATTCTTCTTTAGTTTTCCGGTGGATTTCTTTAATCTCAATTTATGTGTTTATGGGATTCCATTGGGAATTAGAAATTTAAATTCCAAAAAAAAAAAAACATTATGGACAGTAGTGCTATTAAGTTTCAACTTATATACAGGGTTAAGAAAATTGAATAGTACAGTGAAAAAAGATATGATTGCCTGTTATTAAAAGATTTTGGACTAGTTCAAAAATTAACCGTAGCATGAGTAAATATAATTTGACGAATTGATGATAAAATATAAAACTCGAAGGATTGGGTATTCAAAATTAGTGATGGATTTAGCCTAAATGAGGCAATTAACATGAGATTGATATTATGTAATTATATATTAATTGGAGGAATTTGTACAAATTGCTAGAGATGAAGCATTTGGTATTTCGGCACGAGTACTGTGAGTAGTAATCTTATCTCAATTTGTGTTTTCATAACTTGCATGATTTACACATAATTTTTAATATGAATATGTTACCGATTATTTTGAGTTGCATGTGAGACAAGTCTTTTACTCGATATGATACCGAAACAGTTATTTGAGATGATTGCTGTGGTTTTAAATATTTTTGTTGTCACTAGATCTGTTTTACCGTTACATGAATTTACTGTTATCGAAATAAAATTATATGATTTAATAAGAACTGAAATGCCCTATGTTGTTTTAAAATATTTTTTACGAGTATATACGGATTACAGAGACAAGTATAAATAGGAGTAGACATTGAAGGATCATGTAGCTAACGGCGGGTTCGTTAGACCTAGTGCACCTTATAATTACCGATTACCGTTACAGCCCTCACTAGTGGGAGGGTAGAACTAGCATATCGTTATCGATTTTCCTCGAGTAGGGACTACCGTTATTTTTGACTTCTTGTGAAAAAGTCCACAGTTATACCGATTACATGATCCATTCATTAAAACCTCCCAAACGTGAATATTGATATTACACAGTGTTTATCGAGCTTATTACCGAATCATCTATTGATTTATATTATAGGAAACACATGATGAGACTGATTATTGTTTATTATTTCTGTAAGGGCATTCGTACAATATTTTTTGTTTAATATACTAGCTTATTTTCTGACTTATCCCCATTAAAAACGGTTGTGGTTAAGTGTTATTACTCATTGAGCTAGCGACTCACTCCCCGTTATTATTTTTACAGAGACAACAGTAAATGTAGGCAAGAATTCTGTTAATTAGAGTACACGAGTGGCAGTTCTTAGTGAGCCCTGCATTTATTCGCGTGGGCAAAGATTGTTATTTATTTGTTATAGTCTCTTTCTTGAAACTCTTAGAGTCGCTCCATAGTCATTTTTATGAGTGTCATAAGTATTCTTTTATTGATATAGACTTGTGATTCGTATTACACTTTCCTATCGTATACTTAGAGATAAAGTTAGTATTATTATTTTGAAAATATTTCGTGAATGAGGATTATAACTTATTTGGTCAATATAGGTTGGTTATGTTGATTTCTAAGACAGATTTATTTTTGGATAGTCCTAAAACAGAGGAAAATCTGTCTAATTTTCTGTAAATTATCGATAGGGCTTACTTGGGAGCACTTGATCCTAAGTGCCGGTCATGATCCTAAATTGGGTCGTGACAAAGTTGGTATCAGAGCAGGATAAAGTCTTCATCTGTGGGGCTACTGCAGTGTATAACCGACCAACCAATCCATCAACGAACCTCTGAACTCGAGCTTATTCGCTAGGCACTAAATACAGAGCTTATCTAGCCATCTTACAAAACTTGGTGTTATATGTTGACACATCCATATTTGGAGTCTGAACCAATCTCTAGCATATTTTTTCATATTTTTGAAATGAAAGTTATAATCCATACTCTAGCATATTTTTGCATCAGACTGTCTGGAAGAAAATGATTCATGAACAACTTAGTGAATTCGTCCCATGTCAGTGGTGCTGCTCCTACTGGCCTTCCTAGCAATACAGTTTCATACCATGTGTTGGCCATATCCTCTAGTTTGTATGCTGCGAGCTCTACGGCTCTCTCAATTGTTAGAACCAAAAATACTTTAAAATGAAAACTATCATCTTTTACCCAAGAACTATCATGACAAATTATCGAGAACAAAAACTATATGCGGAAGCGTACATTAATCCATAAGAACAGTTGGAATTCTTAAGTGTAGAGGTTAGTAGTCTTCCAAATCAAGACGTAAGCCGTAATCACCTTTCCAACGATGGGATGCTAAAAAGAAAACCTTGAGGACCATAACTCTATTAATAATAGGTTCATGAGTTTATGTATGTCTAACTTAGCCTGTCATTAAATTAGAAACTATATCCGGGTATCTACACATAAAATCTCATACTCTAGAATGCGTCTTATAGAACCATATAACTTTAATACCTTAATAGATAATAATTTGGGTCAACCTTTTAACAATTACCATCAATATATAATTATTCTTAATATAAAATATTTGTGCAAGTCCATACATTCTTACTTCGTTCTCCTAGAAATACAAATCACTTTGAATTGAATATAAATATAAGAATTATTAGCAACGTGTGGCTAGAAAAGAACTTGCTTTTCCTGTTGGAGTTACCTGAACATTGGGCCACGAAGACTGGGCCAACACAAGAGTTGGAGCACTTGGGCCTAACCCATAATTTATTTGTATCTGTAACGACCCGACCGGTCATTTTGCTTTCTAGAACCTCATTTCCCTAAATAAGACTTTCCGTACTTGTTTTTACTGATTTATGATTTGCGGGGATGGTTGATTCGGGATTTAAAATAATTTAGGTTGAAATCGGAATACTTAGTTCCTTAAGGTTGGCTTCAAAGGCCAAATTTGACTTTGGTCAAAATTTTTAGTAAACGACCTCGGATCGAAATTTGACAATTCCAATAGGTTTGTATAATGATTTATGACTTGGGCATATGTTCGGATCGGGTTTTGGGTGACCCGGGAGCATTTCGGCGCCTAATAGTAAAAGTTGATTCTCAAAGATTTTTGAAGTTCTTTAAATTTGGTTTGGAGCGGATTTTGGTGTTATCAAGATCCAAACGGGAATATGAGATCGGAAATAGTTATGTAATGTCCTTTAAGAGTTGCACGCAAAGTTTGGTAACATTCCGATAAGTGTAAGCACATTTCGGTGCATATGAAGTAAATTGAAGAACTTGAAGTTCTTAAATTTGATTCAATTGGTTTTAGGGTGTGATTCTTAGTTTTAATGTTGTTTTGGGCATTCTGAGAGTTAGCGCGAGTCTGTTTTCTGATTTCAAACTTGTTGGTATGTTCGGACGGGCCCCCAGGGGTCCCGAGTGTCAATCGGACGAGGCTCGGACCAAGTTGGAATTTGGAAGCCAAAGCTGAAGCTCCAGCTGCTGTCATAATCGAACATGCGCTTGGTCAGCCGCATGTGTGAGCTCGCAGGTGCGAGCCCATGATCGCAGATGCATCCCAGCATAGGCTGCCCAGCCAACGCAGAAGCGGAAGAAAGACCGCACCTGCAAAAGCGCAGGTGCGAAGGAAGGCATAGCCGGAGGGGGCTGTGTTGCAGATGCGCGTCGTTTGTCGCTGATGCGTGGCTGCAGGTGCGATCACCTGGGCGCAGAAGCGAGATAAGGCAGCCTAGCTTTGATCCGCACCTACGCGAGTTGTCCGCAGAAGCGGAGCCGCAGGTGCGCCAATTTAACCGCAGGTGCGGAAATCGTTGAAGGGCAGTGTGTTTTAAATCGTTGTAGCTAGTTAGAGAGGGGATTTCCATCAACTAGTTGAGGTAAGTAATTCCTATCAAATGTGAGTTAAATACATGGTTTATGGGTAGGTGATAACATGTAAATTAGTGGAAATTTTGGGTTTAGATGAAAAACATAAGTTTTTGATAAAAATGGGATTTAACCACGAAATTCGTTATGGAATTTAGTAAAAATCATATATTTATGTTCCTAAGGTTATGGGTAACAACTTTCTTTAAATATTTCTAGAATACGGGTACGTGGGCCGGGGGTGAATTTTTGGAATCTTGCAATTTAGGTTGGGTAATCACTTAAATGGTGGATTTATGAACCTTTTAGCATATATTGATTAGTTTATGTAATGTTTGACAAGTTTCGAGTCGTTTGGCGTCAAATTTGGAGGTTTGAGCGCGTTCTTGAATTAGGAAGTAGGTTTTGACACGAGGTAGGTCTCCTTTCTAACTTTGTAAGAGGGAATCAACCCCATAGGTGAATTAAATTAATGTTTGTACCTATTTGTGGGGGGTTACGTACGTACGAGGTGACGAGAGTCCGTACGTAGCTACTATTATGCTATTGTCCGGGTAGTTTAGGACCTGTATCATGCTATACTTGGAATGTTTGTGCCCTTACTTTCTAATATAATTACTTAGTCATGATGGAAATTGATAAAAGAACTTTATAAGGTTGAATTCACTTACTTGAAGGTTCGTATGAAATACTTGACTGTAAATGAGAAACTTGTGTTTTCTTGAAAATAAATGTTATTTGTGGATCGGGACGAGCACCTCGGTGGTAAATAGATGCATCTATGGTTCGCACCATTCGACCCTACGGTAGTGCAGAGTTTTAATATTTTGTTGGATCGGGCCGTACGACCTCGGCATAATTGCGCATGCTAATTATTTGGAAATTCTTCATGATTTATTCTGCTTAAATGCCTTGAAATGAAAGTTGCTAAATAGTATTACTGAAATTTATGTTATAATTATGAAAGAAGGACTTATCTCTTCCTGTTGTTGAACTGGCATTATCATTCATGATATCCATGCTTAGCATAGTACTTTAATTATATTATTATTGGCCTAGTAAGTGTCAAGTCGACCCCTCGTCACTACTTCTTCGAGGTTAGGCGGGATACTTACTGGTACATAATGTTTATGTACTCATACTACACTTCTGTACTTAATTGTACAGGATCTGAGGCCGGTGCATCTAGTTACCCGCCCGACGCGCATACGTGATCTTGGACCGACACTTCACGGTGAGCTCTCCCATTCTGAGCCGTTCAGCAGCATGCCCGAGTTTCTCTTTTGTTTTTATCTGTCTATTCTATTTCAGATAGTAGGATAGTCATCTTTTGTATATTCTACTAGTTGTCCACTCACTTGTGACACCAGATCTTGGCACGTATTAGTAGATTTTGATTTTTGGGTTGTAATTCAATAGTTATAACTATTTTTAAATGTCTTTGTTTGTTTGCCTTAAAAATCCTTTATTTATCAAATATTTTGAATGTAAGTAAAGCTAAATGTTGGAATTTCTTAATAAAAAAAAATGGGAAATCACTAAGTTGTTCACTGTTGGCTTGTCCAGCAACGGTGCTGGACGCCATCACGACCTAACATGGAGTTGGGTCATGAAAACATGGTATCAGAGCTCTAGGTTCACGTAGGTCTCACAAGTTATGGGCAGGTCTAATAGAGTCTTGCGGATCGGTGCGGAGACGTCCGTACTTATCTTCCAGAGGCTATAAGATGTTAGGAAACTACTCTTTATTCATCTCCTATCGTTCAATTGATGGTACACTGAGTTTCTTTCTTCTATTCTCTCACAGATGGTGAAGACGCATACGGCGGTCGTTCCAGACTCAGGAGGAGCTTCTCCTCCCATTGCTAGGGGCCGAGGCAGAGGCCGGGGGAGGGCACCAGCCCGAGGTAGGGGACGATGGCGTCCCAGAACTGCCCCAGTAGCACCACCAGTGGATCCAGTGGAGTATCCTATTATTGAGGAGCGGGGCGAGGTGCCTGCCGCAGAGCCAGCCACAGTAGATTTCATGATAGCACCGGGCTTTCAGGAGGTCATGGGCCGTATGATGCGGTTCATGGACACCATGACTCAGGCTGGTTTATTTCTAGCGGACCCAGCCATATCTTAGGCGGGATGGGGAGCACAGACCCCTACTGCTCGGGCTCCCAAACATGTAGCTGCGGTATATCAGACTCCGAGTGCACTACCCATGGGCGGAGCCCAGCCAGTTACGGCGGCTGCACCTGAGCCTAGACCGACTGCGGACGGCGATCCATAGAAGTTATTGGACAGATGGACTAGGTTACACCCTCCTATCTTCGGAGACGAGCGTCATAAGGATACCCATGATTTCATTGATAGGTGCAGGGACATACTACACAACATGAGGATACTGGAGTCTGATGGGGTTGACTTCACTACTTTCAAGTTGGAGGGCAGGGCCGGAAGGTAGTGGCAGTCTTATCTTCTTAGCAGACCAGTGGGTTTTCCTCCCATGACTTGGAGCAAGTTCTCATAGCTTTTATTTGGATAGGTATATCCCACCCTCCGAGAGGGAAGAGTTGCGGTATCAGTTTGATCAGTTTGAGCAGGATCAGATGTTAGTGACCGACTATGAGGCGAGGTTTTTTGAGTTGTCTCGCCATGCACTTATGATAATTCCTACGGACGCAGAGAGAGTGCGGAGGTTTATTATGGGGTAGCACTCCGGTATTAGGGCCAATATGGCTCGAGAGGTTGAGATGGGGACTTCTTATCAGTTGGTAGTGGAGATTGCTCGGAGGATTGAGGGTTACCATCAGAGAGGGAGACAAAAGATGCAGCAGGACAAGAGGGCCCGTTTCTCTGGAGAGTTTAGAGGTGCCCCGGCTAGGGGCAGAGGACAGTTTAGGAGGGGTTAGCCTAGTAGGCCCCAATATTCATCACCACCACCTCCTCGAGGTGCTCCAGTGCGCCCTATTTTCTGCGCCTCACCAGAGAGTTCTTACCGCCCACCAGCCCTCCAGGGTTCTTCCAGTGGGTATTCAGGTCACCAGGGTTCTTCCAGCTCCTATCTTAGTGCCATGCCGGAGAGTTCATACCGTCCACCAGCTATTCTGGCTTCTTCCATTGGGTCTACAGGCCCTCAGGATCAGACATCAGGGTAGCTAATCGCCACACCGAGGGGCTATTTCAAGTGCGGGGATCGCAGTCATATGACGAGATTATGCCCTAGGCTTCGGGGCAAGGCAGTGCAGCAGGGTCAGCATCCCATAATTACAGCACCGGTTGTCCGGCCGCCTAGAGGCAGAGGTCAGGCAGGTAGGGGCCATGCTTGAGGTGGAGGCCAGGTAGGGGGAGGTCAGCCAGCTATTGTTCAGGCAGGCGGAGGCTAGCCGCCCGGCGCTCGAGCTAGATTCTATGTTTTTTTGGCCAGACCAGATACAGTGGCCTTAGATGCCATTATCAATGTATTATTTCGGTATGCGGTAGGGATACTTCAGTATTATTTGATCCAGGGTCTACTTATTCATATGTGTCATCTCTATTTGCTCATTTCCTGGTTATTCCTCGTGAGACCTTGGGTACTCCTATTTATGTGTCCACTCATGTGGGTTATTCTGTGTTGTGGATCAGATCTACAGGTCCTGTGTGGTTACATTATGTTGTTACGAGACTAGAGCGGACCTTCTGTTACTTGATATGATCGACTTTGAGGTCATCCTTGGCATGGACTGGTTATCCCCATATCATGCCATCCTTGATTGTCATGCCAAGACTGTTACTTTAGTGATGCCAGAGTTGCCGAGAGTGGAGTGGAAGGGTTCCTCCGTTAGTGCAACTAGTCAGGTCATCTCTTTTCTGAAGGCTCGACATATGGTCGAGAAGGGTTGTTTGGCTTATCTAGCTTATGTTCGGGAAACCACCGTAGAGTCTGCGATGAGTGATTCACTGCTAGTAGTCTGGGAGTTCTCCGATGTGTTTCCTTCAGACCTTCCAAGCATGCCACCAGATCGTGATATTGATTTTCGTATTGATTTGGCTCCTGGCATCCAGCCCATATCTATCCCACCATAGTTATGGCTCCGGAAAAATTGAAGGAGTTGAAGGAGCAACTTGAGGAGTTGTTAGCAAAGGGGTTTGTGAGACCAAGTGTATCACCTTGGGGTGCACTAATGTTATTTGTGAAGAAGAAAGATGGGACTATGTGGATGTGCATTGATTACCGCCTGTTGAACAAGGTTACCATCAAGAACAAGTACCCATTTCCGCGTATCGATGATTTATTTGACCAGTTGCAGGGTGCTAGGGTGTTTTCTAAGATTGATTTGAGATCACGCTACCATCAGTTGAAGATTCGGGACTCACATGTTCCGAAGACTGCCTTCCGTACCAGATATGGTCATTATGAGTTTCTAGTGGTGTCCTTCGGCTTGACTAATGCCCCAGTGGCGTTTATGGATTTGATGAACCGGGTGTTCAGGTTTTATATTGATTCCTTCATTATTGTATTCATTGATGACATCTTGATTTACTCACGTAGCCTGGGGGAGCACGAGCAACACTTGAGAGTGGGACTTCAGACATTCCGAGAACAGGAGTTATATGCTAAGTTCTCCAAATGTGAGGTTTGGCTAGAGTCTGTGACATTCTTGGGGCATGTTCTATCAGGAGAGGGTATTAAAGTGGATCCCAAGAAGATTTAGGCGGTTCAGAGTTGGTCTTGTCCCACTTCGGCCACTGAGATCAGGAGTTTCTTGGGGTTAGCAGGCTATTATCGCTGATTTATGGAGGGCTTTTCATCCATTGCAGCACCTTTTACTAGATTGACCCAGAAGGGTGCTCCGTTACGTTGGTCCGAGGATTGTAAGGCGAGCTTCCAGAAGCTCAAGACAGCTTTGACTACAACACCGGTTCTAGTGTTGCCTTCCGGCTCGGGGATGTATACGGTATATTACGATGCTTCACATGTTGGATTGGGTTGTGCATTGATGCGGGAGGGGCGAGTTATTGCATATGCTTCGCGTCAACACAAGATTCATGAGAAGAATTATCCTGTGCAAGATTTGGAGTTAGCCGCGATTGTTCATGCTCTTAAGATATGGAGGCATTATGTGTATGGGGTGTCATGTGAGGTATATACTGATCATCGCAACTTACAGCATTTGTTCAAGCAAAGGGATCTCAATTTGAGGCAGCGTAGATGGCTCGAGTTACTGAAGGATTATGACATCACCATTCTTTATCATCCGGGCAAGGCAAATGTGGTCGCAGATGCCTTAAGCAGGAAGGCAAAGAGTATGGGTAGCTTGGCATTTATTTCAACGGAGGAGAGGCCACTAGCTTTGGACATTCAGTCCTTGGCTAACCGTCTTGTGAGGTTGTATATTTCCAAGCCCAGCCGAGTTCTTGTATGTGTTGTTGCTCAGTGTTCATTATTGGGGCAGATTAAGGCCCGACAGTTTGATGATCCGCATTTGGCAGTTCTTGGAGAGACAGTACTACAGGGTGGTGCCAAGGAGGTTACTATTGGCGAGGATGGTGTTTTGCGACTCCAGGATCGCCTATGTGTTCCTAATGTCGATGGCTTGAGGGAGAGGATTTTAGATGAGGCACACAGTTCTCAGTATTCCATTTATACAGGTGCTACGAAGATGTATCGTGACCTGAGACAGCATTATTGGTGGCGGCGGATGAAGAAAGACATAGTTGAGTATGTGGCTAGGTGCTTAAATTGCCAGCAGGTTAAGTATGAGCACCAGAGGCCATGTGGCCTACTTCAGTAGATAACTATACCTGAGTGGAAATGTGAGCGCATTACTATGGACTTTGTAGTTGGATTGCCGCGGACCTTGCGGAAGTTTGATGCAGTTTGGGTCATTGTCGACAGGTTGACCATGTCGACACACTTAATTCCGTTGCTACTACCTATAATTCAGAGAGGTTGGCCCAAATTTATATTCGGGAGATAGTTCGGTAGCATGGTATGCCTTTTTCCATCATATCAGATAGAGGCCCTCAGTTCACTTCGCATTTCTGGAGAGCCGTACAGAGCGAGTTGGGGACCTGTGTAGAGCTCAGCATAGCGTTTCATCCACAGACCCACAGGCAGTCAGAGCGGACAGTTCAGATATTGGAGGATATGTTCAGAGCATGTGTGATTGAATTTGGAGGAGAGTGGGACCAGTTCTTTCCATTGGCTGAGTTTTCTTACAACAACATTTATCAGTCCAGCATCGAGATGGCTTCATTTGAGGCTTTATATGGTTGGCGATGTCGTTCTTCCATCGGGCGGTTTGAGCCCGGTGAGGCTAAGCTATATGGTACTGATTTGGTAAAGGATGCCTTGGAAAAGGTAAAGTTGATCCAGGAGCGATTTCGCACGGCACAGTCCAGACAGAAGAGCTACGCGGATCAAGAAGGTGTGTGATGTATCATTTATAGTCGGCGAGAAGGTTTTCTTGAAAGTCTCGCCGATGAAGGGTATTATGAGATTCGGAAAGAAGGGCATGCTGAGCCCAAGGTTTATAGGCCCATTTGAGGTGTTGAGGCGAGTTGGGGAGGTTGCGTATGAGCTTGCTTTACCTCCCAGCCTATCAGGGGTTCATCCAGTTTTTCACGTGTCTATGCTCCAGAGGTATCATGTCGACCTGTCATATGTGTTAGACTTCAGCACTATTCGGATTGATGAGAGCTTGGGTTATGAGGAGGAGCCGGTTGCCATTGTTTCTAGACAGGATCGACAGTTGAGATCCAAGAGCATTTCCGTGGTAAAGGTTCAGTGAAGGGGCCAACTAGTCAAGGAGGTGACCTGGGAGTCCGAGGAGGACATGCGGAGCAGATATCATCACTTATTCAGCACATCAGGTATGAATCTAAACACGTTCGAGGACGAACGTTTTTTAAGAGGTGGAGAATGTAACGACCCAACCGGTCATTTTTCTTTCTAGAACCCTATTTCCCTAAATAAGACTTCCCGTACTTTCTTTTACTAATTTATGACTTGCGGGGATGATTGGGTTGAAATCGGAACATTTAGTTCCTTAAGGTTGGCTTGAAAGGCCAAGTTTGACTTTGGTCAGCATTTTTAGTAAACGATCTCGGAATCAAGATTTGACAGTTCCAATAGGTTCGTATGATAATTTCGGACTTAGACGTATATTCGGATCGGGTTTTGGGTTACCCGAGAGTGTTTCAGCGCCTAATAGTGAAAGTTGGTTCTTGAAGGTTTTTGAAGTTCTTTAAATTTGGTTTGGAGTGGGGTTTGGTGTTATCGAGGTCCAAACGGGAATCCGAGATCGGTAATAGTTCCGTAATATCATTTAAGACTTGCACGCAAAGTTTGGTGTCATTCCGAGTAGTGTAAGCACGTTTCGGCGCATTGGAAGTAAATTGAAGTTCTTAAGTTTGATTCAATTGGTTTTATGGTGTGATTCTTAGTTTTAATGTTGTTTTGAGCGTTCCGAGAGTTTGAGCGTGTCCGTTTTCTGATTTCAAACTTGTTGGTATGTTCGGACGGGCCCCCGGTGGCCCCGAGTGTCAATCGAACGAGGCTCGGACCAAGTTGGAATTTGGAAGCCAAAGCTGAAGCTCCAGCTATTGTCATAATGGAACATGCACTTGGTCAGCCGTAGGTGCGAGCTCGTAGGTCCGAGACCATGATCGCAGATGCATTCCAGCATAGGCTGCCCAGCCATCGCAGACGCGGAAGAAGGACCGCACCTGCGAAAGTGCAGGTGCGAAGGCAGGCATTACAGGAGCGGGCTGTGTCGCAGATGTGTGTCATTTGTCGCTGATGCGTGGACGCAGGTGCGATCACCTTGGCGCAGAAGTGAGATGAGGTAGCCTGGCTTTGGTCCGCACCTGCGCGAGTTGTCCGCAGAAGCGGAGCCGCAGGTGCCCCAATGTAACTGCAGGTGCGGAAGTCGCTGAAGGGCAGTGTGTTTTAAATCGGACTTTGAGCATTTTTGCTCACTTTTTACTCTTCTTGGGGGCGATTTTAGAGCTGGTTAGAGAGGGGATTTCCATCAACTAGTTGAGGTAAGTAATTCCTATCAAATATGAGTTATATACATGGATATTGGGTAGGTTATAACATGTAAATTAGTAAAAATTTTGAGTTTAGATGAAAAACCTAGGTTTTTGATAAAAATGGGATTTAACCACGAAATTCGTTATGGAATTTAGTAAAAATCATATATTTATGTTCCTAAGGTTATGGGTAACAACTTTCTTTAAAAGTTTCCGGAATCCGGGCATGTGAGCCCGGGGGTAAATTTTTGGAATCATGCAATTTAGGTTGCGTAATCACTTAAATGGTGGATTTATGAACTTTTGAGCATAGATTGATTAGTTTACGTAATGTTTGACTAGCTTCGAGTTGTTTGGCATCAAATATGGAGGTTTGAGCGCGTTCTTGAATTAGGAAGTAGGCTTTGAGACGAGGTAAGTCTCCTTTCTAACCTTGTAAGAGGGAATCAACCCCATAGGTGAATTAAATAAATGCTTGTACCTACTTGTGGGGGGCTACGTACATACGAGGTGACGAGAGTCCGTACGTAGCTACTATTATACTATTGTCCGGGTAGTTAAGGACCTGTATCATGCTATACTTGGAATGTCTGCGCCCTTACTTGATGATATAATCACTTAGTCGTGATGGAAATTGATAAAAGAACATTATAAGATTGAATTCACTTACTTGAAGGTTCGTATGAAATACTTGACTGTAAATGAGAAACTTATGTTTTCTTAAAAATAAATGTTGTTTGTGGATCGGGCCGAGCGCCTCGTTAGTAAATAAATGCATTTATGGTTCATGTCGTTTGACCCTCCGACAGTACACATTTTAAATATTTTTTTGGATCGGGCCGTACGACCTCGGCATAATTGCGCATGCTAATTATTTAGAAATTCTCCATGATTTATTCTGCTTATATGCCTTGAAATGAAAGCTGCTAAATAGTATTACTGAAATTTATGTTGTAATTATGAAAGAAGGACTTATCTCTTCCTTTTGTTGAACTGACAGTATCATTCATGATATCCATGCTTAGCATTGTACTTTAATTATATTATTATTGGCCTAGTAAGTGTCAAGTTGACCCCTCGTCACTACTTTTTCGAGATTAGGCGGGATACTTACTGATAAATATTGTTTATATACTCATACTACACTTCTGTACTTAATTGTACATGATCTAAGGCTAGTGCATCTAGTTACCCGCCCGGCGTGCATACTTGATCTTGGACCGAGACTTCACGGTGAGCTGCCCCATTCCTAGTCATTCAGCAGCATGTCGAAGTTTCTCTTTTGTTTTTATCTGTCTATTCTGTTTCAGACAGTAGGATAGTCATCTTTTGTATATTCTACTAGTTGCCCACACACTTTGACACCAGATCTTGTCACGTATTAGTAGATGTTTATTTTTGGGTTGTAATTCAATAGTTATAACTGCTTTTAAATGTTTTCGTTTGTTTGCCTTAAAAATCCTTTATTTATCAAATGTTTTAAATGTAAGTAAAGCTAAATGTTGGAATTTCTTAATAAACAAAAGAAAACAAAGAAAAATGGGAAATCACTAAGTTGTTCACTGTTGACTTGTCCAGCAACGGTGCTGGACGCCATCACGGCCTAACATGGAGTTGGGTCGTGACAGTATCAGTCTTATTTATTTTTGATTCTTACACTGTAAAGGCCAAAATATAAATAGATTCAAAATGAACTTCTAGACTATTATTTCATTTTTCATTTTTGGTTAATACAACAGAAGATGTTTTTCTTTCTCACACGACTTTCCCCTTTTCCTTTTCCTTATGAACCCTAATAAAAAATCTGCACATTAATGTTGATTTCTACTATTAACATGGTATCAGAGCGGGTAATCTGGTAGTCCCCGTCGTTATACATCGACTGATGCTACCCTCATTCAATTTCATCGAGTTTATCATCACGGTTTTGACTTTCGCTGAGTTTCAGAATCTGAAGTTTTTCGTTGATTTCTTTGTTCAAATTTCGAATTGAGGAAGGTTCCTCGACTGTGTGATTCTATTTTGGTCAGAGTTTGCTGCTGATTATCAGATTTCTCTTATTTCTTTTTCAAAGCTAGGGTTTCCGGTGATTATCGGAGTTCTGCTAGTCTTCGCCAGAGCTAAAGTTTTCCTTTCAAGTTGAAATTATTTTTTTCTCAAGGCCTTTCTTCTTCAGGTTGCAAAGAAGTGTGGCACACTCGTCTCTATTGTTCTCTTGCATGAATTGATTGTTGTGAAATTTTGTTGTTATACTCTGTTATCATGATTAATTTTACTCCAAACTCAATTTATTCCTCCCCTACGTATACTCCTGAACCCTCAAGTCCACGATTTCTCCTTGCTTCCGATGTACCAGGGGTATCTTTGGTTACTGTGCCTTTTTCTGGGACTAGTGTTGGGGGTTGAAGGAGGAGTATGATCGTATCTCTGTCTGCTAGAAATAAGATAGGTTTTATCGATGGGTCTTGCACTAAGCCTATTGTGGATTCTCCCCAGTACAGGCAGTGGAACAGGTGCAATAATATGGTCATATCCAGGTTAATCAATTCACTTTCTCCAGATATAGCTGAAAGTGTCTGAAACTGCTGAAAGCATATGGAAATAATTAAATAATAGGTATGGGAATGTTAATGGAACTAAGGTGTTTGAAATAAAGAGAGAACTTGCATCTAGTTATCAAGGGACTCTCGACATAGCTTCATATTTTAACAAACTTAAAAAACTCTGGGACGAATTGGGGGTTATGTGTACCAGCCATGCAAATTCTTGCGTTTGTGCTGCTAAGGAAGGTCTCTAGAAGGAGAAGGAAAATGACAAGGTTCATCAATTTCTTATAGGTCTAAATGAGGTTTATGTGGGGGTTAGGAGCAACATCTTGATGATGCAACCATTGTCATTCCTTGATACTGTCTACAACATTTTGTTGAAAGATGAAAAACAGAGTCAGGTTGTCCCCAATACCCAATTTAACTCAGAATCAGCCTTTTTTAATGCAAATTCCAACATTAACAGATTCCCTTCTCAACTCTCATCTACAAAACAATATACACAGAGGGTAAACTTTGATTCAAGCAACCAAAAATCCAATACTACTTTGTCTTGCAAGTATTGCAAGAAACCTGGTCATACAATTGAAAAATGCTACAAATTATATGATTTTCCACCAAATTTCAAATTCATAAAGGGGAAAAAGTTTGGTACTGCTGCAAGTGCTGAGGGGCATATTTTTTGAATCTTCTGCATTGTATTCTCCAACTAATCAAAGCTCTTTGATGCCTGGTCTTACCAAAGAGCAGTACTCCCAGTTGATGCAGTTGCTCAATCAGTCTACATTGGGTGATTCAAGGACTCAACTTGTTCTAATGGGATCTGCCAATTTTGCTGGTAGTACTTCTTCTCTTCCTGTGTGTTTAAATAGTAGTTCTAATGTGCGCATGTTGACTAGTGTAGCTAGAAGGGTTTGGATAGTGGATTCAGGGGCAACTGACTGCATAACTTCAAATAAGGACCTCCTTTTTAATATTACACCCCTTCCTGTTCCTTACTTAGTTTCTCTACCTAATGGTTATAAAGTTAAGGTAACCTGTACGGGTTCCTTCACTTTGTTACCATCTTTCACTCTATACAATATTTTGTACATTCCATCTTTCCATTACAATCTAATTGTTGTGAGTAAGGTAATAACACAATTCAACTGTTATGTGTTATTCACTTCTATTTCTTGCATAATTCTACAGGCTCATTCTATGAAGAAGCTTCTGGAGCTTGGTAGAATGGACCAAGGATTATACAAATTTTACTTCAACCATTCTACTCTTCCCATGTCAGCTGATAATTCTGTTTCTCCTTTCAATAATGTAGTACATAATGCTGAATTTTCTTTGCATACAAATGTTTAAAATGTGAGCTATAGTTCTGCTTGTACTTTACCTTGTGGTACTGTTCAAAATGTACAAACTGAGAATCCAGTTTATGTTTCTACTTTGCCTTCTTGTACTGTTCCAAATAATGTGAATAAAAATAATGTTCTTTGGCATCACAGATTGGGGCATGTTCCTTTTGTTCAAATGAAGCATATATCTTCTATCTCTAATGACTTGTCTGCTAAGCAGTCCTTTATTTGTCCTAGTTGTCCTTTAGCTAGACAACCTAGGTTATCATTCCCAGATAGTTCTTCCCTTTTCCACTTCATTATTTCAACTTATTCATATTGACACTTGGAGACCATACCACACCCAAACTTACTCTGGAGCAAAATATTTCTTGACAATAGTTGATGACTATAACAGAGCAACATGGACATACCTTTTACACTCCAAGAGCTATGCCTTCACCTTCCTTAAAGCATTCATAGCCATGGTAAAGATGCAGTTTCACCTTTCTGTCCAAAGGTTAGAAGTGATATTGCCTTGGAGCTTGGTTCCTGCAATTCAGCTATCCAATTCTTTTCTGATAATGGTATCATACATCAAACAACTTGCCCACATACACTACAACAGAATGGTGTGGTACAGAGGAAACATAGATATCTACTAGAAACCTTAAGAGCTTTGTTATTTCAATCCAATCTTCCTACCAAGTTCTGGGGAGATTGTATTTTAACAACAACCTATCTCATTAATAGATTTCCCTCTAAAGTTTTGTCCAATAAGACTCAATTTGAATTACTTTATGGGAATGTTCCTTCTTATTCTCATTTAAAACCTTTTGGTTGCCTCTGCTATGGTTCCTCCAGATCTCTCTCTCCCTACTTCTCAAATACTTGACACTCTTGATGTTCCCACCTCTGTCCAAACCACAGCTGCTCATATTCCCATTCATCCTACTATTTCTATTGAATCAGCAACTCCCCATGTTCCTAAAGTCAGAAAAAGTTCCAGAACCCATCAGCTCCCTACTCACTTGAAGGATTATGTGGTTCAGCTTCCTTCATCTGCTTCCCGTTCTTCTTCTTCACTCCTGTCTTCTGCAGTAGAACCCCATTCTTATACTCAGGCTGCTGCTATTCCTTCTTGGCAAGAGGCCATGAGGAAAGAATTTGAGTCCCAAGATGCAAACCAAACTTGAAAAATTGTTGAACTACCTGCTGAAAAAAAACCTATAGGGTGTAAGTGGTGTATAAAATTAAATACAAAGTTGATGGCAATGTGGAGAGATACAAAGCTAGATTGGTGTTTAGAGGTGATACTCAAGTGGAAGGAATTGATTTCAATGAAACTTTCTCTCCAATTGTTAAAATATGCACTATTAGATGTGTAATTGCTGTAGCTGTCAAACAACAATAGCCTTTGTTTCAGTTGGATGTTAATAATGCACTTCTGCATGGGGATCTGGATGAAGAAGCTTATATGAAACTTCCTCAAGGTATTTCTGTTGCTTCTACTTCTTCTGTTTCTTCTGGGTCTCCCACTTTGGTATGCAAATTGCAAAAGTCTCTTTATGGCTTGAGAAAGGCTTCTAGGCAATGGTACGCCAAGATATCCCATGCACACTATTCTAGGGGGTATAATCACTCATTGAATGACTACTCCTTATTCATTAAGAAAACTAACTGTTGTACTAACCTTATAGCTGTTTATGTAGATGATATTATTGTGACTCGGGATGACTTGGATGAAATTTCTGCTCTTAAAGCCTTTTTGGATGCTTAGTTTAAAATTAAGGACTTGGGGTTGCTTAACTATTTCTTGGGTATTGAGGTCTGTTATCTTCAGTCAGGTATTCTTTTGTCTCAGAAGAAGTTTATCTCTGATTTGCTATCAGAATACAAATGTGCTGATGTTTCTACTATTGTTAGTCCTTTGGACATGAATCACAAGTTACATTCTGATGTTGGGGAGCTACTGCCTCAACCTGAAAGCTATAGGAGTCTAGTTGGAAAACTAAATTTTTTGACCCACACAAAACCATATTTATACTTTGTTGTCCAACATTTAAGTCAATTTTTACAGCGACCTAGAGTTCCACATATGACTGCCGCTTTACATGTATTGAGATACTTAAAGGGCACTTCTAATTTTGGGGTCTTGTTAAATAATTATGTTGATTTGTCTTTGTTGGCTAGTTGTGACAGTGATTGGGCAGCTTGCCCCGAGTCTAGGCGCTCAGTTTCTGGTTGTTGCATTCAGTTAGGTGGTAGTCTCATCAGTTGGAAGTCTAAAAAGCAGCACGTTATTTGTCTGTCCTCAGCTGAGGCAGAATACAGAGCCATGAGTAAAGTGGTAGCTGAATTAGCATGGTTAGTCCGCGTGTTATTTGATTTGTGTCTCACTACTGCTCTCCCGGTTCCTATTTTGTGCGACAACCATGCTGCTATTCATATCGCCAAGAATCCGGTGTTCCATGAGCGTACCATATTTCTACTAGTTCCCAACTAGCTGATGTTTTTACTAAACCTTTGACGTGTCTACACCATCGCCACTTGATTGGCAAGTTGGGCGTGCGTCCACCCTCCAACTTGAGGGGGGATATTGGAGTTACCTGAAGATTGGGCCACGAAGACTGGGCCAACACAATAGTTGGAGCACTTGGGCTAGCCCATTATTTATTTGTATCAGTCTTATTTCTTTTTGGTTCTTACACTGTAAAAGTCCAAATATAAATAGGTTCAAAATGAACTTCTAGACTATTCTTTCATTTTTCATTTTTGGTTAATACACTAGAAGATGTTTTCCTCTCTCACACGACTTTCCCCTTTTCCTTTTCCTTATAAACCGCAATCAAAAATCTGCACCTTAATGTTGATTTCTACTATTAACATTTCCATTTATAGATTGTGTGCAATGAATAGCTAGATGAAGATAAAAGAAGCCTATTATGGTTCAATATAGTTAAACGCGAAGAGAATAAAGAAGAGCAGAAAAAAAAGAAGGAATTCTATGTGCTTACGTTTAATGAGCCTATTTAGTTTGAACAAATACAAATGGCAAACAGACTGGCCCGGTTTAGGACCGTTCCGTGAAGTTTTAAGCTTTTGTTCAAGCGACGGGGTTAATTAAGTGTAGAAATGACATCAGGTCGCAATAATTCTATTTAAAACATAATCACAGTTTACAATATATTTAAAATTTAGTCATTTTTCCCTTCTACTCCTCCTCCTCCTCCTGCCCGTGTTAACATTAGAAGTTCTTCAGAATAATTCGTGAGCTCATAAGGTAAGTTGGCTAACTTTTCTTAGCAAAGTGAATAAACAAAATTAGTAACTCTTTATTTATTCCGAACAGATGGTTGAAATTTGATTCCACTGTAATGTATAAGAAACACCATTATCATCACATTAAAAGGAGAGATAAATATCTCGAAGAAGAAAAATAGATAACGCAGAACAATACTAATACAAAGCAATTATAGCTACGTATGAAAAAGCCTACTGCAACACCAAAGCAAATCAGCAAATTGATAATAAGAAGAAGCCATAGGCAAACTTCGAGCTACTGATATGAAGTCCAATTATTGTAGTTCGAACTTCAGAAAATGACTACAACAGTTCAAACTTTACATTCGAGGACTGATGTTTGCTTGTGGTAGTTCAAACTTCAGAGTCGAGGTCTGAAATTTGCTTCCGTATGATAGAAATGGCTAAATATTTAGTACGTTGCAAATGTTGGCTATTATTTGAATAACAGCCTTAAAGTGGCTATATAATAGGGAAACTTACACAAATGTCCCAAATAAGTCTCAACTTACTAACCTCTAGCCATTAGTCATAGACTTACCAAAACTAGCCAAGCACATATAAAAATTGAAAAACCAAATAAATAAGATTCTTTCTCTCAAAGAATCACATGCAAAAATCACCTTTCATATTTTTAAGCGTGATTAGCAACATTAGATGCAAGATGGAAAGGAAATTTCATGGATGAGGTAGCAAATAAGGTGATGAAATACAAAAAAAAAATTACAATATTCCAAAATCTAAGCAAAAAGGGAACATTTTCAATGGGTATACTTAAAATTCATTGAAAACATATAGATAAGTCAATATACAAAATTTGAAGAAGATTGGTGGTGATTTGGACTGATTTTGTATCAAAATTCGTAATTAAATCGAGTTCAAAAAATTCTTCTGCGACACATGTATCAAACATGTGTCACGCATGTATCTCACACACAGGTATACATGGATATACATGTGATACATAATTAATACAAATATGATACATATGTGATACACAAATGATACACTCTGTGATAAAAATATAATTATTTTTCATGTTCAGTTTTTACTTCGAAATTTTCAATTCAAACCACCTCAAAACTTCACCAAGTCATCCTAAAGATGAGATTCAGGCTCCTTAAGATGTACCCAATCTATTCTAATAACACACACTCAAAGGAAAGCAAAATTTTGATATTTTTTTGCTACAAATAAATTTTGGAATGGAGCAAAAACATTTGATAATATTTGTCTTCTATTTTAAAATCTTAACCTTTTAAAATGAAGGAAATGGCACTAATCTTCTGGTGGTTTATCCAATTTATTGGATTGCTAGCCAATCTAGCTTCATTGGTGCCGCAGAAAACTAAAAGAGTTTGTCAACGCTTTATAATTTTAAAAGGTTTAAATTTAATAAGTGTCTCGAAATCAAAATACACTATTTCTTTTTTTAATTCATATTTACACCACACTCAAATTAAAAGAATATCAAGAAAAATAAAAATAAGAAAAGAATACTAAAAAGGCAAGGTCAATGTATCAAGAGGCATTAGAAAGCACAGGAAGCCACTTGTGTAACTTTCACTTTTCTTCACTTCGATTTGTCCACTAAATATTTAAATCTTTGTACTCTTAACTGGATCTGTAAAGCTTTGCATTTTTGCCTGCAATAGACTTAATAATTTGCCGGCTGCTAACACCAAATATTAGTAATACTCCATTTGGCTAATATTAGTAATATTTGGTTAATATTAGTAATATTTTATGAATTAGCTAATTTTTTTAATGAGCTACTTATAAATGGACATAGGCACATAGTTGGTGGTTTCCCTTTCTGCACTTCTCCCTAATTAATTTTTCTTTGCGCTGAGGCCTGGTTTGTGACCAGCCCCTTAACGGACCTAAACTCCTAGGGGTGAAGTACATTAATAGCTTTCAAAGTGGATGATCTTGAACTTTTGTCCCAGCTTGCCTCATGATCAGAACGTCAAGTTTAATAAGTGTTATCTCTCTAACCCATGAGCAACACTTTTAACTTTTGACGTTGAAGTTGTGCTCATACGCAAGTGAGGATCAAAAGTTTAAGACCACTTCAAAAGGTATCATATTTCTGTAATTTTTTTGAACTCCTAGGATGAGCAAGGGGAGGGTTCACATATACTCGTTTTTACAACCCCTATGTATGATATAGTCGAAATTCATAAATTTTTTAAAGTCTAGCCGTTTCAAAATTAAACTTCATACTTCAAAATATTTTATACATTATGGGTATGAAGTTTCACTTTTTGCATGAAGTTTTTGTCTGAAGTTTCACCTAATAAAGTTCTGAAGTTGACTACAGCTCCTTCATTCTTCAATTACATGTTTCGATCCAATCCTCCTTAACCCTTCTTAAATCTGTGTTGTTTTATTTTTCTCTTCAAACACGAGTCACGATTTTATTGCCACTGTGCGCAAAAAGAAGTTGCCAAAGGGAGACTAGGCCTTACCTTCATATACATTTTGGAGCATGTACTAGCAAGACTCAAGATTTGTAAACATAAAAGTTCCATAGCTATGAACAAACTAGTTGACCCCAAAATTAAGTGGCAATAAAGCTGAAAGTTCAAGGTGGCTAGAACATGAGTATGCTTGGTCTCCTCTTCTTGACTCGAAATTAAGGCATTTGCCATCTATCCGTGTTCAAAAGTCCTTTCATCAGACTAGGTAATGAATAAAAAATTATGCATATGTACTGGTTTTCCTGGTTGTGGCTTAGAGAGGCCATTCTATCTGCGACTTGATTAGCCTCTCTAAAATAATGATTGGTGAAGATACTTTGTCTATTAATGAGTTTCTTAATATATTGGACTGCATCTTTGATTCTCCACGGAATGATCCAGTTGCCAGAGATGCAATTTTGTATTAACAATGAATCAATTTCACCAATGATCAAGTTGAACCTTTTTTCTATACACCACTTGATTCCAAATAAGAAAGCACATGCCTCAACCCAATTGCTTGTACCTTGCCCCAGTCGAATAGAGTCGGCCATTATAAATTTGCCCAGATTGTCCCTCACTACACCTCCTCCTATACATTTTACATTTCTGCATGAACCATCACTGATAAGTTTCACGAACAAGATAGGTGATTTAATCCATTTCACCAAAGAGGTGTTACTTTCCGGTAAAGGTAATTCCCAAACTCTACAGAGGTTCTCACATAAGTAATTGAGCTCCAAGTTCCTGATTTGATGTCATGACCCGAAATTTTCACCGTCGGGATCATGATGGCGCCTAACATTTTACTTGCTAGGCAAGCCAACGTTAGAATAATTTATCCTTTTTAATAATTTAAATTTAATTACTGAAGAAGAACTGATATAACTACAATAATTCAAATATAAATGCGGAAGCTAAAATCATAAAAACATCTGCTACAAATTCCTGAACCCGATGTCACAAATGCACGAGCTTCTAGAGTAATACATATAAGGGTCTGAAATAAATATAAAGTTGTCTGAATGAAAATACACAGCTAAATAAAAATAAAGACGGGGACTTCAGGAACTGCGGGCGCTGAGTAGTTGTACCTCAAGTCTCCGCAAGTTGTCCAATCCGAGCTCTCTAGTAGCCGCCGCTGGGACCATCTCCAAAATCTATATAGTGTGCATAGTATAGTATGAGTACAACCGACCCCATGTACTAGTAAGTGCCGAGCCTAACCTCGACGAAATAGTGACGAGGCCAAGGCGGGTCACCTACTCTACAACCCGAATGCAGTGTATAATAATGATAGAAAATGGGAATACTGAACAGAATTAATCAGCCAACTGAAAATAATAACCACAGCCTAAAGAATAAACTAGTGTCATCCAGAATTACCAATCTTTAATAATTCCGATACAAATGCCAAAAGAAAACCAACACAACTCAAGAAATGAAAACATATAGGTTGTTGCGGCGTGCAACCTGATACCACCATATGTCAATATCAGCATCATAATTCACCCTTATTTCATCATGTCAATCCACTCTTATTTCACCTGCTACAGCATGCAACCCGATCCCACCGTATAGTATAAATTCTCCCTTATTCCACCTTAACATATCACCCTTATTTCATATGTTGCGGCGTGCAACTCGATCCCACCATATCAATATCAAGTACTCAATAAGCATAGTAAAACTAACAATTCAAATCATAGAAAAACCCTATTACAATTCCAAGACATCAAACTGAACAAATAGGAAACCTTGTACAATATGATAATCCGAATAAATAATACTACACAACAAGACCAATCAAGAATTTACAACTACAAGGTATAGATAAACCAACTTGAGCAAACAGTAGGAGACTATGAAACCGTGGAAACAACTAATATTATGAAGAGGAGAAAACAATGACTACAAATAATAATTTGGCATGTAAACACATTTAGAGCATATAACAAATAAGACAAGGAAATAGATAAGATAAGAAGAACGGGGAAACAGGGAAAAACAGATAATTCGGCAGTGCATAAGCACTCGTCACCTCACATATATGCCGCTCACATGAAATTCACATAGCAAATAGTCCGAGGGTTCCTAATTCCCTCAAGTCAAGGTTAGACACAACACTTACCTCGCTCCAAAGGCTACTCAATGCTCAATCATAAATTTTCATCTAGAATCTACCTCCAAACCACTCGTATCTATCCACAAATCACTTAATAATATCAATTATTGCTAAAGGAATCAATTACAATGCATAAATTTAGATTTTCCAAAATTTCTCCCAAAAGTCAAAAATTGACCCCGGGCCCACTTGGTCAAAACTCGAGGTTCAGACCAAAATCTATTTACCAATTTACCCTCGAGCCCGATTATATAATTATTTTCGGAATCCGACCCCAAATTGAGGTTTAAATTCCCAATTTGCAAAAATTCCCAATTCTTCCTAAATCCCTAGTTTTCTACCATGAAAGAACAAAGATTAGGGCTAGGAATTTAATGGGTGATTTTAGAAATGGAAGAAAATGAGTTAAAGAGTACAAACCTATAAATTGATGTTGAGTTTTCTCTTCCAAATCACACCTAGGCCGAGCTCTAATGGAGAGTTTATGGAAAATGTATAAAATCCCGTTTTGGTTCTGTTTTAAGGTCTAGGCGCCAGGCCTTCTTCGCATTCACGAAGGGCCTGTCGCATTCGCGATGAGAAGCAGCCCGAGTGGCTTTCGCGTTCGCAAAGGGCCACTGGCATTCGCGTAGAAGAATGACTGACCCCTCCCCCAAGTCCCTAAATCTACGTGTTCCCGATGGCCTGGTCGCGTTCGCGAAGGGTAAGGCCCTCATTGCTTCGCGTTCGCAACCCATCTACCGCGTTCGTGATTGAGAAAATCCCCTTGCCCCAGTTTACTATTTGCATTCGCGAGAGTACCTTCGCGAACGCGAAAAAGAAAACACCAGATAACAGCTGAAGCCAAAAAAATAAATTTTTTATAAGTTTCAAAGCACCCGTAGCCTATACGAAACTCGCCTGAGCCCTCGGGGCTCCAAACCAATTATGCACACAAGTCCAAAAATCTCATACGAACTCGCTCGTGCGATCAAAACACCAAAATAATGCCTAGAACCGCGAATCGGACACCAAATTGAATGAAATTTTCAAAAAAACTTTAAAACTTCTATTTTCACAATCGAACGTCTGAATCACGTCAAATCAACTACGTTTCTCACCAAATTCGACTGACAAGTCATAAATATTATAATGGACCTGTACCGGACTCCAGAACCAAAATATGGACTCGGTATCAATAAATCCAAACATTAGTCGATTCTTAAATATCAGAAATCTTTCAAACTTTTAATTTTCAACAAAAATCAATAACTCGGGATATGGATTTCTGAATTTGATTTCGGGCATAGGCCTAGGTCCCAAATTACGATACGGACCCACCGAGAAAGTCAAAATACGGATCCGGGTCCGTTTGCTCAAAATATCGATCGAAGATAACTTAAATGAATTTCTAAGGTAAAATTTTTATTTTTATCAGTTTTTAACATATAAGCCTTCCGGAAGAACACCCAGACTGTGCACGTAAATCGAGGAAGGCTAAAATAAAGTTTTTGGGACCTCGAAACACAAAATTAGGTTCTAAAATATAAGATGACCTATCGGGTTATCACATTCTCCACCTCTAAAACAACCGTCCGTCCTCGAACGGACATAAAAAATTACCTGAACTAGTGAAAAGATGTAGATATCTACTCTGCATATCTGACTTGGACTCCCAAGTAGCTGCCTCAATGGGCTGACCTCTCCACTACACTCGAACAGAAGGATAACTCTTAGACCTCAGCTATTGAACCTGCCGGGCTAGAATAGCCACCGACTCCTCCTCGTATGTCAAATCTTTGTCCAACTGGACATAGCTGAAATCTAACACGTGGGAAGGATCGCCGTGATACTTCCGAAGCATGGACATGTGGAACACTGGATGAACTGTTGATAACCCCGGTGGCAACACAATCCTATAAGTCACCTCTCCCACTCTCTCCAAAATCTCAAAAGGTCCGATATACCTAGGGCTCAACTTGCCCTTCTTTCCGAACCTCATTACGCCCTTCATAGGTTATACCCGAAGCAACACTCTTTCCCCGATCATGAATGCAACATCATAAACTCTGCGGTTGGCATAACTCTTCTGCCTGGACTGGGCTGTGCGAAGTCGATCCTGACCTTATCCAAGGCATCCTGTACTAGGTCTGTACCCAACAACTGAGCCTCCCCCGGCTCGAACCATCCAACTGGTGACTGGTACTACCTACCGTATAATGCCTCATAGGGAGTCATCTGAATGCTCGACTGCAAGGGGAAAGAACTGATCCCACGATCCTCCGAAGTCTATAACACATGCGTGGAGCATATCCTCCAAGATCTGAATAGTGCACTCGGACTGTCCATCCGTCTTAGGATGAAATGATGTGCTCAACTCAACCTGCGTACCCAACTCACGATGTACTGCCCTCCAGAAGTATGAGGTGAACTGTGCACCTCGATCAGAAATGATAGATACGGGCACACCGTGAAGACGGACAATCTTGCGGATGTAAATCTCTGCCAACCACTCCGAAGAATAGGTAACTTCCATAGGAATGAAATGCGCTAACTTAGTCAGCCTATCCACAATGACCCAAACGGCATCGAACTTTCTCTGAGTCCGTGGGAGTTCAATAACGAAATCCGTAGTGATACGCTCCCACCTCCACTCATGAATTCTATCTTCTGAAGCAAACCACCAGGTCTTTGATGCTCATACTTTACTTGCTGACAATTTAGACATCGAGCTACATAAGCAACTATATCCTTCTTCATCCTACTCCACCAATAATGTTGCCGCAAGTCCTGATACATCTTGGCGGCGCTCGGATGAATAGAATATCGGGAACTGTGGGCCTCCTCAAGAATCAACTCATGAAGTCCATCCACATTAGGCACACAAACACGACCCTGCATTCTCAAAACTCTGTCATCTCCGATAGTAACCTGCTTGGCACCACCGTGCCACACTGTGCCCCTAAGGACTAATAAATGAGGGTCGTCATACTGCCGATCTCTGATGCACTTAAACAAGGAAGACCGAGCGACTGTACAAGCTAGAACATGGCTATGTTCTGAAATATCCAACCTCACAAATTGGCTGGCTAAAGTCTGAACATCTAATGCAAGCGGCCTCTTACCAACTAGAATGAACGCAATACTTGCCATACTTGCTGCCTTTCTACTCAATGCGTCGGCCACCACATTCGCCTTCCCGGGATGATACAAGATGGTGATATCATAGTCTTTCAATAGCTCCAACCACCTCCTCTACCTCAAATTGAGATACTTTTTCTTGAACAAATACAGAAGGCTCCGATGATCCGTGAAGACCTCACACGACACGCCGTAAAGATAGTGCCTCCAAATCTTCAGCGCATGTACAATGGCTGCCAACTCTAACTCATGGACAGGGTAATTCTTCTCATAAACCTTCAACTGCAGCGACGCATATGCAATTATCCTGCCCTCTTGGATCAATACTGTACCGAGCCCTACACGGAACGCATCACAATATACGGTATAAGATCTTGAACATGTGGGCAACACCAACATCGGCGTTGTAGTCAAAGCGGTCTTGAGCTTCTGAAAGCTCGCCTCACACTCGTCTGACCATCTGAAAGGGGCACCCTTCTGGGTCAACCTGGTCAACGGGGCTGCGATAGACGATAGCCCCTCCACAAACCGATGGTAATAGCCCGCCAAACCCAAGAAACTCCGGATCTCCGTGGCTGAAGTGGGTCTAGGCCAGTTTTGAACTGCCTCAATCTTCTTAAGACCTACCTGAATGCTCTCTGCTGATACAACGTGCCCCAAGAAAGTGATTGAATCCAACCAAAACTCTCACTTTGAAAGGTTAGCATACAACTGGCTGGCTCTCAGAGTCTAAAGTACAATCCTAAGATGCTGCTCATGCTCCTCTCGACTACAGGAGTAGATCAATATATCATCAATAAACACGATCACAAAGGAGTCCAAATAAGGCTTGAACACTCAGTTCATCAAATCCATGAATGCTGCTGGGGCATTTGTCAACCCAAAGGACATCACCAGAAACTCATAATGCCCATACCGAGTCCGAAATCTATCTTAAGGACATCGGATGCCCTAATCCTCAACTGATGGTAGCCAGATCTTAAATCAATATTCGAAAATACCTTGGAACCCTGAAGCTGATCAAATAAGTCATCAATCCTCGCCAATGGATACTTGTTCTTGATGGTGACTTTGTTCAATTATCGGTAATCTATGCACATCCTCATCGATCCATCTTTCTTCTTCACAAACAACACAGGTGCACCCCAAGGCGAGACACAAGGTCTAATAAAGCCCTTATCAAGCAAATCCTCCAATAGTTCCTTCAATTCTTTCAACTTTGGCGGAGCCATACGGTATGGCGGAATAGAGAAGGGCTAAGTGCCCGGAGCCAAGTCAATATAGAGATCAATATCCCTGTCAGGTGGCATCCCCGCCAGGTCTGTAGGAAACACCTCTGGAAACTCACGAACATCTAGCACTGAATCCATGGAAGTAACCTCCGCACTATAATCATGTACATAAGCCAAATAAGCTAGACACACCTTCTCGACCATATGCCGAGCCTTCACATAAAAGATAACCTTGCTGGTAGAATGGCCAGGAGTCCCTCTCCACTCTAATCGAGGCAACCCCGGCAAGGCTAAGGTCACCGTCTTGGCGTGACAATCCAATATACCATGAAAAGGTGACAGCCAATCCATACCCATAATGACAACAAAATCAACCATATAGAGAAGTAGAAGATCTACACGAGTCTCAAGACTCCCAATGGTGACAACACACGAACGATAAACACAATGTACAACAATGGCATCCCCCACACGTGTGGACACATACACAGGAGCATTTAGAGAATCACGAGGCACAACCAAATATGAAGCAAAATAGGATGACACCTAGGAGTAAGTAGATCCCGGATCAAATAGAACTGAAGCATCTCTACTGCAAACTGAAATAGTACCTGTGATAACAGCGTCGGATGACTCAGCCTCACGTCTGGCTGGAAAAAGCATAACATCGGGGTTGGGCCCCACCACCCTGAACTACATCCCTGGGACGACCTCTAGTTGGCTGGCCTCCACCTCTAACGGTCTGACCTCCACCTCTAACACTATGGCCTCTACCTCAGCAACCTGACCCCTGCCTACGACTGGCTGAGCAGGTGGTGCAGCAACTGGTGCCGGAACCAGGGCACGAGAACCCTGATGTTGTGGCGTAATGCCCTATAATCTCTAACAGGTCCTCCTTATATGCCCATAACCACCACACTCGAAACATCCATCCCGGTGCTGTGGCGGTGGAAACTGATACTAACCCGAACGGGCCGGATGACCACGTTAGTAACTCTGAATATGGGGTGCACTGATAGGAGCTGGTAGTGCACTGTAGGCTGGCTGTCCAGAATGAGGCACATAAGGACCACGACTCCTTGAAGCACTGTGGGATTCCTGAAGCGAGGAATGAAATGGCCTCTACCAAAAGTACCCCTGCCTATAGATGAGTCACCGCTGAACCTCTCGGAATAACGTGGTCTCTTGTCAGACCCCTGACCTCCATGAGCAAGGACTCGCCTGGCGACATTGGCAGCCACCTAAAAAGAAATCTCACTCCTAGTCTCCTTAGCCATCTGCAATCTGATAGGCTGAGCAAGTCCGTCAATAAACCTCCTCACCCTCTCTCTCTCGGTAGGAAGCATAAGAAGAGCATGATGGGCCAAATCCCCAAAAGGGGTCTCCTACTGAGTAACAGTCATAATGCCCTGCTGGAGACGCTCGAACTGACGACGATGCTCCTCTCTCAATATGATAGGGAGAAAATTCTCTAGGAAGAGTTGAGAGAACTTATCCCAAGTAAGAGTAGGCGATCCAGCTGGTCTGGTCAACAAATAATCTCTCTACCACTTCTTGGCGGAACCTGACATCTGAAATGCAGCAAAATCTACCCCACTGGTCTCCACTATACCCATGTTCCGTAACACCTCATGACAACTGTCAAGATACTCCTGAGGATCCTCTGAAGGAGCATCACTACAGTGAACTGGGAAGATCTTGGAAAACCTGTCTAATCTCCATAAAGCCTCAGAAAATATAGTTGAACCATCACCGGCCCGTGCCGTAACAACCGGCTGAACTACTCTGATTGGATGAGCTGCTGGAGTCTGTTACTGTGGAGCCATCTGCTCTGGAGTGTGAGTAGTAGGATTCTGTGCTCCTCCTCCAGCCTGAGAGATGGCTGGTTCCATGAGGAATGCGCCAGTCTGGACCACACTCTCCATAAGGCCCACTAAGAGGACCAAAGCATCCTGAAGCACTGGTGTGGCAATGAACCTCTCCGGGACCTGAGCTGGTCCGACAGGTACAACCTGGACTGGAACCTCCTCATCAAACTGTACCTGAGGCTCCACCAGTGGTGCTGCTGCTCGAGCTCTGGGCTGAGCTCTGCCCCAACCTTGGCCTCTGGCACGACCTTGGACTCGACCTCTGCCCCTGGTAGGAGCTACCACTGGGGGCTCCGGCTGCTACTAAACTGAAGATGCGGTATGCGTTCTCGCCATCTACGAGAGAACAGAATAGAATGGTCCAATCAGCAATGATAGAGTAAAATCACACGACAGAGAAGAATAGAAGTGAAATTGTTCCTAACTCCATAGCCTACGGAAGATAAGTACAGACGTCTCCGTACCGATCCTCCAGACTCTACTAAGTTTACTTGTGACTCGTGAGACCTATGTAACCTAGTGCTCTGATACCAAAAATCACAACCCAAAATTTCCACCGTCGGGACCGTGATGGCGCCTATCATTTCACTTGCTAGGCAAGCCAACGTTTGAATAATTTATCCTTTTTAATAATTTAAATTTAATTAATGAAGAATAACCGATGTAAATGCAATAATCCAAATATAAATGCTGAAGCTAAAACCGTAAAAACATCTACTACAAATTTCTGAACCCGGTGTCATAAATGCACGAGCTTCTAGAGTAATACATACAAAGGTCTGAAATAAATACAAAGTTGTCTGAATGAAAATACACATCTAAATAAAAATAAAGACGGGGACTTTAGGAACTGCGGGCGCTGAGCAGTTGTACCTTAAGTCTCCGCAAGTTGTCCAATTCGAGCTCTCTAGTAGCCGCCGCTGGGACCGTCTCCAAAATCTATACAGTGTGCATAGTGTAGTATGAGTACAACCGATCCCATGTACTGGTAAGTGCCTAGCCTAACCTCGAAGAAGTAGTGACGAGGCTAAGGCGGGTCACCTACTCTACAACCTGAATGCAGTGTATAATAATGATCAAAAATGGGAATACTGACAGGGAAACAATGACTACAAATAGCAATTTGGCATGTAAACACATTTAGAGCATATAACAAATAAGACAGGGAAATAGATAATATAAGAAGAACGGGGAAACAAGGAAAAACAAATAATTCGGCGGCGCATAAGCACTCGTCACCTCACATATATGCCGCTCACATGAAATTCACTAGTAAATAGTCTGAGGGTTCCTAATTCCCTCAAGTCAAGGTTAGACAACACTTACCTCGCTCCAAAGGCCACTCAATGCTCAATCACAACTTTTCCTCTAGAATCCACCTCTAAACCACTCGTATCTATCCACAAATCACTCAATAATATCAATTATTTCTAAAGGAATTAATTACAATGCATAAATTTAGATTTCCCAAACATTCTCCCAAAAGTCAAAAATCGACCCCGAGCCCGCTTGGTCAAAATTCGAGGTTCGGACCAAAATCCATTTACCCATTCACCCCCGATCCCGATTATATAATTAGCTTCGCAATCCGATCCCAAATTGAGGTCTAAATCCCCAATTTGCAAAAAACCCCCAATTCTTCCTAAATCTCTAGTTTTCTACCATGAAAGAACAAAGATTAGGGCTAGGAATTTAATGGGTGATGTTAGAAATGAAAAAAATGAGTTAAAGAGTACAAACCTATGAAGTGATGTTGAGTTTTCTCTTCTAAATCGCATCTAGGCCGAGCTATAATGGAGAGTTTATGAAAAACGTGTAAAATCCCGTTTTGGTTATGTTTTGAGGTCTGGGCGTCAGGCCTTCTTCGCATTCGCGAAGGGCCTGCTGCATTTGCGAAGGGCCTGCCGCGTTCGAGATGAGTAGAAGCCCAAGTGGCTTTTGCATTCGCGAAGGTTGCTCCACCCTGGACTTCTCGTTCGCGAGCCAATGCTCGCGTTCGCGTAGAAGAATGACTGACCCCTCCTCCAAGTCCCTAAAGCTATGCGTTCGCGATGAGCTGGTCGCGTTCGCGAAGTGTAAGCCCCCATTGCTTCGCGTTTGCTACCCAGATACCGCGTTCGCGATTGAAAAAATCACACCCTGCCCCAGTTTACTCTCCGCGTTCGCAAGAATATCTTCGCGAAAGCGAAGAAGAAAACACCAGATAACAGCTGAAGCCAAAAAACACTCGTAGCCTATCTGAAACTCTCCCGAGCCCTCGGGGCTCCAAACAAATTATGCACACAAGTCCAAAAACCTCATACGAACTCTCTCGTGTGATCAAAACACCAAAATAATGCCTAGAACCACGAATCGGACACCAAATCAAATAAAATTTTTAAGAAAACTTTAAAACTTTTATTTTCACAACGAACGTCCGAATCACGTCAAATCAACTCTGTTTCTCACCAAATTCGACAGAAAAGTCATAAATATTATAATGGACCTGTACCGGGCTCCGGAATCAAAATACAGATCCTATATCAATAAATCCAAATATTAGTCGATTCTTAAATATCATAAATCTTTCAAACTTTCAATTTTCAACAAAAATTAATTACTCGGGCTAGGGACCTCCGAATTCAATTCCGGGCATACGTCCAGGTCCCATATTACGATACGGATCCACCGGGATCGTTAAAACACGTATCCGGGTCCATTTGCTAAAATAAAGTTTTTAAAATGAAGTTTTTGAGACCTCGAAACACGTAATTAGATTCTAAAATATAAGATGACCTATCGGGTCATCACAATTGAGCTTTGACAAGTTGTATAATATTGAAGTTGATCAGTGAGATAGATCTTGCAACTGATGGTCTCTCCATTTCATATTTAGAGCTGTATCTTGACCTCTATATCTCCCATATTACTATAGATGGAAGTATCCTGCAAATATAGGCAGCCACAGAGTTAGCAGTATTATGATTCCAGTAGTTTACAAGCAAGTTTCTAAGTGGTACTCCCTTGCATATTTAAACTTGCCAGCATAGTAGTCCCATAAGAGCTGAGCATATTGTCCACTGATGAATAAATGTTGAACAATCTCTTCTGTAGGTTGCATATTTAAACTTGTACAACAACAACACTTAGAAACAATATTAGTGCCAAATTTTTTAATTCTATCATCAATGGGAATTCTGTCATAGACAACTCTCCACGTAATGCAAGCCATTTTAAAAGGCATATTTTTGTGCCAGATCATGTTATCAAATTGGGAGATCTGTTTCCTCTGTCTTAGTTTCTTCGAGGCAAAGGATATGGAAAAATTTCCATCTTGAGTTTCATTCCAGATTGAGATGTCATTCTCATCCGAATGAAGATTGATTAGAAGTACTGAAATCAGATCTTTCACATTATCAGGAGGCTAGAACTGATTAGAAGTACTGAAATCAGTCCCAGTGACCATCATTTAGAACTTCATTGACCTTGATTGTTGACATCCAATTTTGTCCCTCCTTTCTTCTAAACTATTTTTTAAGCTTATAATATTACTAATAATTTAAGAATAATTATTTTACAGTTGTTATACCAACATCAAGTCCACCGACCACAGTTGGAGTAATCATTAGGCTCATCCGACTTTAATAGGATATTTAGGTTTGTCTGCCTTTAATAGGACATTTGGGCTCGTCCGCCTTCAATAGGACACTTAGGCTTGTCCACCTTCAATAGGACATTTAGTCTTATCTGCCTTCAATAGGACATTTAGGCTCGTCAACCTTTAGGACATTTAGGCTCGTCCGCCTTCAATAGAACACTAAAGCACGCCCGCCTTCAATAGGACACTTAGGCTAGTCCGCCTTCAATAGGACATTTAGGCTTATCCGCTTTCAATAGGATATTTGGGTTCGTCCGCCCTCAAATAAGACATATCAGGTTCGTCCACCATCAAATAGGACATATTGGGTCGTCCACCTCTAATGGGATATATCATGCAACATTACCTAAGACTTTACAAGCATAATTCATCATTATGTCCCCGAAGACAACCGGAGGCATCATTCATCATCAAAACTCCGAAGACAACTGGAGACATCATTCATCATTAAAGCTCCAAAGACAAATGGAGGCATCATTCATCATCAAAGCTCTAAAGACAAACGAAGTCATCATTCATTATCAAGTCCTCAAACACAACTGGAGGCATCATTCGTCATCAAAACGCTGAAAATAATCGGAGACCTCATTTGGCTACACAACCTCATTTTTACAAGTCACACGGCTTCATTCTGACTTTAATATCGACTTTACCCTCTACTTTACCACGACTTTATTCAAGAATTTACAAGCATCAACATCAAGCAACATCATCTAAAACTTTACAAGAACCTTATTATAAGACTTTACAAATATCATATCAAGGCCATTGTTCAACAATCAGAGGTGTCATCACAACCTTCGTGGACTCATCCTCGTTCTCATAATCATCTTCATTATTATTTTATTCTCTTTATAATTTTGCACCAGTGACTTTATCCTAAACTTTACTAATGATTTTATTATGAACTATCAGATGAATTTTTGTCTAAAACTCTACAAGACACAATGTTTTGAGCAAAACTCTATCAACGTTCTTGTTTGTAATCAAAGATGCCAATTTCGACTCGTCACAACTTCACTTTCATTCACATAGCCAAACAACTTTGCTCTTATCTTATTTTATACTTTATTTTCTTATTATTTTATCCCATTTTACTATACTTTATTTGTTAACTACTTTTCTTTAGATTCAACAAAAAATACAACTTGAGTATGCTGATTACAATAACAAGAGCTGCACAACACAATGTGGAACTACCTCTTAGTAATGAACTGGGGCAAATTTGCTGAAGAGGAATATCAAACTCAAAAGCAAGGTCAAGGATCTACTCTTTAACTCCACTCTGCCTACACCTTACAAACATGGGATATGTAGGTTATCCAAATAATTTTAAATGTTTTATGGTATACACCACTACAGTTTCTCAATCAATCGCTTTTATAACCCCATCATTTCTCAAATATCTCAGTGTCATTATAACTCGACAATGGGGCATATTTTGAAAATCTATTGGTCCATTCTATCACGGGGTGTCATGAAAATGTGTCTAGTAGGGTCCTACTCAAAGTTATGTTGTGGACCATATTTTATAATTTGGAGACGACAAGCACATTTTTACTCTCAAACATCCTTGTGACCTATTTCCAACCCCTAAAGAATCATTTCCAACATAACTCTCAAACTACATATGGCCTGATCCTCGTGCAACCCAAGATATATAGGCAACTCGGAAACTGGAGTGCGGCCATAACCATCCAAAATTTCCGTTTACTCATGTACTTTTATAAATTCTATCTAAACCCTCAACATGTGCTTAATGGTCAGGACAAAATTGGATACTAAGTCAATATTCTTTGCTCGAAAACTCTTTCATCGTCTTCGGTCAAAGAGGGACAGCTGTTGACATCCAATTTTGTCACTCCTTTATTCTAAACTATTTATTAAACTTCTAATATTACTAATAATTTAAGAGTAATTATTTTACAGTTCTTATACCAAAATAAATCTAATTAGTATCATTATTTTTATTATTTTTACTATTGTTGTTATCATCATTAGATAATACTATTGTCTTTATTATTACTACCACTACTACTACTACGACGATTTTATCTCTCAAATAATTTCATTCAAAATTAAGCAACCAATAATATTTTTCTTTACAAATATTTTTCATACTCATATTTGTAATATATTTATTCAAGTGATTTACATATTTGTTGCATACCCATTTTAAATTAATGAATATCAACTAAATAGAATTTACAACATAAATTCGTAATTATTTAAACACTAGCAAATTATTTAATATAAATATTTATTACTAGGCATATCAAGATTTAATTACTTATTTCATATTAATAGATTTTGTTATTTTATAATATGGATAAAATTTAAGAAGCCCAAATAAAATACAAAGAAGAAAGAGATTCAGCCCTTTCCATAGCCCAAATCAGAGGCCCATACCCACCAGCCCACCTATCCAACTCTTTGTGTCATGTCATCTCCACATAAGCCCCACATCGCCACATAGGCGCCGACGGCTCAAAATCCATGCTTAGCACACTTTTCACACACGTCTTCCTCATCCTTTCACACTCTAGAACTCCACCGAAACTACGCCATTTTGATAAATAGTCCAGACTTAAGCTTAGCCATATAAACTCTTATTTTTCATTCTCTCTCCTTCCTCATTCTCTTTTTAATCTATCACACAAACGCGGAGCATATCCTCCAGTATTTGAATAGTGCGCTCGGACTGTCCGTCCGTCTGAGGGTGAAATGTTGTGCTCAACTCAACCCGAGTACCCAACGCCTGTTGTACAACCCTCCAGAACCGTGATGTAAACTGCGTACCCCGATCAGAGATGATAGATACCGGCACGCCATGAATCCTGACAATCTTGCGGATATAAATTCGAGCCAACTTCTCGGAAGAATAGGTAGTCATCACAGGAATGAGCCTATCCACAATCACCCAAACTGCATCAAACTTTCGATGAGTTCGTGGGAGTCCAACAACGAAATCCATAGTGATCCGCTCCCATTTTCACTCCGGAATCTCTATCTTCTGAAGCAATCCACCTGGACGCTGATTCTCATACTTAACGTGATGGCAATATAGACACCAAGCTACATATTCCACTATGTGTTTCTTCATTCTCTTCCACCAGTAATATTGTCTCAAGTCCTGATACATCTTCACGGCACCCAGATGAATGGAGTACCGTGAACTGTGAGCCTCCTGTAGAATCAACCCACGCAAACCATCCACATTAGGCACACATAGTCTACAATGCATCCCCAATGCATCATCATCCCCAATAGTGACCTCCTTAGAATCACCGTGCTGGACCGTGTCCTTAAGGACAAGCAGATGTGGGTCATCATACTAACGCTCCCTGATACGATCATAAAGAGAAGACAGAGAGACCCTACAAGCCAATACTCGACTCGACTCAGAAATATCCAATCTCACAAACTGGCTAGCTAAGGCCTGAACATCTAATGCCATGGGCCTCTCTGCTGCTGGTAAACTCTCTGCCCGACGACTCAAAGAATCGGCCACCACATTGTCCTTCCCCGGATGGTACAAAATGGTGATATCATAATCCTTAAGCAACTCCAACCATCTCCGCTGATACAAATTAAGATCCTTCTGCTTGAACAGATGCTGAAATCTCCGGTGGTCGGTATAAATCTCACAAGGAACACCGTACAAATAGTGCCGCCAAATCTTCAAGGCATGAACAATAGCTGCTAACTCAAGGTCGTGGACAGGATAGTTCTTTTCATGCACCTTCAGTTGTCTGGATGTGTAGGCAATCACCCTACCGTCCTGCATCAACACCGCACCGAGACCAATCCACGATGCATCACAATATACAGTATAAGACCCCCGAACCTGTAGGCAATACAAATACTGGGGTTGTAGTCAAAGCTATCTTGAGCTTTTGAAAGTTCTCCTCACACTCCTCTGTCCACCTGAACGGAGCACCCTTCTGGGTCAGCCTGGTCATGGGTGCTACAATAAATGAGAATCCCTCTACAAAACGATGGTAATACCCCGCCAAACCAAGAAAACTCTAGATAAAGCCCTTATCAAACAACTCTTGTAACTGCTCCTCAACTCCTTCCATTCAGAGGAGCCATACGATATGGAGGAACAGAGATGGGCTAAGTGCCCGACAACAAATCAATGCCAAAATTAATATTTCTGTCGGGCGGCATGCCCGGAAGATCAGCTAGAAACACATTTGGAAAAGTCCCTCATTACTGGAACTGACTCAACTGTAGGGGTATCAATACTGACATCTCTCACATAAGCTAGATACGTGTCACACCCCTTCTCAACCATTCATTGAGCTTTAAGAAATGAAATAACTATGCTGGGAGTATACTCTAAGGTACCTCTCCACTCTAATCGCGGTAAACCTGGCATAGCCAGCGTCACGGTCTTAGCGTGACAATAAATAATAACATGATGGGGCGACAATCAGTCCATGCCCAAGATAACATCAAAGTCTAATATGCTGAGTAATAATAAATTGGCTCTGGTCTCAAAATCACTAAGAGCAATCAAACACGACCGATACACGCGGTCTACAACAAAAGAATCTCCCACAGGAGTAGACACATAAACAGGGGAACTCAAAGGATCCCGAGATACGCCCAAATACGGGGTAAAATAAGAGGACATATAGGAATATGTAGAGACTGGGTCAAATAATACCGACGCATCTCTATGACAGACCGGAACAATACCTATAATGACAGAGTCAAAAGCAACTGCCTTTGTACAAGCCGGAAGAGCATAATATCTGGCATGGCCTCCCCCTCTAGGGTGACCTCGACCTCCCCGACCTCCACCTCGAACTGGCTGAGGAGGTGGGACGGTAGCTGGTGCTGGAATCATAGCCTGAGGACCCGGTGGAGCACGTGGTGGCTGAGAAGTCTGTGGAGGTGCACCCTTCCTAAATCTACGGCAATCCCTCACCATATGGCGAGTGTCGCCACACTCAAAACAAGCTCTCAGAGAGCGTGACTGTTGTGACTGGCTCGGGCCAGGTCTGCTGGACTGACCGCTAAAAGCACCCCGAGTAGGAGGCATACTAGATACTGGCGGTGCATAATAAGGCTCTTGGGGACTATAAGGGACCGAAATTCCACTGGCGGCTAGAAGAGCTGAATGAACGGGGCGACTCCCATAACCCCTACCATGGAGAGCTGCTGGGGCACAAGCACCAGAATAAGAACCAGTCTCTCGAGACCTCTTGGCCTCCCTCTCCCCTCTATCCCGGGCAAGCATGCCCTCCAATCTCCTGGAAATACTCGCAACCGGATAATGGGGCGGAGTCTCTCAATAAACCGACGAACCCTCTCTCGTACCGTGGCAACCAAGGCCGGTGCATGTCGGGCCAAATCCCTGAAATGGACTGCATACTTTGACACAGTCATAGAACCCTGGCGCAACTGCTCAAACTCCACGCGCCATGCATCCCTGATGCTTTGAGGGACATACTCTCTCAAAAGTATATCCGAGAACTGAGTCCATGTGAGTGAATCTACCTCGTCTGGACTACTCAACTCATAAGTACGCCACCACTGATAGACTGCTCCATTAAGCTGGAAAGTGGTAAAAGAAACCCCACTCATCTTCGTTACGCCCATAGTACAGAGAATACGATGAAACTCCTCCAGAAAACCCTGAGCATCATCTGTAACCAATCCGCTGAAGGTAGGTGGGTGGTACTTCTTGTACCTCTCAAGTCTGAGCTGCTCCACCTCAGAAGCGGCTGTCCTAGTCTCGTGCTGAACCGGAGCTACCGGCTGCATAGGGATGAACTCTGAGGCCTGGCCAACCTGGACCCTCTGCTCAAGAGTGCGAGCTGCGGGAGTCTATGCCCCTCCCTCGGCCTGAGATGTGGCAGGAGTACGTGGAATCAATCCAGCCTGAGCTAAGGTACTGAAATACTAAGAAACTGGGCTAGAGTCTCCTAGAGGGCTGCTGCAGCAACATGTATCTCAGGTGTCTTCCCTCCAACTGGAGCTATTGGGGATCCTCTGTAGCAACACGTACGGGTGCTCTGGCTGCACTACGTGGACATCCTCGGCCTCTACCCCGACCCCGACACCGGCCTCACGTGGCTCAAGCAGGGGGTGCGGGTGCCTGGTAATCAGATCTGCCTGTACGTGTCCTCACCATCTGTGATTTCAACAAATTTCGCACGACAAATGATCCAAGAAGTATAATATTTTCCCAACAGTTCTATAGCCTCCTGAAGATAAGTACAGACGTCTCTGTACCGATCCGCGAGACTCTAATAAATCGGCTTGTGACTCACGACACCTATGAACCTAGAGCTCTGATACCAACTTGTCATGGCCCAAACTCCCTCTGTATAACGTCGTGACGGCACCTAGTCTCTACAACTAAGTAAGCCTAACAAATTGCGGAAATAGAACAAAAACGAAAGTAAAACTTGGCAACTAACAGCAGTGGATACCTAAATAACTAATAGCAATGCCGCTCGACATGTGCAATAACCAATACTCTATGATATACAGTCTTTCCAAAACCCGGAACATCGTAAGTCACAAGCTACGAAAAGAAACTAGTATCTCTAAACACCAGAGTCTAACAAAAGAAGTACGGAATATAAATGACATAGGACAGAACAGAGGGGGAAGGAGCTCCGAGGTCTGCGGACGTGGCAGATGTACCTTGAAGTCTCCGTACAACAGCAAGCACAATTAGCTAGTAGCAGGGCTGATAAGGAGCACCTGGATCTACACACTAAAATATGTGCAGAAGTGTAGCATGAATACACCACAACAGTACCCAGTAAGTGCTAAGCTTAGCCTCGGTAGAGTAGTGACGAGGTCAGGTCAGGCCTACTGGTATATAATAAATAAAGCAGAAAAATATAATAGTATAATAAGAGACTGAAATTTAACAAAAAAAAACACAGCGATATAACAATGCAGCACAAAGGGATAAACAACAGGGGATCTCCCGAGATGCCGTCTCGTAGTCCCAAAATAAAAATATAGGAAGAACTCCCGAGGTACCGCCTCGTAGTCTCTAAAGTAATTATACAGTGAGAACTCCCGAGGAACCGTCTCGTAGTCTCAAAAGTAAATATGCGGGGAGAACTCCTGAGGAATCGCCTCGTAGTATCAAAGTAAATATGCAGGGAGAACTCCCGAGGAACCGCCTAGTAGTCTCAAAAGTAAATATGCAGGGAGAACTCCCGAGGAACCACCTCGTAGTCTCAAAAGTAAACACACAGCTCAACCGATAAATACCATAGTTAACAACAAGAATTCTATAGTTAAGACCGATAAAGAACAAGGAAAAAACCGAAAATTAACTAGGCATGCTTCACATAGTTCAAATAAGCAGTTAAAGCACGTAGACATGCGACATTAGGCTAATCAGGATAACTACGCATGTTGGAATACATCAATTAAGACTGAAAACAGACTAATACTCATTTAAATGGTATAACTCAAAATAAAGAAAAAATATGTTACTACTCAGTAAAATAAATAGGGTTTTTCAACAAATAGCCCGTGTATGTGCTCGTCATCTCACGTACACGAAGCTCACATATCACGACAGTACCAAATCCTAAGGGGATTTTTCTCACACAAAGTTAGGCAAGCCACTTACCTCGTACCAAGCTCAATCAATCGGTAATAATGCCTTTTTCACGAATATCTGACTTCGAATGGCCCAAATCTAGCCAAAAAATATTACATATCATAAAGACAACTATAATAGACTAATCTAATTAATGAAATCAACACTTTAACAAAAATTCCGAAATCAATCCTCAAACGTCGACCTGAGCCCACGTCTCGGAATCGGGCAAAAATCACTAAATCTAAAAGCCCATTCACTAACGAGTCCGACCATACCAAATTTATCAAATGCAACCTCGAATGCCCACTTAAAACCCAAAATCAAACTCTTCAAATCCCTAACCTCAAACTCCCAAATTTCACCTTAAATACATACTAACTAGATGGAAAAATAAATGTGGAAGCAAAATTATTGATAAAAAATAAGCACAAGGGACTTACCTCAAGATATCCCTCAAAACCTCTCTCAAGAAATCGCCAAACCCGAGCTCAAAATATCAAAAATGAGCTAAAATCGCGAACTTTTGCATTAAGCATTCTGTCTAGAAATTTTGCACCTGCGGACCTCTAATCACACCTGCGGCGCCGCACATGTGGAACTTCCATCGCAAGTGCAGAAATGACTTAAAGGGACTAGGTCCGCATCTGCGAGCAATGGGCTTCACCTGTACGCTCGCTCCTGCAGAAGTTTTCCGCTTCTGCGATCCCTCACGCCCTCCCCCTTTTTGCTTCTGCTCCACCTTCTGCATGTGCGGATGCGCAGATGCGGTTATACCTCTGCACCTGTGACCCCTAGCCTCTTTCTTCAAAACCACATCTGCGTCCATTGGCTCGCTTCTGCGGGCTCGCACTTGCGGTCAATGTTGCGCAGGTGCGATCACACCAGGTGCAGCAGCTTCAGCTATTCTTCCAAAACCAAATTTGATCTGTTAACCATCCGAAATCAACCCGTGGCCCCAGGACCTCAACCAAACATACCAATTAGTCCTAAATCACCACACGAACTTAGTCGAGCCCCCATATCACATCAAAAAATGCTAAAAACATGAATCACCCTCAAATTCAAACTTAATGAACCTTGAAACTTCAAACTTCTACAACTGATACTGAAACCTATCAAATCACGTCCGATTGACCCCAAATTTTGCACACAAGACATATTCAACCCTACGGACCTATTTCAACTTCCGGAATCAAAATTCGACCCCGATATCAAAAAGTCCACTACCGGTCAAAATCTCCAAAAATTTGATTTACGCCATTTCAAGCCAAAATGAGTTACATACCTCCAAAACACAATCCGGACACCCCTAAGTTCAAAATACCCAACGGAGCTAACGGAACCGACTTAACCCCATTCCGAAGTCGTCTTCATACAGTTCCGACTACGGTCCAAAACCTAAGGCTTAAACCTCCGTTTAGGGACTAAGTGTCCCAAAACACTCCAAAAACCATAATGCAACCTCCCGGTAAGCTACAATAGCAAAAATAGGTACGGGGGAAGCAATTAATAGGGGATCGGGGCTATTACTCTCAAAATAACCGGTCAGGTTGTCACAATATTGTATTGTACTATACTTTATCGTTTGATGAATATAATGTTTGGATCGATTGTATCATTTACCATTGTTTCATGATATCATGCACCAACAATATGAAGAATAAACTTGTAATATTATAAAAAAAAAATTATGATATGGAGTAAAATTGTTATATAAAAAGATAGGGTAAATTATAAAATTAAATTATTTAATAAAAATGAAGGGTGAGATGAGAGAAAAAGACAAGGTAACGATGCGACCACACCAAATGGGGCATTACATAAAGTGGCACATTTCGTCATTACGTAATGACAGATTTAACGACACGACACAATAAAATTGAAGTAACAATCAAACAAACATCGTATTTAAAGTAACAATACGATACAATACAATAGTTAACAACCATCCAAACAAGCGGTAATTTTTCATTCTCTCTTCTAAACAGTGGCTTCTTCTCCTCCTTTCCTTTTCTTCACAAAAATTTCAAAGTTGCGCATCCATGGCAGACTTGCCATTACCATTTTGGAATAAGAAGCTCTGCACCTCATTTAATTTTTCTGCAACATCAATGTTTAAATTTCAAACGTTCAATAGCTTTCACTCAATTTCAAAATCCCGTCCATACCAAGAACCCTAGAAATCAGCCTATAAATACTCTCTTCCACTCTCAACCAAGAGGAGTTCGGAGTCTATTACTCATATAGTCACTCAACTTTCCAAAATTATCTACCAAAGTCAATCTTTCTTTCGTTTGTAACAACAAAGTCACTTAACTATGCATATAGCACTCAGAAGGTCACTCAACCAGATTTATCAAATATTTGATAGCCAAATACCTATTTTACCCTCTAAATTATCAACTTTTATCTTTTGATTTTTTAATATTATAGTTTTTTCTCTTTTTAATCAACATTTAGACTTACCTGTAAAATAAAATATTTTATTTAAAAATAAAAAATAAAAAATATTTTTCTAAAATATATCATGTCGAAATAATAATATAATTGGGCATAATATTCAAGAATATGTAATGTATATTACAAAAATACCTTTATTTGAATTAATTATTTTCTATAGTACGTGCATAGAATATATATTTTAAAACTTTTATTTTCTTTCACTCTCTAGTGTGTAAATAAATTTTTGAGTTTTTTTGTAAATATCAAAATTATTATTATGAATAAATTATTCTAATTAACTTTCTACTATGCTCAATATTTTATTATTCTAACATTATATATGCTTAAATACTATTTTATTTTTTTAATTTATAAACAAAATTTATTTATTTTAAGGTAAGTCCATAATATAAATTAAAAAGAGAAAAAAATTATTATATTAAAAAGCTAAAAAAAAGAAGAAGATAAAAGTTGATAATTTAGAGGGTAAAATAGGTATTTGGCGATCAAAAATTTGAGAAATCAAATTGAGTGACCTTTTGAGTGCTATTGACATAGTTAAATGGCTTTGTTGTTACAAACGAAAGAAAGATGACTTTGATAGATAATTTCGGATAGTTGAGTGACCATCTGAGTAATGGATTCGGGGAGTTTGGGAGCACGAAAAAGATCACAAAAGCTCTAACTTTTCTAAATCTTTGAACACATAGAGTCGCTCAAATTTAAATACAACTCGTTCTTTCTTTCTTTCTCTGTTTACTTTAATCACATCAAATATTCGAATAAGATCGACTATACTTCGGATCCGTTTGTGACGAAAGAATAGATTCGACGACGACGCCCCAGTCTCACTGCCCAAGAGCAGGTAAACTTCGACCTTTTCTGATTATGTTCTTTAACTTAAGGAATGGGTGTTTGCTTAGAAAAGTATGTCTTAGGTTTTATTTTCCATAGCTGCATTAGAATAGGTTGGTAACATTTTGATATTGTTGTGAAATTAGGAAAGTCATGATTTAAGCTCATGTTGTATTCAGATTCATTTTGTGATTAAAATATGTTATTAGTTACTGTTTTGACTTCACAAGAATCATAGCATTTGGATGTAAACTCGACCTCCTGTTCTTTTATTTTTGTTCTGCTTGGACTTATGTGTTTGATATAGACGATGACATACAGAAGAAAATGAACACTAAGACTCACCAATACATTTTCTACTTAAGAAGCTTGAAGTCATTTATGTTAGAACCTTGACAAGAGAAGTTAGTAAATTCCCTATGTTAAATCTGTTTGTTTTGTGTCTTTAGAAGCCTATGGTTTATAATCCATGCGAACAGAATGTTAGAATTTATTTGTAGCAATCTGTTGTTTTAAAGTCTTGATTAGAACTTGTATTCTCTGTTTACACATCAAGAATGCCTTCGTACTTTCAAACCTATTACAAAAAAATGTTTTGCTGTTAGAATATTAACGTGACTACATTACTTCTCTTTTAAAACGGGGTATTTGCATGACTGCTTTTCTATTCACTCATTTGAAGAATTAGATATATTACTTTAGGTTTGAAAAGAAAAAAAAAACTAGACATCATGCCTATAGGATTTATGACACTACCAAAATCCGCAATGACTTTGTACTTTAGTATGTTAGCTTGAATATCCAGAAAGTTTCTTTTTATATGAAGTGGAAATAGTACCTAGTCCTTTCCATAAACATGTTGAGTAGATACCAATTTGTAAAATTTTAAAGGTATGGTCTTCCTTGTTTGTGATCATCGACAGTGGGTGCATCTCGGTAGGAGTAGTAGATTTGTTTTCAATGTGTTTAAATGTGTTTACTTGTTTGTTTGTTACTTAAGAGTATTTTCTGTAGTAAAGAATCAGTTTGTCACATAGTTATTTATATCTAATTAATTTTCTTTAAAACTACGACCTGCGTCAAACACTAGTTGATACGTCTGCTAAGGTATTTCAAAATCAAAGATGGCTTTTAAACTTCTCATCTCCGCCTTACCGATTTTGTAAAATTGATCTCTCTGATTTTGTAAGGTTCTCATCTCCGCCTTAAACTTCTCAACTTTTTTTTCTTTACTTTCTTTAAGAAACATTTTCTGAATTAATGAATACTTGTCCATTGTGTGAGGTTTGGATTTTAACAAGTTAAGAAGTAACTTCGGGACTAGATCAAGTTTAGATAGAAAACATTTTCTCAACAACGCAAGTCCAAATCAATTTTCTCTAAGACAAACACAACTCATTTCAGCATTGATTTTCTTTTAGAGTGAATTTGATTTTCTCTAAAAAAAACATAGTTACATTTACACTTAGCCTTATTTAACTTTAGTACGGTCGGTTAACTATTTTATAATAGATTTTAAAGGGTGCCTTAAAAACCTTTCCTTTAGATTAATTGAACCCTTACCTAGAACCTTTAAGTTAAGTAGACCATTAACGGAGTTTAACTTTAAACATTACTTTAGGTATCCTAATTCACCATAAAATAATTAGGTTGCGACTCTTTAACTTTAATCAAACTCGAAATTGCCTATATGTTGTACCTTTACTTCAACCAGTTTAAAATGGGGTATAACATTGATATTATCATGTAAAATAGCACCTCCCATTCTATTGTACAGCGAACCAAGCTTGGACCAGTTCTCAAACCAAAAATTGATATTCCCTTTTTTCAAATGCCATTGAATGCAGGACTCCATTTTACTCTTCAGATTACACATGACCTTCCAACTATGAGATTGTCCATTGACAGGATTCTCATTGCCAAAGTATTTGGCTTTCATAAATTGTGACCATAGGGAATTAGTGGTTCTAAGGTTCCACCATTGTTTGGCCGTGAAAGCATGGTTAATATCTTCAAGTCTTCTGAAGTTAGCTCCTCCCTCTTCATAGGGGAAAAACAATTTAGACCAGGAGACCCAATGGTATCTTCCCCCCTCTTCTTGGCCAGACCAGAAAAACCTGGCTTAAACTTCTCAATCATATTCAAGGACCCTTTAGGAGGATGAACAACTGCCAGAGTGTGAATATTTATGGCTAGTAGAACATGTCTAATGAGGACAGTCTTGCCCCCACTAGACAAAAATTTTAAATGCCAACCTCTAACTTTGTTGATAGTCTTGGTAACCATATAAGCAAAGATAGAAAGCTTCTTTCTTTCACAATATATAGGACAACCTAGATACCTCATGGGAAGTTTATCAAACCTCATACCAAGAATCCTTCCCACCCTTCTAATAGTGCTCTGAGGAGTATTCTCAGCCATAGAGTAGCAGCTTTTGTTCTTGTTTACCAATTGGCCAGAAACAGATTCACAAGTATTTAGAGTATTAAAAATAAGCTGGAGGGAATACTTTTCACTACTAGTAAAGAGGATAGTATCAGCAAAGGCCAGATGATTGACTTGAGGGCCTTATCTCTTCATATAAAAACCATGAAATCTCCTATTGTTTTGTGGTGCATTGAGCATCTGAGAAAGCAATTAAGTACTTAGGATAAAAAGGGAGGGAGAAAGGGGGTCACCTTGCCTAAGTCCTCTACTAGATTTAAAGAAGCGATGCCTACTACTATTGACTATCAGAGAGTACTAGTTATTAGAAATGAACTTATAGATAAGATTAATCCATTCCTCAGTAAAACCCAGATGTCTTAACATGAAGCATAGATATGGCCAGGAAACTTTATCATATGCCTTAGTTATGTCAAGTTTAATAACAACATTGCCACCTCTCATAGGCTTCTTAATATCAGAAATAATTTTCTGAGCCAGTAGAATATTTTCATTGATGGTTCTACCTTTCACAAAGCTACTTTAGTTATTAGAGATGATTTTAGGCAAGAGGGAACTAAGTCGCATTGATTACCTTGGTAATGATTTTTCCAATAACATTGCATAGACTAATTTATCTAATATCTGAGACGTTTTGTGAGAATCAACTTTTGGAAGCATTACCAAGCAAGTATGAGAGAAGAATCTAGGTAAGAAAGCCCCACGGAAGAAAGCTACAATTGCTCTATGAATATCATTTCCAACCGCAGACCAAGCAGTTTGATAGAATCTTCCACTAAGGCCGTCAGGACCTGGTGCACTGTCGGGATCAATAGAGAAGTCACTGTCTTTAACTTCTTGTGTAGAGGGAATGGACAACAGGAAGTTGTTATCATCATCATTGATGACCTTTTTAATAATATTCAAGGCTTGTAGATCTTCAGAAGTGTTATCAGCGCTGAGAAGATCCTGAAAATTTTTTACTCCAGCATCATCTATCTCAGAAGTGCCCTCCACCTAATTATCATTACCATATTTGATCTTCATGACGGACAACGTTTTCCTTTTATCTCTAATGGCACCATGAAAGAAGGCAGTGTTATCATTACTTTTTCAGTTAACCACTTAACTTTGGCTTTTTGTCTAAGCACACTATCTTGCAATTTAAGGAACTTGTTAAACTCTGCTTTAGCTTTGGATAACTTGAGCATGTTGCTTTGGTTGTTGTCAACAAGGTAGACTTCTTCCAGTGTTCTAATCTCTACTTCTAGCTTTTTAGGTTCCTCATAAATATCCCCAAAGGCAATTCTAGACCAAGAGCTTAGTGCAGCGCATACTCTCTTGATTTTTTGATGCAAATTATAAAGAGGATTTCCATTGTCTCCTCTAAACAGGCCTGCTGAATCACATTAAGGTACTCCGCATGCTCCACCCATAAATTCAGAAACATGAAATACCTAACATGCTCAGTAGGACAAGAACCCACATGAAATCAATAATGTAGAGTGATCAGAACATGTTCTAGACATGTGAGTGACTGAGGTTATACCAAATAGATCAAACCATTCAGCATTGTAAACCAATCTGTCTAATCTTTTCCATATAGTATTTGGGGGGATCTTTATTATCACTCCATGTGAAATCAGATCCTACATAACCCCATCTTGTAACCCACAATCAGAAAGACAATAAATAAAGTCAAGACTTTCCTCAACTCTAAAATCTTTGTCCGCTAATTTCTCTTTAGCATTGGTAATAACATTAAAGTCCCCCACAACTCCCCATGGACCATTTATGGTACTGGCAGTAGTCCTAAGATCATTTCACATAAAATTCCTTAGTTTTTCATCACATTTGACATAAACTACACTCAAGAAGAAGGATATAGGCCTTTGTGTATCAGTGATATGTACTAATACATGTTTTTCTCTGTCTTCCATGATATCCAGCACATACTCATTGGACCATAGAATCTAGATTTTTTTGGAGCAATTATGAAAACAAGACAGGTAGCATAGTCTTCTTTTAAATCTGTCTATCTTTCTTGTTGTAGCCATAGGCTCTTGCAGGAAGGCAAAAAGAATTTTGTGTTGCTTTACAGTTTTGAGCCTTTTAGCAGCACCTTGTGGCCCTATCCCTCTACTATTCCATGATATTGTATTGATCATGAAAAATATCAGGTTAATGGTATGTTTGTTCTCCTTGGATGTTATTGTGTGATCCATTGGAAGAAGAAAAAATTATTCCTCTCCTGCTCGAATCTCGCAACCTCCTTGGAGACAAATTGTTGAAGAAAGTGATATTTTATTGAACCTGATTAATAGTATCCTTCCTGCCTTCAATTAGCAAGTCCTTTCTAGTACTCTGAATTTATTCATCATCTAATTTGGAGCTAGGTTATTCTTCTGTTAAGCCCTCCATGATAGTGTAATTTTTCTGATATTTGTAGGTTGTTTCCTCTTTTGTGGAGCTTGATAACTGTATGGGCTCATTATATATTTTGACAAACATATGAGCCTTTGATCTATCCATTTCTGCTCCCTTATGCACCCTCTCTTGAGATTTTCTTCTACCATAACTATCATTCAATTTGGGATCCAGTCCATAGAGAGGTACATTCAGCATTCAGTTGACTAAAGCCATCGTCTATCTCCTTGTTTTGATTCCTCCTAACATGTTCAGGGATTAGAGAAGCTTCAATAGGAATGACGGCTTTGGAGTTGAACCTCTTCCTGCCGTTGCTCAATTTTTGCATCTCTTCATCTGTCACATGAACTTGACTGAAATCCATGACTTGGCACTCGTCATCTTTTTCCTATGGATATATAGTTCTTTTCCCTTGTTTAATTTTTTCTTGGCCTCCCTTAGCCTTCTGGATTTGGGGTTTCGTCTTGTTCTTGTTGTTTCTTTCCCTATCGAGTCTGGTGGGCTTCTGAGGCAATTGTGTAGAGCTTATAGTTACCTCAAACAAAGACTCAATGTTGTCGACAATTACAACATCCATGGCTTCATTTCCCTTCAAAGTATTGTGTGTTACCACCACTGTGGTTTGCTCTTCTTTGGCTTTGTAACCTTGTTGTACCCTTCCTTGTTTAGATTGTTAGTTGGTATTGTTATTTCCTCTCATGCCAGCTGATAATTGGAGATTTTGACTACTTATTAGTACTTTTTTGCTTTTATTTTAGTCCGAAAGTATTGATTTATGTTCCCGAAACTAATGAAAGTATGCAAATTGCAGGAATATTGGAAGTTTGGTCTCCAATGATGAAATTTGACTCAAAAAAGAGTATTCTGAATCATAAAGCAAGAAGGGGCGTAGAACTTAAGAATTGCGGTCCGTAGAAGAAAGTGCGGACCGCAAAATTCAATATGCGACAGTAGGACAAGTGAAAGAGCCCAACTGAATTTTAGCTAATATGTGGACCACACATGAATAGTGCATCCGTAGAACAAGGTTTGCACTGATAAATGATTCAAAGTTCAGAGAGTGCAAAAGACCAAGACCCGGAACCTTGCTGAAGTGCAGACCGCACAAGAATTGTGCGGCCGCAGAAGATGTTTTGTAGTAACAATCCAGAATAGTGAGGCTGCAAAATTCAAGACCTGCTAGCTGAAGAAATCTGCAGACCGCACATGGAAGTGTGGCCGCAGAACTTCCCAAAGGGCATTTTTGTCAGTGAACTTTGGGCCACTATAAATAAATGAGTTTCACATTTTTAGGTCAAGTTTCGAAGTTTGAGCTGTTGTAACCGTTACATTTTTCCATTTTAGGAAGTTTATGATTATTTAAGGTCTTAAACATCATATTTTATCAGTTTGATCTTAGATTATGAGTTTAATTAGCATTTCTTCTTTGTATTCTTCAATTCTCACTATGAGTAGGTAGATTCTTACTTGGATTGTGACCTAAACCTAATGTGTAAACCTTATGGGTGCTTAATTTAATGCGTATTTATGATTGGGGGTTGATTATTTAGCTTAGTTCATGCTTCAATTTTAGAATTAATGGTTGCAAACATTGATCCATACCTTTTTAACCTGGTCTCTACTTTAGAAATATGGACCTAGTCTATAATAACTTGGCTAACAAGGAATTAGGCTAATTAAGGGTTTCATTAGCCTAATTAAAGGGTTAAAACTAGGGATAGTGAGAACCCGGCTTGAGCTCATATCAACTACTTAGTTTGATACCAATTTGGGCTTGAGAAAGTCAAATTGGGCAAAATCACTCTTTGACCGAGAGGTATTGAGTGGGTAACATAGAGTTGAGAGATCTAATACACCCCAATCAACAAAATAAGTGTTAACATATTTAATCCATTAGGTGAACACCTAGGTTATGGTCACATCCCTAGGCTTTTTAACTATTTGAAAAAATACCAAAAACTTTCATTCGCATCTAGTTTCTTTTCTTAGCTTATAATTGCTAAAGTAAAATTAGAATTAGAAATCAAAACCTATTGTTTGGAATCATAATTTAGTTATTCCATTCACTTTCGTCGGGTATATACTCCTAACACCCATAGTAACTCCCTGTGGAAATTGACCCAACTCTTGTTGGGTACTATTCTTCCAATGATCGTTTCCACTCACTATTGAGTGCAGATTGGACGTGGATCAATTTTTGGCGCCGTTTCCGGGGAGTTAAAAAGCTGTTAGCTATATATTTGGGTTTGCTTTTGGAATATCTTCTTTTCCTTCCGTGTTACTAACTTGTGTGAAAAATCTTAAGTACAACCATGGCGAACAATGAGCTCAGAAATTTGCCTTTTGGGGATTTGGATGCGAATGTGGAGCAAGTAGAGGAGGAGGTACCCCTTGATCCACAAGACAATCAAAGAAGCCGGGTACCTCATGACAATGTGCCAATTCTATCCCACCTCCACCACGAGCGGCTCCACACCAGATATTTCCCAACGAAGGTTATGCTAGTGCAATAGTCCCTCCCCGTATTAGGGTGGGCAACTTCCAAATAACCAATGTTATGCCACTCTGCTTGAGCAACAGGGTTTCTTCACCGGTGCTGCAACACAAAATGCTTATAAACATTTGAAGGGGTTTGTTGACACTTGTTGGGGAAGAAAGCAAATAAATGTCTCCGGGGATGCATTGAGGCTAAGGTTTTTTCCCTTCTCTCTCCGAGGATTGATTTTTCCCTTCTCTTTCGGACATATGGCTACGCTTCGAGAGGAGATATTTGCATTCAAGCAAGAGGTGAATAAACCACTAAACGAGATTTGGGAGAACTATTGAAATATGGTCAAGGAATGTCCCAACAATGATATGACGGAAAACATAATTCAACAAACTTTCTATCATGGGATTAACACGACCAACTAATGTGTGGTGAATCAACTAGTCGGTAGGAACTTTATTACTACGCCTTATGCGGAGGCGTGTGATATTTTGGATGAGATGGTGGGCACATCATCAGCTTGGCAATACCGGGCCAATGTTCCACAAGGTGACCCGAATATGATCCATCTTCACAAAGAATTGCAAGACCATAGGCAAGCCATTTCTGAATTGACAACTACCATGACTCAACTAGCAAAGGCCCAACTAAATCAAGTGCAAACTCCTTAGCAAGTCAATGCTATGGAAGGACTGAACATGATAGTGAACATGATGGTGAACAAGAGGAGGACCAAGGGTCCACAAGTGCAAAATCGAGTGGAGAACTATGTGCAAGAAGACGGTAGTTTTGAGAAAGATGATTCCTATAATGAAAAAGAAGAGTAAGTGCAATATGTGAATAATTTTCAAGGACAAAGAAACAACTTCCGAGGCCCAAGCCAACAACAATGGCGACCATAACACAATCAAGGCAATTGGAATTCTAACAATCAAGGAAGTTGGAGTGGAGGCAATAATCAAGGGGGTTGGCATAAAAACAACAACAACAATCAAGGGAATTGGAATGGAAACAACTAAGGAAATTGGGGAGGTAACAATCAAGGCGGAGGGAGAAACAATCAAGGAAATCGGGGGTCGGGTTTTCAAAGGTCCCCAATGTACCAACAGCCAAGCAACCCACCTCCTTATCCTTCCCATGGTTCTGGTTCTTCAAACAGTGAGATGGGCATATTGAAAATATGTTCAAGAAAATAATGGAAAAGAATGCCGATTCGGATGCCCAACTTGCCTCACACAATGCATCAATCCGCAACCTAGAAGTTCAAATGGGTCAAATCTCTCAAGCTTTAAATTCTTGTCCTAAGGGGGCACTACGAAGTGACACGGTGGTAAACCCAAAGGGTGGTAACAACACGGGGCATGCCATGGTGGTTATCACAAGAAGTGGAAGAGGTGGGAATGCACCAACCTCAAGTGGAAGGCAACTTGTTGATGATGATCAAGTGATGCAAGAAGAAGAGATCCCGAACAATGTGATGCAACCTAATGATGAAGTTCGGATTGATACTGATGATAGTGTAGAAGAGACTCAAGAGGAGGTGAACCCATCTAGGGAACACATTATTGACATATCGGAGACGGTAGTGCAAAAGGATAAGGCACCATTGCCTAAGACTCCACCTCCATACCCTCAAAGACGTGCCAAGAAAAATGGTGAGAATTAATTTAAGAAGTTCATTCAAATGATGAAGATTCTCTCAATCAATCTGCCATTAGTTGAAGCTTTGAAGCGATGCCCGGTTATGTAAAGTTTATGCAGGATCTTATGACAAAGAAGCGGTCAATGAATTTTGAGACCATCAAAGTCAGTCATCAAATGAGTGCAATTGTGCATTCAATGGCTCCTAAGTTGTAGGATCCCGATTCTTTCACGATTTCTTGTACAATTGGAAGTCCTGAGTTTGCTAAAGCTCTTTATGATCTTGGAACAAGTACAAATTTGATGCCCTATTCAGTATTCAAGACTTTGGGAATTGGGAAACCAAGACCCGCCTCTATTAGATTTCAAATGGCCGATCGTACTATGAAGAGGCCCTTGGGAGTAATTGAATATATTTTGGTTCGTGTTGGTAAATTTATTCTTCCGGCAGATTTTGTCACTCTAGATTGTGAGGTTTATTATGAAGTGCAGATTATTCTTGGGAGACCTTTCCTTGCTATGGGTAAGGCGCTTTGTGATGTTGAAGTCGGAGAACTCACTTTCCAGGGTGGTGATGAAAAAGTGGTGTTTCATGTGTGTAAGTCCATGCGGAAACCAAATAGCAATGCGGTGTGTTCTTTTGTTGACTTGGTGAATGATGTTATTGTTGATGAAACAAGTGCTACAATCAATATTGGTGATATGTTGGAGGCCGTCTTAAACAACTTTGATGATGACAAGATGGATGGCTTCATGGAATGTGTAAAATCTTTGCAAGGAATGGGGTCGTACATCTATGCACCCCCGAAATTGTCCTTGGATCTTGAAAATAGGACAACTCCTCCCACAAAGCCTTCTATTGAAGAGCCTCCTACCTTGGAGTTAAAGTCATTTCCTCCATATCTTAGATATGAATTTCTTGGTCCTTCTTCTACTTTACCGGTTATTCTTTCCTCTTGTTTGACTAATGTGCAGGTAAATTCCACATTGGCAGTTCTACAAAAGAGGAAGAAGGCTATTGGGTGGACCTTGCGGATATTCAGGGGATAAGCCCCGCCTTTTGCATGCATAAGATCAAGTTTGAGGATGACGCCAAACAATCTATTGAACATCAAAGGAGACTCAATGAGGCTATGCAAGAATTTTTCAAGAAAGAGATTATCAAGTGGTTAGATACCGGGGTTGTCTATCCCATCTCTGATAGTTCATGGACTTTTCCGGCTCAATGTGTACCAAAGAAGGGGGCATGACGGTGGTCACCAATAACAAGAATGAGTTGATTCCTACTACAACGGTGACTGGTTGGAGGGTGTGTATGGACTATCGCAAGCTCAACAAAGTCACAAGGAAGGATCACTTTCCACTTTCTTTCTTAGATCAAATGCTCGATAGATTGGCTGGCCGTGCTTTCTATTGCTTTCTTGTTGGGTTCTCGGGCTACAACCAAATTCTCACTGCTCTGGAAAATCAAGAGAAAAAAACCTTTACATGTCCCTATGGTACTTTTGCTTTCAAGCGGATGCTATTTAGTTTCTGCAATGCACCGACGACTTTTCAAAGGTGTATGATGGCTATTTTCACAGACATGATGGAGGACTACCTTGAAGTTTTCATGGATGACTTTTCGGTGGTTGGAGATTCTTTTGATGCTTAACTTGAAATTTTGGACAAAGTGTTGGCTAGATATGAAGAAACAAATTTGGTGCTCAATTGGGAAAAATGTCATTTCATGGTCGAGAAAGGTATTGTCCTTGGCCAAAAATTTCAAGGAATGGAATTGAAGTTGACAAGGCAAAGATTGAGGTAATTTCTAAGTTTCCACCCCTACTTTGGTGAAGGGTGTGCGGAGTTTCCTAGGCCATGCGGGTTTTTACCGACACTTTATCAAAAACTTCTCTAAGGTGGTGAACCCGTGCAAGCTTCTTGAGAAGGATACTAAGTTTAATTTCAACGGTGATTGCATGAGAGCTTTTGAATTGTTGAAGCTCAAGTTGACAACTACTCCCATCATCACCACTCCAAATTGGAGTGTGCCTTTTGAACTCATGTGTGATGCAAGTGACATAGCGGTTGGGGCTGTTTTGGGGCTACGCATCAACAAGATATTTCATTCGGTCTACTATGCCAGTAAGACCATGAATAGTGCCCATGTCAATTATACCATTACGGAGAAAGAGCTCCTTGGTATTGTGTTTGCAATTGAGAAGCTCTGCCCATACTTGATGGGTACAAAATTCATTGTCCACACAGATCATGCGGCACTTTGTTATCTTATGAGCAAAAAGGACTCCAAAGATCGTTTGATGATATGGGTACTCTTGTTACAAGAATTTGATATTGACATCCAAGGTAAAAAAGGTAGTGAAAACCAAGTGGCAGACTACTTGTCACGTTTGGAGGAGGAGGGGAAGCCACATGATGACCTTAAGATCAATGACTCTTTCCCCGATGAGCACCTTTTGGAAATTTCAATGAAAGAGGTGCCATGGTTTGCGGATCTAGAAACTTTTCTTGTGTGCGGAATCATTCCGGATGTGTTCTCTTCAAGCCAAAGGAAGAAGCTCAAACGGGATTGTCAAGACTATTATTGGGATGAACCATACCTTTTCCGGATTTGTACGGATGGGGTGATTAGAAGATGTGTACCAGAAAAGATCAAGGTAAAATTTATGGGGCTTATCATTTTTCTCCATATAGTGGTCATCATGATGGAGCAAGAACGATGGCCAAAGTGCTTAGCTGCAGTTTCTATTGGCCTACTCTTTACAAAGATTGTAGTGAGTTAGTCAAAAGATGTGATGGATGTCAAAGGGCCGGTGGAATCTCAAAACAAAATGAAATATCCCTCACAACCATTTTGGAGATTGATATTTTTGATGTGTGGGGTATTGACTTCATGGGCTCTTTTGTGAGTTCTTGTGGAAACACCTACATCTTGGTCGCGGTGGATTATGTGTCCAAATGGGTTGAGGCCGTTGCTTTACCCAACAATGAGGCGAGAAGTGTTGTGGCTTTCTTGTAGAAGAATATTTTCACAAGGTTTGGTATTCCACATGCAATTATAAGTGATGGGGGGGTCACATTTTTGCAACAAGGCTTTCGACACTTTACTTAGCAAGTATGGTATTACTCACAAAGTCACGACTCCCTATCACCCACAAGCTAGTGGGCAAGTGGAAGTCTCCAACCGGAAGATAAAGAGTATATTGTCTAAAACGGTAAATGCTAATCGGACAGATTGGTCCAAGAAGCTTGATGGTACATTATGGGCTTATCGGACTACTTACAAAACACCTATCGGAATGTCACCATACCGGTTGGTGTTTGGGAAGTTTGTCATCTTCCGGTGGAACTAGAGCACAAGGCCATGTGGACTCTAAAGAAGTTGAATCTTGATTGGGATGTAGGCGCTAACTTGAGGGTTGCACAGTTGAATGAATTTGATGAGTTCTGGTGCCATGCTTATGCGAGTTCGTCCTTGTTCTTCATGACAAATACATTTGGAACAATGAGTTCAAGGTGAGTGATCTTGTATTGTTGTTTAACTCAAAGTTGAGGATGTTTCCCGGGAAGCTAAAATCCAAATGGAGTGGTCCTTTTGAAATTGTGGGTGTGACATCTTTTGATGCATTAGAATTGAAGAACAAAAACAATGAAGTATTCTGAGTCAATGGTCACCAGGTGTAGCACTACCTAGGAAAGGCCGGAGATAGACACGTTGTGGCGGTCATTCATTTCACTTGAGGGTATTCTGCGTCATGCTGCGACGTTAAATCAGGCGCTTCTTGGGAGGCAACCCATGATTCTTTTCCTATTTCTTTCGTAGTTAGGTGTTATTTATGTTCTAACTTGATTTGAATTGTGCTACATGCATGAGTGTGACTTACAAGAATTGTGGACGAAAATATGGCTAAGTGTTCAAAAGAGTGCGGACCACACTTTATTTGTGTGAACCACACATTTTTATCTGCCATAGTATATGAGCATTGCGGCCACACATTTATCTTGCGGACCACACGTGTGGAACATCAAAAATACCATCTCTCTAAAGTTTAAGCTTGTCAGTGCGCAGGTCGATCTGCGACCACACGTGAAATATGCGGCCGCACCTGAAAATGTACGGACCGCAGATTGGTTTTAAGAATGATCACCCAGGTGGTAGATTGCGGACCGCACATGAAAATGTGCGGTCGTACTCGTCTCTGATCCCTTCTCATTTTGAATGGTATAAATAGAACAGTAGGGCTCATTTTACCCTTTTCCCACTTTGAACAAAACACTGTGCCCTGCTAAATTTTCTTGGAGAGTTCAACTGTCCACACACACGGCCACATAGATTACTCACTCAATGCATTCGCTCTATCTGGTACGCTACAATTTCATGTTAAGTTTTATGTTAGTTTAATTTGTAGATTTTTAAGTTCTATTTAAGCCATATGTTATTAGAGTTCGATTATGTGTCCATGTGGGGTAGATCTGAACTGGGTTAACTTGATACATGCTCTACTGGGACTGGGTTAGTAAAATTTCATGCTTTTACAATGTTGCCATGCCTATTTGTGCAAGAAATTGAAAAATCTTAGATTAAAAAAAGGTTGTATGTTCGTAGTTATATGAATTCTACGGCCGCACTTGAATTGTGCGGTCCGCATATATGGATTTTCATATACTTATGTGAGGCAGGAATCTACAGCCGCAAGTAAAATTGTGCGGACCACAGATTTCCTCTTGCGATTGCAGATTAGGCCCTTCTCTGTCATCAGAGAGTCTTCACTTTTGAGAATCCAAGGTGCTGCCACAAGTCAAATTGTGCGGATCGCAGATTTCCTCTTGAGGGCGTAGATTGACCATTTCTCTATCATCGGAGAGTTTACAATTTTGGATGTCAAAAGTGCGGCTGCAATCTCAAATGTGCGGACCGCACTTCCCTTCTTCGGCTGCACAAAAGAAATATGCAGACCGCAAGTTCCCATTTGCGGTTGCAGGTCAAATTGTGCGGACCCCACATCCCTTATCCTGCAGGCATGACTCAACTGCACAACTCCACTTTGTCCAATTGTTTCTTCCTTACCTACATGTCTCTTGTATGTGTTTGAACAATAAATTACAACTAAAAATCTCCTTTGCTTAATACAGACAATTGTTCGATCAAGAGTCCAAGGCGACACTTCAAAGGGGAGAGGTGAATCTTCTCGGGTTCGAGGCAAAAGTGTCTTGCACCTTGACCAGCCCAAGACAATAAGAAATAAAACAACAACTGACAGAGGGAGAGGTGCAGACCTCTCAGAGTCTAGCTCTTATGTCCCGTCTAGGGAGGTGTCAGAGGGAAGCTCAGCCTCTATTCAGGAGAAGCATACATCCACCCATTCGAGGCCGCAAGGGAGATACCAGCTCAGGGATGAGCCGTCTTCATCTCACAGCACCTCCGAGGGATCGGAGAGTGCTAATAAGGATTCTAAGCCATCGACTACACCAGCCCCTGAGGCACATGTTACACATGATATCCCCAATGATGGCAGAGGGGGAGATGCTATAGGTATAGGGCTTGAGAGATCAAAGAAGAAACAGGTTTTGGAGGATCATTTTGTCAGCTTGGCTGCCTTCACCAGTTTCTGTAAGTGGTGGCCAGTAAGGTCGCTAACTCTTGAGCAACAGTTTCTGTTGAATGAGTTGGAGAAATACAACCCAGCTATATTGAGAGAGTTCAGTGCACGAAAGGGGTGGATGTGGTTCATCGAGAGAGTGGAGGATGCAAAAGAATTTCTCGTTTGAGAATTTTATGCCAATGTTAAATCAAGAAAGGGACAAAGGTGACCAAAGTACGCAACCTCAAGGTGAGGTTTGATCAGCATACACTAAATGCATATTTGGGCTTCGAGGATGTTGAGCCGAAGGAGTCTCTGGAAATGTGTGCACTGAAAGAGGATGTCCGATCTTGGTTGGCTGAGATTCTAGCACCACCAAAGCCACCACCACCATGGATTATCGATGGGGTTCCTATTCAACGGAATACTTTAAGCTTTGAGGATAAAGGGTTGCACACCTTTGTTAGTAGCAGGTTGAATCCATGCCGGAATGAGACTCACCTTCCTATCCCTCGGGCAGTGCTTGTGGCTTCCATCATGGTCGGTTACCCAATCAATGTAGGTGTTGTGATGTCGGCCAACAGTTGAGTGATTGCACGGCAAGACAACTCAGACTATCTTATCCCAACACTATCACGGAGTACCTTACTAATGCAAAGGTAGAGCCAAGAGATTTTGACACTAAGGTAAAGACGAAGAAGCCATTCGACTAGTATTCTCTCATGGATGCGAGCAACCCAAAGAAGAAATTCTAGCCTTTTACCACCATATGCCAGTCTGATGAGCCAGCAGTGGCAGCTTCTGAGGCAGCTGCTCTTCCATCCACCTCTTCTTAGCCTTCTACCAGTGCTACTGCTATGCATCCACCATCATCTTCACCTCCTACCACAACCCCTAGAGTTTCTCTAAAGCCAGTGTTCGTGACCAAAGTTCCCCTATCTGCTTTGCGAGTCTCCTAGACATTGGCGAGTCTCAACAACTGCATGCAGACACCTATTTCTAAGCTGACTGACTTGTCCAGTACTATTGCAGCGTGGTCTACTTATCAGGCACCACAGGCTCCTACTGACATTGATGAGACACTGAAGAAGATTTTGGAGAACCAGAAGACGATCATGGACACCTTGGTACAACATGGGTCAGTGATTGAGGAGCTGGGAAAGGAATTAAAGAAGATGAGGAAATCCTAGGTCAGCAAGAAATCAGTGGACAAGCTCCGGCGGGAGGTGACTAGACTTGCTACAGCTGGAGATCTTCCTTTTGATATATTTCTTGACCCGCACCAGTTTGCCCCAGATCCTTTATCACCATCTACACCGGTAACACCAGCTGGCCAGTCTGACGAGCCAGACCTTGCTGCTGACACTGCTGAGGCAGTGCATGCGATGTTCGATGACCCAGCCACGCCTAGATTTGATGATGATAAGATTCAATTGGCTGATCCCGAAGGAGATGACATTTCTGGGGACACTGAGATGTCCAAGGATCCATAGGGAGTTTTCTTCACCCTCTCCTCTTTTACTCTTATTTTTCTAAGCTTTGGGGATAATGATTAATTTTATTCGGGGGGGGGGGAGACTTTATTTGACACATTGGTATACTTTGATACATTTGGTCTATAATAATTTGATGATATTATTTCTTTTCTTATTTGTATTTATCTAGCTTCTCTCTCTTCTCTTATGTATATTTATCTCTCTTTAGTAGTTTTTGCTTATTAGCTTCTTTAGTTTTTCCATATTAGCTCTTGTTTTGTTAAGTAGCTTCTTTTTATGTTATAGTAGATAATAAGCCTTTGGTTTTCTTAACTCCATTTTTCTTTCCAAAGGTAGTTGTTGTGTGAACCAGGTGACTCGTCCGAACGATGGATGGCGTGACAACCTTTTAAGTGAATGAGTCTGTTTTTGTGTTTAGGTAATAATAGTAGTAGTAATAAATAAAAATACATATTCAAGTCATTCTCGAAGAGTTAATCATGCTTCAATTGGTACCAACATACTTAACTACATGCTTATTGTTAGAAACAAGGTTTTTGAAAGAAATAACTCTAGTTAGTGACTTTGTGACTCTTGAGTTGACTTTGATAATCATCGAGTGATTTAATTAGACTATTGTGATCTTTAATCTTGAATGTGTCCATTGTAGGTTCTTGACTCTATCCTATTTTACAATCTACTTGCGTGAGGGTGAGATTAATTGTTTCTAGTCCAAGTATTCGTACGAAGGGTCTAGAACTTTCCCTGAATGTGTTTCAAGGCGAAATCCTAAGCTTTGCTTGGTTTGAGAGGTGATTATAGGCTTTCTTTGGCCCATTTGAACTTTCTATTGCCAACCAATGTCGTTATCCCTAGTTAACCCCTTTGAGCCTCTAGTCTTTCTCATTTGATAACCATGTTATAAGCCTTTACCCGTTTTGTCGTGACCCTTTCTTGGCACCCGAACTTTTCTTAACACTCTTATAAAATAAGTGGCTTAAAACATAAGTTTGGGGGAGAGATGAGAAATTTGAAAAAGGTATCAAGGCGCAAAAAGAGAAAATAAATTATCTCTATGAAAAGAGAAGGGAAGAAAAGAAAAGAACAAAAAGAAAAATGCAAAACGTGAATAAGTGGAAGGGTTGATGGATTCAAAAAAGAGGTAATGATCCCTAGCATGAGCAATCAAAAAGGGAGAAAAAGAATGAAATGAACAAGAAAGATTGATGTTACATCTCTCTAGTCCCCAATGAAAAGAAAATGCCTCTAAGAATTAGTAATTATGAGCCGAGAAATGAAAATGGGGAGTGCTTAAGGAAAGGTGTAATCACTTACCTATATGGTATCCTACCCTAATCCAAAAGCCTTCATTACAACCCAAAAGAAGTCCTACTTGATTTCAAACCGAGTGAGCTTACATTAGTGGAGATCTACATGAGGGGCAAGCTTATGGTACTTGAAGACGTACTTGTGACATTCTCTTGTGAAAGACGAGTGAACCTTTCATAAATCTTAAGATCGAGTGCTAATTTCTTAAGTGAGCTTGGCAAATGAAAAATAGAGGAGGAAGAGTTTGGAGTCCACCATAACCTATATGATAGAACAAGAATCCTTGATGAGTAAAGTCAATTCTTGAAGCTCAAATGTCACATTAGAACTATATGTGCATGAATATTTGACTTGTCATCTTGTTGATAATGCAGGAATAGTGTGGGTAATTATTGGTCTCAACTGACGTGTGACTCGCTCACCTTTGACTCGCTGAAATGACCCTTAACTCTAGGAAGTGGGAACTAATTTATTTGCTTGAGGACAAGCGAAGACTTAAGTTTGGGGGAGTTAATAAGTGGGTATTTTGACTACTTATTAGCACCTTTTTGCTTTTGTTTTAGTCCGAAAGTATTGATTTATGTTTCCGAAACTAATGAAAGTATGCAAATTGTAGGAATGTTGGACGTTTGGTCTTTAATGATAAAATCCGACTCAAAAAGGAGTATTCTGAATCACAAGTCAAGATGGGGGCGCAGAACTTAAGAAGTGCAGACCGTAGAAGAAAGTGTGGACCGCAGAATTGCATCTGCGACCGCATGACAAGTGAAAGCTCCCAACATAATTCTAGCTAATGTGCAGACCGTACATGAATTGTGCGGCCGCAAAACACTGTTTGCACTGACAAATGATTCAAAGTTTCAGAAAGTGTGCAAAAGACAAAGACTAGAAGCCTTGTTGACGTGCGGACCGCACAAGAATTGTGCTGCCGTAGAAGATGCTTTGCAGCTGCAATCCAGAATTATGCAGCTGCAGAATTTAAGACCTACTAGATGAAGAAATCTGCGGACCGCACATGAAATTGTGCGGCCGCAGAACCTCCTAAAGAGTATTTTTATCAGCAAATTTTGGGCCATTATAAATAGACGAGTTTCATATTTTAGTTCAAGTTTCAAAGTTTGAGCTACTGTAACCATTACATTTTGCCATTTTAGGAAGTTTATGATTATTTTAGGTCGTAAACAACATATTTTATCATTTTAATCTTAGATTATGAGTTTAATTAGCATTTCTTCTTTGTTTTCTTCAATTCTCACTATGAGTAGCTAGATTCTTACTAGGGTTGTGACCCAAACCTAGGGATGGGCGTTCGGGCAGTTCAGATTGCAAATGAAAAATTAGGTTTAGATTTTTGATTTTCGGATTGAAGAAATGACAATCCAACTCCAATCCAAATAAGTTCGGATTGGATCGGATTTTTTAAGTTTGGTTTTAGATTAATCGGTTTGGATATTTTGGATTTCTAATTTTGAGCTTATAAGTTGAGATGTTTCTTCTTTTTACAAAAATAAATATCCAAATGAAGTACTCATGTTAAATTGCCTGAAAAGTTCCTCATTCTCACCACAATCATCTAAATGAAGTATTCAAGTAATAAAATTATTATTAGAAATATACAATAGAGACATTAATACGGCCGATAAGAAGTAGAAATAGTAAAACCATGTCCAAATAGAAAGTATTATCACAGTAACTTAGTAATTAATATTATATATATTAGATAATATCTAATAGGTAGAGTATTAAACTTATTACCATTGACATATGGATAATGGACTAAATATAAAGTATAAGAATTTTGGATATCCAAAAATTCGAAATACCAAATCCAATATCCAATCTGAAATCCAAAGATTTTAAAAATTAAATCCAAAATCCAAAAATCCAAACCAAAAATCCAAAAAATTCGGATTTCAGTTTGGATTTTGGATTTGCTCAAACTATGCTCACCCCTACCCAAACCTAGTGTGTAAACCTTATGGGTACTTAATTTAATACTTGTTTATGATTGGGGGTTGATTATTTAACTTAGTTCATGCTTCAATTTTAGAATTAATGGTTGCAAATATTGATTCATGTCTATTTGACTTGGTCTCTACTTGAGAAGAGGGACCTAGTCTAGAATAACTTGGCTAACAAGGAATTGAACTAATTGAGGGTTTGATTAGCCTAATTAAAGGGTTCAAACTAAAGATAGTGAGAACCCGACTTGAACTCATATCAACTATTTAGATTGATACCCATTTGGGCTTGAGAAAGCGAAATTGGGCAAAATCACTCTTTGACCGAGAGGTATTGAGTGGGTTACGTAAAGTTGAGAGCTATAATATACCCCAATTAACAAAATAAGTGTTAACATATTTAACCCATTAGGTGAACATCTAGGTTATGGTCACATCCCTAGGCTTTTTAACTATTTGGAAAAGCACCAAAAACATTCATTCGCTTCTAGTTTCTTTTCTTAGCTTATAATTGCTAAAGTAAAATTAGAATTAGAAATCAAAACCTATTGTTTGGAAGCATAATTTAGTTATTCCATTCGTTTTCGTCGAGTATATACTCCTAACACCCATAGTAACTCCCTGTGAAAATCGACCCCAACTCTTGTTGGATACTATTCTTCCAACGACCGTTTTCACTCACTATTGAGTGCAGATTGGACGTGGATCACCAGCCTCAGTATCCTTTGTTCTAAGATTCGTGTTTCCCTTTCCCTTCTTACTCACTACTATTTTCCATCCCTCTTCATCAACAGCTTCCTTCATGAGCTCTTCAGGCACCACATGTTGGTTAGAGACTGAGTTTGACATTTCGATGGATGACACATTAGTGTTTTCTCTGGTCATTTGATGATCTTCACATCTTTTGCTGGTACCTTGATGGTTGATTTCCTCCGTGGTCTTGTTGGAGACAACAATATTCTTGTGTTTGTTCTCCTTTCTCCATACTTCTTTTTTCAATTCTGGATGCGAGATTCTACAAGTAACATCAAAATGACCTCGCATTTTGCAATGTGTGCAGAAGGCAGGTATGCTTTCATATTCAATCTTTTGCACAACAATATTTTTACTGCCTTCGTCGTTGATAATCTCCAACAACACCTCTTCAACAAGAGGTTTTGTCAAGTTAATCTCCACTCTAACTTTGGTTGTTATGGGTCTAGTTTTGGACGTAGTGGCCTTGTCCATGATTAGAAGGATTCCCACAGGTTCAAGAATGCGGCATAAAGCATCCCATTCATAATAGTGCCAAGGAAGTTTAGGAAGAGTAATCCATACAGGGGCGAATGACGACCGACCAGCATTAGGTTTGAATTTAGATGACCATTTTTGTACAACCATTATGTTTTCCCTTCCAAAAGACATGCAATTTCTCGAAATTACCTCAAAGTGATCCTCTTTGTTATCGAAGTCAATGAAGACGTGATGCATATCATAAGCTCCAATCTTGATATTGTTTGTTCTAGGGATAATTTTAGCAAATTCACTGCATATGAGTTCTATAGAGGGTCTAATACGAGTGAACTTATCAATAATAGTCCATTTACAGGTTTGAGCAAATAAGTCATTCTACTCTTTAGTGAAGGTAACCACTAGTTTTCCTTCAATTAGACCATATGGTCTGTAAGGAAGAGTTATAGAGCCTCGTCTATTGCTTTTATCTGCATTCCTCAACACACCTTTATAGGAGGTTTGGGATGAGGATAGAGTACCAAAATTTCCTACTTGAGAGACAACTCCATTAATAGCAGTAGTAAGTTCGGAGCCTTGTAGGTTATTTCCTTCTAGATTTAGAGAAGGAAAATTCCCTTGTTGTGTGATTTTGAAATTGTTGGTGAAAATTTGGTCGATTACGCGTATTTAAGGGCTTTAGGGCAGAGAAATTTTGTTGGTTGGATGATAATAATTGATTGATCTGAGGCATAAATGTTTGAATTGGGAATGATGGGTCGGGGGAAGATAGGTCCACCGTTCGAAGCATATGGATCTTGCCGAAAAATTGATCGAGAGAAAAGGGGAGATAGAAAGAGCTATTAAAGAGAAAGATTAGTTGTTAAATCTAGAGATGGCAATGGGGTGTGGCGGGGCGGTTGCGGGGCAGGTTTAATCTTAGCCCGCAAATATTTCAACCCGTCCCGTCCCGTCCCGCCCCGCACCACATAGCAAAATCTACTATTTTTAACCTGCCCCGCCCCGCATAACAAAAAAGATTTTTTTTTCATTTTTAATGAGTAGTAATTCTGATATTAAATCTTTTTCTTTGACGATCCAATAATATTCCAAATCATGAAAAAAAAAAGACCATAAAATATATTCCTCCAACTAATTTAAAACTTTCCAGTTAGGCTACTCTCACATATTATTGTCTATATACAAAGTAATTTCTTTAGCATGCACAATGATTACTTTTTGATTATATATTTTTTTAATTATTATTTTTTTGGTTATGATTTTAAATTGTAAAATTTATGGGGGAATTGTTTTTTGCTAAGAACCAAATAGAGTTATAATACCCAAAGGAATAAGAAGGGGAATACCCGGAAAATGTGTGCAAAAAAAAAAGACCTTCATCCTTATTTTCTATTCTGTTAACCCTTACATATCAATTTTGTTTCACTCGATACAAACCCAAAAAAAAACGTAATATAAATAGAAAATCAGTAGAAAACTATTTGGTATTAGTCGATTCAAAGTCAAGTTTAATAAAAATTTACATGGACTCTTATTTTGTTCCTCTCTAACTTCTCAAATTAATATTATAAATATTTTACAAATAGATTATATTTATTTATACACAAAGAGTTCCTAGAATAATATTAATGGCGATTCTAGCAACGCAAAAGTGGAAATGGTTAGCACACAAGAAAATTTGTTTAAACCCGCATAGACCTGCGCCCCACCCCGCCCCACATCAATTTCAAAACAATTTGCTTCAACCCGCCCCGCATCGCATAACTTTAAATCCCGCACCGCCCCGCATTACCATAAACCCACACCGCCTCATTTTCCAGCTAACTGTTAGCTACAGTTTAGAGTTCAATATTGGACTCAAGAACAAAAACCTAGACATCTAATAAACTATACGACTACCAAAGTACCACAAACTCTTAGCACATATTCAAGAATTATTTCGATCTATCTTTGCCCCTACCCTCCAAGTGAAAAATCAAACTCCAAAAGATGAAAATCGAAACAATTATCATAATCGGTTAGTGTCATGATCCAAAATCCATTATAGGTCGTGATGGCGCCTAACGTCGATATCAGGCAAGCCAACGGTGATTGATCTATTTAATAACTCATTTTATTGCTTTCAAAATCATAAATTTTATTAAGGAAGGAAATTTACACTTTTAAATCCATGGAAACGTACATAAGTAGTAGTTTATAATAGAAATGAAAGGCAATAATGATATATAAATCCGTAAGCAATAACTAGTACATAAAAATAATTCGGTATCACAAGTGCATGAGCATTTACTAAGGAGTACAATAATAATACAACATTTGTCTAGAATATAAATGAGACAGGGTAAGATAAATAATACGATGGAGACTCTGTGGTCTGTTATGCGGAGTCTAGAATGCAGCTCACATAAGGTCTCCTCAACAGGTGCGCCTACACGCTAAGATAATCACTAAATAAATATGTCAGATCCTGCACATTTAGTGCATAAGTGGAGCATGAGTACATAAATAAATGCGTACCCAGTAAGTATCTAGCCTAACCCCGGAAAATAGTGACGAGGGATCGACATCAATACTTACTAGAGGTCCAACAAAGCAATATAATAAAACAGTAAGCAGATGTGAAGCACACATCCATAATAGGGTAAATATGTAAGTTACCTAATCTTCCAAATGTTTCTTTTAAAGTATGAATTTCTCGGTCTTGTATTCTACCTCATCAGCTCAAATGTATCAAGTACCAGTCGTAAACAGATAAGAAGTACCATGAAAAATATCGGGCATCAGTGGAAAGATAATCTCGTGAGTGTTCGGACTACCAACGATATAACGCACAATTAAACTTTACCCATAACACCACGAACTCAAATATATAATTTATTCCCAATTCCATATCTAATTTCGTGGTCAAAATCCAAAAATATCAATTTTTAGGTTTTCTACCAAAATCCCAAATTTTTTATTAATTTCCATGATCCAATCCATGTATAGTTCATGTATTTAACTCACAATGAGAATAAATCACCCACCTCCTGTTGATGATGAAAACAGTGCTCCAAAATCGCTCTCAAAGTCGGCTTCCATGGAAGATTTGAGATAAAATGAGCCAAAACTCATTTTTGCAAACTTATACACTGCCCAGGCGACCTTCATCGCGAATGCGGCACTGCCCTCGCATTCGCGAAGCTCAAAAAACTCAGGACCCAAAACTCTTCTTCGCGAATGTGATGCTTCACCAGGCTACTCTATCGCGAACTTGTCCACTCCATCGCGGACGCGAAGACCTATCTCCCCCAGGCCAGCTTCCACCAGCGCGAACGCAGAGCTGACTCGCAAACGCAAAGAAATGTCGCCCAAACGTATGCGAACGCGAGCTACCATTCGCGAACGCGAAGCACAAAATCTCAGCAGCCAAAAATCCTTCTTCGCGCTTCGCAAAGTACAAAACCAGAAACAGCAACAGCAGTAGCCAAAAACAGGAAAAGATTACCCGAAACCATTCCGAAACACACCTGAGACCCCGAGACCCCGTCCAATCACACCAACAAGTCCCAAATACGGACCTGCTCGAGGCCTCAAATCACACCAAATAACATCAAAACTATGAATCGACAATTAGAATCTTTCTTTAAACTTTCAAGCATTCAAACTTCGACGAACGTGTCCGATTCATACCCAAATATTCCAGAATAACGCCAAACTTTACGAACAAGTCATAAATCACAATTCGAACCTATTCCAAGGCTCAGAATCCCAAACGAACATCGATAACATTAAAATTTACTTCAAGTCAAACTCAAGAAAATCTTAAACTTTCAAAATACTAACTTTCCATAATAAGCACTGAAATACTCCCGGACCACCCGATACTCAACCCGAACATACGCCCAAGTACAAAATCATCAGACGAACCTATTAGAACCTTCAAATTCCAATTTCAAGGTCATTTACGAAAAAGTCAAACCTTAGTCAATTTTTCCAACTTAAAGCTTCCGAATTTTGAATGTTCTTTCCAAATCAACTCTGAACTTCCCGAAATTCAATTCTGACCACACGTACAAGTCATAATGCTTGAAGTGAATCTACTCAAGGCCTTAAACCGCTGAACTATGTGCTAGAGCTCAAAACGACTGGTCGGGTAGGTACATTCTCCCCTACTTAAACATACGTTCGTCCTCGAACGTGCTAAGAACTCCCCCGAAGTTGCCCAAAATCACTTTTTAATCCCTCGTGCATCTACCCGTGCCACCACAACCCACGTGAGCACATTATCTTAAGCCAGACTGAAAATCTTCCTTTTTATTTAGTCAATAAGCATTACAACCAAATTCAAACCTCCGAATTTCTCTATAAGACCGGATTCTAACATACGAACACCATATCAATCACTACACATTGTACCAAAACATGAACATACACCTTTGTTGAATTCACACTATGCACCACATAAGTCGGCTGCCCATAATAACATCTTCCGACCATAATAGCTAAAATTTCATGAATCTGATGCCCGCAATACACCCCATAACACATATAGGCCCTGTTCCAATTCTCGCAATAGCGCCACGACGAAAGTTATGTGTAGAAACTTATAACCACCTGCCAAAACAATAAATCATGGGGTCTCTTCACCTAACAAGTACCATTACCTTATTCTGAACTGAATAACGATATTTTCTCTTTAATATACCCTGCTTAACTCCGATCGCACTAATCTCAGATCCAATAACCTCGTCTCACCCAGTACAAGCTGCTCAGGCAATAAGCCATCTCAAACACTGCCTGGAATTTCATATGACGCCATCAATACGCTAACAAGCCTTCAACTTGAATATGACACGTAAGGAGGAACGAACTCTAGAAAAGAATTACACAGCCCGCGTAACGAATAAAGCAGTCGAACATATGTTATGAACCCTTCTTAGAGAATGAGGAACAAAATACACACGAATAGATATAAAGAACTGTACTCAACATACCACTATTGCGGCGTGAAACCTGATCCACAGATGATACAGTTGCGGCATGCAACCCGATCCAAACAACATACCCATGGCAGCGTGCCACGCGATCCGAACAAGGTACTCGTGGCGGCATGCCACCCAATCCACACATAACAATAATTAAAGAAATACCCATATAGTCCTAATGCTTATACCTACGAAATACCCGAATGCCGGCCGCAAGCACGCCGAGTGCAAAAATACAACACTGGGGAGATGGATAGCGCCATACGCTACAAAACCCAAGTACAACCAAGGTGCAATAAATGACTTGTATCTCGAGAACCATCCTGCTCACATAATACCACAAGCTACACGGGATCACAACACATGTGTGAATAATCAAGCCATCTTACAACCCACATAGCACAATAGAGTATTACATGGAATAGCTGACGACGGGAATAGAATCCAACACCTAAAGACTCCTCGGTAATAAATGCTATGCCGAATGAACACATTTGTCCTGATGTAGAGCACACGTTCACATTAGACTCGTCAACGGACCACAAGCCAATTCTGATCATACCATACTAGACTAATAACCTTTCAAGGGTCCATAATAACCCTATCTATGACACATAAGAATAGCCATAAGATCCGGGACCAACTCACACAGTCCACAACTCAAGGAATAGAACGACCCTCAGACATAAACTCTCACATTAGCGCTAGTACCAGAATCTACATACTTGATTCCAATTATAACCATCAAGTGGCTAACATGCCATGCTTATACAATTCCTTCGTGAGGTACGCTCCCACGATCTTCTGCACCAGATAGCAAAGTTTGCACCTCCATACCACCAACTGTACTAATTCTGTAAGGCAACCCACAATCCGCAAATCAATACACAATGTCTCTTTCACAGAATACCACTCTCATGCGACACTAAGATAGTGCCAGCTTCCTCTAAACATTTGAAATTTTCCTTACTCATCCGAGCTCGTGACCTTCCTGTCAACACCGAACCACAACCGTGATCCTCAACTCCCGATTCTCATACCGCTCACTGTACCTATCATGCCGCTATGTGAAAGTACAAGAATTTCATCATAACTTCTGAACCACCAATAGAATAAACAATTCATCGTCTAGAACCTCTTTCACTCAACACATTCCAGAGGAACGATGGCATCACACAACCAAATTCACATAACTGCAGAAAATACAAACCTCAAGTTGTAGTCTAAACCACCATAACTCTTCCAGGATCCATCTTCACATAACAAGCCATTATAATCAAATACCTCTAAATCAATCAAATTACGGCGACTGTCAAGCCCGCACGTACCACCACAAATCACCCGTATAACTATCATGTCAAAGGAACTGATCATTGCCACAATCATGCTGGTTCAAACCATAACTATCCAACCCAACTTCTTCCAGTTTACTCTTGACTTGTCTTAGAGATAATAATAGCTTCATTTAAAAACATAACGAACTCCATCAACACTCATCTCGAGTGACCCGAATCACGAGACCACATTGTCTTGATAACCATGAACCATCTCATACCCTCCTTATGCGCACAGTAGCATCTCAAACTAGTACACCCATTCTGAAAGACCTTCCGCTAATCCGAAACTGTTTCTCCCTTTTTTTTCCAATACTTCCCCGCATACCCGATGATAACATAGAAAATTCCCCAAGTATTCCTCACACTCTGCGACAAAATATCGGTCTTCAGTTACATAATGGACCTCAAAATCCTTTGACGTTGTACCTTAAATTCTTGAACCCACTAGGACTATTGTTGAGAGTCACCCACTCTGACCTGGTCCCGAATATAACCAAACTACAATACTCTGCTAGCACATGAACACCCTCACAAAGAAGCAACCGGATAAATTCTTTTCCTTGTATATCACATCTACAAGAAGAATAAACTCCGAGTCTTCCCAAGACGTTTACCTGAATCGAGAAGGCAAAATATATCACACATTCATCACGTTCTATGCTCGAAGTACCCCTAATATTTTATTTTCTTGGTCATAATTGATCCACCAATGCACCGATAATCAGAAACCGCACAAGCCGACAACCACGTGATCCAATCATAGACGGTGGTCTCCCCCACTTAGCTTTCAGCTACCATCAAATATTGTAGAACCCACCAGATTCCCCCTTCTTAATTTACCATGATCTCGTACCGCCAACCCGCCAAATTTCTTGTAGTCTCTTGCTAAGCTTTTCATGAACATTCCGAATTATCAGCCACAAATGCATATTCGACCTTCTATCGCGTAGTAAGTAGAACTCTTCGTAGAAAATTCATCATAATCACACAACTGCTAACCTGCTCATAGGAGATAACCCACTTATGGAATTCCATACCGACATCTTCCAATGACGCTGCATTGCCACGAAGTCAGTCAACCCTCATGATCCCGTGCTCGTCCACCAGCTGTAAGAGTTTGTTCATTCCCCATTGACGTCAACTAAAAGTCCGACCATACGTTCCAAACCCGAAGTCACGTTGCATCCCAAAAACGATAAGAAAAATTTTCACACCCATCTTCATTTCAAGCAAACTCCTCTCTGCCATATTCAATCTTCCTCAGTACAGTAGCCACCATCCCAAATAAAATTCGTAGACCTAGTCACTTTCCACCATGATTGCCAAATCTCTCTAAACTTTCTCAAGGCATATGGCTATCCTGCCACATAATACATATGCTACTATGCCACTCCCACTTCGGTTAAACCATCTCCTTTAAGAAACTTCTCGACCTCTGCTTTTCATACATGACCTGCTATCAATTCAATCACCGTGAGACACCTCCCACCATGTACTTCCTCATCCTTCGCTACCCAAATGTTGCCTCAAATCAAAATCCATCTCTGTAGAACCTGAACTTATAAATTACTACCAACTCTAAGCCTCTTTGAAGATCATCTCTCTCGAGCCATCAGAATTAGAAACACCAATTTGATTCTGGAACCGCTACACACATCTATTTCTGACAATCGCTTCTTAGACACTATTTCACCATACACTGCCCCGAAGGAAAATCAAAGAAGACCATAATGCCGGCGAGCCTTAATGCGTTCAACAAGGATGATGACACCACATCACAATTGAGAGTTCAACCATGCTAAAAAATATTAAGTCTCGTTACTCCATCAACCAAAGCCTGAACATCCATAGTCCGATTGCCTTTCCTATGCTAGAACAAAATGTCGAACCTCTAAACCATGCACTGAGAAATCCTCCTTTAGAGTCATTCAGTGCCTCGACATATAAACAAGCACCCCACAATTACACCAACACTATGATAACAACGCATGAACATCATGATATTCTGTGCATAGCCTCGAAACCATAGCAAATACAAGTGCGGGGTTGAAATGACAGAACACCATTCCGCAAGGCGACGATAATAGCTCGCTCTAATACGCAGGGAGATACATCATGAGTTACATCTGTAGTACCACTGCAACTTTTCGATGCCCCATTGATAACAAGCTTTCAATGTCGTATAAGAGTGAGTAGGAATGAAATGAAGGCACAAGCCTCGATGGAATCAAATCGTACGATGAGGAATCAAGAAAGGAAGTGCTCCTAACAGCTATGTAGCCTCTCGAAGATAAGTAGAGACGTCTCTGTACCGATGCGGAAGACTCTACTAGACTTGCTCATGACTCATGAGACCCAAGTGAACCTAGAACTCTGATACCAAGCTATCACGACCCAAAATCCACTATAGGTCGTGATGGTGCCTTACGCCACCGTCAGGCAAGCCAACGGTGATTGATCTATTTAATTACTCATTTTATTACTTTCGAAATCATAAATTTTATTAAGGAAGGAAATTTACACTTTTAAATCCACGGGAACGTACATAAGTAGTAGTTTATAAAAGAAATGAAAGGCGATAATGATATATAAATTTGTAAGCAACAACTAGCACATCCCAAAACCCGGTGTCATGAGTGCACGAGCATTTACTAAGGAGTACAATAACAATACAACATCTATCTAGAATGTAAATGAGACAGGGTAAAATAATAATACGATGGAGACTCTGTGGATTGTGATGCATAGTCTGGAATGCAGCTCATGTAAGGTCTCCTCAACAGCTGCGCCTACAGGCCAAGATGATCACCAAATGAACGTGTCAGATCCTGCACATTTAGTGCATAAGTGCAGCATGGGTACGTAAATCAATATGTATTCAGTAAGTATCTAGCCTAAATCCGGATAAGTAGTGACGAGGGGTCGATATCGACACTTACTAGAGGTCCAACAAAGCAATATAATAAACCAGTAAGCAGATGTGAAGCACACAGCCATAATAGGGTAAATCTGTAAGTTACCCAATCTTCCAAATGTTTCTTTTAAAGTATGAATTTCTCGGTCTTGTATTCTACCTCATCAGCTCAAATGTATCAAGTACCAGTAGTAAACGGATAAGAAGTACCATGAAAAATGTCGGGCATCAGTGGAAAGATAATCTCGTGAGTGTTCGGACTACCAGCGATATAATGCACGATTATGTTGAGGTCGTACGGCCCGATCCAGAATAATGTGTACACTACCGAGGGTCGAGCGGCAAGAACCATAGATGCATCTATTATACTGCCGAGGCATTCGGCCCGCTCCACAAGAAAGGAAAGAAATTATCGAATTACGAGACACGTGCTTACAATATAATACATGAGCACAAAGTGAATATAATCTTTACCATTTGTCAAATAACTTGCCAACAACTCAAGGTGATAAGGCTCGGCCTAATATATACATATATTTCTAAATTAATTTCAATTATAAATTCAATTATTTAAGCCAACAGAATGAGTTCAAATAATTCAAATATTACATGATAAAGTCCTAAGTCTACCCGGACATAAACATGCTTTAGCTACGTACGGACTCTCGTCACCTCGCGCGTATGTAGCACCCACAACTAGTAACATATAACAATTACATCACCTAGGGGTAGTTCCCCCTCACAAGGTTAGACAAGAGACTTACCTCGCTCCGAAGTTCCATAACCGGCTCCAATGCCTCACAAATTCTTCAACTCAAAGCCAAATGACCCGAAAGTAGCCAAACAATGTGCAAATCAATCAAAATATACTCCAATGCTTATAATTTAACAATTTATAATAATTGCCAACTCCTCTCGAAAAGTCAATAAAGTCAATCATCGAGCCCACGTGCACGGATTTCGAATATTTTCAAAGATAAACTTTACCCATAACACCACGAACTCAAATATATAATTTATTCCCAACTCCATGTCTAATTTCGTGGTCAAAATCCACAAATACCAATTTCTAGGTTTTCTATCAAAATCTCAAATTTTCTACTAATTTTCATGTTTCAATCCATGTATAATTCATGTATTTAACTCACAATGAGAATAAATCACTTACCTCCTGGTTGATGATGAAAATGGTGATCCAAAATCGCTCCCAAAGTCGGCTTCAACGGAAGATTTGAGATAAAATGAGCCAAAATCCATTTTTGCAAACTTATACACTGCCCAGGTGACCTTTATCGCGAACGTGGCACTGCCCGCGCGTTCGGGAAGCTCAACAAACTTAGGACCCAAAACTCTTCTTCGCGAACGCGAGCTTGGTCTCGCGAATGCGATGCTTCACCAGGGTGCTCTATCGCGAACGCGTCCACTCCATCGCGGACGCGAAGACCAATCTCCCCTAGGCCAGCTTTCCCAGCGCGAACGCGAAGCTGACATCGCGAACGAATAGAAATGCCACCCAAACATACGCGAACGCGAGCTACTAGTCGCGAACGCGAAGCACAAAATCTTAGCAGCCAAAAATCCTTCTTAGTGTTCGCGAAGGACAAAACCAAAACTAGAGAAAGCAGCAGCCAAAAACTGGGAGAAATGACCTTAAACCATCCTGAAACACACCCGAGGCCTCCGAGACCCCGTCAAATCATACCAACAAGTTCCAAAATATGTTACGAACCTGCTCGAGGCCTCAAATCACACCATACAATATCAAAACTACGAATCGACGATCGAAACATTTCTCTAAACTTTCAAGCATTCAAACTTTGACGAACGCGTCCGATTCATACCCAAATATTTCGGAATGACGCCAAACTTTACGCACAAGTCATAAATCACAATTCGAACCTATTCCAAGGCTCGGAATCCCAAACGGATATCGATAACATCAAAATCAACTTCAAATCAAACTTAAGAAATTCTTAAACTTTCATAATGCCAACTTTTCATAATAAGCGCTGAAATACTCCCGGACCACCCGATACTCAAGCTGAACATACGTCCAAAATCGAAATCATCATACGAACCTATTGGAACCTTCAAATCCCGATTCCGAGGTCGTTAACTAAAAAGTCAAACCTTAGTCAATTTTTCCAACTTAAAGCTTCCGAATTTAGAATGTTCTTTCCAAATCAACTTCGAACTTCCCGAAATTCAATTCCGACCATACGTACAAGTCATAATGTCTGAAGTGAAGCTACTCAAGGCCTTAAACCGCTGAACGACGCGCTAGAACTCAAAACGACCGGTCGGATCGTTATGAATAGAAATCTCTATAAGATTCTTCCCACACAAGATAGGCATGATGGCACAACTCCTATTCAAAATAGGATTTCTAGTTAGCCCACCGTTAAACCATGATACTGATCAACCACATAGTCCACTTGGTTCTTCATATGTTCCAATTGCATCACAATGCAACCACGTCTAAATTACTTCCCAAGTCCCAGTCCATCACACACAATCTCATTATCTTCATTTATTTGTTAATTATCAAAACTTACATATCTCAATAGAAAAGATAAATAGTTGTTGACCGAGCAAAAAGAGGTTACAAACATGAGTGGTTAAACTGTCTTGATGAATGAAAGAACCAACATTTGTGTATAGCATGATCCCAATTAATTCCCATCTATCTTCTCCCAAGAAATGCAGTCATTTCTTTTTTATTGCATTATCATTTAAGATCCAAGAGAAAAAAGCATATAGCATCAGGATAACCAAACCAGGGAATAGAAGAGCTCAGATTCACAATAAAATCAGTTGCATAATTGGCCTCCTTTTTTTCAAGGCTTTTCAGTTTTCAGTACGTAAAACACAAAACTGACATAGTGTCTTTGGAACTACGTGAAACCCCAACCACCCATACCTCCATATGTTAGCTAGACATGATGTTTTTCTTCCTTTTTTTGCGATCTTTCTTTTTTTAATAATCATAATGTACTGTCCGGGACAACTAATTACCCGTAATTTGATTAAATTCACGGGATACCTGTAACCTTTTATCAGTATCGGGTAACTTCAAACTTGTAGTAGACTAGTACTATGTGTTGGAAGAAGAACGAGAAAAATATGCTAGCTGGCCATCTTTTGATTTCCGTCACACAACTACCCCTATCTCTCATTATTCAGTTCATTAACCAAGTACTCCCTCCATTTCAAATTGTGTGTTCCTATAAAGGGTTGCCTAATGTATAGGCACGATTTTGTTTTTACGGGATCTATATCTTGTTTGTAAATTTTCTGTTTCTTGCAAGATTTTAGCAAGGGCGAATGGGAAGGGAGAAAAGGAATCTTGTAGTAGCTTTTCAATCTAAGACAACCTAATGTGTTTAAATACTTATGCTAGGCTACGTTTCATAAAAATGAAATTATTCACAACTTCTATAAGAGAAGGTTTGGACTAAATTTGTCTAATATCCTTTCTGTTGACTTTTACTCGTCCACAATGGATTTTGCAATTCCTTTGAAAAATAATAAATAAATTTTTTTTTATCATAATACCCATAATGATAATAATAGAATTTCAAAATATTTCGAGAAATGATTTGGGGAATGAATAATTAATGACAAGGGTAAAACAAGAAAAAAAAAGTTATTTTTTTCTTGATTTGCTAAAATGGACTAAGTAAAAGTAAAAATATATTTTTAGTATAATAGAAAAGTAAAAGTGAACGGATGGGAATACTAAAACAAATTAAATATAGATACTATATTACATCGAGTGAACTTTCAAAAAATGCTTTATAGATATTTAGTGTAATTAACTTTTCTGTCAAAGTTTGGCATTTTCTAGTTGTTACCTATTCCTGGATGCATTAGATGGGTGTACTTATTTATTGGAATTTCTTTTTTAATTTTATATTTCCTTTTTTTGTTACTTGTAGCTGAGAGATTCTGCAAGAGCAAGTGGCATGTGAATATCCTGTACAAGTGCTTTAAAACAAAAAAGAAAAGTAATGATCAAAGGAAGAAAAATTGATAGAGAAATAAACAAGAGAGAGAACATTTTGAGAAAGATTTGTCCCAGTACATTAAACTAAGCTGAGGGTTTTTCTTTTCAGCTTGAAGCAGCCTCCTCTTGGATTCTAAGCCAGCAATTGATTAACAGCTTGAGCAATTTCCTCTACTGTAGTTAGTTGGCACCCTTCCTCTACCTGTTCCAAATATTCATCCATGCACACAGAAAATTTAAATTAAAAATATGAAACTTTTTCCTAAAAAAAAAGGGAATTAAAACAGAAAGAATTAAGGGAAAGAAAATATTAGATTGAAAGTTTTCTTTATTTATATCAAAACAATAAATGTATGACATGTATCTTACATCATTTAGCAATGATTACTTAATATATTTAACTTATAAGTTATATACAATCGATAGTACTGTTAACTATAATTTGTGCAGTATACTATTTTGTGTAGTTTATTTTAATCAGGCTTGTAACAAAGCTACTTACTCTAATTTATGAATGTTAATTAAAAGCTATTGGGACTTCTAGAAATTAATCACTAACCTTAGCACTAAGGGTGTAAAGAACCATTTGGTCGACAGTAGTGACATTAAGGTGAAGAATAGTGAGAGACAGACACTGAAGTCCAGCTACTATCTGCAGGAGCTGTTTTGGCCTTCTCTTTGACAGTATTTTGAGGTTGGCATGACTCTCCACTAGGTTCACTTCTATGTCAGCCATCACTGATCTATTCTCGGCCGCCGATTCGCTTGAATTTGTTGCAGCTGCCGGTGAACTGTTGGCATGATTTGAATGTGTTGTTGAATACTGTGGGAAGGAGAAGAAATCAGCAAAAAGGGGTGATGATATGCCATTTTCGTGTTGTTGTTGATGAGTACTAGTTCTCTTTTGAGCTTCTAGAGTTTGAAGATGTTGTTCTAGCTTTTTCACAAAGTTTATTGCTCCTCCAATTATTGATGCTTGGTCAGCCTGAAAGTGAAGTCTTTCTTTAATTTTGGAAAAAGGAAAACATAAAGAATTACAAAACCGTTGGACACTATCGGGTTAACGTGTAAAATATACTAGTATTTGTTAAATAGATAAAGGGTAGCGCTTTAGACAGCAACTTTACGAGTTATAACAAGACTCCACTTCTATTTGTTAAACAGATATTTGTAAGTAATTAAGTTATATTTAAAAAAAGATTATCAGAGAAAAAAAATTGTGTTTTGGTAATCAAACAAGTTTTATACTAATATTTTACCATATTTACAAATAATGTTTTTCAGTATTTGTAAAGAGTATAGTGACACTACTAAAAAATGCAAATTTCTGAACGGAATCCGTGGGAAATTGGCTCCAACAAGCCAATTTCCAATGGTACGTCCATTAGAAATTTAGTGTGAGTAATTTTTACACCGTTAGTGTAATATAATTTAAACTCGTAGTAAGAGAACAAGGAACAGACCCTTTGAACGTAGGAAGATGGCATCAAAGATCGAAGAACAGTAAGATATTCATTCATCTGCTTCCTACGATTGCGCTCCACCGCAATATGTGTCATTCTCTGGTTTTCCAATTCTTCCCTGTTCTTGTTGCTACCTCTAGCGGTCCGTCTTCTTTTCCTCCTGCCTCCTGAAGTGTCTGCTTTAGTTAAAGATCCCTCCAAAAACAGCTGATTCTCCACAACATTATTGCAAGCTGCTGCTGAAAAATTTGAAATATCCCAATTGTATTCTTTCACTTGATTTTGCATCATTGAATTACAAGATGAAGACTCCCAATTACTTAGACTATGATGAAAGGAATTGGTTGATGCATAAAACTCTTTATTATAAAAATAGCCAAATTGTTCTTGAGGGTAAACCACAGTCTCTAATGCCATGATTTGTTTTTCAGGTTTAACTAATAATTTGAAACCAAGTACTCTATTTCTACCAAGCAGAGACTTGCATTTTCAGGACTTCCTTTTCCTCATATAGCAGAGTGGACATATGGACTAGAAAAGTGTAAGAAAAAGAAAATGTTAACCAAGCAAATACAAAAGTATGTCAAACGTGAGAGAGGAGAGAGAAGGGTAGTAGAGAAGTTAAGAGCTCTCGAGTTTGCACACCAAACTCTGGCTTTTGTAATACGAGTTCAAAGCAAGCAAATAACACTTTTTTTTTTTTTGAATGTGGCAGCATTTCAATAGTTAAACTTCTTAATTTTAAATGTAATTTTGGATATAGAATCTTTTGAAAAAAATTTATATTTATAAAAATTAAGTAAAAAAAGTACTATATTACAAGAATTAATAATTTAAATATTTAAAATACATAAGAAAATATAGTAGTCAAAGAAAAATTAATTTAACTATCGAAATCCGAATGATATGAAAGGAACTACCATGTAATAATGTACACATTTTAAATTCAGCAAGATGGTGAACTTGTTGTGGGACCTAAGGTAGACTAACGCAAATTAACGCTCGCGCAGGACAAATGCCGCAATTAATTAGCGACCGAAACATGTAGAAGTGGAATTTCTCGACGGTGAAGAGAAGTTTGTTTCAAGCATTATATTAGCTCACCAGGTGATCCTGATTTATGAATTATACATATGAGGTTAACAATTTAAGCAAAATAGATTAATTATTATAATTAAATATTTTTTCCCTTGTTAGGATAGGGAACCCGGGTAGTGCGAAATTTAGCCAAACAACGTTATAATGATAATAACAAAGACAATGGAAGTTGATAATAACGGCAATTAAAGAAGATAAAGAAGACACAAATTTAACGTGGTTCGGTCAAGGTGACCTACGTCCACAAGCGAAAAGGAGCAATTTCACTATACCAACTAGAGTACAAAAGAGAGTACAAAATTAGAGTAAATACTCTAATTAATCCCAAATACCCCAAGAAAATAACCTCACAAGATTACTCCAAAAAAAGGGTTCACACAAGTGTTTCCCAACACTCACTCTCTTACAAAATACTCTATAATGAAATAAATGAGGAGAAAGAAAGACAAGAGTGAAAAACTCTTTAATTGGTGTGTTTTCAAATGAGGAGAAACTCCTCTATTTATAGCAAGAAATCCTTGGCCTAATAATGGATATTATGTCATGGCAAATGTCATGATCCACAACTTTGTTATAATGGATATTATATCATGGCAAATGTCATGAACCACAAATTTGTTATAATGGATATTATATCATGGAAAATATCATAAAAATTTGGCCATATTACAAATCTCTATCTTGGCCTAATTTCGGCTTATATATAGTAAATTTGCTCCATCTTCTCCGCAAAAACCCCAATGGGCAAAATCATTCTTCATAAATGCCAATCAAGTTCAGGCAAAGCTTGAACTTGTATACTAGAAGAGGTTTTGTGAACATGTCAGCAGGATTGTCTCTAGTGTTGATCTTCTAAATAGAGACTTTTCTTTCAGCAATGGTTTCTCGGATGAAATGATACTTCATATCAATGTGCTTCGTCCTCTCATGATACATTTGATCTTTAGTCAAGTGAATGGCACTTTGACTGTCACAGAAAATGGTAATACCACCTTGGTATAAACTGAGTTCCGCAAATAGACCCTTCAACCATAAAGCTTCTTTGATCGCCTCGGTCACTACCATATATTCTGCTTCGGTAGTAGATAAAGCTACTACATGTTGTAATGTAGCTTTCCAACTAATAGCGCAACCATCGATGCAAAATACATAGCCTGTCAGTGATCTTCTTTTGTCAAGATCACCTGCATAATATGAGTCTACAAAACCAACCAAAGTGTTAGTATTTCTCCCAAACTCCAAACATGTGTTTGAAGTACCTCGCAAGTATCTGAGAATCCATTTCACAGCATGCCAATGTGTTTTACCAGGGCAAGCCATATACCGGCTTACCATGCTCACTGCTTGTGAAATGTCTGGACGTGTACAAACCATTGCATATATAATACTGCCGACTGCACTGGAATAAGGAACATATGCCATGTACCTCTCTTCTTCCTCTGATTGCGGGAACTGAGCAGCTGATAACTTAAAATGAGCAGCAAGAGGGGTGCTAACTGGTTTAGCATCTTTCATGCCAAACCTCTCCAAGATTTTCTCCAAGTACTTCTTCTAGGTCAGAAATAGCCTGTTAGCTTTTCGATCTCTTTTGATCTCCATGCCAAGGATTTTCTTAGCTGCTCCCAAATCTTTCATCTCAAATTCACTTTTCAGCTGACTTTTCAAATTGTGAATTTCTGTTAAATCTTTAGCAGCAATGAGCATGTCATCAACATATAATAATAGGTACATAAATGAACCATCATTTAACTTCCGGAAGTAAACACAACTATCATACATACTCCTCAAATAACCATGACCCAACATAAAGGAATCAAACCTTTTATACCATTGTCTTGGAAATTGCTTTAATCCGTATAAGGATTTCTTCAACAAGCAAACATGATTTTCTTTTCCTTCAATTTCAAATCCTTCGGGTTGATGCATGTATATTTGTTCCTCAAGTTCGCCATGTAAGAAAGTTGTCTTAACATCAAGTTATTCTAATTCCAAATCATACATGGCAACGAAGGCAAGCAAGACACGAATAGAGGTATGTTTAACAACAGGTAAAAAAATATCATTAAAATCAACTCCTTGTACCTAACTATAGCATTTTGCAACTAATCGTGCCTTATGCCTCGCATCTTCAACCCCTGAAATGCCATCCTTTTTCTTGAAGACCCATTTGCAACCAACAATTCTTTTTCCTGATGGCAGCTTCACAAGAGACCAAGTATCATTCTTGTGGAGAGACTCAATTTCTTCATTCATTGCAATCAGCTACTTGGCTGAGTCAGCACCAGAAACTGCTTCTGAATATTTTGATGGTTCTCCAATTTCTTCAGTTTTCTGTGCAACTAAAAAAGCAAATGCAACATAATCTCCAAACCTTAATGGTTGTTTACCTTCTCTTCTTGGTCTATGTTTGGCTATAGAATACTCCTCTTCTTCTGGTTCAACTTCAGGAGTCTCAACTTCAGAAATTTCAGCTTTTGTCTCAACTTCAGGAGTTTCAACTATATTTTGCTCCAAAGTTGATGAGCTTGGCTCAGAAGGAATGCCAAGCTCAATCTCCACCTGGTTCTGTGTACACTTTCCTTTATCTGTATCACAAGAACTAGAAAACTCTTTTCTAGAATGTAACATAGAGGATTCATCAAAGGTTACATCTCTGCTAATTATAAATTTTGGTGCCATGGGATCAGGATACCATAGTCGGTATCCTTTCACCCCAGATGCATACCCAAGGAAAATGCACTTTTTAAGCCCTTGGCTCTAATTTTCCATCATTTACATGCATGTATGCAGGGCAACCAAATATCTTTAAATCGGAATAATTAGCAGGAGTACCTGACCACACTTCCTCTGGAGTCTTTAAGTTCAAAGGTGCAGAAGGAGCTCGGTTGACAATATAACAAGTTGTAGAGATAGCTTTTGCCCAAAAGGCGTTTGTCAACCCAGTATTTGAAATCATACAACGAGCCCTTTCCAAAATAGTTCTATTCATCCTTTCTGCCACACCATTTTGCTGAGGTGTCATTCTCACAGTACGATGTCGAGCAATTCCTTCATTCTTGCAAAATTCGTTAAATTCATCATTACAAAATTCCAAGCCATTATCTGTTCTAAGCCGCTTAACCTGTTTCCTGTTTGCTTCTCAATCAAAATATTCTATTGTTTGAAATTTAAGAAAACATCACTTTTATTTTTCAGGAAATAAACCCAAACTTTTCTTGAATAATCATCAATGAAAGTTAACATATATCTGGCACCACCTTTTGATGGGGTACATGAAGGACCCCAAAGATCTGAATGAATGTAATCCAAAGTACCTTTTGTTCTATGAATTTTTGGAGATTTCAAGCTGACTCTTTTCTATTTTCCGAACATACAATGTTCACAGAACTCCATATTTCTGGTACTTTGGCCACATAAGAGACCTCTTTTGGTGAGGATGGAAAGACATTTTTCACTCATATGCCCCAAACGCATATGCCACAATTTGGTGATGTCAGAATCTGATTTATCTGATATTGAAACTGCAGCAGCACCTGTAACAGTAGATCCCAAAAGAGTATGCAACGTACCAGATCTGCATGCTTTCATGATCACAAGAGCACCATGAGAAATTTTCAGAACTCCACCTTCACCTGTGTACTTGCACCCAAGAGATTCTAGAGTGCCCAAAGAGATGAGATTTTTATTCAAGTCGGGAACATGTCTAACATCGGTGAGAGTTCTCACCACACCATTGTGCATTTTGATTCGGACTGTACCTTTTCCAATAACTTTGCAGGCATCATTGTTGCCCATCAAGATAACTTCACCTCCAATAGATTCATATGTGGTAAATAAATTCCGACTAGGACACATATGATAAGAACAACCCGAATCTAAAATCCACTCATTGTTAGATTTGAAACTATTATTAGTTGCTAAAAAAATAATTCCCTCAGTCTCATCAGCAGCTACACTTGCTTCGGCAGTGTTAGTATTTTTGTGCTCATTTTTCTTTTCTGTATGCTTTTTTTTGTTTTTCAATTTAAAGCATTCAGAAATAATGTGACCTTTCTTATGACAATATTTGCACATGATATTTCTGTATCTGGATTTTGACTTTGATTTAGGTTTCTCATTATTTGAATCTTTCTTATTGGATCTACCTCTTATGAATAATCCTTCCCCTTGGTTCCCACTAGTTTCCCCAGTAATATCTCTATCTATTTGTTCTTTTGATTTCAAAATAGATTTGATATCTTTATAAGAGATATTATCCTTTTCATAAAGCATAGTATCTCTTATATGTTTAAACAACTGGGGTAAGGAAACAAGTAATAACACAACTTGATCCTCATCTTTGATTTCAGCATCTATGTTACTTAAATCCATAAGAAGAGAATCAAAAGTATCAAGATGAGTAAATATAGAGGTACCTTCAGCCATACGAAAAGTGTAGAGTTTTTGCTTTAGGTAAAGCCTGTTTTCTACTATTCTTTTCATATATAAGGTTTTAAGCTTTTCCCATATGTCTTTGGCTGCGCTTTCTGCTGCAACTTCACGCAAAACCTCATTTGAAAGATTTAAAATAATACATGCTTTCGTCCATCATTTTATCCGGCATCTTCTCCTTTCCTTGCAGTGCCAAATCTAAGTCATCCTGAATTAGGATAGCTTCCATCTTTAATTGCCACATTCCGAAGTTTGCACTTCGGTCAAATTTCTCAACATAAGACTTTGTTAGAGTCATTTTGGCTATTTAAACTAACCCGGTTAGATCTGGCTCTGATGCCAATTTGTTAGGATCGGGAATCCGGGTAGTATAAAATTTAACCAAACAATGTTATAATGATAATAACAAAGACAATGGAAGTTGATAATAACGACAATTAAAGAAGATAAAGAAGACACAAATTTAACGTGGTTCGGTCAAGGTGACCTACGTCCACAAGCGGAGAGGAGCAATTTCACTATACCAACAAGAGTACAAAAGAGAGTACAAAATTAGAGTAAATACTCTAATTAATCCCAAATACCCCAAGAGAATAACCTCATAAGATCACTCCAAAGAAAGAGTTCGCACAAGTATTTTCCAACACTCACCCTCTTACAAAATACTCTATAATAAAATAAAGAAGGAGAAAGAAAGACAAGAGTGAAAAGCTCTTGAATTGGTGTGTTTTCAATGAGGAGAAACTCCTCTATTTATAGCAAGAAATCCTTGGCCTAATAATGGATATTATGTCATGGCAAATGTCATGATCCACAAATTTGTTATAATGGATATTATGTCATGGCAAATGTCATCAACCACAAATTTGTTATAATGAATATTATGTCATGACAAATGTCATAAAAATTTGACCATATTACGTCCCTTTACAACGACTGTTCGGATTAAACTTTGCTGACTTAGAGAAATTGGTGTAAATGTGAAGAAACAAATAGGTAGAACCAAAGAAACTAAGATTAAGGAATAATCTTAAAATATTGAATCTGTCCGGTGGCTGATATACATTGCTTCAAGTGGAGTCATTTTAACGCCTCTTCACCGAAAAATTTAAATATATTTAAGTAAACGCTTAAAAATATAATATAAAGTATACGTCAATTTAGATTGAAGTAAAGTCTTAAATTCTATAATACAAATTACTGTATAAGTGAGTTGTGATGATTTATCGAAGAAGCGTGTAAAATCGTGTAAGTCACTAGAATTATTAATACGTAAATGATTAGGTGGTCTAGCGCTAGGAATGACTTTTATGTGTACCATGATTGCAAGGACACTGAAATAATCGATTGTGTACAATCAAAAGGAAATTAAAAGGATTTGATATCGTCAGTTAACACCAAGTGGGAGCATTGTACCATCCATAAAAGACGTGTCTAAATGATGCGTATTCATGGTTTCATTTGGTAAGAATAATATAGGACACTGTCTATAGAACAAGAAAAAGAACACCAAGAAAAGAGAAAAAGAGAAGCTCAATCAGGGGCAGAGCCACTGTATTAGTTACGGTTCCCCAGAATCTAGCTCAAACCATGTATTTATGTCTAAAATTTAGTTAATAGTATATATAAATAATTTATCCAGAACCCAATAAGTAAAAAATAAAATTATGATTCAGAACCCATAAATTAAAAATTTAAGCTCTGCCCTCAGAACTCAGTGACGATCGAGAAGTTGATGATAGCTCAGAGATTCTATATAGTATGTGTAAGGTAAGAGAGAAAATTGAAATGAATAAAACTGAGTTTTTCAGGTAGTTTTTTTGGGATATCTATCAGCAGATAGCAGAAGAAACCATGTGGTTACTCAAACAGAAAAAGAGTACTCTCTTTATCTTCTACGATGATGTCTCTGTTCCCTTCTTGCTTTCCCAAGAATCCTGTCCTCTCGTTACTGTTCTAAGCAGATTATTTATATTTAGGAATAATAACAATTTTGGTCATTTGACCTTCACTTGTTTATACGGTTAAAATTATATGGTTAATCGAGACCGGGGTGGCAGATCGAGGTTCAATCCCAAGTTATATTGGATCGTTACATGAATAAATATTGCCTAGCTCGTGATTCAGGGACCAATCGAGATCGAGACCAGCTAAGGTCGAGACCGAGAAGGATAGGGATCTAGCAAGATCAAAGGAAGCCTGCTAAGTCGAATAACAGAAAGCCGAGGAATCCGTGACCGGGTGAGGATCATGGCAGAGATCTCGACATATATCGAGACAAGACCAGTTGATTAGCCAATCATAAGATTTCCTTCTTTATTTAGAATTGTACTATATGTAGAACTCCTCTACTATATAAAGAGGATTCCAATCATTTTGGAAACACACTCATAACAAAGCAATATATAACAATTTCTCTCTTAAGCTCTTTTATTTAGTTGTTCAGTTCTTACTTTTCAAGAATATACTCAGTTGGTTCGAGGGCGACCTAGCTCGAGAGCCGAAGTTGCGCGTTACATTTGTTTATTTCATTTTACAGTTAATTTCTAGCTTCAATTCTTATATTTCTCAGTTTGTGCCAAGTGAAATCACATATCCTTAAAACCACTAACAAATTTAATTGTTATCCGATTTTAACGGTAAACAGTTTGCCGCCCACCTTGGAGCTAAGGATAATAGTGATTGCCTGGTGCTAATTTTCATAACACACACTGCTTTACACTTGTTCTTGTAAGCGTTTTTGATTCCAAAATCAGCATGTCAAACTCTCAAGCAGTACCCACACACATTGACAATGATCTTCGTTTTTATGGCGAAAACGACAACGTAGCCTCCCTAGGAAACGAAATGCTTCCAGTTGATCTCGAGGGAGTACCAGTTGTAGACCCCATCGACGTCAGTTCCCATGTTGCTCTGAATGCAAATCTCGGCGTCGACCCCAAAAATAGCATCCACAGAGACGTTCGATCAGCCGATCAGAATGCATAGGGCGACGAAGAAGGAGGAATCAGCCTTCGAATAATATTCGAAATGTTGCAGGCTCAACAAGTTGCAATAGCATAAATCCAAAATCAGAACAAAGCACAGAGTAGGGTTGAACCCGAGCCATCACAGGAAGTTGTTCACATGGCCAAACTAGTGCTTGGGAGGTCAAATGTGAATGAGTCAGGGACCGACCCCGCTATCTTGAAAATGTTCGAAAAGCTGACAAAGCGAATTGAATCGGGGGAGAATAGGATTGAAGCGAATGACAAAAAAGTGGAAACATATAAGTCCCGAGTTGATCAAATTCCGGGGGCACCACCGATTTTGAAGGGTTTGGATTCAAAGAAAACGCCTTTCCCTCCAAGCGCGGCTCCTAAGCCCATTCCGAAGAAATTTCGCATGCCAAAAATTCCCAAGTATAATGGAACTACCGACCCCAACTAGCATGTCACTTCTTATACATGCGCAGTAAAAGGGAATGATCTAGAGGACGATGAGATTGAGTTCGTACTGCTGAAGAAATTCAGAGAAACTTTATCATAAAGGGACGATGATTTGGTACCATAATTTGCAACTTAACTCCACTGATTCTTTTGCTATGCTCGCTGATTCCTTCGTCAAAGTACATGCCGGAGCGATAAAGGTCAAAACTAGAAATTTAGACCTCTTCAAAGTAAAACAGAAAGACAACGAGATGCTCATAGAGTTCGTATCTCGGTTCCAAATGGAGCGCATGGATCTGCCCCTAGTCGCCGACGATTGGGCGGTTCAGGCTTTCACTCAAGGCCTAAACATACTAAGTTCGGTAGCCTCGCAACTGTTGAAGCAGAACTTGATCGAATATCCAGCTGTAACCTGGGCCGACATACATAATCGGTACCAGACAAAGATTAGGGTCGAGGATGACCAGTTAGGGACTCCTTCCGGGTCCGTTTATCCAAACACGACCATCGACAGAGTTTAAAGGGATATTGACCGGGAACCACGGTTAAATAGAGATCGATATCAGCCATACATTGGAGATCGGAGAAACAGCGGGCCTGGACGTAACCCCGGTCGAATTGATAGAAGAAATGATCGAGGACAGATCTCTCAAGGGCTCATGAGTAAAAGAAGTTTTGACAGAAATGTCAAACCCAAATAAGCACCACGACTATCGGAATACAACTTCAACATTGATGCATCAGCTATTGTATCGACCATTGGGCGCATCAAAGACACCAGGTGGCCCCGACCTCTATAGACTGATCCGGCCCAGAGAAATCCTAATCAAATGTACAAATATCATGGCATCCATGGTCATAAAATAGAAGATTGCAGACAACTGAGGGATGAGGTAGCCCGTTTGTTCAACGAAGGGCATCTTCGAGAATTCTTAAGCGATCGGGCTAAAAACCATTTAAAGAACATAGATTCAAATAGACAGAATGAGCAAGAAGAGTCACAGCACGTGATCCACATGATTTTTGGAGGGGTCGATACTCCTCAGGGGCCCATGTTCAAACGCACCAAGGTGTCGATCACGAGGGAAAAATGGACTCGAGACTATATACTGGAAGAAACCTTGTCTTTCAAAGACGAGGATGTAGAGGGGATCTTACAACCTCACAACGATGCACTGGTAATATTTGTCCTTATGAATAAAATTCAAGTTAAACGTATTTTTATTGATCCAGGTAACTCGGCCAATATTATTCGATTGTGGGTCGTATAACAACTCGGCCTACAAGATCAAATTGTGCCTGCAACCCGAGTACTTAACGGTTTCAACATGGCAAGCGAAACCACCAAAGGTGAAATTACTTTGCCAGTGAACGTGGCCGGGATCATCCAAGAAACAAAGTTCCATGAGGTACAATGCCCTGCTCGGAAGGCCGTAGATCCATAACATGAGGGAAGTACCCTCGAACCTTCACCAAGTTCTGAAGTTCCCGACATTGGAGTGAGTCAAAACAGTGTACGGAGAACAACCTGCCGCCAAGGAGATATTTTCAGTCGATGAAGTAATACCGGTATCGACGCTCTCATCAATGAAGGGATCAGATTCGAAGGGAAAGCTGGAGGCCAAATAGCAACCACAGACACCGGCCTCGACCCAATTACAAAAGCAAGGGATTGACGAGGATGACGACTACTGGATCCTTCGATCCTTCATAATTCCCGATGACTCCGACGCCACCAAATCGACGGTCGAATAGTTGGAACAAGTCACACTGGCCAAGCATCAGCCCGAACGAAAGGCATACCTGGGCACGGGGCTAACCCCAAAGCTCAGAAAAAAACTTATTCATTTCCTTACACCTAACATAGATTACTTTGCTTGGTCCACCTCGATATGACAGGGATCCCACCAGAAATTACCACTCACAAACTGAGCCTGGACCCTAAATTCTGCCAAGTGAAGCAAAAAAGAAGGCCCCAGTCCGAGGTCAAACATGCCTTCATCAAGTACGAGGTAACCAAACTTCTCAAAATAGGATCCATTTGGGAAGTAAAGTATCACAAATGGTTAGAAAACATAGTGGTAGTCCCTAAGAAGGGAAACAAACTTAGAATGTGTATAGATTATAAAGACATGAATAAAGTATGCCCCAAGGATTCTTTTCCTTTGCCTAATATCAATCATATGATCGATGCCACGATCGGCCACGAGACTCTCAATTTTCTCGATGCCTACTCCGGGTACAACCAGATACAGATGAACCTGGAGGATCAGGAAAAGACCTCGTTTGTCACTAAGTACAATACCTACTATTATAATGTAATGTCATTCATTCTAAAAAATGCTGGTGCAACTTATCAACGCCTAGTAAATCGAATGTTCGAAGAACAAATAGAAAAATCAATGGAAGTTTATATTGATGAGATGTTAGTTAAGTCCCTACGAGCAGAGGACCATTTAATTCATTTGCATGAGACTTTCGATATACTGAGGAAGTACAATATGAAGCTCAACCCCGAAAAATGTGCATTCGGGGTTGGCTCGGGCAAGTTTCTTGGTCCCATGGTGTCCAATCGGGGAATCGAGATCAACCCTGATAAAATCAAAGCTATCGAGGATATCACGGTAGTGTATAATGTAAAGGCTGTGCAGAGGCTAACGGGGCGGATAGCCTCCCTCGGACAATTCATTTCGAGATCCTCAGATAGGAGCCACCGATTCTTCTCACTGCTTAAGAAGAAGAGCAACTTTGCATGGACTCCGGAATGCCAGCAGGCCTTGGAGGAACTAAAGAGGTACTTTTCAAGCCCGCCGCTACTTCACACCCCGAAAGTGGATGAAAAACTTTACCTATACTTGGCAGTCTCGGAGATAGCGGTAAGCGGAGTCATGGTCCGAGAATAACAAGGTACGTAATTTGTTGTCTATTATGTTAGTCGGACCTTAGGTGAGGCCGAAACTAGATATCCACACTTAGAAAAATTAGCTCTTGCTTTAATAAGCGCATCTAGGAAACTAAAACCATATTTCCAATGTCATCCAATATGTGTTGTAACAACTTATCCTCTTTGAAATATTTTGCATAAACCCGAGCTTTCGGGTTGATTGGCCAAATGGGCCGTAGAAATCAGTGGGTACGATATTGAGTATCGACCCCGAACAGCCATCAAGTCTCAAATCTTGGCGGACTTCGTGGCTGACTTTACACTGTCCCTTGTACCCGAGGTTGAAAAAGAACTACTGATAAAATCGAGTACATCTTCGGGAGTCTGGACCCTCTTTACGGGCAGTGCTTCGAATGCGAAGGGGTTTGGATTAGGCATCGTACTAAAATCACCCACAGGTAATGTAGTTAGACAGTCCATCAGAACTACAAAATTGACCAACAATGAGGCCGAGTATGAGGCAATGATTGCAGGTCTCGAACTAGCTAGAAGCTAGGGGCGGAGGTCATAGAGGCTAAGTGTGATTCCCTCCTCGTGGTAAACCAAGTAAACGGGACTTTTGAAGTCCGAGAAGACTGAATGCAGAGGTACTTGGATAAACTACAGGTGACTCTACATCGGTTTAGGAAATGGACCTTGCAACATGTACCTCGAGAACAGAACAGCGAGGCCGACGCTCTTACAGACTTTGGTTCATCGGTCGAAGACGATGAACTGAACTCGGGAACTGTCGTACAACTCATCAAATCAATAATCAAAGAAGGTCACGCCGAGATAAACTCAAAAATTTCAACCTGGAATTGGAGAAACAAGTACATAGAGTACTTAAAGAACGGGAAGCTTCCACCAGATCCAAAGGAGTCGAGGGCTCTGCGCACAAAGGCAGCACGGTTCACTTTGTCCAAAGACGAAACGCTGTTTAGAAAGACGTTCGATGGACCATTGGCAATATATTTGGGATCGGGGGATACCGACTACATCTTACGGGAAGTTCACAAGGGCACTTGTGGGAATTTATTTTGGTGCCGAATCACTGGTCCACTAAGTAATCAAAGAAGGGTACTATTGGACCGATATAGGGAAGGATGCAAGGGAGTTTGTTTGAAAAGCGACAAATGCCAAAGGCATGCGCCTATGATTCATCAGCTCGGGGAACTACTCCACTCGGTCTTGTCCATATGGCCCTTCATGAAATGGGGAATGGACATCGTTGGCCCTCTCCCGTCAGCCCCAGGTAAAATTCAATTTATTTTGTTTGTGATTGATTATTTCTCTAAATAGGTTGAAGCACAGGCTTTCGAGAAAATCAGAGAAAAGGAAGTCATAAACTTCATTTGGGACCACATCATATGTAGATTCGGGATTCCCTTCGAAATTGTATGTGATAATAGAAAACAATTCATAGGCAGTAAAGTAACTAAATTTCTCGAGGATCACAAGATCAAAAGGATCCTATCAACATCTTATCATCCCAGCGGAAATGGACAAGCCGAACTGACCAACAAAACCATCATCCAAAATCTTAAGAAGAGATTGCCCGACGCCAAAGGAAAATGGAGAGAAATACTACCCGATGTTCTATGGGCATACAGCACAACATCGAAATCCAGCACCAGAGCAACACCATTCTCGATAGTTTATGGCGCCGAAGCTCTAATCCCGGTCAAGGTCGGAGAACCTAGCATTAGGTTTCGATATGCAACAGAGGAGTCGAATAATAAGACCATGAATACAAGCCTAGAATTATTGGACAAAAGACGCGAAGCCGCTCTCGTCCGATTGGCCACTAAAAAATAGCGGATCGAAAGGTACTACAATCGAAGAGCCAATATTCGACATTTTAACCTCAGGGACTAGGTGCTAAGAAAAGTTACCCTCAACACCCGAAATCCATATGAAGGAAAACTGGTCCGAACTGGAAAGAACCGTACCAGGTTCTCGAAATTATCAGAAAAGGTTCCTACAAGATCGGCACGATTAATGGCGAATAACTACCGAGCAATTGGAATGTATCGCACCTAAAACGATACTACTGCTATGATACGACCCCTTCCATTTTCATTTATATTTTATACTAAACCTTGTAGGTGTTCGACAAGAAACAACGATGGATTCTTCGACACGAAGCCTTTAGGTATGAAAGAATGTGTTTCACTCTTTTTACCTTAGACCGGTTTTATCCCAAATGGATTTTCCGGCGAGGTTTTTAATGAGGCAACCATTAATAGTGCTAACTTAGAACAATTCAACAGTATCTGAGATTTCTTTACAATCAACCTCGAATACTGGGGGCATTGCCGTCGAATGTCAACTTTGATGCAAAGAAATTACTTCATGGCAGCAAGGTCTCGATAGGAAGAATTTGTAAGGGTAAAACAGTCAAACGAACTGTGCCAACATAGTTTGTTCGAGCCTTGACACAGAACATGTACGCATGTATAATCATTTATAAAGAGAAGTATTTTTCTTTGTCGATATCTCATGCCTTAGAAAAAATTTTCTACTTTACAATTTCATACTCTCGATCTATTATGTAAACAGGCTTAAGGGCCGACCATGATCAGAGTTCGGATAATTACCCCCACGCTCAGGGACTGACGTCCGAAAAATAAATGAGATCGAATCATTACAATTCCGAGATCATAAGACCTTTTAGGCAACCCTCGATTTGTATAGGCCAAGGCCACCCCACTCGGGGACAGACACTTCGGGCAAGCTCGAAGTAAAATGGGAAAATAAACCCAAGGGGCAAATCCCAAACTAAAAAGGCTACGACCGAATTAACACGGTTCGGAGACGTCCGAATTTTGTAACAAAATAGGTCTTCGAATTCCCTTATAAACTGGTTAAAAGGGCTACCCCCGACAAAATCATAAAAGGCTTTGATAATACCAAGCCTCGAAAACTCTAATGAGTACAAAATTGTTCAAACTCCCGAGCAATTCCTTATTGCATGCTAAGGCATTAGAAATTTTGCAAATACAAATGATAAAAAACTTTTTCAAGCTGAAAAGGGGAGGAAGCCACAAACAATCTTTTTACAAAGGCTATCGATACAAAAGCCTAAGGTCTGTTTTTTCTTTGAGTTCGAGAGACCATTCTCGCTCAAATAAAAAAACCTAAGGGTTATCTTACTTTGAGTTCAAGCAAGCACTCACTTGATCGTAAAGTCTAAGGGCTATACTAGTTCGGTTTTAATTAAATTGTCTAAACCTCGGACCTTAGAATACAACTTCATAATTTTATAAGGCAGAAATGAAGAAAGTTTATATATATATATGTCAAAAATCATTTACAAAGACAACATGTCCCGATCAAATTTCTCTACAAAAGATCAAAACGGTCTTAAAAGAAACACAAAAAATACTAAAGTACTTAGTCCTCTCCGGGAGCAGCATCTCCACCCTCGAGGCCTCCTTCGCTTTCAGATCTGCTCATACTCCCTATATCATCATCATATGGAAAGGTCAACATTCTGGCTTCAGCTTCAAGCTCCTTAGCATTCTTGATCTCGGTTGTAAGATCGAAGCCATGAGTATGGATCTCCTCGATAGTCTCCCTCCGAGAATGGCATTTAGAATGCTTGGCAACCCAGTTTGCTCGAGCCTGAGCATCCTCGGCAACCTCCTTTGATCGAACCTTAGCAGCCTCAGCATCAGACCGGTAGACGGCCACCATCGCATCAGCATTAGCCGTGGCTATTTCGGCCTCCGATTTCACCGCTGCAAGTTCTGTAGCCAATCTCTCTCGATCAGAAGTTGTTGAGCCTAACTGAGACTGGAATTCCTCGATTTTCTTGGCTTGCACCAAGGCTTTCTCTTTCAAGCTTCGGAGTTAGTTCTCGGCCGAGGCCAGTTGAGTTCTAGCAACCTCCTTTTCTGAGACAAGGCGGTCCATGTTTTTTTCCATTCCTCAGCCTCCGCTTTCACGGCGTCCACTTCAACATGAAGCTGCCTGATCACATCGAGCTTTTGTTGGTGTAATGACCCGATCGGTCGTTTTGAGAGTTATAGCCCCGATCCCCTATTAACTACTTCTCCCATATCTATTTCTGCTATATGTGATTTTCCAGGAGGTTTCATTTTGGTTTTTGGAGTGTTTTGGGACACTTAGTCCCTAAATGGAGGTTTAAGCCTTAGGATATGGACCGTAGTCGGAACTGTGTGAAGACAACTCCGGAATGGAGTTCTGTTGGTTTCGTTAGCTCTGTTGGGTGATTCTGGACTTATGGGCGTGTCCAGATTGTGTTTTGGATGTATGTAGCTAATTTAGGCTTGAAATGGTGAAAGTCAAATTTTTGGAGATTTTGATCGGTAGTGAACTTTTTGATATCGGGGTTGGATTCTAATTCCGGAAGTTGGAGTAGGTTCGTAGGGTTGAATATGACATGTGCACAAAATGTGGGTCAATCGGACATGGTTTGGTTGGTTTCGGCATTGGTTCTCGGATTTGGAAGTTTTAAGTTCTTTAAGTTTGAATCGGAGGAAGATTCGTGATTTTAGCATTGTTTGATGTGGTTTGAGGACTCGACTATGTTCGTATGGTATTTTAGGAATGGTTGGTATGTTTGGTTGGTATGTTCGTATGCTCGACTATGTTCTCGGGTGAGTTTTGGGTGCTTAACGGATTAAAAGTTGGGTTAGTGTTGTTGTTGAAGTCTTCAGGCATCTAGTGTTTTTGCACATGCGGCGGGAAGACCACAGGTGGGGGATTGCACGTACGGCGCACAAAGCGCAGAAACGGAGATTGGAGGCGTGGTCAAGGATCGTAGGTGCGAGGGAATTTCTGCATCTGCGAGAGATGCGTTAGAGGAACCGCAAGTGGGGTGAATGACCGCAGAAACGAACAGTGCGCTACACGCGCGCACATGCAGGTGCTTCCCCTTGCCGCAGATGCGGTCCTAGCCCCTTTTAGTGATTTTCGCACCTGCGATGGATTTTCCGCAGGTGCGGTTGAAGGCTCGCAGAAGCGAGTTTACTGGGAAGAAAAGAGGAATTCGAGGGTTGATTACCCATTTTGTTTTGGGGAGTTTAAGAGCTCGGTGTGAGGCGATGTTTTGAGATTTCTTTAAGGAGATTGTTGGGGGTAAGTGGTTCTAACTCGGATTGGACTATATTTCATGAATCTATTACTATTTTCTTCATCTAATTAGGGATTTGAGTTGTAAATTTAAGGGAAAATGATAGAAACTTCATAGACTAAAATTTTGAGTTTTGGAAGGTGATTTGATGTCGGATTTGAGTAATTTTTATATGATTAGACTCGTGAGTGAATGGGTGTTCGTAGTTTGTGACTTTTACCTGATTCCGAGACGTGGGCCTAGGGAGACTTTTTGGGGCGATTTTCTAATATCTTGCTTTAGTTTTGATTTCATTAATTAGATTAATTTCTTATAGTTATATTTATGGTATGAATTTGATTTTGGCTAGATTTGGGCCATTCGGAGTCGGATATTCGTGAAAAGGCATTGTTACCGATTGATTGAGCTTGGTTCGAGGTAAGTGGCTTGCCTAACCTTGTGTGGGGGAGATCCCCTTAGGATTTTGTGTTGTTGTGATATGTGAGCGTTGTGTGCGTGAGGTGACGAGTACGTACACAGGCTATTTGTTGAAAAATCCGATTTATTTTACTGAGTAGCGATTTATTTCCTTTAATTTGAGTCATACCGTTTAAATAAATATTACTCTATTTTTTATTCAAAATTTAGTTATCCGAATATGCGTAGTTATCCTGTTTAGTCTAATATCACATGTCTACGTGCTTTAACTGCTTATTTGAACTCTCTGAAGCATGTCTAGTTGGTTTCTTGTTTTTCCTTGTTCTTTATCAGCCTTACCTGTAAAATACTTGATGTTAACTATGGTATTTATCGGTTGAGCTGTGTGTTTACTTTTGAAACTACAAGTCTATTCCTCGGGAGTTCTCCCTGCACATTTACTTTTGAGACTACGAGGCGGTTCCTCAGGAGTTCTCCCTGTATATTTACTTTTGAGACTACGAGGCAGTTCCTCGGGAGTTCTCCCTGCACATTTACTTTTGATACTACGAGGCAGTTCCTCGGGAGTTCTCCTTGTATATTTACTTTTGAGACTACGAGGTGGTTCCTCGGGAGTTCTCCCTGCATATTTCCTTTTGAGACTATGAGGCGGTTCCTCGGGAGTTCTTCCTGTATATTTACTTTTGAGACTACAAGCGGTTCCTCGGGAGTTCTCCCTGTATATTTACTTTTAAGACTACGAAGTGGTTCCTCGGTAGTTCTCCCTGCACATTTACTTTTGATACTACGAGGCGGTTCCTCGGAAGTTCTCCCTGTATATTTATTTTGGGACTACAAGATGATATCTCGGGAGATCCCCTGCTATTTACCCCTGTGTGTTCTGTGTTGCTACTTTGTTTAAATTCTAGTCTCTTATTATGTTGTACATTCTCCTACTATATGTATTATATACTAGTGGGCCTGACCTGACCTCGTCACTACTCGACCGAGGTTAGGCTTGGCCCTTATTGGGTACCGCTGTGGTGTACTCATGCTACTCTTCTGCACATGTTTTTATGTGCAGATCCAGGTACTACTTATCAGTCCCGCTATTAGCTGAGAGTGTTTGTTGTTGTATGGAGACTTCAAGGTACATTTGTCGAGTCTGTAGACCTTGGAGTCCCCCTCTATTCTCTTATATGACATTTACGTTCTGTATTTCTTTTGTTAGACTTTGGTGTATAGAGATACTAGTTTCCTTAAGTAGCTTATGACATACGATGTTCCGGGTTTTGGGAAGACTATGTATATATAGAGCAGCGGTTATTGTACATGCCAAGCGACATTGTTACTAGTTATTTATTTATCCATTATTGTTAGTTGCCAAGTTTTACTTATGTTTTTGTTATATTTCCGCAATTTGTTAGGCTTACTTAGTCGTAGAGACAAGGCACCGTCACGGTGTTATACGAAGGGAGTTTGGGTCGTGACAAGTTGGTATCAGAGCTCTAGGTTCATAGGTGTCGTGAGTCACAAGCAGGTTTATTAGAGTCTCGCGGATCGGTAGGGAGACGTCTGTACTTATCTTCGGGAGGCTATGGAACTGTTAGGAAAAATTATACTTCATTGATTCCTTGTCGTGCAAAATTTGTTGACATAAAAATTCTAAACTTATGTATTCTATTCTCTCACAGATGGTGAGGACACGTATAGGCAGATCTGATGACCAGGCACCCACGTCCCCTGCTAGAGTCGTGAGAGGCCTAGGCCGGGGTAGAGGCTTAGGACATCCACACGGTACAGCCAGACCACCCGCACGAGCTGCTACAGAGTAGCCCCTAGTAGCTCCAGTTAGAGGGCAGACACCTGAGATACCTGTTGCTGCACCAGCCCTCCAGGAGACTCTAGCCCAGTTTCTGAGCATATTCAACACCTTAACTCAGGCTGGATTGATTCCACTTGCTCCTGCCACAACTCAGGCCGGGGGAGGGGCATAGACTACCGCAACCCGTATTCTTGAGCTGAGGGTCGAGGTTGACCAGACCCCTATGCAGCCGGTAGCTCCGGTTCAGCACGAGACTAGGACAACCACTTCTGTGGCGGAGCAGCTCAAACTTGAGAGGTACAAGAAGTACCACCCACCTACCTTCAACGGATTGTCTACTTATGATGCTCAGGGATTTCTGGAGGAGTGTCATCGTATTCTCCGTACTATGGGTATAGCGGAGACGAGTGAGGTTTCTTTTACCACCTTCCAGCTTAGAGGAGCAGCCTATCAGTGGTGGCGTGCTTATGAGTTGAGTAGTTTGGATGAGGCAGCTTCACTTACATGGACTCAGTTCTCGGACATGTTTTTGAGAGAGTATGTCCCTCAGAGCCTCAGGGACTCATGGTGCGCAGCGTTTGAGTAGCTGCGCAAGGGTGCTATGACTGTGTCAGAGTATGCAGTCTACTTCAGTGATTTGGCCCGACATGCACCGGCCTTGGTTGCCATAGTTCGAGAGAGGGTTCATCGGTTAATTGAGGGACTCTACCACAGTATCAGGATTAGTATGGTCAGGGAGCTAGTGATGGATATTTCTTACCAGCAGGTTGTGAGTATTGCTAGGAGATTGGATGGAATGCTCGCTTGGGATAGAGAGTAGAGAGAGGCCAAGAGGTCTCGAGAGACTGGTTCTTATTCTAGTATTCATGCCCCAGCAGCTCACGATGGTAGGGGTTATAGGAGTCGCCCCGTTTATTCAGCTCTTCCAGCCGCCAGTAGTATTTCGGTCCCTTCTAAGCCCCAGGAGTCTTATTATGCACCGCCAGTATATAGTGTGCATCCTGCTTGGAGTGCTTTTAGCGGCCAGTCCAGCAGACCTGGCCCGAGCCAGTCACATCAGTCACACTCTCCGAGAACTTGTTTTGAGTGTGGTAACACTCGCCATATGGTGAGGGATTTCCCCAGATTTAGGAGGGGTGCTCCTCCACAGACTTCTCAGCCATCACGTGCTCCACCAGGTCCTCAAGCTATGATTCCAGCACCAGTTACCGCCCCACCTCCTCAGCCAGCTCGAAGTGGAGGTCGGGGAGGTCAAGGTCGCCCTAGAGGGGGAGGCCAGACCAAATATTATGCTATTTCATCTTGTACAGAGGCAGTTACTTCCGACTCTGTCATTACAGGTATTGTTCCGGTCTTTCATAGAGATGCGTCAGTATTATTTGACCCAGGCTCTACATATTCCTATGTGTCCTCTTATTTTGCCCCGTATTTGGGCATATCTCGGGATTCTTTGAGTTCCCCTATTTATATATCTACTCATGTGTGAGATTCTCTTGTTGTGGACCGCGTGTATCAGTCGTGTTTGATTTCTCTTAGTGGTTTTTCAGTCCAAAGTCGATTTATTATTACTCAGCATGGTAGACTTTGATGTTATCTTGGGCATGGACTGGTTGTCTCCCCATTATATATATTCTTGATTGTCACGCTAAGACCATGACGCTAGCTATGCCAGATTTACTGCGATTTGAGTAGAGAGGTACCTTAGAGTATACTCCCAACAGAGTTATTTCATTTCTTAAAGCTCAACGAATGATTGAGAAAGGGTGTGATGCGTATCTAGCTTATGTGAGAAATGTCAGTATTTATACCCTACAGTTGAGTTAGTCCCAGTAGTGAGGGACTTTCTAAATGTATTTCTAGCTGATCTTCCGGGCATACCGCCCGACATAGATATTGATTTTGGCATTGATTTGTTGCCGGGCACTCAGCCCATCCCTATTCCTCCGTATCGTATGGCTTCTCCTGAATTGAAGGAGTTGAAGGAGCAGTTACAGGAGTTGCTTGATAAGGGCTTCATTCGGCCCAGTGTGTCACCTTGGGGGTGCTCCTGTCTTATTTGTGAAGAAGGATAGTTCTATGCGGATGTGTATTGATTACCGCCAGTTGAACAAAGTTACAATGAAGAACAGGTATCTATTGCCTCATATTGATGATTTATTTGATTAGCTACAAGGTGCGGGGGTATTTTCAAAGATTGATTTATGTTCCGGCTATCATCAATTGAAGATTCGGGAGTCAGATATCCTGAAGACTGCTTTCAGGAATAGGTATGGTCACTACGAGTTCCTTGTGATTTCATTTAGGCTGACTAATGCCCCAGCAGCTTTTATGCACTTGATACATAGTGTGTTCTGGCCCTATCTTGACTCATTCGTTGTTGTGTTTATTGACGACTTTTTGGTGTACTCCCAGACTTGGGAGGATCATGAGCAGCACCTGATGGTTGTGCTTCAGACCTTCAGAGAAAAGAAGTTATATGTGAAATTTTGAAAGTGTGAGTTTTGGCTAAACTCAGTGGCATTCTTGTGTCATGTAGTATCGAGTGATGGGATCCAAGGTGGATCCGAAGAAGGTGGGAGCAGTTCAGAGTTGGCCTAGACCGTCCACAGCTACGGAGATCCAGAGTTTTCTTGGTTTGGTGGGGTATTATCATCGATTCGTAGAGGGTTTCTCATCTATTGCAGCACCTATGACCAGGCTAACCCAGAAGGGTGCTCCGTTCAGGTGGACAAAGGAGTATGACGAGAGCTTTCAGAAGCTCAAGAAAGCTTTGACTACAGCCCCAGTATTGGTATTTCCTACAGGTTCGGGGTCTTATACTGTATATTGTGATGCATCGCGGATTGGTCTCCGTGCAGTGTTGATGCAGGGTGGTAGGGTGATTGCTTACGCGTCCAGACAGCTGAAGGTGCATGAGAAGAACTATCCTGTCTACGACCTTAAGTTAGTAGTTATTGTTCATGCCCTGAAGATTTGGCGGCACTATTTGTACGGTGTTCCTTGTGATATTTACACCGATCATCGGAGTTTGCAGTATCTGTTCAAGCAAAAGGATCTTAACTTGCGTCAGTGGAGGTGGTTGGAGCTAATTAAGGATTATGATATTACCATTTTGTACCACATGGGAAAGACCAATATGGTGGCTGATGCTTTAAGTCGCCGGGCGGAGAGTTTAGGAGTTTAACATATCTTCCAGCAGGAGAGAGACCCTTAGAATTGGATGTTCAAGCCTTGGCCAGCCAGTTTATGAGATTGGATATTTTCGAGCCGAGTCGAGTATTGGCTTGTGTGGTCTCTCAGTCTTCTCTTTATGATCGTATCAGGGAGCTCAGTATGATGACCCCCACCTGCTTGTCCTTAAGGACACGATTTAGCACGGTGATACTAAATAGGTCACTATTGGGGATAATGGCATATTGAGGATGCAGGGCAGGCTATGTGTGCCTAATTTAGATGGTTTACATGAGTTGATTCTTCAGGAGGCTCATAGCTTGCGGTACTCTATTCATTCGGGTGTCGCGAAGATGTATCAGGACTTAAGGAAACATTACTGGTGGAGGAGAATGAAAAAGGACATAGTGGAGTATGTGGCTCGGTTCCTAAATTGCCAGCAGGTGAAGTATGAGCATCAGTGGCCGGGTGGGTTGCTTCAAAAGTTAGAGATTTCAGAGTGGATATGGGAGCGGATCACTATGGATTTCATTGTTGGACTCCCACGGACTCAGCAGAGGTTTGATTTGGTTTGAGTGATTGTGGATAGGCTGACCAAGTCAGCTCATTTTATTTATGTGATGATTACATATTCTTCTGAGCAGCTGGCTCGAATATACATACATAAGATCGTCAGGCTTCATGGCATACCGGTATCTATTATCTTTGACCATAATACGCAGTTTACATCACGGTTCTAGAGAGCCGTACAACATGAGTTGGGTACTATAGTGGAGTTGAGCATAACATTTCACCCTCAAACGGACGGACAGTGCGAGCGCACTATTCAGATATTAGAGGATATGCTCCGTGCATGTGTGATGGAGTTTGGAGGCTCATGGGATCAGTTCTTTCCACTTGCGGAATTTGCCTACAACCATAGTTATCAGTTGAGCATCTACATGGCACCGTATGAGGCTCTATATGGTAGGAGGTGTCAGTCCCCAGTAGGTTGGTTTGAGCCGGACGAGGCTAGATTATTGGGTACAGACTTGGTCCAGGATGCCCTGGATAAGGTGAAGGTGATTCAGGATCGACTTTGCACAGCTCAGTCAAGACAGAAGCGTTATGCGGATCGAAAGTTTCGCGATGTAGTAATCATGGTTGGAGAGCGGGTCTTGCTTTGGGTATCACCTATGAAGGGCGTTATGAGGTTCGGAAAGAAGAGCAAGCTTAGCCCAAGGTACAATGGTCCTTTTGATGTGTTGCGGCGTGTTGGGGAAGTTGCTTTTGAGTTTGCCTTACCTCCTAGCCTAGCAGGAGTTCATCCGGTATTTCACGTTTCTATGCTCCGAAAGTATCACAGTGATCCGACTCATGTATTGGATTTCAGCTCAGTCCATTTGGACAAGGACCTATCTTATGTTGAGGAGACGGTGGCTATTTTGGACAGGCAGGTCAGAAAGCTAAGGTCAAAGAACATTGCTTCAGTAAAGGTTCAATGGAGGGGTCAGCCTGTTGAGCAGGCGACTTGGGAGACCGAGCATGGTATGTGCAGTCGTTATCCTGATATTTTCACCACTTCAGGCATGTCTTTATGCTCGTTCAAGGATGAATGATTATTTTAAGATGGGAAGGATGTAACGACCCGGCCGATCGTTTTGAGAGTTATAGCCCCAATCCCTTATTAACTGCTTCTCCCATATCTATTTCTACTGTTGTGACTTGCCGGGAGGTTTCGTTTTGGTTTTTGGAGTGTTTGGGGACACATAGTCCCTAAATGGAGGTTTAAGCCTTAGGATATGGACTATAGTTGGAACTATGTGAAGACGACTCCAAAATAGAGTTATGTCGGTTCCGTTAGCTCTGTTGGGTGATTTTGGACTTAGGGGCGTGTCCGGATTGTGTTTTGGAGGTCTGTAGCTGATTTAGGCTCGAAATGGCGAAAGTCAAATTTTTGGAGATTTTGACCGGTAGTGGACTTTTTGATATCGGGGTTGGATTCCAATTCTGGAAGTTGGAGTAGGTCCGTAGGGTTGAATATGAGCTGTGTGAAAAATTTGGGGTCAATCGTGCGTGGTTTGGTTGGTTTCGGCATCGGTTGTCGGATTTGGAAGTTTCAAGTTCTTTAAGTTTGAATCGGAGAAGGTTTCGTGATTTTAGTGTTGTTTGATATGGTTTGAGGGCTCGACTATGTTCGTACGGTATTTTAGGATTGGTTGGTATGTTTGGCTGAGGTCTCGGGGGCTCGGGTGAGTTTCGAGTGCTTAACAAATCAAAAGTTGGGTTGGTGTTGTTGTTGAAGTCTTCAGGCATCTGGTGTTTTTGCACCTGCGGCGGGGAGACCGCAGGTGCGGGATCGCATATGCATTTCACAAAGAAAGCGCAGAAGCGAAGATTGGAGGCGTGGCCAGGGATCACAGGTGTGAGGGGATTTCTGCATCTACGATGCCCGCAGATGCGTTATAGGAACCGCATGCACGGTGAATGACCGCAGAAGCGGACAGTGCTCAGCAGGCATGCACACGCAGGTGTTGCCCCTTGCTGCAGATGTGGTCCCAGCCCACTTTAGTGATTTTCGCACCTGCGATGGATTCCCCGCAGGTGCGGTTGAAGGCTCACAGAAGCGATTTTACTGGGTAGAAAAGACGAATTTGAGGGTTGATTACCCATTTCGATTTTGGGAGTTTGAGAGCTTGGTATGAGGCGATCTTTCGAGATTTCTTCAAGGAGACTATATTTCATGAATCTATTGCTATTTTCATCATCTAATTAGGGATTTGAGTTGGAAATTTGGGGAATGGTAAACTTCGTAGACTAAAATTTTGAGTTTTGGAAGGTGATTTAAGTCGGATTCGAGTAATTCTTGTACGGTTAGACTCGTGAGTGAATAGGTATTCGTATTTTGTGACTTTTACCCGATTCCGAGATGTGGTCCTAGAGAGACTTTTTGGGGCGATTTTCTAATTTATTGCTTTAGCTTTGATTTCATTAATTAGATTAATTTCTTATAGTTGTATTTATGGTATGAATTTGATTTTGGCTAGATTTGGGCCATTCAGAGTCGGATATTCGCGGAAAAGGCATTGTTACCGATTGATTGAGCTTGGTTCGAGGTAAGTGGCTTGTCTAACCTTGGGGGAGATCCCCTTAGGATTTGGTACTGCTGTGATATGTGAGCGCCGTGTACGTAAGGTGACGAGTACGTACACGAGCTATTTGTTGAAAAATTCGATTTATTTTACTGAGTAGAGATTTGTTTACTTTAATTTAAGTTATACCGTTTAAATAAATATTACCCTGTTTTTCATTCTTAATTGGGTTATCCCAATATGTGTAGTTATCCTGTTTAGTCTAATATCGCATGTCTATATGCTTCAACTGCTTATTTGAACTCTGTGAAGCATCCCTAGTTGATTTCTTATTTTTCCTTGTTCTTTATCAGCCTTAATTGTAAAATTGTTGTTGTTAACTATGGTATTTATCGGTTGAGCTATGTGTTTCCTTTTGAGACTATGAGGCGGTTCCTCGGGAGTTCTCCCTGAACATTTACTTTTAAGACTACGAGGCGGTTCCTCAGGAGTTCTCCCTGTACATTTACTTTTGAGACTACGAGGCGGTTCCTCGGGAGTTCTCCCTATACATTTAGTTTTGATACTACGAGGCGGTTCCTCGGGAGTTCTCCCTGTATATTTATTTTTGAGACTACGAGGCGGTTCCTTGGGAGTTCTCCCTACACATTTACGTTTGAGACTACGAGGCAGTTCTTCAGTAGTTCTCCCTGTATATATTTACTTTTGAGACTACGAGGCAGTTCCTCGGGAGTTCTCCCTGTATATTTGCTTTTGAGACTACGACGCGGTTCCTCGGGAGTTCTCCCTACACATTTACTTTTGATACTACGAGGCGGTTCCTCGGGAGTTTTCCCTGTATATTTATTTTGGGACTACGAGACAGTATCTCGGGAGATCCCCTACTGTTTGCCCTTGTGTGTTCTGTGTTGCTACTTTGCTATGTTCTCTTTGTTTAAATTCTAGTCTCTTATTATATTGTACATTCTCCTGCTTTATTTATTATATACCAGTGGGCCTGACCTGACCTCGTCACTACTCAGCCGAGGCTAGGTGAGGCACTTACTGGGTACCCTTGCAGTGTACTCATGCTAGTCTTCTGCACATGTTTTTGTGTGTAGATCCAGGTACTACTTATTATCCCCTCTATTAGCTGAGAGTGCTTGCTGCTGTACGGAAACTTCAAGGTACATCTTCTGCGTCCGCAGACCTCGGAGTCCCCCTCTATTCTCGCCTATGACATTTACCTTCCGTACTTCTTTTGTTAGACTTTAGTGTATACAAATAATAGTTTCCTTTGGTAGCTTGTCACTTACGATGTTTTGGGTTTTGGGAAGACTGTGTATTATAGAGTATTAGTTATTGTAAATGCCGAGCGGCATTGTTACTAGTTATTTAGTTATCCACTGTTGTTAGTTGCCAAGTTTTACTTTTGTTTTTGTTATATTTCCGCAATTTGTTAGGCTTACCTAGTCGTAGAGATTAGGTGTTGTCACTATGTTATACGAAGGGAGTTTGGGTCGTGACAGCTAGACCTGTGGGACCGAACTGTTAGCCATCACGCCTGAGTCATTGTCATTAACTTCAAATATTCTCTTTACCTGCTCGGACAAATCGGTTTATTCTCTCCGAGCTGTTTCTAGCTCAACTCGAAGTCCTTTTGCTTCTCCTTCTCTCTGCTCACTGAGAAGCTTGAAGGCATCTCTCTCCTCAGTAAGCCCATGGATTTCGGCTTCGTACCGGCTCAGCTCCCCTCGGGATCGGAGAAACACCTTGTGATGAAGCACGGAGGCCTACAAAAATAGAAAGAATGAATTATACAAGGAAAGAAAAATACAAGTATAAAAATTAACAAATCTCCACAGCCTGAGCGTCACTTATCATCGACTGGGAAAATGAAGTAAACGAGGGAGAATCCCCGATATCTATTACCCCAAGTAGGTTTTTTGGGGCACCGCCTCCCTCTCGACGAACCTCAAGCCCAGTTTCTGCATCAGCGTCAACCGCCTCTTCAATTGTCTTTTCACCCCGAGGTAAAGTATCTTCGGCTCCCCTCAGTTCAGGAACATAGGCCGGAGTCTCCCCTTCGACCTCATCGAACCTAGACAGAGAAGTATCGACTTCCACTGGTTCCGAAATCTTCTGAGTATCGGTGCTAGCTCGAGCATGGGCCACCAGCTCAGAATCACCTTATTCTTATTCTTCTTCTTCTTCTTCTTCTTCTTCTTCTTCTTCTTCTTCTTCTTCTTCTTCTTCTTCTTCTTCTTCTTCTTCTTCTTCTTTATCTCTTAGTCTTTGGACCGACTCTATAGTTAGTGGGATTACATTCCCCTTGGGTTTACGGGTCGTTCTTTTCTTGGGTTTTTGACCCTCGGAGTCCAAGGCCCATTTTCTTTTAATCACCTTCGACGGTTTCGAGATAGGCGGCAAGGCTTCTTCGTCACCAGACAAGGGTCTCATAGCCGCATCCTTTTCGAGACCTACAAAAGGAGAAAGTAAGTAAATTCATGTTTGAAAAGATGCTTGAACGGCAAGCAAGAATTAGGCTTACCATGAGTACGAGCCTCATACCGACCCTTTAACAAATCGTACCACGCGCGCTCCGTGTATGTTGACGTCGAAACCAGGATCCTGACCTAGTTCTCGAGGTGGGTAACTGCACCCGGCATCCAAGCAACGGTAACATAAGAAAAACACTGATAAGAAAAGATGAAAAAGTAAAAACAACAAAAACTAAAAACAGGATCATACTTACGTTTCATATTCCATTTCTGAGGAAATGGCATACTCTCCGCCGGGATTAGGTCCGAAGTCTTCACCCGAACAAACCGGCCCATCCAGCCCCGATCTTTGTCTTAATCTATACTCAATGTGAATGCCTTGGTTGCCTGGCATTGAAGATTTATCATACCACCTCGATAGAGTCGAGGGCTATATAATCTTACGAGGTGGTGGAGGGTTAAGGGTAGCCCGTCGATTTTGCTCACAAAGAAATGGAGCAGTATCACGATCCTCCAGAAAGAAGGGTGAATTTGGCCAAGGGTCACCTAGTATTTCTTGCAAAAATCGACGATGACCGGATCGAGGGGACCCAACATGAAAGGATAAGTGTAAACACTCAGGTACCCTTCCACGTGGGTAGTGATCACTTCCTCCGGTGTCGGTATCACAACTTCTTTGTTTTCCTAATTACAATCTTTCTTCACCAGATCAAGAAGGCTTTTGGGTATCGAGTATATATATCTCGACTTTAAAATTGGAATCAATAACACACACCCCGGGAATAAGTTCCTCAAGGCGTGGCTCCACCACTGGTTTCTCGCCGGCCGGCCGATATGAGGAAGAAGCATCTTTCTATGAAACGGTTTTAGATGTTTTTGCCATTTTGTTTTTGTGAACGAAGGAGAATGGAGATTGAAGTATTTGTTGTTTTAAGAAAAACAAGCAACGAAATTTGAAAACCTGGAAATAGGGAGCTTTGGAGAAGGCGAAAAACTATGAATATAGGAATGGAAAAGTTTCGTAAATAAAAGTTTGGAGTGATGAAGAAAGGGGCTATTTATCGTTTTCACAACGACGGTTCAAAACTGGTAGTGGCCGACCGTCGACTGATGCGCATTAAATACCTAGGGAATTGTACCCACGAGGCTCCGCAGATGTGGACTTGGATATGCGTGGTTGGCTTTACAAAAGCAGATGGGTTCACGTAGGCGCGGAAGTGTAGAAGCGAGGAGCGGACCGCAGACGCGGCCTCGCAGGTGCGTACTTTGGGATGCAGGTGCGGCTGATCGAGGTCCTAAGTGACTTCTATAAGAGCGGACATCTTTCTGCAAAAGCGGAGCCGCGGATGCGGCTGGGGTGTCCGCAGGTGCGAAAATTCCTGGGCGGAATACAAAATAGAGGGTTAGAGTTATTTCTTCATTTTTGGACTTTGGGAGCTCGGTTTGAGACAATATTTGAGAGGGGTTTCGTGAGATTTCAATAGGTAAGCCACTTTTGATCGTTTTTTATCTATTAATATTGAATACCCATTGAATTTTCTACCTAGTTTATGTGTTTTTAAGGTAGAATTTGGGGAATTGCGGACTAGGGATTTGAGAGTAAGATTTGGAGATTTGAGTTACGATTTGATATCGGAATTGGATAATTTTGGTATAGTTGGGTTGTGGATGTTCGGATTTTGTTAATTTTATTGGATTCCGAGACGTGGGCCTGGGGTTGATTCTTTTAGTTGACTTTTGTTGAAGAACTTACCTTTATCATATGGAATTGATTCTTTTTAGCTTGTGTTGATTGTATCGAGTTGTTTATGGCTAGATTCGAGTCGTTCTGAAGCCGATTTGTGAGGCGAGGGCTTGTTGGTGTAGAGATTTGCATGGTTTGAGGTAAGTAACACTTCTAAACTTGGTTCTGAGGATATGAATCCCCGAATTATATGTTATATGGTTGGTGTTGAGGTGACGCACATGATAGGTGACGGGCGTGTGGGTGTGCACCATAGAAATTGTGACTCGGTCGATTCTGTGGAACTATGTAGTCATCTAATCTTGTTATTATTCACATATTCTCCATGTGTTAGAGAAATTGAGCTATGATTCATGTTAAAAATCATGTTTAGGCTATATGTTGGTACTGTTGGGACCCACAAAGGTCGTTTTACTATTGAATTACTTGCTTAATTTGCAATTATATACTCAGTCACATTTATTATTTGCATATCATATCTCAGTCTCTGTTGCCATCTATTGATACATCATATTATCATTGTTTGGGCTGATTGTCATGAGATTTGTGAGCCGAGAGATTGATGACTGAATGAGGCCGAGGGCCTGATTATGAGTGATATTTTATGGAATCGGGATGTACACCACAGCAGGCATTATTAATTAATTCCATGATTGGCTTATATTAGTGCTTGGATACGATCCGCCCCTCCATAGTCTGACATACCAGCAGTGAGCGCAAGTACCTACTGAGTGCGAGTGCCGAGTGAGAGTGTCGAGCGCGAGTGCTGAGTGATTGGGAGGATTGAGTGACAGGGAAGACTGAGTGATTGAGTGTGCTGAGTGAGATTAAATACTTCGAGAGTATGCATATGACTTTATCACTATGTTGCATTATAGTTGGCATGCATAATTGACATGTAGATATAGCGATGTTGTCACAGCCCAAATTTTAACTCCGTATGACGTTGTGATGATACCTAGTCTCTACTACTAGATAAGCCTAACATTGCGGAATAATAAAATAAAAACATAAATTTAACAACTAGTTTTTCAAAAATATAGAGAAATCCCAAAACCCGAAATATTGTGAATCACAAACTACAGAAGGAAAGTCTAGTGTTTCTATACATCAGAGTCTAACAAAAGAAAAATACAGAAGATAATGGACAGAGGATAGAGTAGAAGGGGACTCTGAGGTCAGCGAACGCGGCAGATATAATTTGAAGTCTCCAAAGCTGTCCCGGCTCACTGATAGTGCGGCTGATAAGGAGCACCTAGATCTGCACACGAAAAATATGTGCAGAGAGTAGCATGAGTACACCACAATCGGTACCCAGTAAGTGCCAAGCCTAACCTCGGTCGGGTAGTGACGAGGTCAGGTCAGGGCCCTACTGGTATATATATATATATATATAATAAAACGAGGTAGAATAAAATACCACAGTAAAATAAAGACTGAAATTTAACAGGAATGAAATCATAGAAGACAATAGCTCAGTACACAGAGATAACAACAGGGGATCTCCCGAGATACCGTCTCGTAGTCCCAAACGTAAATATGCAGGGGGATCTCCCGGAATACCGTTCCGTAGTCCCAAAGTAAATATGCAAGACAGGGGGATCTCCCGGAATACCGTTCTGTAGTCCCAAAGTAAATACGCAGTACAGGGGGATCTCCCGGAATATCGTTCCGTAGTCCCAAAGTAAATATGCAGTACAAGGAGGTCTCCCGGAATACCGTTCCATAGTCCCAAAGTAAATATGCAGCTAAACAATAGAATTCAATAGTTATGGCACGAAATTCTACAGTTTAACCTAAGTACCAGTTAAGGAAAGACAAGCAAATTCACTAAACAAGCTACAAGTAGTTCAAGTAAACAGTTAGGGCAAGTAGGCATGCTATTCTAATCTAGCAGGATACTACTCATATTGATGAAACTAAAATAAGAAAGAAATCAGGTTATTACTTAGTAGAAAATAAGGGTTTTTTACACAATTAGCCCGTATACGTACTGGTCACCTCACGTACACGACACTCATATATCAAAAATAGTACAAATCCTAAGGGAATTTTCTACACAAGGTTAGGCAAGCCACTTACCTCGAACCAAGCCCAATCAATCGGTAATAATGCCTTTTTCAGGAATATCCGACTCTGAATGGCCCAAATCTAGCCAAAAATAATTTTATATCATACATACAACTATAATAGGCTCATCAAATTAATGAAATCAATACTTTAAAAAAATTCCGAAATTCGCCCTAAAAAGTCGACCCGGGCCCACGTCTCGGAATAGGGCAAAAATCACAAAATCCTAAAGCACATTCACTCACGAGTCCAACCATACCTAATTTATCAAAATCTGACCTAAAATGACTACTCAAAACCCCAAATCAAACTCTTCAAATCCCTAGCCTCTAACTCCCAATTTTCACCTAAAATACACACTAACTAGTTGGAAAAATAAATGGGGAAAAGGGACTTACCACAAGAAACCCCTCAAAAATGCTCTCAAGAAATCGCCAAGCCCGAGCTCAAAATGTTGAAAATGAGCAAAAATCGCGAACCTTTGCATTTAAGTGTTTTGTCCAAAAGTCTCGCACCTGCGGACTCTCTGTCGCATATGCGATGCCGCACCGGCGGAAATACCATCGCAAGTGCGGATTCCACTTAGAATCCCAGGCTACGCTTCTGCGGCTATACGACTTCATTTGCGGCTATCGCAGGTGCGGAAATGCATCGCACCTGCGGCTTCCCCTCGCACCTGCGCCCAGCTGCCCGCATCTGCGACTCTCGCATGTGCGGAAAAATCTTCGCACATGTGGTTCCTGCCCAGCTCATTCTTGGTTGCATCTGTGGCTCCTCCTTCACACATGCGATCCCGCACCTGTGGTCTCCCCTCCGCAGGTGCGAAAACACCAGAAATCAGAAAATCTTCAGCAACTAGCCTAAGTCCAAATTCAATCCATTAAGCATCCGAAACACACCCGAGGCCCCTGAGACTTCAACCAAACATACCAACAAGTCCTAAAACACCATACAAACTTAGTCGAGTCCTCAAATCACATCAAACAATGCTAAAACACGAATCACCCTCTGATTCAAAATTAATGAACTTGAAAATTTAAACTTCTACAACCGATGCCGAAACCTATCAACTCATATCTGATTGACCTCAATTTTGCACACAAGTCATATTCGACATTACAGACCTATTCCAACTTTTGTAATTGGATTCCGACCCCGATATCAAAATTTTCACTACCGGTCCAAAACTCCAAAAATTCAACTTTCGCCATTTCAAGTCTAAATGAGTTACAGACCTCTAAAATACATTCCGGACACGCTCCTAAGTCCAAAATCACCCTACGGTGCTAACGGAACCGACGAAACTCCATTCCGGAGTCGTCTTCGCACAGTTCTGACTACGGTCAAAATTCTAAGACTTAAAGCTTCTGTTTTAGGGACTAAGTGTCCCAAAACACTCCGAAACCAAAATAAAACCTCTCGGCAAGTCACATAAGTAGAAAAAGATACGGGGAAAATAGTAAATAGGGGATCGGAGCTAATACACTCAAAACGACCGGCCGGGTCATTACAGATGTATCATTCATCATACCAGTCACACTTGGCATATTTTATCCGTGTTGTACTTAAACTGTTAAACTTGAAAGCATGTCTACATTTGTGTACTGTTAAAAATCTGTATTTGGACTATACCTGTTGAGCTCGTCATTGCTTTCAGCCCATGGTTAGTCTTGTTACTTATTGAGTACATTGGATCGGTTCTACTCATACTACACTCTGCACTACGTGTGCATATCCAAGTACTTCCGGGTACGGCGGTTGTTGGTTTTGGAGCTTTATCTGTTGTAGACTATTGAGGTAGCTGCCTTGGCGTCCGCAGATCTCGACTATCCTTCTTTTTAGTTTATTTGCACTCTTTTATCTTTCTAGACAGTTGTTTTAGCAGTTAAACTGTATTGTCATATAAATGCTTATGTACTCAATGACACCCGAATTTTGGAGATTTTGTATTGAGTCGCGGTATTTTCTTATCAGTTAATTATGAGATTTTTACTATTTAAGCTTATTTCAGCATGTTTTAACTAAAAGATGCGTGATTATTTGTGAATTGTCGGCTTTTCTAGTATTGTGATAGGTGTGATCACGATACGTGAGATTTTGGGTGGTGACACGTTATTCCTATTTCCAGCTATAGCTTTATATTGTTACCCAATCTGGAAAGCGACATTGATTGATGAGTACAACTTATGAACTAATTCTTCTACGCTTTCCATTTGGGGTAGCTTGTTACATAGGGAATGAGAGCTTAGTTTCCGTCAATCACAAAAACCAAAATTAAAATTTGTGAATGTTTAAGGGGCAGCGGTAATTATTAACAGCAATAATTATCTTTTTTTCTCGTTAAACATCCTTAAGCACTAATGGAGTAAATAATTTATCTGATTACTTCAATGAAATTCTCATCTATACAAGACATTCTATATGGCTTTAATTCCTCTGCTATTCCTCGATTACACTTTCCAATGGAATATAGTCTTGGCTCTTTTCATCTTGAGGTTTGTTAATTTATAGTCTTTCACACTTTCATAGCTATTGATGATTAACTAACTGCCTTAATAAGAAGGAACCAGGCCATAACCATAAACTTACGTACAGTTAAGCGCATTATTAAAATGCTTGTTTAACAGATTCAATTACTGATTAAAGTTGTACAGTACCTGATTAAGAAATGATTAAAGAACAGTGCAACTTGACTTAGTTTATTAATTAGTGGAATCGGACTAATTCCGTTCAGATTTCTTAGCAAAAATACATATAAACCCTTGAAGAAAGTCTTTTTGTGAGTGTATGCTCTTTTCTTCTTCTTCTTTTTTTCTTTTTGGTTGTCGTGTTCCAATATAATTATTCAGTAATCCATACCCCTCAACTCTTGGACTGAATTACTAATGTTAATCATATATAGTTTGTGATACCCGTGCATCTCATTTTATAAGGTGATATTTAACGGGATACCAAGTTTTAAAAAAAAGAGAAACTCACATTTCAAAAGTACATGTAAAACTTATGGTTTTCAATATGTCTTGAAAGTTTTATGGGCTATGGCTATAAAATAATATTATAAAGAATAAAATAAGAAGTTCAAAGTTAAAAAATTAACAGAGAAAATTTTTATTCTTTTTATAATAGACTAATAATAAAAAGGAAAGACTGTGATATAAACGAAACAATGGAAGTATCAATTTCTACCTAATTGTCCCACCAAATTATCAAATTGGTCTCTACTATCTCTGAACGACATAATTTTATCCTGAAAGATATATTGTTCTTCTTAATTAATTTACTGTACGAGTACCCTTTTCTCACTAAAACATTTTTGGGGTTTAATTTGAAGTGTATAATTTTTCTTATTACTTCAATGAAATTCTCTTCTCTACAAATTCTCTAGGGTTTCAATGCTTCTTCTTTTCTGTATACGGTCGAAATCGAGCTAGCCTACGACATGGCGGGATAGGATCAGAACATGATAACTAAAGACTGAAGATCGACCCTGAGTCCCACCGATATAGAACCCAGGGTCAGAACTCCTACCTTCGAAGACATTGAGTCTGTAACCCCAAAGTCGACCTTAGCCCCGATCGAGTTCAAAGAAACATTGTTAGCATAATTCCCATGTGGCTATCGACGTAAATAACAACATAGCACTCGGTGACGAGGTTCCGCCCGTTGATCCTATCAAAAATCCGGCCGCGGACCCAATTGACGCTAATTCACATGTGGCTATCGACACAAACTTGCCTACCGACCCCGAGAATAGCGTCCGTGGTGGAGCCCGATCGGCAACCCAAAACACACAAAACATTGGAGGAGACGGGATTAGTTTATGGGTGATCTTCGAAATGTTACAGGCTCAACAGGAGGCGATAGCTCAGTTACAAAACCAAAGCCGTGCACCGAGCAGGGTTGAACCCGATCCACCCTAGGAAGTCACCCGCATGGATGAACCGGTCGCAGAAGGGTCAAATGAACATAAATCGGGGGCTAACCCCGAGATCATAAAGATGCTCGAAGAGCTGACGAAACAGATAGAATCAGGGGAGAAGAAAATCGAAGCTAATGACAAAAAGGTGGAAACTTACAATTCCAGGGTAGACCAAATCCGAGGAGCACTGCCAATATTGAAAGGCCTGGATTCCAAGAAGTTTGTGCAAAAACCTTTTCCTCCGAGCGCGGCTCCAAAAGTCAATCCTTAAGAAATACTGCATGCTCGAGATTGCCAAGTATAACGAAACGATCGACCCAAATGAGCATATAACCTCTTACACATGTGCCATCAAAAGGAACGACGTGGTGGATGTTGAGATCGAGTCTATCCTGTTGAAGAAGTTTGGAGAGACCCTATCAAAAGGGGCTATGATATGGAAGATGATCAACTCGGGACCCCTTCGGGGTCTTTTTATCCCACTAGAACCATCGACATAGTCAAGAGAGACATCGTTCGTGAACCGAGACCAAACAGGGATTGGTATCAGTCGTATAATGGAGACCAAAGAAGTAGTGGGTCTGGGAAGAATTCTATGGAAAATGAAATGAGAAGCGATCGAGGTAAGAGCAACCGGGACTCATCAGCAAGAATGGCTTTGACAAGATCATCAGGCCTAAAGAAACGTCGAGGTTATCGGAATACTAACGCTAATGCATCCGCCATTATATCAGTCATCAGACACATCAAAGATCCCAAATGGCCTCGACCTCTACAATATGTTCCAACCCAAGGGGATCCTAACCAGATGTGTAAATATCACAGCACTCACGGCCACAGAACGGAGGATTACCGACAGTTGAAAGAGGAAGTAGCCCAACTATTCAACAACGGGCATCTTTGAGAATTCCTGAGTGACCGAGCAAAGAATCATTTTAGGAATAGGTATTCTAACAAACATACCTAACAAAACGAACCTCAACACGTCATAAACATAATCATCGGTGGGGTCGATGTCCCTCAGGGGCCTATGATGCAGCGCACCAAAGTATCCATCACGAGGGAAAAACGGACTCGATATTACATGTCAGAAGGGACCCTGTCTCTCAATGACAAGGACGCGAAAGGGATCATACATCCCCACAATGATGCACATGTAATATTTATTCTCGTACATAAAATTCGAGTTAAGCGTGTATTAATTGATCCAGGTAGCTCGCCAAACATCATCCAATCGAGGGTCGTGGATCAGCTCGGTCTACAAGACCAAATCATGCCTGCAGTCCGAGTTCTAAACAGATTCAACATGGCATGTGAAACCACTAAGGGTGAGATAACATTACCGGTGAACGCCGCCGGAACCATCCAGAAAGCTAAGTTTTATGTGATCGAAGGATACATGAGGTACAAAGCTTTGTTCGGGAGGCTGTAGATTCACAATATGAGAGCAGTACCCTCGACACTGCACCAGGTGCTGAAATTCCCAACACCTGGCAGAGTCAAAATAGTCTTTGGGGAATAACCAGCCGCCACCGCACACCGCGCCCAGACTCATGGTCGTGGTGGTGTCGTGGGATGGATACTGTCCTCCCGTGTGCCCCGAGCATGTGGTTGGACTAAATGTGAGTCCACCGCGACGGACATCACAAAAAGTGGTGGTTGAAACTCAACTCTCATAATGTCCCGGCTCCAACCCATCGCATGTTTGGGCTCCCCGACCCTTATTGCGCTTAGGCGCTCCGACTGCGACCCTAGGTCAGGCGGGACTACCCGCTAAGTTTAAGCATATAAATAAGCACAAGGAAATGTTCGCGGTCGATGAAGTGATACGGGCATCCACAATCTCAACTAAGTTATATCCGAACGAGATGGTCAAAAACGGGGCCAAACCCAGCCTCGGTAGAATCTGAGGAACGAGGGGTTGACAATGATGATGATTGCGGGGTCCCCAGATCTTTTATAGCCCCCATTGATTCCGACGCCACTAAATCGACGATCGAGGAGCTAGAACAAGTCATGTTGAGTGAACATTTGCCTGATCAAAAGGTATACCTAGGCACGGGGTTAAGCCCCGAGCTCAGGAAAAAACTCATTCAATTTCTTATAACTAATGAAGATTTTTTCGTTTGGTTACACCTTGACATGACAGGGATGCCACCGGAGATAACCACTCACAAGCTAAGCCTGGATCCGAAGTTCCATCCGATCAAGCAGAAGAAGAGAACCAAGTCCGAGGTCACACACGCTTTCATCAAAGATGATGTATCTAAACTCCTTAAAATAGGATCCATACGGGAGGTTAAATACCCGGATTGGTTAGCGAACGTAGTGGTAGTCCCTAAAAAAGGGAATAAATTAAGAATATGTATAGACTATAAGTATTTGAATAAGGCATGTCCTAAAGACTCTTTCCCTTTGCCTAACATCGATAGTATGATCGATGCCACAGACGACCGCGAGATCCTCAGTTTTCTCGATGCCTACTCCGGGTACAACCAAATACAGATAGACCCGACTGATCAGGAAAAACCTCCTTTATCACTAAATACGGCACATACTGCTATAACGTGATACCGTTCGGATTAAAAATTCTAGTGCTACTTACCAACGCCTAGTAAACCAGATGTTCGAGGAACAATTAGGAAAATCAATGGAAGTTTACATTGACGATATGTTGGTTAAGTCCTTACGAGCAGAGGACCATTTAAAACATTTGCAAAAACCTTCTGTATATTGAAGCAATATAATATGAAGTTGAACCCAGTGAAATGTGCGTTTGGAGTTAGGTTAGGTAATTCCTCGGATTCATGGTATCCAACCGAGGTATCGAGATCAACCCCGACAAAATCAAAGCCATCAAAGATATCACGGTTGTAGACAACGTGAAGGTCGTGCAAAGATTAACTGGGCGCATAGCCGCCCTGGGGCGATTCATCTCGAGGTTGTCCGACAAGAGCCACCGGTTCTTCACACTATTGAAGAAGAAAAATAACTTCTCATGGAGCTTGGAATGCCAACGGGCTTTGGAGGAGCTCAAGTGGTATCTATCGAGCCCACCGCTTCTTCACAAGCCGAAGACAGAAGAACAACTATACTTGCACTTGGCAGTATCGAAAATAGTGGTAAGTGGAGTCCTGGTCCAAGAAGAACAAGGTACACAATTTCCAATTTACTATGTTAGCAATTCCCTAGGTGAGGCCGAAACTAGGTTCCCTCACCTATAAAAACTGGCGCTCGCTTTGCTAAGTGCCTCTAGAAAGCTAAAACCATACTTCCAGTGTCACCCCATATGTGTCGTGACCACTTACCCATTAAGGAATGTTATGCATAAGCCCGAGCTCTCAGGCCGGTTGGCCAAATGGGCCGTGGAAATCAGTGGGTATGATATTGAATACCGACCCTAGACTGCCATTAAGTCTCAAATTTTAGTAGACTTTGTGGCCGACTTTACGCTGGCCCTAATACCCGAGGTCGAAAGAGAGTTGTTAATCAACTGAGGAACCTCCTCGGGGATCTGGACCCTCTTTATGGATGGCGCCTCGAACGTAAAAGGGTCCGGACTTGGCATCGTATTGAAGCCACCAACAGGCAATGTAGTTAGACAATCTATTAGGACTATTAAATTGACTAACAATGAGGACGAATATGAGACCATGATGGCAGGTCTCGAACTAGCCAAAAGCGTGGGGGCAGAGATAATTGAAGCTAAGTGCACTCCCTCATTGTGGTAAACCAAGTTAATGGGACGTTCGAGGTCAGGAAAGAACGAATACAAATGTACCTGGATAAATTGCAGGTAGCATTACATCGATTCAAAGAATGGACTTTGCAACACGTACATCGGGATTAAAATAGTGAGGTCGGTGCCCTCGCTAACCTAGGGTCATCGGTCGAGGACGACTAGTTCAACTCGGGGGCAGTCGTACAACTTATGAGATCGATAGTGGAAAAAGGTCATGCCGAGATTAATTCAACGAGCCTAACTTGGGACTGGAGAAATAAATATATAGAATACCTGAAGACCAAAAAATGTCGTCGGATCCAAATGAATCAAGGGCCCTACATACAAAGGCAGCCCGGTTTAGCCAGTCCAAAGACGGAACCTGGTTCAGAAGAACATTCAATGGCCCACTCGCGATATGTCTAGGACCAGGGGACATTGAGTATATTTTGAGGGAAATCCACGAAGGCACCTGTGGAAATCATTCAGGCGCCGAATCATTGGTTCGAAAAGTAATCAGATCCGGCTATTACTGGATTGATATGGAAAAGGATGCGAAGGAGTTCGTACAAAAATGTGATGAATGTTAAAGACATGCTCCGATGATTCATCAACCCGGGGAACTGGTGTATTCGGTTTTGTCGCCATGGTTGTTCATGAAGTGGGGGATGGATATTGTTGCCCCCTTCAATGGGCACCCAGTAAGTTTCTCGAAGCTCATAAGATCAAAAGGATCCTATCAACACCTACCACCCTAGTGGGAACAGACAAGCGGAATCGACCAACAAAATCATACTCCAAAACCTCAAAAAGAGGTTAGCTGACGCCAAGGGAAAATGGAAGAAAATCCTACCCGAAGTCTTATGGGCATACCGAACAACCTCGAAGTCCAGTACCGAGGCCACCCCATTCTCATTGGTTTATAGCACCGAAGCTCTAATACCGGTCGAAGTCAGAGAACCAAGTCTCAAGTTCTGATATGCAACCAAGGAATCAAACGATGAGGCTATGAACATGAGCCTACATCTATTATATGAAAGGCGCGAAGCAGCCCTTGTCCGGTTGGCCGCCAAAAAGCAGCAGATCGAGAGATATTACAATCGAAGGGCCAACCTTCGACAATTCAATGTAAGGGACTTAATACTAAGTAAGGTTACACTAAACACCCGAAACCCAAACGAAGGGAAGTTGGGGCCGAACTGGGAAAGCCCTTATCAAATTATCGAGATCACACGTAAAGGATCGTACAAACTCGAAAAAGTGAACGGTGAGCAACTACTGAACAACTGTAACATAGCTCACTTGAAGCGATACTACTGCTAAGGTATGACACCATTCATTTCCTTTTATTTATTTGCATTATGAACTAACACCAACAGACAATCATCAAAGAATGACACAATCTTTAGGTTTGAAAGCCCGCGTTGCACTCTTTTTTCCTTGAACCAGTTTTGTCCCAAATGAGTTTTCTAGCAAGGTTTTTAACGAGGCAACAATAGATCATGCTAACTTAGAATTAAAGGCCGGTTACGAACCGGCATCGAAGATCACAACAACAGTATTTGAAGCCTTTCTACGATCGGCCACGAACACTAAGGGCATTACCCTCGGATAAGGACTTTAGCAAGGAAAGAAACTTTATGATTGAATGGTCTCGACTCGATCGATAGGATTTACTGTAAGGGTCAAACGGTCAAATAAATTGTGCCCGCATAGACTGATCGAGCCCTGACACAAAACACTTACACATGTGTGACTATTGCGCACAAGAATAAAAAGAAGTTTCTACCTTGCGGATAAACATCTTGTCCCTTAAAATTTTCTCTTCTTTCTTAAAAGAATTTCCTACATTCAATCCCCTAAAGGCATCGAGCCCAAGGTCTGCCTTATCCGATTTCAAACGATCTCTCCAAGTCGGGGACTGCAATCCAAAAATAAACTTAGACGGCTCGGGCTATCGAAAGGCCGGGGGCACAAGACCTATTAGGCAATGCCCGAACCCTAAAGGCTACGGCCATCCCCGTTCGGGGACTATTATCTTATGCAAGCTCGAATAACTCAGGGTAACAAACCCACTGAGCAGCACCCAAATTGAAGGCTAAGACCATATTAAAATAGCTCGGAGACGTCCGAGACCTGTAACAAAAAACATGACTTTCAAAATTTAATAACCGGTTCTAAAGGCTACCTTCGGCAAACTACAAACTACAAAATCATAAGTGTTTTGGGGAAAAACGTTTTTGATAATACCGAACCCCCATGATGCCTTAAACCAAAGGCAAGGCCTGTTCGAACTTCTGAACGTGACCTAACTATTTGATGCTAAGGCATTTCGATCTTTGCAAACATAAAGAATAAAGCAAAGGAAAACAAAATTCTTAAATTGTCGAAGGGAAAAACAAGCCTTGTATATTATATACAGTCTTTATAAAGGCCAAATGACCTCAACAAAAAATACAAAAGTACACAAGTACAAAAAAAATGCAAAAACGTTTTACAAAGGAGTTTAACTAGCCTGGTATACTCCACCCCCGGGTCCATCGAAACCCTTGGAGTCTTCTTCTTCTTTTTCTTCTTCTTCTTCTTCTTCTTCTTCTTCTTCTTCTTCTTCTTCTTCTTCTTCTTCTGGGTAGGCTAACATTTTGGCCTCGGCCCTGAGCCCCTTGGCGATTTCGATCTTGGCCAATAGATCGAAACCCCAAGCATGAATCTCCTCGAGGGCCTCTCTTCGTGACTGCCGCTTCTCATAATCAAAAATGTCCTTCAAGCGGTCCTGGGGCACCTCGGCATCGGCCTTATATTGGGCCACCATCTTGTCAGCATCGGATTTAACCTCCACGACAGCTGACTTGGTTGTTGCAAGTTCCTCGGCCATAATTTTTCTATCAGAGGCAACCGAACTTAGCCGATACTTAGGTTCTTCAAACTTTTTGGCCTGCACCTCGACCTTTTCCTTTGTTGCTCAAAACTGGACCTCAGTCAAAGTTAGTTTCGCCCGAGCAACCTATTTTTTTAAGGCCATATGATCCATCCTGCCCCTCCATTCGTCGGTCTCGGCCTTCACAGCATCCATCTCTACTCGTAGTTGACCGATTTGATCGATTTTTTGTTGGACCTGCAGATTCCGATCGTTAGTCACCAAGTCTAACTCTTTTTCACTATGCTCAAATATTTTTACCTGTGTGACCAAGTCGGTATGCTCCTTTTGAGCCACCTCCAACTCAGCTCGGAGGCTCTTAACCTCCACCTCGTGTTGCTCACTGAGAAGTTTGTACATATCTTTCTTCTCAATAAGCTCTTTGGCTTCGGCCTCGAGGAGACTCAGCTCTTCTCGATATCGGAGGAAGGTATCGTGGTGAAGCACCAACGACTATGAATACAAGGAAAAATATTAAGATCATTAAGTAACCAAAGCTGGAAAATGAAAAGGTTTGGTAAATACTTTACCCGATTCAATGCATGTTGTGCTTCATTGAACAAGCATGGAAATTCCACCTCGTTCATCTTTGCCAGGTCTTCTTCAGTCACCAGGCACTGTAGGTAACTAGATACCCTAACATACACGGAAAGGGCCCGGTGTCCTCCGGAACAGAGATAATGATCGACCGTTTTCGACCTGGATCAACACTCGGGGCAGGGAATCGTTGACCAACCTCGAGTTCGAGCTAGACCCACCTGTCCCCGAGGGAGGACTTCTTCTTTGTACTTCTAAATCACCTAATCCGGTGACATCCTTCGTGGCAATAGAGTACACGCCATCAAAAAAGCTTTTGAGGGGATCGTTCGCTCCTTGGACCCCCTCATTTGAACGCTCCTTCGCGGCTTGAGCTTCACCGAACATTGAGTATGTGAACAAAGGCAATCCCGTTATATCGATGACACTTAATGGAGCAGAACTGGCACCTTGAGGTTCCTCGCCCCCATTGATGCATCGACCTCTTGAATTTGGGAGGGATTGGCCGTTATCATCGCCCCTTCGGTTGATGCCCGTTCTTCAGGGACAAATGGATCCTGGGCCACTAAATCTTCATCCTTTTTAGACTCGTCCCTGAGCTGGTAGAGGGAGTCCGAATCAGGTATTCGTGAGCTGGAGGTTTCTTTTGGCTTGCGCATCAGCCTGCTCTTTGGGAGTCCGAATCAGGTATTCGGAGCCCTCTTTCTCTTCTTCTCTTCACCTAGTTTTGGAACAGGGGACTCAGTGGGGAAATCATCACTACCGGATATGGGCCTCATTTGGACATCCTTGGGTAAACCTGCAGAAAGAAATAAAATAAGTAAGGACTTAATCATGCAAAGAGGAAACCAAATATCACTTATGAAAGATATCTCACCATGCGAACGGGCCTCCCATCGGCCCTTTAAAAGCTCGTTCCACGAGCGCTCGGAATAAGGCCTTTGCGATACGATGCCCTCGACCCACTCCTTGAGTCTAGGAGCTACATTCGAGATACGGGCAACAGCTGCACCATCACAAAACACTGATAATAAGGAAGGAAAAGGGCAATAAATAAAACCTTGGAAGCAAAATTATATACTTACGCTTCATGTTTCACTTCTCAGGAACGGCATGTGCTCGGCAGGGATTAAGTTTGAGGTCTTCACTCGGACGAACTGGCCTACCCAACCCCGATCCCTTTCTTCATCGATACTCGAGAATGCAACTTTACTGGCCCGACGGGCGAACTTGATCAGCCCATCCGGGTAGAGTCGGGGAATGTACAAATGCATAAGGTGGTCGATCGTGAAAGGGAACCCTTTGATCTTGCTCACAAAGAAGCGGAGGAGGATTACGATCCTCCAGAAAGAAGGGTGAATTTGACCCTGGGTCACCTCGTATCTTCTGTAGAAGTCGACGATAACCGGGTCCAAGGGGCCCAACGTGAAGGGATAAGTGTAAATACTTAGAAATCCCTCGACGTGGGTAGTGATGGCTTCGTCAGGTTCGGGAACCACCGCATGTTTGTCAACCCAGCTTCAATCCTTTTTGACTTGTGAGAGAACATCCTCGGTGATCGAGCAGATGTACCTCGAGACCTCCTCACACCGGCCTGGTACGGAGGAGGGCTTTTCAACTTTAAAATCACCATTGCCCCCCCCCCCCCAAGATGAACATTTTTAGAGGAGGTTCCGGTGCTGGTTCCTCGACGGAAATACGTGAAGCGGTATCTTCGGTAGCCGATCGCGAGGTAGAATGAGTTTCTTTTTGGGGAACGATTTTTAAAGTTTTCATCATTTCTTTATAGAGAGGAAATAAAGAAAATGATGAAATTAAAAAAGTACACTCGGTGGTTTGAGAAAAAGACGAATGAGAGTTCTTATAAAAGGTCTCAAAGTAACCAGAATATAAGTGCTTGGAAGTATTGAAATTTCTTAGGAACGAGGGTAGAATGCTTGAATGTAAAGTTTGAACGAACAATTTAGGCAGTATTTATAGTTTTCCAGTGACGGTTCACATCTAGGAGTGTCTGACCGGCAACTGACAAGCATTTAATGCCATTAAGACTTGACTCACGAGACGTTTCGACTGTTTTGTCGTTTCTGTCGCGGGGTATCGAAGTAAGGATCGGAAGCTCATGTCGTTTCTCGTCGTCTACTCTCCGAAAAACATGGGGACTATTTGTATACGGTCGAAATCGAGCTCGCCTACGATATGTCAGGATAGGATTAGAACATGATAACACTACTAGAAATTCGACAAAAACCGACCAAGGTCGACCGACCAACTTTGGTCGGTCAAAAAACCGACCAAAAATATGACCAAAGTTTGTCGGTTTTTCAAAATATTTTTTTTAAATTTTTTTTTTTACGAAACCGACCAACTTTGGTTGATTTTCTTTGGCGCAAAAATACGGAAAACTATTTTTGAGTCCCGCGAAATTTATGTTTCAAGAAACCGACCAACTTTGGTCGGTTTTTCAATTAAAATAAATAAAAATTAATATTTAAAAAACCGACCAAAATTGGTCGGTTAATTCGGCGGGTCAATTAAAAAAACCGACCAACTTTGGTTGGTAATTTTACTTTTTAATAAAACCAACCAACTTTGGTCGGTTATTTTCGTGCGAAAATACAATTAAAGAGTATAAATCAAATAAAAGACAGTCTTAAAATAAAATGTACCAATGGTCTAGTGGTAGAATAGTATCCTGCCATAGTACAGATCCCGGTTCGATTCCCAGATGGTGAATCTTTTTATTACATAATTAAAATACCGACCAACTTTGGTCGGAAAAAACCGACCAACTTTGGTCGATTTTTTTTGCAATATTTTTTTTTTGAATTTAATAGACCGACCAAAGTTGGTCGGTAATTTCCGACCAACTTTGGTCGGTATTCCTTTCCGACCACAAAAATACCGTCCACATATAAATGGTCACGTTTTGGTCGGTTTTTGGCCATTACCGACTAACGTTGGTCGGTTTTTTTGGTCGGTTTTTACCAGATTTCTAGTAGTGTAACCAAAGATTAAAGATCGACCCCGAGTCCCACCGATCTAGAACCCGGGGTCAGAACACCTGCCTTCGAAGATATTGAGTCAGTAATTCCGGAGTCGACCTTAGCCCCAATCGAGTTTCGAAGAAACATTGTTAGCATAACCAGCAGGAGACCGAAATATCCGTAACCGGCCGGATATTACAATGGGAATCTCGGCGCATATCAGTAAGGAATCGGAAATCACCTAAACTATGGATTTTTACCTTTTATAGATTTTTACCTAAAGTAGGACTCCTCTACTATATAAAGAGGAGTTTGATAATTTATTGGGGACACTATAACTCTTATTCCAAAGTAATACATTATTATTCTCTTTAAGTTCTTACTATTCTCTTTAAGCCTTCGTTTTCTTCTGTCTTGATATCGATCGAAGTACCTGGCTCGAGCAAGGGTGATTAATTCTCCATGGCTAAGACTGTTCAATTTGTGTGTTTTGCATTTACTTTTCCATTACTGATTTCAATTGCAATCTAATTTATCGTTTTGTATCAAGTTAGATCACGTATCCTTAAAACTACTTACAAATTTAATTATTATCCGATTTTGAGGGTAAAATATTCAAAGCTCGATTACACTTTCCGATGGAATATTTACTTGGATTTGTTCTTCTTGAGCTATGTTAATTTATTTTTTCTTCCAAACGTTCACCGCTATTGTTATTTGATTAAGGACCATAATAAGAAGAAAAATCCAAAATCCAACTGGCATATACTTTGAATGTATCATTAAAATGTCAGTTTAACTTACATGCATGTTGGAGAAGACTGACTTGAGTAGTTGAGTTAAATACCTTATTAAGAAGAAGATAATTAGAAGATAATGCAACTTAGCGATAATACTTTAATGGGATAGGTGCGATTCCCTCTAGATTTTCTTAGAAAAAGATACACGTAAACCCTTTGAGGAATTAAAGTCCTATTTTTCTTTGGAAAATGACACACTTTTCAAGGCAAACTACTGTAGCAATTTTGTCTACAAATTATTGCATTGGATCACCAATTTATTTTTCTAAGCTAGCTATATGTGAGATCAGCTTCGGCTAATTTTGCCACCAAATTATAATATTAGTTATATTTCTGAAATAAACTGATTGATGTTGAATTTGCTCTTTCCATATAGTATTTGATGTCTAAAAATTTTCATTAAAGAGTTCTACATATTCTCTTTAAATACAATCGGTATAAACTTGAATAGCAATTAGAAATTAAAGAGAACCTATATGAGAACATACATTAATTTTTATGTGTTCCTTAATCTCTATTTTTACAATTAGAATGTTGGGAGAACCTTCCGAAATTTGAGAAAGATAAATGGCTCTAGGAAACTCAGTAGGGTCGAAAAGGTGAACATATAAACAAAACCCTTTTTTCCTCATTAAACATATATTTTTGTTAATCAGATCTTGACTCGGGAATTCTATTGAAAAACCCTATTTCATTCTGTTTTTTCTCCTGTCTTTTTCAAGCAAATCTTGATTAATTGTACATAGCAACGTCCTTGTAATTACAACTCATCATCTAAGAAAGCACCAAAACCAACCCTCTTTTAGGCATTTAATAAATGTTTATTAAATTCTAATAGCATGTGTTATTAGCGCAAAGCACGGTTTAAGGCAGAAAACTGTAATATGCATGCGGGCACCGTGCATATATATTGTTTATTATGTCAATTCAGCTGCAAAAAATATGTACTGTATTTCTGTAAGATCGTGGGATTTTAGTCAATATTGTATTAGCAAGGGTGTTTCGTTTATTGACCTCTTCAACGAAGTCCTGAAATTGGGGGCCTCAAATTCTGGGAAGCTACTTTTCGTTGCTTTTTGGCTCGTTGGCATTTGCTAAATGCAGATTCGCTAGCTGTTTACTTCTAGAGATTATCAGTATTTGTTCCACTATTAAACCAGGCATCACATATCCCATCAGAACTCCAAAGAGTTAAACATGCATAGTCGAAAATAGTACTAGAATGAATGGCAAGAGAATCCCGAACTCGGAACCCATAAAGTTAAAATCATCAAGTTGCCTCTGAATTAGCTTTCATGTGTTTTTGGTATCTGTAACTAGCTACAAGATAAGACTTTACATGTGCCTATGATAATGAGCGTCGAACTATATTAAAATTTTATTCGACTAATTTTAATATTTATACAAGACTAATTTGCGAAAGTCGTTCCTCTGATATTCAACCTTCTAATGGGGTTTTCTTTAATTGGAAAAGAAAAATATTACATGTATTAAATATGTATCATTACAAAATAATGATTTACCAAAAGGTGACATGCAAAAGTTTTTTTTTTTTTTTTTTTTTGCTTTAATATATTGGTTACCTTGTGTGTGTATGAAAACAAAGTACATCTTACATCATTCTTGAGACCTTTCTACTTTCTATAGTACTTAATCCCTAAATGGCCGTGAACATAACAATTTAGCACAAAAAGGGCAGGGGATCAGAATTGAAATACATATATAATTTCCAGAAATTCATGTTTGATTATCGAAATGTTCCAATATAATGGGCCGGCAACTGTATTTTGCTCCCTGTATATGTGACTCATGCACGGCGTTCCTAGATCAAGTAGAATTAGGGACATGTAATCAGTTTCCATTATAACTAAAAATCGACATTAATTTCTAAGGCAAATAATTCCTAGATCAAATTATTGAATTTGTGAGTTTCATGCAAAAATCAATTAGGGAAAGCATATGTAAGCCAACTGTAAAAGCACATACTAATCCATTATACATCTAGTGTCGCATAACAAGAAGAAATAGAATAGTACGAGACCAAGCACGATTTTGCAAGGGGTTATTAGACGGACTAGAACTGTGTGGATATATCATACATTGATTAAAATACTAAAATGACACAACTAACACTTGTAACAATAAACGACTTTAATTGCTTATGTTTAAAAGGTAACAAGCACATATTTTTAATATATACATTATATACTATCATGCACTATATCAAACCAAACATCTAACAAGAAATAATCCATGTATTATAATTGTTGTATTATTAATTTATGTATAACTTATTTCTAAACCAAACAATCCCTTAGTGACGTTCGGTCAAAACCCTACTTTGCCTTTTTTCCTCTCTCATAATTTTCAATTTATTGTAATTATTTAATTTGAGAGAGACGGTGGCGTGATGTCACGTCTTCGTTTCTTTTTGTCCAAGTCACTTCTTTTTTTGTCCAAGTTGCTTTTCTTTTTGTCTAACTCACTTCTTTTTTTTCTGTGTGAGTTTCGAAAATATCCCCATTCATAGGTCCGAGATCTACATCTATGAATTGAAAGGTCCGAATGATCAACTCTGCAATCAGTTGTTAGAATCAATAGGTCTTCAAATTGTTCATTTGAAAAAATTAAAACCCTTCTTATTGGACGATCATGATACTTCCCAAAAATCTAAATTCTTGATCAATGGAGGAACAATATCACCATTTTTTTCAATAAGATACCAAAGTGGATGATTGACTCATTCCATACTAGAAATAATCGCAGGAAATTCTTTGATAACCCGGATTCCTATTTCTCAATGATATTCCACAATCAAGACAATTGGCTGAATCCTGTGAAACTATTTCATAGAAGTTCATTGATATCTTCTTTTTATAAAGCAAATCGATTTCGATTCTTGAATAAGGGAGGGAGGCAATTAACCCCCAAATGGGATCAAATACACCTAGATAGGGGTATACAAAAAAAATCGATAAACCACACCAAATCGATAATCCGTGTCAAACCGGGGAAAAACAATCGATGTGGTTTGGTATTGGAAAATAAAACCCGACCATAATTGGTTTGATTTGGTTTTAACTAAAAAAAAGTCATGGCGAAACCAAACCAACCCGATAGTGCATTTATATAATTTTTAAGAATATTTTATACATATAAATATTTATTGTTATGTAATTTATAAATATTTCTTAAATTTTTTTACAGTTTTATCTTTTAACGTATTATTTCAAGTTTAGACTTAACATTCTTGAATGGTAAATAAATTTTATAGCCCGTAAATGTAGTAACTCAAACAAAGTTCAATTCAATACTAATACTAACAAAAGAAATTCAATTCAATACTAGGAATGATTGGATAAATATTTTAGTTTTACATTGGTTTATAATGAAAATGCATAGCTTAGTTTATCTTTTTCTTTAGTGCTTAGTTATGTAATTAATATTAGTACTTATTAGCTATACCTATTTTAGCATGACCTATATACTCCCTCCGTTCCAGTTTATGTGAACCTATTTCCTTTTTAGTCCGTTCAAAAAAGAATGACCCCTTTCTAAATTTGGAAATAATTTAGCTTAAACTTACTATTCTATCTTTAATGAGAAACTTTTATAATCACGCAAATACTCAAGTCAAACATGTTCACATAAATTGGAACGAAGGGAGTAGTATTTTTAAATTATGTTAATTTTCATTATGGCTTATTAATTAGTAATATTTATTTTATGTAATTTTATTATTTTATCTTTGTTATTGAATATTTTAGTATAATGTTATAACTTATCTCATATTATTATGTTAGTTTCTTGAAAAATACATTATATGGTTGTATTTTACTAGAGCTTAAGAAATATTTGGAGCACAAGTTACATATTTTATGCTATGAAGACTTTACCGGAAAAAAAGCGGAAACCCCGAAAAAATCGAAAAAACGGAGATTGAAAAACTCGACTTTGTTGGTTTGGTTTATAAATTTAAAAATCCGACACCATTGGTTTGATAATTAAAAAATTCGAACCAACCCGAGCTATATACACTCCTACCCCTAGATTGGACTAAGACCTTAGCCAATTGCAGATTAGCTCACTAGTGAATTTGACTAAGAGAGAAAGCCACAAAAGGTCCTAAAAACCAAGTATTTTTAGCTTTCTGAATATATGTTGTCACACCCACCTTGGAAGTTGTTGAGCAAATTGTCTTCATATATACTATAACAACAACAACAACTCAGGATAATCCCACCAGTGGGGTCTGTCACACCCCTTTTATGCCTCCCCAAAAAAGATAAATATGTTATTGATTGTGGGTTAAAGAGTTTTTCCAATTAAAGTGACAAATTTGAGTATTTTTATTTATAGAGTCGCCACTTGAAATTGATTTTTGGTGTTCCAAGTCACCTTTTATTTGAATCCCTAGCCAAAGGAAGGTTTGACTCCTTTATTATTGGTCTGCGAAAATAAAATCCGGATAAGTAATTTTGTTGACCGGGGAGAAGGTGTAAGGCATTCCCCGATTCCCGTAGTTCTAGCACGGTCGCTTTATTGACTACAACTTGGCTTGAATTAATTTTAGATAAACTGTGATTTATTGGTTTTTATGTTTTATCTATCCGCTTTTAATATTTATGGAATTTGTTTGAACAAGCCGCGATATCGCGCGCTCGTTTATTTTTGTACATATTGCGAACCGCATCACGAGAACCGTACTCATAGCCTGATTTATTTATGCGCCTAAAGCAAACTACGATGTTCTTCCTCATACCTCACACAAGCAAAAGTCATCCGTAAAACATAAGCCAATGGGAAATGAAGTTATTTATCATGTTAACCCATTGTTTTTTCACTTTTGGACTTCCTAATTAAAATAATGCATTTTATGCAACATGTTTATGCACTTCTGTCTCTCACGCACTTGAATTGTTAAGGGGGAAGATAACAAATCTGCAAATATATATCTAATTTGTTATAATGAGAATGATATGATACAGTATGACAACTAGAACTACGAAAGTATACCAAATTGGTGTGTGGTTGCAGTTAAGCGGGAATTTTAGCCACGTACAAACTTGTAAAAATATCGATAGGCATATTTACACAAGATCTACTTTAGTGGCCAGCCATAGAAATCTGATCAATCCCTCTTAACAACTCAACATCAATGATCCAATAACACCAAAACAATTGATAAACAAGATAAAATCACGCGTGAAAGCATGCTAACGGAGAAGAGGGGATCCATCAACAACATTCATCAAGCTATTATAATAAGATGAGATAAGAACAAAAAAGAACCTTTTATAGATGCGTCTGAGCTTCGATTCCTTGACAACTTTTGAAGCTCAAATACCAACATAATTGCGTACAAGACCTCAACAGAAATTCGACCAAATCATCGGAAACTCGAAGCCCACTTAGAAAACTCACTAAACTCCGGTGACTTTACACGACTGAAATAGAGCTTAAACTGCAGCTCTTTCAGTGATGTAAGAAGCTGATTTTCGGACTGCTTTAATGGAGGTTTTGTTACGTTTTTTGGACTGCTTTAATGGAGGTTTTGTTACATTTTTTTGGACTGTTTTGGGGACTGTTCACGAGGGAAAAGAGCTGGCCGGAGATGGTAAAAATCCGGCGAAATGCCGGCGATAGTGAGCTAGCAGAGAACGATTTTTATGGCTTCAAACAGACTGGTTTTTAGGAGTGGAATAGAGCTTAACTAATGAGATGCTCTAATGGCTGCTTTGTGTACTACTTTGGAGCCACGTTAATGGAGTAAAGAAAAAAGACCCGTGAACTCCATTTTTTGTGAGCTTTCGCTGAACTCCGTTTTCGTGTGTTCAACCAGCTCCATTTTCTCTCGTTTCTTTCTGTTCTCTTTTCTATTTGTGTGAGTGTGGCTCTTTTTTTTAGTGTGTGAAAGATCTCATGACTCAAAGGGATCTCTTGGGGAAATTAAGGAAATTGGGGTGCTTCCTTTTTTTTGAAGACAGCAGTGGCTCCCCTTTCTTTTCTCGTTCCTCCCCCTTTTTGTGTGTTATGTGTGTGTTTTATAACTGAAAATGGGGTATGGGGTTTGTGATAGGAGACAAGCATGAAGGACAAGGAGTAGGGAATAATGGAGAGAGTAGGGAGCAAAGTGTGGGGGGACAAGCATGGGTGACAAATGAAAGTGGAGTGGGGACACGCCTGAAAAGATGAGAGCGGGAAATATTCAAGCACGGTAAAAAATTAGGTGCTCACAACATGCTCCTCTTTACTTGAAAACATTAAAAGTTTTCAGGCAAAGATAAAGTGAGCCGTGTGACTAAGTTTTGACCATATCGTTATTCAAAAGAGGAAGAAAATAAAAGAAAAAGGTGCAACCGAGTCCTGGTTTTGGACAGCCTACATATCTCAGGTTATAAGGGAATCATGTCGCGTGTAGTTCAAGAAAAATGATGGAGTGATGAGTTCGAAAGTCGAGCTAGGTTCCGTCGAGGCTCCGGTCTGTGGCCCTGTTATTACATCAAAATCTAAAGGAACTAAACAAGCCTATCAGTTATAAGTTACAAGATTCCTATTTATAAGTCTTCTGAACCTTGATCTTGAGTCTTGACTGGTTGTTCATGCAGACTCTGATCTGAACCTTGGTGCTTGCTAGATATAGGTGCTAGTTCATTCTTCTACGGCTTCTTCTGAGCAAAACGGGAAATGTGAAGCTCGTAACTTCAGTCATGTTTTGAGCAGTCCATATCATTTCCATCTGCTTCTGCATTTGGATTCACTTTTTTTCCTTTTCTTTTCTTTATTGTGGATTCAAACTTCTTCTTTTGTTCATCTCGAACCTTGTGTCTCGAGATAAAACCTGCTCAGACATCACAACAAACAAACGAACGAAATTTTTCTGCCCCAGTTTTCACTAGGAAATTTTTGTGAGTTATTGTAACAAAATTCTAAACTACTTCTTTATTGAAAGCAAATAAAAAAAGTAATGGTGTACCTTGAAAAGGTCATGATGATTTTGTTTTTTTATTGTCCCAAAAGAATGTCTCAACTAAGGATTTGTGTACCTTATGTTGGGAAACTTTGGTCAGAGAATGGGATACCCAATATTGGCAATGATACCAGAGAGTGGTGTATCCTGCATTTAAAATCAAATCAACTAGGGAGTAGTGTACCCTATGTTGGAGAACACAACAAGGGATTGGTGTACCCTAGACTGGTAAGGAGATCGGGGATTGGTGTACCCTATACTGGTAAGGAAATGTAATCAGGGGATGTCGCCCTGTATTACTGAAAAAGAAATATAACCAGGGGTTGGCGGCCTGTATTACTGAAAAGGAAAGGTAATCAGGGGTTGGTGCCCTGTATTACTGAAAAGGATAATGTAACCAGGGGTTGGCGCCCTGTATTACTGAAAAGGATAATGTAACCAGGGGTTGGCGCCCTGTATTACTGAAAAAATGCTGAATCCCCGGGGCGAAAAGGGTCTACTTGGGTTAAACTACGAAAAGCAAACCTGGGCGAAGAGTACTTCTACTCGGAATATGAGTTGTATCCCCCTAGGCGAAAAGTTTCTACCCGGGTTAAACTACGAAAAGCAAACATGGGCGAATAGTACTTCTACTCGGAACTATGAGCTGGATCCCCCTAGGCGAAAAAGGTTACACTTGGGTTAAGCTACGTAAAATAGCCAAGCGAAAAGTACTTCTACCCGAAACTATGAGCTGGATCGCCCTAGGCAAAATGGTTCTACCTCGGTTAAGCTACGTAAAACAACCTGAGTGAAAAGTACTTCTACCCGGAACTATGAGTTGTATCCCCCTAGGTGACAAGTTTCTACCCGGGTTAAACTACGAAAAGCAAACCTGGGCGAAGAGTACTTCTACTCGGAAATATGAGCTAGATCCCCCTAGGCGAATAGGCTCTACCTGGGTTAAGCTACGAAAAACAATCCTGGGTGAATAGTACTTCTACCCGAAAACTATGAGCTGGATCCCCCTAGGCGAAAATGTTCTACCTAGGTTAAGCTACGTAATATATTCTGAGGGAAGAGTACTTCTACCCGGAACTATGAACTGGATCCCCCTAGGCGATAAGGTTCTACCTGGGTTAAGCTACGAAAAGCAACCTGAGCGAAGAGTACTTCTACCCGGAACTATGAACTAGATCCCCCTAGGCGAAAAGGTTCTACCTGGGTTAAGCTACGAAAAGCAACCTGAGCGAAGAGTACTTCTACCCGGAACTATGAACTGGATCCCCCTAGGCGAAAAGGTTCTACCTGGGTTAAGCTACGAAAAGCAACCTGAGCGAAGAGTACTTCTACCCGGAACTATGAGCTGAATCCCCCTAGGCGAAAAAGGTTCTGCCTGGGTTAAACTATGTAAAACATCCTGAGCAAAGAGTACTTCTACCCGGAACTATAAACTGGATCACCCTGGGCGAAAAGGTTCTACCTGGGTTAAACTACGAAAAGTAACCTGAGCGAAGAGTACTTCTACCCGGAACTATGAGCTGGATCTCCCTAGACGAAATGGTTCTACCTGAGTTAAGCTACGTAAAACATCCTGAGCGAAGAGTACTTCTACCCGGAACTATGAACTGGATCCCCCTAGGCAAAAAGGTTCTACCTGGGTTAAGCTACAAAAAGTAACCTGAGCGAAGAGTACTTCTACCCGGAACTATGAGCCGGATCCCCCTAGGCAAAATGGTTCTACCTGAGTTAAGCTACGTAAAATATCCTGAGCGAAGAGTACTTCTACCCGGAACTATGAGCTGAATCCCCCTAGGCGAAAAAGGTTCTACCTGGGTTAAACTACGTAAAACATCCTGAGCAAAGAGTACTTCTACCCGAAACTATGAACTGGATCCCCCTAGGTGAAAAGGTTCTACCTGGGTTAAATGACGAAAAGTAACCTGAGCGAAGAGTACTTCTACCTGGAACTATGAGCTGGATCTCCCTAGGCGAAATAGTTCTACCTGAGTTAAGCTACGTAAAACATCCTGAGCGAAGAGTACTTCTACCCGGAACTATGAACTGGATCCCCCTAGGATAAAAGGTTCTACCTGGGTTAAGCTACGAAAAGTAACCTGAGCGAAGAGTACTTCTACCCGGAACTATGAGCCGGATCCCCCTAGGCGAAATGGTTCTACCTGAGTTAAGCTACGTAAAACATCCTGAGCGAAGAGTACTTCTACCCGGAACTATGAGCTGAATCCCCCTAGGCGAAAAAGGTTCTACCTGGGTTAAACTATGTAAAACATCCTGAGCAAAGAGTACTTCTACCCGGAACTATGAACTGGATCCCCCTTAGGCAAAAAGGTTCTACCTGGGTTAAACTACGAAAAGTAACCTGAGCGAAGAGTACTTCTACCCGGAACTATGAGCTGGATCTCCCTTGGCGAAATGGTTCTACTTGAGTTAAGCTACGTAAAACATCCTGAGCGAAGAGTACTTCTACCCGAAACTATGAACTGGATCCCCCTAGGCGAAAAGGTTCTACCTGGGTTAAGCTACGAAAAGTAACCTGAGCGAAGAGTACTTCTACCCGGAACTATGAGCCGGATCCCCCTAGGCGAAATGGTTCTACCTGAGTTAAGCTACGTAAAACATCCTGAGTGAAGAGTACTTCAACCCGGAACAATGAACTGGATCCCCCTAGGCAAAAAGGTTCTACCTGATTTAAGCTACGAAAATAGGAGGTATGGACAGTAATGATGCATGCTGCAAATAAAGGAAAGTTGAGATTTCGCGAAAACTTACCTTTGGTGACATTCGCCCTTTTTAAATCGCCATTCTGCACTGCTTTGATCCTACTTCAAACAAAGAAAAATTTGTGAGTTTTTAAAGTGGTGGTCGGTTTGTGGCCTTAACCCCCTTAGTAGTTTGAATTCACCCCTTCGCTGTCGAAGAACTGATTTTGTCATTATGACACCGAGGTTCCCGAATACTCTGTATCGCTTTCTAGAGACATTGTCTTTCTGACGTTGCCCCTGGCTATTTCATACCCGGATGTCCATGGTACCGCTAATCCTTGTCCCTAACGCAAGGCAATTTTCCTTTAAAATCAAACTTAGTTGTCTTTCACCTAGAACCAATTTCTGTCTGTAGTGCTTATCAACTTTTCCCATGAAGCAAGTCTTGCTTAAGCGACCTTTTCAGTTTCTTTGAGACACTTTGTCCGCCTTATCAAAAGAGATCACATATGGATTCCTGCCTTCGTCAATGCCGTATATGCTCCAAATTATGCTCGGTATTGCGGGGAAACTGTAGCCAGTTTTGCAGCCAGTTTTGCTTTGCTTTTGATGCAAGATTAGACCGAAAGGGAATCTAAGAAAAATTATGGAAAAGAATAGAAGAGCAATTGGAAATGAAAAAAGGAATTGTGTCTAAATAAAAGGTGTCCCTTTCGGGGAGAGAAATAAGGAGACTTATCTGGAGATATGTGCCGACTTCAATGAATCATGACATGCATTTTGGAATGGACGCCTGACCTATGTGAGCTGTCTAATTCTCAAAATACGTCGCAAATGTTCAATCTTGAAACTGTCTTAGTTGTGCTCATGCCGGAGCATGGAAGACCATCATCCGGCTAGTAGCGCCCTTTGCGGGTTTTCGCTAACTGACCTCTCTCATTTCTCTAATCACCGTCGCCTTACAGTGCCCATACGGGTTTTCACCGATAAGACTCTCTCATTTCTTTTCTCTTTTTTTTTCCCACTAAGATACGACACGCGGAAAGTTGACTGATGCCCCTGGCATGGGGACTTCAAGTATTCTCAAAGATCGATCAGAAGTTCTTAACAGGAAAAGGCGAAAGGAACCTTAAACTGAATTACAAACTTTGGAACTGTTTCTACAGGAAAAACTGTAAGATAAAAACAAACTTCTGCCCCAGTTTTGGAGTATTGGGAATATGGATTTTTGTTGCAATGGGACCGAACCCAGGGTAAGGCTGCCTACATATCCTTTCGGAATCAGGTCGGACGTAGTTCAGTGACTCAGAAAATTTGTTCAAGTACACATGTTCCAAAAAGTGGAAAACAAAAAAAAAATACAACTTAAAAGGGGTAATAAAAGGGTGACACTTTCTTGGAATAGTGAGCAATGGTAGCCTTCGTCATCTCGATCTAAGAAAATCATGCGCGAAAGTTCCACAGTGGGTATATATCAGACATAATATCTTTTGACTGCATCTGCATTAATAGTTATGTCTGGTACCCGTCCTTCTTTATCTACCAAGTGCAAGGCCCCTTTTGGTAACACTTTCTTGATGATGTAGGGTCCTTTCCAGTTTGGGGCGAACTTTCCTTTAGCTTCTACTTGGTGTGGAAGAATGCGTTTCAGAACGAGTTGGCCTACCTCAAATTGCCTTGGACGCACTTTCTTGTTGTAAGCGCATGCCATTCTTTGCTGGTATAACTGGCCAAAGAACACTGCTGTTAGCCGTTTCTCATCAATCAACATTAGTCGCTCTAATCGAGTCTTTACCCATTCTGCATCTTCAATCTCCGACTCCACAATGATTCGAAGAGAGGGAATTTCGAATTCAGCCGGTATTACAGCTTCCGTCCCATATATCAACAGATAAGGAGTTGCACCAACAGATGTGCGAATAGTCGTGCGGTATCCCAAAAGAGCAAAAGGCAACTTTTCATGCCATTGTCTCGAACCTTGGATCATTTTCCTAAGAATCTTCTTGATGTTCTTGTTCGCTGCTTCAACGGCTCCATTGGCTTTTGGCCTGTAAGGGGTAGAATGGCGATGCATAATTTTAAATCGCTCGCATACCTCCTTCATCAAATGACTATTGAGATTGGCTGCATTGTCAGTGATAATGGTATTTGGGATACCAAAGCGGCAGATGATGTTGGAATGAACAAAGTCTACCACTGCTTTCTTGGTGACAGCTTTGAAAGTGACGGCCTCCACCCACTTGGTGAAGTAATCAATTGCAACCAAAATGAATCTATGCCCATTTAAAGCCTTTGGCTCAATTGGCCCAATAACATCCATTCCCCAAGCAACGAAAGGCCAAGGAGAGGTCATGGGATGCAACTCTGAAGGTGGCGAGTGAATCAGGTCACCATGAATCTGGCATTGGTGACACTTCCGAACAAAACTGAAGCAATCTCTCTCCATTGTAAGCCAATAATACCCTGCCCGCAGAATCTTCTTCGCCAAAACATATCCATTCATGTGAGGTCCGCATACCCCCGAATGTACTTCACTCATGATTCGCTCAGCTTTTGTGGCATCTACGCATCTCAACAAGTTCAAATATGGGGTCCTTTTGTACAAAATTTCCCCATTCAGGAAGCAACCGCTGGCGAGCCTCCTTATAGTTCTTTTTTGATCTCCCTTGGCATGCTCTGGGTATTCTCTCGTTTTCAGGAAACGCTTTATGTCATGATACCATGGTTCACCATCTGGTTCTGTCTCAATTGTATTGCAATAACCGTGTTGATTCCGAACTTGGATTTCTAGTGGATCGATATGGGTGTTTCCCGGATAAGGGAGCATCGAGGCTAAAGTAGCCAAAGCATCGGCTAGCTCGTTGTGAAACCTGGGAATGTACCTGAACTCGATGGATTTGAATCTTTTGCTCAAATCTTGTACACATTGTCTGTATGGAATAAGCTTGATGTCTCGAGTCTCCCATTCACCTTGGGCTTGCCGGATAAGCAAGTCAGAATCTCCCATAACTAATAGTTCATGCACATCCAGATCGAGGGCCATTTTCAAACCCATGATATAGGCTTCGTATTCTGCCGTATTATTGGTACAGAAGAACCGAAGTCGGGCTGTTGCAGGGTAATATTGTCCAATAGGTGAGATGAGGATTGCCCCGATCCCAACTCCTTTGATATTGACAGCTCCATCAAAATACATTTTCCATAGAGGGTTGTCATATGGAACTACTTCCTCTATTGAGTTGACCTCTTCGTCTGGGAAGTATGTGGTAAGTGGCTTGTACTCATCATCAACTGGATTCTCTACCAAATGATCGGCCAGAGCCTGTGCTTTCATCGCGGTGCGAGTGACATAGACGATATCGAACTCTGTGAGCAGGATTTGCCATTTTGTGAGCCTGCCGATGGGCATTGGCTTTTGGAAGATATACTTCAGAGGATCCATTCTGGATATGAGGTAAGTGGTATAGGCCAAAAGATAATGTCTCAACTTCTGAGTGCCCCAAGTCAAGGCACAACATGTCCTTTCTAAAAGGGTGTACTTAACCTCATAATTGGTGAACTTCTTGCTCAAATAATATATTGCTTGTTCCTTTTTGCCTGTCGCATCATGTTGCCCCAGAACGCATCCAAAGGAATTATCCATCACCGATAGATATAAAAACAAAGGCCTACCAGGTTCAGGTGGGACCAGTACAGGGGGTTTTGATAGATAATCTTTGATCCTGTCAAAAGCATTTTGGCAATCGTCTGTCCACTTGATTGCAGCATCTTTTTTCAGCAACTTGAAGATGGGCTCGCACATGGTTGTGAGCTGAGCAATGAACCTACTGATGTAGTTAAACCTTCCAAGCAAACTCATGACCTCCTTTTTGTTCTTCGGGGGTGGCAGATCTCGAATGGACTTTATCTTAGATGGATCCAATTCGATGCCTCTCCGACTGACTATAAAACTGAGGAGTTTCCCAGATGGAACTCCAAACGCACATTTGGCTGGATTGAGCTTAAGGTCATACCTTCGAAGCCGTTCGAAGAACCTTTTCAAATCATTCATGTGGTCAGCCTGTGTCTTTGATTTTATGATGACATCATCGACATATACTTCAATCTCTTTGTGCATTATGTCGTGAAAAATGGTGGTCATGGCCCTCATGTAAGTTGCCCCTGCATTCTTTAAACCGAATGGCATGACCCTATAACAATAGGTACCCCACGGAGTGGTGAAAGCGATCTTTTCTGCATCACCCTCATCCATTAGAATTTGGTGGTACCCAGCATAGCAATCCACGAATGACTGTATCTCATGCTTTGCACAGTTATCTACAAGAATATGGATGTTCGGCAAAGGAAAATTATCCTTCGGACTTGCTTTATTCAGGTCTCTGTAGTCAATACAGACTCTAGTTTTTCCATCTTTCTTTGGCACGGGCACAACATTTGCCACCCAGGTGGTGTATCATACGGCTCTGACAACATCGGCGTTCAATTGCTTCATTATTTCCTCTTTGATTTTATCACTCATGTCCGTTTTAAATTTTCGCTGCTTCTGTTGGACTGGTGGAAAATCAGGATACGTGGGAAGCTTATGAACCACTAAATCGACGCTTAAACCAGGCATATTATTATAAGACCAGGCAAACACATCTCTATACTCAAATAAAAGTTGAATCAAGGCATCTCTGGTTTTTTGTTCAGTGTGAATGCTTATCTTTGTTTCTCTGACTTCTTCATGACCTCCGATATTAATTGGCTCAGTTTCATTGAGGTTGGGCCTAGGCTTGTTTTCAAATTGTTCTCAACTACCAAGACTCCTTCCTTGTGGGGAGAGGAGTTGCTTCCCAGTTATTGAGCATGGTTTCTGGGCCAATTAGTTGCATATCGGCACGACTAGTTCCTTCACCAGCCTGGATCATATTCACTTCAGAAAACATCTGGCTGAGGCCATGGCAAATTTCATCAATGTTTGCATGCGCCGAGGCATTTTGGCCACGTTTGAATCGTGGCTTGACAAAAGTGTAGAAAATGTAAGGGATAGGTTGCTGCAAGACCCACCCATACTTTTTGCTGTGCTTGGCTTTGTCTTCATCTGCTTGTGTTGGCCTGAAGCCTAAACCAAAAGTACCTCTGTTATTGAACGGAGAAATGGGTTCTGAATTTCCTTGCAATGATGCCCCCAAACCTTTTCCTGGCTCATAACCTTGTCTTATCATAAGTGCAGCCACCATTACAGATGTGGCGGAGAGACGCGGATGTAGAATGGGTTTTCCTTCCTTAACATGGTCCACAACAACCACTTCGAAAGCCTGATAGACAATAGACTCACATCCTTCCTTGGCCTCAATACATGGGATTAACGGGTCTTTATAAATGGATGACTCGTCTTCTCCGTGAACAATAATTTGTTGCATGTCGTGCTCGAATTTGAGCATCTGATGCAAGGTGGATGGCACAGCTCGGGCCGTATAGATCCATGGCCTTCCAAGAAGAAAGTTATAAAAAGTTTCCATGTCCACTACTTGGAAGACAATTTCAAAATCAACAGGCCCAATCGTCATGGTGAGGTTGATCTCCCCAATGGTATCTCTCGTTGAGCCATCAAAAGCCCGGATGCGAACATTGCTGGGTCGGATCCTATCTGTATTGATCTTCATACTTTGCAAGGTAGAGATGGGGCATACATCTACACTCGAGCCTCCATCAACCATGACTCGCTTCACATAATGCCCCTCACATTTGACAATCAAGTGCAAAGCCCTATTGTGACCTGATCCCTCCTCAGGAAGTTCATCATCAGTAAAGGAAATTTTGTTCACCTCAAAAAATCTATTGGCCATCTTCTCTAACTGATTCACAGTGGTATTCTCTGAGACATGTGCCTCGTTTAGGATTTTGATTAGTACACGGGCATGCTCTCCTGAGTGTATAAGCAGAGATAACAGAGAGATTTGGGCAGGAGTCTTTCTCAGCTGGTCAGTGATTGAGTAATCCTGAACTTTCATCTTTTTCAAAAACTCCTCCGCCTCTTCTTCAGTGACCGGTTTCTTTATTGGCATTTGGCCTTCTCTGATTTGCTTAGCCTTCCTCAACTCTTCTGGAGAGTAACACCTCCCTGATCGAGTCAAACCTCCAGTTTCCCCCACTTCTTCTATGATTTCCTTACCTTTGTAGGTTACTACAGTTTTGTTGTAGTTCTAAGGGATGGCTTTCGTATTTGTTATACGGGGTTGGGTGGCAGGCTTGATTATGATCGGCTCTATTATACCCGTCGTACCGCCCTGATTCTCCTTTGTGATGGGGTGACCTCCAAGGACGTATAACTTTGGGCTTAAAGCATTGGAGCAAAAATCCAACCTCGAGATTTTTGGAACAAATAAAGTTGCCCTCTCTGAGCTCTGGGCACCTTTCACAACCAACGATGCATCTAGGCTTGGACTTACTTCTAGTTTGGTTCCCTCTTGAATTGTTACCACTATCATTTCTGCTCGACCAACCGGCTTGTATACATGATCTCGTCCAATCATTCCCACAAAATGAACATCATTGTGTACTGGCAACGGGTTATTGGTCACATTAGGAGGGTCCTCGCCATTCGTGACTACAATCAATTTTTCAACAATGAGTCTTTCTATGGCTCTTTTCAGGGTCCAACAGTCATCAGTGCTATGCCCCGGAGCACCTGAATGGTATTCACATCTAGCATTTGCTTGAAATCCATGCGAATCAGGATGCATATGGTGGGGAGTGATGGGTCCAATCAAGCCCATCTGCTTCAACTTCTGGAACAGACTAGAGTATGATTCAGCCAATGGAGTAAATTTTTCCACCGGCCTCTGCTCTTGACCATAATCCTGCCTAGGACGAGCATTGTAGGGTGCCCGAAAATTTTGCTGCTGAGGTCGGGGGAATCTTGGAGCTGGTGCCCGTACCTGTTGATTGGGAGGACTAGCATATGATTGAGCATTAAACACTGTATATTGTGGCGGTCCCATGGAGTACTGAGGAATTGGCGGGGGATAGTAATGTTGAGGGTAACTGGATTGCCCCTGCTGAGCTTGCACATAAGGGTGTGATGCCCCTCTTTGAACTTCCCTGGATCCCGAAGTCATCATGGACCCTTCATCTCTCTTCTTTCTATTTGCCAAACTTCCCGACCCATTTTGGATAGCTTATGTGGTGGCTTTGAGAGCAGCTTGACTTACAATTCTGCCAGTCTTGAGGCCATTTTCGACCATTTCTCCTATTTTGATCGCTTTCGCAAAAGGCCTACCCATTGCGGACATCATGTTCTGAAAGTAATCAGGCTCTTGGGCCTCCAGAAAAATAGTGATCAACTCGTGGTTATCCATGGGTGGCTTAACTCTAGCTGCTTGCTCCCTCCACTTGATCACATACTCCCTAAAGCTTTCAGTCGGCTTTTTCTTCATATTGGACAGAGAATTGCAATCCGGCGCAATATCTATGTTGACTTGAAATTGTTTGACGAAGGCTTGGGCCATGTCGTCCCAGACATGCCAGTGAGAGATATCTTGGTCAATGAACCATTCGGAGCCTACCCCCACCAGACTTTCTCCAAAATAAGCCATCAGCAATTCTTCTTTTCCACCTGCACCCCTCAGCTGGTTGCAGTACCTTTTCAAATGGGCGATAGGGTCACCGTGTCCATCATATTTCTCGAATTTTGGGGTTTTGAACCCTGGTGGAAAATGGATGTGAGGGAACATGCATAAATCACTGAACGAAACACTTTTGTGACCCCCTAGTCCCTGTATGTTTTTTATGTTCTGTTCAAGACTTTTCATTTTCCTGGCCATCTCATTCGGCTCAACCGTCTTGGCAGGCTTTTCATTTTCCACTGGTGACTCGTACCTAGGAGTCTGATTATATGGAGCCGAGACCCCGAAAGCCATATTTGGAGATTAGTATTGGCCATCATAAGCATGAGATGGTGGCTCGTTGATTGGCCTCGTCACAGGAGGTGGAGGCGGGATTGTGTATGTCGATGCGCCAGACACGGCTAGAGGAGTGTTCCTGACCGGTGCGGCTGGAGGTCGCACATTAGAGGTACCAGGAGCAACGTGGAGGCTGTAGTTTGGCACATACCCTGGTGGTAGGATGTGGTCTCTCATTGCATGGAGCGGTGGCTGAGTAGCCAGGGGTACGGTGGAAGTTCCCTCTGAGGGACCACGGGGTGGAGGCTGACCAGACACCCAAGCTTGATATACATCAGACAATTGCTGTCTCAATTTTCTTATTTCCTCTGACTCTTGTTCAACTGATTGACCCTGGGGGTCGTCACTGATCAGCTCGATCTCATCATCGTTGGCCATTACTACTGCTCCCTTAGATCTAGTGAAGTAATGGTGTGTTGCCAGTTTCACCACAAACCAACCACCTTAAGCTTACTACGTAAGAGACAACAAACATGTTAGGGTTAAGCATTTTATAGATATGAATCACACATAATGTGCCATGCTCCTATCATTGTCACTATTTCTAGCATGCTTTTAGAGACTTCATGTTTCATTCCGGCTTTTTTTTTTAACTCACGCCTCATTTTGATCCCTCATCTTAGAATCATTGAAAAATATTTTGATCGAACCTTTTGTGGGTTGCCTACGTATCACGTCGCCGCATGAATCAGATCATTACGTAGTTCAGGGGGAAATAATAACAATTTTGATTTTTTTTTTTTCAAAATGACTCTAAAGACATAAATATGACTGAAAATGCGACAAATATAAAATTAAAAATACAACAAATGCAAAATGAAACTAAAAACTAATTGACTGCACTAAAACTTTAATCTTCAATGGCATTCTTTCTTAAACTAATATCATTAATGGTCTGCATCCCTTGGCCTCCACTCTCCCCCCAACATCTCGTACAAATTCTGAAACACTTCCGGCAATTGTTGAACGAGGGCACGTGCCTGTTGACCAACTTTCTCATTGTTTAGATGACGATGATCGTCATGAACATATGCTGCTTTCTCCGCCAATTGAAGTACTTGCTCTCTAGCAAGCCCCATATTCACGTGACAATTCTTCAACCATATCTGGGTAGTGTTGAGGGCATTACCCATCTCAGTCTCGCGTCCCTCGTATTCTTCAATACGGCGGTTTAGCACAGCTCTCTCAATCATCCACTGACGCCGCTCTACCTCAAAATCTGCATGTTGATGACCTCCCTTATGCCTTTTTATTTCTTCCAATTGTGAAAGAAACTGACCCTTTGAGCGTATCAAATGGGCCCTTTCTCTATCAAACTGCTCTCTCTGCTGATCAAACTCCAATTGTTGCTGGTGCGCATCCTCTTCAATGATACTCAAGTCTTCTTGCAGCTTGTGCATTTCAATATTGTTATTTGCCTCAACTCTTCTTACTAAACCAATAGTGCTTGCCAATTCTTCTTCTAAGCGGGCCGCCTCATTTTTAGCATGCTTTAGATCTTTATCCATGCCCCGTAAGGCCGATTGATAATCTTTCTCAATATTTAAATGAATCTAAGTGACTCCGGCTTGCAATTGGGCTTGTTGTTTAGATATGGTCATCCGGGAATGCTCCCATTCCTCTTTTAAATTTTCTATAGCTCTTTGATCATTTCTCCTCCTGTTGGATCCTTCAAGCATATCTCCAAGCAACGAAGGGTCAGGAAACTAGGTAATATATTCTGGGATCACCTCTCCATGATCTCGGTCTTCTACCATATCATTCAACTCCGATACATTACTTGCATACCAAATTTTCATAATTTCTTCTTCGTCATGAGGTTGATCTTTACCAAAATCATAACAGAACTTGCTCATATCTCGTGTTGGTGGAACCTCCTGTAGTCGTGCAAATTGGCGCATTACCCGAAGTGGAGCATAAAACTGAACACCATCCAATCCTATGAGTACCAAATAAGAGTGGTATGCAAACTCACAAATGACCTCTTTGGAGGAGAACCAATCGTAGTTCCAAGTGATCCGTTTGGCAGACAGAGTATGAAGTAGTTCTTTCCAGGCGCCAATCCCCTCTGGTAAGTCACATTCGTCAATTCTTTTCTGGTGATCATAAGTATGATTGGGCCATAGCTCACTAAAATTAGTGATCGTAGGATGACGATAGAAATGCTCCAAAAACCATATCTGTAACAAAATGTTGCAACCATCAAAGTTTCGCGCGCCCATTTTACATCTAGTTAAAGCACGGAAAATGCAAGAAAGAATCATAGGGACCAAAGTATAATCACCCCCTTCTGAGGTCAGAGCCTCAACTACACCTGCCAAGTGGATGTCAATGCGTCCCTCCCTTTCTGGGAAAACTACACGCCCCAAAAAAGTGACCATAAATGCGAACCTTCTATGTACCTTCCACGTTTTCTTATCTTCCTTTGATTTCAATTTTCCCACATTTCTTTCGAAATTGCATTCTAGGCCATACAACTGAAACAAAAAGCCCAACTTCACTCATTTGCCTTCTAGACCTTCATATTGTCCGTAATTTATGTTCAAAAGCTTCAGAAACCTACCTTCGTTCACATTTTTTGGTACTATGGGCCTTTGGCAGCGAAGATTGCGGCCCCACCCCTGGAAATGGGCGATTTTCTCCAAGGTCGGAGTCATTTCACAGTCGGTAAAACGGAACACATTATTTTCAGGATCCCAGTGCGGAATCAATTCTTCAATCACATCCCTCATGGGCTTTATCGTAATCATGTGAACCAAATGTCCCAAGTATTTCTTTATCTGGTTTCGCTCATATTCCTTAAAGTCTCTCCACAAATCCCACAACAACTGTGGTATCTGATTGACAATGAGAAAATCTGGTATCCCTTCTGATCTGGGCCTCTTTTCAGACTTACCTCTTTCCCCACGCATGGTATACCTGTCTACCCAGACACGGGGTTAGGCTTTGATCAAATATATTAGTAACACACAAAAATTCCGATTTCTCGGGTTTTGACTCTATAAATAAATAAATAAATAAAAGCTAAATTATGGGACTATATAAAAAAAATATTTTTGGATTTAGTTTTTTTTTTTTTTTTGTTGATTTTCTAAGAAAAGAATTATTAATAGGGAATTAAGGAAAAGGAAAATATTTTTGAAAATTGGGGCCGGAACCGATGAGGTTTGCCTACGTATCTCACATCCGGTGAGAATCAGACTCGCGTAGTTCGGTTAAAATTGACTATGTTTTTTTTTTCTTCTCTTTTTTTTTTCCTTTTTTTTTTAATGAAAATTAATCTTTAAAAACCATATGCACTAGACCACATCATTTTTTCTCTGTTCGTCCAACTGATTTATGCTTAAGTCGGTCGACATGAAAGCCTCCCAAATAATGCAACAAGTATCACATAACATAACATAATGGTCTCAACAAGGTACCTGTCCTAAAACAGAACTCGGCCCATGAGTCGAGCGCTGCTAAGTCAAATGCACATGATGCAAATAAAGCGTAGCCTACTAGGGATATTCATTGCTTGTGGCTTGTTCTTCTAAGTTTGTAAATCCTAAAGGAGATGGTATCTAGACCTGGCTTACCGGGCGAACAACCCGAGCCATGCAGCGTCAAGCGTCACCAGTAGTAGAACAACACTGGCTAGCTAACAACTCTCCCGCCTAAACAAGTGTGACTAAATCCTTCACCAGAAGCTGGTAGGCTAACTGGCTTTATCTCAAGACAGAAATTTTGTGATGCTGGTAGGCAAACACAACATCACTAATTATCAGAAGACTCAGTGGGATGCGAGAGATGATACAATTTATATGTACAATTCAACAATGTCAAGACAGTAAAAAGTGGACAAGTAGCACATTAGTCCTAAATAAATCACAATATATACAAAAATTAATAAAGCCAAATAAAGTCAATGTTGAGGTCCCCAGCAGAGTCGCCAGAACTATCACACCCCTTTTATGCCCCCAAAAAAAGATAAATATGTTATTGATTGTGGGTTAAAGAGTTTTTCCAATTAAAGTGATAAATTTGAGTAGGGATTATTTTTATTTATAGAGTCGCCACTTGGAATTGATTTTTGGTGTTCCAAGTCACATTTTATTTGAATCCCTAGTCAAAGGAAGGTTTGACTCCTTTATTATTGGTCTGCGAAAACAAAGTCCGGATAAGTAATTCTGTTGACCGGGGAGAAGGTGTAAGGCATTCCCCGATTGCCGTGGTTCTAGCACGGTCGCTTTATTGACTACAACTTGGCTTGAATTAATTTTAGATAAACTGTGATTTATTGGTTTCTATGTTTTATCTATCCGCTTTTAATATTTATGGAATTTATTTGAACAAGTCGCGATGTCGCGCGCTCGTTTATTTTTGTACATATTGCGAACCGCATCACGGGAACCGTACTCATAGCCTGATTTATTTACGCGTCTAAAGCAAACTACGATGTTCTTCCTCATACCTCACACAAGCAAAAGTCATCTGTAAAACATAAGCCAATGGGAAATGAAGTTATTTATCACGTTAACCCATTGTTTTTCCACTTTTGGACTTCCTAATTAAAATAATGCATTTTATGCAACATATTTATGCATTTCCGTCTCTCACGCACTTGAATTGTTAAGGGGGAAGATAACAAATCTGCAAATATATATCTAATTTGTTATAGTGAGAATGATATGATACAGTATGACAACTAGAACTACGAAAGCATATCAAATTGGTGTGTGGTTGCAGTTAAGCGGGAATTTTAGCCACATACAAACTTGTAACAATATCGATAAGCATATTTACACAAGATCTACTTTAGTGGCCAGCCATAGAAATCTGATCAATCCCTCTTAACAACTCAACATCAATGATCCAATAACACCAAAACAATTGATAAACAAGATAAAATCACACGTGAAAGCATGCTAACAGAGAAGAGGGGATCCATCAACAACATTCATCAAGCTATTATAATAAGATGAGATAAAAACAAAAAAGAACCTTTTATAGATGCGTCTGAGCTTCGATTCCTTGACAACTTTTGAAGCTCAAATACCAACAAAATTGCGTACAAGACCTCAACAGAAACTCGATCAAATCGTCGGAAACTCGAAGCCGACTTAGGAAACTCACTAAACTCCGGTGACTTTACACGACTGAAATGGAGCTTAAACTGCAGCTCTTTCAGTTATGTAAGAAGCTGATTTTCGGACTGCTGTAATGGAGGTTTTGTTACGTTTTTTGGACTGCTTTAAGGGAGGTTTTGTTACTTTTTTTGGACTGTTTTGGGGACTGTTCACGAGGAAAAAGAGCTGGCCGGAGATGGTAAAAATCCGGCGAAATGCCGGCGATACTGAGCTAGCAGAGAACGATTTTTATGGCTTCGAACAGACTGGTTTTTAGGAGTGGAATAGAGCTTAACTAATGAGATGCTCTAATGGCTGCTTTGTGTACTACTTTGGAGCCACGTTAATGGAGTAATGAAAAAAGACCCGTGAACTCCATTTTTTGTGAGCTTTCGCTGAACTCCGTTTTCGTGTGTTCAACCAGCTCCATTTTCTCTCGTTTCTTTCTGTTCTCTTTTCTATTTGTGTGAGTGTGGCTGTTTTTTTTAGTGTGAGAAAGATCTCATGACTCAAAGGGATCTCTTGGGGAAATTAAGGAAATTGGGGTGCTTCCTTTTTTTTGAAGACAGCAGCGGCTCCCCTTTCTTTTCTGGTTCCTCCCCCTTTTTTGTGTGTTATGTGTGTGTTTTATAACTGAAAATGGGGTATGCGGTTTGTGATAGGAGACAAGCATGGGGGACAAGGAGTGGGGAACAATGGAGAGAGTAGGGAGCAAAGTGTGGGGGGACAAGCATGGGGGACAAATGAAAGTGGAGTGGGGACACGCCTGGGAAGATGGGAGCGGGAAATATTCAAGCACGGTAAAAAATTAGGTGATCACAGGATCTGGAGATGGTAATATGTACGCAGACCTTACCCCTACTTTGAGGTAGAGAGGTTGTTTCCGATAGACCCTCGGCATCGCTCCCTCCAAAAACTCCTCACCTTGCTCTTGGGGTGACTCGAACTCACAATCTCTAGATTGGAAGTGGAGGGTGCTCACCACTAGAGCAACCCACTATTGTCGAAAAGGAAAAAGGGAAAAGGTTAGATAACAATGTGGCTATATTAAATTAATTAATAATTAATTTCCCCCGTTCATTTAATCTACAAAGTGAACTGTAATCATTGTCTACACAAAATCTTCTTTCTAATTAAAATCCAAAGGAAATACAATGAAGGAATAGACAGAATTGTCGTATCCTACACTTTTGGGAAAATGTGAAAAATTTGCCTACAAAATTGAAGGCAAACTACAACATTTTCCAAAAAGTGAACTGCCGAAAAGAAAGGTAGGTCATCAGCCGTCGCAAATTATTATATTGGAGCAAGATCTTATTTTTGATCAATCTCATATTAGCTTTATTCTAGTTCTAGTAACACGTTAATATTTGAAGGAAATTTCACCAGGGGAACGAGTTTCGACGGATGCTGCTCTATCACATTATCTTAATAAATAATTGATCGTTCACTCATGCTTTCATGTGAATAAAGAATAAAAAAATCTGGTCCTTTTTATTTTCCGAGTTTGGGCGAGAAAAAGAAAGTGTGTTTGTAGTCTTCCATTTGAGCGATGATATACATGTCACAAGGTAAACATGAGTTCTCGCTTATCAAAGCAGCAGCGGATAAATAATTTTAATAAAGGGTATCACATTATAAGGAAAACAATAGACGAAAATGTCAAGACCATTAGCATATAATAAATGTACATTAGAAACCCCTTAAACAACAGAAATTAGCCATGGGCTAGTCGATTTTTGGGCCGGCTATTAGGGTTTAACTAGCTTTTTAAATGCATTAACACAGTGGCCACTGCTCCTACCAAATTAATATTTTTGCCACCAATTAAAATACGGACTACAATTTCAGCAATCAATATGAAGTTCGAAACTTTGACAAGTTGAACTCCAATAAACTGTGCTGGAGTTCAAAGTTTTGCTGCATTTTTTGAACTCTAGGCATGATTTCTGGTTTCTGAACCCCTACTAGTGCATTCTCCAGGAACAGTTCCTGATTTTTAATTTTTACTTGTGCAAGCTCCATGAACGATTCCTGGTTTTTGAACCTTTACAAGTACAACCTGTCACACCTCCTTTTTCCCGGGGTATAAGGGAGTTTTTCCAATTTAAGTGACATTAATCGAAATGAGATTATTTATTTATTTCAGAGTCGCCACTTGGAATATTTATGGTTTTCTAAGTCACCGGTTTATTTTAAAATCCCAGATCGAGGAAATTGACTCTATTTTTATGGTCTGCGAACACAGAAGATCGGATAAGGAATTCTGTTAACCCAGGAGAAGGTATGAGGCACTTCCGGATTCCGTAATTTTAGCATGGTCGCTCAACTATTAATAATTGGCCCAATTATCTGACTTATTATATATTTAAAACCTATTGTGCTTTTTAGCCTTCTGATCGCTTTTAATTATTTATGGAGTTTGTTTGAACAAGTCGCGATGTCGTACACTTGTCATTTTGGCACACGTCGCAAATCGCGCCACATGAAATACACCCGCGATTTACGACATGCTTATTTTTATTACTATTAGAAGTGACATTCGGGTCACATGAAATGCACTGGGATTATGTATCATGACTATGCCACAGGAATCGTACCCATAGTCACGATGATTTATTGATCGCGCCTAAAGCAAGCTACGATATTTAAGAGTCGATAATTCTTCTAAGGCTTGAGATTCTTGCAAAGGCATAGGTTATGGAAATTAGTTGTGCTAAATAAAGAATTGATCATTACGAACAGTCATAGAGTTGGCATATTTGATTCAATCAATTGCTTGCACTTGTTCTCATACACTGATTCATTACTACGTTAGAGCCTACATGTTCGTGCATTAGTTTTCAACCAAAAGGGCAATGAAATGAAAACAAAAGAATACAAAACTAATTCAGAATTAAGATTACACATCCAGGCTATAATAGCAGATGCATCAGGGATCAACCGTGATTTCAGACATTGAATAGATGGAAATTTACTTCATGCTAATAACTAATCGAAGTGCATAAATCAAACTAGTAACAGCAGATAAAGATAATAATCTCACGCTGTTGCGACCAAACACACTCACACAAGTATACGTGGTCGTCAAGTAATATAGTAATGAGTAGAGTATCGTTCCCACGAAGACTTATGATTAACTTTTGACTAACTCAAACTCAAATAACTTATCGATTCAAGCGATTTCTCACAAAATAGATAATTTTCTAATTTACTACCTAAAAACTATCAAGTAATGAAATACTAAAGACCAACCACAAAACGTAAATGATTTCGAATAACAATCAATAAGAGATAATATTCCAGGGTCACAGGTTATCTAACAATTATATTGCATTCTTAGCTTAAAATAATTAATTGATTCATCTGGATTGTTGATTGACAGGGTTGATATTACTTATAAGAATCTGTCGAGTTCTTACTCGCCTATTCGAGCTAACTTAATGCCTATATGTCTATGGAATTAAGATTAACAAGAATGCATTTACACTTCCTGTATCTCAACCGAGTAAGACAATTAGGTATATTTCTATCCTAATTGCGAATCCGTTCCCCGATGTCCGGGTTTAAGAACTTGCTCTATTTAATTCTATATGCAATCTAGAATTCCCACTTTCGAGTTCAACTCTAGATTCGTAGATAGTAATTCACTGTTAGCTACTCAGCAAATTAATTAAAAACAGAATTAAATAAACAACCCAATATGATAAAATCAACTTTGTCAAATTAAACTTCAAACATCAACATTCATGAATCGCCCATGACCCTAGAATAATAGGGTTCTTAGCCACTCATGTTCATGCAATCATCAAATAATTCACAAGAGTGCATAATAATCAATAAAAGAAGGAAAAATAAGAACTCAAGATGAATTTCGTGGTTCCCTAGCTTTTCCTGGCTTTTCCCCCCTTCCCAATATGTTCGATGACCTAAAAGAGGCGTTTTTGGCTTATATATTGAGTACAAAAGTCATGGGACAAAGTTCTCCTATTTCTAATCCAAATCAGCTTCAGGGATTGATGCTAGGGTGGATGCGTCGCATCTACCTCGTCCTCCACTTCTCAGCTTCGCATGCTAGGGTGGATGCTTCGCATCCACCCTTTGTTCCTCCATCTCAGCTTTGCCCAGGTGCGGATGCTAAGGCGGATGCTATGGGCCGACTTCACTGCTAAGGGTGCACGAAATCTGATTTTTTTCTAGATTGGATGCGACGCATCCAACCCCTCTTCCTCTACCTAGAGCACCTTTTCTTCATATTTTTGCACTCCAAACACCCTAAATTATCACACACAACTCAATTAGTCATAAAACCAATAATTAAATCATGTTGGGCATTTTAAAGATCAAATAGCATCAAAAAGCGGTTAAAACACGGGTAAAGTAACATCAACACATATCGAAATATGCCCATCATCACCACCCCACACTTAAACCTTTGTTCGTCCTCGAACAAACCATCACTATAATAGACGAAACAATATTAAGCTCTTATCATTCAAAGCACACTACACATATGACCATGGTTATTTGCAACAATTAGGCTCTAGAATATGCATCACATACACTTCCCTTTACTTATGCCATTTTTAAAAAATATTTAAACAAAGACAACATGCTCACAACAATCCTAACCTCAAAAATCGATTTAATGTCACAATGCACTCATGGCTTGAACACTCAACATCATCGAGAAGTCTAATAACGTTACCTATCCCTCGTGAAATCATGTGCCCTCACAACAAGAATAAGAGAGCGAGTTCAATCCACACATTCGAATCTCATGATCAAATATATTTTAATGACTCACATATATCAAAGAAAATTGCTCACTCTCACAAAGAAGTCACATGCATGCAATTGGTACCATAGGCTTGCCCTTAATGTAAATCCCTACTAATGTAAGCTCGCTCGATCTAAAATCAATTAGGACTTTATCATGGTTGTACTGTGGGCTAAGGGACGGGTAGGATATATTTAAGGAATAGTGACTCACCCTCCTAAGCACTTTAATACATCACAAAATTAATTTAAGCGTATTTTCTTCAACACCACTTCAATTTCACAAACAATATCACCCCCAAAAACAGTCCCTTCTTCTTTAAGCATTACTTTAGTTCATACCCACTAGCAAGAACAAGACAATAATTTATTCATTTCTATTTTTTCTTTTTCTTTTTTGATTTCAATTTCCGCTAGTGGTGTAGTATTTTATAAAACAAGTGCATCTTTGTTCCTTTCATTGGTTCCACTCAAAAGACACCCCACACTTAGTCCCTTCTTACTTCTTTTACTGCTCATCTAATAATTAAAGTGCTTTAAGAGGTAAAAGGATCAAAACAATGTCAATTAAGAATAAAAAAGGGTATAGGCTTGTAATGTGGGTACCAAATAAAAGTTAATAGGCTCAAAATGGTTAACTAGGAATAAATTTTATTTGTGATAAGCAATAAGCTCAAAAAGATCAAAGAAATCCTAAAATCATTTTTCAAACCGAGCATCACCTCAAATTTTGCTTCAACTCACATACCGGGCAAGTTCTAGACACAAGTACAATACATGGACTACACAAAAACCTCATCACACATGGCACATGACTCACTAAGGACGGTCACATTCCGACTCTCAAACAATGTAAGTATTCCCGGAGCAACGAGATATTAAGCATTAAGCACAAGGTGAACATAAGTCATGAAAACGAGACATAGGTGCCACAAAACATGCTATCCAATTTAACAAGGTATCATCAATAATTTCAAATCATACAGAAGATACTACACATGCCAAAGCATAAATATGCTACTATCAAACAAGTCAAGGGCGCCTAGGTTCATCATTCTTGCTCCTTTTATTCCCTAAATTCCTAATTTACTCGGAAAGGAAAAAACTACCCTGTTCAAACTACATCCCATGGAAAAGAACCGAGGCACAAAGAAAAACCACATGGGATAATTACTACCTAAAGAAAGCTAAAAGACATAGTTTTGGATTTTTGTTTAGACTTTAATCCCTCAAGAAAACTGTCTAGGAGATCAATCGTCGGGAAAAGTCTAATTTTTCTACTTTTTTTGTTTTTTTTTTCCTTCACAAAAGCTACTACACTTAAGAATGAGTACTACAACTAAGCTAAAATAGCACAGAAACTCATCCAAACGATCTCCTCACCCCACACTTAAAATTTTGCAATGTCCTCAATGCACACTATAAATAATAAGAGGGTAAACGAGACTCCCTGGTAGGCCAAAGGCCGAAGCAATAGCGGCTCACGAGGTACTCAGACTTCCCCCAGGCATCGTCCTTTGTATGGGCACCCCACACTTAGTCCTTACCATCTAGCTCGCTTTTGCACTCTTCTAATGGCTTTGCTTCCTATGCTCATAATCCTACAAAACAAAAATAAATACTACAAAATAATAAAAATAAAATAAAATAAAAAGTAAACAAAAATAAAAGAAAGTAGTAAAGCTGGGTTGCCTCCCAACAAGCGCCTGATTTAACGTAGCGGCACGACGTGAACCGCTTTTTGCCTCCACCTCGAACTTATGAATTGAACCCCTAATATGGCATCCAGTCTGCGGCTATGCTCCAGTGGTGGGGATACAAAAATAAATAGGCCAAGTAACAAATTTTTCACTCTATACTTCTCGGCCTTTATATGAGAAATGTAATTTTTTCTCTCTGGCACGACAAATCCAAGAATGTAAGCATCATGTTCCTCTTCCATTGACTCCTCCAAAGGCTCAGATGACTCGATTTCCATGTCATCATCCAAATACAATGTCAAAAAATATTTAGAATGAGGACCAACATGCCCTAACTTTGGAATTGTATTACTATTTATATCCTCATATGTGCACACACTAGAGTCTTCAAATATTACATTATCTACTACCTCGCATGGCTCTAGTGTACTTTTCTCAATATGGGCATCATCAACAGAGTCCTCAATTTGGCGTATAAGCTCCTTTTCAGCTTCTGACAACTCATTACTATTTTGTTGGGCGTTAGACGCAATAACCTTTGCATTTAATTGATCTTGCAAGTCGTGAATAGTAGTGCCAAATTTATTGATCCCTTGTCCCAATTTAGATCTTCCCTCTATAAGGTGTCTCATCCCATCAATATGTTCCTCACGTTGAGCCTCATATATTTCTAACTTTTCAGCCTGTTCTACCAGCCAAGTTTGGCTCAAAATCTCCTCTTTTTCAAAAGTTTTCTCTTGCTGGTACTCACTTTCTTCATTCAATTCTTCCATATTGGCCTTCATTCTTGTGATTGCTGCCCTCATTCTTTTCATATCTTTTTTGAGTTCATCCTGTTGCTCTGCTACTTGCCTCAGAATATCCCTAATATATGCATCAGGTTCCATATCCTGCACTTCATTACCCCTATCAAACTCAAAAACATCATTAGAAAGATCATAATAATAGCTCAGAAAAGGATGAACAGGATTAGGACAACCATCCCAGTGGACATCTTGACCACCACACTTATTACAAATATTCCACTTAAAGGATTGAGATTGTGCGCACAAATCGGTCTCGAGAATATTCTGACAATTTTTTCACCAGTGGGGTCCTCCACAATATGGACAAGGATCATCAAAATAAGAATAACCATCATTCGAATAATTTTCATTCCAAGATGCCATGTTAAAATAAATAACAAATACTAACTAAACTAAAACAAAAAAAAATGAATAGATAAAAAAAATATCTAATCTAGAAAAATAGCTAATTTCTAAGTCCCCGGCAACAGCGCCAAAAACTTGTTGCGACCAAACACACTTACGCAAGTATACGTGGTCGTCAAGTAATATAGTAATGAGTAGAGTATCATTCCCACGAAGACTTATGATTAACTTTTGACTAACTCAAACTCAAATAACTTATCGATTCAAGCGATTTCTCACAAAATAGATAATTTTCTAATTTACTATCTAAAAACTATCAAGTAATGAAATACTAAAGACCAACCACAACACTTAAATGATTTCGAATAACAATCAATAGGAGATAATATTCCAGGGTCACGGGTTATCTAACAATCATGTTGCATTCTTAGATTAAAATAATTAATTAATTTATCTGGATTGTTGATTGACAGGGTTGATATTACTCATAAGAATCTGTCGAGTTCTTACTCGCCTATTCAAGCTAACTTAATGCCTATATGTCTATGGAATTAAGATTAACAAGAATGCATTTACACTTCCTGTATCTCAACCGAGCAAGACAATTAGGTATATTTCTATCCTAATTGTGAATTCGTTCCCTGATGTCCGGGTTCAAGAACTTGCTCTATTTAATTCTATATGCAATCTAGAATTCCCACTTTCGAGTTCAACTCTAGATTCGTAGATAGTAATTCACTATTAGCTACTCAGCAAATTAATTAAAAACAGAATTAAATAAACAACCCAATATGATAAAATCAACTTTGTCAAATTAAACTTCAAACATCAACATTCATGTATCGCCCATGACCCTAGAATAATAGGGTTCTTAGCCACTCATGTTCATGCAATCATCAAATAATTCACAAGAGTGCATAATAATCAATAAAAGAAGAAACAATAAGAACTCAAGATGTATTCCGTGGTTCCCCAGCTTTTCGTGGCTTTTTCCCCCTTCCCAATATGTTCAATGATCTAAGAGAGGCGTTTTTGGCTTATATATTGCGTACAAAAGTCGTGGGCCAAAGTTCTCCTATTTCTAATCCAAATCAGCTTCAGGGATTGATGCTAGGGTGGATGCGTCGCATCCACCTCGTCCTCCACTTCTCAGCTTCGCAATTCGCATCCACCCTTAGTTCCTCCATCTCATCTTTGCTCAGGTGCGGATGCTATGGGCCGACTTCATTGCTAAGGTTGCACGAAATCTGATATTTTTCTAGATTGGATGCGACGCATCCAACCCCTCTTCCTCTACCTAGAGCACCTTTTCTTCATTGTTTTGCACTCCAAACACCCTAAATCATCACACACAACTCAATTAGTCATAAAACCAATAATTAAACCATGTTGGGCATTTTAAAGATCAAATAGCATCAAAAAGCGGTTAAAACATGGGTAAAGTAATATCAACACATATCGAAATATGCCCAACATCACACGCTATAATAGATCTGGAGAAAAATCTAATTTCAGTACATTAGAAGAAACCATATGAGGTAGTAGAAGATTACCTCAAAAATAACACATGAAAGAAATGTAAACCAAATAAAGGTCGAAAAACCCGAAAATGAGCTCAACTATAATGATACTGCAGAAACAACTTTTGCCAATAGGTAAGATCTAGCTTTAGAACCCAGAAATGACATAGAAGAATCCTTTGGAATCAACTTTTTTTAATTGTATTTGGTTGAAATTTCATTGTTTTTGCTTTCTGGTGCTTTTTTCTTAATTTTCTGAAACTCAACTTTCAGATCTAGCAAGGTATTCTAGTTTTCCAGTTGATATTGGATGAGTGTGTGTATTGGGTGAGCGCAGAGGAGTGAGAGTGAGTGAGATCAGAAAATAAAGGGAGGTCTGGCGGCTAGGGTTTTTTAGGTTTTGGGGGGGGGGGTCTGTTCTCTTTCCGTTCTCTGATCTTCAGAATCCAAAGGGAGGGGTGAAATTAGGGTCTCCTCTAATAAAGTGGGGGAGAAGAGTATGGGCTAGACTTTGGGGTGGATTGGGCTTCTACAGATATGGGCTTGAAACAATTGCAAAATTAGTCACTTTGGACTCAAATTTTAATTAAAACCAATTTGTGTGGCTAAACTATTATATCTATTTTACCCATTAATTGACTAATGACCTAATTAATTAACTAGCCTAAGAATGCATGTAGAGTTACTAATGTATTTTTTGGTATTTTAGTGTTTTACAAATACAATTGATTATGCAATTAAAATTAAAAAAGAAAATTCAAAATATTTTTGTATTTTCTTTAGGATTTAAAATGCAACTTAAAAATACGTCAAACATGAATACGTACAAAGCAAACTAAGTAAAAATATAGAAAAATAATTTAAAGCTGTATATGTTTTTTTTAAATTTTTAGGAGTAATTTTATATTAGGGCAAAAATTAGGTGCTCACACAACCTCTAGGAACGATTCTTGATTTTTAAATTTTCGGTGGAATCACTTTTTATTGCATAAAAACTGGATACGATGATCCATCTCAGGACTGTTGGGAAAAATAATATCCCTACCAGGAATAATATCCACGGCAAATAATAATAATATAAGAGAGTAACAACCACCAACTCTTTTAACGAGGTAAAATACAATACCCGAGTAGAGCAATATTACCACTATAATATTACAACTTAGTAGTGTCAAGAGACTACTATAATTTCGAAAGAAATAACACTATTTATTTTTTATTTTAAACACCTCACTATAATATTACTTACACTCCCTATTTATCTCACAGACTATAATCTGTGGATTACTCTCTCTAATTTCTATTTTTTTCTCTTATTTTGGTGTGTTTGAAATAAGAAATGAGGGCCTCTATTTATAGCAGGAAGAGCCGATAGTTTAAACAATCAAAATTGATTGGTATCTCACAATTTCAACCAATTTGACAATTTGCATATCTTACAAATTCTTCCACCGCCCAGCCACAAATACAACCAATCAACATTTTTGCATATGCAATTTGCATATTGCAAATTGCAATACCAAAACCAATTGTTCTGCCACCTACCATTGCTTTCTTTTCCACCAATTATATTTTTCCTTTAGTTTTTTTGTTTCTCTTTTATTTAATGAGGTTGGTCCCACAAATCTCTCCCTTAATTTTGACTTTTCTTCTTCATTCCAAGTCTTGATCACACTCTCTGAAATTCTTCAAACTTGAGAGGCTTTGTAAAGATATTTGCAATTTGATCGTAAGACTTCACATATTTGAGCTCGACTTCCTTCTTGGCTTGCATTCTCTGATGATGTGATACCTTGTATCTATATGCTTGCTTCGATCATGATACACTGGATTCTTTGCGAGTGCCTGTGCAGATTTATTATCAATACAAATCTATGTAGCTTCAATTTGTGGCAAATAGAGCTCATTCAATAATGTTCTTAGCCAAATAGCATGACAGGTACATGATGTTGCTGCTACATATTCGACTTCACAAGTCGAGAGAGTAACTATGGACTGTTTCTTTAAACTCCAAGAAATAACATAATCACCCAAGAAAAACACAAAGTTAGTTGTGCTTTTTCTATCATCAATATCTCCCGCATAATCAACAACAACAAACAACAACAACAACCCAGTAAAATTCTACTAATAGGGTCTGGGGAGGGTAGTGTGTACGTAGACCTTACCCCTACCCCGAAGGAGTAGAGAGGCTGTTTCCGAAAGACCCTCGGCTCAAAAAACAAAAAAGACAAAAGGACAAAAAGGGATACAATATTAGTATCACAATAACAATCATAGGATAAATAGGAACACCATGAAATCCAGAAGAAAGATGCAAAGCAAAGGGAGACAATATTAGTAAATATTAGTATCACTACAACAGTCATAAGAAAAATAGGAACACCATGAAATCTAGAAGAAAGATGCAAAGCAAAAGCGATAGCTAGTAAATAGGACATGCACTGAAAAGTGAAATAGTAAGCCACAACATTCCCACTAGCTATCTTAGACAAAAATCCTACATGGCTAGTCCCACCATGGTACGAAGTAAGGCACGATTCAACTATCTCCCGCATAATCACTATCACAAAATCCCATATGGTTGAAATCACTAGAAGAAGAATAAAATAGTCCAAAATCAATTGTACCTTTTAGGTAATGAAGAATTCTTCTAGCGACCTTCAAGTGGGTAGAGCTAGGAGCTTCCATGAAGAGACTTACTACTCCAACTGCAAAGAGTATATCTGGCCTGGTACAAGTCAAGTACCTCAAACTTCCCACAAGACTTTTAAAAAATGTGGGATCCACTTTTTCTCCTTCATCAAACTTGAACAATTTTGTCCCATTCTCCATCGGTGTGTTCACGGGGTTACAATCGAGCATGTTGAACTTCTTCAATATCTCTTTTGTATAGTTTTCTTGAGAGAAGAAAAATTCATCCTCCATCTACCTCACTTCTAGGCCCAGGTAGTACGACATGAGCCCTATGTCTGTCATCTCGAACTCATGGGACATATCTTTCTTAAAAGCATCAAACAAACTTGGGTTATTACTCGTGAAAATAAGATCATCAACATAAAGACAAACAAGTAAGATATCTCCATTAGTATGAACTTTAAGGTAAAGAGCATATTCATGGAGACAATAAGTAAACACATTGTCTTGAAAATACTTGTCGATACAATTATTCCTTTCTGGTGGGGCTTGATTCAATCCATATAAAGCTTTGTTCAACTTCAGCACTTTATCTTCATGGATTTTGACCATGAAGCCTAATGGTTGTTCAACATAGACTTCTTCTTCAAGATAGCCATTCAAGAAGGTTGACTTGACATCTAGTTGATGGATCTTCCACTTCATTTGCGCCGCCAAAAAGATCAGCAAACGAATTGTCTCTGTCATGACCCAAACCGATGAACTTTGATGAGTGTTCGAGTTCTACCTACCGAACACCCCTAAGCATACGTTTAAGATATAAACATGAAATAAGTGTAGGTCATGCATAACATCTGCCCCTAAACTGCTGAATCATGTGAATAACATACGTGAGGAGACATACTCAAATGACATATAAACATATACATGTGGAATACAGTAGGGCAAGCCGACAAGGCCACATACTATCCAACTATAGATGACTGTCTACAGATCTCTAATAGAGTGTAAAACTATATAAAGGATGGGACTGGGCCCCTTCATAACCTTATATGTATACAAAGGTATCGTACCAAAACCCAATAGCAGTGTAAAGCCCCATAAAAGTTTTTCTAAAAACCCGGTTTTCGTGATGCCAAAGTAGGCGTAAAGGTTATATTAGTAGAAATTCTTCGCGACAACTTTGCTCGTCGCGATTCGGACTTTTTGTATTGAACAGTGCGTTGGGGAGTTGAAGTAAAACATTGGGTAGAAGTATGTATTTCTGCGGCCGCAGAACCACTCTGCGGATCGCAGACTGTTCGCATAGTGGGACAGATTTCTGGGGCATTTTTGATGCCCAATTTCGCGGTCATTATGTGATCGCATAGCCGTTTCACGGACCGCATTATTGTCGCATATCCCTCCTTGGGGGGTTTTTAGAGGGAGGTTATGCGGGGCACTATCCGTTCTGCGGGTCGCATAGTGACCGCAGACCAGATCAGTTTTTTTCTAGTTTTGGCACCCGGTTTCGCGGTCATTTACGGACCGCATAACCATTATGCGGTCGCATATGTGACCGTAGAACCCGTTCCAGAGACTTATTTTTGGAGTTTTTTAAACCTGACCCAATTTCGTTAAAACACACCCCATACACCATTTTGATCATATTTTCTGATATTTTTAGAGTGAGAGAGAGGCTCCTAGAGAGAGAAGTGATCTTTATCATATTGCTATTCAATTCTCACTTAAAAGCTTGAAGATTATCAAGAGAGGCCCCTAGGTCTTCTTCCTAAGAGGTAAGATTTTATCACCCCAAACTCTTAATTTCAAAATGTAACTATAATGGGCCATTAGTAAGGTAATTCATGGGGATGGGAGTGCTTACCTTGCATGCATGTATCCTTGTAGTATGTGGGAAGGATGTGAGCTAAAAATGATAGAGAATGGGTTGGGGAATGATGGAATCTTCCACAAAAAGGGCATTAAAATATTGATGCATACCTAGTGTTTGTTAATATGCTCAAATGAGCTAAAATCATGTTCATCTTCCTAATTTTGGTCTAACTTGTTATATTTCTAAAATAGATTAAAGTTGCTAACAATTCCGGGTCATTTTAGAGTTTGAGAAGCTCAATTTAGGTATGTTGGCTAAACCCCCTTCTTCTTAGAATCGAATCCCACAGTGTTCATGTAATTGGAGTAAGTCCTTGATCATTATTGAATTGGCTAATCCTAATGTGGTTGTGTTGAAGGATGTTTGTTCAATGTTTATTCTAAATTCTTCATCATGTCATCTTTCCATTTGAGAATATGTTTAAAATGTGGAATATGTGTTAGGAATGTTAAAACTTCATGTCAAGACCGAAATAAAGGTTGTTATGCCAAATTGTATGAAAGGCCTCTATGTGCCTAAGATTTTCCCAAATGCCCATATGTGAATTAATTTCTTTAGTAGGAAGCCCTATTGATAATGATAATGATAATGATAATGATATTTGAATGTGGAAAAAGGGAACTGGAACTATGAAATACGGCCAAGTGCTAAGAATGACTTTGTAATTGTTAAGAAGTACGATGTGAGATGATTGACTAAAGAAGGTAATGTCTCAAATGAGATGGCCTAGCCGATCGGGCCGAGATCGGTCTCCGTATAAGAACATAGTGGTATTATGGATGCAATTGTGTTAATGTCTCAAATGAGATGGCCTAGACGATCGGGCCGCGATCGGATGCCATGCCGCACACATGGTGGTACTCTGCTGGAATATATAATAAAATTGCGGTAATGTCGCAAATGAGATGGCCTATCCAATAGGGCCGAGATCGGACTCCGTGTAAGAATACGAAGGTATTGTGAATTGTGGAATATCGGTACTAAAGGCCACCCAACTTAATAATACAAAAATTGACTTGCAAATGTATATGATCCTTAACATTGTTGTTTCTATATTATTTGAAGCCCTTACTGAATTCTTGACTGTTCCTCTTGTATTATTATTCATTCTATTGAGTAGGTGTTTAGCTTTACATACTAGTGCTATTCGACGGTACATACGTCCCTTTTGCCGGGGGCGCTGCATCTTTAAATGGATGCAGGTGGTTACATAGCAGCTAGTGTTGATCACAGATAGTGTTGCATCCTCTTCTCAGCGGACCCGGTGAGCCCCATTTCATTCCGAGGTCAAGTATTGTACCTTTTGTTTATATTGTGGTCACATGTTGAGGTATAGCCGGGGCCTTATTGCCGGCACCATCTTTACTCTCTTTTGTATCTTTAGAGGCTCCGCAGACACTATGTGGGTTGTACATGTGTGCTAGAAAGGTCAAACGGATTATGTTGTATTTTGGATTTTTGTTCCACTAAATCACAAAAGGTATGCCTTTTGAAAGTTAACAGGAAGTGGAAAAAATGAAATGGTTTAGTAATGTCTATGCATATGGTCCTTCTACTGTTGAGCTAATAAAAACATGCCTTCTCTTATCATGGGTGAGTTGGGTAGAAAGTATCTAACATGCTTGCTCGGCCGGGTTCACTCGGTTGAGCGCCGGTCGCGTCTCCCGAGATTGGGGCGTGACAAACTTGGTATCAGAGCCTAAGGTTTTAAAGTGTCCTAGGATATCTCGGAGCCATTTCTAGTAGAGTCCTTCTTATCGGTGTGTTGTCGACCACATCTATAAGTTGGAGGCTACTTGGACATTTAGGAATAATACACTTCTTTGATATTCTGGATCGTGCGATAAAACTAATTGTGCAACTGTTCTTCTTCTAACTCGTGCATTCCTTTAACTTTTAGTATATGGCACCTAAGAAGAGAGCAAGAATTGGCCAAGGAGCCAATGCCACCTTGGGAGTGGCAGTTGACCCTTTACTTGGTGAGGCGGGTGAATACCCGAGGGGTGAGGATAATCCCCCGATTGCTACACTACCTGATTCCACTACACCTGTTCAGGCCACACCAGTTCATGCACCTACTAAGGGTGCAGCGGTTCCTCCAATCGATATTCCGATTCCACCTCCAGCCCCAACTTTCGGTTCTGGTATTTCTGATGGGGATCTTAGGGGATCTCTTCAGATGCTAACACAGATAGTGGCTTCTCAAGCCCAGAGATCAAATGTTGCACCCACTTCATCTAGCCAACAAGGGGATTCTAGTGGTTCCAGGGTGAATAAGTTTCTTTAGTTGGATCCTTCGGTGTTCACGGGTTCTAATCTCGAGGAGGACCTACAGGACTTCATTGATGAGATACATAAGACTTTTCGGGTTATGTGCGCTACTAAGACGGAGGGAGTGGAGATGGCCGCCTACCGCCTAAAGGGGTGGCATATTCTTGGTTTGAGCTGTGGGAGGACTCTCGGGAGGAGGGGAGCCCTCCAGCGAGATGGAGTGAGTTTGCTGATGCTTTTATAGACCATTTCTTGCCTAACGAGACTAGGGCAGCCCGTGCTGCAAAGTTTGAGAATATTAAGCAAGGGGGTAAGAGTGTGTGGAAGTATCATATGGAGTTTGCGCGCCTATCAAAATATGCTATTCATATGTTTCCTTTTATGGAGGCTAGAGTGCACCAGTTTGTGCAGGGCCTTAGCCCCTTGGTTATCAATGAGGCCACTATAACAGCCTTGAATTCATATATGAACTATGGGAAAATGGTAGCATTCTCTAAAGCCACAGATGACCGCAAGTTAAAGAACAAAATGGAGCGAGAGGGTACAAGCAAGGCCTGGTCTGCAGGCAGCTTTGGGGAGTCATTTGGTGGGGGAAGATCAGCTTTCAGGGGAGGGTCATCAGGGCCATCCCAGTCTTATGCTCAGTCTTCAGCTAGTGTATCGCCAGCGGGGCACAGTCAGCAGCAGGGGAGTTAATTCAGGCCCAATCAGGGTAGCAAGGGACCCCACTATCAGGGCCAATTAGGAGGGAGATTCCCGCAGCAGCGGAGGCCCCCATGCCCCAGGTGTGGGATGATGCACTTGGGGATCTGCTACAAGGACTTACCTATATGTTAGGGGTATGGATTGAGGGGTCATATTCAGAGGGAGTGTCGTTCATTCCGCCAGGGTGCGAGCAGGGGCACAACACAACCATCCAGTTCTGCAGCTGCTACATCTTCAGCACCCCCTCCAGCTCGAGGCCCTCCGGCATCAGCAGGGCGTGGTGCATCTAGGGGTGGTGCATAGAGTTCATGAGGACCCAACCGTTTCTATGCTATGATTGGTCGCCAGAGTACAGAGGCTTCTCCAGATGTCGTCATAGGTATATTGACTGTCCAAACTCATGATGTATATGCTCTTATTGATCCCGGTTCCACCTTGTCATATGTTACCCCTTTTGTTGCTATGGAATTTGGGATAGAATCGGAATAACTTCCTAAGTCGTTCTCTATATCTACTCTGGTTGGTGAGTCTATTGTGATCACACAGGTTTATAGGGGTTGTGTTGTCATGGTGCGTGGTTGGGACACCATGGCCGATCTCATTGAATTGGGGATGGTTGATTTTGATGTAATTATGGGAATGGATTGGCTTTATTCATGTTTTGCTAAGCTCGACTACCGAACTAGAACCGTGAGGTTTGAATTTCCTAATGAGCCATTTGTTGAGTGGAAGGGGGATAATGTGGTGCCAAAGGGTAGGTTTATTTCTTACCTTAAGGCCACGAAGATGATTAACAAGGGGTGTATCTGTCATTTGGTTCGGGTTACGGACACCGACGCTGAGGCGCCTATACTCGAATCTGTGCCAGTTGTGAATGAAGTTTTAGAGGTCTTTCTTGATGAACTCCCTGGGATTCCGCCAGATAGGGAGATTGATTTTGGGATTGATGTGATACCAGGCACGCAACCTATATTTATTCGGCCCTACAGGATGGCACCAGCAGAATTAAAGGAACTAAAGGAGCAATTGAAGAATTTGTTAGAAAAGGATTTCATCTGACCGAGTGTGTCACCATGGGCGCACCGGTTCTCTTTATGAGGAAGAAAGATGGATCACTAAAGATGTGTATTGACTACCTATAACTCAACAAGTTCACAATCAAAAACAAGTACCCGTTACCAAGAATAGATGATTTGTTTGACCAGTTACAGGGTGCTAAATACTTCTCCAAAATTGATTTACGATCTGGGTATCACCAACTGAAGATCAGGGAGAAGGATATTCCGAAAATAGCTTTTAGGACCCGGTATGGGCATATTGAATATCTGGTCATGTCTTTTGGGCTAACCAATACCCCGGCAGCTTTCATGGACCTTATGAATCAGGTTTTCAAGCCTTTCTTTGACTCCTTTGTGATAGTGTTCATTGACAATATTCTTGTGTATTCACGAGGTCGGGAGGACCATGACAATCATCTCAGAGCAGTGTTGCAGACTCTTCATCAGCACCAATTGTATGCGAAGTTTTCAAAGTGTGAATTTTCGCTCGAATCTGTCACATTCTTGGGCCATGTTGTCTCTAGAGAAGGAATCAAGGTTGATCCTCAAAAGATTTTAGCAGTAAAGAATTGTCCTAGACCTACAACGCCCACCGAGATTCGTAGTTTCTTAGGCTTAGCAGGGTATTACAAGAAGTTTGTGGAGGGGTTCTCTACTCTTGCCTCTCCATTGACTAAATTGACTCAGAAAGCGGTTAAGTTCTAATGGTCCGATGCTTGTTAGATGAGATTCCAGGAGTTGAAATCAAGATTGACTACAGCGCCGGTGATGACCCTGCCAGAGGGTACGGATGAATTCGTAGTATATTGTGATGCTTCAAGAATTGGGCTTGGGTGTGTATTAATGCAACATGGCATGTTTATAGCCTATGCTTCTAGGAAACTCAAAAATCATGAAAAGAATTATCCAACTCATGACTTAGAACTTGAGGCAGTGGTTTTTGCATTGAAAATTTGGCGTCACTATTTGTATGGCGTCCATGTGGAGGTATTCACTAACCACAAGAGTCTTCAATATATTTTCTAAGAAAAGGAGTTGAATCTGAGGCAAAGAAGATGGCTTGAGTTACTCAAGGATTACGACATCGATATTCTATATCACCCGGAGAAAGCCAATGTTGTGGCGGATGCGCTTAGCCGGAAATCTATGGGTAGTTTAGCACACTTGGAGTCATATCAAAGGCCATTGGCCAAGGAAATCCATTGATTGGATAGTTTGGGAGCTCGTCTTACGGATTCAAATGAAGGAGGGGCAATTGAAGGAGGGGATTCAAAAACATAAGACTACGGCTTTTGCTCTTGGCATGGATGATGGTACACTAAGGTACCAAGGGCGGCTATGTGTTCCGAATGTCGATGGTCTCCGGCAAAGAATCATGACCGAGGATCACGCTTCTAGGTATTCCGTGCATCCAGGTTCTACAAAGATGTATCACGATCTCAAGGAAGTCTATTGGTGGAATGACATGAAAAGAATGTGGCGAACTTTGTGGCAAGGTGTCCGAAGTGTCAGCAAGTGAAGGCCAAACATCAACGGCCTGGTGGGTTGGCACAGAACATAGAAATTCCAATGTGGAAGTGGGAGATGATTAATATGGATTTTGTGGTAGGATTACCACGCACTCCGCGGAAGTTTGACTCAATTTGGGTGATCGTGGACCGACTCACGAAATCAGCTCATTTTTGCCAGTTAAATCTACCGACACAGCAGAACAATATTCTCAGTTGTATATCAAGGAAATAGTCAGGCTACATGGCACTCTAGTTTCTATCATTTCTGATCGAGGGGCTCAGTTCACGACCAAAGTTTGGAAGAAATTTCATCAAGGTTTGGGTATTCAGGTAAATCTTAGTACAGCCTTCCATCCACAGACCGACGGGCAAGCAGAGCGGACTATTCAGACGCTTGAGGACATGTTGTGTTCTTGTGTTCTTGATTTCAAGGGTAGTTGGGATGATCATCTGCCACTCATAGAGTTTGCTTATAACAACAACCTTCATGCGAGTATTCAGATGGCACTATTTGAGGCATTGTATGGTAGAAGATGTAGATCTCCCATTGGGTGGTTCGAGATTGGGGAAGCAGAGTTAATAGTTCCAAACCTTGTACATCAGGCTATGGAAAAAGTTAAGATCATAAAGGAGCGGTTGAAAACTACTTAGAGTCGTCAAAAATCCTATTCGGATATTCGTCGCAGAGACTTAGAGTTCAAAGAAGATGATTGGGTATTCTTGAAGGTTTCCCCCATGAATGGTATTATGCGGTTTGGGAAAAAAGGGAAATTGAATTCGAGGTATGTCGGGCCGTACAAAATCATTCAAAGAATTGGCCAGGTGGCGTACAAGCTTGAGCTACCACCCGAAATGTCATTAGTCCACTCGGTATTCCATGTGTCTATGTTGAAGAAGGTAGTTGGAGACCCCTGGTTGAGACCATTGAGGTTAATAAAGAATTGTCATATGAAGAAATTCCAGTTGCCATTCTTGATTGGCAAGTCCAAAAGTTGAGGAATAAAGAAATTACCTCCGTGAAAGTATTATGGTGAAACCAACATATTGAAGATGCCACATGGGAGGCCGAGGAAGAAATGAAGAAGAAGTATCCTTACTTATTTGAATAGTTATGTAATCCTTTCTTTTTATGAACTTGTCTCCTATGAATTTAGTATCACTTGTTTAGTTAATGTAAAGGTGTTCCTTTTAATTATGTGTTGCTTATGAGGCCATGGTTAGTACTGTTATGAGTTTGTTACATCGTTGAATTGTGCATATGTTTGTAAGATGTGTTTTCGAGGCTTTCTGGCTGGTGGATAGGCCTAGTTACAAAGGGAACTCTAGCGAAATTTTTGGAAATTTAGGGAGTTAGTTAAATTTGGGGTTGCTGGTGTACGATATGATAACTGAGTTGCACAAGGTGCAAATAATGGACCCTGATCCTCATTCGAGGATGAATGATCTTACGTGGGGGAGGATGTAAGGCCCCGTAAAATATTTTCTAAAAATCCAGTTTCTGTGATGCCAAAGTAGGCGTAGAGGTTATATTAGTAGAAATTCTTCGTGGAGAACTTACTCGCTGCAGTTTGGACTTTTTGGATTGAACAGTGCATTGGGGAGTTGAAGAAAAATGTTGGGCAAAAGTACGCATTTCTGCGGCCTATTCTACGGCCGCAGAACCACTCTGCGGACCGCAAACTGGTCGTAGAGTGGGGCAGATTTTTGGGGCATTTTTGATGCGCAATTCCGCGGTCATTATGTGACCGCATAACCATTTCGCGGACCGCATTCTTGTCGCATATCCCGCCTTGAAAGTGTTTGAAGGGAGGTTCTGCGGTGCACTATGCGACCACAAAACCGTTCTGCAGGCCGCATAGTGACCGCAGACCAGGTCAGTTGTTTTTTCCAGTTTTGGCACCCGCTTTCGTGGTCATTTTGTGGACCGTATAACCATTATTCGGTCGCATATGTGACCGCAGAACCCGTTTCGGAGCTTCATTTTTGGGGTTTTTAAAATCCGACCCAATTCCGTTAAAACACAACCCATAGACCATTTTGATCATATTTTCTGATATTTTTAGAGTGAGAGAGAGTGAGGCATCGCAGAAGCGATTTCCGCAGAAGCGGAAAAGCTTCCGCAAATGTGATGGTCGACGGGGCAGTGCACTTCTACAGAAGCGAGTTTTTACTCACAAAAGCGAGCTCGCAGGTGCGACTAAAATGTCCGCATGTGCAAAACTGGGTAGAAACATAAGGATTGAACTCGGTCATTTTTGGCATTTCGTTTTGGAATTTTTGGAGCTCGGATTTGGGCGATTCTGGAAAGAGTCTTCACAAGCTTGGTTAGGGTAAGTGTTCTATATCCTAAAGTGATTATATTTCATGAATCCATGGTTATATTCATCGTTTAATCCGGATTTAAATGAAATAAATCAAGATTTTTACAAAATCTTCCAAAAAACGAGAATTTAAAATTTGGAGGTCGAGTTGTTATTGGAATTTGATAAAATTGGTATGGTTGAACTCGTATCAGAATTGGTGTTCGGATTTCATGAAAATTATGTCGCGTTCCGAGGGGCGAGCCCCACATTGACTTTTGTTGACTTTTTGGAATAAATTTTTAAGTCGACGTATTATTATCCGAAATTGTTACGATGAATTTTAATGAAGTTATGCAATTAATTTGGATATATTTGAGCTATCTGGAGGTCAATTCAAGCAAGAAGGCTATTTTGGAATATCGGCCTAACTTCAAAAAAGTAAGTGTCTTGCTTAACCCCGAGTGGGGAAATTACCCATTAGGCATCGAGTCTTATGTTCCATTTGTGAAATGTGAAAAGCCGTGTACGCTAGGTGACGAGTACGTACTCGGCTTAGATGTGTAAGTTTTATTGAGTTAAAGTCCTGAGCATATTGTGTGGTAAATTGGGTGATTGTTGGTATATATTTAATCATCTAATTGTCGTGCCTAAATCCTTATTGTTGTTGAATCTGTTGTTATATGACAATTTGATGTGATTGTTACTTGATTATTTATGTAATTCCGTGAATTTGTTGGTTGATAATTATTGGAATTTAATTTCATTATGGATTTTTTCTCTACAAATAATTAATTAAATGAGCTTAAGAAGAGGTGTTTATATAATTATTGAAAATTTGAATTTAATGAAGACTTTGCTTTATGTTGAGTAATTTCTATCTCTATTGATTATTTTTGGGTGTTGTACACATTGTGTGGAGCTTTTGGCTATTCTTTGTGAAATTAATTGACTTGGTTGTAGCTTTGGAATTTGGTTGTGGCCATTAGGCAAATTGTGATATGAATTGATTTTGTTATGTTGCTATGATAATTTCCCGCGTAAATTGTTGTGTTGTGTTGTGTGAGTTGTTATTTTGGGGAGATAAGGGTGGCATTTCACCGTTGATATTATGTGGTTATAAGGGTGGCATTTCACTGTTGTATTTGTTGGAATATTGTTTGGCGGAGCGATAAGAGTGGCTATAGGAGCGATAAGGGTGGCACTATGAGCGATAAGGGTAGCTATTGGTATTGTGTGGGCGGAGCGATAATGGTAGCTATTGATATCGTCTGGGTGGAGCGATAATGGTGGCTTTAAGAGTGATAAGGGTGGCAATATGAGCGATAAGGGTGGTTACTGTCAGGGACGATATGTGATGATGTGGGGTTGTGGTATTGATAATTTTTATGTGATGTTGTGATTTTCTTGTGTTTACTTTTATACCTTGTGCAATTTGTCTTGTTGTTGGTAAATTGATAACAATCTGATTTATGTTGAAATTGAGAGCCTGTGGCTATTGCCAGGCGGTTTATAAAATAATATGTGGGTACGAGGTGCCGTGAGTAAATAATGAGGATATTTTGCACGTGAATTGTCCATGCAGTTGTGATATGAAATGAGGGCACGAGGTGCCGGTGAAATATGATGATTTTATTATGGGCACGAGGTGCCGTGAAAATATGAAAGAGGGCCGAGACCCGTATTTTTATGATTATGAAATGAGGTATCACATAGTGACTTTTTCATTGAAAGAATTATATTCAAAATATTTATTTGGAAGGATTTTTTTCTTAGAAAGTATTATACGAAAGAATTGTATTTGAAAGATATTTATTTGAGGAAATTATATTTGAAAAGATTTATTGAAAGAATTATATTTGAAAACTAATTATTTGAGAAAATTATATTTGAAAGAGAGTTATCTAGAAGAATTATATGTGAAAAACATTTATTCGAAGGAGTTGATTTAATTAGGTGTAATTGTGTTTATTAATTGTTGAGTGATATTAATGGTATTCTTGTTGTCTGTTGTGCATATCACTGGTTGTTTTATCCTGCCCTTATTATTATTTGTTTCCTATTATTTTGTATATTATATGGCACAGGTTATTAGACTAGTGAGTGTCTTGACTGTACCTCGTCTCTACTTCATTAAGGTTAGTTTTAATACTTACTGGGTACCGACTGTGGTGTACTCATACTACACTTCTGCACATTTTTGTGCAGAGCCAGGTATTGGAAACATCGGACTTGAGCAGAGTTAAAGCGGGTTCATAAGGATTCAAGGTAGAGCTGCTTAGTCGTCGCAGTCCCTTGGAGTCTTTTTATTTTATTGTACTGTTAATTTGTAATCAAACAGTATTGTATATTCGGTTATCGTGATCATTCCATGTTTTCAGTTAGAGTTCGTGACTCAGTACTACCAGTCTTAGGAGGTTGTGTATTGTAATTATTTCCGCTGTTAGTTTTTTTTAAAAAAGAAATGGCTTAAAAAATGTAATTTGAAATCGGCTTACCTAGTCTTATAGGCTAAGTGTCATCACGACGCCTGTGGTAGGATATTGGGTCGTGACAACTTAGTATCAGCGTTCTAGGTTTCTAGGTTCTACGAGTCACGAACGAGTTTAGTAGAGTCTTGTGGATCGGTACGGAGACGTCTGTACTTATCTTCGAGAGGCTACAGAACTGTTAGGAAATTTCCACTTTTTCATTCCTGTTGTGCAGATTTATTGATTGTAGAATTTGAGCCTTTGTATCTCTATTCTCTCACAGATGGTGAGGACACGTGCTACCGGGTTAGCTGAGCCGGCATTCGCACATACTTCTAGGGCTGCAAGAGGTCGGAGCCGAGGTAGAGGCCGAGGAAAGGCACGTGCTACGACTAGAGCACCTGTCAGAACAACAATTGAGGAGCCACCAGTAACTCCAATTGTGGGACAGGTACCAGAAGCACTTGTTGTTACCCTCGTACTTCAGGAAACTTTAGCACAGTTCCTGAGTTTGTTCGGTACATTAACTCAGGCGGGATTGATCTCTGTTACACCAAACATTCCGCATATTGGGGGAGTAGCTCAGACTCCTATCACAACTCCAGAGCAGCAGGTTCACATTGGTCAGGTTTCAGGTGTAGTACCGGTACAACCTGTTATTCTGGTTCGACCTGAGATCATGCTCGAGGCATCAGAAGAAGAACAAAAGAGACTTGAAAGGTTTAAGAGGTATAGTCCACCTACTTTCAGTGGCACAACTACAGAGGATACCCAAGAATTTCTAGAAAATTGTCACCGTATTCTCCGCACCATGGGTATTGTGGAGGTGAGCGGAGTTTCCTTTACTACATTTCAACTGTCAGGCGCAGCGTATCGGTGATGGCAAATCTATGAAGAAGGTAGACCAGCTGATGCCACACCACCAACTTGGGCTCAATTTTCGGAAATGTTCTTGAAAGAGTTTGTTCCCCAGACTCTCAGAGATGCGTGGCGCGCAGAGTTTGAATGGTTGCGCCAGGGCACTGTGACAGTGTCAAAATATGCTATCAGGTTCAGTGAGTTAGCCCGTCATGTACCTATCTTGGTTCCTACAATCAGAGAGCGAGTTCGCAGATTCATTGAGGGGCTCGAATATGATATTAAAGTATGCATGGCTCAAGAATTGCAAACCGATACTCCATTTTAACAAGTAGTAGAGATTGCAAGGAAGATTGAGGTTGTTTTAGGCGAGGAAAGGGAGTCTAAGGAGGCCAAAAGGTCTCGAAGATCTTGAGGGTTCAGTGGATTTTACTCTTTAGCTAGAACCCATTACAGCGGAGGCTCGAGCAGTCGGTCAACTCAGTCCGCACATCAGATTATTCGGAGTGCTCCAGTTTACAGTGCACCGTCGACACGAGATTCTTACAGTGGTTATTCCAGTTATCCGACACAGACTCAATACGAGCAGCCACGACCTCAGAAGGGTTGTTATGAGTATGTTGATACTATGCATATCATGAGAGATTGTCCCAGACTTGGGAGGGGTGGATTTCATCAGAACACTCCAGCTACAAGCTTATTCCAGTCGATACTCCACGTGCACAGTCAGCTAGAGGTGGAGGACAGGCGGGTAGTGGGCACCTAAGAGGTGGAGGCCCGACCCGTTGATTTAATCACTATGATTTGGCTGAGGCTAATACACCAGATGGTGTCGTTACAGGTACGATCCTAATTTTTATTATAAAAGGATATTTTCCTTAATTTGATTCGGTTCTGAATATTGATGTGAGTCCTCCTTTTATGCTCCACTTATGGGTGAGCTTCGTAAATTTGTGACCCACTTATATGTTTATCCCTGTTGGGGGATTTAAAGGTGTGAGCCCGTGTCTGTCATTTAATTTTGTACACCATTGATGGCTATAAGTCCAAAAGTAATTTTTATTATTCATTACATTGGGTTTAATGTGTTTCGGAATAATTGATACCAATATTTATGAATCATACGCCCTACCGGTATGAGGGTTTATTATATGTTGTGAAAATTATTTATGAAATATATTGAAAAGAAGAAACAAAGGAAATTGAAAATTTCAGTTGGCACAATGTGCAACATACTTGTGATTCGGAGTTGAGGACGAGATCCTCGCATTTCTTTTACATGATGTGAAATATTTAAATCGGGCTGCAAACCGTGATGGAAGTTATGTAAGGACGAGGTCCTTGTGGTAAAATATTTATGAGTTTAAATTCTCCCTTTATGAAATTTAATTTGTACAATAGTATTAATAAGGAGTCATGCCTGTTAGGCTTATTTGATAATTCTTGTATATTTTTCTGTTCATATTCACCCATTTTCGTGTTGTAAACATTGAGTTTTAGCCTATGAGGTGAGTGCCCAGGTGACGTTAAATTTGACTCATTAATCCGAGTAAGTAATCATGAGGATTTCATGCCTCATATTCTGTTGTCAGTGTTGTGAAAATTCGAAATGAGGTGGTGGTTAATATGAGATTATTTGATGATGCTGGAATTAATTATGAACAACTTTTAAGACCAGAGATATGGTGATGAGCATACATATGATGTGCTTCATGTCCTGATATCATTATGATAATGCAGTGCTTGCAATGTTATTGATATAAACATTGTGGTACCTTGTTGGGTTGTGGATGTGTTGTTAGGAGTTGTTTTTATGTTACTCTGGCATGTGGTTAGGCCCAATTACAGGGGAGATTTTGCTGACATTTCTGAAAAATATTTGGGAGTTAGAAAAATTTGGGAGATTTATATGTGCGAAAGAAGAGATAAGCTATGTTATATGTTTGAGGGCAAACGATCCTAAGTGGGGAAGAATGTAACACCCTAGAAAAGTTTTGAAGTTCTTCAACACTATCAAGAAAATGGATGTGTGCGTAAGCACTAGTTGCTTTACCCAGTTGAAACTAATACCGTGCGTTGTTGTGAAAATCAGACCTTTTGAAATGTTAGGAGTGTAAGAAATTAATCTTAAAGTTTACAAATATGGATAAAAGAAATAAACTCAAAAGAGATGACGTTGTCAGGCTTATCTCAAATGCAGTAGCGTGGAATCAATCGTGAGTATATGTGTAAAAGTAAAATCATCAATTTGGTAACCTCGGAATAATTCTTAGAATGTTCGAGGACGAACGTTTATTTAAGAGGTGGAGAATGTAACGACCCGACTTGTTGTTTTAAGAATTAACGCTCCGTTCAGGGACTTAAGGTCTCGAGTAGCTTCGCAACATGTATTTTATGACCCGCGGGTGTGGTCGAGTTTGATTTACTGAAGATTCAGAATTTAATTAAAAGAACAATCCTTATTTGGAAACTTAAATGGAAAGAGTGTTGACCGGAGAGTTGACTTTGAGAAAACGACCTCGGAATAGAATTTTGATGACGGCAATAGCTTCGTATGATGATTTCGGACTTAGGCGTATGTTCGGATCTGGATTTGGAAGTCCGCAGGACAATTCGACACATTTTGGCGAAAGTTGGAAAATATAAGATTTTTGAAAAGTCCAGCCGAAGGGTGAATTTTTGATAACGAGGTCGGATTTTGATTCCAAAAATGGGAATAGCTCTATTAAGTCAATTATGACTTGTGTGCAAAATTTGAAGTCATTCCGGATTGATTTGATACGTTTCAGCGCAAAATATAGAAGTTAAAAGATTTAAAAACTTATAATTCGATTCAATGTGCGATTCATAATTTCAGCATTGTTTGACGTGGTTTGAAGCCCCGACTAAGTTTGTATTGTATATTGGGACATGTTGGTATAATTGGTAGAGGTCTCGGGGGCCTCGGACGAGTTTGGGATGGTTAAACGGATCAAAATTGGACTTGAAGGAACTGTTGGAAATCTGCCACTGGTGTCATTGCATCTGCGATGAAATTGATCGCAGATGCGAGATTTAAGTTACAGAAGCGAAAGGAAAAGGCCTGGGAAGTGGTCGCAGGTGCGAAAAAATATTCCATACCTGCGTGATCACAGAAGAGGGCAGAGAAGGCGCAGAAGCGGAGGGGCATCGCAGGTGCGCGTGAGGCATCGCAGAAGCGTTTCCCGCAGAAGCGGAAAAGCTTCTGCAAATGTGATGGTCAACGGGGCAGTGCAATTCCGCAGAAGCACATTTTTACTCGCAAAATCAAGCTCATAGGTGAGACTAAAATGTCCGCAGGTGCGAAACTGGGCAGAAACATAAGGATTGAACTTGGTCATTTTTGGCATTTCGTTTTGGAATTTTGGAGCTCGAATTTGGGCGATTTTGGAGGGATTCTTCACAAGATTGGTTGGGGTAAGTGTTCTATATCCTAAAGTTATTATATTTCATGAATCCATGGTTATATTCATCATTTAATTTGGATTTAAATGGAAGAAATCAAGATTTTTACAAAATCTTCAAAAAAATAAAAATTTAAGATTTGGAGGTCGAGTTGTTATTGGAATTCGATAAAATTGGTATGGTTGAACTCGTATTAGAATGGGTATTCGGATTTCATAAAAATTATGTCGAGTTCCAAAGGGCGGGCCCCGCGTTGACTTTTGTTGACCTTTTGGAATAAATTTTTAAATCGACGTATTATTATCCGGAATTATTTCTGATGAATTTTAATGAAGTTATACAATTAATTTGGATAGATTTGATCTTTTCGGAGGTCAATTCAATCAAGAAGGATATTTTGGAATATCGGCCTAGCTTCAAAAAAGTAAGTGTCTTGCTTAACCTCGAGTGGGGGAATTACCCATTAGGCATCGAGTCTTATGTGCCATTTGTGAAATGTGAAAAGTCGTGTACGCGAGGTGACGAGTACGTATTCGGCTTATATGTGTAAATTTTATTGATTTAAAGTCCTGAACATATTGTGTGATAAATTGGGTAATTGTTGGTATATATTTAATCATCTAATTGTCGTGCCTAAATCCTTATTGTTGTTGAATCTGTTGTTATATGATAATTTGATGTGATTATTACTTGATTATTTATGTAATTCCGTGAATTTGTTGGTTGATAATTATTGGAATTTAATTTCATTATGGATTTTCCCTCTGCAAATAATTAATTAAATGAGCTTAAGAAGAGATGTTTATATAATTATTGAAAATGTGAATTTAATCAAGACTTTACTTTATGTTGAGTAATTTCTTTCTTTATTGATTGTTTTTGGGTGTTGTACACACTGTGTGGAGCTTTTGGCTATTTGTTGTGAAATTAATTGACTTGGTTGTAGCTTTGAAATTTGGTTGTGGCCATTGGGCAAATTGTGATATGAATTGATTTGTTATGTTGCTATGATAATTTCCCGCGTAAATTATTGTGTTGTGTGAGTTGTTATTTTGGGGAGATAAGGGTGGTATTTCACCGTTGATATTATGTGGTTATAAGGGTGGCATTTCACTGTTATGTTTGTTGGAATATTATCTAGGCGAAGCGATAAGGGCGGCTATATGAGCGATAAGGGTGGCAATAGGAGCGATAAGGATGGCTATTGGTATTATCTGGGCGGAGCGATAAGGGTGTCTATAGGAGTGATAAGGGTGGCTATTGTCAGGGATGATATGTGATGATGTGGGGATGTGGTATTGATAATTTTCATGTGATGTTGTGATTTTTTTGTGTTTACTTTTATACCTTGTGCAATTTGTCTTGTTGTTGGTAAATTGATAACAATCTGATTTATGTTGAAATTGAGAGCCTGTGGCTATTGCCAGGCGGTTTATAAAATGAAATATGGGCACGAGGTGCCGTGAGTAAATAATGAGGATATTTGGCACGTGAATTGTCCGTGCAGTTGTGATATGAAATGTGGGCACAAGGTGCTGTGATGGAATGATAATGATAATTGGCACGTCAATTATCCTTGCAGTTGTGATATGAAATGAGGGCGCGAGGTGCTGGAGAAATATGATGATTTAATTATGGGCACGAGGCGCCGTGGAAATATGAAAAAGGTACGAGACCCGTATTTTTATGATTATGAAATGAGGTGTCACATGATGACTTTTTAATTGAAAGAACTATATTCAAAATGTTTATTTGGAAGGAGATTTACTTAGAAAGTATTATATGAAAGAATTGTATTTGAAAGATATTTATTTGAGGAAATTATATTTGAAAAGATTTATTGAAAGAATTATATGTGAAAGACATTTATTCGACGGATTTGATTTAATTGGGTGTAATTGTGTTTATTAATTATTGAGTGATATTAATGGTATTCTTGTTGTCTGTTGTGCATATCACTGGTTGTTTTATCATGCCCTTATTATTATTTGTTTTCTATTATTTTGTATATTATATTGCACAGGTTATTAGACTAGTGAGTGTCTTAACTGTACCTCATCTTTACTCCATTGAGGTTAATCTTAATAGTTACTAGGTACCGCCTGGGTGTACTCATACTACACTTCTGCATATTTTTGTGCAGAGCCAGGTATTTGAGACATCGGACTTGAGCAAAGTTAAAGCGGGATCATAAGGATTCAAGGTAGAGCTGCTTAGTCGTCGCAGTCCCTTGGAGACTTTTTATTTTATTGTACTATTAATTTGTAATCAAATAGTATTGTATATTCGGTCCTCGTGATCATTCCATGTATTCAGTTAGAGTTCGTGACTAAGTACTACCAGTCTTGGGAGGTTGTGTATTGTAATTATTTCCGCTGTTATTGTTTTTTTTAATTTAAAAATAGCTTCAAAAATGTAATTTTAAATCGGCTTACCTAGTCTTAGAGACTAGGTGTCATCACAACGCTTTGGCGGGATTTTGGGTCGTGACGGGTTCTATCCCAAACTTAATAGCAACGAACCAATTGACGTACGATAAGGTGGAACCTGGACCAATTAATGCATATACATTATCTGAGGAGACTGATAATATACCTATAACAACATCAGGTGATGACTCCTGATCCTGTCGACCCACTAATGCATAAATACGATTCTGAGGACCGCTCGAGCTAGATGCTCCACTTCTGCCTCTACCACAACCAGCTGGTGCCTGTGAACCTTGCCTAGGGGGGCGTACTGATGATCACGAACTGGCTACAAATCTCGCTAACTGAACTATACATGCACCACCTCTCGTCGGATAATCTCTCATAATGTGGTCTGGATAACCACAAGTATAACAAACACCCAACCCTACAAGGCACTACCCGACATGCTGCTTACCACACTGAGCATATCGTGGCAAGGGTGGCCTCATCTTACTTGACTCACCCATATACTGAGAACTAGAGGCCCTGGAACTCTGACCGGGCCCTGAATATGTGGAACGATCAAATCTCCTATCGGCAAACTGAGGGGGTGCACTAGCCGGTGGCTGGGTTGGATACCTCGGGTACTGTTGTCACTGACCACCTCGAAACTCACTAGAAGGACCTGAAGATCTCGCTCTCTTACTCTGGCCCCTATCACGATCGACCCTCTGCTTTTGCTTACGCTCCTCTACACCCCAAGCATATTCCTGAATACGAGTAATATCTATGCCTGGCTGAAGTGAGATTGACATACAGTCATTAAGCTGGTACGACTCCAACCCCATCATGAACCGGTGAACCCGATCCTCCATCTTAGCTATAATAGTGGGAGAATACCTAGCCAAAGAATCAAATTGAAGGTTGTACTCCCGAACACTCATATTACCCTACCGAAGGGTCAAGAACCTATCAACTCTAGCCCGTCTAAGCGATGGTGGCAAATAATGATGAAGAAAAGCCTCTGTAAACTTTTATCATACTTCTAGAGGGGTATCGTCACCTCTGGACAACTCCCACGACTCATACCATTTAACTGCAATATCCCGAAGTCTATAAGAAGCTAGCTCAACTGACTCAATCGCAGTGGCCCTCAATACCCTCAAAGTTCTCTACATCCTATCAATAAATACATGAGGGTCCTAATTTGGATCTGCTCCAGTGAATATGGGGGAGGGGGGGGGGTCCAAATTAATGAAATCGTGAACCCTCGCACTGATGGCCCTATCTGCATGACCGATACCTACCTCCTGGCATCGAGCATGTGCGGCCACTAATAGAGTCAATAGCTGAATAACATCTTTCATCTCCAGACCCTGTGTATTTGTCTGAGGAATTGGGGGTATTGGGGTTGGCGTGCCCCTCGGATCTCCTCCGGAGAGGGTAGGGTATGTGAAGTCTGAGATGGAGTCTCACTATATTACTCTCCCTGAGCCCTGGTAACTCGTGGCGCTCGACTTGTAGTCTCATCTTCCATGGACTTGCCCTTCTGGGCGGCTGTAGCCTTCTTGGGCATCGCTGAAAACATAACATAACGTTAGGAAAATGAATTCTTATATCGCACGATCTAAGATAAGAAGGGAGGGTAACATCATGTATGTCCTGCAACCTCTTATTTATAAGTGTGGTGCACAACACACTCATAAATAAGACTTTACTAGACACGGTCTGCAGACAACCCTAGGATGGAACTGCTCTGATATCACTTTTGTCATGACCCAAACCGATGGACTTTGACGAGTTCCCGAGTTCTACCTACCGAACACCCCTAATCATACGTATAAGATATAAACATGAAATAAATGTAGGTCATGTATAACATCTACCCCTAAACTGCTGAATCATGTGAATAACATACGTGAGGAGACATATTTAAAAGACATATATACATATACATGCAAAATACAGTAGGGCGAGCCGACAAGGCCACATACTATCCAACTATAGAGGACTGTCTACAGACCTCTAATAGAGTGTAAACCTGTATAAAGGATGGTACTGGGGCCCATCATACCCTTATATGTATACAAAAGTATCGTACCAAAACCCAATAGCAGCTCCGGATCAAATGGAGTACACCAACTCTCGCTGAGCTAGGATCATAAGGAGGGGGACCGTCGGCCTGTCTACCTGCACCTGCGGACATGAAACGCAGGCCCCCAGGCAATATGGGCGTCAGTACGAATAATGTACCGAGTATATAAGGCATAAAAATTAATATATAAAAGGTATGAAAGAAACATGGAGTAAAGAACTCAACCTGTAAGTCTGAATAGCTATGTGAATCATGAAAATATTTATAATGTCATACGTATGCGTATAAATATCATATCATACATGGGTATATGTGTACATAACATCATCAAGCCCCTGAGGGCATCCCATCATATCATCTCAGCCTCTGTGGGCGAAATCATAAATGTATACCAGTTGCATATACCATATGCATATACCGTATGCATATACTATACGCGTATATAACGCCATCTGGTCATGGGTCAATATACATGCATTAATGAATGAAATGCATAATGAAATAAGTCAATAGGATCTCTCCGAATGTCATGAGATCAATATGCCTTAGGTTAATATCATGAAATAAACTTTATCAACTTATGTATTTTCTGTGACCCATGAAAAGACGATAGAATAATAGGACACATGGGGAATCTAGAACATAGGCACCCATAGTACTTCTAAGAATTAAATCATTTGTGAAAGTGGAATGCTTGCTCGTTTCGTTGTATCATATGGATCATGCTAAAAGGAAAGAAGGGATAGCCTTAACATACCTGTATGATCTCTTCCTTATTACTCAACCAAGCTCAACACAACTTCTTGCATCTACAACAAGTGAAATGATATTGCCGTTAACATATAATGTCGTACCATCGTATTTGGCTAGTCGTATGGCTTAAGAAAAATCGGACAGCAACTCCCCTAATTTTAATACATCCCAAAGACCACTAAGGGTCATCAACATCCCAATAACAACAACTATAACCAATAAAAGTAATATAATCCAATATGCGTTTCTCCGATTATCTTAACAATCATATTGAGCGACAAGCTCATTTTTACTCATAACAAAATATAAATTGAATCCAACTCTTATTCCATAAATTAGTTTACAACCTTCAGAATATCATACTTATATGTACTATATTATTTCTAGTTCAAAACATCCACAAAATGCCTTCCAAAACAGCCCCATATGTCTAGCACCTTAATTTTTATCGTCAATCACTTATTTTTCATCTTTTCTTCCTTAATCAACTTAATTAACACCTAGAAAAACTTAATAACAGAAGCCACAAGATAATAAAATTATTTCTCACAATTTTCAGCCACCACAAATCATATATTTAGCCACAAAACAGTCCAACCAAAAAGACAACCATATCCCATGTTCTTTCAAGTGCTATCTTATAGTTTTTCACTCAAACAACACAACCAACACAAGATTAGCCTTAGGAACAATCAAGAAGACGTTACACATATCTTGGACAGTAGCTACAACTCGAAACCCTATTTCACTTAGCTCATAATATCCCTCAATCACACCACAACATCATAGAAGCATTCTCTTGTAGTCTTTAACACCTTTGATGATGAATAGTGTTGATTTCCGTTGAGTTTGGGTCTTGGGATCTTGGGATATGTTAGGGAGGGTTTTGGAGAGCGTTTGGACGAAATTTGGTGAGAAATGACCCGAAATGAGGCTGAAACGTCTTTTAAAAGACGTAAGGTCGGTGGTCATCTCAAGTGGGTCCCAACCGAGCTGCTTGCGCAGTCTTGCAAAAATTTGGATATCTCTCTACTTCGATCTTGTATCGATGAACGATTTAATGCATTGGAAACTAGAATCGTAGATCTTCAATTTGGTATATAAAATGTCCCAAAATACCCCATATAGCATATGAAATTTATTGCTCAAAAAGCTCTATTACAAGGCAAATCCTTAGTTGGTTTTTCCATAACTTTAATCCGATTTTTCCCAAACTTTATATTTTCTATCCAAACATCGTATATAGCCATATTATGACTTTAAACCCATTTAAATCATGATTAACAAGTGTCATATTCATTACGTCACCTTGGGACACATAGAGTGTAACGGTCTCCATGCGGGCAACAGGTGTATAGACTTCTTTGTAGTCAATGCCTTGCCTTTACTTGTAGCCTTTAGCCACAAGTAGTGCCTTGTATCTATCCATCTCCATCATCATTCTTCTTTGTCTTGTATACCTATTTTACTCCAATTGCTCGATGACCCTTGGGAAGAGTTGTTAACTCCCAAGTGTTGTTCTTCTCTATTGACTCGGTCTCCTCCTCCATGGCTTGTCTCCACCTTTTGTCTATAACAGATTTATCAAAGTTCAATTGTTCATTGTCAGCAAAGAGACAATATAAAAAATCAAAATTATTAACTTCTTCTGTGTCCTCATAGAGCTCTTGAATACTCCCTGTCCTTTGCGGCTGTTCATTTGAACTTTCTAAAGAAGAGGGAGATGCAACATTTGTTGGAGAAGGAGGTAGAGTTGTGTCCTGCACAGGTTCCACGGTCTCTTGTTCTTCTTCATCACCAAAGTATGGAAGAAAATCATATGAAGTTTCTTCATGAGCTTCCCAGTTCCATGCCAATTTTTCATCAGATTCAACATCGCGACTTACCACCACCTTCCCGCTACTTGGGTTGTATAGCTTGTAGACTTTTGAACTCGTATCATAGCCAACAAACACATGCTTGACACTTTGATCGTCAAGCTTCGCTCTCCCTTGATGTGGCACATGAGCATAGGCTATGCTCCCAAAGATTCTCAAGTGCTTGACACTTGACTTTCTTCACTCTATACTTCTTGCGGGGTTTGATCTCTAACATTCCTTATTGGAGACCTGTTGTTCAAATAAACTGCACAAGAAACAGCTTTGGCCCAAAATTCCTTAGGCATACTTTTAGCTTTCAATATACATCTATCCATATTAAGAATCGTTTGATTCTTTCTCTCTGCAACTCCATTTCGTTGGGGTGAATAAGGTACCGTTAGAGGGTGACGAATTCCATGAGATTGACAAAAGTCATTAAATTCTTTTGAAGTGAATTCGCCTCCTCTATCAGACCTTAAAGATTTTATTTCATTGTCACTTTCCTTTTCCACAAGTACTTTAAAATTTTTAAAATCAGAAAAAGCTTCAGATTTTTGGTTCAAAAAATAAACCCAAGTCTTTCTACTAAAGTCATCAATGAAAAACAGAAAGTATTTACTTTTACCAAAGGAAGGTGGATTAATTGGTCCACATACATTAGTGTGAATAAGCTGGAGCGGCTTGGTTGATCTTGACATGGCCTCCTTTGGAGAACTCCTCCTTGCATATTTTCCAAGAAGACAAGCTTTACACAATTGATTAGGATGACTGATTGATGGTATCTCATGCACCATGTTCTTTCTCCCATTGTTTTGAGCGCTTCAAAATTCAAGTGCCCAAATCGCATGTGCCAACACCATGATTCATCTTGCACATTCGCCTTCAAACACTTTGCATCAATTGTCTTAAGATTCAGAGAAAATAATCTATTTTTTGCCATATGCAATTTAGCAACTAAAATTCCACTTGAATTTCTAAGACAAAAATGCATATTTTTCATGTGGATGTCATATTTCTTTTCAAGAAGTTGGCCCAAACTCAAAATATTACTTTTTAATTTTGGGACATAATAAACATCTTGAATTAACTTGTGGTCACCATTTTTTCAGGAGATCAAAATCGTACATATTCATTCGATTTGAATCTTTGAGGTATCTCCAAAGGAAATATTATCTCTCACCGTTTTATTGATCTCCACAAACTTTTTTTTGCATCCACACATATGATTGTTTGCTCCATTGTCCAAATACCACGAGCTGCAATTATCCCTGTCTTCTTCCTTGAGTGCGATCAACAATGTTGACTCATATTCTTCTTTCTTGTCGTCAACAAGGTTAACCTTTTTTTCAACATTGCTATGACATTCCCAAGAGTAATCGCCAAATTTATGACAATTATAACACTCAATTTTTGATTTGTTATACCTTTGTCCATTATTTTTTTGGTAGTAGCCACGTGCTCTTCCTCCTCTATGTCCACGACTGTGAGCACCTATTTTTTTACCATATTTAGATTTTTATCTCTTTCAGTATTTAAATAGTTTTTTAAGATTAATCTTGATATTTTAACTTGTATTTTACCTTTTTTATATGCTTTGTTTGATAAAATTAAAAATCACAAAAAAAAAAAAGAAGATGTAATTTGGACTAGTTCTCCTAGAGTCTTGCTTTGTTCAAATGTCCAAATCATAACCCAAATTGAGCAAAACTTAAACCCAATAGCCAAAAGCCGATTTTCTCCTAGCCCAATCCCTTAACCCTAAGTCCCTTTCTCCTACCATAAAGAGGGATACACACACTTTAGGAAGGGGACTGATTTCTCTCTGAAAATAATTCTTTCGATTCACTCTTAATGGATTCTCTCATCTTTGTCACTCTCTCAACTATATAACACAAACACAGAAATGAAAAGGGGGAGCTGGAGGCCAAACAAAAACCTAGCAGCTTCCTTCTTCTTTACATTTTTTTTATACAAGAATACTTCATCTTCCTCACTTAGCTTCACCATAAAAACCGTTGACATCTAAAATTCAGCCAAAAATGCAGCCCAAAACAGTCGCACATCAGCTGCCGATAACCGCCAAAACAGCCCCGAAAAGCCATGAAAATCGACCAGAAAACCAGCTGAAACAGCCACCCAAAACTAGCTGGAACACAGCACCAAACCACCCCAAAAATAGTCCCCATTGTACCATATTTATCGATAAGCAGAGCTTCGTTTCAACTGGGTAAGACCACCCACATTTAGTCGAGTTCTTTTTGGAGTCAAGTTCGAGGCTTCCGAAGCGGGTTTCGATTTGTGGTTCCTTTGGTGCAAGAATTCAGCAATTTTCTTTGCTCATGTAACTGAAGAAGTTTTCATCTATACAAAGGTCATTTTTCTCTTTATATTATTGTTTTAGTTATATTTTACTGTGATTGGCCTAGCTAAAAGTTTCCAACTGCTTTGTTTGTTTACATCTCTAAGAATGTGTGTTGGATGTTTGTTTTATTTGCTAATTCTTGAGAAGAAGAAATATGACTTGAATCTTAATCCTTCATAATGCATAAGTTTGGTATTCTGTTTGTGAACTCAAAGGCTTAAGTGAATGAAGTTTTGTGTTTTATGAGAAACATGCTATTATATTTGTACCATTTTAGCCTGAGTCAGTATGTTAAGAATGGCAAATTTAATGTGAATTACTGCGAATGAATTTGGAACGTAGGGTGCGCTAGGATAATTCAATTGGGCCATTTGGTCGACTAGAATCAGAATAGAGATTGGATCTTTCTTCTAACAGAACTAGGCCAAAAAGATTTAGTCTTGCCAGGCCCAGAGTAATAAATAATATAGCTGGCCCATCTTTTCTTGCCTTACAATCATCTCAAACCTTAAAAAATTAATCAATTATCAAACATCGTAGCTTGCTTTAGGCGCGATTAATAATAAATCATCATGACTATAGGTACGGTTCTCGTGGCATGGTCACGATACATAAATTCCCATTCAAGTGCGCGTTTCACGCGACTTGATCTCAACTTCAAATAATAATAAAAATTAACATGTTGTGAATCGCGGGTGCGTTTCACATGGCGCGATTCGCAATGTGTACAAAAACAAATGGGTGCGCAACAACGTGACTTGTTCAAACAAATTTCATAAATATTAAAAGCGGTGAAAGAGTAAATATGTACAATAGGTTTTAAATATATAATAAATCAGATGATTAGGCCAATTATTAATAGTTAAGCAACCGTGCTAAAACCACGGAACTCAGGAGTGCCTCACACCTTCTCCCAGGTTAACAGAATTCCTTACCCGATCTTCTGTGTTCACGAACCGTAAAATAGAGTCAATTTTTTTTGATTTGAGATTTAAAATGAACCGGTGACTTGGGACACCATCATAATTATTCCAAGTGGCGACTCTGAATACATAAATAATTCAATTTCGAATTATGTCACTTTAATTGAAAAAACTCCCTATCCATCGGGAAAAAAAGGTGTGACAACGACCACGACCTCTGAATATTTGGTGGATTTTAACTTGATTGTTGATGTTGTTACCGTTACTTCTTTCTCTTCCATGACCGCCACGGCCTCATCCTCGTCCATTCCCTCGATAGCTCTTTTCACCTTCATACCCCTTAAAGGATGCTTGAGTTTTAAGAAGTTGCTCCAATGATATTTTTTGTCTCCTTTTGATCTTTTCTTCGTGGGCCTATAAAGAACCCTTCGATTATTTCACCATCATAGAGTCTAAATCTTTAGACTCCTCAATAGCAGACACCACAAAATCAAATTTAGGTGTTAAAGTGCGAAGGATCTTTTCTACCACACAGACATCTTCTGTATCCTCCCGTATCTTATTAATTGATTTACAACAACCTTCACTTTTGAACAATAATCCGAAATGCATTCAGATTCTTTCATAGTTTGAAGTTTTACCTTCCTCATCTTGTCAACTCTTTGAAGAGAATTTTGTAAAATCTCTCAAACTTCCTTTGAGGTGGTAACATCTGCCACCTTCTCAAATATGGCGTTATCCAAACATTGGTGAATGAGCGTGAGGGCTTGTTGATCCTTCTTCCTTGTCTTTTCCAAGATATTTTTTTTCATTTTGAGGCAGAGTTTCCTCATTATCCAGTTTTGCATATCCTCTATCTACGATTTTTCATACATCTTGGGAGCCAAAAATGGCTTTCATACGTAGACACCATTTCTCATATTTATCTTTTGTGAGACGGGGGTACTGAAAAGACATCGGACCATTATTTGCCATCGCTCTGATACCACGTTGTGGGAGAAAAATAATATCCCTACCAGGAGTAATATCCACGGCAAGTAATAATAACACAAGAGAGTAACAACGACATCAACTCTTTTAACGAGGTAAAATACAATACCCGAGCGGAGCAATATTATAACTATAATATTAGAACTTAGTAGTGTCAGGAGACTACTACAACTTCGAAAGAAATAACACTCTTTATTTTAAACACCTCATGACTACAATATTACTCAACTCACTATTTATCTCATAGACTACAATCTGTGGATTACTCTCTCTAATTTCTATTGTTTCTCTCTTATTTTTGTGTGTTTGAAATGAGGAACGAGGGCAAATCCAACCGAATAACATTGTAATACCAAAACTAATTGTTCTGCCACCTACCATTGCTTTCTTTTCCACCAATCACATATTTTCTTTAGTTATTTTTGTTTCTCTTTTATTTATTGAGGCTGACCCCACAAGGACGACAGTTCACAGAACCATTTTGGCATATGTCCAATGCAAATCCACTTGAGTCTCCGGTTATTGCATTCATAAATTCTGCTTGATAGTTAGCAAAATATTGAAAGACCTCCAGATATGAAATATGCATCACGTGAAGTCTCCAGCCTCTGGAAAATCCATTCTTCACCAGTATCAAGATTTAGGGCACTTTGTACGTGTTGCAAAATGTTCCATTTTGTTGGTTAATTCACCAGTCTAATTGTGACTATATCAAATTTGTTTCCTACAATGGAATAGATTTGGTGGCTTGGGGATGTGACAGAGAACGGGAGAAGTTGTTAGTTTGTATTGTGTATTTGTACAAATGAGGGAGAAGCGAGGTCCAGGATTTTACACCGTAAGAATTAAACTCCAATACAATATACTGGAATTTTACCTTTAAAAGGTCTGAATTTCAGTACACGCTGCTAGATTTTTTGAGGGAATTTTTGAACTTGTACAATGTGATGGAATTTCACTGGTCTAAGCTTCGAATTCCAGTGTTTTAGTGTTTAATTGGATATCTTTGTCCAAATATTTTTTGGTGCGGAAGAAGTGACTAAATGCTATTCCCTCCATTTTAATTTAAACGAGGTAGTTTGATTCGACACGGAGTTTAAGAAATAAAAAAGAAGACTTTTGAAACTTGTGATCTTAAAAGTTTAAGGGATAAAAGTTTTGTGAGGCCATAACATTTGTGGGGCTATAAAAACTTCTCATTAAGGGTAAAATGGGTAAAATAAAGAATTTAAAGTTGAATTATTTTCAATTGTAGAAATGTGTCATTCTTTTTTTAACGGACTAATAAGAAAAATGTGTCATCTAAATTAAAAAAGAGAGAGTAATAATTTTTTAAATACTGGCTAAATTCCAATAGCAGGGATTAAACGTGGCTATTTTCCAGTTCCTTCCCTTAGACAAAGGTGGTAAGTTATAAACTAGTTAAAGGAAAGAATCACTCTAAAGCTATCTTTTTTTATCCAAACAATTTGATGTTGTTAGCGTCTTAGCGAGAGTAAATGCTTACGATTTCTCTGCTTATTACTCTAGAAGTGAAGGGTAAGAATAAGAAAAGAATTAAAGAGAAAAAAGAGCTTCTCTTTTTAGCACTGCTTCCCCCTCCTCTCTACATCCTTTTGTACTTCCCAGATATATTATTAATTCTTTGACTTAATCCTTTTGTAATTCTCCGCTATGAATTATGATCATTAATTAGCACTAACAATTTTCACTCACATGTTGGGATAATTGCAACTTGTTAATTGCTTAGGAGGGAAAGTCCAAAGTTGAAGCATATCTATAGGATACGAAATAAGGTGGCAAATGACTTAGCCAAAACTTGGAAGTGATTTGCAAGTTTTTTTTGTAAGTTTAATGACTTAGGTCGACTTGCCTCCATCTTTTGTAACTTCTTCTTTTGAAAATGATTGTTCAGGAACTATGTATTCTAGAATATTTAAGCTACAAAATAGTGTGTGGTAATTTATTAACAAAATTATCCCTTTTACCAAGAAAAAACTCCCGGGAGATTTCAGTGCCGGCTCTAGCCTAAAACAAGTAAAGCACTTGCTCTAAGTCCCCAAAAACTTAAGGCCACAAAATTAATATTACTATTTATAAAAATAAATTTTGTATAATTATATTATATCATTCATAATGTGGTGATTTATTTTTATTTTAATGTTTAATACATTTCACTCTCGCTCAGTAATTAAGTGTAACCTGACTTTTTTTTTCTCCTTTGCTAGTGTAATAAGCTTCCATCTATCTAATTCTTTTTCGCTGCTCGTTTAATCAGTTACATATATCTCATAACCCAAACTTCTCAAACTCGTTTATTTTTCTTCAACTAAACCAAATGTTTTCTAGGTTCTCACATTTTAGTTGGGAGGCAGCCAAGCAAGCAAGTGATGAAATATGCAAAATTTGTAATATTCAGTTCATTTAATTGCTTTATAAAATTAAACTCTTCAATTTTCTCTCGGCATACGCATATAGAGTTGTGTACGGTCGAAATAGATTTCAGCCTTGGCATGACTGGTATGGTTCGAAAGATGATGTATCGAAGTAAGATCCCGAAAAGAGGACGAACTAACCTCGAACCCGGAGAGGTCGGTCCGTGTCGAGATCGATATCCTAATCAAACTCGAACAAAAATCGAACCATGACGCAGGGTAGACCTATTGTGCTGATAATCCAAAGACCGACCAACATTGATCTGGAATCAATTCGAGGGCTCGAACCATGATCGGGCTCGAACCAAGATCACAAGTTCGAGCCGAAATCAAGCTCGAACCAAAATCGAGGTTTCTAAACGAGATCGAGCTCGCAGACAAAAGCTGTTGCAATCCCACTAGAGGGAATCTTGGCAGAAACTATGGAAAAGCTGAATTATCATGGGTCTCCTACTAAGTGTTTTATTTTATTATGCTCGGTGCCGAATACCCTCCATTATAAAAGGGCTTGGTTATCATTTCTGTAACACAGATTTTTCTGAGACTTATATTATAATGAAATTATAATATTCCTCTACAGTAAAGAATGGCTCTTCCAATTTCTTAGATTGATTCTATTTGTCGAATCCTAAGGTTCACTGTTCTTGATTGCCTTGTCCATATTTCATTCTCTCCAATCTACATTCACATTTTATTTATCCTTGTATTTTGTATTAAGTTGCGCCACATATCTTCGGAACTGCGTACAAATTCAACTCTATCCATTTTTCGGGTAAACAGTTTGGCGCCCACCGTGGGGCCGAGGATAACAGTGGTCATTTGATACAAATTTAGAAAAGAACATGCCATTGTGCTTCGCACTTATTTCCGAAAATATTTTCAATTTAGGGTCAGCTACAAATAGCCATCGATCGAATGGCTTCACCGATCGATTACGAAGTCGACCTTTAAGATGAAACCAACAACTTGGCACCACCCGAGGCTCGAATCGAAGTACCCAAAATTCAAGCCGAAATACCACTGGATGTCAATTCACAAATAGCTTTGGAAGAGAACCAGTGTTCTGAACCGGAAAGAAGAATTCATGGCGGTACTCGATCCGTAGCCCAAGACACCCAAAACCCAGGAGAAATCGGGGCCAGCTTACGTATGATCTTCGAGATGTTGCAAGCCCAACAAGTAGCGATAGCTCAGCTACAGAGCCAAACTCGCGCACAAAGCAGGCCGGTTTTCAATCCACTTCGAGAAGTCACCCCCATAATAGAGCCCGCCATAGTGAAATCTAACGAGCAAGAATCGGGGACTACTCCCGGAATCACTAAATTGCTCGTGAAACTGACAAAACGAGTTAAAGCCAACGACAAGAGGGTGAAAACGTACAATGCCAGGGTCGACCAAATCCCAGGGGCTCCACCAATGATAAAGGGGCTTAATTCGAAAAAGTTCATACAAAAGCCTTTTCCGTCGAGTGCGGCACCGAAGCCAATCCCCAAAAAATTCCGTATGTCCGAAATTCCCAAATATAACGGTACGACCGATCCTAACGAACATGTCACCTCTTACACATGTGCCATAAAAGGCAACGATTTGGAAGACGATGAGATCGAATCCGTGCTGTTGAAAAAGTTCGGGGAGACCCTCTCGAAAGGAGCTATGATCTGGTACCACAATTTACCACTGAATTCCATCGCTTCTTTTGCCATGTTAGCAGATTCATTCGTAAAAGAACATGCTGGTGCCATAAAGGTTGCAACGAGGAAATCAAACCTCTTCAAAGTAAAGCAAAGGCAGGGAGAAATGCTGAGGGAATTCGTATCCCGATTTCAAATGGAACGCATGGAATTACCCCCGGTCACAGACGACTGGGCCATACAAGCTTTCACCCAAGGGTTGAACGAGCTATGTTCGACAGCATCACATCGGCTAAAACAAAATTTGATCGAGTATCCAGCGGTAACTTGGGCAGATGTGCACAACCGATATCAATCAAAAATTAGGGTCGAGGATGATCAGTCGAGGCCCCCGTACGGACCCGTTCATCAGAACAAGACAGTTATTAATCAAAGGCAGATCGACAAAGAACAAAGGTCGAACAGAGACCGATTTCGACCATACATCGCAGATCGGGTGAACAACGATTCAGCACGCAACACAGTTTGGAACAATCAAAGAATTGATCCAGGACAAAATTCTCGGGGGCTTATGAGTAAGAGCGGCTTCGATAAATATGTCGAGCCTATAGAAGCACCTCGATTATCAGAATATAACTTCAGTGTTGGTAAATCCGCTCTCGTGTTGGCCATCGGACGCATCGAAGACACTAAATGGCCTCGACCAATGCAGATCGATCCTGCCCGAAGAAATCCCAATCAAACGTGCGAATATCATGGTACCCATGGCCATAGAACGGAAGATTGCAAGCAACTAAGAGAGGAAATAGCTCGCTTATTTAACAAAGGGCACCTTCGGGAGTTTCTGAGCGATAGGGCAAAGAGCCATTTTAGAAGTAGGGATTTCAGCAAGCAAAACGAGCAAGAAGAACCGCAGTACGTCATCCACATGATCATCGGTTGCATCGATACCCCTCGGGGACCAATGCTTAAACGCACTAAAACATCGATGGTGAGGGAAAAGCGATCTCGGACTCAAGATTACGCACACATGGGGACTCTGTCCTTTGGTGATGAAGATGCAGAGGGGGTCATCCAACCTCACAACGACGCGCTGGTAATATCCGTACTCGTAAATAAAACTAAAATTAAGCGTGTGTTAATCGATCCAGGTAGCTCGGCCAACATCATCCGATTGAAGGTAGTGGAGCAGCTCGGCCTACAGGATCAGATTGTACCCGCAACTCTGGTCCTAAACGGGTTCAATATGGCATGCGAAACCACCAAAGATGAGATAGTCCTACCAATAAACATGGCCGGAACCATCCAGGAAACAAAGTTTCACGTGATCGAAGGCGATACCAGATATAACGCACTTTTCGGAAGGCCATGGATCCACAACATGAGAGCTGTGCCTTCGACCCTACACCAGGCCCTCAAATTCCTGACGACGGGAGGTGTCAAAATGGTGTACGGAAAACAACCAGCCGCGAAATAAATGTTCGCCGTCGACGAAGCTAAACCAGTGTCCTCACTTTCGCCGATAAAAGGATCGGGCCCGGAAGGAGAACGGGACACCAAATAGCAATCACAGACATCGGCTTCAACCCAGCCAGACAACCAGAAAGTCGAAGAGGATAGAGATCAAAGGGTCCCTCGATCTTTCATGATTCCCGATGACTCAGACGCCACAAAATCGACGATCGAGGAACTAGAGCAAGTCATATTAATCGAGCGCCGGCCCGAGCGAAAGCTATACTTGGGAACGGGGTTGAGCCCTGAACTCAGGAAGAAACTCGTTCAATTTCTTATCAATAACATCGATTGTTTTGCCTGGTCCCATTTAGATTTAACAGGGATCCCACCGGACATAACGACGCATCAGCTAAGTTTGGACCCCAGGTTCAGACCGGTGAAGCAAAAGAGAAGACCCCAGTCCGATAGAAAGCACGCATTCATAAAGGACGAGGTAACCAAGCTTCTCAAAGTAGGGTCCATTCGGGAGGTGAAATATCCCGAATGGTTAGCCAACGTAGTTGTAGTCCCTAAAAAGGGGACAAACTTAGAATGTGCGTGGACTAAAAGGATTTGAACAAAGCATGCCCCAAAGATTCCTTTCCGTTGCCCAATATCGATCGCATGATCGATGCCACGGCCGGCCACGAGATCCTCACTTTTCTCGATGCCTATTCCGGGTATAATCAAAAACAGATGAACCCGGAGGACCAGGAAAAAACCTCATTTGTCACCAAATATGGAACGTATTGTTATAATGTGATACCCTTCGGGCTAAAAACGCAGGGGCTACTTACCAACGCCTAGTGAATAAAATGTTCGAAAAACAAATAGGAAAATCAATAGAAGTTTATATTGATGACATGTTAGTTAAGTCCCTACGCACAGAGGACCATTTAATTCATTTGTAGGAAACGTTTGAGATTTTAAGAAAATACAAAATGAAGCTCAACCCCAAGAAATGTGCTTTCAGGGTCGGTTCGGGCAAGTTCCTCGGTTTCATGGTATCACATCGGGGAATAGAGATTAACCCCGATAAAATCAAGGCCATCGAAGACATCATCGTTGTAGACAGTGTGAAGGCCGTACAAAGGCTAACGGGTCGGATTGCCTCCTTAAGCCGGTTCATCTCAAGATCATTTGATCGAAGTCATAAATTTTTCTCTCTACTAAAAAAGAAGAACGATTTTTCTTGGACCCCGGAGTGCCAACAAGCATTAGAGGAACTAAAGCGATATCTATCAAGCGCACCACTGCTTCACACTCTAAAAAAAGACGAGAAACTTTGTTTGTACTTGGCAGTATTGGAAGTCGCCGTAAGCGGTGTCCTAGTTCGAGAAGAGCAAAGTACGCAATTCCCCGTTTATTATACGAGTCGAACCTTAGGGGAGGCAGAAACTAGATATCCGCTCCTAGAAAAGTTGGCGCTTGCACTGATAAGCGCCTCAAGGAAGTTAAGGCCGTACTTTCAATGTCATCCCATATGTGTATTGTCCACTTACCCGCTTCATAATATTTTGCACAAACCCGAGCTATCAGGCCGACTGGCCAAATGGGTCGTCGAACTCAGTGGGTACGATATCGAATATCAACCCCGCAGGGCCATCAAGTCTCATGTTTTAGCAAACTTCGTGGCCGATTTCACACCAGCCCTCATACTCGAAGTCGAAAAAGAACTGTTGAAATCAGGTACATCATCGGGGGTATGGTACCTTTTTACGGACGGAGCATCGAACATAAAAGGGTCCGGGCTGGGCATAGTTTTAAAACCACCCACGGGTAGCATTATTAGGAAATCTATTAAAACTATCAGATTGACTAACAACGAGGCCGAGTATGAAGCCATGATTGCAGGTCTCGAGGAGCAGAAATCATCGAAGCCAACTGCGACTCCTTGCTGGTGGTGAGTCAAGTAAACAAAACTTTCAAAGTTCGAGAAGGTAGAATGCAGAGGTATTTAGATAAACTGCTTATCACTTTGCGCCATTTCAAACAATGGACTTTACGGCATGTACCACGGGAACAGAATAACGAGGTCGACGCGCTTGCGAATTTGGGGTCGTCGGTCGAGGTAGATGATACGGGCTCGGGGAATGTTGTTCAACTTTCAAGATCGGTAATCGAAGAAGGTCACACCGAAATAAATTCTACAAGCTTAACCTGGGATTGGAGAAACAAGTATATTGAATATTTGAAAAGCGGAAAACTTTCATCGGACCCTAAAGATTCCAGAACCCTACGGACCAAAGCTGCTCGATGGACCGTTGGCGGTATGCTTGGGTCCGGGGGATGTCGATTACGTCCTACGGGAAGTCCATGAGGGTACTTGCGGGAATCACTCCGGAGCCGACACATTAGTCCAAAAAATAATCAGAGCAGGGTATTATTGGATCGATATGGGCAAAGATACGAAGGAATTTGTTCGTAAATATGACAAATGTCAAAGGTTTGCACCAATGATCCACCATCTCGGAGAGCAACTCCACTCGGTCCTATCCCCGTGGCCATTCATGAAATGGGGAATGGATATCGTCGGCCCTCTTCCATCGACCCCAAGTAAAGCCAAATTCATTTTGTTTATGACTGACTATTTTTCTAAATGGGTTGAAGCGCAGGCGTTCGAGAAAATAAGAGAGAAAGAAGTTATAGACTTTATTTGGGATCATATCATATGCCGGTTCAGGATACCCGCCGAAATAGTATGTGACAATGGAAAATTTTTCGTTGGCGGCAAAGTAACAAGATTCCTCAAAGACCACAAGATAAGAAGGATACTGTCGACGTCATACCACCCCAGTAGGAATGGGCAGGCCGAATCAACAAACAAAACTGTCATTCAAAACTTAAAGAAGAGGTTGAACGACGCTAAAGGGAGATGGAGAGAAATCCTGCCTGAAGTCCTTTGGGCATATCGGACAACGTCAAAATCCAGTACGGGGGCGACCCCGTTCTCCTTAGTATATGGATCCAAAGAATTGATACCAGTCGAGGTTGGTGAACCCAGTGCCAGATTTTGATTTGCGATGGAAGAATCAAATAACGATGCTATGAATACAAGCCTCGAACTATCGGACGAAAAGCGAGAAGCTGCCCTCGTCCGAATGGCCGCCCAAAAGCAGCGAATCGAAAGATATTATAATCGAAGAACCAAGCTCCGCCATTTCAAGCCTGGGGACTTAGTGTTGAGAAACATTACCATCAATACCCAAAATCCGAATGAAGGGAAGCTAGGACCGAATTGGGAAGGACCATAACAAGTACTCGAGGACATCGAAAAGGGGTCATACAGGATCGGCGTTATAAACGGAAAACTGCTATCAAGAAATTGGAATGTATCACATCTAAAACGGTACTACAGTTAAGGTACAACCTTTCTATATTCGTTTATATCTGGCAACTGACCCCTGCCGAAGTCCGAACAAGGGACGGATTTCTTGCCAGAAAGCACGCGTTGCACTCTCTTTTCCTTAGACCGGTTTTATCCCAAATGGGTTTTTCGGAAAGGTTTTAGATGAGGCAACCATTCATCGTGCAGCATTTATAACAATATCCGAGGTCCCGCAAGAAAGTTATTTCACAGCAACAGGGTCCCAATAGGAAAAACTATAAAGAGCCAAATGGTCGAAGCGAACCATGCTCATATAGATTAGCCCGAACCCTGGCGTGTAATACGTGCGAAGAAAGTTCTCTTTTTTATCGGCATCTTATATCCAATGAAAATTCCTCTATTTCGAGATTTATTGCGCAATCAGAATTAAGATACAATTCGACTAAGCCTACAGGCTACATTACTTCGAGTTCGAATCATTCACTCGATCAGGCCTACGGGCTATTTTTATTTCGAGTTCGAGTTAAACACTCACTCTTCCATTAAGCCTACGGTGTCACGGGCCCAAATCCTCACGTTGGGTAGCGGCACCTGCTCGCCCGTGCGGCGCCCGCGGCTCCCCTCGCCGCGGGCCAGCCTTCCTTCCTGTCCCAGGAGTCCCAACCACAATCCTGTGCCTGTTGGTGGGACTCGCCTATAGGCTCGCCCCAACTCGTGCCGCCCGTAAGATGCCTAGGCCCTTGGCCCTAGACATGTCATGGCTCTCCATCTTAGGATCTCAATCCATGCGTGCCCTGGGGGGGATTGGACTAGGACATGCCTTGTCCTTAGCCCAGGACTGAGCATCGCTCCCGCGGCGCAGCCCAATCCTCAAGATTGACACTTGCCTAGTGCATCCGCGACTAGCTCGTGCCTCACCCGAGTAAGGCAACCTTTAGCCCTTGGCCATTGTCATGCGCCTATTTCGTGCCATGCCCATACATAGCCCTCTTGCAGCACACTTCCATTCCGAAGTAGTGCAGTGTCGCCCACACCTGCACCTTTAGGCCAACGGACCCTTGCTTTCATGGTTAAACCCAAGCCATGCTCGTAAGTCGACACATGATTCCCCTATGACAGGTGCGTCAAGTATCCAATCGGCACGGAGGTCTCGTTCCAACATTCGGTAGCCCGCGGGGCTGGCCGTTCCACACATCGAGCCTCCAGCACCACTTTGATGCCCAACGCTGGCCCGAAGGCGTCGCGTCATCCATACGAGTTCCCAAACTAGTGTGGATACCTTTGGCACTTCTTTGAATCATCTAGGCAGGCCTTTGGGGTTGCCCCCAAGGCATCTTATTCGATACGGCTCGGTGGCAGCACGTATGGGGGAGACAGGTCGGAGCTTTCATCACCTATACCCCCCTTATATATGCTTAAAATTAAAAAGCCCAAGTTGCCCGAGTAGACTGCTCTACGTCAGACCATCAAAAGGACCTTTTCTCACCAGTTCTCGGCCGAAATCACAACTCCAAAATGCGAATTGTAACATCCTCCCACACTCATAATGTCATCGTCCCCGATGACACATCATGGCTTAAGACATCCCAGAGTCTGCCCCCTCAGGTATGCCTATTCAAGCTCCCTTTGTCATGTGGGTTGGACTTCCTCGAAGTCCTTTCTCAAAAGGAGTCGTGCCCCATGCACTTCTCCCCCAAGTATCTTCCAAGCGTGCCTCTGCACTTCACCTCCATTCGGTGTTCACTTGGAAAGTGCCTCCGCACTTGCACCGTATGGTGTCTAACTTTGTGATTGACCCACACTAGTCAATCACACTATGAACCTCACGGCCTTCATGTCCGCCTGATGCTTTCCCTTCACAGGTTAGCACATCATGTGCTCTTTTGACGTCACTCCCGCAGCCTTTCGCTCCCGTAGCCTTAAGATGCCCTCTTTGGCATGGCTCTCGTAGCCTTTCGGTCCCGTAGCATTAAGACGCCCTCTTGGCATAGCTCACGTAGCATTCCACTCCCGTAGCTTTCCTTGCCCTCACTACCTTGAAGATGCGTTCGCTTCCAGACCCACGACTTCGCTCATATGCCTCTTGCATAGGCGGGATCCTCCCACACTCAATGTGGAGGATACATCTTAGCTCTGTCGTCCCACTTGGCATTCGGCCAACACTTGGGATGACCTTTGGTGAGTACTACATTCCGAAAGTCATAGCATCGTCGCATTTTCGAACAAAGCTCTTTGTTTTCCAGTTGTCACTTCCTCAGCAAGTAGCCAATGCTCCCGGTAGTACTTCAATACTCGCCCTATAGACAGGCTCCCTCTTGGCCCTGCTAGCACGGCTTCCCAGTTCAGTGTGCCTCGCACTTAGACACTCTCGGTCCCCGATCATTCGAAATACCCCTTTCCATAATGATGACACCTTCTAACTTGGAAACTCGCCCCATTTAGAAGCTTCGCTATACCCTCAAATTCGTTTCCTCATCTTGGCAATGCCCTCAGGCAATCCAAAGGTCTTCTCCCGTAGGAAAGACACTCAACTTGATGCGTCGCACGCATCCTTGGGAAGATCTCCGCTATGATCATGCCCAAGTTTATAGTCCATGGCTCGCACTCTTCGCAATATGGTTGCACGATCCGGCAAACATGGCTTTTTCTTGGCCATCCGACTCATCGGCATATCACCTCATTCAGTAGAACCTTAGACTTACGAAAGATAATGGAATCACCCATTTCTTTCGTCGACCATCAGTATCAGGTCTCGATCTTTGGTGGCATCTGAACATCAATCTCTGCTTTGACGTGATCTCGGCACTGACATCCAAAATGCACTCGCCATATCCACCCTTTGCCTTGACGTTGTGCCATGGCATAGTATGGCCTTAATCAGCTCTAATACCAAGTGTCACGGGCCCAAATCCTCACGTTGGGTAGCGACACCTGCTCGCCCGTGCGGCGCCTGTGGTTCCCCTCGCCGCGGGCCAGCCTTCCTTCCTGTCCCAAGATTCCCAAGCACAATCCTGTGCCTATTGGTGGGACTCGCCCATAGGCTCGCCCCCAACTCATGCCTCCCGTAAGATGCTTAGGCCCTTGGCCCTAGACATGTCGTGGCGCTCCATCTTAGGATCTCAATTCATGCGCGCCCTGGGGGGGATTGGACTAGGACATGCCTTGTCCTTAGCCCAGGACTGAGCATCGCTCCCGCGGTGCAGCCCAATCCTCAAGCTTGACACTCGCTTAGTGCATCCGCGACTAGCTCGTGCCTCGCCCGAGTAAGGCAACCATTAGCCCTTGGCCATTGTCATGCGCCTCTTTCGTGCCATGCCCATACATAGCCCTCTTGCAGCACACATCCATTTCGAAGTAGTGCAGAGTCGCCCACACCTATAACTTTAGGCCAACGGACCCTTGCTTGCATGGTTAAACCCAAGCCATGCTCACAAGTTGACACATGATGCCCCTATGACAGGTGCGTCAAGTATCCAATCGGCACGGAGGTCTCGTTCCAAGATTCGGCATCCTGCGGGGCTGGCCGTTCCACATATCGAGCCTCCATCACCACATTGATGCCCAACGCTGGCCCGAAGGCGTCGCGTCGTCCATACGAGTTCCCAAACTCGTGTGGATACCTTTGACACTCCTTTGAGTCATCTAGGCAGGCCCTTGGGGTTGCCCCCAAGGCAGCTCATTCGATACGTCTCGGTGGCAGCACATATGGGGAGGCAGGTCGGAGCTTTCATCACCTATACTCCCTTATATATGCTTAAAATTAAAAAGCCTAAGTTGCCGAGTAGACTGTTCTACGTCAGACCATCAGAAGGACCTTTTCTCACCAATTCTTGGCTGAAATCACAACTCCAAAATGCGAGTTGTGACATACGGGCTACATTACTTCGAGTTCGAACCATTCACTCGACCAAGCCTACAGGCTATTTTTATTTCGAGTTCGAGCAAAACACTCACTCAACCATTAAGCCTACGGGCTACATTACTTCGATTTCGAATCATTCACTCGATCAAGCCTACGGGCTATTTTTGTTTCGAGTTCGAGTAAAACGCTCACTCGACCATTAAGCCTACGGGCTACATTACTTCCAGTTTGAACCATTCACTCGACCAAGCCTACTGGCTATTTCTATTTCGAGTTCGAGTAAACACTCACTCGACCACTAAGCCTACGGGCTACAATTTCAAGTCCGAGCAAAAAACTCGCTCATTACACCCACGGGCCATATTTCTTCAATATCGAATCATTGACAACTAATAAGCCTAAGGGGCTACATTGCCCCAAGTTTGAGTAAATGCTCGCTCGGTTGCAGAGGCTACAAGGTCCAAATTTGATTAAGCTGTTTAAAACATTGGGGAAACATTCATAAGGCAAATAAAGTCATCGCAAGACGGGAAACAAAAACAGAAGCAAATCAGCGAAAGGGGAGATATGTCTATACACAAATTTATCTACATGGGTGATTACAACGTAAAAACTAGAAACTAAATTTCTCGACCGGGAGCGGTCTCTTCTCTATCAAGTTCCCCCCCCATTTTCGGATCCGCTCTTGCTCCCATCATCGTCGTCATCACCGTCAGAAACCAGAGCTTCAGCATCAGCTTCGTGTTCTTTTGCCCTTTTTATCTCTTCCGCAAGATCGAAGCCGTGAGCATGAATCTACTCGAGAGTTTCCCTTCTAGATCGGCACTTAGCAAGTTCAGTGACCCAATGCGCTCGACTATTGGCTGATTCAGCCGCCTTTCTTGCCTGGACTTGGGCAGCTTCAGCGTCGGCCCAATAGACGGCCACGAGCGCATCCGCATCGGCCTTTGCTTTTTCAGCATCGGATTCGTCCTTGGCAAGTACAGAGGCCAACCGAGCCTCAAGTTCCTCAATTCTTCTTGCATGAACCAGGCCCTTTTCCTTCATTTTCTGAAGTTGGGTTTCGGACGACGATAACTGGGCTCGAGCGGTCTCTTTTTTTGCAGCAAAGTGGTCCATACCTTCTTTCCACCGCAAGGACTCCATCCTTATCACGTCGACCTCCTCACGAAGCTTCCCGATCATCTCGATTTTTTGCTGTAGCTATGAGACCGAAATGTTAGTTATCGTTCCAATATCAAGCCCATAGGCTTTCAAAAGCCTCATTACCTGCTCAGACAAATCATTCTGATCTCGATAAGCCTTGGCCAGCTCATCTCGGAGGTCTTTTATATCCTCCTCTCTCTGTCCTAAGGAAAGTCTAAGGGAGTTCCTCTCGTCAGTAGCATGGTGTAGGTTGGCCGCGTATCGATGCAGCTCATTCTGGGAATGAGAACATTGTTCTCGATGGACTGCCGCAGCCTACAAGGAAACAAGAAGCGAAGTAAAAAAAATAAAAATAAAAAATTTAAAGGCTCACCTGATTCAAAGCCTGCCGCAATCCGTGAAAAAGATCTGATTCTTCACCAGAACTGGCAACATCCTCGATACCAGTAAACAAGTCATAAAACAGATCTTTCCATAGTGGGGCCTGTCTAGATCGAGGGCTCCCAGAGCTTGAGCTTCCTGAATCACCCCTGCGGAACAAGCGGGAAAGGTAGGCGAATCCTCGATCGCTGCTGCCCCAAATGACTCGCTTGGAGCGTTCCCCTCGGCTCGAAGGGGTTCTAGGGGCTCTTCGATTGTAACCCCTGCCGGTTGACTCCGATGAGGGGCGTCTCCGACATCCAATAGTTTGGGGACTCTACCTGGATCTTTCTCTGGTATATCTTCAGTTTGAGGCGCAGCCTCATAGAACATAATCGATCCAGCCGACGATAAGGCATCGGCAGCTCTCTTCGTTCGGACCACCAGTGCGGACTCATTATCCTCTTCTTCCTCTTCTTCATCTTCATCCCTTAAATGCAAAATGGAATCCATGGTCAAAGGAATGATATTCTTGTTCAGCTTACGATCCGTCCTCTTCTTCGGTTTTGGATATTCGAAAACCGAGGCTCTTTTCCTTCACCGGCTTTGGGATAGAGGTCGAAACATCCTCCTCATTGGACAGAGGCCTCAAGACCGCGTATTTACCCAAACCTGCATATGGGAAACTTTATAAAAAAAATATTTTTTAAAAAAAAACCCTCGTTCGGATCATCAGAGTCCGAGAAAAGAGCTCACCGTGATTTTTGGCCTCCCACCGACCCTTTGACAAATCACTCCATGAGCGCTCGGCATATGTGAAGGTCGAAACAAGAGCCCTTACCCAGTTCTTGAGATCGGGAACCGCTCCGGGCATCCAGGGAATCGCTACATCACAAAAGGAGTGTCGATAAGAGAATAGATGGAAGAACAAAATAGAAGCAATAGCAAGATCACACTTACATTTCATGTTCCACTCCTCGGGAAAGGGCATCTTCTCAGTCGGGATCAGGTCCGAAGTCCTTACTCGAACGAACCTGCCCCATCCAACCCCGGTCCCTGTCCTCGCCAATACTCGAGAACAGAGCCTTGGTAGCCCGACGCTGGAGTTTTATTACCCCTCCTCGAAAACATCGGGGATGGTACATCCGGATAAGATGATCGAGGGTGAACGACATCCCCTCGATTTTGCTCACAAAATATCGGATCAGGATAACGATCCGCCACAAGGAAGGATGGACCTGACCTAGGGTTACCTGATATTGTCGACAGAAGTTAATAATGATGGAATCAAGGGGACCCAAAGTGAAAGGGTAAGTATATACGTTCAAAAACCCTTTCGCGTAAGAAGTGATATCTTCGTGAGGGGTAGGTATTATTACTTCTTTTTCACCCCAATTGCAATCCTTCTTTAACAGATCGAGGTGCTTCTCGGTTATCGAACACATGTACCTCGATACCGGCTCACACCGGCCAGGGACCGATAAACCTTTATCAACCTTAAAATCTGAAGTAAGGACGCACGCCCCGGGAATACACCTTCAGGTCGTGGTTCTGCCGGTGTCTCATCGGCGACACACTATGAAGATGAAGCCTTCTCTTTCTGAGGAATAGTTTGCGATGTTTTCTCCATTTTTGAATACAAAAGTAAGAAATAGAAGGAAGTAATAGAGATTTGTTATAATTGAAGAAGAATCACAGCTTTACTGGTAAGTTGGAGAGTAAGAAGAAGAACTCGGGAAATTTTGGAAGATAGAAGATGTAAAAATGGTAGAGGATAAAGATAAGGGTTATTTATAGGTTCAAACGATGGTGGTTCAGTATCAGCAGTGGCCGACCACCACCTGACATGCATTAAATTCCTTGAAAGACTAAACCGATGGGATAGCTTCCAGATGCATCATAGTCGAACCCGATGGAAACGACAAGATATAATCCAATCGAGCTGTTGAAAATCATATCGTTTCTTGCCGCATTCTTTCTGAGAAACGAGGGGACTATCTGTATACGGTCGAAATAGATTTCAGCCTTGGCATGACTGGTATGGTTCGAAGGATGATGTATCAAAGTAAGATCCCAAAGAGAGGACGAACTAACCTCGAACTTGGGGAGGCCGGTCCGTGTCGAGATCGATATCCTAATCAAACTCGAACAAAATCGAACCATGACGCAGGGTAGACCTATCATGTTGATAATCCAAAGACCGACCAACATTGATCTGGAATCAATTCGAGGGCTCGAACCATGATCGGGCTTGAACCAAGATCACAAGTTCGAGCCAAAATCAAGCTCGAACCAAAATCGAGGTTTCTAAACGAGATCGAGCTCGCAGACAAAAGCCGTTGCAATCCCACTAAAGGAAATCTTGGCAGAAACTATGGAAAAGCTGACTTATCATGGGTCTCCCACTGAGTGTTTTATTTTATTATGCTCGGTGCCGAATCCCCTCCATTATAAAAGGGTTTGGTTATCATTTCTGTTACACAGATTTTTCTGAGACTTATATTGTAATGAAAGTATAATATTCCTCTACAGTAAAGAATGGCTCTTCCAGTTTCTTAGATTGATTCTATTTATCGAATCCTAAGGTTCACTGTTCTTGATTGCCTTGTCCAGATTGCATTCTCTCCAATCTATATTCACATTTTATTTATCCTTGTATTTTGTATTAAGTTGCGCCACATATCTTCGGAACTGCGTACAAATTCAACTCTACCCATTTTTCGGGTAAACAAGAGTAAATTTCATGGGTGGTCATTCAACCTTATGATCATTACTCAAAAATCACTTTTCTTTCTTTTGTTACATATAAGTCATTTAACTATATGGTCATTATCAAAAAGTCACTTTTCTTTCTTTTGTTACAAAAATATTGCTTTACTATGCTCCAATTATCACAATAGTCACTTTGACCAGATTTTATAAAACTTTCACTTGAAAAGTCTATTATGCCCTTGACATTATAAATTCTTCCATCTATGTTATATATAATACCTTCTATATTATATGCTATATAATATACTTTACACAAGTATTTTACTTATAATTAATATAACTTAATATTAATAAATTTATTATTTTATGATATATTTTTACATTTAATTTTTCGTTAACATTAATTTTCAAGATATTTAGGTAGCATTATTAAATTTGTTAGTAACATTACTGTGAGCAAATCTCAAGCCAACGTTCTTAACCATACCTAATGAAATATTTTTAAGTAAAATTATAACATCAAAGCTTACTGATTATCAGCCCAGCCATATTCGTTAATCCAATAAATAAAATACTCACATTTAGTGCATTGACACATCATTTTAACACTTTTAAATAAATAATATTAAGAGATAAAATTTTAAAAAACTTAATATTAAGTACAAATATCTTTGAATTTTTTCTAAAACTTTTAGTGACTATAAAAAACTATCATTTGTTAAGCAAATTTATTTTTATTATTTCAAATAAATATAAAAAATAAACATTTTGTCGTTTTATATTTAAAATATATTAATGTTTGATTATGATTAAACAAATTGAGTGCCATGGCAAATTAAATGTACGGATATATTATAAAAATAATAAATAAAATAAAATAATATTATTTTAAATATAAGTAAAATACTTAGGTAAAAATATATTATACAGTATATAATATAGAAGGTATTATAAAAATGAAAGAATTTATAATGTCAAGGGCATAATAGACTTTTCAAGTAAAAGTATTTTAAAATTTAGCCGAGGTGACTTTTGTGATAACTAGAGCAAAGTAAAATAATTTTTGTGTAACAAAAGAAAGAAAAATGACTTTTGGGTAATGAACACAAAGTTGAATGACTTTTATGTAGCAAAATAAAATAAAAAAAAATTTTGGGTAATGAACACAAAGTTGAATAACCATCACCCATAAAATTTACTCTTTAAGGTACTGAATAATTTGAGTTGCACATTCTTTTTCATTCCTTTTCATGTTATCTTTCTAATTCTCATTTCACAAAAAATATAATAAAAATTTATTAAATATACTTACAGCTCTGTTTAACGTTAGGCTTTAGTCCATCATATCTGTTAAGCCGCCTCTGGGAGGTTTTAGTGACTTTCGTGCCTTGGTTATTGTTTGAAAACATTAGTTGAAGCATCAAATGCAAATGAGAGAATGGTCCCAAATTCCTCTTTGGGTTGGGTTAGGACCACTTCAGTATGGTAAGGGGCGAGGCCTCTTTCTACTAGTGCCGAGTTGGGTCCTGGCTTGACCGACTTTATTTAAGGATAATAAAGCTTATTGGGCCCATTTGTGAAAACATAGTCAAAGTAAACAATACACGAGTATTGTAAAAATTTCGCGTGACACCTTATTTGGATATTCTTATTTAATATGTACACAGTTTTTTTAAAAGTTTTGTACGTCTACTCACTTCGAAACGACTTCAAATATGCAATGTTTAAAGTTGAACTTTAGGAATGCCTTACCTTCAAGTAGAAATGCCTAAATTTCAGCCATACGAAACTTCAGACTATCTAAAATTACAAGTCTGAAGTTACTCTAAAGTGGATATAAGTACAAAAATTTATAAACTTACAGCATAACCTAAATTGTGACATCAAAATTGGGTATGTGTACACTTCGACCGAGTATATAGGGCACTTGGCTAGGCCTGGTCTACATAAGTCCCAAAAGCATCCACCTAGTCGGCCGAAACTAACTGAATATACTAGCCAAAAAGTATATATATATATATATATTTGCCAAAAAGTATATATATATATATATATATATATTACTTTGGGAACGGCTAGAATACTATATTTCTCTTGTTGTAACGGTGGTTTTAATTCTGTTGGGTATCAATTGGGCATATAAAATGGTACAACTATCCAACTAATGAACATTCGATTCCCTTTTCCTTTTTATTGATTAACCAATATTTATAAGGCGAATTAATTTAAATAGGCGCTCACCCAACCGTTTAAACTAAAAATAGTTAGTAAATATATATATATATATATATATATATATATATATATATATATATATATATATATATATATATATATATAATTTATAAAATGTATATAATCATGTATGTGTACACTTCGACCGAGCATAACCTAAACTGTGACATCAAAATCGGGTATGTGTACATTTCGACCGAGTATATTGGGCACTTGGCTAGGCTTGGTCTACATAAGTCCCAAAAGCATCTGCCTAGTCGGCCGAAACTAATTGAATATACTAGCCAAAAAGTGTGTGTGTATATATATATATATATATTCGACTATTACTTTGAGAGTGACTAAAATACTATATTTCTCTTGCTGTAACGGTGATTTTAATTCTGCTGGGTATCAATTGGGCATCTAAAATGGTACAACTATCCAACTAATGAATATTGGATTCCCTTTCCCTTTTTATTGATTAACCAGTATTTATAAGAAGAATTAACTTAAATAGTTTATCACCTAACCGCCTAAACTAAAAATAGTTAGTGAATGTATACTATATTTATAGTTTACTTATAATATGTGTATAACCATTACATGTGTACTGGCTAGGAAAGAAAAAAAAAACGCAGGCGTGATATTTGTGTAAAATCCCTATTCATAAACCGATGTCCCTAACAATGGCAGTATTTGGCGCTGGTTTTCTCTCCATTATTGAAATGATCACATACTTATTTTCAATTGAGTAGGTACAACTAGTTTATACCAAATGTATACTTTTAATTAAAAGATAGGCCACTTTAAAAGGGCAATTTGTTTTATTTTATGAAAAAGACAGCACAAAGGAAGAAAATTAATTAAACTTGCAGACGTTATTATATTTTTCTACATCTTTCATTGCATTTGTTGAAGGAATAAGGCGTTTCTTATAATGTTCAATATTATAATAGTTAATTAAAGTATTGTTGTTGAAATTAACGTACATTTAATCAAAGAAATTTTATTTGATCGTTAAAAGCACTTATAACAATCGAATTAGATGTCAGTTTCGAAGTTTCTAACGACTAAAATGACAATTAGCGAAAGCAAACTCTGGTGGCTAAAAGGAATTATAATGATAATTTTTTTTTATTGTTGCTAAGGGTTTTTAATGACCGGATCTAAATCTGTTCATTAGCTTTTAACGATCGATGGCGATTTAAATTTTCCTGATAGTAGTTTACTAATAACGACCAGATTTTAACTTTTAGCGATCTAATTTTCCTTTGCTTTAACATAAAATTTAAAAGTTCAGTATACACTCTTAAATATCATGTTTGTCACGACTCAATTCCACTAGAGGCCGTGATGGCGCCCAACGTCACCGGTAGGCAAGCCAACTATGAACTTTCCATTTAATTATCCATTTTTATTTCTTTTAAATCATGAATTTTATTAATAAATAGACTAAGTATAGAAAGTCATGGTTTTATAAAGCACGAGTAACAAAAGAGTGAAATGGTGATATCAATAGACAAAAATCATTAATATTTACTAGAAATTCCCAAAACACAGTGTCACAAGTGCACGAGTAATCTAGTAGAATATACAAAACCCCTATAACTACTGTCTGAAATGAAATAGACAGAAATAGTAAATACAACAAGAAGAAGACTCCGGGTGCTGCAGATCGGAGCATGGTAAAGCAGCTCACCACTAGGTCTCCTAGATTAACCTCGAAGAAGAAGACTCCGGGTATAAGAAGAAGACTCCGGGTATTTACTGAACGGACACCGGATGTACCTACATCAGTACCTGCACAATTTGTGCAGAAGCATGAGTACGCAAAACAACGTGTACCCAGTAAATATCTAGTTTAACCTCGAAGAAGTAGTGATGAGGGATCGACATGAATACTTACTAGTGGTCAAAAACTAAATTGTGGAAAATATAAATAGGCATTGAATACAACAGTAACAATGGAATAAGAAACAATAAATAAGTGATTCTTTAACTAAATATCAATTTAAAATATCCACTTATCACATGCCAATTTCAACAAATAAGAACCATCAAGTAATTATAAATTCTCAAGCCATGAAGAAAATATCAAGTATAGTCGGACTTCTAGCGACGTTACGCACGAGTTATGTCGAGGTCATACGGACGGATCCATAATAATCGTGTACATATATTACCGAGATCGTACAGTCCGATCCATGGATGCATCTCATTATATATATATATATATATATATATATATTGTCGAGGCGTTTGATCTGATCCACATGCATAAGAAAACTCTTCGGGCTACGGGACATACGTTTACAACACCATGATAGACACATAAAGAAGCATAATTTTCTATCAATAATCAAATATTCCGCTAAAAAAGCAACGAAGCTCAATCGAACATAATCGCTAATCAAATTTTGCTAGTGCCGAGTTGGGTCCTCGCTTGACCCACTTTATTTAAGGTTAATAAAGCTTATTAGGCCCATATGTGAAAACATAGTCAAAGTGAACAATACACGAGTATTGTAAAAATTTCAGGGGTACCTTATTTGGATATCGTTATTTAATATGTACACATTTTTTAAAATTTTTTTGTATGTCTACTCACTTCGAAACGACTTCAAACATGCAATGTTTAAAGTTGAACTTTAGGAATGCCTTACCTTCAAGTAGAAATGTCCGAACTTCAGGCAGAAATGCCTAAATTTCAGCCATACGAAACTTCAGACTATCTGAAATTACAAGTCTGAAGTTATTCTAAAGTGGATAGACGTACAAAAATTTATAAATTTAGAGTATAATCTAAATTGTGACATCAAAATCGGGTATGTGTACACTTCGACCGAATATATAGGGCACTTGGCTAGGCCTGGCCTACATAAGTCCCAAAAGCATCTGCCTAGTCGACCGAAACTAATTGAATATACTAGCCAAAAAGTGTGTGTATTATTATTATTATTACTTTAGGAGCGGCTAAAATACTATATTTCTCTTGTTGTAACGGTGGTTTTAATTCTGCTGGTACCAATTGGGCATATAAAATGGTACAACTATCCAACTAATGAACATTTGATTCCATTTCCCTTTTTATTGATTAACCAGTATTTATAAGACGGATTAATTTAAATAGGCGCTCACCCAACCGCTTAAACTAAAAATAGTTAGTGATATATATATATATATATATATATATATATATATATATATATATATATATATATATATATATATATATATATATATATATAATTCATTTATAATATGTATATAACCATGTATGTGCTGACGCGGATCCAGGATTTAAACCCTATGGGTTCAATTTTAAGATTTTTAACATTGAACCCATTATATTTTTAAAGTTATGAGTTCAAATCTACTATTTTTGCAATTTTAATGAATTTTTACATACAAATATTTACTCCGCGTCGAAAGTTATGGGTTCAGTTGAACCCGTAGCTAGTACGCTACATCCGCCTCTGTGTATGTGTACTGGCTAGGAAAGTAAAAAAGAAAAAATGAAGGCATGATATTTGTGTAAAAATACTTATTCATAAGCCGATGTCCCAAACAATGGCAGTATTTTATGGAGGCGCTAGTTTTCTCTCTATTATTGAAATGATGACATATATATATTTTTTACTTGAGTAGGTGCAACTAGTTTATACCAAATGTTTACTTTTAATTAAAAGATAGGCCACTTTAAACGGGTAATTTTTTTCTTATGAAAAAGATAGCACAAATGAAGAAAATTAATTAAACTTGCGGACGTTATTATATTCTTCTACATCTTTAATTCATTGCATATGTTGAAGGAATATATAAATACAATATTATTGATGAATCAAACGCAAGCAAGCTTGCATTGACTTAATTAGTAAACTCATACCTTAAAGAAATATAGTACGCATGCTCGTTTATCTATTAGTGTTTATCTTAATTCATTCCATCAATGAGCAATGTTATAAACAAAAGAGTGACATAATTGTTTGACCTTTTATTGAACCATAGAGATGTAGTTTTTACAAAAATTGATCTCTTTGTTGATAAAAATAATAAGCATGACTAGTAAATTTTAAATAACTGTACCCTAAAAAAACAAGGGCCATTCTGGTGATTAAGATTTTAAGAACAGTCAAAGCTTTAAGTAGAACGGCTCCAATTAAGGAACCAGATTTTTGATAATTTGATCAGCTATATAGAAATGTTCCAAAAATCAGGTGAATACCTGATGAAATACATTTTTTTGTTCTTTTTAATGGACTTTATATATAATTATAAAAAACCTGAAGTAAAACGATAAAGAGCTTTAGCATCAAATTTGGGGATAATAAACATATTATCAAATAAATATATCTAATTATTTACAGTGCCTAAACATATACATCGATCACATTTTCTTCATTCACGATCATCACTTAATAAAAGCAAAATTTATTTAATCATATCCCAATTTGATCCTCTATTTTTCAAATATATCCACTTTGCGACCGTGCTAATCACCTTCTAAGGTCGTCTTAAGCTTGTTTTAATTTAAGAAATTTTTGGGGCTTTACAAGTTCGATACTATTTTATTGACTCGCTAGGAAATATATGTTTTGCTACTTTCGACTGTTAGGGTGTGTTTGGTACGAAGGAAAACATTTTCCGAAAAATATTTTTAAATTTTCTCATGTTTGGTTGGCTTAAATGTTTTGAAAAATATTTTTCTGATGAACTCATTTTCTTCCAATTGGAGAAAAATATTTTCCTTATCAAGAGAAGGGAAAACATTTTTCAAAACTCCTTCTCAACCTTCCCCACACTATTCCCCATCCCCACCAACCCACCCCTCCCCACCCCACCCCTCACCCCACTCCACCCTAAATAAAAATATTATCAATAGTACTTTCTTTTCATGTTATAGATTGATTTTTTTTTTCATTTCAATAAATGAGTATTTTTTTATGATATAAAAAAGTTTTTTTTTTTTTATGATGTAAGAAAAATATTTTTTTTTATTTCAATAAAATGAGTACTTTATTTTCATGTTGTAAAAATAATACTTTCTTTTTCAACAAAAAAAAGAGTTTTCTTTTTAATTATGAAGCACAAATTTCAACGTTATTTTTGCGTAAAAAGGTAAAGCAACACATTAGTTCCTTTGGGTTTATGTAAATTTTTAGAAGAATAATTAAATTATTAAAGAAAATAAAGTCCTGAAAACGTTAGGTATTTTGGAGGGGGGGGGGGGGAGGAAGCAAGGAAACATGGGGACTTGGGAGAGAGGGAGGGGTGAAGAGAATAGCATAAAAAAATATTTTATACTCTCTAATCAAATACTAGAAAATATTTTCCACTCTCCAACCAGAAAAATAAGTGATAAAATCACTAATTTTTCATGAAAATATTTTCCTTCATACCAAACACACCCTTACTCTATAAGACGTTTCTTATAATGTTCAATATTATAATAGTTAATTAAAGTATTGTTGTTGAAATTAACGTACATTTAATCAAAGAAATTTTGTTTGTTCGTTAAAAGCACTTATAACTATCGAAGTAGTTGTCATTTTCGAAGTTTCTAACGACTAATTAAAATGACAATTAGCGAAAGCAAACTCTGGAGGCTAAAAGAAAGTATAATGATAGTTTTTTTTTAATCGTTGGTAAGGGTTTTTAATGACCGGATCCAATCTGTTCATTAGCTTTTAACTATCGATGACGATTTAAATTTTCATGATAGTAGTTTACTAATAACGACCGGATTTGGACTTTTATCGATCGAATTTTCCTTTACTAAAGAACATAAAATTTAATAGTTCAGTATACACTCTTAAATACCATGCTTCACATGACTCAATTCCACCATAAGCCGTGATGGCGTTCAATGTCGCCGTTAGGCAAGTTAACAGTGAACTTTCTATTTAATTATTCGTGTTTATTACCTTTAAAATGCTGAATTTTATTAATAAATAGACTAAGTATAGAAAGCCATGGTAATATAAAGCATGAGTAACAAAAGATTGAAATGGTGATATCAATAGACAAAAATCATCAATATATACTAGAAATTCTCAAAAACCAGTGTCACAAGGGCACGAGCAATCTAGTAAAATATACAAAACCCCTATAACTTATAACTAGTGGTCAATAAATAAAGTACAAAAAATATAAATAGGTATAGAATACAATAGTAACAACAGAATAAGAAACAATAACTGAGTAATTCTTTAACTGAATATCAATTTAAAATCTCCAGTTATCACATGCTAATTTCAACAAATAATTATAAATTCTCAAGCCATGAAAAAAATATCAAGTATAATCGGACTTCTAGCGAGGTTACGCACGAGTTATGCCGAGGTCATATATATATATATATATATATATATATATATATATATATATATATATATATATATATATATATATATATATATATATTGCCAAGGCTCTCGGTTCGATCCACATGAATAGGAAAACTCTTCGGACTATGGGACATACGCTTACAATACCATGATAGGCAGATAAAGGGGCATAATTTTCTATCAACAATCTAATATTCCGCCAAACTCAAACAAAACTCGGTCTAACATAATCCCTAATCAATATTTAATTATGAATTTAAGTAAGTAAACTAACAAGTTGGGTTCTAATAATACAAGTATTGTATGATAAAGTCCTAAGTCTACCCGGACATAAGCATGATTTTAGTTACGTACGAACTCTCATCACTTCGTGCATACGTAGCATGAATAATTATTAATAAATAACAATTTAAACACCTCAGGGGTTTATACCCTCTTATAAGATAAGGCAAGAGACTTACCTTGCTTTCAAGTCCACTACCTGGCCCTTTAACCTCACTAATTGCCCCAAATCGATGCCAAGCATTCCGAAACTAGTCAAAGATCGTACAAATTAATCAATATATGCTCAAAAGTTCATAATTGAGTAATTACCCAACCCAAATTGGAAAGTTCCTAAAAGTCACTCCCGGGTGCTCGTGCCTGAATTTTAAAATTTTTTGTAGAATAATGTTATGCATAACCTTACGAACTCAAATATATAATTTCTACTCAATTCCATAATCAATCTCGTGGTCTAATACCATATTTACTAAAACCTAGATTTTTCTATAAAATCCCATAATTTTTATAATTTTTATGTTAAAATCTACCCATAATTTATGTATTAAACTCACATTATGTAGAAATTACTTACCTCAAGAAGCTAGGTAAAAATCTATCTCCACAAATCTCCAAAATCGGCCAAACAAAGTGTAAGAATGAGAAAAATGAGCTTAATCCTGTCATTTAAAAGTTTTTGCCCAGTGATCCCTTCTTCGCGATCGCGAAAAGTCCCTCGCTATCGCGAAGGCAAAATTGCCAAGGCCTTGAAAACGTGCTTCACGAACGCGACAGGAGCCTCGCGATCGCGAAGACTAAAATATTTGCTCAAAAATTCATAATTGAGTAATTACCCAACCCAAATTGGAAAGTTCCTAAAAGTCACCCCTGGGTGCTCGTGCCTGAATTTCGAAAATATTTGTAGAATAATGTTACGCATAACCTTACGAACTCAAATATATAATTTCTACTCAATTCCATAATCATTCTCGTGGTCTTATACCATTTTTACCAAAACCTAGATTTTTCTACATAATCCCATAATTTTTACAATTTTTATGTTAATATCTACCCATAATATATGTATTAAACTCACATTATATCGAAATTACTTACCTCAAGAAGTTAGGTGAAAATCGCTCTCCAAAAATCTCCAAAATCGGTCAAACAAAGTGTAAGAATGAGAAAACTGAGCTTAATCTTGTCATTAAAAAGTTTCTGCCCAGTGATCCCTTCTTCGCGATCGCGAAGGCAAAATTGCCAAGGCCCAGAAAACGTGCTTCACGAACGCGACAGGAGCCTCGTGATCGCGAAGGCTAACATGTCCTAACCTTCGCGAACGTGAGCTCCTCTTCGCGAACGCGAAGGCTACCAGCCTGACCCCTCCCCACCTGGATTTCCACTATGCGATTGTGACCTAGCATTCGCGAATGCGAAGGCCAGTGGCCCAGAGCATCGTGATTGCGACCTTCATCTCACGAATGCATAAAACAAATGTCCCCAAGCTTAATTCTTTCATCGCAAATGTGAGGCTTTCTCCGTGTTCTCGAAGAAGGAAACCAACAGCAGATTTTCTGCAATTTTGACTTAACTCCGGGTGGTCCAAAATACACCCGAGCCACCCGGGACCCCATTTAAATGCATCAACAAGTTCAAAAATATAATACGGACCTGCTCGAAGCCTCAAAACACATAAAACAACATCGGAACTAAGAATTGCACCCTAAAACCAAATTAATCAACTTATGAACTTCAAACTTCTTTAATTAGCTCCGAACGTGACGAATCATATTTAGACAACTCGGAATGATGCCAAATTTTACACACAAGTCACAAATCACCATGAAAACCTATTCCCAGGCCCGGAATCCCAAACGGACATCGATAATACCAAAGTCTACTTCAACCCAAATTTAAGAAACTCTAAAACCTTTAAGGCGCCAACTTCCAACATTAAGTGCCGAAACGCTCCCGGATCGCCCGAAACATGATATGAACACGCTCAAGTCCAAAATTATTATACGAACCTATTGAAACCATCAAATCCCGGTTCCGAGGTCGTTTACTCAAAATATTGACTCAAGTCAAACTTGGCCACCTTAGACTACTATTAAGGAACTAAGTGTTCCGAATTCAACCCGAACCCTTCTAAAACCAAATCAACTATCCCCGCAAGTCATAAAATAGTAAAAGCACATACGGGGACTCTTAAATAGGGCAATGAAGATCTAGAAAGAAAAACAATTGATCGAGTTATTACATTTCCACCTCTTGAACAAACGTTCGTCCTCGAATAGGTCTAGAATCATACCTGGAATGCTGAATAAATGTGAATATCTACTCCATATGTACTCTTCGGTCTCCCAAGTCGCCTCCTCGATCGGTTGACCCCTTTACTGGACCTTTAAGCTGAAATCTTCTTAGACCTCAACTGGCGGGCCTGCCTGGTAACTGGCTCCTCCTCATAACCCAATCTCTCATCTAGCTGAATTGTGATGCAATATACCACATGTGACCTATCAGCATAGTACTTCCGGAGCATAAACACGTGGAAAACCGAATGAACTCCCAATAGACTAGGAGGCAAAGCAAGCTTGTACGCAACCTGTCCAGCTCGCTCCAACACCTCAAATGGACCAATGAACCTCAGACTGAGCATGCCCTTCTTTCCGAACCTCACGATACCCTTCATAGGCGAGACGTTCAAGAGAACCTTCTCGCCTACCATAAATGATAAATTATGCGCCTTTTGATCCGCATAACTCTTCTGTCTGGACTGAGCTGTGCGAAATCTCTTCTGTATCAACTTTACCTTATCCAAGGCATCCTTTACCAAATCAGTACCATATAACCTAGCCTTGCCAAACTCAAACCAACCGATGGGGCAACGACATCGCCAACCATACAAAGCGTCAAATTGAGCCATCTTGATGATGGATTGATAACTATTGCTATAAGAAAACTCGGCCAAAGGTAAGAATAGTTCCCACTTCCCTACGAAGTCAATCACACATGCTCTAAGCATATATTCTAGGATTTGAATTGTCCGCTTTGAATGCCCGTTGGTCTGCGGATGAAAGGTCATCATAAACTCTATCTGGGTACCCAACTCACTCTGTACTGCTCTCCAGAAATGTGAAGTGAACTAGGGGCGTCTATCTGAAATGATGAGAATAGGCACACCATGCAACTGGACAATATCCTGAATATAAATCTGAGCCAACCTCTCTAAAGAGTACATAGTCACTACCGGAATAAAGCATGCCGAATTGGTCAGCCTATCGATAATGACCCAAACGGCATCAAATTTTCTCAATGTCCGTAGCAACCCAACTATGAAGTCCATAGTGATACGATCCCACTTCCACTCCGGTATAACCATCTGTTGAAGTAAGACACCTGGCCTCTGGTGCTCATACTTAACCTGCTGGCAATTTAGACATATCACCACATACTCGACTATGTCTTTCTTCATCTGCCGCCACCAGTAATGATGCCTCAGGTCATGATACATCTTCATAGCACCTGGATAAATAGAATACTGTGAACTGTGTGCCTCCTCTAGAATAATCTCCCTCAGGCCATCAACAATAGTAATACATAAGCGACCCTAGAGTCGCAGAACTCCATCTTCACCGATACCGACCTCTTTGGCATCACCTCGTAGCACCGTCTCTCTAAGAACCAACAAGTGCGGATCATCATACTAACAGGACTTGGTCCACTCAAATATAAAAGACTGAGTCATAACACATGCAAGAACTCGACTAGGCTCAGAAATATCCAACCTCACAAGTCTGTTAGCTAAGGACTGAATGTCCAAAGCCAATGGACTCTCCCCTGCTAAAATGAATTCCAAACTACCCATACTCTCGGCCTTTCTGCTCAAGGCATTCGCAACCACGTTCGCCTTGCCCGAATGATAGAGGATAGTAATGTCATAATCCTTCAGTAAGTCAAGCCACCTGCACTGCCTCAGATTTAGGTCCCTCTCTTTAACAAATGCTACAAACTACAGTGATCGGTGTAAATCTCACACAACACTCCATAAAGATAATGCCTTCAGATCTTGAAGGCATGAACTATCGCGGCCAACTCCAAACCATGTACGGGGTAATTCTTCTTGTAGGTCTTCAGCTGATGTGAAGCAATGCAATAACTCTCCCTTCATGCATCAATACACAACCCAATCCAACCCGTAAAGCATCGCAATACACAGTATACATCCCTGAACCGGAGAGTAATACTAACACCAATGCTTTAGTCAATATGGTCTTGATCTTCTGAAATATTACCTTGCAATCATCCAGACCATATGAACGGGAGCACCCTTATAGGTCAATCTAGTCAAAGGAGTTTTAATGGACGAGAAGTCCTCCACAAACCGACGATAATAACCTATCAACCCCAAGAAACTCCTAATCTCGGCCGTTGTGGTTGGACGAGGCCAGCTTTGAACTGCCTCAATCGTCCCAGGATCCACCTTAATACCCTTACCTAATACAATATGCCTAAAAAACACCATAAAATATAACCAGAACTCGCACTTAGAGAACTTATCATATAGCTTTTGTTCTCGCAAGGTCTGAAGAACAATCCTCAAATGTTGCTCGTGCTCCTCTATACTACACGAGTAGATCAATATGTCATCAACGAAGATAATGAAAAATTAGTCAAGATATGGCCTGAACACCCAATTCATCAAATCCATAAATGCCACCGGGGCGTTAGTCAAGCCGAATGGCATCACTAGAAACTCATAGTGCCTATATCTTGTACGAAAAGTTGTCTTCATAATATTCGAAGCTTGAATCCTCAGCTGATGGTACCTAGACCTCAAGTCGATCTTACAAAACACCCTATCACCCTGTAACTGATCAAACAAATCATCAATGGGTGGCAACGAATACTTATTCTTGATAGTTACTTTGTTCAGCTGGCGGCAGTCAATGTACATCCACATACTCCCATCTTTCTTCATCACAAAAAATACCAGTGTACCCTAAGGAGACAAACTTGGTCTAATGAACCCCTTCTCAAGCAAATCCTCAAGATGTTCCTTCAACTCTTTCAAGTACTTTGGAGCCATGCGGTACGATAGAATGGAGACAGGCTGGGTGCCTAGGCCAAGTCAATACTGAAATCTATATCACGATCTAGTGGCATGCCTGGTAGATCAAAAGGAAATACATCAGACAATTCCCGCACCACGGGCACTGAATCAATCGTGGGCGTCTTTGCAGTAGTATCCGAACATAATACAGATAGGCTAGATGACCCTTCTTAACCATATGTCGAGCCTTCAACAAATAGATAACCCGACTAGATGTACTGATAGATGAACCCCTCCACTCTAATCTAGGAAACTCTAGCATCGCCAAGGTAACAGTCTTAGCATGGCAATCAATAATGACATGGTATGGAGACAACCAGTCCATGCCCAGGATGAACTCAATATAGGTCATATCACACCAACATAAGATCTTCTCTGTTCTCATAACCATAGAAAGTCACTACACATGACCGGTAAACCTGATCAACAAAAACAGAATCACCCATTGGCATGGACACATATAGAGGAACACCCAGATAATCACAAGAGACATCTAAATAAGGAGAAAATAAAGAAGACACATGAATATGTAGACCCTAGATCGAATCGTACTTAAGCATCCCTACTGCAGACATAAATAATACCTTTGATCACGGCGTCTGAGGCTACAACATATGGTCTGTCTGGAAAGACATAGAACCTAGCCGGAGTGCCACCTAACTAGCCTCAACCTCTAGGGAAACCCCTACCCACCTGCCTTCCGCCTCTGGCTGGTCGAACGGGCGGTGAGACAACTAGGCGGTGATCATGGGTTGATGGCCCCGCTGTACTGCCTTGCCGCAAAGCCTAGGGCAAAACCTCCTCATGTGACTAAACTCCCCGCACTCATAGCAATCTCTCGATGCGGAGGCTGCTGACCCTAAGTCTGACCCCGGTGACCTAAATATCTAGTGGAAGAACCTTGAATAGCCGGTGGACAGTAGGTACTCTCTAGGATGGCGCTGAAGTAGGGCTGCGCTGGAGTACCTCGAGCAGGCGGTGGTGCTGAATACATAGACCCCGAGTTCGCTTCTCCCTCATCGTATACAATCAGCCCCGACTATAGATATCATCGATCCTTAGAGATATCTCCACAACCTACTCGTAAGAAGTCCCCATCTCCACTTCTCGGGCCATAGTAACCTGTATACCATAATTCAAGCCTGCAATAAACCTCCGCACTCTCTCTGCATTTGTGGGGAGTATCATAAGTGCATGGCGAGACAATGCAGACAATCTCGCCTCATAATTAGTCACAAACATTTGACCTTGTTGGAACCGATCGAACTGACCCCGTAACTCTTCCCTCCGAGAGGGTGGTATATACCTCTTCAAAATGAGACATGTGAACTGGTCCCAAGTCAAGGGAGGTAAACATGCTGGCCTACTACAGAGATAAGACTGCCACCATCTACGGGGCCTCCCCCCCAATTGAAATATGGTGAAGTCCACCCTATTGGACTCCAATACTCCCATGTCATGCAGCCTATCTTTGCAACGATCAATAATGTCCTATGGGTCCTAATGTGGATCATTGCCAAAGACAGGAGGATGTAGCCTAGTCCATATGTCCAACTGTCTCTTTTACTCAATGATTGTGGTTGGTCTATGCTCTAGTATAACTGCTACAACTGGTTGGGCCTTGCCCGCAAGTAGTGCACCTAGGGTCAAATAAACGGCATCAACATGCCCTGGAGCCTGAGTGGTAGGGGTATGTGCCCCCCTTCTGCCTGAGATGTGGCCGGATCTACCGGATACAGCACGACCTAAGTCATAGAATCCATGAACCTCAGCACATGGCTCATGACCTCCTGGAATCCCTGTGCAGTCATAAAATCAGTCGGGGCCGGCTTAGCTGCAGGGGCAGTTCAGTTGAGGTCAGGGGGCCTTGGGTGAGTTTCAGATGGTTCACGGATCGATGTTTTGACTTAGAGAATTACTAAAGAGTTTTGGCTTGCTGGTGTAATCGTGCTTGCGGTAGGCTTGGCCGTTGATACGATGCCGAAAGTGCAGCTGGAGGGACACAGAAGCGGAATTAGGACTGGTTGGGTTTCGCATATGCGGAGAAGGACCGCATCTGTAAGTACGCAAATGCGGAGAAGCATGGCTTGGGCTTGCACCGCAGATGCGGACGGATTTACACAGGTCCGGACACGCAGAAGTGGGATTTTGGCCGCTGAAGCAAATTGTCAGAGTTTAAGTAGACTTCACATAAGCGAGGATTTTCCCGCATATGCGATCATTGTGTCCGAAGGTGCGAGATTGCTGGGCAGAGGTTATATTCGGGGGTTTTCATTTATTTTTTTTCATTTTTGGAATTTTGGAGTTCGTACTAGGGCAATATTTGGAGAGGTTTCCACCTAGATTGAAGAGGTAAGTGACTTTTAATCAGTTTTGTCCATAAATATGAAATACACATTGATGGTTTGCCTATATTTCATGAATCTAAGCTAGAATTTGGGGATTTTTGGACTATGTCATTGGAGAGTGAAATTTAAGGATTTGAGGGTTGATTTATGGTTGGAATGGGATGATTTTGGTATGGTTGGACTCGTAATTGAATGGGTGTTCGTGATTTATGAATTTTGACTTGAGCTAAAGATCTTTGCTTTATCTTTTGGAATCACTTCCTATGGCCTTTGTTGATGGTATTACATTATTTTGGCTAGATTCGAGCCGTCCAGAGCTTGATACGTGCGGGAAGGGCTTGCTAGATGAGTAATTTGGCTTGCTTGAGGTAAGTATCTTATCTAAACTTGGTTGAGGTACTAGTTGTCTGAATTATTTATGATAGCTACGTGCTATAAGTGATGCATATATGTGGGGTTGAACGCATATGCATGAACAAGATACTATTTTTATTGCTCGGGGTAGTGTTTAGGCTATGCCATGCGATGAATTGATTGTTAAGCTTTAAGCTGAGATGTTTTTCCTATTTGTACCCCTTTGTGAGATATTTGTACCGCATTGAGGCTTCATAAAGGTTATTTTTCCCGGCTGGAACTAATAAACTGCTATTTTATGATGAAATTATTTGTTTTTAGTTGCGATAGCACACATCGCACATGCCTACACTATAGCATGTTAGTTATACCATTCCAGAAGTATCAAATTGATAAACATTGATCATGTACTCTCGTATATTTGCTTTCTCTATGTTATGAAATGGACTGGTAGCTTGTGGCCAGGACGAGCGGAATGTGATTGTTGGCACGTGAGTTGTCCATGCGGTTGATATTATTGGAACGTGACTTGTCTGTGCGGATCCTGATATCGATATTATAGCAAGTTAGTTGACCGTGCAGCATGTGAGTTGTCTATGCGATTGATATTATTAGCACGTGAGTTGTCCATGCAGCATGTGAGTTGTTCGTGCAGTGTGTGGATATGGGTCCACCCCCCTAGGTTCACCCTCTCATGTTTCTCTCTTGATGGAGTACACGCGGTTATTGAGAAAAACTAATCAGTGGTTTGGTACATATATGGAAAGGTTGAGGAAAGTCTGGCCAGTGTTATTTTGGAATTTCATTTCATCTTTACTTGCAATTTCCATGATTTATTATCTAATTTATCTGCATATATCATCTTATACGCTGTGCCAGTGATTGCATAGAGATGTTGAGTAATTGTGCACAAACATAGATAGTCCCTTCTGTACTTTATATTTGATCACATTACTGTTATGTACGTGTTTGGTACATATATGGAAAGGTTGAGGAAAGTCTGGCCAGAGTTATTTTGGAATTTCATTTCATCTTTACTTGCAATTTCCATGATTTATTATCTAATTTATCTGCATATATCATCTTATACACTGTGCCAGTGATTGCATAGAGATGTTGAGTAATTGTACACAAACATAGATAGTCCCTTTTGTACTTTATACTTGATCATATTACTGTTATGTACGTGTTGGATTTATGAATCTGTGCATGTTATAACATGTATCATTTGCAATTCTCGCTTTTTTACCTCGCCGAGATTTGCTACAATACTTATTGAGTACATTGGGTCAGTTGTATTCATACTACACTCTGCACTTAATTGTGTAGATCCAGGTATAGGGACCCGTTATCAGCAATAGATTTGCTTGTTGGACTGAGCTTCGTGAGGCGAGGTAGAGCTGCATTCTTGGTTGCGGTTTAGACTTGTCTTTTCTTATGTACTGTTGTTTTAGTTCAGATAGTATTATTATTCAGTTTAGGACTTGAACTCCATTGTAGAGCTCATGACTCCGTATTTACTAGTTTATAGGGATTTATCTTGTATTACTAGTATCTTGTCATATTGAGATTTCAGACTTATGCTATTTCTATAAATTTTGCTACCTTGGTTCTTTATTGTTATATTTCGGCTTGCTTTGACGGTGTGTTAGGCTCCATCATGACAGGTTGAGATTTTTGGGTCGTGACAAGTTGATATCAGAGCCCTAGATTCATAGGTATTACAAGTCATGATCAAGTTTAGTAGGGTCTTGTGGATCGATACGGAGACGTCTGTGCTTATCTTTGAGTGGCTACCGAACTATTAGGATACTTCACTTTCTTGTATTCTTGTCGTGCAGATTTGTTGTTATAGAAAGTTGAACTTGACCTTTCTATTCTCTCACAGATGGTGAGGATACGTGCTACTGGATCAGGCGGACGACCACTAGTATCACTAGTTAGGTCCGTGAGAGGCCGGGGCCGCGACAAAGGCCGAGGTGTGGCTCATACTACAGCTGGAGCAGCACCTGTAGAGTCACTAGTTGCACCAGCTCAGGAGCAGGTAGCAGAGGTTGTTGAGCATGTCAGACCAGCTCAGGCACCAACAGTGTCCAATGAGATCCAAGCCTTTCAGAAGGCCTTAGACCAGATATTGAGTGGGTGCACGAGCCTAGCTCTGGCAGTTTCAGTTCCAGCTACACCATCCACTTCACAAACCGGAAGAGGTGCCCTACCTCTTGCCGCCCGTACTCCAGAGCAGCTAGCTCGGGGTCACCAGACACCGAGTGTATTGCCAGTTCAGCCAATTACTGCTGCTAGGGCCGAGGTTGGTCCCCAGATGAGTGATGAGGAGTAGAAGAAATTTGAGTAGTTTGGGAGGCTTAAGCAGCCATAGTTCAGTGGAGCAGAGTTAGAGGATGCTAAGGATTTTATAGATCAGCGTTAGTGGATTCTTCGCACAACAAGTATTTTGGACACCAGTGGGGTTTCATTTACTACTTTTCAGCTGACGGAGGCAATTTACCAATGGTGGCAAGCTTATAAGTTAAGCAGGCGAGCTAAAGCAACACCACTTACATGGCATGGGTTCTCGGTTCTCTTCTTACAGAAGCTTGTCCCACAAACTCGCAAAGAGGAGTTGTGTAGGCAGTTTGAGTTGCTACGCTAGGAGAGTATGACTTTGACTCAGTATGAGATAAGATTTTCAGAGTTAGCTCGTCACGTGGTATGATTGGTTCCCACAGACAGGGAGAAGATTAGGAGGTTCATTGATTGTCTCAACTATAGTTTACACTTCATTATGGCTCGTGAGTTTGCAACGGATGCTAGGTTTGACCAGGTTATCGAGATTGCTAGACACTTAGAGCTGGTTCGCAGGCAGGACCATGAGGAGAGGGAGGCCAAGAGGTCTTGTAGTTTAAGTGGTTTCAGCAGTGCCTCATCTGGAGGTCAGTCCCATTACAGCATAGGTCGTTCTTCTAGACCCGTTCAGGCAACTCGCTATGTTCCTTGTGGCTCTTCAGTTAGCCATATTTCCTACAGTGCACACCCAACTCAGTCATCATTCAGTGCTTTGCCCTCACAGAGTTCTTACCATGTTTAATCTGCTCTGGGTTCCACATACAACTATTTTGATCATCAGGGTCAGCAACCCTATTAGAGGAGGGGTTGTTTTGATTGCGGAGACTTGAGTCATCTCAAGAGGGATTTTCCCAGACTATTGGGTAGGGTTCCATATCAAAGTTCTCAGCCTATGACTCCAGTACCAACAACTACACCACCCGCACAACCAGCTCAGGGTGGGGCTCAGTCAGTTCGAGGCTGCCCTAGAGGGGGAGGTCCGTCAGATGGTGGTCAGGCCCATTGCTATGCATTTCCATCTAGGCTAGAGATGGTTGCTTCCGATGTCGTGATCGTAGGTATTGTTTTAATATGCCACATAGAGCCTTCGGTATTATTAGATCCTGGCTCCACTTATTCATATGTGTCATCATACTTTGGTCATTATTTGGATATGCCATGTGATTTCTTAGTTATGCCTATTTATGTATCTACATCGGTGGGTGATTCTATTATTGTAAACTGTGTGTGGTGACTATTTGGGGATTATAAATGATAGTTGATCTTTTACTTCTTAGCATGGTTGATTTTGACGTGATCTTAGGCATGGATTGTGTCACCATGTCACGCTATTTTGGATTGTCATGCTAAGACCATGATGTTGGCGATGCCAGGATTGCCTAGGGTTGATTGAGAGGTTCCTGGACTGTGTTCCCACTAGAGTGATTTCATATTTGAAGGCCCAACGGATGATTGGGAAGGGATGTCTGGCATATTTGGCCTTTGTGAGGGATGTTAGTACTAATGCTCCTACTGTTGAGTCAGTTCCGGTAGTGAGAGTTTTGCCAGATGTGTTTCCTGCAGACCTGTTAGGCATGCCACCTAACATGGACATTGATTTTGGTATTGATCTGATTTTAGGCACTCAGCCTATATCTATTCCTCTATATCGTATGGCACCAGCGGAGTTGAAAGAATTGAAGGAATAGCTTCAGGATACTTGATAAGGGATTCATCTGGCCTAGTGTGTCACTTGGGGTTTTACCGATTCTATTTATGAATAAGAATGATGGTACCATGCAGATGTGCATTGATTACAAGCAGTTGAACAAAGTTACAATTAAGAACAAGTACCCACTACCATGCATTGATGACTTATTTGACCAACTTTGGGGAGCTAGAGTTCTTTTAAAGATTGACTTAAGGTCAGGGTATCATCAGTTAAAGATTCGGGATTCAGATATTCTGAAGACGACATTCAGGACCCGTTATGGTCACTACAAGTTTTTTGTGATATCATTTGGGCTGACCAATGCCCCAACATACTTTATGCATTTGATGAATAGTATATTCCAGCCATATCTTGATTTTTTTGTCATAGTATTCATTGATGATATATTATTTTACTATGACGAGCGAAAAACACACACTTAAACTCTGCTCGCTAATCAAATATAGTATAGTATAATATCGTATCCATAGGGATTGGATTTAAATAGTGTTCTTATAGTTTCTAGCTTGATTGCTATTCAAAATGATCAACAATTGAGATTTCTATGATTTCTAACTAAAATTGACTAAGAGTCTAAAGCTATTGACTAATGACAATCAAAACAAAGATAAGCAAGGAAGTTATCAGTGAGAGGAAATAAGGGTTGATAGGATAGGTGCAAGATAATTATTTGGGATCTAACTCTAGATAATTCGCTTCTAAGGTTTAAGTGAGTCTCTCGAATTCACTCAATTATTAGTTCAATCGTTCATCAAATAATCCTCTCTCAATTAAGTCTTAACCGCGCGAGATGAACCAATTTAAGCACGTGAAGATATGTAAGAATGCGTTGTGGATTGGTCTTTCGAAAAACCTCTTTCGACTATTTTCCTAACTAGGTTTAATCAGTGGTTCAACTAGTCTCTTTTGATTACTAAGAAGAATTAATCAATGATTCAAACATGTCACAAGTTATGCCTCTCTCGATTACATGAACAAGTGAATATAGATGTAACAGATAAATCATCCAAAAATGCTTTAATACATAAAACTAGAGTTATAATCCACAAACAATCATCAATACACCAAATCCATCAAACCTTAAAGAGAACTACTCCATAGATAATTATAGCCTTCCGCATATATCACAGGCTGCATGAGGCTCACTTTGTATCGAGATTAAGGTCACCTTCTTTATTTCTTTAGCCATAGCATCAAGTTGTACCTGGACAGATGTGTTATCATCAACCTGGTGAACACCCGTTGATCTTCTTCTTTCAGCACTCTCAGAGGGCCACTGGTTTACATCTTCAGATAACTCATCAGGAATTGTAACTATCTCCTCTCGAATCTTCTTCATCAATGGGCGTCCAACTGCATTGCTCAATGTTCTACACGAGGTCAATGTCATTCTATTCCAAAAGTCCTGGTGTTTCATAGAGATTTCAATTCCGCTATGTTGACTCTTTCGAACAATCTCCTTAAACCTCTCTCATGCTTCAAAAATAATTTCCGTATCTTTCTGGAAGAAGTTATGGATTTCCCTTCTAAACTTGCCCGTTTTAGCTGAGGAGAAATATTTATCAAGAAATTTTCTGGTCATCTCCTCCCATGTTCGAATCCAAGGCGTGGGTAAGCATCGAAGTCACTACTTTGCATCATTTTTAAGTGTGAAGGGGAATTCCCTTAAGTACACTGCATCTTGTGACACACCATTGTATTGAAAGGTGTTCATAATCTCCTCGAAGTCCATCAGATGTGTATTTGGATCATCGTTTGGCTTCCCTCTGAAGATACAACAATTCTGAATGGTTTGAAGCAACCCTTGCTTCAACATGAAATTGTTAGCTGCAATTGGTGGTTGTCTAACACTTGATAAACCTTGATTGTAGACCGGTCTAGCATAATCTCCAAGTGGTCTCCCAGGCATGGGAGCTATATTTCCGAACTGGTCTGCACCTAAGGGTTGATTTTGAGCAATTCCCTATCTTCTTCATAGATAATCTGTGCATCTCTAATAACTGCTTCCTCAGCATCCCATGCAGCTTGTTCTCTTCGTTGAGCTGCCTCTCTTGCAGCCAAATCCACATTATCATCACCATTTCCAGCCATAGTTTCTTTGGTTGAGGATTGCTCAACCTTTTCTAACGTCTCGATGAGATTTCTTTCCTTCCTCAGCTGTCGTAGTTGTTTTTCTTTCTTTGGCTCTTATGGTAGCACTTCCTTCACAGAAAATTGAGTCATGTACTAACCTTCACCTGTAACCTGCGCACAGTAAAAGAACACCAAAAATAAAAAGAGAAAAATAAAATTAAAATAAAAAGAAAAATTAGTGAATTAGTACTACAAACTATTTCAAACACTATTGATCGCCAATCCCCGGCAACGACGCCAAAATTTGACGAGCGCAAAACACACACTTAAACTCTGCTCACTAATCAAATATAGTATAGTATAATATCGTATCCATAGGGATTGGATTTAAATATTTTTCTTGTAGTTTCTAGCTTGATTGCTATTCAAGATGATCAACAATTGAGATTTCTATGATTTCTAACTAAAATTGACTAAGAGTCTAAAGCTATTGACTAATGACAATCAAAACAAAGATAAGCAAGGAAGTTATCAGTGGGAGGAAATAAGGGTTGATAGGATAGGTGCAAGATAATTATTTGGGATCTAACTCTAGATAATTCACTTCTAAGGTTCAAGTGAGTCTCTCGAATTCACTCAATTATTAGTTCAAACATTCAGCAAAAACTCATCTCTCGATTAAGTCTTAACCTCGCGAGATGAACCAATTTAAGCATGTGAAGATATGCAAGAATGCGTAGTGGATTGATCTTTAGGAAAACCTCTTTCGATTATTCTCCTAACTAGGTTTAATCAATGATTCAACTAGCCTCTTTTGATTGCTAGGAAGAATTAATCAATGATGCAAACATGTCACAAGTTATGCCTCTCTCGATTACATTAACAAATGAATTTAGATGCAATAGATAAATCATCAAAAAATGCTTCAATACATAAAACTAGAGTTATAATCCACAAACAATCATCAATACACCAAATCCATCAAACCCTAAAGAGAACTACTCCATAGATAAGGAGTAATTCATCACAAATAAAATTAAAGTAGAGGAAAACATAAATTCAATCCAAATTCGGGTCTTGAGTGAGGAAGGAATGATGAAATCCTTGTGCTCGTGTTCTTCCAACTCTTCCTTAGCCTCCTTAGGTCAAATATGTGTCAAAAGTCCAGAAAATAATGGTTTTCCATGTATTTATACCAAGTAGGGTCGGCCCCAGACGAAACCACCTTCTCCTAACCGAAATTGGATTTTCACTCTATAAAAATGGCACAGGCGCATCGCATGGGGCGATGAGCCATGCGGGGCATTAGTGGGGAAATGCAGAGAGTTAGTTCTGATAGACAACAGAGATTTGTACAGCCGCTACATCCCACGCGCCGCCTCATGCATCGCGGCAGTGAGGATTTCTCAGAGTACGAATTTTTCGTGTGTTTTGACACCCAGACTTGGTCCTTGACCCCCGAACACAATCCCAACTTAATCCCTTGGGCTTTTACTCAGACTTCAAAGCTCCAAATAAATTTAATTCATTCCATCACAACTATATAGCTCGAAATCACTCCTACAAGGCATAAACCACACAATAAGTGCAAAACAATACCAATTAAAGCTCAAACACAAATAAAGTATAGTGAATTGGAGTGCAATAAGCGACTAAAATACGTAATTATGGCCTACCATCATACTCACACAGCCAGAAGGAGCATGAGCAGCATCTGAGGATTGTACTACAGACCTTGAGGGACAAGAAAGTATATGCTAAATTCTCCAAGTGTGAGTTTTGGCTTAATTCTGTGGTATTCTTGGGCCACGTAGTGTCTAGTGAGGGCATCAACGTGGATCCGACGAAGATTGAGATAGTTCAGAGTTGGCCCAGACCGTCTTCAGCTACTAAGATTCGGAGGTTTCTTGGTTTGGCTGGATATTATTGACTTTTTGCGGAGGGTTTCTCGTCCATTACTGCACCTTTGACTAGATTGACTTAGAAGTGTGCTCCATTCAGGTGGTCCGATGAGTGTGAGGAGAGCTTTCAAAAGCTTAAGACCGCCTTGACCACAGCTCCTGTTCTAGTTTTGCCTTCAACATCGATTTCATATATGGTTTATTGTGATGCTTCTCCGATTGGTATTGGGTGTGTCTTGATGCAGGAGGGTAGGGTAATTTTTTATGCTTCGCGCCAATTAAAGCCCCATGAGAAGAACTACCCTGTTCATGATCTAGAATTGGCAGCTATTGTTCACACATTGAAGATTTGGAGGCATTATCTCTACGATGTGTCTTGTGAGGTATTTACAGGTCATCGGAGGCCTCAACACTTGTTTAAGCAGAAGGATATAAATTTGAGGTAGGGAAGGTGGTTAAAGATGTTAAAGGATTATGATATCACAATTTTGTATCATCATGGGAAGGTTAATGTGGTGGCCGATGCCTTGAGTAGAAATGCTGATAGTATGGGTAGCCTTGCATATATTCTAGTTTGTGAGAGGCCACTAGCATTGGATGTTCAGGCTTTGTCCAATCGGTTTGTGAGGTTAGATATTTCGGAGCCTAGCCGAGTTTTAGCTTGCGTAGTTTCTCGATCTTCTTTGTATGAGCACATTAGAGAGCGTCAGTATGACGACCCCCATTTGCTTGTCCTTAAGGATATAATGTAACACGGTGATGCCAAGGAGGTTTCTATTGTAGATGGTGGGGTGGCGCGGATACAAGGTCAGATCTGTGTGCCCAATATGGATGGGTTACGTGAGTTGATTCTTGAGGAGGCCCAAAGTTTGCGGTATTCTATTCATACAGGTGCCGTGAAGATGTATCAAGATTTGACGCAGTACTATTGGTGGAGAATGATAAAGAAAGGTATATTAGAGTTTGTAGCTCAGTGTTTGAACTGCCAGTAGGTAAAGTACGAGCATCAGAGGCCAGGCGGTTTGCTTTAGAGACTTGAGATTCCCGAGTGGAAGTGGGAGCGTATTACCATGGATTTTGTTGTTGGGCTCCCATGGACCTTGAAGAAATTTGACACAGTTTGGGTGATTGTCAACCGATTGACTAAGTCTGCAAACTTCATTCCGGTGGTGACTTCCTATTCTGCAAAGCGGTTAGCTCAGATATACATCCGGGATATTATCCGTTTGCAAGGCGTGCCCATTTCCATCATTTCTAACTGAGGCACGTAGTTCACATTACAGTTTTGGAGAGCAGTGCAGCTAGAGTTAGGCACACTTGTGGACTTGTTGAGTTGAGTACAACATTCCATCCTCAGATGGACGGGCAGTCCGAGCGCACCATTCAGATCTTGGAGGATCTGTTATGTGCAGGTTTTATGGATTTCGGAGGATCAAGGGATCAGTTTCTTCCACTAGAAAAGTTTGCCTATAACAACAACTACCAATTGAGTATTTAGATGGCTCCTTATGAGGACTTGTATGGGAGGCGTTGTCATTTTCCAGTTGGATGGTTTGAACCAAGGAACCTAGGTTGTTAAGCACTGATTTGGTTTGGGATGCCTTGGGGAAAGTTAAGTTGATTTAGGATCGGTGTCATACAATGTAGTCTAGGAAGAAGAGTTATGCTGATAGGAAGGTTCGTGATGTTGCATACATGGTAGGTGAGAAGGGTTTGCTCAAAGTTTCACCCATGAAGGGTGTGATGAGGTTCGGGAAGAAGGGAAAGTTGAGTTCTCGGTAGTGTTGAAGGTTTGGGAAGGTGGCCTACAGACTTGCCTTGCCACCTAGTCTATCGAGTGTTCACCCAGTGTTTTATATTTCCATGCTCCGAAAGTATTATGGTTATATGTCACATATTTTGGATTTCAGCACGATTCAGTTAGATGGGAAAATAACTTATGATGTGGAGCTGGTGGCTATTTTGTACTAGCAGGTTCGAAAGTTGAGGTCAAACAATATTGCATTAGTGAAAGTTCAATGGAGAGGGAAGCTGGTCGAGGAGGATACTTGGTAGACCGAGAGGGAGATGTAGAGAAGTTATCCACACCTGTTTGAGTTTCCAGGTATGATTATAGACCTATTCGAGGACTAACATTTGTTTAAGAGAGGGAGAATGTAATGACATGGCCGGTCATTTTGTATATTGTAGCCCCACATCCCTATTTATTGCTTATTCTATGTTCATCTATTATGTTATTTATGACTTGTGTGCAAAATTTGAGGTCAATCAAAGTTGGTTTGGTATGGTTTGGCAATGGTTTTAGAAGGCGAAAATTCATTAGTTTCATTAGGCTTGAATTGGGATGTGATTCATGATTTTGATGTTGTTTGATGTGATTTGAGACTTCGATTAAGTTTGAATTGTGATTTAGGAATTGTTGGTATGTTTGGTTGAGGTCTCGGGGGCCTCGAGTGAGTTTCGGATGATTAACGGATCAATGTTTGGACTTAGAGCATTGCTGAAGACTTTTGGATTACTGATGTAATCGCGCCTACGGTGGGCTTGGAAGCAGATGCGACGCCGCAGGTGCGGCTGGAGGGACGCAGAAGCAGAATTGGGACTGGCTATGGGAGTTTTGCAGGTGCAAAGAAGGACCACATCTGCGAGTCCGCAGATGCTGAGAAATGTGGCCTGGGCTTGCACCGCAGATGCAGATTGCTTTACGCAGGTGTGGACGCACAGAAGCACGGGTAGGACTGTAGAAGCGGACCCGCAGAAGGTGGATATTTGCTGCAGAAGTGGCAAGTCGGAGTTTAAGTGGACTTCGCAGAAGCGAGGACTTTTCAGCAAAAGCAGAATCGTAAATGCGATCATTGTGTCCGCAGGCACGAGATCGCTGAGCAGAGGGGTTATATTCGGGGGCTTTCATTGTTTTTCTCATATTTGGAATTTTGGAGTTCTGAATAGGGCGATATTTTGAGAATTTTCCACTTAGATTGAAGAGGTAAGTGGCTTTTAATCAATTTTGTCAATAAATATGGAATACCCATTGATTATTACGCCGATGTTTCATGAATCTAAGTTAGAATTTGGAGGTTTTTGGACTATATCATTTGAGAGTAAAATTTGAATATTTGAGGGTCGATTTATGATTGGAATTGGATGATTTTGGTATGGTTGAACTCATAATTGAAGGGTGATTTGAATTTGTGAATTTTGTCGGGTTCTGAGGTGCGAGCCCGGGGTTGACGTTTTGGGTTGACTTTTTGACTCGAGTTAAAGATCTTAGCTTTATCGTTGGGAATAACTTCCTATGGCTTTTGTTGATGGTATTACATTATTTTGGCTAGATTTGAGCCGTCCAAAGCTTGATAGCGCGGGGAAGGCTTGTTAGAGGAGTAATTTGGCTTGCTTGAAGTAAGTATCTTATCTAAATATGGTTGAGACACTAGTTGCCTGAATTATTTGTGATATCTACGTGCTGTAAGTGACACATATGTGTGGGGTTGAGCCTATATGCGTGCATAGGGGGTACTATTTTCATGCTAGGGATAGTGTTTAGTCTATGCCATGCTTTTAATTAATTGTTAAGCTTCAAGCTAAGATGTTTATCCAATTTGTAACCCTCTATGAGCTATTTTTACCGCATTGAGGCTTTATTGAGGTTATTTTTCCCGGTTGGAACTGATAAACTGCTATTCCATGATGAAATTGTCTGTTTTTAGCTGTGATAACATACGTCGCACATGCCTACTCTATAGCATGTTATGTATACCGGTCCAGGAGTATGAAATTGATAAATATTGATCATGTACGTGTACTCTCGAATATTTGCTTTCTCTGTGTTATGAGCTGGACAGGTAGCCCGTGACCACGCCGAGCGGATTATGATTGTTGGCATGTAAGTTGTCCGTGCGATTGATATTATTGGCACGTTAGTTATTCGTGCATCATGTGAGTTGTCAGTATGGATCCTGATATTGATATTATAGCACGCGAGTTGTCTGTGCAGCACGTGAATTATCCGTGCGGTTGATATTATTAGCACGTGAGTTGTCTGTGCAACGTGTATATACAGATCCATCCCCTTAGGGTCACCCTCTCATGTTTCTCTCTTGATGGTGTACGTGCGGTTATTGAGGAAAATTGATCAGTGGTTTCGTAGGGATATGGAAAGGTTGAGGAAAGTATGGCCAGTGTTATTTTGGAATTTCATTTAATCTTTACTTGCAATCTCCATGGTTCATTATATGATTTATCTGCATATCATCTTATAAGCTGCACCAGTGATTGCACGGGGGATTTTGAGCAATTCTACTCACACACAGATAGTCCTTTCTGTACTTTATACTTGACCATATTATTGTTCTGTATGTGTTGGATTTATGAAACTATACAGGTTATAATAAGTATCATTTTTAATTCTTGCTTTTTCTATCTTGCCGAGGTTAGTTACAATACTTATTGAGTATATTGGGTCGGCTGTACTCATACTACACTCTGCACTTAATTGTGCAGATTCAGGTGTGGTGACCAATTATCAGCAGTAGATTTGATTAATGGACTTAGCTTTATGAGGCGAGGTAGAGCTGTATTTCTCACCATCTGTGAAAGAATAAAAGGAAGATACTTAGCACAACATCAATTGCACGATAGTAGATGAAGACAAAGAAGTTTTCTAACATACTATAGCCTCTCGAAGATAAATACGGACACCTTTACACTGATCCACAAGACTCTATTAAGCCTGCTCATGACTTGTGAGACCTACATGAACCTAGTGCTCTGATACCAAGCTATCACAACTAAAATCACACAATAGACCGTGATAGCGCCTAACGTCACCGTTAGGCAAGCCAACGATGAACTTTCCATTTAATTATCCTTTTTATTACTTTTAAAATCCTAAATTTTATTAATAAATAAATAGACTAAGTATAGAAAGCCATGGTAATATAAAGCATGAGTAACAAAAGAGTGAAATTGTGATATCAATAGACAAAAATCATCAATATCTTCTAGAAATTCCCAAAACCCAGTGTCACAAGTGCACAAGCAATCTAGTAGAATATACAAAACTCCTATAACTATTGTCTGAAATGAAATAGACAGAAATAATAAATACAATAAGAATAAGACCCCGGGTGCTGCAGATCGGAGCATGGAGAAATAGCTCACCACTAGGTCTCCGGGTAATGCAGATGCGCCTGAACGTACACCAGATGTACCTGCACAATTTGTGCAGAAGTGCAGCATAAGTACATAAAATAACGTGTACCTAGTAAGTATCTAGTCTAACCTCGAAGAAGTAGTGACAACTGGTCGACATCGACACTTACTAGTGGTCAATAAATAAAGTGCAGAAATTATAAATAGGCATAGAATAAACTAGTAACAATGGAATAAGAAACATTAAATAAGTGATTCTTTAACTAACTATCAATTTAAAATCTCCAATTATCACATGCCAATTTCAACAAATAAGAACCATCAAGTAATTATAAATTCTCAAGCCATGAAGAGAATATAGAATATAATCGTACTTCTAGCGATGTTACACACGAGTTATGCTGAGGTCGTTCGGCCCAATCCATAATAATCATGTACATATACTACCGAGGTCATACGGCCCAATCCATATGGAATCTCTTCGGACTACGTGACATATATTTAAAACACCATGATAGGCACATAAAGTAGCATAATTTTCTATCAACAATCAAATATTCTGCCAAACGCAAAGTAACGATGCTCGTTCTAACATAATCCCTAATCAAATTTCAATTATGAATTCAAGTAAGTAAACTAATATGTTGAGTTCAAATAATACAAGTATTGTATGATAAAGTCCTAAGTCTACCCGGACATAAGCATGATTTTAGCTACGTACGGAATCTCGTCACTTCATGCGTACGTAGTACCCACAATTATTAACAAATAACAATTTAAACACCTAAGGGGGTTAATTCTCTCTTACAAGGTTAGGCAAGTGACTTATCTCGCTTCCAAGTCCACTACTCAGCCCTTCAACCTTACTAATTTCCCCAAATCGATGTCGAGCAATCCGAAACTAGCCAAAGGTCGTACAAACTAATCAATATATGCTCAAAAGTTCACAAATCATCTATTAGAGTAATTACCCAACCTAAATTGGAAAGTTCCTAAAGTCCACCCCCGGACCCACGTGCTCTATTTCCGAAAAGTTTTGTAGAATAATGTTACCCATAACCGTACGAACTCAAATATATAATTTTTACTCAATTCCATAATCAATTTCGTGGTGTAATCCCATTTTTACCAAAACATAAGTTTTTCAGCATAATCCCATAATTTCTACAATTTTTATGTTAAAATCTACCCATAATCTATGTATTAAACTCACATTATGTAGAAATTACTTACCTCAAGAAGCTAGATGAAAATCACTCTCCAAAAAACATCCAAAAATCGGCCAAACAAAGTGCAAGAACGAGAAAAATGAGCTTAATCATGTCATTTAAAAGTTTCTGCCCAGTGTTCCCTTCTTCGCAATCGTGAAAAGTCCCTCACGATCGCGAAGGCAAAATTGCCAAGGCCCAGAAAACGTGTTGTGTGAATGCGACATGAGCCTCGCGATTGCGAAGGCTAGCCTGTCCTAACCTTCACGAATGTGACCTCCTCTTCGCGAATGCAAAGGTTACCACCCTGACCCCTTCCCAGTTGGCTTTCCACTATGCGATCATGACCCAGCATTCGCGAACGTGAAGACCTTTTGGCCCCAGAGCATCGCCATCACGAGCTCCATCTCGTAAATGCTTACAAAAATTGTTCCCCAACCTAATTCCTTCATCGCAAGTGCGAGGCTTTCTTCGCGTTCGCGAAGAAGGAAACCAACATAAGATTTTTTGCAATTTTGACTTAACTCTAGGCGGCCTGAAACACACCCGAACCACCCCGGATCCCGTTCAAATTCAACAACAAGTTCAAAAGTAAAAGACATACCTGCTCGAAGACTCAGAACACATAAAACAACATCGGAACAAAGAATCGCACCCTAAATCTTAATTAATCAACTTATGAACTTCAAACTTCTTCAACTAGCTCTGAACGTGACAAATCATTCTTAGACAACTCGGAATAACGCCAAGCTCCGAACGGAATGATACAAGTCAAAATCACTATACAAACCTATTACCAAGCTTAGAATCCCAAACAGACATCGATAAAACCAAAGTCTACTTCAAACCAAATTTAAGAAACTCTAAAACCTTCAAGGCGCCAACTTCCAACATTAAGCGCTGAAACGCTCCCGGGTCACCCCAAACTCGATCCGAACACACGCCCAAGTCCAAAATTATTATATGAACCTATTGGAACCATCAAATCCTAGTTTCTAGGTTGTATACTCAAAATGTTGACTCAAGTCAAACTTAACCACCTTAGGTCACTATTAAGGAACTAAGTATTCCGAATTTAACCTGAACCCTTCCAAATCCAAACTAACCATCCACGTAAGTCATAAAATAGTAAAAGCACTTATGGGTAGTCTTAAATAAGGGAACAAGGATAATATTCATTAAATCTCAATTTGTTATTATGAAAATACAAACAGAAATTCTATCAAAGTTTGTTTTTAATATATAAACTCTAACAAAGTAGATACAACAATGTTCCTTCTGTATAATATAATGCTCTGTAAAAGGAGGAGCATAATTGCATTCTTTATTAAATCTAGTTATTCCATGATAATTAGTTTAATCAACAAATTCATAACATTCTTACTTATGACCTAACCCAGGTTAAATACCTATTAAAAGAGGATAAGTTTGATCCCCCACCGGCCACCATCACCCACCAAAACGAAATTCTATAAAAACCAAGACCCTTTCCTTTGTGGATTAAAAGAGAGCAGATCACGTCCTTAGACTTTAATTAAGCATACATGCGGCACCTGACATCTCGCTCACGATATTGCACAACTTGCTCATGTTCTTACTATGCCAAGTTAGCCTTAATATACTCAAGATCGCTAAGGGAATATAAGAAATAACCCAAGAGAATTGCTTAAGGAAGCTTATATTAGAGAGAACTTGAGTTGTTTGCTATGTGAATTACAAATGAATGGCCCCCTTTTTATACTAGTCTCCAAAGGGCTAGTATGTAAATATTAATTGTTGCATAAGTCCTTAATATTTACAACATAATGTCTTTATCTAGAATTCTCTACAGGGCTAGAAGATTCCAAGGGCTTTTCTAGCAAATCCATAAGTATCTAGGGTCTTCGATAGGAAATGTCCATATTTCTCTAGAATCTTCCCACAAGTGCTAGCCTTCCTCCTATGTAAGCTTCCACGTGGCATTAATATATACCAAATGGGACCTGTGTGGCATGATGACATGGCGGGTCATCACTGATAAGTGGGAATTTTAACTGCTTATTAGCACCCTTTAGCTTTTGTTTTAGTTTGAAAGTATTGAATTGTGTTCCTGAAACTAATGAAATTGTGCAAATTGCAGGAATGCTGGAAGTTTGGTCTCCCGAGATGAAATTCGACTCGAAAAGGAGTTTTCCAAAGAACAAGGCAAAAAAGGGCGCAGAAGCACAAATGTGCGGTCCGCAAAAGAAATTGCGGACTGCAAAATTCCATCTGCGACCGCAAACCAAGAAGAAAAATCTAATAGAACTTTCAGCAATGTGCAGCCGCAGAACTGTGCTTAAAAGTCAAAGATCAGAGAGTATGAAAAACGACTAGGTCCCGGAGTTTTTGTGAAGTGTGGACCGCACAAGAATTGTGCAGCCGCAGAAGATTTCCTCACGGCTGCAGTCCAATAATATGCAGCCGCAGAAGATTGCCTCGCGGCCGCACTCTGGAAATGTGTGGCCGTAGAACTCACCTTCCTGCCAACTAAAGAAATTTGCGGACCACACATGGAATTGTGCGGCTGCAGAACCTCCTGAAGGGCATTTTTGTCCATAATTTTTGGCCCTGTATAAATAGACGAGTTTCACAAAATTAGGTCATGTTTGAACATACAAAGTTGTTGTAGCTGTTTCCCTTTGCTATTTTAGGATGTTTTAGCTTATTTCAGTATTTTAACATTAGATTTCATCATTTAAATCTTCCATTATGAGTTTAATTAGCTTTTCATCTTTATTTTCTTCAAATCCCATTATGAGTAGCCAGGATTTTTCTAGGGTTGTGATTCAACCCTAGTGTGTAAACCTTATGGTTGATTAATTTTATGCTTGTTTATGATTGGGTGTTGATTATTTAGCTTAGTTCATGCATCAATTTTAGAATTAATGGTTGCAAACATTGATTCATGCCTATTTTACTTAGTCTCTACTTGAGAAAGAGGGACCTAGTCTAGGATAACTTAGCTAATAAGGAATTGGGTTAATTGAGAGATTGATTAACCTAATTAAAGGGTTCAAACTAGAGATAGTAAGAACCCGACTTGAGCTCTTATTAACTATTTTGGTTGATACCCATTTGGACTTGAGAAAGCCAAATTGGTCAAAATCACTCTCTCATCGAGAGGTATTGAGTGGGTAACGTGGAGTTGAGAGCTATAATACACCCCAATCAGCAAAACAAGTATAAACATCTTTATCCAATTAGGCAAACACCTAGGTTATGGTCACAACTACCTTTAATCCAATTGGAAAAATCTCAAAAACATTTATCTATAATATATTTTGTTTAGCTTATATTCATTAGAGTAACAGTAGAAATAGAAAACAAAACCTTGTTGTTGACGTGCAATCTTAGATAACCCATTTGCTTGCTTCAAATATATACTCCTAACACCCCTCATAATTCCTAGTGGATTTGACCCCGACTCATAGTTGGGTAATTATTATTGCATACGACCGCATCATATCTCCTATAGAGGTGTGTTGTGGACATAATCAATTTTTGGTGCTGTTGCTGGGGAGTTAAAATGGTGTTAGCTATATATTTGAGTTTGTTTTTGGAATATCTTCTTTTCCTTCCGTGTTACTAACTTATGTGAGAAATCGTAGGTACAACCATGACGAACAATGAGCTCAGAAATTTGCCTTTGGGGATATAGACGTCGAGGATGATCATGTTGATGAGGTTCCTCTTAAACCTCAAGCCAATAGAAGAGGCCGAGTGCCTCATGACAATATCCCCGCTCCACCCTCACCTCCACCACGAGTGGCTCCACACCGAATATTACCCAATGAAAGATATGCAAGTGCAATAGTCCCTCCCCAAATTTGGTTGGGCAACTTTCAAATCACCAATATGATGCTCACTTTGCTTGAGCAATGGGGTTTCTTCACCGGTGCTCTAACTCAAAATGCGTACAAATATTTGAAAGGGTTTATGGATACTTGTTGGGGGAGCAAAAAAACAAATGTCTCTGAGGATGCATTGGGGCTAAGGTTTTTTCCTTTCTCTTTATGGGGAAAAGCTTTAGATTAGTTGGAACGATTGTTGAACCATTCCATTCACACTTGGGATGAGTTGGCAGAAAAGTTTATTTCTAAGTTCTTCTCTCCGAGGCACATGGCTACACTTTGGGATGAGATTTTGTCATCCAAGCAAGAGCCGAATGAACCACTACATGAGATATATGAACGTTATAGAACAATGGTTAAGGAATGTGACAACAACGATATGATGGAGAACATGATTCAACAAATTTTCTATCGTAGGATTAACACAAACCAACCAATGTGTAGTGAATCAAATTTCCCGTGGGAACTTCATGACTACGCCTTATGTGGAGGCGTGTGAGATTTTGGATGAGATGGCGGAAACATCATCGGCTTGGACATCCCAAGCCAATGTTCCACAAGGTAACCCAAACAAGATTCGCCTTCACAAAGAGTTGCAAGACCATGAGCAAGCCATTGCCGAGTTGACAACCACCATGACGCAACTAGCAAAGGCCCAACTAAATCAAGTGCAAAATCCCAAGAAAGTCAATGCCATGGAGGGAGTGAACATGATGGTGAACAAGAGGAGGACTAAAGGCCCAGAAGTGCAAATTCGAGTGGAGAATTATGTGCAAGAAGATAGTGGTTTTGATCAAGATGATTCTTATAATGAACAAGAAGAGAAGGTGCAATATGTGAACAACTTTCAAGGGCAAAGAAATAACTTCCAAGGCCCAAACCAACAACAATGGCGACCTCAAAACAATCAAGGCAATTGGAATTCTAACAACCAAGGAAATTAGAGTGGTGGCAACAATCAAGGGAGTTGTCATAATAACAAAAATCAAGTAAATTGAAGTGGAAATAATAAAGGAAATGGGTTGGGGGAGGGGGGTTAACAATCAAGGCAACCGGGGGTCGGGATTCAAAGGCCCCCAATGTATCAATAACCGAACAACCTGCCTCCTTATCCTTCCCATTGTTCAAGTGCTTCAAACAACGACATGAGGCGTATTGAAAATATGTTCAAGAAAATGATGGAAAAGAATGCTGATTCGGATTCCCAATTTGCCTCACACAACACATCAATCCGCAACTTAGAAGTTCAAATGGGGCAAATCTCTCAAGCTATAAATTCTCGTCCTAAAGGATCACTACCAAGTGACATGGTAGTAAACCCAAAGGGTCAAAACAACACGGGGCATGCCATGGACGTTACTATAAGAAGTGGAAGAGGTGGGAATGCACCCATCTCATGTCAAAGGCAACTTGTGGATGATGAGAAAGTGGTGTAAGAAGAAGAGATCCCGATCAATGAGGTGCAACATAACGATGAAGTCCGAATTGATATTGATGATAGTGTGGAGGAGACTCAAGAGGAGGTAAACACGTCTAGGGATCATATTATTAACATACTGGAGCCGGTAGTGCAAAAGTCTAAGGCACCATTGCATAAGCCTCCACCTCCATACCCTCAAATACTTGCCAAGCAAAATGGTGAAAACCAGTTCAAGAAGTTTATTCAAAATGATGAAGAGTCTCTCAATCAATGTGCCATTAGTTGAAGCTTTGGAGCAAATGCCTGATTATGCAAAGTTCATGAAGGATCTCGTGACAAAGAAGCGGTCAATGAATTTTGAAATGATCAAAGTCACTCATCAAGTGAGTGAAATTGTGCATTCAATGGCTACTAAGTTGGAGGATCTCGGTGCTTTCACAATGCCTTGTACAATTGGAAGTGCCGAGTTTGCTAAATCTCTTTGTGATCTTGGGTCAAGTATCAATTTGATGCCCTCTTCGATTTTCAAGACTTTGGGGATAGGGCTAGCAAAACCCAACTCTATGAGATTGCAAATGGCCGATCGTACTATGAAATGACCCTTGTGAGTGATTGAAGATGTCTTGGTTCGTGTTGATAATTTCATTCTTCCGCCAGATTTTGTCATTCTGGATTGTGAAGTTGATTATGAGGTATTGTTTATTTTTGGAAGACCTTTCCTTGCTATGGGGAAGGCTCTCTGTGATGTTGTACTCGGAGAACTTACATTCCGGGTTGGTGATGAAAAAGTGGTTTTCCATGTGTGTAAGTCTATGTGGCAACCAAATAGCAATGAGGTATGCTCTTTTGTGGACTTGGTAAGCGATGTTATTGTTGATGACACAAATACTACAATCAATGTTGGTGATATGTTGGAGGCCGTCTTGCTTAACTTTGATCATGACGAGATGGATGGCTTCATGGAATGTGTGAACTCTTTGCAAGGAATGGGGTCGTACAACTATGCACCCCGGAAATTGTCCTCACCCCGGAAATTGTCCTTAGATTAAGACAAATCCTCTTACAAAACCTTCTATTGAAGAGCCTCCTACCTTGGAGTTGAAGCCATTGCCTCCACATCTTCTGTATGAATTTCTTGGTCCTTGTTCTGCTTTACCGGTTATTCTTTCCTATTGTTTGACTAACGTGCAGGTAGATTCCACATTGGCGGTGCTACAAAAAAGGAAGAAGCCTATTGGGTGGATATTGGCGGATATTCGGGGAATAAGCCCCGCATTTTGCATGCATAAGATCAAGTTGGAGTATGGCACCAAACCATCTATTGAACATCAAAGGAGACTAAATGAGGCTATGCAAGAAGTTGTCAAGAAGGAGATTATCAAGTGGTTGGATGCCGGGGTTGTCTACCCCATCTCCGATAGTTCGTGGACTTCTCCAGTTCAATGTGTCCTAAATAAGGGGGCATGACGGTGGTCACCAATGATAAGAATTAGTTGATTCCTACAAGAATGGTGACTGAATGGAGGGTGTGTATAGACTATCACAAGCTCAACAAAGTTACAAGGAAGGATCACTTTCCACTTTCTTTCTTATATCAAATGCTTGATAGGTTGGTCGATCGTGCTTTCCATTACTTTCTTGATGGGTATTCGGTCTACAACCAAATTATTATTGCTCCAGAAGAACAAGAGAAAACAACCTTTACATGTCCCTATGGTACTTTCACCTTCGAGCGGATGCCATTCGGTTTGTGCAATACAACAACGACTTTTCAAAGGTGTATGCTGGCTATCTTCACGGACATGGTGGAGGAATACCTCGAAGCTTTCATGGATGACTTCTCGGTGGTTGGAGATTCTTTTGATGATTGTGTTGAAAATTTGGATAAAGTATTGGCTAGATGTGAAGAAACAAATTTGGTACTTAATTGGGAGAAATGCCATTTCATGGCCGAGGAAGGCATTGTCCTTGGCCACAAAATCTCAAACAATGGAATTGAAGTTGACAAGACAAAGATTGAGGTGATTTCTAAACTTCCACCTCCAACTTCGGTGAAGGGTGTGCAAAGTTTCTTAGGCCACGCGGGGTTTTACCGGCGTTTCATCAAAGATTTGTCTTAGGTGGTTAACCCGTTTTGCAAGATTCTTGAGAAGGATGCTAAGTTCAACTTCAATGATGATTTCATGAGAGCCTTTGAATTGTTGAAGTTCAAGTTGACAACTACTCCCATCATTACCGCTCCAAATTGGAGTGTCCCTTTAGAACTCATGTGTGATGCAAGTGACGTAGCAGTTGGGGTTGTTTTGGGAAACTCATCAATAAAAGGTTTGATCCGTTCTAATATGCTAGTAAGACCATGAATAGTGCCCAAGTCAACTATACCATTACGAAGAAAGAGCTCCTTGCCATTGTGTTTGCAAATGAGAAATTTCGCCCGTACTTGATGGGTGCAAACTCCACACGGATCATGCGATGCTTTATTATATTACGAGCAAGAAGTACTCCAAAGCTCGGTTGATGAGATAGGTGCTTTTGTTGCAAAAGTTTGATATTGACATCCAATATAGAAAAGGGAGTGAAACCCAACTAGCAGACCACTTGTCTCGTTTGGCCTCGAAATCAATGACTCCTTCCCTGATAAGCAACTCTTGGTTGTTTCAATGAAAAATATGCCATGGTTCGCAGATCTAGCAAATTTTCTTGTGTGTGGAATCATTCCGGATGAGTTCTCTTCAAACCAAAGGAAGAAGCTCAAACGGGATTGTCAAGATTATTATTGGGATGAACCATACCTTTTTCTAGATTTGTACGGATGAGGTGGTTAGAGGATGTGTACCGAAATAAGAGCAAGGTGAAATTCTTGGGCCTGATCATTCTTCACCATATGGTTGTCATCATGGTAGAGCAAGAACGGCGGCCAAAGTGCTTAGTTGCGTGTTCTATTGGCCCACTCTTTACAAGGATGCAAGTGAGCTAGTGAAAAGATGTGATGAATGTCAACAGGGCGGTGGAATCTCAAAGAAGAATGAAATGCCTCTCACAACCACCTTGGAGATTGATATTTTTGATGTGTGGGATATTAACTTCATGGTCCCTTTTATTAGTTCTTGTGGAAACACCTACATCTTGGTCGGGGTTGATTATGTGTCCAAATGGGTTGAGTCTATTGCTTTACCCAACAATGAGGCGAGAAGTGTGGTGGCTTTCTTAAAGAAGAATATTTTCACACGATTTGGTACTCCACGTGCTATTATAAGCGATGAGGGCTCACATTTTTGCAACAAGGCTTTCGATACCTTTCTTAGCAAGTATGGCATTACTCATAAAGTCATGACTCCTTATCACCCACAAGCTAGTGGGCAAGTGGAAGTTTTCAACCGGGAGATAAATAGTATCTTGTCCAAAATGGTGAATGCTAATCGGATGGATTGGTCCAAGAAGCTTGATGATGCATTATGGGCTTATTGGACGGCTTACAAAACACCTATCGGAATGTCGCCATACCGGTTGGTGTTCGGAAAAGCTTTCCATCTTCCGGTGGAACTAGAGCACAAGGCCATGTGGGCTCTAAAGAAGTTGAATCTTGATTGGGATGCAGCTGCTAACTTGAGGGTTGCCCATTTGAATGAATTGGATGAGTTCCGCTACCATGCTTATGCAAGTTCGTCCTTGTACAAAGAAAAAATAAAATATCTTCATGACAAATATATTTGGAACAAAAGGTTCAAGATGGGCGATCTTGTATTGTTGTTTACCTCGAGGTTGAGGATGTTTCCCAGGAAGCTAAAGTCTAAATGGAGTGGTCCTTTTGAAATTGTGGATGTGACACCTTTTGGTGCATTAGACTCTAAGAACAAAAACAATGAAGTATTTTGAGTCAATGGTCACTGGGTGAAGCACTATTTTGGAAAGGTTGGAGAGAGCCACGTCGTGGCGGTCATTCATTTTAATTAATGGTATTTTGCGTCGTGCTACGACGTTAAATCAGGCGCTTCGTGGGAGGCAACCCATGTTTCTTTTCCTTTTTTCTTTTGTAGTTAGGTGTTATTTTTGTGCTAACTTGATTTGAAGTGTGCTACAAGGCTGAGTGTGACTTACAGGAATTGTGGAGAGAAATCTGGCTAAGTGTTGCAAGAATTATGGACCGTAGTTGATTTGTGAATCCGCTCATTTATAGTTGCTGCAACAGAAGTGCAATGCGTCCGCACAATTATCTTGTGGACCGCACAAATGAAAGGTTGAAAATATCAACTCTTTGAAGCCTCAACCGAGGAAGTAAATGCTGTGGGAAACTACAATTTCAATGCAATGGGTCTGAGGCACCCCGATTTTTTATGGTGTTTACCTGGAGGTACTACGAATGCTTGGCAACAAAATAACTCTAGACCACAGGGACATGGAGCTCCAGCATACCAAAATCAGTAGAGGCGGCAATTTCAGCCTCAACAACCCATTCAACATCGTCTGGAGGATCTAATGAAGGCTTTTATTATCAAGACAGATAAGAGGATGGATGCTCATGGAGCAATTATCAAAGAATTGGGCATTTGTTTGCGAAACCTAGAGAGATAAGTGGGATAGATTACAATAATATTATCTAAGAGGGTTCTAGGCACTCTCCCCACTGACACTAAAAAGAATCCCAAGGAAACAATAAATGTTATAACTTTGAGAAGTGGGCAAGTGTTGAAAGATCCCCCCCCCCCCCCGATCTAAAAAGATATGATACTTGAAAAAGAAAGCAGGGAGCAGCTGAAAAATGATGAGGACAAAACGAAGAAAGGCCCAATAAAAACTAAGAATAGAAAGAAGGAAGAAAATTTGAGAAGGGAGGAACCTGAAGAGAGCAAGCATGTGTCGGTGATAACTTTCCCCCAAAAGCTATACAGAGAAAAGCTAGACAAGTAATTTGGGAGATTTCTGGATGTGTTGAAACAAGTCCATGTAAACTTACCATTTATAGAAGTGCTCTCACAAATGCCTGCTTATGCCAAATTTATGAAGGAGATCCTGACAAAGAAGAGGAAAATATATGATATCTCGGTGGTGAAGCTCACAGAGCATTGCAGGGCGATATTGCAAAATAAGCTCCCACAAAAGTTGGAGATCTAGGGAGTTTTACTATACCTTTCTTTTTAGGCTCTATTTATTTTGATAAGTCTTTATATGAGTCTGGTGCCTCAATTAATTTAATGTCTCTATCTATTTTATAGGAAACTAGAGAAAGAAATCGAAAAGATAAGGTTTGCACCAATATCTTTGTAGCTAGTAGACCAAATGACTTTAATACCCGAAGGGATAGTGAAGATGTGTTAGTTCGAATGGATAAGATCGTATTTCCTGTGGATTTTATAGTGGTGAATATGGAGGAGAACAAGGAGGTCCCCCTCATCCTAGGAAGACAATTCTTTGCAATGGGATATTGGATATACACGAGAGAAAATTCTTGCTTAGAGTGGTTGAGGAGACTGTGACTTTCAAGATGGATGTAGAAAAGGGGTGCAAAAGGAAAAGCCAGCAGGAAGTGTTGAGTGGAACGTGAAGGGCTCAAAAGAGAAGGATGTGGTGAGCGAGAAAGATAAGTGTGGGGTGTACCCCAAAAAGGCTGAGAAGAAGCTGTCTGCATGGATGTGCACATTAGTTCGCAGGCGAGGAATGGATCCCGACTTCAACTCAGACCCCGACTAGATGTTCAGAAAAGTTTCTTTTACCTTATGCTTTTTAATTATGTGTCATGGGGACATGCCACAACTTAAAGTATGGGGTGGGGGATATTTGTATGTTGTATGTATGTATATTAGTTTTAGTTTTGTTAGTTGTAGTAGTTAGAGATAAAAGAAAATTGAAAAAAATCATAATTATTTGATTTTTCCCGACAATGGATATCATTCGACGGGTTTCTTGAGGAATTAAAGTCAAAGGAAAAAGACAAAAAGATATTTTTTTTAGGTAGTGTAATAATTTCCCCTTGGTTTTTCTTTATGCCGCGGCTCTTTCCCAAGGGTTTGTGTTTGAACAGAGTATAGTTAGTTTTTATTTTGTTAGGACTAGGAAACCTTGTGCTATTATTTGAATTAAAATCAATGTCTCTTGACTTTATTATGCCTTGAGAATAGGGAGTGCTTTAGTTGTGATGCTTAGGCTCAGTTTTTTACTCTTGTGTAAGTACCTTAAACTGTATGATCTTAACTTTGCTTAACTGCTTTGACTAGAGTGTCTTGATAATCCACTCTTGAGTGAGTTATGTGCCATATGTGTGTGAGGTTTTTTGTATTTTGTGCATTGCATTTGATGTCTAGAACTTTCCCTATGTGTTTGCAAATGGAAATAGTAGTTGTATTTAGTCTTGGAAGTGATATAGGCGTTTCTTTGTTGAGCCAGTTATAAGCTTTTACCCACCTAATTATTATGTATCTTAGGTAACCCCGTTGAGCCTGTAATCTTGTTTCTTTGGTAACCACATTACAAGCCTTACCTATTTGTTTGAATAGACCATCTTTTTAAAACTTATACCTCTCGTGAGCTCTTGAATTTGTTATGAATTTTGTAAAAGTTGAAGTGTGGGGTGGTTGGTTTGTATTTTGAGTGGTACTAATGAATTAAGTAAGAAGGTGCACTGTTTTGAAAAAGTAAGAGCCACTTGAATTGAATAAGAAAAGAAAAAGAAACCATGTTGTACTGTTGTGCAAAATATTCTTTGATAGTGGTGACTCTTGTTGTATTTATGCTTAAAGAAATAGGGAGTTAATGTATATTGATGTGGAGGTGGAGTTATGGTTTGACATAAGTGTGGGGTTTTGAATGGTTAATTGTTTGTATTAAAGTGCGTAGGGAGGTGTAGTCACTCTTATATCTAAATGTATCCTACCTGTCCCACAACCTATATTACAACCAAATAAAGTCCTACTTGATTATTGACTGAATGAGCTCAATTAGTAGAGTAGTACACTACGGGCAAGCTTATGGTACGTCGCTTGTGGCATATGAATGTTGTTTCTGAGAGTGAGTGAATTCTTTTTATCTTGAGTTTCTGATTGTTCTTAATTTCTATTGCGTGTGGAACTACTCTCTATTGTTGTGTGAGGGCACTTGATTCATGAAGGAAAGGTAATGTCGTTGACCTCTATGTTAGAGTAAGTGAGGGGGTTGTGAAAAATGCATGGTGCGTTTGAGTCAAATCTTGAGGCGAGGATGTTACAGTATTGTGCTTAATCTATTTTAATTATTCTTGGTGTGATGAGTTAGGAGAGTTGTTTAAAAAGGTCGTGTCTATATGAAGTTTAGTTTGATTGCTCGAGGACGAGCAATGGTTATGTGTGGGGTGTTGATGGTAGGCTATAATCCCATATTTTAGTCGCTTATTGCACTCTAATTCACTGCACTTTACTTCTGTTTGAGCTTTAATTGGTAGTGTTTTGCACTTATTGTGTGTTTTATGCCTTGTAGGAATGATTTCGAGTTATGCAGATGTTGTAGAGCTAAATCAAATAATTGAAGCTTTGAAGTCTGATTAAAAGACCAAGGGATTAAGCCGGGATCGTCTTTGGGGGTCGAGGATCACTTTTGGACATCAAAAATCAAGGAAGAAGCAACACTCTGAGGAAATGCACTAATGCGATGCACCATGCGTAACACTGTGCGACGCATCAGTGCAAATGTGCATCAAAAATTTGAGAAGTTCTGAGACTTGTAATTTTTTGGTATGATAGAAAAATACACTAATGCTAGGCATAGTGCATGGCATCAGTACAAAATTCTATCAGACAAGCTAAGTTCCGAAAGTTTACGACCGAGAAAATTGCACTAATGTGACGCACTGGGCGTAACATATTTCGACGCATGAAAAGCATTAAGTTTGCAAGTTTTTTATTTCGGCTAGGAAAGGGTGATTTCGTTTGGGCCTAACCCTACTTGGCATAAATACATGGAAAACGTTATTTTCTGGACTTTTGATACACTTTAGACCTAAGGAAGCCAAGGAGGAGTTGGAGGAGCAAGAGCACAAGGATTTCATTATTCCTTCCTCACTCAAGACACAAGTTTGGATTGAATTTATGTTTTCCTATCTTTTAATTATATTTGTGATGAATTACTCCATACCTATGGAGTAGTTCTCTTTAGCGTTTGATGGATTTGGTGTATTAATTATTGTTTGTGGACTATAACTCTAGTTTTATGTATTGAATCATTTTTGGATGAGTTAATTGTTTCATCTATATTCACTAGTTCATGTAATCGAGAGAGGCATAACTTGTGATATCTTTGCATTATATTCTTGGTTGAGTTCATTAATTCTTCTTAGTAATCGAAATAGGCTAGTTGAATCATTGATTAAACCTAGTTAGGAGGATAAGAGAGATGTTCGCCTAAAGACCAATCCACTACGCATTCTTGCATATCTTCACGTGCTTAAATTGGTTCATCTTATGAGGTTAAAACTTAATCGAGAGAGGAGTTTTTGCTGAACGTTTGAACTAATAATTGAGTGAATTCGAGAGACTCACTTGAATATTAAAAGTGAATTATCTGGACTTAGATCCCAAACAAATATCTTGAACCTATCCTATCAACTCCTGTTTCCTCCCACTAATAACTTCCTTGCTTACCTTTGTTGCGATTGTCATTAGTCATTAGCTTTAGATTCTTAGTTAATTTTAGTTAAAAATCATATAAACCTCAATTGTTGATTCTCCTGGATAGCAACCAATCTAGAATCTACAAGAATAATATTTAAATCCAATCCCTATGGATACGATATTATAATATATTATAGTTCATTAGCGAGCATAATTTAAGTGTGTGTTTCAAGCTCGTCACCTCACATAAAATTGTGCGGAATGCATATGAGATGCTGAGTTAAGGTCACCAGGTAACAGAGTGTGGACCACACATGAAATTGTGCGACTGCACCTGCTTCTCTTTCCCTTAGCCAACCAACTAGTATAAATAGAGGAACATGGGCATTTGTTACATTCTTCACTATCTGAGCATAGAAATAGTGCCCTATTTAAATTTCTTGGTGATTTCATCTGTCCACACACACAACATCCTTGATAAGTCACTCATTACACTCATTCATCTGGTATGCTTCAATTTTTTGTTAATCCTTTTCTTTTAATTTGTAGAATTTTAGTTATGTTTAGGCCATTTGTTATTAGAATTCAATTGTGTATCCATGTGGGGGTAAATTTGTAATGGGTTAAATAATGCATGCTCTATGGGGACTGGTTAACATATTTTCATGCTTCTATGATGTTGCCATGTCAAATTATGCACGAAATTGAAAAACCTAGAATAAAACAACTGAACTGTTCGGAATTTTTGAATTCTGTGGCCACACTTGAATTTGTGCGGTCCGCAGAAATTAATTTTAAGGCAACATTAATGAAGAAACGATCTGCGTCTGCAAGGTCAAATGTGCGGACCGCAGAATTCCCATTGCGGCTGCAAAAATGGACTTTTACTGTCATCAGAGAGTCCCTACTTTGAGACTCCAATGTGTGGCCACAAGTTTAATTGTGCGGACCACAGAAATCGTGTTGCGGCCACACATTAGCCAATTCCCTGTCATCAGAGAGTTGGCATTTGTTGGGTCTCAGAGGTGCGGCCGCAAGACGAATTGTGCGGACCGCACTCGACTTTTATTCCCACAAAAAAAAATTGTCTGGTCCGCAAGTCATCGTCTGCAGCTGCAAGAAAATTGTGCGGACCGCAGATCTGGTTTCATACAAGCATGCTTTGACTATGTTCCCCCACTATATCTTCTGGTTTATATCTTACTTGCATGTCTCCTGGGTATGTTTGAACATTGAAGTGCAACTAACAATCGCCTTTGCTTGATATAGATAATGGTTCGATCTAGGGGACTAGGCGACACATCTAAAGGGAGAGGTGAACCTTCTCGGGGTCGAGGCAAAAGTGCCTTGTCCCTTGGCCAACAAAAGACAATTACAAAGAAAGCTATAGCCGGCAGGGGAGAGGTGCAGATGTTTCCGACACAAGCTCATATGTCCCGTCTAGGGAAGCATCAGAGGCCAACTCAGCCTCTGTTCAGGAGCAGCAGGCCATACAGTCAATGCCACCAGGGAGATACCAACTCAGGGACGAGCCGACCTCATCTCAGAGCACTTCCGATGAATCGGACAGTGCTAGTCAGGCTTCTGAGCCATTGGCTATACCTGTCCCTAAGGCACAGGATACAACAGTTCAGGATATCCCTGATGATGGAAGGGCAGAGGGGGAGATACTACAACAGCTGGTCTTGAAAGATCAAAGAAGAAAGAGTTTTGGGAGGACCGCTTTGTCAGCCTAGCCGCTTTCACTAGCTTCCGTACATGGTGGCCAGTGAGGTCACTAACTCTTGAGCGACAGTTTCAGTTAAAAGATTTGGAGAGTTATAACCCCGCAGTGTTGAGATAATTCACGGAACACAAGGGGTGGATGTCGTTCACTCAAAGTGTAGTGGACGCCAAATAGTACTTGGTCTGTGAAATCTATGCCAATGTGGCTCACATAAAAAAGGGAACAAAAGTGACTAAAGTACATAACCTAAAAGTGAGATTTGATCAGAATACACTCAACACGTACTTGGGCTTCGAAGATGTTAAGCCAAAGGAATATTTGGAGAAGTATGCATTGGGAGACGCAGCATGACTATGGTTAGCGGAGATTCTAGCAGCATCAAGGCCACCACTACCATGGATTGCCACTGGGGTTCCTATCCACCGTATCACTCTGAGTTTCGAGGCAAAGGGGTGGCAAACCTTTGTCTGCACCAGAATGGACCCGAGCCAGAATGAGACTTACCTTCCGATTCCTCGGGCAGTTCTGGTTGCTCCTGTTATGGTCGGGTACCCTATCAATGTGGGTGTCGTGATGTCGCCCAACATCTCAGTGATTGCTCGGCAAGATGACTCATCCTACCCGTACCCCAACACTATTACAGAATATCTCACGGATGAAAGGGTAAAGTCGAGGGTTTATGACACAAAAGTGAAGCTGAAAAAGTATTGTACTTGGTATTCACTGATGGATGCGAACAATCCGAAGAAGAAAGTTCAGGCTCCTACCACCGCGGGTCGGTCTGATGAGCCAGCTATGGTAGCTGATGAGGCAGTTGATGTTCCACCTACTTCAGCCGAACCTTCCTCCAGTGTCGCAGCTATGCCTCTGCTATCATCCATAGCCCCTAATGTAGTTCCTGCTACAACTCCCACCTCGGCTTTGAAGCCAGTGCATATGCCTATATTTCACTTTATGCGCTGCGAGTCTCCCAGATATTGGCGATCCTCAACAACTGGATGCAGACAACGACTGCAAAGCTGTCTAGCTTATCCAGTACTGTTGCATCACAGTCTTCTGTTCACGCACCTTAGTTTCCCCTGATAGTTGAAGAGACATTGAAGAAGATCCTAGAGAACTAGAACACTATTATGGCTACCTTGGTACAACACGAGACAGTGATCGAAGAGCTAGAAAAGAAGTAAAGAAGATGAGAAAGTCCCAGGCCAGCAAGAAGTCTGTCACGACCCAAAGTCCTAACGTGTCGTGATGGCGCCTATCTCGATACTAGGCAAGCCGACAACCTCAATAAACCATAATTTCTTTTAAGTTTGAAAATATTATATTTAAACACAATCCACAAGTCTCGCAAATACCGATATAAACACTTCCAAAATCTAGTATCATTGAGTACATGAGCATCTATACATTAAAAGTCTGGAAAACATGGTCGATAATAATCTGAGACCAAATACAATAAACAAAAGGATAGGGAAGGAGAGACAAGGTCTGCAAAACATGGCAGCTACCTTTGAATCTCTAGAAAATTGACTGAGTGAAAGAATCAACACCCATTATATCCGGGATCACCTGGATCTGCACACAAAATGCAGGGTGTAGTATGAGTACAACCAACTCAGTAAGTAACAATAATAAATAAAGAAATGAAAGTAGTGACGAGCTTCTCAGCTAAGTCCAAATAAAGTACTTTCCAATATATAAGAGTCGGCATGCTCTCAAGTTCAACATTTAAAATTTCACTGAAATTTCTTATCAAGTTTGACCGAAACAGAAAATAATATTTTTCCAAAATTTCCAAAATAGTGATATATGACAGCTGAAATGCAACAAATAATGGAATCAATGCATCATCTCAGAGTAACAGTCACTCAATCCTTCCATTCACTCCAACCTCACAGTCACTCTTTCCTCACAGTCGCTTATTCCTCACAGTCCCTCATCACTTGGCACTCGCACTCGGCACTCGCACGCAGTAGGTACCTGCACTCACTGGGGGTGTGTACAGACTCCGGAGGATCTCCTTTAGCCCAAGCGCTATATCAAGCCAATCATGGCATATAACAATGAAACATGTTGCGGCACGCAGCTCGATCCCATAAATATCCTCACAATTAGGCCCTCGGCCTCACTCAGTCATCAACCTCTCCAGTCTATCGAGCTCTCAGAAATCATGATACGCAGCCCAACAATAATGATATGATGCATCAATAATGAATAAGAGAGACTAAGGTAAAAATGTGCAAATAGAACGGTGACTGAGTGCAAAATAACAATTTAGCAGATAATTTCACAAGTACACGACCTATGTGGGTCCCAACTACACAGTTCCATGGAATTGACCAAGTCATAATTCCTACAGTGCACACCCACACGCCCGTCACCTAGCATGTGCGTCACCTCAAAACTAATCACATAATACATAATCCGTGGTTTCATACCCTCAAGACCAAATTTAGAACTATTACTTACCTCAAGCCGTATAATTCTTTATTCTGCAATGTCTTTTTCTCGTGAATTGGCCTCCAAACGCCTCGAATCTAGCCACAAATAATTCGATTCAGTCAATAAAATTTATTGAAATTAATTCCATAAGAAAATATTAATTTTCCATCAAAATCTGAAATTTAGCTCAAAAATCACCCGTGGGGCACACGTCCCTGAACCCGACAAAAGTTACAAAATTCGGAAGCCCATTCAACCATGAGTCTAACCATACCAATTTTACCAAAATCCGACCTCAACTCGACCTCCAAATCTTCAAATCTTATTTTCAAATCCCTAAGTTCAAATCCCCGATTTACATCTCAAAAACATGTAATCTAGTCGGATTATTCGATGATAATTCAATATTATGAAGTAGAAATGATCACAAGTGACTTACCTCAAGATTTTTCGTGAAAACCTCGCTCAAGATCACCTAGCCCGAGCTTGAAATGCCCAAAAATGGCAAAAGCTCGAAACCCCTCTATTTTTGTACTACCTACGGGTTTCTGCTTCTGCGGGATTTGGTGCGCATTTGCGGACACGCTTCTGCGAAGCTACCTCACCAAGAGCCCTTGCGCTTCTGCAATCAAACGTCCGTAGGTGCGGGGAAGCTTCTGAGGCTACATGCCGCTTCTGCGATCGAAGCCACAGCCACGCCTAGATGCATCTGCGATGGAAGGCTCACTTCTGCGAGCTCGCACCTACGATGGAAATTTCGCAGGTGCGATTACATCAGATGGCAGAAACCTTCAGATTTTCTTCTAAGTCCGAATTCAATCTGTTAACCCTCTGAAACTCACCCGAGGCCCCCGAGACCTCAACCAAATATACCAACAAGTCCTAAAATACCATACGAACTTAGTCGAACCCTCAAATTACCTCAAACAACGCTAAAACCACGAATTATACCACAATTCAAGCCTAATGAACTTTGAAATTTGAAGTTTCCACAAACGACGTCGGAACCTATCAAATCAAGTCTGACTGACCTTAAATTTTGCACACAAGTCATAAATGACATAACAGACCTATTAAAATTTTCAGAATTGGATTTTGACCCCGATATCCAAAAGTCAACCCCTCGGTCAAACTTCCCAAAAATTCGACTTTCGCCATTTCAAGCCTAATTCCACTACGGACCTTCAAATAATTTTTCGGACACGCTCCTAAGTCCAAAGCTATTGAAATCATCAGAATTAAATTTTGAGGTCGTTTACACATAAGTCAATATCTAGTCAACTTTTTCAACTTAAGTTTTCAATTATGAGACTAAGTGTCTCATTTCACTCCAAAATCTTTCCGGACCCGAACCAACTAACACGGTAAGTCATAAAACAACTGTAAAGCATAACTTGAGCAGTAAATGGGGAAAAGGTGTTATAATACTCAAAACGACCGGCTGGGTCGTTACATTCTCCCCCTCTTAAACAAACGTTCGTCCTCGAACGGGTTTAGAATCATACCTGGAGTCTCAAATAGGTGTGGATATTTTCTTTGCATCTTCTGCTCAATCTCCCAAGTAGCTTCTCCGATTGCCTGGCCTCTCCACTGATGCTATGTTCTTTGACCTAATCTTCCGAACCTGCCGGTCTAAAATAGCCACCGGCTCCACATCATAAGTCAAATTACCGTCCAGATGCATTGTACTGAAATCTAGAATATGAGACGGAACCCCGACATACTTTCGGAGTATGGATACATGGAATACTGGATGAACATCTGCTAGACTAGGTGGCAAGGCAAGTTCATAAGCCACCTCTCCAATTTTTTTTAAGTATCTCAAAAGGCCCAATATACCGAGGGCTCAACTTTCCCTTCTTCCCGAACCTCAACACACCCTTCATGGGTGAAATCTTGAGCAGAACCATTTCCCCAACCATGTAAGCAACATCATGGACCTTCCGGTCGGCATAAATCTTCTGTCTAGACTTCGCCATGTGAAGTCACTCCTGAATCAATTTAACCTTCTCCAAAGCATCCTAAACCAAATCAGTACCCAATAGCTTAGCCTCACCCGGCTCAAACCAACCCATCGGAGACCGACACCGTCTCCCATATAAAGCCTCATACAATTCCATCTGAATGCTCGATTGGTAGCTGTTATAGTAAGAAAACTCTGCCAGTAGCAGGACTTTATCCCAAGAACCTCCAAAATCAATGACACAAGCCCGTAGCATATCCTTCAATATCTGAATAGTGCGCTCGGATTATCCGTCCTTCTGAGGGTGAAATGTTGTACTTAGTTGAACCTGTGTACCTAATTCTCGCTGCACTGCTCTCTAAAATTGTGATGTAAACAGCGTGCCCTGATCTAAAATGATGGACACTGGCATACCGTGTAGGCAAAAAATCTCGCGGATATAAATTTCGGCCAACCGTTCAGAAGAATAAGTATTACCAACTGGAATAAAATGCGCAGACTTAGTCAATCGATCCACAATAACCTAAACAACATCAAACTTCTTCAAAGTGAGTGGAAGTCCAATTACGAAACCACGGTAATACGCTCCCATTTCCACTCCGAAATTTCAAGTCTCTGAAGCAATCCTCCCTGTTGACAATTTAAACACCGAGCTACAAACCCAACTATATCTTTCTTCATTCGCCTCCACCAATAATGCTGCCTCAAATCTTGATATATCATCGCGACACCTGTATGAATGGAGTACCGCGAATTGTGAGCTTCCTGGAGAATCAACTCAGTCAAGCCATCTTAATTAGGCACACATAGCCTGCCCTGCATTTGTAATACACTGCCATCCCCAATAGTGACTTCCTTGGCATCATCGTGATGAACCGTGTCTTTAAGGACAGGCAGATGGGGATCGTCATACTGGCGCTCTCTGATGCGATCATATAAAGAAGACCGAGAAACCACACAAACCAGAACTCGATTCGGCTCGGAAATATCCAATCTAACAAACTGGTTGTCCAAGTCCTGAACATCCAAGGCTAAAGGCCTCTCTGCTACTGGTAAGTACACTAAGCTACCCAAACTCTCCACCTTACGACTCAAAGCATCGACCACCACATTGGCCTTTGCGGGATAATAGAGAATGGTGATATCATAATCCTTAAGCAACTCTAACCACCTTCGCTACCATAAATTAAGATCTTTCCGTTTAAACAGATGTTTTAGACTTCGGTGATAAGTATAAACCTCACAATGGACACTGTACAAGTAATGCCGCCAAATTTTCAAGGCGTGAACAATAGCTGCTAACTCAAGATCATGGACCGGATAATTCTTCTCTTGTACCTTTAACTGTCTGGATGCATAGGCAATCACCCTACCGTCTTGCATAAGCACTGCGCCGAGACCAATACGTGACGCATCACAATACACGGTATAAGACCCTAAACCTGTAGGCAACACCGATACTGGAGCTGTAGTCAAAGCTGTCTTGAGCTTTTAAAAGCTCTCTTCACATTCATTCGACCACCTGAATGAAGCACCTTTCTGGGTTAATTTGGTCATAGGCGAAGCAATAGACGATAAACCCTCCAAGAAGCGACGATAATAACCGGCCAAGCCGAGAAAACTCCGAATCTCAGTAACTGAAGATGGTCTGGGCCAACTCTGAATTGCCTCTATTTTCTTCGGATTCACCTTCATCCCTTCACCGGACACTATGTGTCCCAAGAATGCCACCGAACTAAGCCAGAACTCATACTTAGAGAATTTGGCATATAGTTTCTCCTCTCTCCTATAATACAATACCCATGTGTTGTGCATGCTCCTCCTGGCTACATGAGTACACCATGATATCATCAATAAATACCACGACAAATGAGTCAAGATACGGCCGAAATACGCTATTCATCAGGTGCATAAATGTTGCTGGGGCATTAGTTAGCCCAAATGACATCACAAGAAATTCATAGTGACCATAACGAGTCCTGAATGGCGTCTTTAGAATATCTGAATCCCGAATTTTCAAATGGTGATACCCAGATCTCAAATCAATTTTGGAGAATACCCTCGCTCCCTGAAGTTGGCCAAATAAATCATCAATACGTGGCAAAGGATACTTATTCTTGATTGTAACTTTGTTCAACTGCCTGTAATCGATACACATTCACATAGTACCATCTTTCTTTTTCACAAACAGAACCGGTGAACCCCAAGGCGACACAATAGGCCTAATAAGCCCCTTATCAAGAAGCTCCTGAAGTTGCTCTTTCAATTCATTTAACTCAGCTGGTACCATACGATACGGAGGAATAGAAATGGGCTGAGTGCCCGACACCAAGTCAATACCGAAATCAATATCCCTGTCGGGAGGCATACCCGGCAGTTCTGCAGGAAATACATCCGGAAAGTCTCTGACTACCGGTACTAAATCAATAGTAGAAGTATCTACAACAACATCTCTCACAAAAGCCAAATATGACAAACACCCTTCCCAACTATACCTTGGGCTTTCAAATAAGAAATTACCATGCTGGAAACATAATCTAGAGAACCTCTCTATTCGACCCTCGGCAACCCCATCATTGCCAACGTCACAATGTTTGCGTGACAATCCAGAATAGCATGACATGGAGACAACCAATTCATACCCAGGTTTACATCGAAATCAACCATACTAAGCAATAAGAGATCAACTTTAGTCTCCAGTCCCTCAATAGTTACCACACATGACCGATGTACACGGTCCAGAATAATAGTATCGCCCACCGGCGTAGATACACAAACAAGTGAAACTAAGGACTCAAGGGGCATATCCAGATAATGAGTAAAGTACGATGATACATATGAATAAGTAGAACCAGGGTCAAATGATATAGAAGTTTCCCTATGGCACACTGAGACAAATACCTGTGATCACTGCATCTGAGGCAACGACATCTGCCCTGGGAGAAAAAACATAGAATCGGGACTGACTGCCACCTGGTCGGCCTCTCCCTCTTGGGCGACCCCTAGATGACTGAACCCCACCTCCAGCTGGTTGGGCGGGGTGGTGAAGTAACTGGTGCTAAAGTCATAGTCTGACATCTCTGCTGCACTGGACCTCCCGAGCGACGAGGACATTGTCTCCACATATGCCCAAATTCCCCGCATTCAAAGCAGCTCCCCGGTACTGGTGGTGGTGCTGACTGAATCGGGCCCGAGAACCAGAATAACTGCTAGAAACAGTGAACGAGACCCCACTAGTCTCCAAAATACCCACTGTCCGAAGCATCCGCTGGCACTTATCCAGAAAACCCTGAGCATCCTCTAAATCAGCACCGCTAAATGATGGAGGTAGAAGCCTCCCAAATCTCTCAAGTCTCCTCTGCTCATCATCTACCATAAAGGAGACTACCGGGGCCTGAACAACTGCAGCCGGCTGGGCTGGTAGTGCCCTCGATATCTGAAGTCCCTGTACCACCTGATCTGGAGTACGGGCAATAGGGGTATGGGTACCTTCTCTGGCCTGAGAAGTGGAAGGTGCGGCCTGAGCCGAAACCACCTAAGCAAGGCCAGTGCAAACTGTCAATATCTGGGCCAAAGTCTCCTGAAGTACTGGAATCTCAATGGGCACAACTGGTGCCTAAGCTGGTACCATCAGCTCAGCTATATCTAGAATCTGCTCCTGAGCTGGAGTAACTGGTGGTGCTACTCCAACTGTTTTACGATCTACACCTCGGCCTCTACCTCGACCCCGACCTCTACCACGGCCCCGGCCTCTCGCGGCCCTAGCTGGCGGCACTGGTGGCTGACCATCCGATTCAGTAGTACGTGTCCTCACAATTTCTAAGAGAATAGAATAATAGAAATTTAGTTTCCGGAATCAAGAATTCGCGCGACAGAATAAAAGAAAGTGAAATTTTCCTAAGGGTTAGGCAACCTCTTGAAGATAAGTACATACGTCTCCGTACCGATCCGTAAGACTCTACTAAACCTGCTCATGACTCGTGAGACCTATGTAACCTAGGCTCTGATACCAACTTGTCACGACCCAAAATCCTAACCTATCGTGATGGTGCCTATCTCGATACTAGGCAAGCTCACAACCTCAATAAACCACAAATTCTTTTAAGTTTGAAAATATAATATTTAAACACAAACCACAAGTCTCGCAAATACCGATACAAACATTTCCAAAACTTGGTGTCACTGAGTACATGAGCATCTATACATTACAAGTCTAGAAAATGTTCTCTATAATAATCTAAGATCAAATACAATAAACAAAAGGATAGGAAATGAGAGACAAGGTATGCAAAATATGGCAGCTACCTCTGAATCTCCAGAAAATCGATTGCGTGAAATAATCAACACCCACTGTATCCGGATCACATAGATCTACACACGAAGTGCAGGGTGTATTATGAATACAACCAACTCAGTAAGTAATAATAATAAATAAAGAACTGAAAGTAGTGACGAGCTTCTCAGCTAAGACCAAATATAGTACTTTCCAATATAAAAGAGTAGACATGCTCTTAAGTTCAACATTTAAAATTTCACTGAAATTTCATATCAGGTTTGACCCAAACAAAAAATAATGTTTTTTTTGAAATTTCCAAAATAGTGATATATGACAGCTGAAATGCAACAAATAATGGAATCAATGCATCCACTCAGACTAATAGTCACTCAGTCCTCCCATTCACTCTAACCTCACAGTCACTCTTTCCTCACAATCACTCTTTCCTCATAGTCGCTCATTCCTTACAGTCACTCATCACTCGGCACTCGCACTCAGTAGGTACCTGCGCTGACTAAGGTGTGTACAGACTCCGGAGGGGCTCCGTCAGCCCAAGCACTATATCAAGTCTATCATGGCATATAACAATGAAACATGTTGCGGTACGCAACTCGATCCCATAAATATCCTCATAATTAGGCCCTCGGCCTCACTCAGTCATCAACCTCTTAAGTCTCTCGGGCTCTCAGAAATCATGATAAGCAGCCCAATAACAATGATATGATGCATCAATAATGAATAAGAGAGACTGGGGTAAAAATGTGCAAATAGAACTGTGACTGAGCGCAAAACAACAATTTAGCAGATAATTTCACAAGTACACGACCTCTGTGGGTCCCAACAGTATAAACATATGATTTAAACATGATTTATAGATCTATTTCTCCAATACGGGGAAAATGTACGGATATCAACAGATTTTTCAACTACAAAGTTCCATGAAATTGACCAAGTCATAATTACTACGGTGCACGCCTACATGCCCGTCACCTAGCATGTGTGTTACCTCAAAACCAATCACATAATACATAATCCGTGGTTGCATACCCCGCAAGTCCAAATTTAGAACTGTTACTTACCTCAAGCCGTGTAATTCTTTATTCTGCAATGCCTTTTACTCATGAATTGTCCTCCAAATGCCTCGAATCTAGCCACAAATAATTCGATTCAGTCAATAAAATTTATTGGAATTAATTCCATAAGAAAATATTAATTTTCCATCAAAATCCAAAATTTAGCTCAAAAATCGCCCGTAAGGCACACGTCTCAGAACCCGATAAAAGTTATAAAATCCAGAAGCCCATTCAACCACGAGTCTAACCATACCAATTTTACCAAAATCTGACCTCAACTCGACCTCCAAATCGTCAAATCTTATTTTTAAATCCCTAAGTTATGGGTTAAATCTATCAACTCCCAAAATCTTCAGCGCGTCCCTTCTCTCTCAAAATTAGGTTAAAATTCCCCTAAATTTGTACGTCGGAAATGGGCACAGCTCCTCCACCCGGTGGTGGAAAGCCACCTTACCAAATGATAAACAACCGTAACAATCTATCTTCTTCTTCCCAAAACCCATTCCTAGATTTTACAGAACTCAAAAATGGCGCTGGAGTTAGTGAAAGAAAAAAGCATCTGGGACCCAAAAACACAGCTACAACGAATTCTAAGGTAAATCATTTCAACCAAATCGCAGAATCATCTTCCCAAAAATCAGCAAAAGCTACAGAAGAGTTTTTGGACCTTTCCTCCATGGAAATGGAACATGCATCAACCATGCAAACTCAATGTTTGTCTTTGTGTATTGTTGAGGAGAACACCACTAACTCAAATGGGCAAGGGCTCAATCCAGATGGGTCAAAATTGCAACAATCAGATACTGCTGAACTAAGCACTCCAAATGCTCGACGAAATATAACCAACAATTTCAACCAAATTCAGACTGTCACAAGTAGTGCCGATGTACAAGGAACCAAGAGGAACAATTGTCCAAAGTCTCAGAACAAATCAGCAAGGAAACTAAACCCAATGATTTGTCCAAAAATCCCATGGCACTCCAAATTATCGAAATTGAGGAATGATTCCCTACTGTCATTGAAGTAGAGCAAGGAACACACTTAGAAAATTTAGTTGCAGTAGAAGTATAAGCTGTCACACAACAACTTGAATCCACAGTATTAAACCAAAATCCACAGACCATACACAGTCAGCAGGGAAAGGCTCCTATATGGCTATAACAATTGAAAGACAAAGACACATGAGATACCCTCCCAATTCAGGAAAAATCCAATAACCACACAACCATCAACATAAATACCCTACCAAAGATTTCATCAAACTTTGAGAAACATACCCACACCAAGGCCATAAACCATCAATCTACACCTAATCAGACTTTGAATGATATCATCAACGATACTCAATCTAAGGGCATTAATACCAAACCAAAACAGCCACCAACTATTTCTGCACCACCTCCGCCCACGGTAAAATATTCACATGTTACCAAGTTAAGAGCCAGACATGAAGCTAAATTAGAACCGATTGAATTCACACCACCCAAATTCACCACAAAGCAAGGCCATCCAGCAGTCATCTTTGACAGACATGACTACATGGTAAAACTAGCAGCCAGATATAGGTTCACAATGGTTGGAAAATTTTCTAATACAATGCCAAGAATGGAGATCATTAGAAGAAGATTTGTGGAACAAACTGATCTTAAGAGAGGGGTCAAGATATTTCAATGCTAAAACAGTTTACATAGACTTGGACAATGAGTATGATCACATTACAGTATGGACTAGACAGTTCATGTACATACAGGGACAAATGATGAAACTGGAAGCATAGACCCCCACTTTCAAACCCAATGAAGATTCACCAATTGTCCCCTCATGGGTGGTAGTGCCGGAATTAGCTTGGCACTTCTACTATATGGAGCTCTTGACAGTCTTACTATCTCCAATTGGAAAGGCTCTTCACTTATACTTGGCTTCTTTTTAAAAAACTAGAGGAAGTGTAGTTAAGATTAAGATGTAAATTAACTTAACAAAGCCAAGACCCCATCATGTATGGTTGGGATTTGATGAAGATGTGAATGGTGATGGAAGGTGGCTTGAAGTACAATATGAGAATATCCATGAGTACTGCCTCTATTGCAAACACTTAGATCATAACTCACATGATTGCCCTGTTAGAATGAAAGAGGAAGAAAATAAGAAGAAAAGAGACCAGAATGCAGTGGATGGCCACCGGGAAGTTCAGCAAAACAAACCGTCAGTTCAAAATCAAGTCATTCAGAAGGAGAACCAAAGCAATGAAGCCAATGCTAATCATCAACAACATTCAGCAAAATCACAGAAAGAAGGAGGGCCAATCACCAGTCAAATTAAGGAAACCAAAATTTCTGAGAACTCACAAGGAAAGGAACTTCAACAATCTATCACAATCAATGAAAAGGAAGGATGGAAAACACAGAGGAAGAGACAATTCAAAGGGCAAAATAATAAAAAGCAGAACCAAACTTTCATACCAAAGCAAGTTACAGAATCACAAAAGGTCAGTGAAAACTCACAAGTTGAAACACAAATTGATACACAAGCACAATCAAGCAGAGAGAATCAGCATCAAAGGAAAGAAACAACCACACCACAAAAACAATACCCTGTTAATGCTCCTACAGCTACATAGGAGAGGAGTCCTCATCCTACATTGGCTTTTATTGCTGAAATAGAAGGAGTAAAAAGGAACAATCAGGAAGAACATAGCTCAGATGAGATGAGGGATCCAAAAGGAGGTGGAGTCCTCAGGCACATAAGCCAAACCAGCATAAGATGGACCAGTTCATTATTGGTACCTCCAATCATTCTCCAGACACTCAATCGGGGGAGGATACCAATCTGGATATCTGCAGTTCAGAAGAAGATCAGTCAGTTGTCATTAAACAACTGGCTAAAGGCAAAGCAAAGGATCTTTTTGACTTCTCCATTAAGATACCAAAATCAAAAAATAATCCAAGCCAGAATAAAAGAAGAGCAATGAGAAGGGAAAATGCAAAAATGACATCAACAGAGCAATACCAAATGCAGGACTATGATGTCCAGAAAAAGAAAACTGTTGGAGAGGAGATTTTCAATATTGATTATGATACAAAATATCCTGAAGATGATGAATACAGGCCCATCCAATATGATGATGAAGCTATAGAACCTGGGGATTGGTCGGAAGAAGAAAATGATCACAATGATCAGATTTGTGAACTCCTCATTAAAGCTATAAATGGATCACCTGATAAACAAGATCTATCACCTAGGAAGAGACCGTCACCAAGAGTTACCAGAAGTAAAGCAGTTTTAGCCATCAATATACCACCAAAATCCACAACCCCATCAAAACCCCAATGATTAGTGCACTTATATGGAATGCAAGAGGTATTAGGACCTCAGGAGTTATTAAAAGACTCACAATCCTAAAGCAACTTCACCAACTATCATTCATCGCTATCCTTGAACCTTTCTTGGATAAAACTCACATCAACTACTTTAGAATTCATCTCTCTATGCACCAAGCAGCTTCCAATGTCAATGACAAAATTTGGGTATTCTGGGATAAAAAATTCACTGCTAAGGTTCTAGATTCGGATGAGCAACATATATCTATGGAGATGAAACATGTGGAGGATGGAAATCTTTTCAACCTGACATTCATCTATGCCAAATGCAAACCAGCAATGAGGAGACCCTTATGGGATGTCTTGATACATAAATCTTACACAACCACCATCCCTTGGTGTGTGATAGGGGATTTCAATGTCATAGCATCTGTTGAGGAGAAATTTGGGGGTATTCCTTATCATATTAGTAAAAGCTTGGAGTTTTTAGCATGATTGAAGATAGTGGTCTGGTGGATCTTGGCTACTATGGTCACAAATACTCCTGGTCAAATGGCAGAGGACCAAACACAATTGTCTGGAAGAGACTAGATAGGGGTCTAGTGAACGACCAATGGTTGGTTGCCTTCCCTGCAACTAATATTTCTTATCTAGCCTCAACAGGTTCTGATCACAACCCTCTCCTGATTGAGATCAATATAAGGCAAGAAATGGGCAAGAGACATTTCAAATTCTTCAACGACTGGGTAGACAATAAAAAATGTATGCCTCTAGTGGAGGAGGTATGGAATAGAGAAGTCACAAGCAATCCTATGTGGATCTTCCCCCAGAAGCTCAAAGAACATAGTAATGCCTTGAGTATATGGTCCAGACAAGAGTATGGAGACATTTCTCAGAAAGCTAAAATGTTTGAACAACAAGTCAAAGATGCAGAGGAGACATGGGCACAGAGTAACTCTGAGAATGACAGAATTACATTTCAGAAAATCAAAGCTCAATATCTCAAGTATATCTTGAAAAGTCAATCCTCAAACAGAAAACTCAGTTATAATGGTTCAAAGATGGGGATGCAAACTCCAAATACTTTCACAGCCTAATGAGGGGTACAAGAAGAAAGTTATACATTTACAAGATCAAGGATGAAGATGATAATTGGGTACAGGGTGATGAGGCTATAGGCCAAACAACCTGTGATTATTTTCAAGAACTCTTTACTGACCCAGGAGGTATTATCAGAGAAGACCTTCTCTCATGCATCCCAACCACTATCACCTCTGAAGATAATAATACCCTTTCTATAAATCCCACAATGACTAAACTAAAAGAAGTAGTCTTCTCTATGAGTCTTACAAGTGTTGCAGGCCCGGATGGTATGAATGGTAAATTTTACCAAGCTTGTTGGGAGATCATCAAGTCTGATTTGATGAAGGTTGCACTGGCTTTTTTTTGGAGGAAGCACCATGCCCAGATACATGACAAGTGTTTGTCTTGTCCTACTTCCAAAAGTGGAATTTCCCAACTCTCTTACATAATTCAGACCAATCAGCCTCAGCAATATCATCAACAAGATCATCTCCAAGATCATTAGTACAAGATTGGCCCCACCCGTCCCCAGAATCATCTCAGTCAATAAGACAGGCTTTGTTAAATGGAGAAACATTTCTGAAAATATCATGCTTGCATAGAAAATTGTCCATGGCATCAAAAAGCCCAACATTGGCACCAATGTTGTTATTAAGCTAGACATGGCCAAAGCATACGATAGAGTATCATGAAGCTTCACATGTATCATGCTGAGAAGAATTGAATTTTGTGAAAGAATCATTGATATGATCTGGAGAACTGTGTCCAAAAATTGGTATTCAGTCATCATTAATGCACCAGGTATGGCTTATTTCAATCTAGTAGGGGCATAAAACAAGGAGACCCACTAGCTCCCTCCCTGTTCATTATTGGAGCTGAACTACTTTCCAAGATGCTCAACAATCTGAACCATGATCAACTTTTTAATGGCTTCTATATGCAAAAGAGATGACCTCAGATCAATCACCTCAGTTTTGCAGATGACATTATCATATTTACTTTAGGAGGCAGAGTATCACTTCAAAAAATCATGAAGATATTGAGCAGTTACGAAGAAAGTTCTGGGCAAACAATCAACAAGGAAAAGAGTCATTTCATGACTACAGCTGGAGCATTTCAGTCTGCCATCAGAAGGATTAGAGCAAAACAGGCTTCTCAAAGAGGGAATCTCCTTTAAATTACCTGGGATGTCCTTTGTATATAGGTAGGAAGAGGATCATTCACTACAACAATCTCACAGCTAAGATTGTAGGCAGAATCAAAGGTTGGCATGGAAAAATGCTATCCTATGGAGGCAGGGCTACCTTGATAAAACATATTCTGCAATTGATACCAATCCACCTCTTGTATGCAGTGTCTCCTCCAAAAACTGTTATGAAGCAGATTGAGAAATTGGTAGCAAATTTCTTCTAGGGTCTGGAAAAGGACAAATTGAAGTATTATTGGGCATCTTTGCAGAAACTTGCCTATCCAATGAAGAAGGGTGGTCTGGATTCAAAATAATTGAGGATATCTGCAAATCAATGGATATCAAACAATGGTGGCACCTAAGAACCTCTCAGTCTCTATGAAGCAACTTCTTTAGAGCCAAATACTGTCAAAGGTCCAATCCAATATCCAAAATATTGGACTCTAGCCAGTCACAAGCATGGAAAAGGATGTGACTAACAAAAAGGAGGCTGAGCAAGCAATTCACTAGAGACTTCACTCAGGAAACTGTCTCTTCTGATGGGATAATTGGCTAGGAACTGGGCCTTTAGTTAACCATAGAATTGGTAGAGGCAGGCCTGGCAACACTCTTGTTTCCTATTTTTGGAGGGAGGGTCAATGGGATCTTCAGATACTAAATGAATGTGCCCCATATCACATGATCCAAGATATCATTCAAACCCCTATTCATTACCAACCACAGACCATAGATGATGCCATTTGGACACCAACTACTAATGAAAAATTCAATTGTGCCTCTGCTTGGGAACTAATTAGAAAGAGGAAACAACATAACTTCTCCAACAAAATGACCTGGCATAAGAAAAAACCTTTTAAGTGGTCTTTCTGCCTATGGAGAGCCCTCAGAAACAAATTGCCAACTTATAACATAATGCTTGTATTTAGTAACCCCACTGTATCCAGATGTGTCTGCTGCACTACACATGCCAATGAAACTGTGGAACACATTTTCAGTAGAGGCTCTTTTGCTAGCTATGTTTGGATAAAATTTGGTGGCATAACAGGATATCAAACCGACAACAAGCCTCTTAAGTTGCTCTTAATGACTTGGTGGATGCAGAAGAGTCATAATGAAGTCCAAAGATTAATTCTTGACACCATGCCTATTATTATCTGCTGGAATCTTTCGAAGAACAGATGCAGTGCAAAGTATGGAGGAAAGATATCATCTATGGCCAGGGTCTTATTTTGTATCAACTCAGATGTCTTAATGCTGCTGACAACCTACTTTCCTAATATATCTTGGTCCTCCAAGTAGAATGAACTATATCTTATAGTGGAACAAATTAAACACCATACTTCTGTCACTCAAGTCACATGTCAAAGACCTGAAGCACAGTTTGTGAAGGTCAATAGTGATGGGAGTGCTCTAAGTAATCCAAGCAATATAGGGGCAGGGTTATCATAAGAGACCATACCAGTGAGTTCATCCATGCTATTGGTACCTGATAAGTTATATATACCTTGTTATGTTTTGATGATCTAATAAACTTACTGTCAAGAACCAGATAAGGAACCTGATACACATCCTCAAGAAATTAAAGATAACAAGTCTCCAGTTTGGGACACAGTTCAACTCTTTAGAGTCAAAGGAACAGCAGAGCTACCAGTTCCCGAGGTGACAGTACAAGTCAACAAGTCTCCAGTTGGGGACATAGTTCAACTCTTCCGAGTCAAAGGAACAACAGAGGGAACAGATAGCTACCAGTTCCCTAGGTAACTGTACAAGTCAACAAGTCTCCAGTTGGGGACACAGTTCAACTCTTCCGAGTCAAAGGAACAGCAGAGGGAATAGATAACTACCAGTTCCCTAGGTGACTGTACAAAGTCAACTCCCCACAGCTGTAAAGTGACTGTAACTGTTCCTCTGCACACACGCAACAGTGTAAGCAGTGGAGCAGTCAACCTTTTGGGGAATGCCTTTGTACCAAACATGCTTACATCATTCAAGTGAGGTCAGTTATGCAATATTAACATGAAGGAAAGGCAAAACAACACTTGCATACTTCAGAATCAATCAAGCTCTCTCTCAAGTGTATTGCCAACCTGCAAGTGACCTTCAAAGCATCAAGAACAAAGAGCAACATAACGAAGGACCAGTTTCCAGCATTGAGTCATCACATGTCCTTAGTTGTGTTGCACTTTTGTTAAAGTTCTTTACTTATAATTCCTACTTCTCTTAGTTAGAAGCATTGTGTAGGAAACCTTTGCAAATCATAAACCCTTGTGTTTGTTTCTTGGCTAGTTTAATCGAGTTGAAATTCTTTGTAATAGAGTCATTATAAAGTGGCTTGTAATAGAGTTGTTATAAGTTAGTGAGAGATTAAGTCTTTGTAATAGATTTATTACAAAGTCGCTTGTAATAGAGTTGTTACAAGTTAGTGAGGGATTAGGAGGTTAATTCCTAGGGTACATAGGTTGTAATCTGAAAGTTGCTCATAGTGAAGTTGAAATCCTACAAGGGTAGGTCATGGTTTTTAATCCTGTTGAGCTGGGAATTTTCCACGTAAAATTCCTCTTGTCATTTACCTACTGCAGTGTGTGTGGTTTTTGTGCGAACTTATATCTATGGGAACTTATAGAGAACCTGGTTCTCTATAGAGTTTGATGGACCCTTGAATTCTATTAATTGGTATCAGAGCATGTTTTTTCTATTAGGCTAACACCTAGAAAGGATCCTCATGGATGAAGACTCAGAACTTTGGGATGTCATCTGCGATGATCCTTTTGTTCCTATGAAGGCCAATGGAGAACCAGAAGTGTCAGTTCCTAAGACTAGGAAAGAATACAACGATGCTGACAGAAAGGCTATAGAGAAGAACTTCCGAGCCAAAAAGATCCTCGTATGTGGTATTGGACCAGACGAATATAACCAGATTTCTGCCTGCCAATCTGCCAAGGAGATCTGGGAGGCTCTTAAAATAGCACACGAAGGGACTATTCAAGTCAAACAGTCGAAGATTGATATGCTAACCACTGAGTATGAGCTATTCAGGATGAAGGACGATGAGTCCATTCAAGACATGCACACTCGCTTCACCTCTATCATCAATGAGCTTCACTCATTGGGAGAAATCATTCCCGGAAATAAACTTGTCAGGAAAATACTTAGTGTATTACCTGGTTCCTGGGAAAGCAAGGTAAACACCATCACAGAGGCAAAGGATTTATAGAAGCAAACCATTGATGAACTCATTGGTAATCTAAAAACTTATGAAATGAAAAAGAAGAAGAAGAAGGACAATGAGATAAGAGAGCCCAAAAGAGAGAAGAACATGGTTCTCAAGACATACAACAAAGATTCAAGTGGTGAGGATGGTGATATGGCTTAATTGACAAGAAGATTCCAGAAGATGGTTCACAGGAATGGAAGCATTCCAAAAAGGGAAAGTTCTAGCAAGCCAAAACATTATGACCTCTGTCATAAATGTGGCAAGCCAGGACACTTCATCAAGGATTTCCCTCTCCTAAAGCAAGATCAGTATAAAAAAAACTTTGACAAAGCAGCCAAGAGGAACTCAGTTCCTGATAAACGCCTCAATAGAAAGAATGTCATTGACAATGTTGTAAAACAAGCTCTTCCTGCATGGGGAGACTCCTCCAGCAAATCTGAAGAAGATAATGATCATGGTGACAGTTCAATGATGACAGTAGAAAGTGAAGCAACTGAGTATGATTCCATTTTTGCCTTGGTGGCTCAGTCTGATGATGATGTAGATGACGACGACGATGATGAGGTAAATTTTCTGGATGTTCAGTGAAATCTGAAATCTTATTCTTCAAAAAAACTCATGTCTTTGGAAAATGTTTTAATAGATGCATACCACAGTATTATAAATGATACAAATGCTCTAATCGTGGAATTAGGAGAAGCAGAACAATATAGATATGACCTAGTAGTCGTTGTGGTAGATTTAAAAGAGACTATTGAGTGTGCTAAGAAAGAAAAAGAAGTTTTAATTGAAAAAGCTGCTAACTTAGAACTTGAGAGAGATGATCTAGTAGTAGTGGTGGTTGATTTGAAGGAAACTATTGAGAGTGTTAAAAAAGAAAAAGATGTCTTGACCAAAAGAGTCGCTAACACTGAGCTTGAGAGAGATGACCTACTAGCAGTAGTAGTTGATCTGAATGACACAATTAAGGAACTGAAAGTAGAGGGTAGGCATGAGACTCTTCACAAAGGTAAGGAAGTTGCTAATGAAACACATCTTAGGCTTGAAGATGAGATAAAGGCAGTGAAGTCTAGACTGTGTATTGAACGTGAAAAGAACAAACAACTTCAGGAAGAACTAGGAAGAGTCAAGAGTGATCTTGAAAAATCACTCAAATGGACCTGGTCCTTTGATGCTATCACTACCATGTACATAAACGATGGGGAAAACAGGTAAGGAATTGGCTTTCAAAGGGAAAAGGCTCCCTACAACCCTCATAGCAAGTATGTTACTATACCTGATAATTAGCTTTGTATTCACTGTGGTAACAATGTTTACCTTAACGAAAACTGGAAGGCTAGGGTTTATTCTCAACAGAAAAATAAAATTTTTGCTAAGAAAGTAACTACTGCTAAGAAACCTGGTCCCTCCGTTAAAAAACATATACTGCCTGCCTGGACAAAAAGAAGTTTAATTCGACCTTTTTCTCACTACAAGGGACCCAAACTTGTTTGGGTTCCTAAGTCTCACCCTTGATTTCCTTGTACAGGGAGTAGTGACAGGGAGCAACCAACAAGGGTACATAGATAGTGGTTGCTCAAAGCACATGATTGGAAGCACAAATGATTTTCTTTCACTCAAAGCCCTGCAAGAAGGGAGTGTATCCTTTGGAAACGATAAAAAGGGATACATTCTGGGAATTGGAAGAATTGGGAAGTCTCCTTCTCACTCAATTGAAAATGTGTACTACATGAATGGGTTAAAGTACAGCTTGTTAAGTGTCTCCCAAATCTGTGACATGGGAAACAAGAGTGGTGATCTCAGATGTCTGATTGTTGTTGAGGATGATACTGAACTATGGCACAGAAGGTTGGGTTATGGAAGTTTTACATTGCTGGTCAATAAGGACCTGGTTCGTGGCCTGCCCAACTCAAGCTTCAAAGATCACAAGGTGTGTGATGCAATGTGTTGAGGAAAGTATACATGTGATCTTTGATGAATCTCACCACTCATGTGGAAAGGATTCACATGATAAGATTGATCAAGAGGGAGAACGGTCAAATGTCCCTTATGAAGTCATTGACATGGCAAATGGAAAAATTGACATGATGAGTCAGGTCAAGGATTCAGATGAAAATGGTACATCTGAATCTCCAGCTAACATAGAGGAACCCGGTTCCTCAATCACTTCAACTGAAGCTAAAAATAGAGTTGCTGATGCAGATCAAGGGACCCCACATGCAGAGAGAGAATCACATTCAGAAATACCTGGACCATCTCACAACATGATCAAAGGCAATAAACACGCTTGAAACGATGGAGGAACCTGCTCATTGTGCAAGTGTATGTTGATGACATCATCTTCGGAGCAACAAACGACTCATTGTGTGAGAAATTTGCAAAACTCATGGGAAGTGAGTTCGAGATGAGCATGATAGGGGAATTAAATTTCTTCTTTGGTCTACAAATCAGATAAACTCCTCGGGGCACAATAATAAATCAGCAAAAGTACATCAAAGAGCTTCTGAAGAGATTTAAGATGGAAAGTTCAAAGATCATTGATACACATGTTGCCGCTGCCACTAGCCTAGATATGGATGAACCTGGTCCTCCTGTAAACGAGATTATGTATAGAGTCATTATTGGGTCACTTCTGTATCTCACAGGAAGTAGACTAGACAATGTTTTTAGTATGGGACTCTGTGTTAGGTTTCAATCCAATCTAAAGGAGTCTCATCGGAAGGTTGCAAAGAGAATTCTGAGGTATCTCAAAGGAATGCAGGACCTGGTTCTCTACTATTCCTCAGGAGATAAATTTGACTTGATAGGGTATGCTAATGCTGACTATGCTGGTTATCTGTGGATAGGAAAAGTACTTCTGATATGGCACATTTTTTGGGTTTGTGACTAATCTCATGGGGCACAAGAAAATAAAACTCAGTGGTCCTTTCAACTGCTGAAACTGAGTATGTTGCAGCTGCTTCTTGTTGTGCTCAACTGTTGTGGATCAAGCAGCAGCTAGAATATTTCGAGACAATATTGTGAAAGGGCTCATCTGCGTGAAGTTTTGCAGCACAGAAGATCAAATTGCAGATATCTTCACCAAAGCACTGAGCAGAGAGCTCTTTGAAAAGAATTGCATGGCACTATGATTGATAAAATCAAGCTGAGAACCTGGTCCCTCAATGATTGGCTACAAAAGAAATGTACAAGTAAAATAGCTAAAACAGTATTTTCTGGCGCAATCTAACTCACCTCTATACCGTTACAGGTAGACACGCATGATGTTTATAGAGCAAACAAGTAGCTAATTCATTGCACGATTGGTCAAAGGATGCAGCATACATTTTCAAACTCTGTCAGGGAACCTGGTTCCTTTGACACAGGTTAGTAGTTCCTCTGTACTCTCATGCATAATTTTTTAAACGGCTGAAATGGTGCCACATCATTAAAATTGTCAGTTCCCTTTTTGTTGCTTCTTGAATCCAAGCATCTCACCCTTTATGAAGCGACCCGACTACCCAAAATTGATACCCAACCGGTCTCTCACCCCTCTTAAATAAATCCATTTCAGAACTGTTCACATCAAGAAACCAAAATTCCAATTTTCCTTCTTCAAACTCTCTTCTTCAACTGACTACACTCCACCATGTCTAACAATCAGGAAACACATAATGTTCCAAGCATTGTCCCCACTGTGTCCTCATCCGTTGAAACACCAGTGATAGAGCCCACACTCCATATTCCGACTAGTGCAAACCCTAAGCTAGAGTCACAACCACCCTCTGCTTCCTCTCCAACCTAGTCGAGTTCTGATTCTCATCAGAGTCGCAAACCATCGACTCCCAAGAAATTTGTGGTTGTGACCTCTTCTTCTGCCTCACCGGAAAAGATAGTTGAAGAAGATACTGTTGAGGGAGAAGAAAATCAGGAAATTTCTAGTCTGCCAGTGGAAAGTTCTGAGATACAGCAAGGCGTGGGTCATAATAATGATGAATTAACAAGAACTACCCAGGGGTTGATTTGAATGTCGTTGATTCTATAGGTAATGCTCTTCCTATGTCTTCTGAGTTCACTTTGGGTTTGCAAGAATAAGAGGCCATAGAGAATATGTTGTCAATAGCTGTTGAGGGTTGTGTAGATAGTGGTTATGAAGGTGTGTCTGAAAGGAATGGGTCTCAGGGGGAAGGTGACTGTCTACTGAAAGAAGGAATGGAACTGGTGCCTGTCGAAAATCTAGCACCAGACAGTACTACTGGGGAACCTACTCAGGGACCCGATACCTTCACACAAGAGGAGCCCTATGCTCCTACTTGGGATGAAACTCCCTATTCTTCTAAAGAACCCCAGGTCAGTACTGATCCCTCTCCCTCTCCTCACTTCTATGCTGAGCCATGGGCCATTATTTCTCCTTAGAAGAGATCTCTATCTGAGGAGGAGAATGACGGTAGTAAAGAAGACTAAGATAATGTGGCTCTTGAAAGCTTTATTAGTTCTAGGAATAGTAGGGTAACTCCCAAAACACCCACTCCTAAAAGACCTACTACAAGGCTGCAATAGGAGGAGGTTCTTGAGTCAGCTCTAAAGAAAATCAAGAAAGAAAAGAAGAGGAGAAGGTTAGTAAAGGGTGGAAAGTTAGTACATGAAAAGGTAGTGCCTACAGCTCTTGTTATGGACATTGATGAGGAGGTGGATGAGGAACCCATTACCTTAATCCGTAAATCCTCCAAGAAACCTGCGGTTCAAAATTCTAGAGAAAAAGTGGCTGAGGGGTCTGGTAAGAACGTGTCTGAAAAGGTGTCTGGGAAACTTGTTGAGAAAAGAAACAATGTAAAGAAATCTGTGAAGAGGAAGGACAGTGCAAGTGAGGGACCTGGTTCCTTGAAAAAGGCCAAGGTCAGTGTGACCAAGGATGTTGGAAGGGAAAACCTGAGGAAACAGAAGTTGCTTTGGGGCAGAACCTTTGCCCCTGATATTCTGTATATGGTTGGCATGCGACAACTGGTGGAGATTTGTGAATTTCAACAGTGGACGCACTTGTTCACAGGTGACACTCCCAAAGTGTATGAGGAAGAAGTGCACAGTTTCTATGTTGACTTCATCATTGTTAAGGATGATCATATTTGCATGATGGTGAATGGGGTCGATTCTGTGATGGACTCTGCTATGCTGGGATCTATTCTGGGTGTGCCTGCTGATGGGTTGTCTTCTGTTCAAGGCTCATGTTCTTCAAACTTTAGAAATGTTATTGTGAAGGATAAGGCAGTTCAGCAAGGGAAACGAGTACACAAGAAGGCCCTCCTTCCAGTGTAACAATTGTTGTTTGAGTTAGTGAACAAGGTCTTGCTCCCTCGTGCTGAGAGAAGGTCAATTACATCTCGAGCAGACCTGGTTCTCATGGAAGCACTGGATGGCTACACAACTATCAACCTGCCTGGCATCATGATAGAACACATTCAGAAGGTGGTAGAGTTCAAGGATGGAAATCATAAGCTGCCTTACGAGTTCCTCCTCACTAAGGTTTTTGAATTCTTCAAAGTCCCTTTCGGAAAAGCTAAAGTGGGTACTTGTAAGCAAACCTTCTCCAAGACCACCATCGAGGAATGTGAGTACATTGATAAGGTTAGAGGGGTTGGCAGCACTTCTACTATCTCCCAGTTGATCAACCTCTCAAAACAGTGCCACTGATGAGATAAGGAAGTTGAAGGCAAAGAATACCATTCTTGAAGTCAGCTTCAGGAGGCACCTGGTTCCAGAAGCACTCACAACACAGAGGTTGCCCGTTTGACCAAAGAAAATTCCGACCTCAGGAAACAGGTTGAGGACCTGAAGGAGAAACTGCTCAATGAGCAGATGTCAGCTAATGCTCGAATGGACATCCTTCTTAACACCCTTGCCTCTTCATCTAAGCCTTCCCCTTCCAGTGCTCCTTATAGTCATTCCCTTCCAGTGTCAGTTCAAGTTCAAGTTGTTTTTGTTTCCTGTGTTTTATGTTTGATGACTGGCACCTTTTTGTTGTTTTTATTTTGTGGTGATTGTGTATCAATGGAACTGTCCCTGTTTATTTCCAAAATTAATGAATTTCTCGTCCTTTTGTTGTGCATATCTTGTTCTTCTGCTCTGTTTTTAGTCATGATTGTGTGCACACATGTGGCATGAGTTAACCAAGCTAGACTTCATCTTTCTTATTGCTTGCTACTGATCTTTTTATGATGTCAAAAGGGGGAAGAATAATTGAGGGGGAACAAGATGAGGAATAGATTCAGGGGGAATACAGGTTATGTGTATGTCATTCTGGTTCTTAGGAGGGATTTCAATTATAAGTTTGTCATTATCAAAAAGGGGGGAATTGATAAATTATTTGTACCTTGTTATGTTTTGATGATCTAACAAACTTACTGTCAAGAACTAGATAAGAACCTGATACACATCCTCAAGAAATTAAAGATCAACAAGTCTCCAGTTGGGGACACAGTTCAACTCTTCAGAGTCAAAGGAACAACAGAGCTACCAGTTCCCAAGGTGACTGTACAAGTCAACAAGTCTCCAGTTGGGGACACATTTCAACTCTTCTGAGTCAAAGGTACAGTAAAGGAAACAAATAGCTACCAGTTCTCGAGGTGACTGTACAAGTCAACAAGTCTCTAGTTGGGGACACAGTTCAACTCTTCCGAGTCAAAGGAAAATTAGAAAGAATAGATAGCTACCAGTTCCCGAGGTGACTGTACAGAGTCAACTCCCCATAGTTGTAAAGTGACTGCAATTTTTCCTCTGCACACACGCAACAGTGTAAACAGTGGAGCAGTCAACTTTTTGGGGAATTCCTTTGTACCAAACATGCTTACATCATTCAAGTGAGGTTACTTATGAAATATTAACATGAAGGAAAGGCAAAACAACACTTGCATACTTCATAATCAATCAAGCTCTCTCTCAAGTGTATTGCCAACCTGCAAGTGACCTTCAAGGCGTCAAGAACAAAGAGCAACATAACAAAGGACCAGTTTTGTTACAACCCAAATTCGCATACCATAGATCACGCCGTAAGTTAGTCGACGTAAATCCAAGAAGAGATTATCTTTGAGATAATAATAAGTTAATCCTATTGGTCTTAAACGATACAAGGGTGTATAAGAGTGGTTAACAAGTATTTGAAGTTAAACGAATCAAGGATGCTGTAACCCATATTTTCGGGTAACACTAGAGGTGATTAATTGTCCCAAGAGGTCTTGTTTTAATGTATTTGAATCATATAATATCCGCATCATAAGTCTTGAAGTCAAGCGAGTTATGAAATAAAAGTCGATAAAAGTTGTCGCAACTTAGGTTTATAATTTTACTTAAACTTTAGGTCAAATGTTACTGCATTTTTCTCCCAATGTACTTGGAATTATGGGGTGATATACCTATAAAATTGAAGATCTATGAGTCTAGTTTCCAACGCATTAAACCGTTCATCGATACAATCTCGGAATAGAGAGATATTCATGTTTTCGCGAGAGTGCGCCAAGCTGCTCTCTATGGGGCCCACAAAGGCGGTTTAAGACATATGGACATATATAAGATACCTCAACCCCGTTTTAAGTCATTATTTTTCAGTATATTCAGACCTTATAACCCTAAAAACAGTCTCTCAAGGTTCTCTCATGATCCAAGACCCAAACAAAGGGCAAACAACACAAATCAAATGTCGGGAATCCCATGGCGCTAGTAAGTTTCTTGTTCTTCTTGTTGTTGCTGATTTTTGTGTTGTTCCAGCTCGTGTGGGAGGTTGTTTTAAGTTTTTTATGTCCTGTAAATACACCTTCAAGTTTTTAATATCAACCCTAGGTGATTTCAAGTCTTCTAAAGTAATTCTAGTGCCGAAAAACCCGAATTAATTGCTAGTTTCGCTTCCTTGTTCTTGTGGCAGAATTGAAGGGATATTTCGTGGAAAATTAAGGTCAAATTGGAGTTGTTCTTTCTGTTTAAAGGTAAGGAACCTCTTACTCTATATATATTTAAGATTATCCAAGTTGCAGCTAAGTCGTTGAAGCTAGAACTTGTGAAATATATATCGAAAGGCTTGGTAGTAATGTTGTTGGTTGGTGGACTGTTTTGGAGGCTCAATATGATTATTAATGATGTTGTTTGGGCTGTTTGGTGATTGTATTGACTTGTGGGAAGTCATATAAATAGGGGAGGTGCTGTCCGTTTCATCGTAAAATAGGTTGTGGTCGATACATAATAGTTACGACGCTTAAACGATAATGATAGTGTCATTTGTCTTATTGTAGACTAAGGAGTCGTGACATTTGCATAGCTTGAGGTTGGGCAGTATATACAAGGTATGTGAGGCTATCCCCTTCATTCTTTTGCATGACTCCAATTGTACATAATGTAATGAACGAGCTCCCAAAGATACTCTACTCTTAGAAGCTAGCAGTACTTACATTGCTGCCCTTCTTATGAAACGATTGATATTGATGTTACTTCTCTTATTCTTATATTATCAATGTTGTTGGTAGTTCCTGATTCTTATAAGATTCTTGATGAAGAGTTAATCCTAATAACGTGTACGAAGGATACCAACCTTATGTCACTCCGAAAGGTTCAAAATGTGATTCCAATGAGTCCAGCATGCATCATATATATGTATCTATTTTACTCTACCGAGCCGCGCTATAGTCGGCCGGGTACGGCACCTATTGTGCAACCACTGATCAGTTGGGTTTTACCGAGCTCCACGTGGCCGGGTATGATTCTACCGAGCCCTATGATGGCCGGGTACATTTTACCGAGCCTATTATGGCCGGGTACGATATGATGATGGTGATGCCCACAAAGGCGTATGTTTTAAAAGTTTATGTATATATATGTATGTATCATGTATTTCATGTCAGTAGCCCTCAGAGGTACCCAGATGTCACAGGTTGTATATTCTCTATCCCTGTTTACATTACTGTTCTTACTTATGCTTTCTTGCCTCACATACTCAGTACTTTATTCGTACTGACGTCCTTTTTATTTGTGGACACTGCATGTCGTGCTGCAGGTCCTGATAGACAGGTAGACGTAGCTCCCCCACCACAGTAGGCTGTCCAGTTCAGCGGTTATTGGCGAGATCCCTTCTCCGGACTTGCCGTGGTCTTGGTATGCATTTTTGTTATAGACATTATGGGTATGTCGGGGCCCTGTTCCGGCAATGTTGTAGCACTTATGTTCCTTTAGAGGCTCATAGACAGGTGTCGACTTATGTATGGTTTAGAATGCCTTTTCGGCTGATTTTTGTTGTATAGTCTTTCATGGCATCATGATAGCTCGTACCTTATATATAGTTTCTTGACAGTCTTGTCGTCCCATGTTATGTATGTTCATGACATTATCTTTCATTGTTGGATGTTCATGATCCATGTCTACTATTTATATTGATCTTGTCGGCCCTTAAAGATAATAAGGAAGGTTAGATAAAATGTACGTTGGTGCTCGGCAAGTATGGCCCGGGTGCTAGTCATGACCCTCCAGTTGGGTCGTGACAAGTTTCCAGCATTGAGTCATCACATATTCTTAGTTGTGTTGCACATTTGTTAAAGTTCTTTACTTGTAATTCCTACTTCGCTTAGTTAGAAGCATTGTGTGAGAAACCTTTGTAAATCATAAACCCTTGTGTTTATGTCTTGGCTAGTTTAGTCTAGTTGGAAGTCTTTGTAATAGAGTCATTACAAAGTGACTTGTAATAGAGTTGCTACAAGTTAGTAAGAGATTAAGTCTTTGTAATAGAGTCATTACAAAGTGGCTTGTAATAGAGTTGTTACGAGTTAGTGAGGGATTAAGAGGTTAATTCCTAGGTTACATAGGCTGTAATCTAAAAGTTGCTCACAGTGAAGTTGAAATCCTAAAAGGGTAGGTTGTGGGTTTTAATCCCGTTGAGCTGGAAATTTTCCACGTAAAATTTCTCTTGTCATTTAGCTACTGCAGTGTGCGTGGTTTCTGTGCGAACTTATATCTGTGGGAACTTATAGAGAACCTGGTTCTCTATAGAGTTTGGTAGACCCTCGAATTCTATCACTACGCTCCTTGGAGAAGGTACTAACAATCTGGTTGAAGTTGAAGCAGCCATCATAGGAGTTCAATGGTCTTTGAACAATGGATTCCACAGAGTCCATCTGGAGGCAGATTCAGCCCTCCTTATCCAGTGGCTGAACAAAAATGAATCCCCCTGGACTCTAAGGATGAAAGTGCAGAAACTTAAGGAACTCAGCTTACAATGTGAGGAATTCAAATCCTCACATGTGTATAGAGAAGGAAATTTCCCAGCTGATTCACTATCCAAGTTAAGCCATGTGTTACCAGCAATGACCCATTTCCACTCCCCTTAAGCTATACTTAACCACATCAGAGGATAGATTTTACAAGACTCCAACAGCACTCCAGCCTTCAGACACAGGAAAACAAGCAAAATCATTGCACCATCACAATCTTCTCATGGGTATGGATAAAATCAGAGCAGCAAAGGGAGCAGACCTAGTTTTCCAAATATCCACACCCAACAAGCACCTTATTCAAATCCTTCTGGAGGAGAACATTGGTGTAGTCTGGTATGCTAATATTGGTTTTTGTTTTGCAGGTACCTTTGTATTTTGCCTTGCTTAATCAATTAACATACCCTCAGTGTGTGGTATCAGTACAAATGTACTCAACCTACTGAGGGTATCTCAATGGTTTTAAAGCAGGCCATATTTTGTCTACCTATAAAGAATGACACACATCATACAACTAACAGCTCACTACTGCTGCCTCATCATGCTCCTTCACAATATAAGGAGAAAATAGGGCAACACTAGGAGCTAGATCCCATCAATTTAGAAGTACAGCAAGAATCCCAACATGCAGAACAATGTTATCATCGGCAAACAAATATTGCAGAATCAGTACATGCCATATGACATAAACTTTCAAACCATCATCAAATGGAATCTCAACATAGGTCCAGCAGCTTCAGCTCAGGTATACAACAAGACACACCTAGATGCTTGTCACCAGCTCTCTGATACAGAAACTTACATTAAAGGGTGAGGTGTGTGAGAAGATCTTCCTCATGTCCCAGAACCTCCCATTACAACCAGCATCTTGGACCAAAGTAATCAACAATTGCTCAGTCTCTTATGTCAAGAACATCATGTAGAAGTAGAAACCACAATCATATACAGGGGCTCTGTTCATAATTGTCTTCAACTTGGCTTTCTATTTGTCAAAGCAAAGTTGAAGATAGTTCCTTGTTCCATCATCAACATTTTGTCACTATCCATAGGGATATCCTTTTGTAGATGGAGGTCTTAATGTCAACATTTTATCACTATCAAGAGGAAGATCCGTCTGAAGATACTTAGTTATGGATAGGCATTTGGCTCAGAAGAACCAGGTCCTTCCATAATCAGTGCACGCGAAAATTGGACACCACACAAATCACACCCCTCCCCTCCCCCTCCCCCCCGTGTGGTATTGAAGTATAAAATATCAATTGGTATCAGAGAAGAGGCTAACACCTTAAGATAGGATCAAGATGAGTGCACCACCTGGAAATTAGGAAGGGCAATCCACTGCCAGGCCTCCACTCTTTAATGGCCAGTACTATTCTTGGTGGAAAAACAGGATGAGAGATCACATTATAGGAGAGGACTATAAGCTATGGGACATTGTCACTGATGATCCACTAGCTACCTTGAAGATAAATGCTGAAGGAGTAGAGGTGCCAAAAACAAGAGCGGAATGCACTACTGAGGACTTGAAAAAATGGGAGAAGAATGCTAAAGCCAAGAAATGGCTTGTTTATGGACTTGGTCCAGATGAGTATAGAAGAATCCAAAGTTATACCACTACTAAGCAAATTTGGGATACTCTGCATGTGGCTCATGAAGGAACACATCAGGTGAAGAGATCCAAAGGAACTGTACTGTATTCTCAATATGAGAAATTTACTATGAAGGAAGGAGAAACCATCCAAGAGATGTACACAAGGTTTACTACTTTGAAAAATGAGCTAAAGTCTCTTGGAAGGATTATTCCTAAAGAATATAGAGTCAAGAAGATACTGACAAGGGTTTTGCCTATCACCTGGGAAAGCAAAATCACTGCCATTCAGGAATCAAAGAACATTATCACTCTCCCACTGGATGAATTAATTGGAAATCTTACTACCTATGAACTTAGAGGACAAACCATGAAAATGGATGTACCTAAGAAGGAAAGGAGCTTGGCACTCAGAATCACTGAAGGTTCTGATCTAGAAGATGATCAAATGGCTATGATCACCAAGGACTTCAAGAAATACCTGAGGAGAGGAAAGGGTTCTTTAAGAAGTGGAAGTTATAGCAAGTCAAAAGCTCCCGAGAAGCAAACCAATGATGGCTACTACAAGTGTGGAAAGACTGATCACCATATCAAGAATTGTCCTTTATGGGAAATTGAATGGAATAAGGAAAGAGCTGAATGAAGGAACAGGAATAAGGAACATGTTCAACCCAAGATAAGTAGCAACAAAGGATCAACCAAGGCTATGGTCACTGCTTGGGGAAAAGCTCAGATGAAAGCTCAAATGATGATGAGGAGGAGGATGAACAAGCACTTATGGCCATCGGAGAATCTGATGAAGAAACTGAGGTAAGTGTAATTTATCTCAAAGACAAGATTAAATTGTTCTCTAAAGAAAGGTTGTCTGAGTTAATTCTAGAACTAATTGATTAATCTGAGGATGTACATAATGAAAAAGAGCAGTTGTCTAAATAATGTGTAATTTTGAAGGCTAAGTGCAAAAACCTGGAACTTAGGGTTAGTGAAACTGTAGGTGAAAACACTGTGTTGAAGAAATAGGTGCATGCACTTGACTCAACTATCCTAGAGCTTAGATCTGAAAATCTAAAACTAAAATTAGGAACAGGTAAAAAGATAGTTGATCACACACAACTCAATCTAAAAGAAATCGTAGGGAAAATGAAAGATGAATTGTATAAAAGGGATGAGCAGGTAAGAATCCTAAAAGAGGATCTGATCAAGGTCAAGCATGAGCTAGACAGAACTTGTAAATGGAACAGGTCCTCCGATGCACTTTCATGGCTACAAGAACATCATAGTAGCAACAGAAAAGGACTTGGCTTTGGGAACCTAGCACCTAAGTAGGATCCCAAAAGCAAGTACCTCACACTTCCTGAGAACAAGATTTGCACACACTATGGTGAAAAGGGTCACTATAAAAGTGAGTGCACTGCAAAAGAAAAGGCAAGTCAAAAGAATAAAGAATTTGTTCAAGGGAAGAATAGGCTACCAAGTTGGGCTAAAAAGAATTTGATTCATCCTTTTGCCTATAAAAAGGGACCCAAACTAGTTTGGGTTCCTAAGACTAACCCCTAATCTCCTTTTGCAAGTCCATGTGAAGGGGAGCAACCAAATATGGTACATGAATAGTGGTTGCTCAAAGCACATGACATGAAACAAGAACAAGTTCCTTTCACTTGAGGACCTTAAAGAAGGTAATGTCTCCTTTGGAAATGGGAAGAAAGGTGAGATCATTGGGGTTGGAAAGGTAGGTAAGACTGATTCTCACTCCATTAAGAACGTCTACTTGATAGATTATCTGAATTACAGTCTAATAAGTATATCACAATTGTGTGATAGAGGTAACATGGTGGCATTCACATCTACCAAATACTTTGTGATTAATATTACCACTGACAATATAGTTTTGCAGGTAAAAAAAGTGAACAACATATATGTTGTAGATCTGTCCACACTTTCAGAAAATGAACTCACTTGCTTAAGTATGTTGGATAATGATCCACTCCTTTGGGACAAGAGACTTGGACATGCTAGTCTAAGTTAACTAAACAAATTAGTCTTCAAGGATTTGGTGATAGGACTGCCTAACAATAAGTTCAAGGAGGATAAAGTTTGTAAGGCTTGTGCAAGGGGGAAGCAAGTAAGATCCTCTTTTAAAAGAAAGAAAGTGGTAAGCACCGCCAGGACGATGGAATTGGTCCATATGGATCTTTGTGGATCGATGAGAACATTAAGCAGAGATGGTAAGAGATATGTGATGGTGCTTGTTGATGATTATTCTAGGTTTACTTGGACATTGTTTTTAACATCTAAAGATGAAGCATTTGACATGTTTACTTCTTTTGTGAGAAAAACTCAGAAACAACTAGGTAATCAACTTACATCAATCAGGTCTAAACATGGTACTGAATTTGAGAATGCTAAATTTGCTGAAATTTGTGATGAGAATGGCATAGATCATAATTTTTCTGCTCCTAAGACTCCACAACAAAATGGAGTAGTTGAAAGAAAGAATAAGACACTTGAAAATATGGCTAGGACTATGCTTCTTTCTAATAAATTTCCCCATAACTTCTGGGCAGAAGCTGTGAACACTGCATGTTATATCATAAACAGATGCATGACTAGACCTCTTGTAGAGAAGACTCCCTATGAGTTACTTAAAGGGATAAATCCAAACATATCCCATCTTAGGGCATTTGGATGCAAGTGCTTTGTGCACAATAATGGTAAAGACTCCCTAGGTAAGTTTGATCCCAGAAGTGATGAGGGAGTATTCTTGGGATATTTTTCACATAGTAAAGCTTATAAAATTTATAACAAAAGAACTATGTGTGTAGAAGAAAGTGTACATGTGGTTTTTGATGAAACTAATATTCTTTCTGAGAGGCAGGAACATGATGATGAAGAAACTGGGCTGGTGAGAAACTCAAATGAAACCACATCATAGACTAAAGCTTCGCTAGAAGTAGAAACAGGTGATGGAACAGGTCCTTCCACCCAGGGCAACTTGACAGGGGGAACTGAACAAAGAGGAAGTGATCCTCAAACGTCAAGGGTACCTTCCTATGAACCTGTTCCTCAGCAACAAAATAATGAAGGAACATCTAAGGGAAACCAACTGGTTGTGAAACCTTACAAGTATCAAAGTTCTCATCCCATTGAGAACATAATCACTGATCCAACCTCTGGAATCAAAACTAGATCTTCTTTGAAGAATCTTTGTGCTTTTGATACTTTTTTATCTCTTATTGAACCTAAAAATATTGCTGAGGCTTTACAGGATGCAGACTGGGTGAATGTAATGCAAGATGGACTCAACCAGTTTGAGAGAAGTCAAGTTTGGCATCTAGTACCAAGACCCAAGGACAGATCAGTAATTGGGACAAAGTGGGTCTTCAGAAACAAACTTGATGAAAATGGAACAGTTGTAATGAACAAGGCAAGATTGGTGGTTCAGGGATATAGTCATGAGGAGGTCATAGACTATGATGAGACCTTTGCTCCAGTTGTAAGATTGGAAGAAATTAGACTCCTTATAGCCTTTGCTGCTTATATGGAATTCACTCTCCATCAGGGAATGTCAAGAGTGCCTTCCTCAATAGCTATCTAAAGGAAGAAGTGTTTGTCAAGCAACCTCCGAGCTTTGAAAGCAAGGAATGTCCTAATCATGTGTACAAGCTTAACAAAGCATTTTATGGGCTTAAGCAGGCTCCAAGAGCGTGGTATGAAAGATTATCACAATTTTTGCTTGAGCATGGCTACAAGAGAGGTAAAATTGACAATACTTTATTCTTGAAAGAAAAATGTAAAAATCTCTTGGTAGTTCAGATATATGTTGATGATATAATCTTTGGAGCAACTACTGATAAGTTAAGTAAAGAATTTGCTAAACTAATGGGGATTGAATTTAAAATAAGAATGATGGGTGAGCTTAATTTCTTTTTAGGCTTATAAATTAAAAAAAATTCAAGTGGATGATCCATCAGCAGAAGTATGTGAAAGAGTTGCTTAAAAGGTTTAAAATGGAAGATTTCAAAGAAATTGGCTCTCCTATAGCAACAACCACAAAATTAGATATAGATGAACCTGGTTCATCTGTTGATCAGAAGTTGTATAAGGGAATGATTGGATCTTTTTTGTATCTCACTGCTAGCAGACCTGACATTATTTTCAGTGTAGGCCTTTGTGCTAGATTTCAGGCAAGTCCAAAGGAGTCTCACTTGAGTATTGTCAAGAGGATCCTGAGATACCTAAAAGGCACCACTGACCTTTGTCTATGGTATCCAAAATGTAGTAATTTCAACTTAGTGGGATATGTTCATACTGATTATGCAGGTTTTCTTGTGGATAGAAAAAGTACCTCAGGTATGACATACTTTCTTGGCTCATGTATTGTGTCTTGGGCCACCAAAAAGCAAAATTATGTGGCCTTATCTACTGCTAAACCTGAGTATGTGGTTGTTGCCTCATGTTGTGCTCAATTGTTGTGGATCAAACAACAATTAATGACTTTGGAATTGATGTAGGTTGTATACCCCTCTTTTGTGATAACACTAGTGCGATTAGTATGACCAAGAACCCAGTTCATCACAAAAGAACTAAGCACATAGATGTTAGGCATCACTTTTTGAGGGACAACTATAAAAAATGTTTGATCACTATGGAATTTTGTGCTTCTGACAAGCAAATAGCTGACAACTTCACAAAAGCTCTAAGTAGAGATCACTTTGAAAGGAACATGTTAGAATTAGGGATGATTAAGATCACCTAAAAGGAACCATGTCTAACTCAAAAATTGGTTATAGAAATTGTGAATTCTTGTAAATAATTAGATTAGATTTTGCTCAGTCTCATACTTTCATCAGTATACTCTTGTGCCATGTGCTAAATTAACTCATTAATCTCTAATGATATTATCTCTATTTTCTTGGATAATTCAGACTTACATAAGAGATTTCTCAGTGAAGAGCCTGGTTCATCAAGATTACCTGGTACGTACTCTCTACTCTGCATATTTTAAAATAATTATAATTGGATTATGAACAAGAGGAGAGTCCCATTCAACCCCTAAACTCCTCGATCTTATCAGTTACGAAATGAACCGGTTTCATTCAAATAGAGTCCAACCCACATTAAGTGCCTAGATTCTAGGGACATTATTCAACGTCTTTCCAAACTGAATTCCAGTTTGATTAGACTTCTAAAAAGGCTGACGTTACCCAATTAAACACTTTCACTTTAAATTGATTAGGCCTTAGTTGCTTCTTCACTTCTCAATTGTCAAGCCGTCAAAATTTTCTCTCTTCTCTCATCTTCCAAACACACACAAACTCCTTTTCTCAAATTCCCAAATACAACAATGGCAAACCCTTCTGAGAATCCTTCATCACCACCCAAGGAATTACACCCATACCAGCCATCACACCTTCAACCACACCCATCTCTAAGAAAGGAAGGTTCAAGATGGCTGCTCGCAAGGTTGTTGCTGTAGGAGGACAAATCAAGAAAATCAATGAAAAATTGAAAGCAAGTAGGGAAGAAGAACCCCAGAAAATCTGATGAATCATTCAAGTCTGCTATTGAGGGGGAAGAAACTGTTTCTTCTGAAATAGAGCGGATAACTTCTGGTCCAAAAATTACTTCTGAAATCATCTTTGAGGTTGCTGCAAATCTGGAAAATAGGTTTGTTCTAGTAGGAACTGTGGCTGGGGTAAAGACCACTGAGTCTGGAAAAATTGGTGGTAAAAATAAAAGGAGAAAAAAAATGAAAGTGAGGATGCTTAAGGCAATGTGAGGGGAATGGAAAAAAGAGTGGTTGAATCTTCACCCACTCCTGTTGGTTTGACTGAAGAAACATGAGCTATGGTAGTATGGAGTGAAGAATCTGCTGGAGAAGAAGAAGAAATTGTGAAAGAAAAATGGGGAAATGGGTCTGGAGAAGCAGATGAGGGGATGATTAGGTTGAGAAAGAGGTTCCAAGAACATGTTCCATCTGTGCAGGAACCCCTCGAGGACCTACTGAGAAAAGTGTCTGACAGTTATAATCCTAAAAAGAAAAGAGGGTCATGAATTAAAGTCATTGGTACTGCTAGGTCAAACAAGAAGAGAAAGATTGCCTCTTCTATCCCTATAGTGACTTCTCCTACAAAAGGAAGAGCTACAAGGAGTCAGAAGAAACAGAGTGAGGCTGAACTAGAAAAAGCCCTAGAAGAAAGTAAGAGAAAAGTTGCTGCTAAGGGAAAGAAGAAGGTGGTTGAGCGTGTTGAGGCACTTGAAATTGAGGAAATGGACCTGGTTCTTTGTGATGAAGATGAGGCAGAAGAAATAGAGGTTGTGACTCCAAAGGCAAAGAAGATCAAGACTTCCATAAAGAAGTCTGTTTCAAAGACAAAGTCTGCAGGGCCCTCTACCTTGGCTAAAAGAACCAGGTCTGCCTTGAAGTCCAGAAAAGTGAAAATAATGGAAGAAGAAGAATCCGATACTGAGAAGGACAAGATGGTTAAGTTTGGGAAGAGAACCATCTTAAAAGGTAGACTCCTCGGGGACTTGGAGGAGGAATGTATGTTAATGTTGCTGGAGAAGTTACAATTGCAAGGATGGAAGGACATGGTCCTTCAGATGGATGGAAAGCTGGCCAAAACTGAGATTGTGGAGTTCATGGCGAATTGTGAGATCAAAGATGGTAGGGTCACCAGTGTGGTAAAGGGGGTGATAATTAATTTTGATGATAAAGAACTGGGAGAGATCTTATGTGTACCTATTGAAGGGTACAATGATTATAAGAAGCTAGAATGGCCAAGTCTAGAGAATCTCCCTACTGCCCTTGCCATTACAAGAAAGTTTGGTGACAATGATGAAGAGCTTGAGCCCAAGGCTGTGTATAAAAGTGAGATGAAGCCATCCCACAAAGTGTTGTTCGAATTAGTTAACAAAGTTGTCCTACCTAGGCAGGAAAGGAGGCACATAGCCACATTCATGGACCTGGTCCTTATGGAATGTTTGGACAGTGGGAGGCAAATCAATTGGCATGGATTTATTATTCAGCTTCTTGATAGGGTTCTAACTGGTACCAAAACTCATGCCATACCCTATGGTTTTACTCTCACGGTTGTACTTGCACACTTCAAGGTACCCATCAAGAAATGGGAGGTTGGTACAAGCAAGGATCACTTTAGGGCAAATACTTTGACTGCTTGTGACTATGAAGTCCACACCACTCCTAAAGAACCTAGTTCATCCAAAAAGGTACATGTGAACAGCAAAGTGCGAGCCTTGGTACAAGAGAGTGGGACTAAGGATGCTAAAATTGAAAGGCTGAAGAAGAGGTTGGCAGAAGTGGAAATTGAGAGAGATGCTCTTAGATTTGATCTAGCAAAGGATAAGGAAAAGAATGATGGTGTTTTTCAAGATATGCTAAAACTGCTTCAAGCCAAGAACCAAAAATCTGGTCCTTCACAGCCTTAGGACCTTCCTAGCCTAGTTAGACCAACCAGTGATGCAGATGGGATTTTTTTCCTTTTGCTCATGATCTAGTATTTTTATTTCTCTTTATGTGTGTGGATGACTAAGTATCAATGATAATTAACTATTTTTGTGCTCTAACTGTTTGTTGATGCTTCTTAGATGGCTAATATCATTAGAATAATAAATGATGCTTGACTCCATGATTGCATTTGAAGTAGCCCCAGTGGCCATGAATAATTTCTATTAAAATCTGGTTATCTAATATAATTATACAACTTTCCGATGATGCCAAAAGGGGGGAGATAGGTTGTGCTTTTTTACTTTGGACGATGATGTTTATAACCTAATGAACCTGGTCCTTGATGATTTGTGACTTTAAAATGAAACGTATTCTAACATTATATTGATGTTGAGCTAAGTTGACACAGGGCCTATGCTTATAAAAAGCACAAAGTTTTTTCATCATCAAAAAGGGGGAATTTGTTGGCCCAAGTGAAGTTTGTTTTGATGATTGACAAAGGAACTCGAGCATGAACCAAGTCCATACACAATGTACACAAACACGGGCAGATTCAAGTATAAGGGATGCACGTGAAGGAGATAAGATTAAGTTGTTATATCTGATATATCCCGATCGAAAAGGTTGCATAAATGATAAGGAGAAGGACTCCTTACTCGAAGAGAACTTTATCCAAGATAAGGGAGGAGTTAGAAGTTGAAGATAATTAGAACTCATCTACCAAGGAAGAGTAGCATTAGAACTCTAGTTATTTCTTATTCTACAAACTGTATATATTGCAGGACGTTCTCATTTTACAGGTACGGACAAACGCTGAAGTTAAACGTGAGTTGAGAGCAAAATAGCAAGGCATTTTGGAAGCAATTCTTGTATTATTCAAATGTACGAACCTGAAGCTACATGAACCAGATAGAAGAACCAGTTCCAAGCGTATGTCTTTTATTCTAGTTCAATTGTAGCTTTGTACCTTTCAGCTTTATCTAGAAGCAATTGTATTAGGTACTCTAAGTATTCAAGTTAGAGCTAACTTGAAGTTGTCGCAACAGTTAGAGGCTGGTTGCCACAACGGGATTAGAGGTAATCCTTAGATTTACAAAGAGTTTTGTAAATATTATTTTGGCTCAGTGATTTAGTGAAGTGTTGAGGAAAATCCTACTAAGTAGTAGGTCGTGGTTTTTTCACCTTTTGAGTCGGGTGTTTTTCATGTAAAAATATTTGTGTTCTTTACTTTCCGCATTTACTATTTCCGCAACAGTAGTATAAGGAACACATAGAAGAATCAAGTCATTCCATAATCAGTACACGCAAAAATTGAATACCACGCAAATCACCCCTCTTGTGTGGTATTGAAGTATAAAACATCAAACGAATTCATGGTTTAATTGAGAAGAACAAGTTTGTCGTATTTGACAACTCTACTACTATATTTTGTTGGCTTGAAATCCTAGACAAGGACACCTTACATAACATTTTGTCGAATAATGTGTCTTCTCGTAACCCCTTAAAGATAATAGCCAACCAAATTCAGTCTTGTAACTTAATTTTGTTATGTGATCGGTAATAGCCAACTAACCCTTAACGTCAATCTCGTCGAATACGACTCCTTATCTAAACTTGCTGACAGAACTTTGTGGACCACTAAAATAGTCTTAAAAGGTCTATTTTAACTTTCTTGTCCTTTGAAAACCATTAACTAATTTCAGATAATTAATAATCTACTCACAAACCTATCAATATATTGTCAACCGAAGATTAGTTTGCAAACCTCAGTTATTTACTCTCTCCTTTTCATTTGATATGATATTTTCCTTATTAATTTATTTGTTCCGTAAAGAATGTATATATATTATCCTATATTATAATTAAGTGTGAATCCCAAAGTACATTGTTAAAAGACCAAAATATCCATTAAAAGTTAATTAACCTTTTAGTCCCTCATTTAAACATCACTCTTATAATATTTTTGTACCAATAGATAAAAATATCTCATAATAAATTGAGCCTTTAATTTTCTACTACACTTTATATGAAAACATAAAATACAATGTAATCCATGAAATATTTTTTGAAACTTGTGAAATATTTTTGTATTCCCAACCAAATTCACCTAACAATCCAATTGAACGTCTAGTACCTTTGTATTCCCAATTTAATTCATTGAATCTTTGCTTTGAACATTACATATGAAAATACTATTAATGATATTTGATAGATATATTATCCTATAAACAGATTAAAATGTAGTAGTAATATTAACTAGCTAGCGCTCCCTGGATAATAGAAAGGCAAAGACTGCCATTACTTTCGTCAGTAGTAATTTAGCAAATTAACTTTACAATTTTTGGGTCTCCTTATGAGCCTAACAAATCACTTGACGATATGAATGATATATTTAACACGTTTTTGGTGCTTTTAAATAATCATTAGTATTGCACCAAGTTAGAGGAGGTGCTTATGCCAATAAGAGCTTAATGAAATCGGCTTCAAAGATCACAACCTATGCGGCAAAGCACTTTCTTCTTTTGTGTTGAGACAAATAGCTTTCATACCACTTTGAAGGTGTTTTGGTTTTTTGAAGCAAGCTATCACATATATCTGGATCAAAATAAGACAACAAGAACTTACACTTTTTATTTTAACTTTTGTAACTCAAATATAATGTATACGGTCAAAATAAGTTTCGGCCTTAGCACGTCCGATCGAGTTCAAACGATGATTTATCAAAGTGAGATCCCGAAGGTGGAGCAAACTATCCTCGAACCTGGGAAGGCCGATCCGTGTCAAGTTCGATATCATTACCAAGCTCGAATCAAAATCTACCATGCTGACAATCCAGAGACCAACCGACATTGACCTCGAATCAATTCGAGGGCTCGAGCCAGGATCGGGCTCGAACCAAGATCATGAGTTCGAGCCGAAATCAAGCTCAAACCAAAATCGAGGGTTCTAAGCAAGATCGAGCTCACAGACAAAAGCCGTTGCAATCCCACTAGAGAGATTCTTGGCAGAAATTATGTAAAAGCTGACTTATCATGGATCTCCCACTGAATGTTTATTTTATTATGCTTAGAGCCAAATTCCTCCACTATAAAAGGGCTTGGTTACTATTTCTGTAGGACAAGTTTTTCCAAGGCTTACATTGTAATAAAAGGGCTATATTCTTCTATATAAAAGAACCATTCTTTCAGATTTCTTAAATTGATTCTATATATTGAATCCTGAGATTCATTGTTCCTGATAACTGATCACGCCCAACTATGCCTTATAAAAAGGACTAAGCGGTCGTTGCAAATATAATCCGCTTTACAAGTCCGGAGACGAATCTCACAGAGAACTAAGGCTTAGCTACAGCTGTTCAATATTGCAAAGAAATACAAGTTCAAGTAATTTTCTAGTTATAAAAATTTTATTTTTATTTCTACTAATTAACTAGCAAATATTATAAAACAGTAAATTATCAACTAACATGGCTGAAATTATAGACAAGACTAAGGAGGTCTAGAGTTATGATTTTTCCAATTGTCGGAATCCTTTCCACTACGTTTCCTATAAATTTGCCTAAGTCTTCTCTATCGACCATGAGCACTCTAACTGTCATAACTCTCTCCCGAGTAATTACCACAGTTTACTAGACATATTCTCCCGAATTACGCTAGCTAGCATTAAGCACAGCTCACTCAGATCGCACCAAGGTTTCGTTATCCCTAATCCCACCTTTAAACCTCCGTATTGATCCCTCATATACGTTTAGGAGTGATGTTGTTCAACAACTACCTAAATATGCACTCTCTCCCGAGTAATACATACTAAATAGGCACAACTAATTGAGAGCCCTTCAATCAACCACAAGAATAATATAGTTGAACAAATACAGAAAATACTACGACAAATCTATATTAACATAACAAGAAAATCATCCTTCAATAGGTTCCATCAAAATCCTAGATTAGAAAGTTAGCTACTCATACTCATATTAACAATATCCCAAATATTTTGAATAATTAAAATACAGAGTAAAGATGAAAAGATGTACAAATAGATGATTCTAACTCCTAAGAGGTGATTCCACCAGCTCTCCTTGCCTCTAGCTTCCCAAAAACGTGGCTGCTGATAGAACCCCTTTGGCTGGTGAAAACCACCCCCTTCCAAGTGGTGTTTTAGGTCTATTTATATGTGTATAAGAAACACTAAACATGTGGGCCGGGTCCTAGTCAAAACCCGGAACGAATTAAGTCTTCAAAAACTCGGATTGGACCTGGCGTTAGGCTGGCCTCGCCAGGCTAAAGCCTGGTCCAGCCTGGCCTTAGGTTGGCCTCACCAGGATAAAGCCTAGTCCAGCCTGGCCTTAGGCTGGCCTCGCCAGGCTAAAGCCTGGTACAGCCTGGCCTTAGGCTGGCCTCGCCAGGCTAAAGCCTGGTCTCTCCTTTTCACTATTCTCGAGCATACTTTCAACGTTTAAGTACCCCTTTTGCTCTACTTTAATCTCCAATTCACCTATACATAAAATATACTCCATTATGCACAAATAAAGTGTAATTTATCACTAAAGCATGTAAAATGCAAGGCACATAATGTACGAAACTATGGAATTATAGCCATACATCAATACCCCACACTTAAACATTGCTCATCCTCGAGCAATCAAACTACACTTATAGATACGGCCTTTTTAAGAAATTCTCCTAACTCATTACACCAAGAATTTTTAAAATAGTTTAAGCACACAAGTGTGACATCCTCGCCTCAAGATTCGACTGACAAATGCCATGCCTTATTCACAATTCACTTACTTACTCTAACATGGATGTCAACAACATAACTTTTCTTTATGAATCATGTGCCCTCACATAATCAGAGAGATTAGTTCCACACACAATGAATTTTAAGACCGTAGGAACTCAATATAGGAAGAATTCACGCGCTCTTAGAAATAACATTCATATGCTACAAAAAATGCACCATAGGCTTGCCCGTAGTATAATACTCTACTAATCGAGTTCATTCAGTCTAAGATCAAGGAGGACTTTCATTGGTTATAATGTAGGCTGCAGGTCGGGTAGGATATATTTGGATATGAGTGACTACACCTCCCTTAAGCACTTTAATACATATACTTTAACACACATCCCATACTTATGTCAAACCATAACTCCACCTTCACCTCAATATATATTAACTCCATATTTCTTTAAGCACAATTACATCAAGAGTCACCACTATCAAGGGATATTTTTCACATCAATACAACTAATTTTTCTTTTCTTTCTTTTTTTCAATTCAAGTGGCTCTTACTTTTTCAAAACAATGCACCTTTCTCCTTATTTCATTAGTTCCACGCCAAAGCCGAACCAACCACCCCACACTTTAACTTTTACAAAGTTCATAACAATTCAAGTGCTCATGAGAGGTGAAAAGGTTCAAATATATGGTCTATTAAAACAAATGGGTACGACTTGTAATGTGGTTACCAAAGAAATAAGATTATAGGCTCAACGGGGTTAACTACGGTACATAACATTTAGGTGGGTAAATTTTATATATCTGGCTTAACAAAGAAACGCCTATATCACTTCCTAGACTGAACAATACTACTATTTCGCTTTACAAACACACGGGGCAAGTTCTAGACATCAAATGCAATGCATAGAATACATACAAAACCTCACACAGACATGGCACATAACTCACTCAGAATTGGTTTCATCGCGACGCTTCAGTCAAAGCAGTTAAGAAAAATTAAGAATCTACGATTTAAGGTACTTATGCGAGAGTCAAAACCCGAGCCTAAGCGTCACAACCATAGTACTAACTATTCTCAAGGCATAACAAAGCTAAGAGATATTGCTTCAATTCAATTCATGGCACAATGGTTCCTATTCCTAAAAATAAATAAAACTAACTACACCCGATTCAAACAAAACCCTTGAAAAAGAACCGCGGTACAAAGAAAACCATGGGGGAATTTCTACACTATCTAACAAAATAATTTTTTTTTTATCTTTTTCCTTTTGACTTAAATCCCTCAAGAAAATTGTCTAATAGATCCATCGTCAAGAAAAGTCCAATCTTTTCTATTTCAGTTCTCTAAAAAAAAAATTCAATTAAAGTAACATAATTAAAATAGCATAGAAAGTCACCTAGACAATCTCCTCACCCCATACTTAAAATTGTGCATTATCCCCAATGCACACCATAACTAATAAGAGGGTAAAAGAGACTCCCTGGTGAGCCAAAGGCCGAAGCACTAGCAACTCATGGGGTACTCAGACTTCTCCCAGGCTTGGTCCTTCGTGCGGGTACCTCACACTTAGTTTCAACTATCTGGTTTGCTATTGCATCCTTCCAATAGCTTTGCTTTCCATGCTCCTAGAAAAGCAAAAATTGACACTACAAAAATAATAAATAAAAATAAAATAAAGCAGTAAAGCTGGGTTTCCTCCCAACAAGCGCTTGATTTAATATCGCGACACGACACGAATCACTTTCTGCCTCTACTTTGAACATATGAATTGGACCCCAAGTTTTGTTTCTGCTCTATGATCATGCTCCTAGGGTGGTGGAATAAATCTGACTGGCCCAATAAAACAATGTAGTATTCCGCACTTCTTGGCCTTTAGATGAGATATGTATTCCCGACTTTCTAGCAAGAAGCATTCCATAATGTAGGCGCTTTGTTCCTCATTCCTTGACTCCTCAAGTGGCTCGGATGACTCTATTTCTATATTATCATCCAAACACAATGTAGAAAAATGCTTGAAGTATGGACCAATGCGTTCAACTACATGAGCATTGGGACTGTCTACATCCTTAACACTAATGACACTAGAGTTAACTAAATATGTATCTTCAATGTCCTTGCTTGACTCTAGTATCTCTTCTACAACATCGGCATCATCAAATTCTAGTTGGTTGGTTTGGTCAAATTCTACTCTCAACTCCTCCATTATAATGGCAATTTCTGCAGCCCATTCATACTCTTCTTGGCTATTATCCACAATGTAAGCTTGTTGCACTTTACAAGGTTCACTTAGTTTATTAGCCTGAGCTTCCAAATTGTGCATAGTTGTCTCTTGCCTTTGTATCTGCAGTAATTTCTCATCATATTGTTCCATGAGGACCTTTAACATATCTTCGATCTTTTTCAGGTCAGCTTCCCAAGATTCTTTGTTCATATTCACTTCACATGAAAATGTAGAACCATTAAAGTAAGGGGTTGGGGCAGCATAAGACATATAAGCACAAACATGAAAGTGACCATCTTGACCACCACACATATCACACACATTCCACACATAAGATTGAGTTGGTGCACATAACTCGCTCTCAGGAATATTTTGATAATTTTGCCATGGGTGGTTTCCTCCACAATATGCATAAGGAGGATCAAAAGTAGAATTACCAACATCAAAACTGTCATAATTCCAAGATGCCATGTTTCTAAAATTAACAAGTAAAACAAAAATAAAAAAAATCAAATACAAGAAAGCAAAAATAAAAGTTCAAACTTGCAACCTAGCAATATATACACCTACAACTATAAGTGTTTCTTTATCAACCTAGCAATGTATTTCTTTGCAATATAAACACCTACAACTAAACCGTTAGTTCCCCAGCAATGGCGCCAAAATTTGATCACGCCCAACTATGCCTTATAAAAAGGACTAAGCAGTCGTTGCAAATATAATCCGGTTTACAAGTCCGGTGTCGAATACCATAGAGAACTAAGGCTTAGCTACAACTGTTCAATATTGCAAAGAAACACAAGTTCGAATAATTTTCTAATTATAAAGATTATAATGTTTATTTTTATCTAATTAACTAACAAATACTAGAAAACACTAAAAATATCAATTAACATGGATGAAATTATAGACAAGACTAAGGAGGTCTAGAGTTATGATTTCCCCAATTGTCGGAATCCTTTCTGCTACTTTTCCTATAAATTTGCCTAAGTCTTCTCTATCGACCATGAGCACTCTAATTATCGTAACTCTCTCCCGAGTAATTACCATAATTTACTAGACATATTCTCCCGAATTACGCTAGCTAGCATTAAGCACAGCTCACTCAAATCGCACCAAGGTTTCGTTATCCCTAATCCCAACTTTAAACCTTCGTATTGATCCCTCATATACGTTTAGGAGTGATGTTGTTCAACAACTACCTAAATATGCACTCTCTCCCGAGTAATACATACTAAATAGGCACAGCTAATTGAGAGCCCTTCAATCAACCATAAGAATAATTAATTGAACAAATAGAGAAAATACTACGAAAAATCTATATAAACATAACAAGAAAATCATCCTTCAATAGGTTCCATCGAAACCCTAGATTAGAAAGTTAGCTACTCATACTCATATAAACAATATCCCAAATATTTTGCATAATTAAAATACAGAGTAAAGATGAAAAGATGTACAAATAGATGATTCTAACTCCCAAGAGGTGATTCCACCAGCTCTCCTTGCCTCTAGCTTCCCAAAAACGTGGCTGCTGATAGAACCCCTTTGGCTGCTGAAAACCACCCCCTTCCAAGTGGTGTTTTAGGTCTATTTATATGTGTATAAGAAACCCTAAACGTGTGGGCCGGGTCCTAGTCAAAACCCCGGAACGAATTAAGTCTTCAAAAACTCGGATTGGACCTGGCGTTAGGCTGGCCTCGCCAGGATAAAGCCTGGTCCAGCCTGGCCTTAGGCTGGCCTCGCCAGGCTAAAGCCTGGTCTCTCTTTTTCACTGTTCTCGAGCATACTTTCAACGTTTAAGTACCCTTTTGCTCTACTTTCATCTCCAATTCACCTACACATAAAATATACTCCATTATGCACAAATAAAGTGTAATTTATCATTAAAGCATATAAAATGCAAGGCACATAATGTACGAAACTATGGAATTATAGCCACACATCAATAACCTTATCTATTTTAGCATTCTCCCCAATCTATATTTACACTTTTTATTTATCCTTGCATTTTGTGTTAAGTTATGCCACATATCTTCGGAACTACGTATAAATTCAACTCTATCCATTTTTCGGGTAAAAAGTTTGGCGAGTTTGGCGCCCACCGTGGGGACGAGGATAACAGTGGTCATTTGATACAAATCTGAAAAAACATGCCATTGTGCTTTGCACTTATTTCCAAAAACATCTTGAATTTCGGACCAGCTACGAATAACCACCAATCAAATGGCTTCACCGATCGATTACGAAGCCGGCCTTCAAGATGAAACCAACAACTTGGCACCCGGGGCCGGAAGGCCAATTAACAATAGCTTGGCACCCGAGGCTCGAATCGAAGTACCCAAAATTCGAGCGCGGAATACCATTGGATGTCAATTCACAAATAGCATTGGGGGCGAACCAGCGTTCCGAACCGGAAAGAAGCATTCAGGGCTGTACTCGATCCGCATCCCAAGACACCCAAAACACGGGAGAAATCGGGGCCAGCTTACGTATGATCTTCGAGATGCTACAAGCCCAACAAGTAGCGATAGCTCAGCTACAGAGCCAAACTCGTGCACAAAGCAGGCCGGATTCCAATCCACTTCGAGAAGTCACCCCCAGAACAGAGCCCGCCATAGTGAAATCTAACGAGCAAGAATCGGGGACTACTCCCGAAATTACTAAATTTCTCGAAGAACTCTCAAAACGAGTCGAAGCCAATGACAAGAGGGTGGAAACGTACAATGCCAGGGTCGATCAAATCTCGGGGGCTCCACCAATGATAAAGGGGCTTGATTTGAAAAAATTCATACAAAAGCCTTTTCCGTCGAGTGCGGTACCGAAGCCAATCCCCAAAATATTTCGTATGCCCGAAATTCCCAAATATAACGGTACGACCGATCCTAACGAACATGTCACCTCTTACACATGTGCTATAAAAGGCAACGATTTGGAGGGCGAAGAGATCGAATTCGTGTTGTTGAAAAAGTTCGGGGAGACCCTCTCTAAGGGAGCGATGATCTGGTACCACAATTTACCGTCGAATTCCATCGATTCTTTTGCCATGTTAGCAGATTCGTTTGTAAAAGCACATGCTGGTGCCATAAAGGTTGCAACAAGGAAATTAGATCTCTTCAAAGTAAAGCAAAGGCAGGAGGAAATGCTGAGGGAATTTGTATCCCGATTTCAAATAGAACGCATGGAATTACCCTCGGTCGCGGACGATTGTTTCGTACAAGCTTTCACCCAAGGTTTGAACGAGCTAAGTTCGACAGCATCACATCGGGTGAAACAAAATTTGATCAAGTATCCAGCGATAACTTGGGCAGACATACACAACCAATATCAATCGAAAATTAGGGTCGAGGATGATCAGTTGGGAGCTCCGTACGGACTCGTTCATCATAACAGGATAGTTACTAAAAACCAAAAGGGGATCGATAGAGAACGAAGATCGAACAGAGACCGATATCGACCATACGTCACGGATCGGGTGAACAACGGTTCAGCACGCAATGCAGTTCGTAATAATCGAAGGATTGATCGAGGACAAAGTTCTCGAGGGCTTATGAGTAAGAGCGGCTTTGATAAATATACCGATCCTATAGAAGCACCTTGATTATCGGAATATAACTTCAGCGTTGGTGCATCCACTCTCGTGTCAGCCATCGGACGCATCAAAGACACTAAATGGCCTCGACCCATGCAGACCGATCCTGCCCGAAGAAATCCCAATCAAACGTGCGAATATCATGGCACCCATGGCCACAGAACGGAAGATTGTTAGCAACTAAGGGAGGAAATAGCTCGCTTGTTTAACAAAGGGCACCTTCGGGAATTTCTAAGTGATAGGGCGAAGAACCATTTTAAAAGCAGGGATTTCAGCAAGCAAAACGAGCAAGAAGAACCCCAGCACGTCATTCACATGATCATCGGAGGCATCGCTACCCCTCAGGGACCAGTACTTAAACGCACTAAAACATCGAAGGTGAGGGAAAAACGATCTCGGACTCAAGATTACGCACCCATGGGGACTTTGTCCTTTGACGATGAAGATGCAGAGGGGGTCATCCAACCTCATAATGACGCACTGGTAATATCCATACTCATTAATAAAACTAAAATTAAGCGTGTGTTAATCGATCCAGGTAGCTCGGCCAACATCATCTGATTGAAGGTAGTAGAGCAGCTCGGACTACAAGATCAGATCGTACCAGCAACTCTGGTCCTGAACGGGTTGAACATGGCATGTGAAACCACAAAGGGTGAGATAATCCTACTAATAAATGTGGCCGGGACCATCCAAGAAACAAAGTTTCACGTGATCGAAGGCGATATGAGATATAACGCCCTTTTCGGAAAGCCATGGATCCACAACATGAGAGCTGTGCCTTCGACCCTACACCAGGCCCTCAAATTCCCGACATCGGGAGGTGTCAAAACAGTGTAAGGAGAACAGCCATCCGCAAAGGAAATGTTCGCTGTCGACGAAGCTAAACCAATGTCCTCACTTTCACCGATAAAAGGATCGGGCTCGAAAGGAGAATGGGACACCAAATAGCAATCACAGACATCAGCTTCGACCCAGCTAGACAATCAGAAAATCAAAGAGGATGATGACCAAAGGGTCCCTCGATCTTTCGTGATACCCGATGAATCCGACTCTACCAAATCAACAATCGAGGAGCTAGAGCAAGTCATATTGATCAAGCACTGGTCCAAGCGAAAGGTATACTTGGGAACGGGGTTGAGCCCCGAACTCAGGAAGAAACTCATTCAACTTCTTATCGATAACATCAATTGTTTTGCATGGTCCCATTTAGATATAACAGGGATCCGCCCGGACATAACGACGCATCGGCTAAGTTTAGACCCCAGGTTTAGACCGGTGAAGCAACAGAGAAGACCTCTGTCAGAGAGAAAGCACACATTCATAAAGGATGAGGTAACCAAGCTTCTCAAAATAAGGTCCATTCGGGAGGTGAAATATCCCGAATGGCTAGCCAACGTAGTTGTAGTCCCTGAAAAAGGAAACAAACTTAGAATGTGTGTGGACTATAAGGATTTGAACAAAGCATGCCCCAATGATTCCTTTCCACTGTCTAACATCGATCGCATGATTGATGCCACGGCCGGCCATGAGACCCTCACTTTTCTCGATGCCTATTCCGGGTATAACCAAATCCAGATGAACCCGGAGGACCAGGAAAAGACTTCGTTTGTCACCAAATATGGAACGCATTATTATAATGTGATGCCCTTCGGGCTAAAAAACGCGGGGGCTACTTACCAACGCCTAGTAAATAAAATGTTCTAAGAACAAATAGGAAAATCAATGGAAGTTTATATTGATGACGTGTTAATTAAATCCCTGCGCGCAGAGGACCATTTGACCCATTTGCAGGAAACGTTCGAGATTTTAAGGAAATACAACATGAAGCTCAACCCCGAGAAATGTGCTTTCGGGGTCGGTTCGGGCAAGTTCCTCGGCTTCATGGTATCACATCGGGGAATAGATATTAACCCCGATAAAATCAAGGCCATCGAAGACATCATCGTTGTGGACAGCGTGAAGGCCGTAAAAAGGCTAACATGTTGGATTGCATCCTTAAGCTGGTTCATCTCAAGATCATCTGACCGAAGTCACAAATTTTTCTCTCTAATCAAAAAGAAGAACGATTTTGCTTGGACCCCGGAGTGCCAACAAGAATTAGAGGAACTAAAGCGATATCTATCAAGCCCACCACTACTTCACACTCCAAAAACAGACGAAAAATGTTTTTTGTACTTGGCGCTATCAGGAGTCACCGTAAGCAGTGTCCTAGTTCGGGAAGAGCAAGGTACGCAATTCCCCATTTATTATACGAGTCGAACCTTAGGAGAAGTGAAAACTAGATATCCGCTCTTAGAAAAATTGGCGCTTGCACTGATAAGCGCCTCAAGAAAGTTAAGGCCGTACTTTCAATGTCATCCCATATGTTTGTTAACCACTTATCCACTTCGTAATATTTTGCACAAACCCAAGTTATCAGGCCGACTGGCCAAATGGGCCGTCGAACTCAGCGGGTACGATATCGAATATCAACCCCGCACGGCCATCAGGTCTCAAATTTTAGCAAACTTCGTGGCCGATTTCACGCCAACACTCGTACCCGAAGTCGAAAAAGAATTGTTGAAATCAGGTACATCATTGAGGGTATGGATCCTTTTTACGGACGGGGCTTCGAACATAAAAGGGTTCGGGCTGGGCATAGTTTTGAAACCACCCACGGGTAGCACTATTAGGCAATCTATTAAAACTGTCAGGTTGACTAACAACGAGGCCGAGTATGAAGCCATGATTGCAGGTCTCGAGCTACCTAGAAACTTGGGAGCAGAAGTCATTGAAGCCAATTGCGACTCCTTGCTGGTGGTGAGTCAAGTAAACAAAACCTTTGAAGTTCGAGAAGGTAGGATGCAAAGGTATTTAGATAAATTGCTTGTCACTTTGCACCATTTCAAACAATGGACTTTACGACATGTACCACGGGAACAGAATAATGAGGCCGATGTGCTTGCAAACTTAGGGTCGTCGGTCGAGGTAGATGATTCGAGGAATGTTGTTCAACTTTCGAGATCGGTAATCGAAGAAGGTCACGCCAAAATAAATTCTACAAACTTAACCTGGGATTGGAGAAACAAGTATATTGAATACTTGGAGAGCGGAAAACTCCCATCGGACCCTAAGGATTCTAGAACTCTACGGACTAAAGCTGCTCAATTCACATTGGCTCCGGACGGAACACTGTACCGAAGAACGTTCGATGGACCCTTGGCAGTGTGCTTGGGTTCGGGAGATACTGATTATATCCTACAGGAAGTGCACGAGGGTACTTGCAGGAATCACTCTGGAGCTGATACGTTAGTTCGAAAAATAATCAGAGCAGGGTATTATTGGGTTGATATGGGCAAAGACGCGAAGGAATTTGTTTGTAAATGTGACAAATGTCAAAGGTTTGCACTGATGATCCACCAACCCGGAGAACAACTCCACTCGGTCCTATCCCCATGGCCATTCATGAAATGAGGAATGGATATCGTCGGCCCTCTGCCATCGACCCCAGGTAAAGCCAAATTCATTTTATTTATGACTGACTATTTTTCTAAATGGGTTGAAGCGCAGGCGTTCGAGAAAATAAGAGAGAAAGAAGTTATAGACTTTATCTGGGATCATATCATATGCCGATTCGGGATTCCTGCCAAAATAGTATGCGATAATGGAAAATAATTCGTTGGCAGCAAAGTAACAAGATTCCTCGAAGACCACAAGATAAGAAGGATACTATCGACGCCATACCACCCCAGTGGGAATGGGCAGGCTGAATCAACAAACAAAACTGTCATTCAAAACTTAAAGAAGAGGTTGAACAATACTAAAGGGAGATGGAGAGAAATCTTGCCAGAAATCCTTTGGGCATATCGGACAACGTCAAAATCCAGTACGGGGGCGACCCCATTCTCCTTAGTATATGGGTCCGAAGCATTGATACCAATCGAAGTGGGTGAACCCAGTGCCAGATTTTGATTCGCGATCGAAGAATCAAATAACGAGGCTATGAATACAAGCCTCGAACTATCGGATGAAAGACGAGAAGCTGCTCTCGTCCAATTGGCCGCCCAAAAGCAGCGAATCGAAAGATATTATAATCGAAGAACCAAGCTCCGCCATTTCATGCCTGGGGACTTAGTGTTAAGAAAATTTACCATCAGTACCCAAAATCCGAATGAAGGGAAACTAGGACCGAATTGGGAAGGACAATATCAGGTGCTCGAGAATATCGGAAAGGGATCGTACAGGCTCAGCATTATAAATGGCAAACAGCTATCAAGCAGCTGGAATGTATCACATCTAAAATGGTACTACTGCTAAGGTACAACCTTTCCATATCCGTTTATATCTCAAAACTGACCCCTGCAGAAGTCCGCACAAGGGCTAAGATGGGGCTCTCGCTAGGAAGCACGTGTTGCACTCTTTTTCCCTTAGACCGGTTTTATCCCAAATGGGTTTTTCGACAAGGTTTTTAATGAGGCAAGCATTGATCGTGCAGCATTTACAACAATATCCGAGGTCTCGCAAGAAAGTTATTTCACAACAACAGGGTTCCAATAGGAAAAATTATAAGAGCCAAATGGTCGAAGCGAACCATGCTCATATAGATTGGCCCGAACCCAGGCGAGTCATAACGTGCGAAGAAAGTTCTCTTCTTTATCGGCGTCTTATATCAAAGGAAAAATTCCTCTATTTTGAGATTTATTATCCAATCAGAATTAAGATAAACTCGACGACGAAGCCTATAGTCTATTTTTATTTCGAGTTCGAGCAAACACTCTCTCGACCATTAAGCCTATGGGCTACATTACTTCGAGTTTGAATCATTCACTCGACTAAACCTACGGGCTATTTTTATTTCGAGTTCGAGCAAACACTCACTTGGCCATTAAGCCTACGGGCTACATTACTTCGAGTTTGAATCATTCACTCGATTAAGCCTACGGGCTATTTTTATTTCGAGTTCGAGCAAACACTCACTCGGCCCTTAAGCCTACGGGCTACATTACTTCGAGTTTGAATCATTCACTCGATTAAGCCTACGGGCTATTTTTATTTCGAGTTTGAGCAAACACTCACTCAGCCATTAAGCCTACGGGCTACATTACTTCGAGTTTGAATCATTCACTCGATTAAGCCTACGGGCTATTTTTATTTCGAGTTCGAGCAAACACTCTCTCGGCCATTAAGCCTACGGGCTACATTACTTCGAGTTCGAATCATTCACTCGATTAAGCCTACGGGCTATTTTTATTTCGAGTTCGAGCAAACACTCACTCGACCATTAAGCCTACGGGCTACATTACTTCGAGTTCGGATCAGTCACTCGACTAAGCCTACGGGCTATTTTTATTTCGAGTTCGAGCAAATACTCACTCAACCATTAAGCCTACGGGCTACATTAATTCAAGTTCAAGCTAACACTCACTCGACCATTGCACCTACGGGCTATATTTCTTCAAGATCGAATCCTTGACAACTAATAAGCCTAAAGGGCTACATTGCCCCAAGTTTTGAGTAAGCGCTCGCTCGGTTACAGAAGCTACGAAGTGCAAACTTGATTAAATTGTTTAAATCATTGTGAAAACATTAATAAGGCATGAATAAATTCCTCGCCAGACGGGAAACAAAAATAGAAGCAAGTCGGCAAAAAGGAGATATGTCTATATACAAATTTATCTGCATGGGAGATTACAACGTAAAAACTAAGAACTAAACTTCTCGACCGAGAGCGATCTCTTCTTTATCAGGCTCCCCCCATTTTTGGATCCGCTCTTACTCTCATCGCCATCATCATCGCCATCTGAAATAAGAGCTTCAGCATCGGCTTCGAGTTCTTTGGCCCTTTTTATCTCTTTAGCGAGATCGAAGCCACTGACATGGATCTCCTCATGATTTTCCCTTCTGGATCGGCACTTAGAAAGTTCGGCGACCCAATGCGCTCGAATATTAGTGGACTTGGATGCCTTTCTTGCCTGGACTTGGGCAGCTTCAGCATCGACCCGATAGACGGCCACAAGCGCATCCGCATCGACCTTTGCCTTTTCGGCATCGGATTCGGCCTTGGCAAGTACAGAGGCCAACCGAGCCTCAAGCTCCTCAATTCTCCTTGCTTGAACCAGGCCTTTTTCCTTCATATTTTGAAGTTGGGTTTCGGACGATGATAACTGGGCTCAAGCAGTCTCTTTTTCGGCAGCAAAGCGGTCCATACCTTCTTTCCACTGCAAAGACTTCATTCTTATCACGTCGACCTCCTCACGAAGCTTCCCGATCATCTCGATTTTTTGCTGCAGCTGTGAGACCAAATGTTAGCTATCGTTCCGGTATCAAGCCCATAGGCTTTCAAAAACTTCATTACGTGCTCATACAAATCGGTCTGATCTCGATAAGCCTTAGCCAGCTCAACACGGAGGTCTTTTATTTCCTCCTCTCTCTGCCCTAAGGAAAGTCCAAGGGAGTTCCTCTCGTCAGTAGCCCGTTGTAGGTCGGCCGCGTATTGATGCAGCTCATTCTGGGACCGAGAACATTGTTCTCGATGAACTGTTGCTGCCTACAAAGAAACAAGAAGCGAAGTTAACGAAAAATGAACATGAAGATAGTACCGAAAAAAAAATTTTAAAAGCTCACCTGATTCAAAGCCTGCCGCACTCCATGAAAAATATCCGATTCATCACTAGCACCGGAAATGTCCTCAATGCTGGTAAACAGGTCACGAAAGGGATCTTCTTTATCGTGAGGCCTGTCTAGATCGAGGGATCCCAGAGCTTGAGCTTCCCGAATAACCCCTGCAGAAAAAGCGGGAAAGGTAGGCGAATCCTCGACTACTGCTGCCCCAAATGGCTCGCCTGGAGCGTTCCCCTCGGTTCAAAGGGGTTCGAGGGGCTCTTCGATCATATCCCCTGCCGGTTGACTCCAGTGAGATGCGTCTTCCATATCCGATAGTTCGGGGACTCTACCCGGGGTATATCTTCAGTACGAGGTGGAGCCTCATAGAGCATCATCGATCCAGCCGGTGATGAGGCATCGGTGGTTCTCTTCGTTCGGACAGCCAGAGCGCACTCATCATTCTCTTCTTCTTCTTCTTCATCTTCATCCCTTAGACGCAGAACGGATTCCACGGTCAAAGGAATGACATTCTTGTTCGGCTTACGAGCCGTCCTCTTCTTCGATTTTGTATATTCGGGAACCGAGGCTCTCTTCCTTTTATTTTCCTTCACCGGCTTTGGGACAGAGGCCGAAATTCCCTCTTCATTGGGCAAGGGCCTCAAAACCGCGTCTTTACCCAAACCTGCATATGGGAAACCTTAATAAAATATTTTGAAAACTGCCTTGTTCGGATCATCAAAGAGTCCGAGAAATGGGCTTACCGTGATTTTTGGCCTCCCACCTACCTTTTGACAAATCACGCCATGAGCGCTCGGCGTTTGTGGAGGTCGAAATAAGGGCTCGTACCCAGTTCTTGAGATCGGGGATTGCTCCGGGCATCCAGGGAACCGCTACATCAAGAAGAAGGGGGAGTGTCGATGAGAGAATAAATGAAAGAAGAAAATAGAAGTAACATCAAGATCATACTTACGTTTCATATTCCACTCCTCGGGAAAGGGCATCTTTTCAGTCGGGACCAGGTCCGAAGTCCTTACTCGAACGAACCTGCCCATCCAACCCGGGTGTCACGACCCAACTGGAGGGTCATGACTAGCACCCGGGCCATACTTGCCGAGCACCAACGTACATTTTATCTAATCTTTCTTATTATCTTTAAGGGCCGACAAGATCAATATAAATGGTAGACATGGATCATGAACATCAAACAATGAAAGATAATGTCATGAACATACATAACATGGGATGACAAGACTGTCAAGAAACTATATATAAGGTACGAGCTACCATGCTGCCATGAAAAACTATACAACAAAAATCAGCCGACAAGGCATTCCAAACCATACATGAGTCGACACCTGTCTATGAGCCTCTAAAGGAACATAAGTGCTACAACATTGCCGGAACAGGGCCCCGACATACCCATAATGTCTATAACAAAAATGCATACCAAGACCACGGCAAGTCCGGAGAAGGGATCTCGCCAATAACCGCTGAACTGGACAGCCTACTGTGGTGGGGGAGCTACGTCTACCTATCTATCAGGACCTGCAGCGTCCACAAATAAAAAGGACGTCAGTACGAATAAAGTACTGAGTATGTGAGGCAGGAAAGCATAAGTAAGAATAGTAATGTTAACAGGGATAGAGAATATACAACCTGTGACATCTGGGTACCTCTGAGGGCTACTGACATGAAATACATGATACATACATATATATACATAAACTTTTAAAACATACGTCTTTGTGGGCATCACCATCATCATATCGTACCCGGCCGTAATAGGCTCGGTAAAACGTACCCGGCCATCATAGGGCTCGGTAGAATCGTACCCGGCCACGTGGAGCTCGGTAAAACCCAACTGATCAGTGGTTGCACAATAGGTGCCATACCCGGCCGACTATAGCGCAGCTCGGTAGAGTAAAATAGATACATATATATGATGCATGCTGGACTCATTGGAATCACATTTTGAACCTTTCGGAGTGACGTAAGGTCGGTATCCTTCGTACGCGTTATTAGGATTAACTCTTCATCAAGAATCTTATAAGAATCAGGAACTACCAACAACATTGATAATATAAGAATAAGAGAAGTAACATCAATATCAATCATTTCATAAGAAGGGCAGCAATGTAAGTAATGCTAGTTTCTAAGAGTAGAGTATCTTTGGGAGCTCGTTCATTACATTATGTACAATCGAAGTCATGCAAAAGAATGAAGGGGATAGCCTCACATACCTTGTATATACTGCCCAACCTCAAGCTATGCAAATGTCACGACTCCTTAGTCTACAATAAGACAAATGACACTATCATTATCGTTTAAGCGTTGTAACTATTATGTATTGACCGCAACCTATTTTACGATGAAACGGACAGCACCTCCCCTATTTATATGACTTCCCACAAGTCAATACAATACCAAACAGCCCAAACAACATCATTAATAATCATATTGAGCCTCCAAAACAGTCCACCAACCAACAACATTACTACCAAGCCTTTCGATATATATTTCACAAGTTCTAGCTTCAACGACTTAGCTGCAACTTGGATAATCTTAAATATATATAGAGTAAGAGGTTCCTTACCTTTAAACAGAAAGAACAACTCCAATTTGACCTTAATTTTCCACGAAATATCCCTTCAATTCTGCCACAAGAACAAGGAAGCGAAACTAGCAATTAATTCGGGTTTTTCGGCACTAGAATTACTTTAGAAGACTTGAAATCACCTAGGGTTGATATTAAAAACTTGAAGGTGTATTTACAGGACATAAAACACTTAAAACAACCTCCCACACGAGCTGGAACAACACAAAAATCAGCAACAACAAGAAGAACAAGAAACTTACTAGCGCCACGGGATTCCTGACATTTGATTTGTGTTGTTTGCCCTTTGTTTGGTTCTTGGATCATGAGAGAACCTTGAGAGACTGATTTTAGGGTTATAAGGTCTGAATATACTGAAAAATAATGACTTAAAACGGGGTTGAGGTATCTTATATATGTCCATATGTCTTAAACCGCCTTTGTGGGCCCCATAGAGAGCAGCTTGGCGCACTCTCGCGAAAACGCGAATATCTCTCTATTCTGAGATCGTATCGACGAACGGTTTAATGAGTTGGAAACTAGACTCATAGATCTTAAATTTGATAGGTAGATCACCCCATAATTCCAAGCGCATTGGGATAAAAATGCAGTAACATTTGACCTAAAGTTTAAGTAAAATTATAAACCTAAGTTGCGACAACTTTTATCGACTTTTATTTCATAACTCGCTTGACTTCAAGACTTATAATGCAGATATTATATGATTCAAATACATTAAAACAAGACCTCTTGGGACAATTAATCACCTCTAGTGTTACCCGAAAATATGAGTTACAACATCCTTGATTCGTTTAATTTCAAATACTTGTTAACCACTCTTATACACCCTTGTATCGTTTAAGACCAATAGGATTAACTTCTTATCATCTCAAAGATAATCTCTTCTTGGATTTACGTCGACTAACTTACGGCGTGATCTATGGTATGCGAATTTGGGTTGTAACACCCTCTCCCCCTTAGGAACATTCGTCCTCGAATGTAAGGGTTTATGGGGTGTCTAACTCATTGTGGATTCCGACGGAGATTTCCGGCTGAGTTTCCCCTATAAAATGGACACTAGCCAAACTTGCAAGCAGTTAAACCTAACCTATGGCCTTACAAGACTATACAAAGCATTATGGATATGTACATTATCTGCATATTACCATTTTTGTATTAAAAAAAGAGTATTCACAAGCTATTGCTTACCTCATAGAGCCGTTTCACCTTATAATGCGTCCTTCTTTCCCCCGGCATCCTCGTTATCTTCACTCTGGAATAGGTAAGGGTATTTAGACTTCATCTCCTCTTCTGCTTCCCATGTCATTTCTTCTATATTCTTGTTCCTCCATAATACTTTCACGGAAGCTACATCCTTTGTTCTCAGCTTGCGGACTTGTCGATCTAATATAGCCACTGGCACTTCATCATATGATAGATCCTTTGTAACTTGTACATCTTTGATAGGGACGACCCGAGAAGGGTCTCCAATACATTTCCTCAACATAGATACATGGAATACCGGGTGGACAAATTCCAATTCAGATGGCAATTCTAACTCGTAAGCAACCTGTCCAATTCGTCGAAGAATTTTGTACGGCCCAATATACCGCGGACTCAACTTACCCTTCTTCCCAAAACGCATAACACCCTTCATCGGCGAGATCTTTAGGAAAACCCAATCACTAATCTCAAATTCCAGATCACGACGTCGGACGTCGGAATAAGACTTTTGCCTGCTTTGTGCCGTCCTCAGTCGCTCTTGTATCACTTTCACCTTCTCAATGGCTTGGTGAATCAAATCTGGCCCATATAATTCTGTCTCACCGACTTCGAACCATCCAACTGGTGATCTACATCTCCTCCCGTACAGTGCCTCATACGGGGCCATTTTAATACTGGAATGGTAGCTATTATTGTAGGCAAATTCTATAAGTGCCAGATGGTCATCCCAATTCCCCTTGAAATCTAGAACACATGCTCGTAGCATATCTTCAAGCGTCTGGATGGTACGTTCAGCCTGTCCGTCAGTCTGCGGATGGAATGCAGTGCTGAGATTTACTTGTGTGCCTAAACCCTTCTGAAAAGACCTCCAAAAGTTAGCCGTAAATTGAGCTCCTCGGTCTGATATAATAGATACCGGCACACCATGAAGCCTAACAATCTCCTTGATATACAACTTCGCATAATCTTCAGCCGTGTAAGTTGTCTTAACTGGCAGAAAATGGGCAGATTTTGTAAGTCGATCAACTATCACCCAGATGGAGTCAAACTTATGATAAGAGCGAGGTAATCTAATAATGAAGTCCATATTAATCACCTCCCATTTCCAGGTCGGAATCTCTATATTCTGAATCAATCCACTGGGTTTCTGATGCTCGATCTTTACTTGTTGACAATTAGGACACTGGGCTACAAATTCTGCAATAGACTTCTTCATGTTATCCCACCAATACTGCTCCTTAACGTCATGATACATCTTTGTCGAGCCAGGATGGATAGAATATCGGGACTGATGAATCTCAATCATAATCTTCTCTCGCAACCCTGCCACACTAGGCACACATAATCGGCCCTGGTATCTCAGTGTCCCATCTCCTCCGATCTTGAAAGCTGTAATCTTACACTGCTGAATTCCCTCTCTCAATCTTACTAAGGTAGGATCTTCATATTGCCGTGCTTTTACCTCGGCTACCAAAGATGATTCTGCTGTATTCTGTACAGTAACACCTCCGTCATCAGAGTCCAACAATCTGATTCTCATATTGGCCAGCTGGTGAAGCTCTTTGGTCAACCCTTGTCTACCTGCCTCAATATGTATTAAGCTTCCCATTGACTTACGGCTGAGAGCGTCTGCCACAACATTGGCTTTACCGGGATGGTACAATATCTCGACGTCATAGTCTTTCAGTAATTCAAGCCACCTACGCTGCCTCAAATTCAACTCCTTCTGCTTGAAGATGTATTGTAAACTCTTGTGATCTGTGTAGATGTCAACATGGACGCCGTATAAGTAGTGCCGCCATATCTTCAAAGCATATATTACTGCAGCCAATTCCAAATCATGAGTCGGGTAATTCTTTTCATGCTTCTTCAATTGTCTTGATGCATAAGCAATCACCTTCCCACGTTGCATCAATACGCACCCCAAACCTATACCTGAGGCATCACAATATACCACATAACCTTCTGTTCCTTCTGGGAGAGTGAGCACTGGCGCGGATGTCAATCGATTCTTTAGCTCCTGAAAACTATGTTCACAAGCATCAGACCACTGGAACTTGGTAGCTTTCTGTGTTAACTTAGTCAATGGTGCTGATATAGAGGAAAACCCTTCTACAAACCGCCTATAATATCCTGCTAGCCCCAGGAAGCTGCGGACTTCTGACGGTGTTGTAGGTCTCGGCCAATTCTTCACTGCATCGATCTTCTGAGTGTCGACACTAATACCCTCATCAGATATCACATGGCCAAGGAATGCTACTGAGTTCAGCCAGAATTCACATTTAGAGAGCTTAGCATATAACTTATGATCCTGAAGGGTCTGTAATACTATCCGCAAGTGGCCCGCATGTTCCGCCTCCGAACGAGAATACACCAGAATGTCATCAATGAATACGATCACGAACACATCAAGATAGGGCCTGAATACACTATTCATGAGATCCATAAAAGCTGCTGGGGCATTTGTTAGCCCGAACGACATCACCAAGAACTCAAAGTGCCCATATCTTGTCCGGAAGGCCGTCTTTGGAATATCCTTCTCCTTAACCCTTACCTGATGATACCCTGAACGCAAGTCAATCTTGGAGAAATACTTGGCACCCTGGAGTTGGTCAAACAGGTCATCAATTCTTGGAAGTGGATACTTGTTCTTTATTGTAAACTTATTCAACTGTCGATAATCGATACACATCCTTAACGACCCATCTTTCTTCCGCACGAACAAGACTGGCGCACCCCAAGGTGAAGTGCTAGGCCTAATGAAACCCTTATCCAGCAAGTCCTTCAACTGTGCCTTCAACTCTCGCAACTCTGCCGGGGCCATCCTGTATGGAGGGATAGAGATCGGTTGAGTGTCAGGCAATGCATCAATGCTAAACTCAATCTCCCTTTCAGGAGGAAGGCCTGGGAGTTCATCTGGGAAAACATCTGGAAATTCATTGACCACGGGGATTAATTGTAGAGTAGGCGGCTTCGCCTCCGCATCCCTAACGCGAACAAGATGATAAATGTAACCTTTTGAGATCATCTTCCTTGCCTTAAGATAGGAAATAAACCTACCTTTCGGCGTAGCAATGTTCCCCTTCCATTCAATGGCGGGTTCACAAGGAAACTGAAACCTAACCATCTTCGTACGACAGTCAACATTTGCATAGCATGAGGCCAACCAGTCCATTCCCATTATCACATCGAAATCAACCATTTCTAACTCAAATAAATTTGCCGAGGTTTGACGACTACAAATCATCACAGTGCAACCTTTATATACCCTTCTAGCAATCACAGAATCTCCTATCGGAGTGGATACCGCAAGTGGTTTACTTATCAATTCAGGTTCAATGCCAAACTTATTAGCCACAAAGGGTGTAACATATGATAAGGTAGATCCTGGATCAATTAGCGCATATACATCATAAGAAAACACAGACAATATACCTGTAACAACATCCGGAGATGACTCGAGATCTTGTCGACCTACTAGAGCATAGGTTCGATTTTGAGCACCACTCGAACTCGGCACTGAACCTCTACCTCTACCACGACCTGTCGACTGTTGAAAACCTTGTGCTGGAGGTCGAACTGATGAGGAAGAACCAGACACAGATCCAGTCGGTTGAGCCATACCACCACCTCCTCTGTTAGGACAATCCCGCATCATATGGCCACGCTGTCCGCAAGAATAGCATGCATCGGAACCTCGACTTTATTAAATTTTTTCATCTTATCCTTAATAATATGTTTTTGTGGTTACAAAAATGTCTCGACATGTTTCATATCAGAAGTTTAAAAAGTTTTCTTTCTTATTTAGATATTATGCCCAATCAAACTAACTCACCTAAATTTAGACGGGCGGAGTAACATTTTCTAAGAAATTTGCAGGAGAGGGGCGGGCTATTGTGTCTTCGAATATTTCTCCTCTCCATTGACATTATTAAGCACACCTTTCAAGACTAAGCTTCAACTAACGAATACTTATTTGGTAGTTTGGTTCATGTACTGCTCAAGACACAATTTTAAGTGAGGAAGACATATTATAACTCCTTCCAAAAAAATTTATTTTTTTAGGTACTTTGGCCCTTTAACATTTTCTCTTCCACATTTTGCATTTACGACTTCCCATCTCCTCTGCCGTTACCCTTTACTGAACCTAACACTGCTAAACTACTGTCAATGCGGAGACTAAAATCACACATTAATGTTATTTGAAGGTCAAAATTGCTAAGTCATATAATACGTGGACTAAAATCATAATTTAGTTGAAATATAGAGACCGAAAATATTATTTTTCCTTCTAGAATAGTACCCCAACCATGACGTGCACCGTGTAAATAGCCATATCCGGACTACTGGTTGGCGGGGATTTTCCTTAGACCATTTTCCACTTGTGAAGAGAAAAATGGAGTGAAATTAAACAAAGTGGTTATTGTTAACGTTGCTTTCTAAGATGGAAGAGATATTGAAAAAATATTATAATAAACCAACAAGTGACTATCGGAAGAAAAAAAGGAAGTTTGATGTGAAATTTGGGACGTTTTTGTTTTCCTTTTTTCCAGTTTGGTCTATATTAAACGTAAAATTATTTCTGTGTTTAGGGTCTCATGTGGTCTAGTTGGCTTTGTCTTGTCCATTTGTAACTTGTTTAGTCAAAGTTTTGAAAAATTAGAAGTGCCTTTGTCAAAACGGAAACATACTTATTTAACTTTGAAAGTTAGGCCATCGGAAAGATACACATAACTGATTATGTTCACGAATCACGATATACAACTCGTAGATATTTTCTTTCACAACACCTAGATGAAAGTTGACCTTCTCTCGGTCCCAAAATACTTGTTAATTTGACTAATCTTTGTAGTTAAATTTGATTAGATTAATTTAATATTTTAAAAGTAAAATTTGAATATTCAAACACTATATAAAAGCACTATAATATGTAATTTTTCTCATGTAAATATCGTTGAATAATACATATTCAAATATTGATCGAAGTTCATGAAATTTGAATCTCGATAAACGAAAAATGATAAGTATTTTGGAACGGAGAGAGTAACTAATGGTTGAGTACCTTTAAAAATATGAAAAATATTAGCAAGTAATAGCGGTGACCATGAAACTCTCATATTCTTTAATTATTATTATTAAACTGTGATTTCATGAATTGTAACGTTGAATTAGACATGCAAAATGAGCATTTACTAGAAACTGCAAATATTTCAAGTGTTGTATTACGGATTTAAGAGCAACATCAGAAATTTCAAAGAGAGAGACCCTTTTCACAAACATAATGAAAGTAGCAATGAAAGGAAAACGACGTACATTATTTTGTACAAAAAATAAAAACTAGTTATCCTTATAACCATGAATAGTAAATCAAACAGATTCAGTATGTGTCGTAATTGTCATCTCAGCTTCTGGACTTGTATTCTTCTGCTTCTTTGTTTGTCTGAACTCTCCATAGAAGTATGAGACGAAACCCCAAAGAGAAAGGAAAAGAGCAAGACCCTTTTCACCTGAAAAATTTTCCTTAAAGAAAATTACAGCTAATACCTCAGTAACGGGGAGCAAAACTGCGATCATAACCCCAGACATCAAAGAAGAAGAGCAGTAGATAACTCCAATAATACCCACGAAGAAGCACTGCCAAATAGCGGCAGTGCATACTATAACTGTATAATATCTAGCTTCTCCGAGGTTAAATTGTTTTGCCTCCCTTGACATTGCCTGCAAATTTCGAGCAATATCTTAATCTTTGACATTTAAAGAGATCCTCTATAGCTAAAATAAAATTTGTAATCCCTTTTTCCTTAAAAGAATGACACTATTTTCTTATTAGTTACTCTCTCCGTTTCAAATTAGATGGGGTACTTTCCTTTTTAGTCTGTTCCAAAATAAATGACACATTTCTAAATTTGGAAATAATTCAACTTTAAACTCTTCATTTTACCTATTTTACCCTTAATGAGAAGTTTTTATAACCACACAAATATCATGGCCCCACAAAACTTTTACCCCTTAAGTTTTTAAGATCACAAGTTTCAAATATGTTTTTTTTAAACTCCGTGTCGAGTCAAACCACATCATCTAAATTGAAACGGAGGGAATAGTTTAAAAGAATATCACATTTGTAAAATTGAAAATAATTTAATTAAAACTTTTTATTTTATTCTTAATGAAAATATTTTATAACCACACAAATATTAAGAAACAAAGATCAGAAAGGTCTTAGAGCCACAAACTTTAGTGATATGTTTATGTCCAACATTTCAAACTTATGATTTTAATGTGTCATAACACTGTATGCCAATAAAAGCTTCTTATTGAAGTTAAATTAGAATTTTAAATTTAAATACTTTCCTAAAGTAGAAACATGTCATTTTATTTGAACCAAACTAATAAGGAAAAGATTTAAAGTCATTAACACACTTACAGTGTAAAGTTCTTAAAGATTTAAGTTATTTACACGTTTACAATGTAAAGTTCTCATACAATATTAATGTAGTGTAGCTTGTGATGACGCGTCAATTGCTATTTTTATGAGGTTACAATTAATGTATCATAAAAACTAACTGTAATTATCTCATAAATGACTTAATTATATATAAAAAAATATTACTTGACGATGCAAAAAATTTAATCCCGGAAATAATAGTGTCACATAAACTACAACAGAGCGAATAAAATGCATGTGTAGAAATGAGTTACAATGGAAGAAAAAAATACCTGAAAGTCTTTATTGGCGATCATTCCTACAGTGCAAAAGGCAGTAGCAGCAAAACTCATGATCATCTGAATCTCCAATACTAACGTAGAAGTAATAGCTTGTTTTGCCTTCATGTAAATCAACTCAATACAAGGCAAAATGACTCCGTACAAAGCTGCTGCTAGAAGTGTCATCATAAAACCAATAATATATTCTTTACTTGTCACGCCCTCTGGTCGATCACCATTAGATCGAATACCCAATAAAACAGCACCAACTGTTAGTAAAACCACTGCATTGATAGAGAAGGGTGATAACTTTAACTTCACTATGAAGAAAGCACCTACTGCCGTGAAGGCAAGTTGAGCAGCAAGAAGAAGTGAAGAGGTTGATACGGGGAGTTTTGACCCGCCCCACGAATAGAGAAAATCATCAAGACCAGTGGCAACGCCAATAATAAATGATGCAATAAAAATTCGGGGTGTCATCAAGTAAAACTTGGCGTTTGAGCCTTCGGTTTTTCGACGATAATAGTATAGGATGGCAAGAGGTATAAGGGTGAGTGGCCATCCACCAGTTTGTAACCAACTACTAAGCCATATTCTTGAACCTCCCTCAACATAATATAGACGCATCATTAGAGGACCACCACATATGCCAACAGCGAGTATTAAGCAGCTAATCAGCAGGAGGATTCTCCTCATATTGGTGCTTAATCCTGGATGTTCCATATTTGTTTTCTAGAGATTTGGATATTAAATTGGAGTATTCTGTTACTCAAGCTGAAATGCTTTTCTTCTCCGAAGGTTTGGATTTTTGGACCTGTTGCAGTGATGAGAAGTGAGAAGTGTAGCCTGCTATATATAATTGAGAAGTGGCCCCACACAAACAATAAGTTAACTTAAATGAAGAATCAACATAGTAATTACAGCAGTATTAATAATTTTCTTATGTTTCACAAGGGAAGTTTATAAAAATTAAAAAATATATTAGAGCAAAGACTAAAGAAGCAATGATTGTGAGTAATTTTGTTATTAAATTGAAGCGTTGAATTTCAAGAAAAACTAGTATGCCAACCATGGCCTCTGCCGCGTAAATAGCCATAACCACGCTACTGGTTGACGTAAATTTTTGCATTTCCACTTCTGAAGAGAAAGATATGGATTTAAATTAAAGGATGTGGGACAAACGTGGGTTTTAATTAACTTTGTTTGACTTAAATAATTATGAGTAGCCAGCCATATGCCAACTTTGTCAGAATTGAACAGGCAAAATACATAAACATGCCCATAAATTTGGCTTCAGCCGGCAAGTATACCCTTCAATTTTGGAAGTGCACAAATAGACATCTCAACTTGTATAAAGCTGAATATATAAACACTAACGCTGATATGGCACTAACGTGACACATAAATTCTGAAGGTGTCTAGATGATCATTTGATAAGTTAAAGTGTTAAACCGACAAAGTATAGAGAAGTTGAGATGGTTACTTGTCCACACCCAAATTTGGAATTTGCCCCTATTCATGTATTATGCCAATTGAATAATTTATGAGAACAATAACAACTTTGGTTTTCTGTCTTATTCCCACTCCCCCACCTCCACCTAACTTGGAGTTGACTTCTTTTTCTTTATAATTAAACAAAATGACGTGAAGCTCGTGGATATATTTCTATTTTATAGCTATGACTTTTTGAAGGACACAACGATCTGAAACCATTTTCTGTATTTACAAAATATTTCCACTGCTTCTTCCTCTCTTTTTTTTTTAAATAAAAAATACTCCTCACCTTTTTGACAGATCAAAAATTTAATGCATTCTCTTTTTTTCTTTTTGAGTACCAATGATCTTACTCTTTTTCCATAAATATCGGAGTTGACTTAAAAATTGCATCTGCTAGTTGCTTGAACGTTCTTAGAGTCAGCTTAAATTTAGCATCAATAGCTGTCCCATTGTACAATTTTTCAAGCAATCCTTTCTATATTGTCTGGAGATATTCGTGTTTATACGTCATTAGTGTGTCTTCTCTGTAGAGTATTTATCCATGGAGTCTCCACAATATTTTTTAAAACAAGAACCAACAATGAGTGGCTGTATTTTATTGATGAAAATCCCAAAAGAAGGAACAAATTTAAAGCGAAGGGGACTAGGCCAAACCCTCACAAAAGCACGGTACAATCTGATTATGAACGTTGTCTATATGTTAAATGAGCTCTTTAATTTTCTTGATCATCATCAGAAAAGTAATCCACATTTTCCCGCTGAGAGATTATCAATTTATTCATTCCTTGTTTTGTTATAAAGGAATTGATAGTTTGATACCATGTAGAAGAAACAAACTGTATAAAATGTTGGCTAACGAAAATGATGAGTTATTTATTAGGGTTATGGCACAAACTTTCAGAATCAACTTGGAAAATTCATGGTGATAAATAGGGGCATTCACGGTTCAACGAAAAAAGTTCTTAGAAATTATGAAATGCGTGCTTTAATTTGAGCTTTAACAAAGCTACATCAGTAATTTTACTGTTATTTTTTGTTCGGTGTGATAATTGATAATAATTCAGCCACGTGCATAATTTTCACGTACATATACAGCTTAAGTTCTGTAGTGATTGATATAAAAATATTCACAAAATCAGATCACTTATAACATAATTACATGTAAATCGCTATGAGAAGTATTAAGTAAATTGTAACTAGATAAAAATGATAACTAACATGCTAAAACATATTAAAGTCGAAATAGTCAGCAGAACTATATAAACGATCAAGGAGACATAATATGATGATCTTGGCTAAGTGACAATATAACTGTGTAGGGTAAAACCGAGCTCGGTATTCGATCGAGCTGGAGAAACGGAGGGTCAAGTTCGGTACATTTGTAATAGAGTAAAAATCGAAGTCTGAGGTTCGATCTAACATCCAACATGGTCAGCCGAAGACGGAATATAATATTCAAGATCGGGCACAAAGCATCATCAAAACTAGCCATCGAGATTATCATATTTGCCCTCGAGTCTGCCGAAGGCATAACCGATCATGTTTCTAACGGTCTCGAAGTAAGCTCTGCCAACTCATCCGACAAGGGTCCGTGATTCTTGTCACTAACCAATCATTATGGCAGAAATCACAGAATTAGTCAAAAAGGGAACCAACGGTCTTCAAAATCAAGGACTTATATTTTTTATAGTACAATTAAATAGTACCCTAAAGGGTAGGTCTCCCTCAATATATAAAGGGGACTTGACAATCCATGAAGGACATTGTAACATATACTGATAAGCAATATATTCTCCAAGCTCCTACTCTTCGATATTTTTCTGTCAATAAAAGCGCATTCAACTCATGGGTGGCTTGCATTCTCAAGCTAAAATCATCCAATTCCTGCGGTTTTCAGTTATTTTACCGTCATTTATTTTAATTACAATCTAATTTATCATTTTGTATCAAGTTAATCCACATGTCCTTATAACCACTAACAAATTCAATTATTATCCGATTTTGAGGGTAAACAGTCTGGCGCCCACCGTTGGGGCTAAGGATAATAGTGGTTATTTGATACAAATCTCCATAACACACACTACTTTACGCTTGCTCTTTGAAGTGTCTTTGATTTCATGATAAAAATGTCAAACTCTCAATTAGCACCCATGCATATCAACAACGAGTTAGGTCATCAGGGTGAGAATAACAACATAGCGCCCGGTAACGTAGGGCCACCCGCTGGTCCCGTTGGAATTTCGATCGAAGATCCGATTGATGTTAATTCACGTGTGGTTATCGACGCCAACTTGCCTACCGACCCCAAAAATTGCATCTGTGGTAGGTCTCGATCGGCAGCTTGAAACACACAAAACAATGAAGATGATGGGATCAGCCTAAGGATGATCTTCAAAATGCTGCAAGATCAACATGTTGCGATAGCTCAGTTGCAGAACCAAAGCCAGATGTCGAACAGGGTTGAACCTGATCTGCCCCGTGAAGTCACCCATAGAAATGAACCAGTCGTAGTAAGGTCAAATGAACAATGATCGAGTACTAATCCCGAGATTCTAAAAATGCTCGAGGAGCTAACAGGGCGGATAGAATCAGGGGAAAGAAAATCGAAGCGAACAACAAAAAGGTGGAAACCTATAATTCCAGGGTAGATCAAATCCCAGGAGCACCTCCGATATTGAAAGGACTAGATTCCAAAAAGTTCGTGCAAGAACCTTTTCCTCCGAGCGCGGCTCCAAAGACAATCCCCAAGAAATTCCGTATGCCTGAAATACCTAAGTATAACGGAACGATCGATCCAAACGAGCATGTAACCCCTTACACGTATGCCATAAAAGGGAACGACTTGGAAGAAGACGAGATCGAGTCAGTTCTACTGAAAACATTTGGGGAGACCTTGTCAAAAGGAGTTATGACATAGTATCACATGCTATACTTGCAGACTCCCTCGTGAGACCGATTTATTTTCTATGCTTACAGACTCCTTCGTGAAAGCACATTCTGTTGCCATCAAGGTCGAGACCAAGAAATCAGACCTTTTCAAAGTTAAACAGAAGGATAACGAGATGCTCAGAGAATTCGTGTCCCGTTTCCAAATGGAACGAATGGACCTGCCGCCAGTCGCTGATGATTGGGTTGTTCAAGCTTTCACTCAGGGACTCAATATTCGAAGCTCGGTGGCTTCACATAACCTAAAGCAGAATCTGATAGAATACCCTACCGTTACCTGGGCAGATGTACATAACCGGTATCAATCAAAAATCAGAGTCGAAGATGACCAACTCGGGGTCCATTCGGAGCCTGTATATCCCGTCAGAACCCTAGACATAGTCAAGAGAGACATCGATCGTGAACTAAGATCAAACAAGGACCGATATCTACCATATAATGGAGATCGGAGGAGGAGTGGGTCCGTATGTAACCCCGTATGAAACGAAAGGAGAATTGATCAAGGTCGAAGTAATCGGGGGCTCATGACCAACAACATCTTTGACATGTCCATCGGGCCTAAAGAAGCGCCGAGGCTATCAAAATACAACTTTAATGTTGATGTTGCCGCCATCGTATCAGCTATCGGGCACATCAATGATACCAAACGACCTCGACCTCTACAATCCAATCCAACTCAAAGGGACCCTAACTAGATGTGCAAATATCATAGCACTCACGGTCATAGAACGGAAGATTGTCGACAGGTGAGAGAGGAAGTAGCCCGTTTATTCAACAATGGGCACATTCAAGAATTCTTGAGCAACCGAACCAAGAACCACTTTAGGAATATGGATTATAACAAACAGACAGAACAAGAAGATACCAAACCTCAACATGTCATAAATATGATCATCGGTGGAGTCGATATCCCACAAGGGCCGATGTTGAAATGCACCAAAGTATCCATCATTAGGGATAAACGAACTCGAGTCTACATATCGGAAGGAACTTTATCTTTCAGCGATGAGGATGCGGAAGAGATCATACAGCCTCACAATGATGCACTGGTAGTATCTGTACTCATAAATAAAACTTGAATTAAACGTGTGTTGATTGATCCAGGTAGCTCGGCCGACATCATTCGATCCAGGGTCTTGGAACAACTCAGTCTACGAGACAAAATCGTACTTGCAGCCCGAATTCTAAACGGGTTCAATATGGCATATGAAACCACTAAGGAGGAGATAAAGTTACAGGTCAATATCACAAGAACCAGATGAGAGGCCAAGTTTTATGTGATCGAAGGAGAAATGAGGTACAACGCCCTTCTCGGAAGGCCATATATCCATGACATGAGGGCAGTGCCCTCAACTCTTCGTCAAGTGTTAAAATTCCCAACTCCGGAGGGGATTAAGACAATCTACGGGGAACAACCGGCCGCAAAAGAGATGTTAACAGTCAAAGAAGTGATTCCAATATCAATACTCGCAACATCAAAGGAACCGAATTCGAGCGCAAATCAAGAAGCCAAATAGCAGTCACTGACACCGGCCATGACCTAATCGGATGAGCAGGGGACTTATGAAGACGATGATTACGGGGTTCCCCGATCTTTTATAATCCATGATGACTCTGACGCAACCAAATCGACGGTCAAAGAGCTGGAATGGGTTATATTGGTCGAGCATCTGCCCGACCGGAAGATATACCTGGGCACGGGGTTAACTCCCGATCTCAAGAAAAAACTTATTCAATTTCTTGTAACTAGTATAGATTGTTTCGCTTGGTCCCACCTTGATATGACAGGTATCCCATCGGAGATAACCACTCACAAACTAAGCCTGGACCCGAAAATCAATCTAGTCAAGCAGAAGAGGATGCCCCGGTCCGAGGTCAAACATGCTTTCATCAAGGACGAGGTATCTAAACTCCTAAAAATAAGGTCCATTCGGAAGGTTAAATACCCGAATTGGTTAGCAAACGTAGTGGTAGTCACTAAAAAGGGGAATAAACTAAAAATGTGTGTAAATTACAAAGATTTGAATAAAGCATGCCCCGAAGACTCTTTTCCTTTGCCCAACATCGAGTGTATAATTGATACCACGGCTGGCTACGAGATCCTCAGTTTTCTCGATACCTATTCTGGGTATAACCAAATACGGATGGACCCAGGTGATCAAGAAAAAACCTTTTTCATCACTAAATACGGCACATACTATTATAATATAGTACCATTTGGATTAAAAAATATTAGTGCCATATACCAACGCTTAGTAAATCGGATGTTCGAAGAACAAATAGGAAAATCGATAGCAGTTTACATTGACGATATGTTGGTTAAGTCCCTGCGAGTAGAGGACCACTTAAAACATTTGCAGGAAACCTTCAGCATATTGAAGAGGTACAATATGAAGCTGAACCCGGAAAAGTGTGCGTTCGGAGTTGGATCGGGTAAATTCCTCGGGTTCATGGTATCCAACCGAGGAATCGAGATCAACCCCAACAAGATCAAAGCCATAGAAGATATCACGATCGTAGACAATGTAAAGGTCATGCAAAGGCTAACCGGGCGCATAGCCGCTCTGGGGCGATTTATCTCGAGGTCGTCCTACAAGAGCCTCTGATTCTTCGCACTGTTGAAAAAGAAGAATAACTTCTCATGGACTCCTGGATGTCAACTAGCTCAGGGGGAGCTCAAAAGATATTTATCGAGCCCACCACTGCTTCACACACCAAAGACAAACAAACAAATATACTTGTACTTGGAGTTCTCGGAGATAGCGGTTAGTGGAGTCCTAATTCGGGAGGAACGAGGAATGCAATTTCCGATTTATTATGTTAGTAGGACCTTAGGTGAGGCCGAAACTAGGTACCCTCACCTAGAAAAACTGGCGCTCGCCTTTCTAAGCGCCTCCGGGAAAGTAAAACCATACATCCAATGTCACCTCATATGTGTCGTAACAACTTACCCGTTAAGGAGCGTGATGCATAAGCCCGAACTCTCGGGACGATTGGACAAATAGGTCGTGGAAGTAAGTGGTTACGATATTGAATATCGACCCTGAACCGCCATTAAGTCCCAAATTTTGGCTGACTTCATGGCCGACTTTATGCCGACCTTAATACCCAAGGTCGAGAGAGAGTTATTGATTATCTCAGGGACTTCCTTAGGAATCTGGACCCTCTTTATGGACGGCACTTCAAACGCAAAAGGGTTCGATCTTGGCATCATACTAAAGCCACTAACAGGTAAAATAATTAGGCAATCTATTCAGACTGTGAAACTGAATAACAACGAGGTCGAATATGAGGCCATGATTACAGTCCTTGAATTAGCCAAAAGCTTGGGCCCAGAGGTGGTCGAAGTTGTCACGACCCCAATTCACCCTCCGTAGGATGTCGTGATAGAACCTAGTCTCTAAGACTAGGTAAGCCTAACAAATTGCGAAATAACATAATAAGAGTCTGAAACTCAAATCTCAATAATTGTAATAGATGAAAACTGCAAGTCAAAGAACTACAATCTCCCAAAACCGGTAGAAACAAGTCACAAGCTTCTAAAAGAAATACTAATGTCTTTATACATCAGAGTCTACTAAAATAAGGAAAACAAAATGATAAGGATAGAGGGGGTACTCTGAAGTTTGTAGACGCTAGAAGATGTACCTTGAAGTCTTTACACACAGGTAACTCACTGATATGTGGGCTGGTAAGAATTACCTGAATCTGCACAAAAGGATATGCAGAAGTATAGTATGAGTACACCACAGCAGTACCCAGTAAGTGTCAAGCCTAACTTCGGTAGAGTAGTGACGAGGTCAGGTCAGGACCTACTGGAAATAATAGAAAAATTAAGACAGAGGATATAATAATATAATAAAATAATTGAGGAGTGAACAACACAGCAAACAGAGGTAAGCAACAGGGGGCGCTCCCGAGATATCATCTCGTAGTCCCAAAAGTTAATGCTCAACAGGGGATCTCCCGAGATACCGCCTCATAGTCCCAAAGTAAATATGCAGTACAGGAGGATCTCCCGAGGTACCGCCTCGTAGTCCCAAAGTAAATATGCAGTACAGGAGGATCTCCCGGGGTACCGCCTCGTAGTCCCAAAGTAAATATGCAGTAGAGGAGGATCTCCTGAGGAACCGCCTCATATTCTCAAAATAAATATGCAGTATAGGAGGATCTCTCGAGGAACCGTCTCGTAGTCCCAAAATAAATATGCAGTACAGGGGAATCTCCCGAGGAACCGCCTCGTAGTCCCAAAATAAATATGCAACAGGTAATCGGAGGAACAACAAATTTTCAGCCAGAAATTTTACAATTAAAGATTTAAATCAAATCGAGGAAAGCAGGTAATTCAGCTAAGCATGTTGCACATATTGCAAGTAAGAGTTAAGGCACGTAGACATGTGATACTAGGCTAATCATGATCACTACATATACTAAGGCAACTCAGTTAAAGAATTTAAAAGAAGATTACTCAGCAAGAACCGATATTTCCAAATTTAGCCCGTGTACGCACTCGTCACCTCGCGTACATGGCGTTCATATATTACAAAATGTTACAACAATATCAAATCCTAGGGGAATTTCCCCCACACAGGGTTAGACAAGCCACTTACCTCGAATCACGCTCAATCAGTCAAGTAGAATGCCTTTCCCTCGATTTTTCGACTCTGATCGGCTCGAATCTAGTCATAATTAATTTGATTCAGTCAATACAAATTATAGGAATAAATTTCATATGAAAATACAAATTTTCCAATAAAATCCGAAATTTAACTCAAACATCGCCCGTGGGGCCCACGTCTCGAAACTCGACAAAAGTTACAAAATATGAAATCCTATTCAACTACGAGTCCAACCATACAAAAATTATCCAAATCCGATATCAACTAGACCTCCAAATCATCAAATCTTATTTTCAAATCCCTAGGCCTAAATCCCCGATTTACACCTCAAAAATATGTAATCTAGTCGGATTATTCGATGATAATTCATTATTGTGGAGTAGAAATAATCACAAGTGACATACCTCAAGAATTCCCGTAAGAACCTCGCTCAAAATCGCCCAGCTCGAGCTAGAAATGCCCAAAAATGGCAAAAACTCGGAACCCCTCTATTTTTGTACTGTCCAGGGGTTTCCGCTTCTGCGTGATTTTTAGCCGCATCTGCAGTCTCGCAGATGCGAGAATTCCTTCGCTTTTGCGGCTTCATCACTTCTCCGGACAAGAAGTCCGCTTCTGCGAGAAGCTGCGTGGTCCCCCTCATTTTCGCGTCTGCGATTGAACTTTCACAGGTGAGACGCTGCTTCTGCGGACCACCCGTCCACACCTACGACCACTGCCTCACCACCCTCATCCGCTTCTATGCTTGCCATCCTCGCTTCTGCGAGCCAATTTCCGCAGGTGCGATTGCATCAGATGACAGAAACTTTCAAATTTTCTTCTAAGTCCGAATTCGATCCGTTAATCATTCGAAACTCACCCGAGTCCCTCGGGACTTCAACCAAATACACCAACAAGTCCTAAAAAATCATATGAACTTAGTCGAGCCTTCAAATCACGTCAAACAATGCAAAAACCACGAATCATACCCCAATTCAAGCCTAATGAACTTTGAAATTTCAATTTTTTACAAACGACGCCGGAACCTATCAAATCACGTCCGATTGACCTCAAATTTTGCACACAAGTCATAAATGACATAAAGGACCTATTCAAATTTCCAGAATCGGATTCCGACCCCGATATCGAAAAGGCAACTCCCTGGTCAAACATTCCAAAAATTTAACTTTCACCATTTCAAGCCTAATTCCACTACAGACCTCCAAATAATTTTTCGGACACGCTCCTAAGTCCAAAATCACCATACGGAGCTATTGGAATCATCAAAAATTTATTCCAAAGTCATTTATACATAGGTAGACATCCGGTCACAATTTTAACTTAAGCTTTAAACCTTGGAACTAAGTGTTCCAATTCATTCCAAAACCTCACAGAACCCGTACCAATTACCCTGGCAAGTCATATAACAAATATAAAGCATAATTTGAGCAGTAAATGGGGAAACGGGGTTGTAATACTCAAAATGACCGGCCGAGTCGTTACATTCTCCCCCTCTTAAACAAACGTTCATCCTCGAACGAGTTTAGAATCATACCTGGGGCCTCAAATAGGTGTGGATATTTGCTCCGCATCTCCCGCTCGGTCTCCCAAGTAGCTTCTCCGACTTGCTGGCCTCTCCAGTGTACTTTCACTAAAGCTATGTTCTTTGATCTTAACTTTCGAATCTGCCGGTCTAAAATGGCCACCGGCCACATCATAAGTCAAATTACCATCCAATTGCACTGTGCTAAAATCCAAAACATGAGATGGATCTCCGACATACTTCCGGAACATAGATACATGAAACACTGGATGAACACCCGATAAATTAGGCAGCAATGCAAGTTCGTAAACCACCTCTCCAATCTTCTTAAGTATTTCAAAAGGTCCAAATCTCATAAAGCCCTTCATAGGAGAAACTCGGAGTAGTACCTTCTCTCCTACCATGTAAGCAATATCGCAAACCTTCGGGTCGACATAACTCTTTTGTCTAGACTGCGTCGTGCGAAGTCATTCCTGAATCAGTTTAACCTTTTCCAAGGCATCCTGGACTAAATCAGTACCCAATAGCCTAGCCTCACCCGGATCAAACCAACCCACCAGAGACCGATAACGTCTCCCATATAAAGCCTCAAACGGAGCCATCTGAATGCTCGATTGGTAGCTGTTATTGTAAGCAAACTCTGCAAGTGGCAAAAAATAATCCCAAGAACCCCCAAAATCTATAGCACAAACGTGTAACATATCCTCCAATATCTGAATAGTGTGCTCGGACTGCCCCGTCCGTCTGAGGGTGAAATGTTGTACTCAACTCTTGATGTATGGCTCTCTAGAACCGTGATGTAAACTGTGTACCCTGATCAGAGATGATAGATACTGGTACGCCATGAAGCCTAACAATCTCGCGATTGTAAACCTGAGCCAGCTGCTCCGAAGAGTAAGTAGTAACCACAGGAATGAAATGAGCTGACTTGGTCAATCTATCCACAATCACCCAAACTGCATCGAACTTCCTCTGAGTCCGTGGGAGACCAACAATAAAATCCATAGTGATCCGCTCGCATTTCCATTCTAGAATCTCTATCTTCTGAAGCAATCTGCTCGGTCGTTGATGCTCATACTTCACATGCTGACAATTTAGGCACCGAGCTACATATTTCACTATGTCTTTCTTCATCCGCCTCCACCATTAGTGTTCTCTCAAGTCCTGATACATCTTTGCAGCACCCGGATAAATGGAATACCGTGAACTGTGAGCTTCCTAGAGAATTAACTCACGCAAACCATCTATATTAGGCACACATAGCCTGCCTTGCATCCGTAATACACCGCCATCTCCAATAGTGACTTCCTTGGCGTCACCTTGTTGAACTGTGTCCTTAAGGACAAGCAGATGGGGGTCATCATACTGACGCTCCTTGATACGATCATAAAGAGAAGACCGAGAAACCATACAAGCCAAAACTCGATTCGACTTGGAAATATCCAATCTGACATACTGGTTGGCCAAGGCCCGAACATCCAAGGCTAAAGGCCTTTCTGCTACCGGTAAGTATGCTAAGCTGCCCAAACTCTCTGCCTTACGACTCAAGGCATCGGCTACCACATTGGCCTTCCCGGGATGTTAGAGAATGGTGATATCATAATCCTTAAGCAACTCCAACCACCTCCGCTACCGCAAATTAAGATCCTTCTATTTAAACAGATGATGTAGACTCTGGTGATTGGTATAAACCTCACAATGGACGCCGTAAAAATAATGCCGCCAAATCTTTATGGCATGAACAATAGCTGCTAATTCAATATCGTGGACCATATAATTCTTCTCATGTACCTTTAACTGTCTGGACGCATAGGCAATCACCCTACCGTCTTGCATCAACACTGCGCCGAGACCAATATGTGACACATCACAATACACAGTATAAGATCCTGAACTGTAGGAAACACCAATACTGGATCTGTAGTCAAGGGTGTCTTGAGCTTTTGAAATTTCTCCTCACATTCCTCGGTCCATCTGAACGGAGCACCCTTCTGGGTCAATTTAGTCATAGGTGTAGCAATAGAAGAAAAATCCTCTACAAATCGGCGATAATACCTTGTCAAACCAAGGAAACTCCGAATCTCAGTAGTTGATGACGGTCTGGGCCAACTCTGCACTACTTCAATTTTCTTCGAATCTACCTTGATCCCTTTGCACGAAACTATATGACCCAAAAATCCCTCTAAATCAAGCCAGAATTCACACTTTTGAAAATTTTGCATATAACTTCTTTTCTCTCAAAGTCTAAAGCACAGTCCGCATGTGCTGCTCATGATCTTCTCGGCTCCGAGAATACACCAGAATGTCGTTAATAAGCACAATGATGAAAGAATCAAGATAGGGCTGAAATACACTATTCATTAAGTGCATAAATGATGTTGGGGCGTTGGTCAGCCCAAAATACATCACAAGGAACTCGTAATGACCATACCAAGTCCTGAAAGTAGTCTTTGGGACATCTGGCTCCCGAATCTTCAACTGATGATAGCATGAACGTAAGTCGATCTTAGAGAACACTCTAGCACCCTGAAGCTGATCAAATATGTCATCAATTCATGGCAATGGATACCTGAACCTTGTTCAACTCGCGGTAATCAATACACATCCGCATTGAACCATCCTTCTTTTTCACAAATAAGATGGAGCACCTCAAGGCTATACACTGGGCTGAACAAAACCCTTATCAAGCAGCTCCTATAAACTACTCATTTAATTCCTTCAATTCTTCTAGGGCCATACGATATGGTGGAATAGAAATAGGCTGAGTGCCCGGTAACAAATCAATACCAAAGTCAATATCCCTGTAGGGTAGCATACCCGGAAGATCCATTAGAAATACATCAGGAAAATCCCTTACTATAGGAACTGACTCAACGATAGGAGTATCAACACTAACATCTCTCACATAGGCCAGATACGCATCACAGCCAATCTCAACCATTCATTGAGCCTTAAGAATTGAAACAACCTTGTTAGGAACATGATCCAAGGTACCTCTCCACTCTAGCCGCAGTAGACCTGGCATAGCCAACGTCACCATCTTGGTGTAACAATCAAGAATAGCGTGATGGGGCGACAACCAGTCCATGCCCAAAATAATATCGAAATCCACCATACTGGGTAATAATAAATTAGTTCTGGTCTCAAAACCACTGATAACAATCAAACATGACCTATACACGCGGTCAACAATAATAAATTCACCCACGGGGGTAGATACATAAACATAAGAACTCAAAGAATCATGGGATATGCCCAAATACAAGGCAAAATAAGATGACACATAAGAATAAGTGGAGCCTGAATCAAATACGACTGATGCAACTCTATGACAGACCAGAATAATACCCGTGATAATAGAATCGGATGCAACTGCCTCCATCCTAACATGAAGGACATAATATCTGGCATGGCCTCCCCCTCTAGAGAGACCTCTACCTGTCCAACCTCCACATCTAGCTGGCTGTGCAGGTGGAGTGGCAACTCGAGTAGTAATCATGGCCTAAGAAGCCTGAGGGCCCTATGGAATAGGTGGGGCCTGTGAAATCTGTGGAGGTGTACCCCTCCTGAATCTGGGGCAATCCCTAACCATACGACGAGTGTCACCACACTCAAAACAAGCTCTCGGTGGACGTGGCTGCTGTGACTAGCTCGGGCCTGATTAAGGCTGTCCAACGGGACGGGACGTCCAGTCCCGTCCCACTTAATTCTAAATGGGATGGGCCCATGTTAAATGGGACACGGGATGGCCATTTCGTCCCGTTTGTCCCATCCCATTTCGTCCCGTCCCGTCCCGCCTGTCCTGTCCCGTCTCATCCCGTCCCGTCCCGCCTGTCCCGCATCCTTTTTTTTTTTTGAATTCTAGTCATTGGGCAACGGCTCCAATTGTTTACTAAAATTTAGAAAACTTTTATTATGCTACAAAACAATTTTCTGGTATATATTATCATACTGTTACACAAATATTATGGTATATTTGTGGAATTTATATTGTATTTGGTAAGTATAAAACTAATCCAACAAGTATTTTATTTTAATATTTTGTAATTCTTTACTTAGTTTCCTAATTTCCGTTTATTTTTTAAGTTTATTAAATAAATCAAAAAACTAGTTGTTGCAAACTTTAAAAACTTAGTCATTGTCAAAAGAATAGTCGTTGCCAAACTCTATGCTTAAATATTCTTTTTTTCAAAACAGCACTTAAGGCCCGCGAACCCGTCCCGTCCCGTCTCATTTGTTAGTGGGACGGGATGGGCCTACCGTTCGTCACATCCCGTCCCATCCCATTTGTTAGCGGGACGGGATGGGCCTACCGTTTTGTCCCGTTTGTCCCGTCCCGTTTCGTCCCGTCTCGCCAGCGTCTCGACTAAATGTCGTCCCGTCCCGTCCTGTTAATTTTGTTCCGTCCCGTCCCTTTGGACAGCCATAGGCCTGATCGACTGGACTGGCCACTAGAAGCACTCTGTACAGGAGGTACACTAGACACTGTCGATGCATAATAGGGATCCTGGGGCCTAGGAATGGTCAGAGTACTGCTAGCGGCTGGAGGTGCTGAATGAATAGGATGACTCACATAACCCCTACCCTAACAAGCTGTATATGGGGCACGATAACTGTTATACGTGCAAGAATCTCGAGGTCTCTTAACTTCCCTCTCTTCTCTCTCCCGGATCCGCATACCCTCCAATCTCCTAGAAATAGACACCACCTACTGGTATGCGATGTCCATCTCCAACTCTCGGGCCATACTGAATCTGATACTAGGGTGGAGCCCCTCAATAAATTAGTGAACTTGCTCTCGAACAGTAGCAACCAAGGTTGGTGCATGCCTAGCCAAATCACTGAATCGAACCGCATACACTAACATGGTCATAGAACCCTGGCGCAGCTGCTCAAACTCTTCATGCCATGCATCTCTAAGACTCTGAGGAACATACTCCCTCAAGAACATATCTGAAAGTTGAGTCCAAGTGAATGAAGCTGCCTCAGATGGACTATCCAACTCGTATGCTCGCCACCACTGGTAGGCCGCTTCTCTAAGCTAGAATGTCATGAAAGAAACCCCACTGGAATCCACAATACCTATAGTACAGAGGATACGGTGACATTCCTCAAGGAAACCCTGAGCATCCTCTGAAGCCAAACCGCTGAAAGTGGGAGGGTGGTACTTCTTGTACCTATCGAGCCTAAGTTGCTCGCCATTTGAAACTATTGCCCTAACCTCGGGCCGAACTAGGATAACTGGCTGCACTAGTATAACCTTTGGGGCATGATCAACTTGGGCTCGTGGCTGTGGGGTACGGGTGGCGGGAGTCTGTGCTCCTCCCCCGGCCTGAGATGCGGCAGGAGCAAGTAGAATCAACCCTGCCTGAGCTAGAGTGCCAAACATGCTCAAGAACTGGGCAAGAGGTCTCCTGAAGTGCAGGGGTAGTAACAGGCGTCTCAGGTGCTTGTTCTCCAACTAGAGCTACTAGTGGTTCTACTGCAGCAGCTTGTGTAGGTGCTCTAGATGCACCACATGGTCTTCGTCGGCCTCTGGCACGACCTCTGTCCCGACCCCGGCCTTTTGCGGCTCCAACAGGAAGCGCGGGAGGTTGATCATCAGATCCAGTTGTGCGTGTCCTCACAATCTGTGAGAGAATAGAAAGACAGTGGTTTAGAACTTCAAAGCCAACAAATGTGCACGATAAGGAATCAAAGAAGTGAGAATTTGCTTAACAGTTCCATAGCCTCCCAAAGATAAGTACAGACGTCTCTGTACCGATCCGCGAGACTCTACTAAACCTTCTTGTGACTCATAACACATATGAACCTAGCACTCTGATACTAACTTGGCATGCCTCCAATTCACGCTCCGTAGGATGTCGTGATGGCAACTACTCTCTAAGACTAGGTAAGCCTAACAAATTACGGAATAACATAATAAGAGTCTGAAACTCAAATCTCAATAGTTGTAATATATGAAAACTGCAAGTCAAAAGAACTACAATCTCCCAAAACCCAATAGAAACAAGTCACAAGCTTGTAAGAGAAATACTAATGTCGTTATACATCAGAGTCTACTAAAATAAGGAAAACAACATGATAAGGATAGAGAGGGGACTCCGAAGTCTGCAGACGCTGGCAGATGTACCTTGAAGTCTCTGCACACAGGTAGCTCACTGATATATGGGCTGGTAAGAAGTACCTAGATCTGCAAAAAAGATGTGTAGAAGCGTAGTATGAGTACACCACAGCAGTACCCAGTAAGTGTCAAGTCTAACCTCGGTAGAGTACTGACGAGGTCAGGTCAGGCCCTACTAGAAATAATAGAAAAATTAAGATAGGGGATATAATAATATAATGAAATAACTAAGGAATGAACAACACATCAAATAGAGGTAAACAATAGGGGGCGCTCCAGAGATACCGTCTCGTAGTCCCAAAAGTAAATACTCAACAAGGGATCTCCCGAGATACCGTCTCGTAGTCCCAAAAGTAAATATGTAAGGGGATCTCCCGAGATACCGCCTCGTAGTCTCAAAGTAAATATGCAGTACAGGAGGATCTCCCGAGGAACCGCCTTGTAGTCCCAAAATAAATATGCAGTACAGGAGGATCTCCCGAGAAACCGCCTCGTAGTCCCAAAATAAATATGCAGTACAGGGGGATCTCCCGAGGAACCACCTCGTAGTCCTAAAATAAATATGCAGCAGGTAATCGGAGGAAAAACAAATTTTCAGCCAGAAATCTTACAATTAAAGATTTAAATCAAATCGAGGAAAGAAGGTAATTCAGCTAAGTACATTGCACATAATTCAAGTAAGAGTTAAGGCACGTAGACATGTGATACTAGGCTAATCATGATCACTACAAATACTAAGCTAACTCTGTTAAAGAATTTAAAAGAAGATTACTCAGCAAAAACTGATATTTCTAAATTTAGCCTGTGTACGCACTCGTCACCTCGCCTACACGGCGTTCACATATTACAAAATGCTACAACAGTATCAAATCCTATGGGAATTTCCCACACAGGGTTAGACAAGCCACTTACCTCGAATCACGCTCAATCAGTCAAGTAGAAAGCCTTTCCCTCGATATTTTGACTCTGATCGGCTCGAATCTAGTCATAATTAATTTGATTCAGTCAATACAAATTATAGGAATAAATTTCATATAAAAATACAAATGTTCCAACAAAATCCAAAATTTAAATCAAAAATTGCTCGCGGGGCCCACATTTCGGAACTCGACAAAAGTTACAAAATATGAACACCCATTCAACTATGAGTCCAACCATACCAAAATTATCCAAATCTGATACCAACTCGACCACCAAATCATCAAATCTTATTTCCAAATCCCTATGCCGAAATCACGATTTACACCTCCAAAACATGTAATCTAGTTGGATTATTCGATGATAATTCAATATTATGGAGTAGAAATGATTACAAGTGACGTACCTCAAGAATTCCTGTGAGAACCTCGCATAAAATCGCCCAGCCCAAGCTTGAAATGCCCAAAAATGGTAAAAACTCGGAACCCCTCTGTTGTTTTACTGTCCAGGGGTTTTCGCTTCTGTGAAACTTTTAGCCGCATCTGTGGTCTCGCACATGCAATATTTCCTTCTCTTTTGCGGCTTCATCTCTTCTCCGAACAAGAAGTCTGCTTCTGCGGATTCGCTTCTGCAAAACGTTGTCCGCTTCTGTGAAGCCGCCTGGCCCCCCTCATTTTCGCGTTTGCGATCGAACCTTCGCAGGTGAGACGCCGCTTCTGCGGACCACACCTCTGCACCTACAACCACTGCCTCACCATCCTCTCATCTGCTTCTGTGTTTGCCATGCTCGCTTCCGCGTACTCGCACTTGCGAGCCAATTTCCGCAGGTGCGATTGCATCAGATGGCAGAAACTTTCAGATTTTCTTCTAAGTCCGAGTTCGATCCGTTAACCATCCGAAACTCACCCGAGGCCCCCGGGACTTCAACCAAATACACTAAAAAGTCATAAAACATCATATGAACTTAGTCGAGCCTTCAAATCACGTCAATCAACACTAAAACCACGAATCATACCCCAATTCAAGCCTTATGAACTTTGAAATTTCAAATTTCTACAAACGACGCCAGAACCTATCAAATCATGCCCGATTGATCTCAAATTTTGCACACAAGTCATAAATGACATAACGGACCTATTCAAATTTCCAGAATAAGATTCTGACCCCGATATCAAAAAGTCAACCCCCCAATCAAACTTTCCAAAAATTCAACTTTCGCCATTTCAAGCCTAATTCCACTACCGACCTCCAAATAATTTTCTGGACACGCTCCTAAGTCAAAAATCATCATATGGAGCTATTAGAATCATCAAAACTTTATTCCGGGGTTGTTTACACATAGGTCGACATCTGGTCACTATTTCAACTTAAGCTTTAAACCTTGGAACTAAGTGTTCCAATTCATTCCAAAACCTCACCGGACCCGAAACAATTATCCCGGCAAGTCACATAATAGTTGTAAAGCATAATTTGAGTAGTAAATGGGGAAACGGGATTGTAATACTCAGAAAAACCGACCAAGTCGTTACAGAAACCAAGTGCGACTCACTCCTTGTGGTAAACAAAGTTAATGGGACATTCGAGGTCAGGAAAAAATGAATACAGAGATACTTGGACAAGTTACAGGTGACATTACATCGGTTCAAATAATGGACTTTGCAACATGTACCTCGGTATCAAAACAGTGAAGTTTATGCCCTCGCTAACTTAGGATCGCCGGTCGAAGACAACGAGATCAACTCGGGAGAAATTGTACATCTTATAAGATTGGTGGTGGAACAACGCCATGCCTAGATCAACTCAACGATCCTAATTTAGGACTGGAAGAATAAGTACGTGTAATATCTCCAGACATGAAAACTACCCTCGGACCCAAAGGAATAGAGGGCCCTACTAATGAAGGCAACCCAGTTTAGTTTGTCTGATGATGGAACCTTAGTCAGAAGAACGTTCGATGGCCCGATCAAGATATGTTTGGGACCAGGAGACACCGAATACGTTTTGAGGGAAATCCATAAAGGTACCTATGGAAATCATTTGGGCGCCGAATCACTGGTTCAAAAAATAATCAGAGTTGGTTACTACTTGGTCGGTATGGAAAAGGACGCGAAGGAGTTCGTTCGAAAATGTGATGGATGCCAAAGGCATGCTCCGATGATTCATCGAGCAGGAGAGCCGCTACATTCGGTCTTGTCACCATGCCCGTTCATGAAATGGGGGATGGATATCGTTGGCCCCCTTCCGCGGGCACTCGGTAAGGCTTAGTTTATTTTATTTATGACTGACTATTTTTCTAAATAGGTGAAAGCATAGGCATATGAAAAGGTCAGAGAAAAAGAAGTCATTGATTTTATCTGGGACCACATTATATGTCGATTTGGAATACCGGCCGAGATTGTGTGCGACAACAAATAATAGTTCATTGGCAACAAAGTAAGCAAGTTTCTTGAAGACCATAAGATCAAAAGGATCTTTTCCACTCCTTACCACCCTAGTGGGAACGGACAAGCAGAATCCACCAATAAAACCATAATCCAAAACCTCAGAAAGAGGTTGGTCGATGCCAAAGGAAAATGGAAGGAAATGCTACCTGAGGTCCTATGGGCGTACCGTACAACCTCGAAGTTCAGTACTGGATCCACGCCATTTTCTTTGGTTTATGGTACTGATGCTTTAATACCGGTCGAGGTCAGAGAACCGAGCATCAAATTCCAATATGCAACAAAGAAATCAAACAACGAGGCTATTAGTACGAGCTTGGAACTGTTAGATGAAAGGTGTCAAGACGCCCTTGTTCGGTTGGCCGTAAAAAAATGGTGGATCGAGAGATATTATAATCGAAGGGCCAACCTTGGATATTTCAATACTAAGGACTTAGTAATAAGGAAAGTTACACTGAACACCCAAAACCCGAATGAAGGGAAATTAGGGCCAAACTGGGAAGGACCGTACCAAATTATCAAGATCACCGGAAAAGGTTCCTACAAGCTCGAAACAATGAACTGCAAACAATTGCCGAACAACTGGAATATAACTCACTTAAAGCGATATTACTACTATGGTACAATACCGTTCTTTCTTTTATTTTACATTTCAAACTAACACTTGCAGGTGACCAACAAGGGATGATACGAGATCCTAGGTCTGAAAGCACGCGTTGTATTCTTTTTCCCTTAAACCGGTTTTGTCCCTAATGAGTTTTTCGGCAAGGTTTTTATCGAGGTAATAAATAAATTGTGCTAATTTAGAATCGAAGTCCAGCTTCGAACCAGTGACAATGATCACAATAGCATTCGAGGCCTCTCATAGGTCAACCCCGAACACTGGGGGCAATATCCTCGGATATCTAATTTAACAAGGGAAGAAACTTCGTGATTGAAGGGTCTCGATAAATAAGATTTATTGTAAGGGCCAAATAGTCAAATTAACCATTCCCTCTCAAACCGCTCGAGCCCTGGCACAAAACATGTATACGTGTACAACTATTATGCACAAGAAGAAAAAAGAAGATTCTTCTTTGCACATAAACATCTTGTCCCAAAAAATGTCTTGCATTTCTCAAGGAATTTCCTACACCTGATCCCCTAAAGATATCGAGCCCAAGGGCCACCTTAATCTGAGTTCAAACATTCACTTCACTCGGGGACTATAGGCATTGACTAAATTATTTGGCATTGCCCGAATTAAAAAGCTAAGGTCGTTCCGAGTTAAAAACACTCGAGGGCATAAAGCTTATTTGGCATTGCCCGAATTAAAAAGCTAAGGTCATTATAAGTTAATAAAACTCGAGGGCATGAAACTTATTTGGCATTGCCCGAAATAAAGGCTAAGGCCGTTCCGAGTAAAAAAAACTCGAGGGCATGAAGCTTATTTGGCGTTGCCCGAATTAAAAGGCTAAGGCCATTCCGAGTTAATAAAACTCAAGGGAATGAAGCTTATTTGGAATTGCCCGAATTAAAAAGCTAAGGTCATTCCGAGTTAATACAACTCGAGGGCATGAAGCTTATTTGGCATTCCCCGAATTAAAAGGCTAAGATCGTTCCAAGTTAAAAACACTCTAGGGCATGAAGCTTATTTGGCATTGCCCGAATTAAAAGGCTAAGGCCATTCCGAGTTAATAAAACTCGAGGGCATGAATCTTATTTGACATTTCCCTAATTAAAAGGCTAAGGCCATTCCAAGTTAATAAAACTAGAGGGCATGAAGATTATTTGGCATTTTTCGAATTAAAATGCTAAGGCCGTTCCGAGTTAAAAACACTCGAGGGCATGAAGCTTATTTGGCATTGCCCGAATTTAAAGGCTAAGGCTATTCTGGGTTAGTAAAACCCGAGGGCACATAGTTTACTTGACATTGCCTGAACTAAAGGCTAAGTCCATTTCCGGGTTAACGAAACCCGAGATTACAAAAGCTTACGAAAGCACACTCCCAGCATATCATACCCCAAAAAACATAAGTGTTTTGGGGAAATTGTTTTAGGGTAACACCGATAAAACTTTTGAATACAAATAAAAGGAGAAATTCAAAAGTTGTAAAAGGGAAAAGCCTTATATATAAATCAAATTTTCTTTACAAGGATTGAATAGCCCCGATACATAGTTTTTATAAAAGGTCGCTCAACAAAAAGATAGTAAAAACGAAGATCCTAAATGGCCTAATCTTTATCGGGGGCTACTTCATCGCCTATGGGGTCTTCGCCACCATCGGACCCACCGGACTCTTCAGACCCCTCGGAATCCTCCTCAGGATAAGCTAACTTCCAGGCCTTGGCTTCGTACATCTTGGCATTCTCGATTTTAGCCAATATGTCAAAGTCCTAAGCATGGACTCCCTCGAGGGCCTCCCTTCGGGATTGCCACCTCCTGTGCTTCATAATGTTTCTCTCTTGCTCCTGAATGGCCTCGACATTGGCCTTGAACTGGGCTACTTTATCATCGGCCTTGGTCTTGGCCACGATGACCTCTAACTTGGCTGCCTCAAGCTCCTTGGCCAGGTTCTCTTGACCATAAATAGTCGAGTTCAACTGAGATTGGAGTCCCTCGATTGTATTGACCTGCACCGAGTATTTCTCCCTTATAACCTCGGCTGAAGCCAACTACCCCCGGGATGTCTCTTTGTCCGAGGCCAGGCGGTCCATATTTTTCTTCCATTCTTCGGCCTCAGCCTTCACCGTGTCCACCTCCACCTGGAGCAGCTCAATCTGGTCAAGTCTCTTTTATACCTGTGGGTTTGGGTTGTTAGTCAATGTGTCTAAATCATCATCACTAAGTTCGAATATTCATCTTACCTGCTCGACCAAATCGGCATGATCCTTCCGAGACGCTTCTAAATCGGCTAGGAGCCTCTCGCTAAGAAACTTGTAAGTATCCTTCTTCTCAGCAAGCTCTCGAGTCATGGCCTCATGATGCTTGAACTCCACCCGATATCGGAGAAAGGCCTCATGATGAAGCACTGAGGTCTGCAAGCACAAAAGAAAATGTTACGATTGTTCATTATTAAATCTAAGTACGTAATGGAGGGACGTTCGAAATTACCCGATTTAGCGCCTGTTGAGCTTCATTGAACAGGCAGGGCGCTTCCACCTCGTTCATTCTAGCTTGATCCTCTTCGGTCACCAAGCACCGAAGGTAATTGGCAATCCCCACCGGGGTAGAGAGAACTTGGGCACCATCTGGAATGGACATATAAATTGCTCATCTCCGAGTAGGATCAGCACTCGGAGCTGGAAACTGATTCATGAATTTTGGGCTTGAATAAGACCTGCCAGCTCCTGGGGACGGTATCTTCTTTGGTACCGGTAAGTCGCCCAAACCGGTGACATCCTCCAAAGTAGTAGAATCCAGGCCATCTAAGAAAATTTGGAAAGAATCGGCTTCTCCTTGAGCCCCTTCACCGAGGTTACCTTTCAACGTATGAGCCTCGTTTATCATAGAATCGGTAAACGAAGGAGATCCATAGAGATCGATCACCCCAAGAGCCTCCTTAGGCACATTACCTTATGACCGAGAAGTACCGGTCACTGTTTCTTTTTCGACCTCCCTAGATCGGGGAAAAATGGTCTCGACCCTCCCTGGTTCAGAGACTTCAACCACTACTTCTTCCACGGCCTTCATGGCTTGAGGCAATTCGGAACTGCTTCTCACGTGGGTCACCAATTCAGAATCTTCTTCTTCTTCGGACTCATCCCTCAACTGATGGAGTGAGTCTGAAGAGAGTTCTCGGGCACTAGTATTCTTAGGTTTGCGCGCCAGCCGCTTCCTCAATCTCTTCTTTTCAGGGCTCCCGCTTTCTTCTTTTCTTCTCTTTATCCTGCTTTGGAGTAGGGGGATCAGCGTATATGTCATCGTCGGCTGATGGAGGCCTCATTTCGACATCTTTTGGTAGACCTGCAACAAGAAAGTAAAACGATTTAGAGATCGATGATGTGAAAGTAAGATCAAATATAACTAAGAGAAAAATTTCTCACCATGGTTACGGGCCTTCCATCGACCCTTCGAGAGCTCATGCCATAAGCGCTCGGAATAAGGTCTCTGTGTCGCAATACCTTTGACACACTCCTTAAGTCGAGGAACAACACCTAGCATTTGGGAAATATTCGCATCATCACATAACATCGGTGAGAAGGGAGAGAAATGAAAAGCAATAAAATAAATTTTGAAGGCAAAGTTACACTTACGTTTCATGTTCCATTTCTCGAGAAATGGCATATCCGCAGCTGGGTTTAAGTCCGAGTTCCTTACTCTAACAAATCGGCCCAACCAGCCCTGTTCCCGATCCCCGTCGATGCTCGATAATAAGGCCTTAGTGGCTCGACATGCGAGCTTGATTAATCCCCCACGGTAAAGTCGAGGGATATACAGGCACATGAGGTGGTCGAGGGTAAACGGACACCCCTCGAGCTTGCTCACAAAGAAACGAAGCAGAATAACAATCCTCCAAAACGAAGAATGGATCTGCCCGAGCGTCACTTTATACCTTTTGCAAAAGGTTATGATAACAGGGTCTAAAGGACCCAGCGTGAAAGGGTAAGTGTAAACACTTAAACAGCCCTCCACATACGTGGTGATCGATTCCTCGGGGGTAGGGACCACTACGAGTTTATCCCCCCAGTTGCACTACTCTTTGACCTTATCGATGATACTGGCAGTAATAGTACATATGTACCTCGAGACCGGCTCGCACCGACCCGGTACCAAGGGGGTTTTCTCAATCTTGAAGTCGGCCCCGGTTAGGCACCCTGAAGGGACAAACGACTTTAGAGGGGGTTCCGGTGTTGGATCCTCGGTAGCAGCAGGCAAAATATTTTCAGATGGTTTCGAGGAAGAAGGGGTTTCTTTTTAAGGAGCTGATTTGGAAGTCTTTGCCATTTTTTATAAAGAATGTAGAAGAAAGTGTTGGTAAAAGAGGAGGCGTACTTAGCGAAATAACTTATGTATACTTTCAAAAGAACTATAAGAGAAGGTATAATTATCAGATAACTTATAAGAACCCTCAGAAAACTAGAAGGGAAGAAGTTTGAACTTAAGCTTTCAGAAAACCAGTAGATGAGAGGGATGAAGTTTTCTCAAAACACAAGAGAAAATTTTTGAATGTAAAAGTTCTAATGAATGAATGAAAGGGGTATTTATAGTTTTCTCAAACCGGTTCGCTTCCTGTAGCGTCCAACCATCAACTGACACCCATTTAATACCTTGAAGACTGGACCGACGGGATGTTTTCAACTGTTCTTATCACTTACGTCATGAATCCGTCGTCATGATTTATCGGAGTGAGAATCGGGAGCCCGTATCGTTTGTCATCATTTACTCTTTGAAAAAAGGGATTTGACATCGTATTTTGTCTCTTACGTCATGATATATCAAAATGAGAATCTGAGGCTCATATCATTTTTTGTCACCTACTCTCTGAAAAACGAGGAGACTATTTGTGTACGGGTAAAACCAAGCTCGGTGTTCGATCGATCTTGAGAAACGGAGGGCCAAGGTCGGTACATCTGTAATAAAGTAAAAATCAAAGTCCGAGGTTCGATATGACATCCAACATGGTTAGCCGAGGGCGGAATATAATATTCAAGATCGGGCCCAAAGCATCATCAAAACTAGCCATCGAGATTATCAGATTTTTCCTCGAGTCTACCGAAGGCATAACCGGTCATGTTTCTAACGGTCTTGAAGTAAGCTCTGCCAACTCATTCGACAAGGGCCAGTGATCCTTGCCATTAACCAATCATCATGGCAGAATTCATGGAATTAGTCAAAAAGGGAACCAACGGTCTTCAAAATCAAGGACTTATGTTTTTTATAGTACAATTAAATAATACCCTAAAGGGTAGTCTCCCTCAATATATAAAAGGGACTTGACAATCCATGAAGGACATTATAACATATACTGATAAGCAATATATTCTCCAAGCTCCTACTCTTCGATATTTTTCTGTCAATAAAAGCGCATACAACTCAAGGGTGGCTTGCATTCTCAAACTAAAATCATCTAATTACTGCGGTTTGCAGTTATTTTACCGTCATTTATTTTAATTACAATCTAATTTATCACTTTGTATCAAGTTAATCAACATGTCCTTATAACCACTAACAAATTTAATTGTTATCCGATTTTGAGAGTAAACAATAACTCGAGAGATTAAGTTCATAAGAGCATATATACGATAACAAATAAGAGATAAATATTACAACTGCAAAGATGGGAATACTAATTCTAAAATTTAGGGTGAAATACCCATGTAGCTCCCACAGCCAAAACAACAAAAATTGCGTATAATTGTTTTACTATTATTCAGCTCCAGTAGAAGTGATTAAATTGCATACAAAATTGAAGTATGACTTGCCATTAATATATTTGCTATTAATCAGCTATGCAACCTCTAAATCATGTTTTATATTTGCTATTAATCAGCTATGCAATATCTAAATCATAAAAATAGAAATATTGGTTCTTGCAATGTGTTCAGTGACAAAGTTAAAAAGTTAGTTGCATGTACAGTTACTAGCATATGGTATCGGTATTCTAAAATTCAGAACCTCATTTAGTGACTATCGTAGATGCCCTTGTTTGAATATTGGTTGTATAGGGATGACAATGGGGCGGGACGGGTTTGGCAAAACTCACAAAAATTTCAACCTGCCCCGCTCCCGCATATCTATTTTTCAGTTTTCAACTCGCCCCGCCCTACTTGAACCCGCCCCGCCCAGCCCCACTTAAGTTTTTTTTTCTTATTTATTTTAGTTTTTTCTAAAACAAACTAGTTTGATATTTTATTATTTTATAAAATGGAGAGTTTAATATTATTCAAGTCAATTATGTTTTTCTCGTTGTCGTAGTGTGAAACTACATATTCATACCTGTGGAACATATCATTTTATCATTTTATGCTCTTGCAGAAGCTTTACTTTTACAAGAAAATCTTATCCTGTAAATATCATTTTATCATGGTGCGTGTTCATTTCAAAAGATACACTCAACAAGGAAAAACTGTGGATCTCAAACTGAAATTTGGATTTTCTGTAATGGGTTTGTCAAAATCATAGTTTCTCCGCATTGAACCCGCGTTAAAACCGCAACCCGCCCCACCCTACTCTAAAAATTTTAAAAACTATTTTAACCTGCCCTGCACCCGCATAAGAGTAAACCTGGCCCGCACCTGCCCCGCCATCCCTAGTTGAAACGTTAATTGCAAGTGAAAATTGGTAGAATAAGATACTGAGAGAAGATTCTTACCAGTTGGAACCTATTCAGTCGCGGTACGAGTTGGTCTCTGATATGATGGCCCAAACTCCTCTTTAGGTTGGGACAGGCCCAACTGCAGTATAGTCAGGGAAAGGGCCTCTTTTGGTGAGATTGTAGAAATGACGCCAGGTAGCCACTCTAAAGGGTTGTTATTTAGGAATTAGCAAGTGTGTCCTGAATTTTAATTTTCCTGTTCAATTTCTTGGGACAAAAATATCCTGAATTGTCTTGAAGTTAATATTTTTAATTTAAAATTTCAGGACAAAAGGCTAATCTCTAAATAGCATCCGTGAGAATGGCTATCTGTGCACTTACCCTTTGGCTATTACGGAGTTGGGTTGGCTTGACCCACTTGCCAAATTTAGTAATAATCAAGAGATTTTTACCTATATGTACTACATTACTATCACAACCCCAGTGTCCCTCCGTAGGATGTCGTGACGACACCTAGTATCTAAGACTAGGTAAGCCTAACACTTACTGAATTAATAAAAGAAATCAACCAGCAAACGAAGAATATGAGATAAAAATCTTATACACAATTACAATTCCCAAAACCGGTAGTCAAGTCATAAGCTCTACTGAGTTCGCTAAGAAAATCCTTAAGTACAACTGTTCGAAATGGAAATCAAACAATACAAAAATAAAATCAGAAGGTGACTCTGAGGCCTGCAAACGCGACAACAGGTTTACCTTGAGTCTCCACAGCTCGACCCGCCAACTAATAATCAACAACAATTGTGGCACCTGGATCTACATAATAATGTGCAGAAGCGTAGTATGAGTACACCACAGCAGTACCCAGTAAGTATCAAGACTAACCTCGGTGAGGTAGTGACGAGGGACAGTCAAGACACCTACCGGACCAAACAACCTGAACAAGTGTAAAGGTGAACTCACAGAGGAAACAATATTAGTATAAAACTAAGCAAGATAAGGAACACAGATTAATAATTGCAATGATACACTAATAACAACAATATTTAACAGGAAGCAGTCAGGTAATAATGTTGTAGAGTAACTGAACACAATCTAAGTCAGTGAAACCAAATAAAAGAAAACCAGCAACAACCCAATAAGAACAACCGCTCTCACATCATATTTGTCCGAGCATTTTCATGAGGTACCGAACCTCATAATCACAACTCACGGGTCTCAATTCTTGAACCCTAATCACTTGGCACCTTGTGCCCACATTTCAATCCATAACCGCACGGATGACTCATGTGCTAAGAGGACAACTCTCACACAGAAGGCAAGTAGACAAGAGTACATGTAATGGTCAATAACATCAGGACTCATCTCCTTAAACTGATATGGGTGATTCATCTACGTGTATGCTTGTGCAAGTGTTCTACCACAATTTAAGTCCACAATTAAGAGTGTAGATAACGAATGGAACATAAAAAACGATCACCACGAAATATACAGTGTAAATAAGACAGCAATGAAGTGGATGTAACGACAAGCACAACAAGATTAGCTACATAGAACTGAGCAAATAGAACAACATGGAGGAAAACAACTAACAATAAGCTAAGGAAAACAACAATCAAGTACAAGTGCACAGAAAAAGGGAAATGACAACAGAGCCCTCCCGAGGTACCGCCTCATAGTCTCAAATTGTAAAATGAATCACAACAGCACAACAGAAATCTCATGCAAACAATAATAATCGTACGGCAGAAATCCCGTACCACAATAATAACCACACGGCAGAATCCTCGTGCCACTATAATAACCACACGATAGAAACCTTGTTCCACAATAACACACGGCAGAAACAACGTGCTGCCACAATAATAACTGCATGGCAGAAACCTAGTACCACAATAACAACCGCACGACATAAACCTCGTACTGCCACAATAATAATCGCACGGCAGAAACCTCGTGACACACAATACTAAATACAACAACAACAACAACAACAACAACAACAACAACAACAACAACAACAACAACAACAACAATAACAACAACAACAACAACAACAACAACAACAACGACGACGACGATGACGACGACAATAACACAAGAATACGACAAGTAATTCAACTCAGGAACTCCAGAACACAAACACAAAGAGACGGAAAAACGAGATCGCAAGGAAAGACACAACAAGAAAGAATGGTACAACATAGCAATAGCTCAACAAGGAAGAGATACTCTGTTACAATGACTCTACATAAGTATAATTCAACAATAAGAGGGATAGCGTGAATCAATGACTCCAATTAAGGGTAAGTCAATAATGATAAGGGATAACAAAACTTCAATTAGCATTGAAAAATTACGGAAGAGATTCAACAAACTCAATTAAGAATAAGTAGATTATGGAAAAGATAATAATAACTTCAACTGATGATAGGCAATTACGGAAAAGATATCATAGAAATAAAAGAAGCAACAACTTCAGTTAAGACACATAAGAGTTTAATTGGCAAAAAGGATAGATCATGAATAAATTAATTCCAAATAAAGACACGTAGAGGTGAAACTAGTAAAAGGGGGATCTTTCCTAACAAAGCAACATCATATCTAATGAACATAAGAACCTAAGATCCTTAAATGGTCAAATTTTTACAAATAAGCCCGAGCACGTACTCGTCACCTCACGTATACGTACTTCACATGACATAATTAGCACCAAAGACTCACATCCTAAGGGGTAGTTCCCCCACACAAAGTTAGGCAAGATACTTACCTCAAAGAAGCATCATCGTTACTCTAAAATGACCTTCTCGAGTGAAACAACCTCCGTATAGCTCAAATCTAGTCAAAATAACTTCAATTCATAAATTAAACTCATAGAAAACAATTCAAGATAATAAAGCTCCAATCTTTAACAAGAACTAAAAGTCAACCCAAAAGTCAAATCGAAACCCGATAAAATTTATAAATCCCGAACACCCATTCCGATATGAGTTCAACCATATCAAAATTATCAATTTCCGACATCAATTCGTCCTTCAAATCATCATTTTACATTTTGACATATTTCTTCAAATATTCCCATTTTCCTCAACTCAAAACACTAATTTAATGATAAAAATAAAGATGAAATCATGAAGTATAATAAATTTCAGGTGAAGAACACTTACCCCAAAGATTTGCTTGAAAAAACCACGAATAATCGCTTAAATCCGAGATCTACAACTCAACATATGGAGAAAATGGCCAAACCCTCGACTTATAAGATTCTGCCCAGGCACGATCATACTTGCGACGCCTTAGCCGCTTCTGCAGCGCAGCATTTGCGACAAAACATCCGCTTTTGCAGAGAATCACTGGAGGCCGCTCAACGCACCTACAGAAAAAGCCCCGCTTCTGTGCTAACGCATGTGCAGCTAGTGTCCTGCCCATTTCGCTTCTGCGACCATTTCACACTTCTGTGTGCACGCACCTGCGCACCACGAATCGAACTTATGAATATCCAAGTCTTCTAGCTCCCAAAACCCGTACCGAAACATATCAAATCAACTGGGAATAATGCCAAATATTGCATGCAAGTAGCAAATGTCATAACGGAGATAATTCAACTCTCAGAACCGCAATCCGAGCCCAATATCACTAAAGTCAACTCTCGGTCAAACCTCTCAACCTTCCAAAACTTTCACTTTCTAATTTTCGCTGAAATGCATCAAATTACCCTACAGACCTCCAAATTCAGACGCACACCTAAGTCCAAAATCACCATAAAAAAGTATTGAAACCATCAAAATGCCATTTCAGTATCGTCTACCCAAAAGTCAAATTCCGGTCAACTCTTACCGCTTAAGCTTCTAAAACACGAATCCTTATTCCAAATCAATATACATACAAAATTATATTAAAGTTGTATTATAGTTGTAAGTTTGTATTCTGTTGTAGTTATATATATATATATATATATATATATTATTTAAATATTATATAAAAGTTGAAAAATAGTTGCATAATGTAGGAATCGTTGTATAAAATTTATATTTAAGTTATAAATACTATCTTTTTACATAGAGTTGTTGATATGTATCAAAATTGTATTAAGAAAAGAAGTTTTGATTGAAATTTTAGAGAGGAAGAACAACACACCACATACAAAATATATACAAATTATATACAAAATACATACAAAAGAAATATTGTATAAAATTTGTATGAAAATTATATTAAAGTTATATGATGTTGTAGTTGAATTTAATTGGATAAAAATAATGTATAAATATTATGGATAAGTTATAAATAAGTTGTATATTATATAATAAGTTGTATAAAATTTGAATATTCAGGCATTTAACTTGTGTTGACCTGAGTGGCTTTTTGTTTTGATGATTGACAAAGGAATACACGCATGAACCAGGTCCATGGACAGTGTACACAGTGCACGGGCAGATTCAAGCACAAGGCATGCACGTGATGGGGATAATCATAAGTGGTTATATCCGATATTTCCTAAACCAAAAGGTTGCATAATTGATAAGGAGCAGGACTTCTTACTTGAAGAAAATTCTATCCTAGATAAGGGAAGAGTTAGATATTGAAGTTAACTAGAACTCTTCCACCAAGGAAGATTATAGCTTTAAAACTCTAGTTAATCCTAATCCTACTAACTCTATATATTTCAGTTGTGTTTTCTTTTACATGTGACATACAAACACTGAAGTTAAGCAAGAATTGAGAGAAAAATAGCAAGGCATTTTGCAAGCAATTCCTGTGTGTTTCAAGTGTGCAAACCTGGACCTACATGAACTAGATAGAAGAACCAGTTCCAAGTGTTTATCTTTTATTCTAGTTCAATTGTAGTAGAGCTTTTGAGGTGTACCGTTCAGCTTTCTTTAGAAGCATTTGTACTAGGTACCTTGAGTTATATTGTTCAAGTTAGAGTTAACTTGAAGCTATCGCAACAGCTTGTGGCTAGTTGCTACAAGGGTTAGAGGTAATCCTTAGGTTTACAAGAGTTTTGTAAACATTGTTGTTTAGCTCAGAGTTTTAGTGAAGTGTTGGAAAAAATCCTACGGAGAAGTAATCGTGGTTCTTTCACCTTTAAGCCAGTTATTTTCCACGTAAAAATACTTATGTTCTTTACTTTCTGCTTTATAGATGTATGAGGTTGAGTGTTGGCCTGTTAAGAACTCACATATCCATAAGATGAAAGTAGCATAAATGAGAATGTTGAGGTGGATGTGCGGACACACTAGGATGGATAAGATTAGGAATGAAGATATTCGGGAGAAGGTGGGCGTGGATCCCATTGATGACAAGATGCGGGAAGCGAGGCTCTGATGGTTCGGACACGTACAAAGGAGAAGCCCAGATGCTCCGGTAAGGATGTGTGAGCAGCTGGCTTTGGAGGGCACGATAAGAGGTAGAGGATGGCTTAAGAAGTATTGGGGAGAGGTGATCAGGCAGGACATGGCAAGACTACAAATTTTCGAGTACATAAGTCTTGATAAGAAGTTGTGGAGGTCAAGTATTAGGGTTATAGGTTAGGATGTAGTTGAGTCTCCCTTACTTCGTACCTTTGTGAGGCTAGTTTGGTAGGGTTTTGTCGATGTTAGCTAGTGGCAATGTTGTGTCTTACTACTCCTTTGTTTACCATAGTGTCGGGTCTATGTACTGTGTATCGCGTTTTTCTTGTATCTACTTTCTCATTTCCATGATGTTATTTTTCTTATGGTTTCTATTGGTGATACTAATATTGTCTCTTTTCGTCTTCTTGAGCCGGGGGTCTTTTGGAAACAGCCTCTCTACTCCCTCGGGGTAGGGGTAAGGTATGCGTACACACTACCCTCCCCAGACCCCACTAGTGGGATTTCACTGGGTCGTTGTTGTTATTGTTGTTGTTTATATATTCCGCAATATCATAATAAGGAACGCATAGAAGAACCAGGTCCTTCTATAATCAATGCACGTGAAAAATTAGATACCACACAAATCACTCCCCCCTCCCCTCTTGTGTGGTATTGTTCAAGTTAGAGTTAACTTGAAGCTGTCACAACAACCTGTGGCTGGTTGCTACATGGGTTAGAGGTAATCCTTAGGTTTACAAGAGGTTTGTAAATATTGTTGTTTAGCTCAGAGTCATCCCCCTCATCTTGTGTGGTATTGAAGTATAAAATATCAACTTATATGGTTTAGGTTCTGTCTATCGTCAGTATCTTTATTGCTTTGGTTTGGCGCTACTTTCTGGTGCAAGCTATTAAAATAGTTTTGTAACACTTGGTTCTCAATTAAGTCTTGAACTATTTTACGTCATCGTAGTTCGACATTATTGGAATTGTTGTACTACAGTTAATACGCTATTGGAAAGAGGAGAAGAGAGAAAAAAAAGAAAAAGGGTGTAACTGAAACCCCTAATTTAAGGTACTAATAATGAATTGCATATGGAGAGAGGCGGCAGATAAGGGAAAGAGGAAAGGAGAGAAAAAAGAAAAAAAAGTATAACTGAATCCCCTAATTTAAGACACTAATAATGGATTGTATATAAATTGTAAGCAACCCTTGTTTAGGACGGGTAATATACAAAATTAGAATAATTTTGATAAATAAATTTCAAATATTGTATAGGAACGAAAAAATGAAGCTTATTGGGCCTATATGTAAAAACGTAGTCATAGAACAATACAAGAGTACGTTGGGCTCTTGGCTAGGCCTAATTTATATAATCCCCAAAGCAGCATAGACATACTGATTTACACAAATATTCCTTTTTCAGTTCTATTTAGATTTTGTTCAAATTTTAGAAATTTGTGCCAATATAGACCTTGAAAAAATATTCTGTTCGGAACAATGTTAGACTTGGGGTCTAAGATTAGACTATGGCTGTCTAATGGGACGGGACGCGACAAAATTAACAGGACGGGACGATATTTAGCCGGGATTAAGGATGGCAAGTGGGCCGGTCCAGGCCCGGGACCGGCCCGGTAACGCGGGCTAAACGGGTCAGGACTGTTTGGCCCGATTTTAGTGGGCCTGGGCCGGTCCTATAATTTGGGCCCGCCAGGCCCGGGACCATTTAGCCCGCCAGGGACCGGATCGGTCCCTTAGTGGGCCAAACGGTCCCAACGGCTATTTTTTTATTTTTTTTTTTAAATATAGCCGTTGGCTATTTATAAAAAAGTCATTTAACTCCCCAACTTTGTTTTAAACCCAAACTTTTTATACATTTAATATATATACTATACTATACTATATATACATCTTATATATAGTATATGAGATGTATATATAGTTTATCGAATATAACTTTTATATATATATATCGAATATACCTTATATATATATATATATACATTTAATATATATACTATACTATATATACATCTTATATATAGTATATAAGATGTATATATAGCTTATCGAATATAGCTTATTACTTATATATATATATATTATATATACATCTTATATCGATATATACATATATATTATACATTTAATATATATACTATACTATACTATATATACATCTTATATATAGTATATAAGATGTATATATAGCTTATCGAATATAGCTTATTACTTATATATATATATATATATATATATATATATATATATATATATATATATATCTTATATACTATATATATTTGATATTGAATATTAAAATTTAGGTCACAATTCTATAATAAAATTTATAAAGCATTGTCTTAGATATTTTTTTTAACATCCTTTTGTCTCTAATATCTATTTAATTTTTTTTTTTAAATATGTTGGGCCCAATTAGCCCATTTAGCCCGCGGGCCGAGACCGTTTAGCCCGGGACCAAACGGTCCCGGTCCCGGGCCGGTCCCTACAAAAAATCCGTTTGACCCGTTTAATTTGGGACCGGTCCGGGACCGGGCCCGAGACCGTTTGGACCGGCCCACTTGGCCCGTTTAGGCCCGGGACCGGCCCACTTGCCAGCCCTAGCCGGGACGGTGGCGGGACGGGACGAAACAGGACGGGTCAAACGGGACGAAACGGTAGGCCCATCCCGTCCTGCTAACAAACGGGATGGGACGGGACGGGACGGGACGGGACGGACGGTAGGCCCATCCCGTCCCGCTAACAAACGGGATGGGACAGGACGGGTTCGCGGGCCTTAAGTACCGTTTTAAAAAAAAATTATTTAAGCATTGATTTTGGCAACGGCTATTCTTTTAACAATGACTAAGTTTTTAAAGTTTGCAACAACTAGTTTGACTTATTTAATAAACTTAAAAATTAAACGGAAATTAGGAAACTAAATAAAGAATTATAAAATATTAAAACAAAAGACTTATTGGATTAGTTGGATTAGTTTTATACTTACCAAATACAACAGAAATTTCACAAATATACCATAATATTTGTGTAACAGTAGGATAATATATATACTAGAAAATTGTTTTGTAGCATAATAAAAGTTTTCTAAATTTTAGTAAGCAATTGGAGCTGTTGTCCAACAACTAGAATTCAAAAAAGAAAAATAAAAAAAAGGACGCGGGACAGGCGGGATGGAACGGGACGAAATGGGACGGGACAAATGGGACGAAATGGCCATCCCGTCCCATCCCGTGTCCCGTTTAATATGGGCCCATCCCGTTTAGAATTAAGTGGGACGGGACGGGACACGGGACGGGATGTCCCGTCCCGTTGGACAGCCTTAGATTAGACTCAGGTCTAATATTAAACTTGACTCTAACGTTTGCTCGTATAAATTGTTTTATTTTTTTTGCTTAAAAAAATATTAGACTACAATTTAACATTTATAGTAACATACAAATTTTTAAATTATAGTTTAGTATTTTTTCACAGTATTTTTAATTTGCTCAAAAAAGATATTTAGACCCTGATCCAAAAGGTCCATATGTTGGAAGAGAACTACGGCAATATCTCATGGAGGCGCTCGTTTTCTCCATATTAATCAAGTGCTGGCATTCCCAATATATGTTTTTCCTTGAGTAGGTGCAATAATGTAAACTGTTCGCTGACGAAAAGGTTGAGTTATTTATTAGGGTTATGGCATAACTTTCAGAATCAACTTGGAAAATTCTTTAATAGGGGTTTTCACGGTTCAAAGTGCTTTAATTTGAGCTTTAACAAAGCTACATCAGTAATTTTACTGTAATTTTTTGTTCGGTGTGATAATTGTAATAATTCAGCCACGTGCATGATTTTCATCTCCATATACATGCTTAAGTTCTACGTACTTATTGGTATAAAAATAATCACAAAATCAGATCACTTATAACATAATTACATGTCAATCTTTATGATAAGTATTAAGTAATTTGTAACTAGATAAAAATGATACCTAATATGCTAAATCATATTAAAGTCTGAAATAGTCAGCAAAACTATATAAACGATGAAGGAGACGTAATATGATAATCTTGGCCGGGTGACAATATAACTCGAGAGATTAAGTTCTCATAAGAGCATATATATGATAACTAATAAGAGAGAAACATTACAACAGCAAAGATCGGAAGACTAATCCTGGAATTTAGGTGAAATACCCATGTAGGTCCCTGCTCCCACAGCCGAAACAACAAAACTTGCCAAGAATTGTTTACACAATTGAAGTAGGACTTGCTAATAATAAATTTTCTATTAATCAGCTATGCAGCCTCTAAATCATAAAAATACTTATTTCCTGTTTGGCAGAGTTGCAAAAATCAGCTTATTTTGAGAAGTGTTTTTTTTTCTCAAAAGTGCTTTTTTCAAAAGTATTTTTGGTGAGAAGCGGTTTGTGTTTGGCTAATTAATTTGAAAAGCACTTCTAAGCAGCAATTAGTGTTTGATCAAACTTTTAAAAACGGCTTCTACGTGTATTTTTGTCAAAAATGCTTTTCAAAAAAGTGTTTTTGGAGAGAAGCTATTTTTTTCTGCTTTTCCTAAAAAATATTTTATTTCTTCCAAAAGTTTGGCCAAACACTTCAACTTTGAAAAAGAAAGATTAGAGAAGCTTGGCCAAACAGGCTATTACATTGGTTCTTGCACTGTGTCTAGGTGCGGAGTTAGAAAGTTAGCTAGATGTTCAATTACTAAAGCCTGATATCGATATTCTAAAATTCAGAACCCCTAAAGTTCAAATTCGCATTTAGTGACTATCTTAGATGCCTTGGGAGGAATCCCAACCTTACCTTTGGGTGTTTTAATATTTGGTTGAAACGTTAATTGTAAATGAAAAATTGGTAGAATAAGCTACTTAGAGAAGATTCTTACCAGTTGGAACCTATTTGGTTCCGTTCGAGCTAGTCTCCGATTGGGTGGCCCAAACTCCTCTTTGGGTTGGGTCGGGTCTTGGCTTGATCCACTTGCCAAATGTACTGATAATCAAGCTTATTGGGCCTATATGTGAAAACGTAGTTGTAGAGCAATACAAGAGTATATTGGGCTCTTGGCTAGGCCTAGTCTATATAAGCCCCAAAAGCATCATTGGCAGATTTACACTACCCTTTTTAGTTCACTATTTAGATTTTGTTTCTATTTTAAAAGGTTGTGAAACTATAGTTCTTGAAAAGTTATTTCTTTCGGAACAACGTTAGACCCAATGTTAAACTTTTGCTCATATAATGTTTTGACAAAATTACATAATGCACTCCATAAGTTTGACCTTGTACTATTTTAGCCCAATTACAAGTTTACAAAGTATAACCAAATATCAATAAGATCTTTTCTTTTACCATTTCCTCTAACTATAATAACCTTATCTTTTTTTCGTCACCTAACTACCCCTATTGTAGCTCTCTCCTCATTTTTCACCCATAAATATTTAATTTAATTAATACAAAAGAATCATATGCAAACAAAAATGAAAACGAAAATTAGTTCCCCATTTTTAGTATAACCATTGATCGAGACACTCAGTCAACACTCATTCATGCCTTCTCCCATAACCAATACTTCACCGAATTATTATTTTTTTGTTTTTTTTTATTTTGTATATCTTCAGGCGTGAAATATCCGTGAGTTTTTATTCTCTTTTTTCTCAAGTTTATACATACCTATCATAACTACAAAATGCAAAAATAGATGCGAGAACCTAAAATCTCATCTCCTTTAATACTAATCTTGTTAAATTTCGAATATGATTTTGTGAGAAATTTAGAGTGGGTATTATTTGAACTTATTAGAAATAGTCTAAGTAGGTTGTATACAAAGTTTGAAGTTATTTGTTGGAGAGTTAGACTAGTTTTATACAAGAATTGTAAGTGAAAATCGTACAAAAAGTTCGTAAGAGATACTTATACACTTTTATACAATGTTATACACTTTTATACAAAGAGGTACATTATGTATATAGTTGTATAAAAGTGTATAAATATGTATAATCACAGTAGTAAAAATATTCGTGATACACTATGTATATAGAAGAAGAAGAAGAAGAAAATGCGAGAAATTTATCAAATACATGCAAATAATGTATCTACCTTGTATACAATAGTGTATACAATATTGTATGAGAGGTGTTTATACACTATTTATACATTATTATACAAATGAATCATATCAATGGAGCTTCACAGGTTCTTCTTCTTCCTTGGGCATCCTTTGAAATTTAACTCAAATCTATCTTAAATCTACTCCAAATCACTTGAAATTTAAGTTTTGAACTCCTCTTGATGATTCCAATCAATTGGAATAACACTCATTCCAAACAACTTATAAATCGGAAAATCCAATTTCTGAAATCGAATCTTTCATGACAATAAACACATTTCTCCCCATTCCAATGAAGGAAGTGATCTTCATATGACTCCAAATAATTAATTCTCTTGCAAATTGGTTTTCTTCTCCATCAAAATAGTGATTATCAGCTTTGAATCTGGAAGAAGAATTGAAGGAGAATAACAATGGTAGAGAAATTTTTGGGTGCAAAGGCGTGACACAGGAGGAAGAAGAAGAAGAAGAAGAAGAAGAAGAATAACGAAGAAAAAAGGGTGGGCTAACTAGTGAAAAGTAATTTTCAGGTTATGTACAACCTGGGCTACACTGGTCAAGGGCTTCAAACGTAGGCCATTTTCTGATGAGTTATTGGGCCAACTGGGGTGTAATTCTCCCTAATTTTTTTGCCCACAAAACATTAAACTACAGTTTAATATTTACAGTTAACTTACAAAATTTTAGATTGTGGTCTGATATTTTCTGATAAGATTTTTGGTTTGCTAAAAAAAGTCTTTGGGCCATGGTTTAAAAGGTCCATCTGTTTTAAGAGAACTATGGCAATATTTCATGGAGGCGCTGGTTTTCTCACTATTAATCAAATGCTGACATTCTCAATATATTTTTCCACTTGATTAGGGTGCAACAATTAGTCTATATCAAAAGTATATACTTTTAATTAAAAGATAGATCACTTTAAACAGGTATTTTTTTATTTTATGCAAAAGACAGGGAAGAAAAATAATTAAACTTGCAGACGTCATGCTTCTACATCTTTCACTGCATCTGTTGAAGGAATAGAAATACAATATTATTGTTGAATAGAGCACAAGCAAGCTTGCATTGAATTAGTAAACTCATACCTTAAAAGTAACATATATATATATATATATATATATATATATATATATATATATATATATATATATATAGTACGCATGCTCGTTTATAAATGAGTGTTTTATCTTTATTCATTCCGTCTCTGAGCAATATTATAAACAAAAGATTGATAGAAGTGTTTGACCTCTTATTGAACAATAGGGATGTAGTTTTTACAAAAAATGATCTCTTCGTTGATAAAAATGACATAATAAAGCATGGTGCAGTTGTTTACCCGAAAAATCGGATAAAATTGAATTTATGTATGGTTCTAAGGGTAAGTAGATTCCTCTGATATGAAAACAACAATGTACGTATTTATGGTGCAAAAATAGAAGATGATGAACAAAGACACTAGGTGAGCTTTAGAAAGATAAACACAATGAATTCTTAATCCCTAGTGAAAAGTGTCTTCTATTATAAACTCTAATGGCCTTTATAGCCAAGGATTGCTACTTTATCTATAGCAACATGATGGAATAAAAAATTACTAGTGGAGGACCCATGATGGTATGTCTCCTCCTTAATTCCCGCAGAGATTCTCTCCTTTGGAGCTCGGTACCGGATCGGAACCTCGGCCTTGATTTCGAGCTAGGTGATCACTTTTGGGCATCGATGTTCGGGACCTGTATCGACCGATGTTACCTCGGTCGATTCGAACGCCCGGGCTCGACGCCCCCATCTCGAAATTCGCCCGGGGTCTCCATGAAGGTACCCCTCGATTGAAATGCCGTCCTCGATCGATCTTTACGATCGAGGATTGGTTTTAACCGTATACAGATAGCCCCCTCGTTTCTCGGAAAGGAGATGATGAGGAACGATGTGATTTCCCTAAGGTTCGACCGAATCGACAATGACGTTTCTATCGGCTTTGACCATGACGTGCGTGATAGCTGTCCCATCGATTTTGTTTTATCGAGGCATTTAATGCTCGTCAGTCGGTGGTCGGCCACCACTAGACGAATCGCCATGCCTTATAAATGATTTTCGCATACAATGTTTTCCACTTCTGTGCTTCCTCTTTTCCCAAAATTCTCTCTGATTAGTTTCTCTTATTTTGTCGTTTTAGTGCCATTTGTACCAGAGTTTTGGTGTCGTCCCCTCTTTCACCTTTCTTTGTGACTTTTTCTTCTCGTATTAATGGCGAAAACTTCAAAAATCGTACCTCTCAAGAAGAAAGCTTCTTCCTCACGGCCGTGTGACGATAAGGCGCCGACCGAGCCGTCCGTTCAAGATTATATTCCCGGCCCGTGTATTTTAAAGGCTGATTTTAAAGTGGAGAATCCTTCGTCCGTTTCGGGTCGGTGCGAGCACGTATCGATGTATATGTGCTCTATAGCGGAGGTTAACCTCGAGGCCATCAGGAAAGATTACGGCTGGGGTTCTGAGGTTGTGATACAAATCCCCTTCTCCGATGAGAGCGTCACTACCTATGTGGAGGGATTTCTGAGTGTTTACACCTACCCCTTCACGTTGGGAGCTGTCGATCCTGTGATTTTTGATTTCTACAGGAGATATCAGGTCACCCTCGGCCAAATTCATCCTTCCTTATGGCGTATAGTCATCTTATTGCGTTTCTTCTCTGTCAAAGCCGGAGGGTTGGATTTTTCTCTGAGCCACCTTATACGACTGTATCGGCCTCAGATTTATCGTGGACTTATTAGGCTATACCGTCGGGCATCGAAGGCTTTGATGTCGAGAATCGATGAAGACAAGGATCGAGGCTAGATGGGTCGATATGTTCGGGTGAGGACTCATGATCTTATCCCGGAGGAAAAGATATCATTTCCTGAAAAATGGAACTTCGACCGTAAGTGATCCGTGTTTGCTTTTCGCGTCTTTTTCCGTGTTTGCTAATATTGTTTTTTGATGTCTAGCTGCACCTTGGATGCCACATGTTGTGCCTGATCTCGAGGATTGGGTTCGAAAGTTAGCCTCGACTTCATCCTATGCCGAGCGTGCTTGGCGTGATTTGGCTAAAGGTAGATGTGAGGCCAAGAATTATGGTGAGGTTTGGTTCCTGTTTCTCTCGAGGTATATTCTGCGTTCATTTCGTTATTGATTTTTCCCTTGTATATAGGTGTAGCTAGGGATTCCGTTCTGCGGCCTTTGAGCGTTGATGAAGGCAACAAGCCCCCGGTCTTGGAACAGGGGAAAGAAAAAAAAACGAAGGGCTTCCTCTCGGCAGGAGGACCCTAAGACCAAAACTCGAACGGTGAGGAGAAAAATCATTGCCCTTTCGATCGACTCGGTCCATCGACTGAGGGAGGAAGAAGAAGAATAAGATAGCTCCTCGGCTTTGGTAGTCCGACCCACGGAGGCAGTCGAGGTCATTAGAGCCGCTGAGCCGATGGCAGCCATGCCCATCGGGGTTGGTTCCGAAGACCTAGATCTTGATCAAAGTACTCCGAGTGATTTGCTCGGGGCAATGGCAATGGGCCATTCACCTTCCCTTCCGTCATTTTCTGAGGAGGCGTTGAAGGAGGCTCGTGAGCTGAAGGCTCCTGATATCGGTGCTGGCTCAGGTGCAGCGGATCCTTTTAAGGATTGTTTTACCGGTGTTGATGATAGTTCCGATATCGGTGATGTCTCTCTTTTGTTAGAGGAAGCTCAGCGTTTTATTACTCGAGTAATGATTCTTTCGTACTTGGCTTCTTTGTTCTTTTCCATACAGCTTTTGTTAGAGGAAGCTCCTCGTTTTGATGACAGTTCCTAACTGTGCAGGCCATCGGTAGGTTTCGAGTTGATCTTAGCCAGTGTGAGGCCGAACTCCGGAAGGTCTTAGGTGAGAGGGATGACCTTCGGCTTCTTTGTAGCAAGAAGGAGGAGGCTATCAAGGACCTTCAAGCGGATTTGGCTAAGGTCCGTGAAGAAAGGGTCGAGCTCGATCAGTAGGTGAGCCTTGTTCTGTTAAAGTATGGATTCGACTCGACTGTGGAAGTTAACCATCCGTTGTCTCAGTTGCAGCAAAAGATCGAGAAGATCGAGCTACTTCGAGAGGAGGTCGATCAAATCTGGGCCGAATGCAACCAGTGGAAGGAGACTATTGACCGCCTGGCAGCGGAGAAAGAAACCATCTTAACAAAGTTACTATCAGCCGACGTTCACCTTCGAAACGTCAAGCAAAAGGTGTTGGCTCAGACTAAGAAAATCGATGAGCTTGAGATACGACTTGCTGAGGCTAAGGCGGAGGTTGAGTCGTCGAAAGTCATGGCGGACAAGCCTATCGCTGTATATCGAGCTGATGCTGAGGCCGCTCAGGTGGAGGCCCGGGAAGCGGCGAAGATTGCCGATGCTCGAGCTCATTGGGTTGCCGAACTTGTTAAGTGTAGATCTCGGAGGGAGACCCTCGAGGAGATTTATGCTCGAGGTTTCGATCTTACCGAAGAGGTAAGAAAGGCAAAAGAGCTTGAAGCGAAAGCTGAAGCCTTGGCTTCTGATGATGATGACGATGATAACGATGATGGTAGCAAAAGCGGGTCCGAGGGTGGGGAAGACCTCGACCCAGAAGCTTAGAGTCTTATTCTCATTACCTGTAAATTAATTACGTAGGCAATTTTGTATATATATGACAAGGTTGATTTTGCTTGTAGAGTTGATGATGATTCGAATATTGACGTAAACTCGTAGCTTTTCCAATGTTTCAAATTCGATTGGGTCTTTGTTCGAACTTGGCAGCCCGTAGGCCCAACGGTCGATTGAGTATTTCGAATATGATATAGGAGTAGCCCGTAGGCTTAATGTTCGAGTGATTATTTCGAACTCGAGATAATGTGGAATCCCGTGGGCTTAATATTCGAGTGATTATTTCGAACTCGATGTTGAAGTAACCCGTAGGCTCAATGGTCGGCCGAGTATATCGAGCATGATATAGGAGTAGCCTGTAGGCTTAATGTTCGAGTGTTTTTTTCGAACTCGAGATTATATGGTAGCCCGTAGACTTAATATTCGAGTGATTATTTCGAACTCGAGATAATGTGGAAGCCCGTAGGCTTAATATTCGAGTGATTATTTCGAACTCGACGTTGAAGTAACCCGTAGGCTCAATGGTCGGCCGAGTATATCGAACATGATATAGGAGTAGCCCATAGGCTTAATGTTCGAGTGTTTTTTCGAACTCGAGATTATATGGTAGCCCGTAGACTTAATATTCGAGTGATTATTTCGAACTCGAGATAATGTGGTTGCATAATAAATCTTAAGCCATTGTACATATGTTTTGGGGCAATCAAATATGAGCATGGTTTATTTTGACCATTTTGGCTCTTACAATTTTTTATCTATTGTTGTGAGAAGATTTTGTTGCATCTGAACTCGATGTATTTGAGGGCCTGGGTGCCCCCCCTCTATTCGAGGCCGTTCGGGCTAAGCTTCGAAAAGCCTTGGATACTATTTTGTCAGCGCAGCACGATCGATGGTTGCCTCATTAAAACCCTTGCCGCAAAAAACCCATTTGGGAAAAGGCCGGTCTAAGGAAAAAAGAGTGCAACATGTGCTTTTGAGCAAAAGAATACTTCTGTTCTTTGTTCGAACTTCTGTACGGGACAGATAAATAAGGTCGGGCCTTAGCAGTAGTACCGTTTTAGATGTGATACATTCCAACTGCTTGATAGCTGTTTGCCGTTTATGATGCCAAGCCTGTACGATCCTTTCCCAAAGTGCTCGAGCACCTGGTACGGTCCTTCCCAATTTGGTCCTAGTTTTCCTTCGTTTGGATTCCGAGTATTGATAGTGACTTTCCTTAATACCAAGTCTCCTGGCTTAAAGTGGTGAAGTTTAGTTCTTCGATTGTAATACCTTTCGATTCGTTGCTTTTGTGCGGCCAACCGGATGAGGGCAGATTCTCGTCCTTCGTCCAATAATTCAAGGCTGGTGTTCATAGCCTCGTTATTTGATTCTTCCGTCATGAATCGAAACCTGGGGCTAGGTTCTCCGACTTCGACTGGTATCAATGCTTCGGAGCCATATACTAAGGAGAATGGGGTCGCCCCTGTACTGGATTTCGATGTTGTTCGGTACGCCCAAAGGACTTCGGGCAGGATTTCTCTCCATTTTCCCTTAGCGTCGTTCAATATCTTTTTCAGATTTTGAAGAATAGTTTTGTTTGTTGATTCGGCTTGTCCGTTTCCACTGGGGTGGTATGGGGTTGCTAGTATCCTTCTTATTTTGTGATCTTTGAAGAATTTTGTTATTTTGCTGCCAATGAATTGCTTCCCATTATCACATACTATTTCGGATGGTATTCCGAATCGGCATATGATATGATCCCACAGAAAGTCAATAACCTCTTTTTCTCTTACTTTCTCGAACGCCTGCGCTTCAACCCATTTAGAAAAATAGTCAGTCATAAACAAAATAAATCTGGCTTTACCTGGGGTCGATGGCAGGGGGCCGACGATGTCCATTCCCCATTTCATGAATGGCCATGGTGATAGGACCGAGAGAAGTTGTTCTTCGGGCTGATGGATCATCGGAGCAAACCTTTGACATTTATTGCATTTATGAACAAATTCTTTTGCGTCTTTGCCCATATCGATCCAATAATACCCTGCTCTGATCACTTTTCGAACTAACATGTCGGCACCGGAGTGATTGCCACAAGTGCCCTCGTGTACTTCTCGGAGGATGTAATTGGTATCTCCCGGACCTATGCATATCGCCATCAGTCCATCGAATGTTCTTCGATATAACGTTCCGTCCGCAGTCAAGGTGAATCGAGCAGCTTTAGTTCTAAGGGTCCTGGACTCTTTGTGGTCTGAATGGAGCTTTCCGTCTTTTAAGTATTCAATATACTTGTTTCTCCAATCCCAGGTTAAGCTAGTAGAATTTATTTCGGCGTGCCCATCCTCGATTACAGATCTTGAAAGTTGAACGACAGTTTCTGAGTTCAAATCATTCACCTCGACCGATGATCCCAAATTAGCAAGCGCATCGGCCTCGTTATTCTGTTCTCGAGGAACATGTCGTAGACTCCATTGTTTGAAATGGTTCAAAGTGACGAGCAGTTTGTCCAAATACCTTTGCATTCTACCTTCTCGGACTTCGAAGGTTTTGTTTACTTGACTCACCACTAGCAAAGAGTCGTAATTGGCCTCAACGACCTCCGCTCTCAAATTCCTAGCTAGCTCGAGATCTGCAATTATTGCTTCATACTCGGCCTCGTTGTTAGTTAACCTGATAGTTTTAATAGCTTGCCTAATAATGTTACCCCCGGGAGATTTTAAAACTATGCCTAGACCAGATCCCTTTACGTTCGAAGCTCCGTCCGTAAAGAGGATCCATGCCCTCGTTGATAAATTTGATTTTAACAGTAGTTCTTTTTCGACTTCGGGTACGAGGGTCGGTGTGAAATCGGCCACGAAGTCTGCTAAAATTTGAGACTTGGTAGCTGTTCGAGGTCGATATTCGATATCGTACCCGCTGAGTTCGATGGCCCATTTGGCCAATCGGCCCGATAGTTCGGGCCTATGCAAAATATTACGAAGTGGGCAGGTGGTTAATACGCTTATGGGGTGGCATTGGAAGTATGGTCGTAATTTCCTAGAGGCGCTAACCAGCGCAAGCGCCAATTTTTCCAAGTGCGGGTATCTAGTTTCCGCTTCCCCTAAAGTCTGACTTACATAGTAAACTGGAAATTGCGTACCTTCCTCTTCTCGAACTAGGACACTGCTTATGGTGACTTCCGATACTGCCAAGTACACATAAAGTTTTTCGTCGGTTTTTGGGGTGTGCAGCAGTGGTGGGTTCGATAGATATCGTTTCAGTTCTTGTAATGCTAGTTGGCATTCCGGTGTCCAAGCGAAGTCGTTCTTCTTTTTGAGTAGGGAGAAAAATTTGTGACTTCGATCTGATGATCTTGAAATGAATCGGCCTAGGGCTGCTATTCTTCCTGTTAACCTTTGTACAGCTTTCACGTTGTTCACGATGGTGAAGTCTTCAATGGCCTTGATTTTGTCTGGGTTAATCTCGATTCCCCGATTCGACACCATGAAGCCGAGGAACTTACCCGAGCCGACTCCGAAAGCACATTTTTCGGGGTTGAGCCTCATGTTGTATTTCTTCAGAATATCGAACGTTTCCTGCAAATGGGTCAAATGGTCCTCTACGCGCAGGGACTTGACTAGCATGTCATCAATCTAGACTTCCATTGATTTACCTATTTGTTCTTCGAACATTCTATTTACTAGGCGTTGATAAGTAGCTCCTGCATTTTTTAGCACGAAGGGCATTACGTTATAACAATATGTTCCGCATCTGGTCACAAACGAAGTCTTTTCCTGGTCTTCCAGGTTCATCTGAATTTGATTATACCCGGAATAGGCATCGAGAAAAGTAAGGATCTCATGGCCGGCTGTGGCATCGATCAAGTGATCGATGTTAGGCAGTGGATAAGAATCTTTGGGGCATGCTTTGTTTAAGTCCTTGTAATCTATACACATTCTAAGTTTGTTTCCCTTTTTAGGCACTACGACCACATTAGACAACCATTCGGGGTATTTTACCTCTCTAATGGATCCTATTTTGAGCAGTTTGGTTACCTCATCTTTTATGAATGCGTGCTTCACCTCCGATTGGGGTCTTCTTTTTTGCTTCACCGGTCTGAATCTAGGGGACACACTTAGTCGATATGTCGTTATATCCGGCGGGATTCCTGTTATATCTAAATGGGACCAAGCAAAGCAATCGATGTTATTGATAAGAAATTGAATGATTTTCTTCCTGAGTTCGTGTCTCAAACCCCTTCCCAGGTATACCTTTCGTTTGGGCCAGTGATCGTTCAAAATGATCTGCTCTAATTTATCAATAGTTGATTCGGTGGCATCGGAGTCATCGGGGGTTACGAAGGATCGAGGGATCCACTGATCACTATCTTCTTCGATGCTCCGCTTATCTGGCTGGGTCGGGGCCGATGTCTTTGGTTGCTATTTGGCGTTCTGGTCCTCGACTGTGCCTCCTTTTGAACCCGATCCATTCACTGGCGAAGACGGAGATATTGGTTTTGCTTCTTCGATGGAGAACATTTCTTTCGCGGCTGGTTGTTCTCCGTACACTATTTTGATGCCTGTCGGTGTTGGGAATTTGAGGACCTGGTGTAGGGTCGAAGGTACAGCTCTCATGTTGTGGATCCACGGCCTTCCGAAAAGGGCGTTATATCTCATATCGCCTTCGATCACGTGAAACTTTGTTTCCTGAATTGTTCCGGCGATGTTTATCGGTAGGGTTATCTCGCCTTTGGTGGTTTCGCATGCCATATTGAATTCGTTTAAAACCGCGAGCCTCGTTGACGTTGTTGGGTAGCCATTCGGCCACGGGCACCAAGTTGTTGGTTTCATCCTGAAGGCCAGCTTCGAGGTCGATTGGCAGAGCCATTGCTGACATGAAGTTGTAAGCTGGAGTGTGCTGTATATTTGTATCAAATAATCACTTGTTATCCTTAGCTCCACGGTGGGTGCCAAACTGTTTACCCGAAAAATCGGATAAAGTTGAATTTATATATAGTTCTAAGGGCAAGTAGATTCCTCTGATATAAAAACAACAATGTACGTATTTATGGTGCAAAAATAGAAGATGATGAACAAAGACACTAAGTGAGCTTTAGAAAGATAAACACAATGAATTCTTAATCCCTAGTGAAAAGTGTCTTCTATTACAAACTCTCCTGGCCTTTATAGCCAAGGATTGCTACTTTATCTATAGCAACATGATGGAATAAAAAATTACTAGTGGAGGACTCATGATGGTATGTCTCCTCCTTAATTCCCGCAGATATTCTCTCCTTTGGTGCGGTTGTAACAGCTTTTGTCTGTGAGCTCGATACCGACTCGAGCTCGGTACCGGATCGGAACCTCGGCCTTGATTTCGAGCTAGGTGATCACTTTTGGGCATCGATGTTCGGGACCTGTATCGACAGATGTTACCTCGGTCGATTCGAACGCTCGGGCTCGATGCCCCCATCTCGGAATTCGCTCGGGGTCTCCATGAAGGTACCTCTCGATTGAAATGTCGTCCTCGATCGATCTTCACGATCGAGGATCGGTTTTAACCGTATACAGCAGTTATCATCGAATGGCTTTTTTTATTTGGTTCTGTTTAATGGACTTTAAATATAAGTATAAAGCGCTATAGCATCAAGACTGGGAATAATAGCATATTAGTAAATAAATATTTCATTTACTTACAACGCCTAAATATATGCATCGATCATATTTCTTCTTTCACGTTCATCACTTAATGAAAGCCAAAATTATCTAAATCATATCCCGATTTGATTCTCTCTCTTCCAAATCCTGAGACGAGTCCACTTAAGAGTTGTAATAGTTATCACTACAAAGTAAAAAATTAAATAAAACCCATAGGATGATAAGATTCAAACGTTCAAAGAACCACATGTCAGAACTAAAAATAAATATTAAAAAATACGAAGCACACCAGCAGACATATTGTAAATAAAAAAAAGGAGGAGTTATCGCAAACATATACTGTTCCAAAAAAGAAGAAGAAGTCATATTCTCATGATTTCATGCTCGTGGACCTATTGTCCAGCACAGCGTGTTATATTGACTAACACAATAGCTTTCTCCTAAATATATCTTTAGTGATAGTTATTTTAGTGACATATTGTAGTTGAAGGAATAATATCTCCTACTCTCTCTATCTCAATTTGGGTTAGGCAAACTACTGATAACTTTTTCAAACTATTGATGTCATTTTCATTTCATATTTCCAAATATTAAGCGAAATTAACGAAATTTTTCCTCACTCTTCATTTAAGTTAGAAAAGTTGGATAAGATCGAACGACTTACTGTGAATATATATATATATATATATATATATATAATATGCTGTTAAGTCAGCATGCACGCCTGCTTGGGCTAGTAGCTCATTATTAAATGTGCACTATTAACAGTTGTAATATATGATCACATCATATATTCTTCATGAATTACCTATTTGATCTAAGAAGAGAAAGAGAGGACGAGATGCCAAGAAGAAGAAAAAAACACATGTCAGTTTAAATATAAAAAATAAAAAATTCACGAAATTCAGCAGCAGCCAATAAAAGTAAAGTTGTTTTCGCTTCAATTCCTGAGCAGGAAACAATGACTTTGTCGCATTATCTCAAGTGACTAGCTAATAACAATCTGTTTTCATAAACTTAAAATTTTCATTTATACGTCATAAAAGATTGTACTAATATCTCAAAAATTATAGGAATAATATGACATATTTAATGCTAGAAGATTCACATGGTATTTTTGTACGTTATAATAACTTTAGTTTTAGTTTAGAGTAAATATCCTAACACCCGTCTAAACTATCACCTATATCTTCCTTCATATTAAAATACCTCCGGCGTATTTTTAATGGTGTGTGTGATATATACACTCTCGTAAATTTGTAAGAAATGTCCGTGTGGCATTCCACATGGATACTAATTAGCCTAATAAAAAAAATTAATTACGTATTTTAAATATTAATCCCAATCTAATTAAATGGGTAAATATTATTCACCCGATTAAAACATATAAGAGGTCTAGGAAAAAAAATATTAAGTACTAAATCCCTCTCCAATATTCCGATAATGGCTTTTCTTTCTCTCACTAGCAATTTTCTTCATTAAGCTTCGTTCTGACTTTTATTTTTTCCTAATAAACCTCGATTTGAGTTATTGGGTTATTTCCGTTAAGACAGTGATTGTCATCTTTCTGCAAAGTGTTCAATTTGGGTTGTTTAGTATAAAAGGGCCATTATTGATTGCTATTCGATCTCTCTTATTTTTGGTATTACCTATCAGTTCCAAGTCTTCCACATTCTACCGAAACAAATTACAGTCACCAACTTCATCCACTCCTTTCCATACGAGGAAAGAAGAAAGAGTTGTAGGAAGAAAATATGCGAGTGTACTTTTAAATATATAATGAGATTTTTATGTGAGTTATCTCCCTTGCATTCTGAAAACTCCATTGTTCTCATATATCTTTTTCTTCCGCAAATATGTTTCAGACGCTTGAAGAGAAATTCAATAACAAGAGAGGGAGAATTTTAGATTAAACCATATGGAGAAATGGAGAAATGTGAAAAAATGAAGAAGAAAGGTGAAAGAATGAAGAAGAAAAGTGAAATATAAAGAAAATGAGAAACAAAAAATAAAATTTTAGAAAGAATAAGGGCTAATTAGCAGTTAGACACTATTATGTGAGCCATTTTGATGGATTTTTTTAGCCTTCACGTGCTCTTTCATGAGTTGTTACACACACACAATACGCCACATAAGCAGCGAAGGAGTTTTAATACGAAAGAGGATATAGTTCAAGGGGTTTTCGGGAACAGACGATAGTTTAGATAGGGAACTGACAAAAAGATGATAGTTTATGCGGGTTTTAGGATATTTACTCTTTAGTTTAAAATTACAACTTATAAGATTCAAAAAATATTTTTACATTTTTTAATGACGTGCCTAATCAAAACAAGACATATAATATGAAACCGAGAGAGTAATATCCAATATATCTCAATTTCTCATCAAGAAAATGCAAACAGAACCGATCATCCATTGAGTTCGTATTTCTTCTTTTTCTTTTTCTTTGTAAGAGAAGTGATAAACATAATATTCGTTGAAAATGAAAAAACAGGTTGAGATACACTATTACAGGTGCTATTTTCAGAGTAAAGTTGCATAGTTACTTTGTTGCAAATTAACTATAAATATGACATCATATTTCCAGTATACAAAAATCAACTTACTGATCTTCTAATTTTGCACTCAAATACAAATCTAATAATAAAATAAGTACGCGAGACCTAAGATCACGCGAAGGTTTAAAACTTCAAACCCAATTAGTCAGTCAGCTACGCAACGCAACGTTCTATGTACTTTTCTTTATTTGTTTATTTTTTTTGTTCAAAAAAATGATCCAACAGTATTCTCACTTACTCTCTGTGTGACTCAAACTTTCGACCTGTAAAAGCACTCTACGGTAGAGCAAACGTCACCTGTCTCTGATTACTATTCAATTAATTAAACAGAATTGAATTTTGGAGGGGCTTGACTTGATTAATTCGACTTTTTTTTTTTACGTAATTTAGTCCGATTTTCATCATTGTTTATCAACTGAGGCTTAATCTTGATTTTAGATATTCATGTGATTGTGAGGGAACATCACTTAAGGCTCAAGTGATTACGATCGAGCAACGACTAGCGAATTCCCATTAAAATAATAGGAGAAAGGTCATATATATTCATCTAGTATCAAATATTGTTGAAAAATGTCATCCGTTATACTAATCGATCAAAATTGTCCCTACCGTCTTACTGAACATAATTGCCCCTCATTTGACGGAAATGACACGTGGCAGCCTTCTAAGTATTTTTGATACCCAACTCGTTATCCATATTGAATACCCAATACTCATAACCCTAAACCCGACCTATCCCAAGACTTATTTCATCTCATTCACAAGAAAAGCTTCATCCTCCAAAATATGAAAGTGTTCAAAAATGGTGGTCCTTAAATTTAACACTAAATTCTTCCAACAAGCAGTAGTTAATCTCTTTGATTTAAATACAAACAACACCACGATTCAATTATCAAGAAAACAATGTTTAAAAGAATTTCAATATAGAGACAATTCAAGTTCAAAGAACTCCAAATTTGCAGTGATATTTGCAACCTCAATTCACAATAATAAACATTATAAATTAGAATCAGATTAATGTTCAACTGCCAACTGCAAACTACTATCAAATCCTTCAATTTCATTTTTTCAATCATAGAAGTACTAACAAGATTTTTCACGCTTAGTTGCTCGAATTTTTCGACTCGGAAAGTGAAGATTTTTTTTTTAAACCTCAAATCTGATTCACCAAGGAACCCCACAACTCTTTTACTTGTAAATCTTCTTTAACCAAGCTAAAAATCAGTGGTTAATCTAAAACTTTAGCTCAATAAAATAGACCCAGATAATTACTCTAGTAGAATAATTCTAACACTTCAACAACTTTGGTTCCAACTTGGATAACTTAAGAACCCAGCAGTTTGAGTTCGATTATTTTTACCCAGTTCTTTAAATCAGTTGCTAGCATAATTCTGAATCAAGAGCAGCTCCAAACAATCTGTATACGGGCAAAATCGGGCTCATGGTACCCCCGGTCTCCAATAAAATAAGACAAGTTCGAGACATGATGACAGGGGGACGAGATCTAGGCAAAGGTCTCATCAAGTCAGAATTCGGGGGGACGACACCCACCCTCGAGAATATCGGGGACCCCTTCCATGGACATCATCAGCCCACTTCCATGGGCACACGGTAAGGCTCAATTTATATTATTTATGACTGACTATTTTTCTAAATGGGTAGAAGCCCAGGCATTTGAGAAAATAAAAAAAAAGAAGTCATTGATTTCATCTAGGACCACATAATATGCCTGTTCGGAAAGCCGCCCGAGATCGTATGCGACAATGGGAAGCAGTTTATCGGTAGCAAAGTAAGCAAGTTTTTCGAAGACCATAGGATTAAAAGGATCCTATCAACACCATATCATACTAGTGGGAATGGGAAATCGGAGTCCACGAACAAAACCATACTCCAAAACCTCAGAAAGAGATTGACCGGCGCCAAAGGAAAATGGAAGGAAATCTTGCCAGAAGTCCTATGGGCATTCCGTATGACCTCGAAGTCCAGTATACGACCGAAGAGTCAAACGAAGTGGGAGAACCGAGTTTCAGGTTCTGATATACGACTGAAGAGTCAAACGACGAGGCCATGAATACGAGCCTGGAACTGTTAGATGAAAGGCGTGAAGCTGCCCTCGTCCGGTTGGGCGCCTAAAAATAACGGATCGAGAGGTATTACAATCGAAGAGCCAACCTTCGACACTTCAATGTCGGGGACCTAGTGTTATGGAACGTCACACTAAGCACCCGGAACCCGAACGAAGGGAAGCTGGGGCTAAACTGGGAAGGTCCGTATCAAATCATCGAGATCACCGAAAAAGCATCGTACAAATGCGTAACAATGAACGATGAGCGACTACCGAACAACTGGACCATAACTCACTTGAAACGATACTACTGCTAAGGTACGACCTCATTTATTTCTTTTATTTATTTACATTTTGGACTAACACTTGTAGGTGACCATCAAAGAACGATAATATTTTTAGGCCTGAAAGTACGCGTTGCACTCTTTTTTCCTCGAACTGGTTTTGTCCTAAATGGGTTTTCCGTCAAGGTTTTTAACAAGGCAACAGTGGATCGTGCTAACTTAGAATGGAACTCCGATTATGAACCGATGTCAAGGATCACATCAACAGTATCCGAGGTATCTCTATGATCGACCTCGAACACTGGGGGGCATCACCCCGGGATAATGATTTTAGCAAGGAAAGAAACTTTGTGCTCGAATAGTCTACACTCTATCGATAGGACTTACTGTAAGGGACAAACGGTCCAATGTAGAGTGCCCGAGCCTTGACATAAAGCTTGTACACATGTGTAACCTTGTATATTATGCACAGAAATGAAAGAAAGTTTCTACATTGTAGATAAATATTTTGTCCTTTAAAATTTTTTGCTTTCTTACATTTGGTCCCCTAAAAACATCGAACCCAAGGGCTCACTCGGGGATTTCCACCAAAGTCAGGTTCGGACGGTTCGGGATAACGAAGCCAGATGGAACAAAGCTTATTAGGCAGTGCCCGAACTTTAAAGGCTACAACCATCCCAATTCGGGGATAGTTGTCTTGGGTAAGCCAGGGCGACTCGGGGTAATAAGACCACTGGGCAACACCCAAACTAGAAAGGTTACGACCATCCTAGAAGGGCTCGGAAACGTCCGAGATCCGTAACCAAAATATAAGGCCTTCAAAAATTCTAAACCGGTTCAAAAGGCTACCCTCTGCAAATTGTAATGTCAAATATTCTAAGTACTTTGGGGAAAGCTTCTGGTCATACCAAGCCCCCCACAAGTCTTAAGCAAAATAATATCGAGAATAAGGGCTATTCGAACCTCTGAATAAGACCTAATTATTACGTGCTAAGGTATTCGATATCTTTCCGATCATAAAGAAAAGAGCGAAAGGAAACAAGTTTAAAAATTGTCGAAGGGAAAAATGGCCTTGTAATATATATATATATATATATATATATATATATATAAGATCTTTACAATGGCCAAACAGCCTCAACAAAAAGAAAAATCTACGCAGCACCTAAATAATCTGGTCTTCGCCAGAGCCCGCCTCATCACCGGGACCATCGGGTTCTTCTTCGCCACCGGATCTGCCCGAACCCTCGGAGTCTTATTCATCCTCCGAATACGCCAACTTCTTGGCCTCGGCCTCGAGCACCTTAGCATTTTCGATCTCGGCCGATAAATCAAAACCCCGAGCATGAACCTCCTTGAGGGCCTCCCTTCGGGACTACTACTTTACATATTCGACAATGTATTTCAGGCGGTCCTGGGCTGCCTCGACATTGGCTTTGTACTGAGCCACCATCTCATCGGCATCAGCCTTGGTTATTTCAGCAACCGACTTGGCCGCTTTAAGCTCCTTGATGAGGGTCTCTTGATCGGTAACAACTGAGCTCAGCTGAGACTGAATCTCTTCAACTTTCTGGGACCGTCCCTTAGCCTTATCCCTCATCGCTCAAAGTTGGACCTCTGTCGAGACCAATTGAGCCCGGGAAGTTTCCTTTTTCGAGGACAAGTGGTCCATCTTGCCTTCCAACTCTTCGGCCTCGACCTTGATTACATTCGTGCTTATTTGAATAGGCATGGTCAGTCTACCTCTTTCATTTTAGCCTGGTCTTCCGCCGTAATCAGGAACCGGAGGTAACTAGCTATCCCTACGGGGGCAGAAAGAACTCGGGCATCCTTCGGAACGGTAATGATAATAGACCACTTCCGACCAGGATCCCCACTCGGGGCAGGGAACCGGATGACTAGTCTCGGCTCGAGTTAGGCCCACCTACCACCAAGGACATAGTTTTCCTCGCTACCTCTAGGTCACCTAATCCGATGACATCCTCCGTGGCGGTGGAATCCACGCCATCAAAAAAGCAGCGAAGGGGATCGTCCGCTCTATGGGCCCCCTCGTTGGGTCGTTCCTTCACAGTTTGGGCCTCGTTATACATAGACTCGATAAACGAGGGTAACTCGGTGATGTCTATCAAACCAAGTTCCTCCTTCGGGGCACTGCCTCCATCCCGGGAAGCCTTGACCCTGATCTCTTCATTGAGCTCCCTGGTTTGAGGTAGATCAGCTTCACGAGTTTCTAGTTCAATGATCCCCTGCTCTTCGAGGGGCAATGGCTCGCGGGCCACAAAAACAAAAGGCTCTTCCCCCTCGGACTTGTCCCTCAGCCGATGAAGCAAGTCTGAAGCTGGTGCTCGGGAGCTGGTGTTTTCCTTTGACTTGCGCACCAGCCTTCACCTTGTTTTCGTTTTTTACGAGCTTAGGGAACTTGGAACCCTCTTCCTCTTCTTCTCTCCGTCTTTCCTCGAAGAAAGAGATTCAACGAGCAAGTCCTCTTCCCCAACCGAGGGCCTAAGCTAGACGTTTTTAATCAAACCTGCAAGGGAAAACAACAGAGATAAGAATGCGATGTTAGAATAAAAAGATTCACTACGACTTGTTCTGGAAGAAGACGTTACCATAAGAACGGGCCTCCCAAAGGACATGTGAAAGTTTGCACCATGAGCGCTCGGAATAGGGAATCTGTGATACGATGCCCTCGACCCACTCCTTTAGTCGAGGAATAGCATTTGGGACCCGAGCAAGGGCTACAATATAACAAGCATCGATGAGAAAAAGGAAGATAAGTCATAAAATCAATGCTTAAAGGGAATACTTACGTGATGCATTCCACCTTTCGGGGAACGGCCTCCACTCGGAAAGAACAAAGTCGACAGTCCTCACTCGAACAAAAGCCCTTGCCAATCCTAATCCATGTCCTTGTCAATGCTCGAGAACAGGGCTTTGCTGGCCCGACATACTAGCTTTATCAATCCCTCCCGAAAAATTCGAGGACTAAATAAATGCAGTAGATGATCGACGGTGAACGATCACCCATCGATTTTGTTCACAAAAAATCAGAGGAGGATCACGATCCTCCATAGAGATGGATGAATCTAGCTTAGGCATACGATGTACCTCTTGCAGAAGTATAAATTAATCGGAACTACTGGGTCCAATGTAAAGGGATAAGTGTAAACACTCAGATATCTCTCGACATGGGTAGTAATGGCCTCTTCAGGGTCGGGGATCATGATATCTTTGTCGGCCCAGTTGCAGTCTTTCCGGACTGAGGGGAGGACCTCTTCCGTAATTGAGCAGATGTATCTCAAGGCCTCCTCACACTAACCTGGTACGGAGGAAGGATTTTAAACATTGAGATCGTCGTTGACTAAGCATCCCCCGGGGATGAACATTTTCAAGGGGGATTTGGATACTGGTTCATCAACGACCACGCCCTGAATGGTCTCCTCGACCTCAGTGGTCGGCCACGAAATAGAAAGAGCTTTTTTCTGGGAATGGTTGTGGAAGTCTTTGCCATTCTTTTAGAAAGTTAAAATGGAGGAAAATCTGGAAATGATGAAGAAATAAAGGAAGTTGAAGGATTAGATTTGTTGGCTTGATAAGAAGATGGGTAAAAGTTTTTACAAAGGACCTTGAGTAACGAGGGTAAAAGTGCTAAAGAGTGTTGAAATACTGAGGGTATGAGGGTAGAAGGTTTGATGTAAAGTGAAGAATGGGTAGAAGAGGGGGTATTTATAGGAGTTCAAAGACATTTCACATATAGGGACGGCCAACCGGCGGCTGACATACATTTAATGCCATTATGACATGATTGACAAGACGTTTCAGATGTTTTGTCGTTTCTATTGCGATGGGCCAAAGTAAGAGTCGGGATCTCATGTCGTTTCTCGTCGTTTACTCTCCGAGAAATGTGGGAACTATCTGTAAAGGACAAAACCTGGCTTATGGTACCCCCTGTCTCCGATAAAATAAGCCAAATTCGAGACATGGTTACAGAGGGACGAGATCAAGGCAAATGTCTCATCAAGTTAGAATCCGGGGGGACGACGCCCGCCCTCGTAAATACCGGGGCCACACTTCGGATTTTGTCTTAGCCTTGAACGACTTCGAAGAACATTATCATACAATCGGGCATGTCCAACGGAAGGCCATAATATCTGTGACCAACCGAATATCACGGCGGGGATCTCGGCACATATCGATGAAGAACCAGCAATCAGTTAATCAGAGGATTTTCACCTTTTATAGAGTTGTACCTAGAATATGATTCTCCTACTATATAAAGGGGTCTGATAATTCATTAAGGGCATTGTAACACGTATACCATAGCAATATATCATTATTTTCTCTATCACTAGTTTTTTTCTCTTTTTCATTGGTGCTGGCTGTGGCAAGCCCGGCTCGGGGGCAAGTATTTCAATAAGGTTGGAACTATCCTCCTCGTGCAGTTTGAATTTATTCTATTTTTGTTTGTTTAATAGTAACTTAATTTATCACTTTGTATAGAATTAATCCACGTATCTTTAAAACTACTTACAAATTTAATTGCTATCCGATTTTGAGGGCAAATGCAATCAAACAAATATTTTGGATTTTCAAGCATCCAACATCACAAAATTCCCTTTTCGGAATTTTTTTTTTTTTGTATGATTTCTGATCTGGAAATCAAGGAAATAAATAAGAAATTGTTAGAACAATTTCTTAGTCTATACTCTGAAACAAAAAAAATTCAATTTGTAAGAAATTTGGAAGCATGGAGGAAGGAGCTTCCCTTGGAAGGAGATGGGTCAGGTATAGGGTTATGGATATCGGGTATCCAGTATGGGCAATTGGTTGGGTATTAAAAATGTTTAGAAGGCTGCCACGTGACCCTTCCGTCAAATGAGGGGCAAATATGTTTAATAGTAAGATGGTAGGGGCAATTTTGATCGATTAGTATAACAGAGGATAACTTTAAACAATATTTGATAGTAGAGGGATATATCTGAATATCTTACCCTTTTCCGTAAAATATTTGAAAGTATCAGAGAAAAATAAGCGTTGAATTATTTGACCTTTTATCAAGCAAACAGAGATTAAATGTTAGGATATAAATAATCAAGTGCTATTCGGAAACTAAGAAAGTATACCTTCAACGATGATAAATCAGATAGCAAAAGTGAAATATACCAAAATAGACAAATATTTAATGTAGTTCGGTCAGTTGATCTACATTATCCACATGCGGAGATGAGCAATGCACTATAAAAAGTATAAAATATCGAAAGAATAAAAATATTTATCTCACGATTCTCCTCCTAAACAATACTCTCAAATCCCTTAAGAACTACATAGTAGATGCTACCCAGTGAGAAGGAAGAATCCTCAATTTATAGAAGTCCAGGATTTTTTCTTCCAAAAAAAAGACTAACAAAATATGGGAGATTTAGAATTTTCTGCTACAAAAAGAAAAACTCCTTCAAGAGAAAGAAAACCTAATATGATAAGAAAATTAAGATAAATACCTAACAATTGAAATTATAACTTTTAAATAATTCATTGGTATTTTGGGAGATTAAAGGACAAGATGAAGCGCAGTGCACTTTAATTTGGCCAAGAAGGGTCGAAGCTCTAAGTTGAATGGTCAAAATATATCATCACCATATATACTCCAATTTAGCCATCAGACTGCAGATAATTTGTTCAAAGTATTGATGTGCTGTTCACATATGTTCCAAAAATCAAGTGAAATTTATCGAACTTTTTCGTTCTATTTTATGGGCACTCTTAAAAAAGTTTGATAAGATCGAACGACTTTAGTAGCGCTTTGTATGAATATGATATCTCAAGGGATGAATTGTCTTCTATTGAAATTTTAGTCAACTGAATTCCATCAACTTCACCTGCACTTTTGAACATAACAACTTAAAGTAATAGTTAAATGTATAAGGTAGTATAATTATAAAACATAAAATAAAATTTCAAAGTGACGCAGATGAGTTTTTGCGTATCCATGTGATAGCTATATCCAATCCCCTTAAGCCATAAGGTTATCTTATTACTTCTTAGTATTTGAGTCAACTACAACTGTAATTCTACAACTCGTTCACCACCAATGATTTTCGTTCAACCCTTTGATTTTATAAGCTCACCAAAGAAACTTAATCACTAACACAACTTTTCTCTTTTTGTTCACACTTCTTTTCTTTTGTACACTCACAATACAAGTATTATAGTTTTTGATAGAAAACTGAAAACAGTAGATTTTGTGACATGGAAGCTGTCGAAGTTGTGTGATTGAACTTATAAAGCTCTTGATAATTTATAGCATCTTTGTGACTAGTCGATATCCCAATCTTCAAGATGTGCATTGATTGTATTCGGCTCCTTCCATAAATGAGGAAGTTAACTTGTTTTAGGTCATGTATGAGTCAAAATCTATCTTAGAATACTTAAGTCAAAATAGAATTGATGAAACGTTCCCAGCTGTCGCTTGTCGAAGTAATCTAAGAAGCGGTGAAGTCTGTGGTCGAAGAACCAGCAAGAGTTGAAGCCGAGGAGTCATCAAGGATCAAGGCCGAGGTCGAGCACCTTTGATAGAGTTATAAAGGCTAGTTTCAAGATAGGACATAAAAGAGAATATTCTAGTGGATATTCTCTGCACTTATACTGTTAGGGTTTTTAGGAACATGTTCCCTATAAATAGAAAGAGACACAATGATAAGGGACATATAATATTCATTTGTAAAATATACTTTAACTTTAAAGGAGAGAATCAGTTCTTATTGCAAGGATACAAACACAACCTTTTCGCTAAGATTCTTGTCTACACTTTTTTACTAGATCCGAGGATAACTCAGATATTCAAAGGATTGTCTATCACTCATCATTGTCAGAAAGAACTTTCACTGATTCCATCCTTTCTTGGGTGACTCATTTATTCTATTTACTTAAATATCATTTATTACTGTTCATCAATATTTAATGCTACATTATTTCCTTTGACTTCTGAAATATTGGTTGTATGTTGCCACTGCTATTAAAATATACCTACAAAGTATTTATTATACTTCTGAGAACTTTATCTTTGGGATATTATTATTAACTAATATTAATCCTCATTTATATAAATTTAATTAGTTGAACCAAGATCTATATTTTTTGGTCAAACAATTCCAAAGAGGAATGTCGAAACTAACTCTACTAGTGGCCCAAGAGAGTTTTTATTCCAGCCCATAAAAACCAACGCCATCGTGGGACGGCCATGGATACATTCTATGAGAGTCGTTCTCTCCAGCCTATACCAAGTAATTAAATTCCCAACACCATGTGGAATAACATACGTGGAGAACTGCGCACGTCCCGGGAATGCTATCGCATTTCCTTCGACAACACTACAACCCAGCAGAAAAAATACAAGCAAAAAGATACATAGCAATCACCAGGGCCGAGGTCGACACAAGAAGAGACCGGGGACGTCATCATGGATCCCGACACGGATGAGTCTGCAGATTCGACCATAGATGACTTCGACCCTATTCAATTGAACCTCAACTACTGTATAAGAAAGGCCTATATCGGCTGCAAACTCCGGGAACCAGGTAAATTCAGTCAATTCCTAATATCTAATGCAGATATGTTTGCCTTCAGCCATGCAGATATGTCGGGCATCCCAAGGAAAATCGCCACACACAAATTAAACGTCGACCTGTTCCACCCCAGTAAGACAAGTCAGGCATAAATTCAACTCTGCCATCAACGATGCAGTCTGTGAGAAGGTGGAGAAACTGTTAGAGAACGACTCCATCGGGGAGTCGAAGCAACAGGATCTCCAACGCAGTGATGGTAAAAAAAAAAGGAAATGGCGGATGTGCGTAGATTTCAAAGACTTGAACAAAGCATGTCCGAAGGATTCATTCTCATTACCCTATATCGACCAACTCATCGACGCAACAGCCGGGCAAGAATTATTGAGTTTCTTGGATGCTTACTCAGGCTATAACCAAATTCTTATGGAGGAAGAAGACCAGGAGAAAACCACGTTCATCACCCACCAAGGAACGTATTGTTATAGGGTCATGCCGTTTAGGCTGTAGAACGCAGGGGCTACATATCAAAGATTGGTAACAAAGATGTTCAAAGACCAGCTCGGTAAGACCATGGAGGTATATATAGACGACATGTTAGTCAAGTACTAAAAGGCAGAGGATCACATCGAGCATTTGAAAGAAACTTTCGACATACTAAGACGGTACGGAATGAAGCTGAATTCGGAGAAATTCCCATTTGGCGTAGCCTCGGGAAAGTTCTTGGGTTTTTTATTGTCGTAGCGAGGGATCGAGTTCAACCCAGACCAAATCAAAGCTATTGAGAGGATACCATAACTATTAACCACCAAAAAGCAAGTCTAAAGGCTGACTGGTCGAATCGCCACCCTATCGAGATTCATCTAGCGGTCGTCGGATAAATGTCACAAATTTTTTGGCGTACTAAAAAAGGACAACAACCTCGAATGAACTCTCGAGTGCGTCCAGGCTCTGCGAGAACTGAAGGCATATCTATCATCACCACCCCTACTTTCAAAACCTGAACCTGGGGAGCAACTCCTCGCCTATCTAGGCATTCCCGAGATAGCGGTAAACACAATCTTGATCCGTGAAAATAAAGGTATGCAATCTCTCATCCATTACATTAGCAAAACACTTATCGACGCCGAGACGAAGTACCCGCACCTTGAAAAATTTTCTCTAGCCTTGGTCGTGGCTTTACGAAAGCTTAGACCCAATTTCCAATGCCACCTCATCTCAGTCATCATAACCTTTCCCTTGAGGATCATTTGGATAAACCCGAGCTTTCGAGGAGGATAGCCAAATGTGCCATTGAGCTAAGAAAGCACGATATCACATACCAGCCACGAACAACGATAAAGTCGCAAATGCTCGCCGACTTCAATGCAAAAATAATGCCTGAAGTCGAAATGGAAGCCATCCAAGCCTCCCTCCAAACACAAGATCTCTGGGTACTATACACCAATGATGCATCCAACGCATCAAGGTATGGACTGGTACTCGTACTCGAGGTCCCTACGGGCGAAATAATTTGCCAGTCTATAAAATGCCCAGATATGACTAACAATGAGGCCGAGTATGAGGTCGTAATTGCATGGTTGAGGCTAGCACTCAAGTATAGGGTGAAACAGTTGAAACTCCGCTGTGATTCCCATATCGTAGTCAACCAAGTCACATGGACTTTCCAAATCAAGGAACAAAGGTTGCAAAAATACCAGACCAAAATCTGCAAGCTATTACCCGAGTTCGATGAAGTCCAGCTCGATCAGATCCTACGGGCACAGAATGCCGAAGCAGATGGCCTCGCCAAACTGGTCGTAGCTACCAAAAGCTTCACGACTGGGGATTAAAGCATAGTACATCTCCTCAACTCATCACTATACCAAATTGAGGTAAGAAACATAAACTTAACTTGGGATTGGCGCAATCGTATTATCGCATATTTGCAGGACAACACACTCCCAGCCCATAAGAAAGAAGCCAAGAAACTAAGAATGTAGCCAGCCAGATACAATCTCCTTCTTAGTGGCCTATACAAGAGGACTGACGGCGGCCTTCTAGTGAAATGTTTAGGCCCGAACCAAACCCAGCGCGTCCTCGAAGAAGTCCAATAAGGCCATTGCGGTGCTCATTCCAGCAATCGAGCACTGGTCAGATGCCTCATACAGGCAGGATACTATTATCCCACCATGAAGCGCCGCAAACTTCGTGGGGAAATGCGAATAGTGCTAAAAGTATGCCCCAATGATTAACCAAGCAGGCGAACACCTCCACTCAGTCACCTCCCCTTGTTCGTTCATCAAATGGGGAATGGACATCGTGGCCCCCCTCCCAGCAGGGCGAGGTAATATATGATTCCTTTTGGGTTTAAATGACTATTTCTCTAAATGGGTGGAAGCAAGAGCATTCGCCTAAATATGGGAACATGAGGTAATCACCTTTATATGGAGAAACATCATCTGTCGATTCAGCCTACCTAAGGAGATCAGTAGTGACAATGGACCCCAGTTCACGGAAAGTAAATCGATGAGTTCTTCGAGAAATGGCATATCAAGAGGATACTCTCAACCCCATATAACCCAGCGGGTAACGGGCAAGTAGAATCCTCCAACAAGTCTATACTAAACATCATGAAGAAAAATCTTGAAGACGCAAAGGGACTGTGGCTGGAAATACTACCAAAAATATTATGGGCCTACCGAACAACTCCGAAGACGAGTACCAGAGAGACGCCTTACTCTTTGGTCTATAGGACCGAGGCAGTAATACCGGTCTAGGTCAAAGAACCCTGCCTAAGGTAATCCCATGAAAGTAGCACGAGTAACGATGAGAGTAGAAGGCAGAAATCGACGAACGAAGAGATATGGCTTACATAAGAATGGTCGTCCAAAAACAACAAGCAGAATACTATTACAACAAGAAAGGAAAGGTTCGGCCACTTAAAGTCGGGGACCAGTACTGAAAGCCAAAACTCAAGCAAGCAAACACCCCCGGGAAGGCAAGCTAGGAACAAACTGGGATGGTCCGTACAAAATCACCACTAAAGCGAACAATGGATCATTCCAACTAGAGATAATGGAAGGAAAGCAACTACCAAACAACTGGAACATCATCCACCTCAAATACTTCAACTTATGAGAGAAAAAGTGTTCCCCAAGTCGTACTTTTTTCCCTCACTTGAGTTTTATCCCATTTGGGTTTTCTCAAAGAGATTTTTAACGAAGAGGCGAAGGGAACACTTCGAGTCGAAGTACGTGAGGGTAGGACCGTTATTACTATTTTATTGCTCGACTTCTCAATACTCTCCAAGTCAAACAATGAAGGGACTAGGTGGACTGGGACTGGAACACCAGCCAACACCCAAAATCTGTAACTTTCTCCAAGTATGTAACCAAATCAACAATGTCAAAGTAATAAGAAACTTACGTTTATTAGGACACCTTTTTCGTATTAAGGTTATGTTCGACCTCGCTCAAACAAACACCTATTGGCCCCCGGCTATGATTTAACGAAAGGTTATGCTCGACCCTGCTCGAACAAATACCTACCGGCCCTCGGCTATGATTTAACGAAAGGTTATGTTCGACTAATATTAAACAAACACCTACCGTTCCTCGTCCATGATTTAACGAAAGGTTATGTTCGACTAAGCTCGAACAAACACCTACTGGCCTCAGCCGCGATTTAACGAAAGGTTATGTTCGACTAAGCTTGAACAAACACATACCGACCCTCGACCGCGATTTAACGAAAGGTTATGTTCGACTAGGCTCGAATAAATATCTACCAGCCCTCGGCCTCTATCTACCAAAAGGTTATTTTTGATCCCGTTCGAACAAACACCTATCGGCCCTCAGCCACATCTCAACAAAGAAACGCACGCGACCTATGAATATTCGGCTCCAAGGCCATGACCAGCTAAAAGACAACAACAATAAGAAGGAAAAAATCAAAACAAGCAAACAATAGAAGCAAAAAACATACAATTACAAAAAATAAATCACACGTAGGGAAAACGATGCAAGGAACAACTTTGATATTTAATACTTAAACTTTTTACAAAGGCTAATGAAGACGCCATCAAAAATACACAAAATATTCAAAAAACAAAACTATTGGTCACCGCCATCACGACCTTCAGTGCCCTCTCCAACTTGGTCTTCAATGGCATAGCCACCCTGACTACCGATACTCTCACTATCTTAATCCCCCTTACCATCGCCACTTCGCCCTTAGGATAAGTGGTATCATACCAGGCATTCTCCTCAAGACGTCTACACCCTCGTCCCCATCCTCTTCATCGGCCTTAGGCATAGAGGGATCATATCTACAAGCGACTCGAGCTTCACGAGACTTAACACGAGCATCTTTGAGGGCAGCCTCAGAAATGGACAGTGCCGTATGCAAATTTCGAAAGACATCTAACTTGGCCTTGTTATAAATCCATTCCACATATAACTCCTGAGGTACATTGGGAAAATATGAAATATGGGAAGAGCACGATTGTGCAAGTACTTGGTCCTTCTCGGCCTTCAAGGCAGCCACTCGGTCATGAAGAACAGAGTTATCGTCTCTAACACTCCGATCCTCTCCTCGAGTCGATCTTCCTTAGCTCTCACTGTTGATTGATCGTTCTCCCGCTCGGCTCGGAGAGTCCAATTCTTCAATTCAAGCATCTCTGTATTCCTCCGAGCATCCAAACTAGAGGACTATGCCTTCTTAAGATCTTTTTGCTTCTCGGCGATTTCACTATTGAGGGCCTCGAGCTAAAGTCGACACTCTTCTATTTCCCCCCGTAACTCGACCACTTGAGCTTGAAGGTCACTATATTGGGCCTCTACGCCCCTACTGACCTCAAGCTCCTCTACCCTACTCCTCAATATCCCCTTAAAGATGCTACATTTCTCGATAGCCTTCACCAGCTCATTGTCCTTCTCTTTCAACTCGTCCCAAAGGGCCTGCATATATCCGTCTTCATGAAATTGCCTGCGGAGATCTCGATACTTGCCACGATACTCAAAGTACTTATCCTTCAATTTCACAAATATTACTTTACGCCTCTTCTCCCTTTGGGCGCTCTCGATCTCCAAAATCACCGTCTGCAAATCAAAAAAAAGAAAGAAAAGAAAGAAGTCAGAACCAAAGATGCCCTAAAATAACAAAGAGAAAAGAGGTCAAAGGACAAACACTCACCCTAAGAGCAAGGCGAGCAATGCTCCTCGACAAAGCACTATTGTCTATTTCTTTAAGGGTCTTACCCTCTATGTCGGAACAGAGAGGGTCGAGGGTAAGGACTACCTCCTCGATGTTCTTCAACAGGTCTCGATCAATGGGGATTGCGATAGTCCTCGTAGACCACTCCAACCTTATTTCAAGCTGGGTAATCCCTTCTTCCATCATTCTCAAGTCATCCGCATCAACGTCAGAACCTGACTTATTGCCCTCAGCGATTCCTTTGCCCATCATTGGCTAGCAAGGAGGTGTCTGCAGCTGTTTGAGAGGTCGATGCCTCCTCTCACCGTGAAGTGTCAAGAACATCAGCAGTCGTCCCTTCAGTCTTCATCACCGTAGAAGGAACAAACACATCCACATTGGCTCCCACCGACCTCGAAACCTAGGAACTTGGCTCAATATCATCTACCACGAGAATGGTCGTCGTCTCACACAGCAAAAAATCCCTTTCTGTCGCGTCAATGGCCCGGGTGACTCTGTCACCAACATCCACGGACCTCCTCTTTCAAGGAAGGAGATCTCCATCACTAGGCAACGATTCATCGTCCTCATCGATGAGAGAATAGAGAAGCCGAAGTTTCCACGGCCGAAGTGGGAACAAATTCGGACATACTGAGAGGGGGAACTGGAACAAAGATAGGATCAACCACAGTTGAAACAGGGGCAGAAACTGAGGACGCAGTAGCCTTCCTCTTCCGGAAAGAGGGTGCGGGAGCTCTCGACCTGCTCGTAGACCCCCTGGCCGAAGCTAAGAAAAAACAGGAAAAAAGAGAAAATCAGCGAAGGAAAACAAAAAAAACATTAAGACGCTGATAGTAAAAAGGAAATTACCAGTCAAAGGGAGAGAATGCCCGAACCTCTTGAAAACACTTGGCCATTCATGAATCCCTACGATGTGAGGGAAGAGTAGCTCGACCCAGTCAGAAATATGAGCGTCCAAAAGAGGAGGCGAGGTCTTGGATGCAAAAGAAGAAGGTGAGAAGTCAAAATTTAGGACCTAACACGGGGGAGAAACCAAAGTACTTACGAGTATATTTCCAAGCCTCAAGAAAGCCGTTGACATTTGCTACAACGTCCTCGGTTCTGACAAAAAAGAAGTTAAACCAGAATTGATGACTGGACTTGTCATCCATATTTACCACCAAGTATTTGCCCCCTCGGTGGCGAAGGTTTGGCATTGTTCCCTATAAAATCTAGGAGCGAACAGATGAATTAAGTGCCGCAGTGTCAGTTCGACCATGGCCAACTCAGCAAACTTAGTGAGCATCTTTATAGCTTTATAGACGTACGGAGATAGCTGAACAGGACAAACGTCATAGTGATAATAGAACTCTTCCACCAGCGGAAGAAGGGAAAAAGAGTAGCCGACTTGGAAAAGGTAGGCGTAGAGGGAACAATACCTAGGACGGTGGACCTGTGTTGTATCCCCCTCGGCCAGGATCAACTCTATATGATTGGGAAGGCTGAATTTAGCCTTAAGCTCTGCTAATTCCTTCACTGCCATCACCGACTAAAAAGCCCCAGGAGCGGCCTTTGGTGACTTAGTGAAATCGGACCTGGAATCAGGGTTGTGATGGACTATCTCCTCCACCGACGGGAAGGATTCATCCTGAACGGTGAAAGGAATGCTTTCCCCATGGGAGGGGAACACCACTGCCATGGGAGCAACACGACTCCCCTCTCCAGCCGCAGAAGTTACGTTTGACACGATTCAATGTAAGGAAGGAGAATAACAAACAATATGGACTGAGGAAAAATGTAAGTCGCTGAAACATAGAAGAAAAATTCGGAGAAGAATAGAGCAAGAGAAATGTATGGGGTTTTGAAGCGCTGGAAGATTTAAAATCCAAAATCGTGTTCAAAGACCTCTATTTATAAAGGTCATGCACCGAACCCGAAAATGGCTCATCATGATTGGCACCGGAGCCGAAGCAGCAGGTCTAATCAAAGGTCATACACAAAACAAAATGATGCATCGGGAATGTGCGTCATAATGACGTATGGCATTATGACGTCATCCTAACTCGTGATAACATAATTCCAACAAATCGCCTGGGAAATTCGAATCATTTGAAATGTGCAGCCCACAGAGGGCCACATTACTTGCTCACTGCAATAACCACGACCTACGTAGTCCGCTTGATTAGCTCGGCCACCAATAACATGATCCGCTCATCGAACCCGTCCATGAAGCCGGCCTCAATCAACGGAGAGACTAACTGTATGGGTCAAAATCTATCTTAGAATAACAACAACAACCCAATATAATCCCACAACTGGGATCTGAGGAAAATCTATCTTAGAATATTCATGTCAAAATAGAATTGGTGGAACGTTCCCAGCTGTCGCTTTCGAAGTAATCTAAGAAGCGGTGAAGTATGTGGTCAAAGAGTGAGCAAGAGTTGAAGCCGAGGAGTCATCAAGGTTCAAGGCTGAGGTCGAACACCCTTGACAGAGTTATAACGAGTAGTTTTAAGATAGGACATAAAAGAGAATATTCTAGTGGATATTCTCTGCACGTATACTGTTAGGGTTTTTAGGAACATGTTCCCTATAAATAGAAAGAGACACAATGATAGGGGACATGTGATATTTATTTGTAAAATACACTTTGACTTTAGATCTTATTGCAAGGATACAAACACAACCTTTTCGCTAAGATTCTTGTCTACACTTTTCCACCGGATCCGAGAATAACTTAGATATTCAAAGGATTGTCCATCACTCGTCATTTTCAGGAAGAATATTCACTGATTCCATCCTTTCTTGGGTGACTTATTCATTCTATTTACTTAAATGCCATTTATTGATCTTTATCAATATTTAACGCTATATTATTTCCTTTAACTTCTGAAACATTGATTGTATGTTGCCGCTGCTATTAAAATATACCTATGTAGTATTTATTACACTTATGAGAACTTCATCTTTAGGATATTATTATTAACTAATATTAACCCTCATTTATATAAATTTAATTAGTTGAACCATGATCTATATTTTTTGGTCAAACAATTCCAAAGAGGAATGTCGAAACTAACTCTACTAGTGGCCCGAGAGAGTTTTTATTCCGGTCAATCTTGAAGCACAATGATTCTTTAATTTTATAACTGACTTATTTTTTACCAATAAATTTTGATCCTCGTCAGAATTGCTCAGATCCTTTTGATCTTGTGGGCTTGTATGAGCATCGGGCTCCAATCCTTTTAGACTTGTAGGCTTGTATCTGCTTTGACTTATTTTATATCGGATGAACTTGTTATTATGAATCAGCTGGATTAATATCTAATTTCTTCATTGGACCATGACTCTCTCCTTTTTAATTTTTGGCCATCTTGGATTAGTTAGTTTCAATTTCTGCTACATAGATAAAGTAAATTGCTCGATATTATTATTCTTATACAATTGTCATCATTAAAATAAATATAATGCTACATCGTTCTCTTTCGTCTATGCAGTTCAGAGACTTTTTAAGACCAAGTTATGCAAACCCATTGAGCTTAAAATAATTACTCTTTCCTATCCGTTTAAAAACTATTTACAATATATATCTACTCAATTAAAACTAATTATCCCTACCTATCACCCATTACCCATTTGGTTTAGATTAGCTTGATTTGACTTGGCTTGGCTTGAATTGACTTCACTTGGCTTGGATTGAATTGTCTTGAATTGACATTGCTTGGATTGGTTTTGTAGCTTAGTTTGACTTCATTTGGTTGGTTTGGCCGGGAATTAAAGCAAATGGGTAGGGAAAAAGGGATGGACATGGGAGGGTAATTATTTTCTGTATCATGGATATTTGCTAAACTTGTCCATTTTTTAAAAATTGTTATTCTCCATGGTCCACTATCAATTTCATCTTTGAGATTCATTTGTTATTGAGAATCTTACGAAACTGTACCCAAAAAAAATATTATTTATCAATTACTAGCCATTTTAGTCATGCTATCAGAAATAGCTTAAAAATTACGAATGATATACAAACTTCAAAAATCATAGGCAAAGATTTTTTCTTTTTTCAAAGGGTATTATTGTGATTCATTGAAATCATATAGATAAAATAATATACAAAATTTGAGGAAGTTTGAAGGTGAATTAGACTAGTTTAGAGTCAAAATTCATTACCAATGATATCAATATTGAAAAAAAAATTAGGCAATAAAGATTGTTTTTCAATGGGTATGGTTGGTATTTGTTGAAAACATATAGATGAGATATATACAAAATGTGAGAAAGATTGAAGGTGATTTGGACTGGTTTGATATCAAAATTCATAGTTAAAATCGAGTTTAAAAAATTCTTCTACCACAAATATATTATGCATGTATCTTATACACATGTTTTCAAAAATTATTATTTGTTTGGGTTGGGTGTTGTTGCAAACAATTGAGAATATTTTTTGGAGTTTATATCTCAATTTTGAGGGTGTTTGGTGAAGATTAAACTTCACTTTAGCCGAATATCAGATTGAAAATCGAATAATAATAATAATAATAATAATAATAATAATAATAATAATAATAATAATAATAATAATAATAATAATAATAATAATAACAATAACAATAAAAATAATAATAATAATAATAATAATAATAATAATAATAATAATAATAATAATAATAATAATAATAATAATAATAATAATAATAATAATAAGAAGAAGAAGAAGAAGAAGAAGAAGAAGAAGAAGAAGAAGAAGAAGAAGAACACATGAGATACAATATACTTACGAAATTATATTAAAGTTGTATTATAATTGTATGTAAATTGTATTTAAGTTGTATTATGTTGTAGTTATATTTCTTTCTTATTTGAAAATTGTATGAAAGTTTAAAAATAGTTGTATAATGTATGAATCGTTGCAAGAAATTTGTATTTAAGTTATAAATACTATCTTTTTACATAAAGTTGTTGATATATATCAAAATTGTATAAAGGGAGAAAGTTTTGATTGGAATTTTAGAGAGGAAGAAAAACACACCACATACAAAAAAATATACAAATCGGATACAAAATACATACAAAAGACATATTGTATAAATTTTATATGAAAATTGTATTTAAGTTGTATGATGTTGTAGATGTATTTAACTGGGTAAAAATAATATATAAAAATTGTAGATAAATTGTAAATATGTTGTATAATATATAATTAGTGTATAAAATTTATTTTTATTTTATATATTATTGTAGATTATCATGACCCAAACCGATGGGCCGCGATGGGCACCCAGTACCTTATTCAACCGTACCAATATAAAGTATCTTTTTGTATCATACTATCATAGATAACTGAGCCGGAGAGGCTGCCGTGAGATAAGTAGAATACAACATGAAATACTAACTTATACATAAGACATACGGGCCTATAAGACCCAAATAACCACCCGTACACTGAACATAGGCCGACAAGGCCATACAATCTTTTACTTACATGATATCTGTCTACAAGCATCTAAGAATACATAATTGTCATAAAGGTCTGGAAAAAGTCCCGCCATACCAAATAATACACGTCTAAATCATACTGACCAAACAAGAAACTCCGGAGCAAATGGAGCGTACCAACATCTTTCGTTGAGCTGATAGCCTACTTGGAGGGCTTTCAACCTGTTTATCGGGACCTGCGGGTATGAAACGCAGCGTCCCCAAGCAAAAGGGACGTCAGTACAAATAATGTACCGAGTATGTAAGGCATGAAGATCAATACATAAGAGACATAGATGAAACATGGAATAAAGAATCCCGCTTATAAGTCTAAATAACTTTGTAAATTCTGAAACATTATAATGCCATGCACGTGCGTATAAATGTCGTGTCATGCATAGGTACATGTGTTCATGACATCATCAAGCCTCTGAGGGCATCTCATCATATCATCTCGGCCACTGTGGGCAAAATTATCAACGTATACCAGATGATCAGGTAGTGATGCGTATATAATGCCATAACCTTTTTCCATATCCCATATACATATAATATACATGTATATAACGACATATGGTCATGGGTCAATGTACATGTATAAATGAATGAAGTGCATATGAAATACGTCAATAAAATCTCTCGGAACGTCATATGACCATTATGCCTTTGATTAATGTCATAAAATTAAATTTATCAACTTACGTATTTTCTGAGACCCATGAATAGATGATAGAATAATAAGACACATGGGGAATCAAGAATATAGACTTCTCTAGTATTTCAATGAATAGAGTCATTTATGAAAATTTTACAGTTACTCATTTCGTTTGTATCATATTTATCATACCAAAAATAATGAAGGGATAACCTTAACATACCTGAGCTGATTCTCTTGACAATCTCTCTAACACACGTCTTTTGCGAAAACTATGTAACGGCGGATCGAAGTAGGGAAAAATCCGTATGATATTCTTGAGAAAGATTGTACCGTGCTCTCTTAGAATTTACAATTCACGCTTTATCCCATTGGCATAGAATCAACGAACAACATCATTCATATTTGGTATGGAAATATTTGCTCTTTGAAGGATTCAATTCTACCAGCCCACTCTCTCAATTCTTTAATTCTTGATCTTTAGATATTAGGAAATAAAACATATCACTAGTGTAGGAAAGCTCTTATAGTGGGTGTGGCCCACTTATTAGATGAGTAAGCCATTTAATCCTCTAAATTTGCCACATATGTAAGACTTAATTGTTACTTTAAAAGTGATGGGAGATGCTGCCACGTTTTTCGGGGGTTAAGTCATCCAAAATCCTTAATTAACTTATTAATCTCTCACTAACTAATAATTAATCAATTACCTATATAATTAAGAATTATCTCAAATTACTTAAAATACTGCTCACTTTTAACACACCTTATACACCTTACTATGACGGTCAAGTGGTACCTTGTATGGTACTAGTCCATAAATACGGGATATTATAGCTCGGACCGTATTTTATCCTAAATTGTCAAACTTCGACGAAACTCATTTTCTTCGATTTGTTTAACCTCTTACCTTCACGAATTTACTTACCCCTTGTTTGAAATAACATAATACTTATAATACCAAAATAATCTCATTCCTGAACTTACGTCGATAAACTTACGACGAAACTTTAACATACAAAAATGCAGGATGTAACATCTTATTTCCGAGCTTTTATCAATTTATTTATGGTGTACTTTCACGTATGAAAATATGGGGTGTAACATAGATGTATCAAATTTGTACAAAATTTAATTTTTAATTTGTATGTTATTGTACCATACATATTTATCACTGTGCAGTAGCATTTACAATCTTAACGAAAAAGTTAGAATGAAAAGCAAATCTATGAATCCATTTGAATGAATGAAGAGGGTTATCCGGTTGCCCTCAAGATGATTTGTTCTTCATACTAGTGAATTCCTTTTCTTGCTGTTTCTTCAAGTATCTCTATGCAATAGTATTTATATGACGACCCGATAGGTCATTTAAATTTTAACCTTAAATACTAAGTTTTGAAACCTCGATCAACTCTGTTTAATCTTTCTCAATTTACGTGCATTGTCCGTGTCTTTTTCGGAATGTTTCTATGTGAAAATTTGATAAAAATGTGAAATCATGTCTAAAAACTCATTTGAGTTGACTTCTTTCAACGTTTTGAGCAAACGGACCCGGATCAGTATTTTGAGGTTCCGGTAGGTCCGTATCGTGATTTGAGACTCGGACGTATGCCCGGAATCGAATTCGAAAGCCCCTAGTTTGAATTATCGCAATTTATTGAAAACTAGAAGCTTAAAGGTTTAAAGAATTAATAAGTTTGACCAAAATTTGACTTTGTTACTACCTGGTCTGAATTTTGGTTCCGAAACTTGGTATAAGTTCATTACTGTATTTATGGCTTGTCTGCAAAATTTGGTGCAAAACGGATTTGATTTGACGTGATTCAGACGTCCCGTTGTTAAAATGAGAATTCTTAAGTTTCTTTGAAAAGTTTATTCGTTTTGGTATTCGATTCATAGTTCTAGGTATTATTTTGGTGTTTTGATCTCATGAGTGAGTTCGTATTATGTTTTTGAACTTGTGTGCATTTTTGGTTTGGAGCCTCGAGGGATCGGGTGAGTTTCAGATTGGCGTCAGAGTTGTTTTAGACTTAGAAAATGTCACGCCCCGAACCTGGGAGCGAGACTGGCACCTGGTGCCTCACCTAACCTAGCGTACCAAATTGCGACTAAGGGACTCTGAACATATAATGTCATAATTTGGCCACGGGGCCACATTGCAAGACAATTTGTGAAGCAAAATATAAAACTGAATGGAAACTAGCATTGACTAAACATCAATATAAAGCTGGGCCGACAAGGCCGTCATAACTACTACAACTAACAAACCACCAAAATATACATACCAGGCCTACAAGCCCAACATACTGCACTAACTAATAGGATATGTCTACAAGCCTCTACTGATGGATGTATTATGATCGGAACAGTGCTCCGACCTACCCATAACATATATACATACATACAAAAGATGTACACAAAACCCTAGATTCTATAACTCCAAAGGACGTGGAGCTTATGGATCAGGCTGAACTCGGGGAGCACCTACTGAGGAGGTCTACCTGTCTGTCTATCTGGATTTGCACGTATGAAATGCAACATCCCCAGAAAAGGGTCGTCAGTACGAAATAATGTACCGAGTATGTAAGGCAATAACATAACTATAAACTAAAATTGAATTGATAATATAATAACTGAAAGTAACTGGGAGTCAAAGATGATCTGGAGATATACTTACTTGCACATACTGACTCAACTCCTTCAATATAGTAAGTAAAATAAATGTCCGGCCCTATAAGGCTTGACATGTGTAACTACTCGGCCGTAGTAGGCTCACTCATAGGCACTCAGCCATATTAGGCTATGTATCTCGGCTATCATGGGCTCGTTCATAGGCGCTCGGCCACAGTAGGCTCGGTATATAACTTACCATCAGATCAGAGGTTGCCCAATAGGGGCCTGCCCATCGATTATAGCTCGATGGTGGTGAAAATACTGTAACACTGTATATATATATATATATATATATATATATATGACTGGAAGAAAATACTACTTAACTGAATATAAAGTCACGATAAGGGAGAATACTGTAACTTCTGTGACTAGGATAATGTGAATAAATTCATGAATAAGAACTTCTCTTTATTTCTCGTTGTCAAACATATGTAGTTACAGGATAATGCCAAATGAAAGAAAGGTTTAGCCTTAACATACCTTATCACAATCTTTGCAATCACCAAGTCGAACTCACATCTTCACACCTTATTCTACAACAACGATAATAATACTATCATTAAGTTATAAAAGGTACAACTATTGTACAACGAACAACAAGCTTATTTTGTATTAAAATGGATAGCATCTCCCCTATAATCTTTACTTCCTCCAAATTCAAGGTAACACCAAAAACACAAGAACTCAACAATAATAACCTATATACATTATTTTTCAACCTTATATACACCACAAAATACTACAAAACAGCCTAACACACCCCAATGTCTACATATAATAATCGACCATCGTAGTAGTGTCAAACAGACCGAAAATATTATGACGAATGACCAGCCTGCCACCCTAAATTTATGTGGTGTTTTTGCACACCCTTACTCCTCCAAAACTCCACAAAATAGTAGTAAAACATGCAGCCCAACAGCAACACAAAACAGTCCACAAAACAGTCTGATACAAGTGAATAATTCGAACTCACGGCTTCCGATCACTGTCCCGTGAGTTCTTAAAAATATAGAACGAATTATTATGCATCTACAGCAAAAAAAAATGAATTAAATAGAGCAGTAAACTTACCTTATTTATTGGATAACTCAGCTCCTATCTTGGTTCTTCAAACTCTAGGCTTTACCTCCAATTAGAACTTAAAAGGGAGAGAAAATCAATTGGGGTTTGTGTTCCACCCATAACATTAAAGATATATGAGTCTATTTTTTAATGAATTAAACCGTTTGTCAATATGATATAGTAGTAGAGAGATATGGGCATTTTTGCGAGACTGCGCAGACTGTCACCTACTTGCTTAAACGAGAATCAAAGAACTGGGTCAGTTTGGGTCGTCCAAAAATGCGCCAGTTCGGGTTGTCCAAAGAGGCCTTTTAAAATGCCTTATAATAGGGAAAAATAACCATACATAATCTCTGCAAAAATCCTCCCAAATATTTCCCACAAACCCCAATTGATTTTCTCTCCCTTTCAAGTTCTAATTGGAGGTAAAGCCTAGAGTTTGAAGAACCAAGATAGGAGATCAGTTATCCAAAAAATAAGGTAAGTTTACTTCTCTATTTCATCCATTTGTTTCTGCTGTAGATGCATAGTAAGTCGTTCTATATTTCTAAGAACTCACGGGACGGTGATCGAAAGTTGTGAGTTCGGGTTATTCACTTGTAGCGAACTGTTTTGTGGACTGTTTTGTGTTGCTATTTGGGCTGCGTATTTTACTACTATTTTTTGGTGTTTTGGAGGAGAAAGGGTGTGGAGAAACACCTCATAAATGCAGGGTGGTGGGCTGGTCATTCGTCGTAATATTTTCAGGTTGTTTGACACTACTACGGTGGTCGTTTTGTATATGAAGACATAGGGGTGTGTTGGGCTATTTTATAGTATTTTGTGGTGTATATAAGGTTGGAAAAAAATGTATATAGGTTTTAATTGTTGAATTCATGTGTTGTTGGAGTTATATTGAATTTGGAGGAAGTAAGGATTATAGGGGAGATGCTGCCCGTTTTAATACAAAATAAGCTTGTCGTTCGTTGTGCGATAGTTGTACCTTTCGTAACTTAATGATAGTATTATTATCGTTGTTGTAGATTAAGGTGCGAAGAGGCGAGTTCGACTTGGTGATTGGAAATATTGTGATAAAGTATGTTAAGGCTAAACCTTTCCTTCATTTTGCATGATCCCGTAACTACATATGTTTGATAACGAGACATAAAAAGAAGTTCGTATTCATGAATTTAGTCACATTATCCTAGTCTCAGAAGTTATAGTATTCTCCCTTATCATGACTTTATATTCAGTTAAGTATTGTTTTCTTCCAGTCAAGAGAGCAGAGGGTCTATATATCTATATATATACACAACATTTCAGTAGTTTCACCACCATCGAGCTATAATCGATGGGCAGGCCCCTATTGAGCAACCTCTGATCTGATGGTAAGTTATATACCGAGCCTACTGTGGCCGAACGCCTATGAGCGAGCCCAGGATGGCCGAGATACAGAGCTTAGTATGGGCGAGTGCCTATGAGCGAGCCTACTATGAATGAGCAGTTACATGTACCGAGCCTTATGGGGCCGGACATTTATTTTACTTACCATATTGAAGGAGTTAAGTCAGTATCAGCTGGTAAGTATATCTCCAAATCATCTTTGACTCCCAGTTACTTTCAGTTATTATATTATCAATTCAGTTTCAGTTTTTAGTTATGTTATTGCCTTACATACTAGGTACATTATTTCGTACTGACGACCCTTTTCTAGGGACGCTTCATTTCATGCATGCAGGTTCAGATAGACAGACAGGTAGACCTCCTTAGTAGGTGCTCCCTGAGTTCAACCTAATCGATAAGCTCCACGTCCTTCGAAATTTTTGGGAGGAATTTTGCAAAGATTATGTCTGGTTATTTTGACCTATTATAAGTCTAATATATGAAGGGGATATGCATTTAAAATTTCCTCTTTGGAGGACCCGAACTGGCGCATTTTTGGACGACCCGAACTGGCCCAGGTTTGGATTCTCGTTTAAGCAAGTAGGTGTTAGTCTGTACAGTCTTGCAACAATGCCCATAAATTTGTACTCCTATATCATATTGACAAACCGTTTAATGAGTTAGCAAATAGATTCATAGATATTTAGTTTGATGGGTGGAACACCCTATAACTCTAAGTATATTGGGAGAAAAGTGCAGGTGCATTTGACCCAAAGTTTCGGTAAAACTTATGAACGTAACTTGTGATGCCTTTCATCGACTTTTGTTCCACCACTCGCTTGACTTCAAAACATAACACACGACTATCATACGACTAACATAACTCATAACATAACCTCCTTATCATGTTAAACACCCTGGTCTCACCCCCAAATTACATGCTATAATATTCCCAACTTGTCGACTTTCGACGAATAATTATTTTCTTCAATTCCTTTAGTTTCTGAACCTTCCAACCATCTTTGTACTTGTTGTTTATGATATTCAATATTTGTAACCTCCGAGGTAACATGATAAACTTACTTTATATATTTTGAAAGATGATCTCATTTTTGGTCCTACATTAGTTTGCTCACGATGCAATTTTACATACGAAAATATAGGGTGTAACATCATTCCCCCATGGGAAAATTCGTCCTCGAATGTCTACTCTTAGAGACTTTAGAAAATTTTTGCCAGAGTGTTCTCAATACACTAGACTATAAATAACCTGCACGCAATCAGAAAACATACTATGCATCCCACACATGGCCAATGTCTATAAACAGCAACACTTTGCCTCACACAATCGTAAATCATAAATACTGAAAGTCAGGAATTAAGAGCTTACCTGATGACCTACTAGCCTGAATAGAGTTATGTTGTAGCATCCCATCTCGAGCCATATCTTCAGTTTGAAATAGGTGGGGGTATTTATACTTCATCTCTTCCTCCGCTTCCCATGTCATCTCTTCCACATTCTTGCTTCTCCATAAAACCTTCACGGAGGCTACCTCCTTATTTCGTAGCTTGCGAATTTGTCGGTCTAGGATGGAAACTGGAATTTTCTCGTATGACAAGTCCTCCGTAATATGTACATCATCCGTGGGCACCACTCTGGTAGGATCACCAATGCACTTCCATAGCATAGATATGTGAAAAATCGGATGGACTGACTCCAGTTCTGAGGGAAATTCTAACTCATAAGCTACTTGGCCCACTCTCTGAATGATCCTATAAAGCCTAATATACCGTGGGCTAACCTTGCCTTTCTTGCCAAACCTCATCACGCCCTTCATAGGAGATACCGTTAAGAATACCCAGTAATTAACCTTGAACTCTAAATCTTGTCGCCGTATGTCAGAATATGACTTCTGACGACTTTGATATATCAACAATCGCTGCCGGATAAGCTTTACTTTCTCTACGAGTTGTTGAACTAGGTCTGGCCCATGTAACCCATATTCTCCAACATCAAACCACTCTATAGGAGATCTGCACTTACGCCCATACAAAGCCTCGTACGGAGCCATCTGGATATTGGAGTGGTAACTATTATTATATGAAAACTTGACAAGAGGTAGATGTTCATCCCAACTTCTTTTAAAATCCAACACACATGCTCGTAACATATCCTCGGGCGTCTGAATTGTGCTCTCGGCTTGTCCATTAGTCTGTGGATGAAAAGTTGTGCTGAGATTCACCCGAGTCCCTAGACCTCTCTGAAATGACCTCCAAAAATGTATTGTAAACTGGGCCTCACGATCAGATATAATAGATATTGGTACTCCGTGTAGCCGCACTATCTCCTTAATATATAACTTTGCATAATCTTCTAATGTATATATAGGTCTGACCGGTAGGAAATGAGATGATTTTATGAGCCTATCAACTATCACCCATATAGAATCGAACTTACTATGAGAACGAGGTAAACCCATGACAAAGTCCATGTTTATCGCCTCCCATTTCCATGTCGGGATCTTTATAGTCTGCATTAGCCCTCCAGGCTTCTGATGCTCTACCTTCACCTGTTGGCAACTAGGAGACTAGGCGACAAACTCAGCATTGTTCTTCTTTATATCGTTCCACCAGTACACATCCTTAATGTCATGATACATCTTCGTCGACCTAGGATGAATGGAGTACCACGAATAATGTGCCTCTAACATAATCCTGTCTCGTAGACCTGTTACATTTGGAACACACAGACGGCCCATGTATCTGAGAACCCCATCTCCCTTGATCTCTAACAATGGCTTATTCTGCTGCGGAACTCTCTCATTCAACTCGACCAACTCTTGGTCCTCGTATTGCCTTTCCTTGACTTCAGCTACGAGAGATGATTTTGCAGTGTTTCGAAGTACAACTCCATCATCGTCGAAATCTACTAACTGAACCCCCAAACAAGCCAAATGATGAATCTCTCTAGTTAATTGTCTTTTCTCGGCCTCTACATGTGCTAAGCTACCCATAGATCGACGACTTAGGGCATCCGCTACAACATTAGCTTTCCCTGGATGGTATAGAATATTAACATCGTAATCTTTCAATAACTCAAGCCATCGCCTCTGTCGCAAATTCAACTCTTTTTGATTGAAGATATATTGGAGGCTTTTATGATCTATAAATACATCAACATGAGCACCATATAAATAATGTCGTCATATCTTAAGTGCATGGACAACCGCAACTAACTCTAGGACGTGGGTTGAATAATTTTTCTCGTGCTTCCTTAACTACCTTGAAGCATACGCAATTACCTTCCCATGTTGCATCGGGACACATCCTAACCCGACACCTGAGGCATCACAATACACGGCATAACCCTCTGGACCCTCTGGAAGTGTTAGAACTGGCGCTGAGGTCAACCTGTTCTTAAGATCTTGGAAACTCCACTAGCAAGCCTCCGTCCACTAAAACTTAGTTGGTTCTTGCGTCAACTTCGTCAATGGTGCTGAAAGGGAAGAAAAACCCTTTACGAACCTCCGGTAATATCCTGCTAAGCCTAGAAAGCTACGAACCTCTGTCGGAGAGGTAGGTCTAGGCCAAGATTTCATGGCCACGATCTTCTAAGTGTCTACCTTAATACCTTCATCGGATACAATATGCCCCAAGAATGCTATTTACTTCAACCAAAATTCATATTTAGAAAATTTAGCATACAACTTACAATCACGGAGGGTTTGGAGTACCGCTCGTAGGTGGTCCGCATGCTCATCCTCTAAACATGAATAAACCAGAATATCATCAATAAATACTATCACAAACAGATCTAAAAATGGCCAGAATAGGCTATTCATCAAGTCCATAAATACGGTGGGTGCATTCGTCAATCCAAAAAACATGACAAGGAACTTGAAGTGGACATATAGGGTCCTGAAGGCTGTCTTCGGAATATATTTCTCCCGAACTCTGACCTGGTGGTATCCCGACCTTAAATATATCTTTGAAAAGAATCTAGCCCCTTGCAAATAAACAGTACCGGTGCACCCCAAGTTGAGGTACTGGGCCTGATGAAACCTTTCTCCAGCACATCTTTTAACTACTCCTTCAACTCCTTCAATTCGGCAGGTGCCATTCTATACGGAGGGATGGATATTGGTTGAGTTCCTGGAAGCAAATCGATGCTAAAATTAATCTTTCGCTCTAGAGGTATACCTGGAAGCTCATCTGGAAACGCATCTGCATACTTTTTGACTGTGGGAATAGACTGAAGTGTAGGTATCTCAGCATTTGCATCTCTAACTCTCACAATATGATAAATTCACCCTCTTGCGATCATTTTCCTCACATTCAGATGGGAAATAAACCTACATCTGGGTGTCGCTGTATTACCTACCCATTTAAGGATTGGCTCATCCAGAAAATGAAATCTGGCTGCCTTTGCTCGGCAATCAACTGTGGCATAGCAAGATGCCAACCAGTCCATTCCCATGATAGCATCAGAATCCATCATCTCTAGCTCAACTAGGTCAGCTGAGGTCTGACGACTACAAACTGTAACCATACAACCTCGGTAAACCTGTCTAATAATAATAGGTTCTCTGACCAGTGTAGATACCGCAAAATGATCACTTAGTATTTTAGGCACTATACCAAACTCACTCGCAATAAATGGGGTAATATATGATAATGTAGATCCTGGGTCTATCAAGGCATAAGCATCGTGAGAGCAAATGGTCAATATACCTGTCACAACGTCTGGTGAAGACTCCTGGTCCTGTCGACCCGCTAAAGCATAGATATAGTTCTGATTACCACCTGAACTGGAACCTCGACCTCTACCAACCAAAGACTGAGACTCGCGCCCTAAAAGATGCACGAACATAGATGATCTTGTTGTTGAACTCGTTAGTTGTGCCATACCCCCGGAATCTCTATTTGGGAAATCTCGCATCATATGTCCCGGACACCCACATATATAACAAGCATCAGAACCTGTTGGGCATTGTCCCAAGTGTCCTCTACCACAGATGTCACACCGCGGCGGAAATGACCATGTCTTCTTTGAACTTCGCTATCGCTGCAAACCCGACGCCCGTGAGCTCTCACCTGGTCCTGGCTGGGTATAATAGTCATCCCTATAACCCTGTAACTGAGGTGGCGGAGGCCTAGTGGCTTTCTGAAGCACTGGGGCCTATAAATACCCTGAGACTGCTCCTGAGACCTGGGAAATCTCATCCTCTTATGCTGACCTTACTCAGTCCTCTCTGTACCTTGCTGCCGACGCCTACCACTTTTTATATTCTGAGCAAATGCCTGAATCCAGGAGATATGCATACTATCATGCAATGCAGCGGTGGCACATGCCTTGGTAAACTCTGGGGCTAACCCTGCTATAAACCTATGGATCCTGTCCCGCATAGTAGCAACTATGGATGGTGCATATATGGATAATGAGTCAAAACAGAGATTATACTCTCGAACACTCATATTGCCCTGCTTGAGGGATAGAAACTGATCGACCGGAGCCTGTCGGATCTTCCGTGGTAAGTACAGGTCAAGGAAGGCATCTGAAAAATTCTCCCAACTAGCTGGAGGTGCATCACGTGCCCTGGACCTCTCCCATCCCTCTTACCAAAGGATGGCTATATCTCGGAGTCGAAAAGCTGCTTGCTCAACTGCCTTTTTCTCCGTGGCATGCATAACCCGAAAGATCCTGTGAAGCTGATCTATGAAATCCTGCGGGTCCTCCCTCTGTTCTGTCCACGTGAACTCTGGGGGACTCAAAGCAATAAACTCTCGAACCCTTGAACTCCTATACACCTCAGAAGATCCTGCACTAGCTGATGCCCTAGCTTGTTGCTGGGTAACTACCAACTGTGTTAACAAATGCACAACACTCCTCAAGTCCTGATCTGATGAAAGTGGAGGGGTAACTGGATGTGCAGTATCCGTAGGAATCTCCTCAGGTGGTGGAGGAGACGGTAATGTTTGAGTAGGGGTCTCGCCTTGGGCCTCAGACTAGGACCCATCTACTGGGGGTACCCTGTTGGTCCCCTCACCTGTTGTTGTATCTTCCCTCTGGCTAGCCGCAGTATTCCTAGTCATCGCTATTTGTGTATGGAAACACCAACACGTAAGTTTGACTCAAATTTCCTATAACTCAGTTATACAGCCCGATTTAGATTTGAAAGAAGGGTAACCAACTCCTAAATACCATGTAGTTCCCTACTTATATAATATGGTGCATAACACATCTATAAACAAGACCCTACTAGACACGACTTGTATACTCCCTAGGATAGAACTGCTCTGATACCAAGTTTGTCATGCCCCGAACCTGGGAGCGAGACCGGCACCCGGTGCCTCACCTAACCCAATATACCAAATTGCGACTAAGAGTCTCTAAACATATAATGTCATAATTTGGCCATGGGGCCACATTGCAAGACAATTTGTGAATCAAAATATAAAACTGAATGGAAACTAGCGCTGACTAAACATCAATATAAAGCTTGACCGACAAGGCCGTCATAACTACTACAACTGACAAACCACCAAAATATACATACCAGACATACAAGCCCAACATACTGCACTAACTGACAGGATATGTCTACAAGCCTCTACTGATAGATGTATTATGATCATAACAGGGCCTCGACCTACCCATAACATATATATATATACATACAAAAGATGTACACGAAACCCTAGACCCCCATCGACTTTTGTTCCACCACTCGCTTGACTTTAATACATAGCACACGACTATCATACGACTAACATAAATCATAACATAACCTCCTTATCATGTTAAACACCCTGGTCTCACCCCAAAAGTACATGCTATAACATTCCCAACTTGTCGACTTTCGATGAAAAATTATTTTCTACAATTCCTTTAGCTTCTGAACCATCCAACCCTCGTTGTACTTGTTATTCATGATCTTCAATATTTGTAACCTCCGAGGTAACATGATTAACTTACTTTATATATTTTTAAAGATGATCTCATATTTGGTCCTACATTAGTTTGCTCACGATGCAACTTTACGTATGAAAATATAGGGTGTAACAAAAAATAGCTAGTGCATGTGTGTTTTGGTACTGGACTGCAGACATCGCAAATGCGAGATCTGGCTCGCAAATGTGAGCCTCTCATTTGCGAAGGAGACTTCACATTTGCGAGCAAGGGCTGGGGCTAGTTTCTCGCATTTGCGAGATTTGGGTCGCAATTGCAATTTTCTGAGGTTTGCATTTGCAAAGGCAGCACAGGTGTGAAGGATTCGCATTTGCAAAGGATTTTATGCATTTGAGGGTTCGCAATTGCGACATATCCGCCTAGTCAAAAGTTGATATAGATGGGATTTTAGTTTATTCTCTCAAATTCTCAACCCTAAACACCCTAGAGGCGAATTTTCCAAGAGATTTTCTTCCGTAATTCATTGGTAACTGACTCTGACCTGCTTTCTTTCAATTACCCACTATATTTTATAAGATTTCGACCTTAAATTTAGGACATCCATGGTAGCAGTTGGGGATTTAGGTAGAATTAGGAGTTTTTGTGAAATTGGAATTAAGACCTCGAATTGAGGTCGGATTTCGAAATAAATTGTATAACCGAGCTCGGGGTGAATGGGTGATCTGGTTTTGGTCCGAACCTCGGGTTTTGACCAAGCGGGCCCGGGGGTTGACTTTTGTTGACTTTTCAATAATGATCTAAATTGAACCTCTTTCATTCGTGAGTAGTTTCTAAAGCTTAATTTGAATCGTTTGGTTAATAATTTGCTAGATTTGGTTGGTTTGGAGTCTTGTTCAAAAGGCAAGGCCGTGATTGAATTTTGAGTTGATTGCAGAGTGAAGTAAATGTTGGATTAACCTTGATTTGAGGGAACTAGGAACCTCTTGAGTTATGTGCTATGTGAAATTCTTGTGTTGCGGCGTATATGCGAGGTGACGAGTGTATATACGTCGCCAAAATACTTGTTTCCCTGTTTGTCTCGCATTTCATGAATTATTTCATTACATGCATTAACTGTTACATGTTTTAATTGCTTCTCATGCATTATTTGCTACTTGTCACTTATTATTCTCATGTTAAGAATGTTAGATTCTCCCGTGCTTCTATGATTTACTGCTACTGCTTGAAATGATTTATTTGTACCCTTAGTTGTCATTTATTTGAATTGTCTTGCGGTTTAGTATCATTATGGTAGATTCTTAATTTGAGACGAGATTCCCTTTCTATTTCCCCTTCATATTTATTAATCGTAGAGGACTCTTGTGATTCAAGTTGTTAAATTAAATGCACTTATCGATTTATTCATATTGAACAGTGGGATCGGGTTGCGTGCCGCAACGGGTAAAATAAGGGTGGATAGATATGGCGAAATAATGGTGAATTTATATTTGATACGGTGGGATCGGGTTGCGTGCCGCAACAAGTGAAATAAGGGTGGATTGATATGATGAAATAAGGGTGAATTATGATATTGATTCTGATTATATGGTGGGATTGGGTTACGCGACACAACATATATTTATTTTTTATTATTGATATTTATATGGTGGAATAAGGGAGGATTGTATTGTACGGTGGGATCGAGTTGCGCGCCACAACAGTTTATGTGTTCTATTCCTTATTGTATTATGTTGGCTTCGGTACTTTCATATAAGACTCTAAGGATTGGTATTTCTGGCAGTCACTGGGTTTCGTAGAGGATTGAGTTATTTTGTTAAGTTAATTGCCTTATTTCGTTTCCATATTTTCCTTTTCTGTCGTTATTTTATACTGCATATAGGTTATATTGTAAGTGACCCGTCTTAGCTTCGTCACTACTTTGTCGAGATTAGGCTCGACACTTACAGAGTACATGCAGTCGGTTATACTCATACTACACTCTGCACTTCTTGTGCAGATTTTGGAATCGGTCCCAACGACGGTTAGTAGCGTGCTCGGGTTGATTATCAGCGCGGAGTCTTGGGGTACAGCTGCTCGGCGTTCGCGGCCCTGAAGTTCCTTCCCACTTTATCTTAGTTGTATATTTTCCTTTCAGACAACTTTACTTTTATTCCGACCTTTATCTGTAGTATTCTTGTAGCTCATGCACTTGTGACACCAGATTTGGGTTGTAGTAGAGATTTCAGTTGTTATGTTTTCCACTCCTTACTTCATAATTTATTTAAGTTATTTCGGTTTCTTATTTATTATTTAATTTGAATTGTTAAAATGGATAAATTATTCTGACATTGGCTTGCCTAGCAAGTGAATTGTTAGATGCCATCACGGTCTTGAGGATGGGATTTTCGGGTCGTAACAGTTTACGATCTTAACGAAAATTTCAATAGCATGATCGTAACCATGCCATTCCAAACTGAAGCAAATGAGAAATCCCATTTGTTCACCTGACAAGATGAAGAGTTGAATCAGCAAAAAAAATCATGATTACGATCCTGATATTGATGGAATGCAGTGTATTTAGAGGCGCAGATCCTTTGGGCGTACGCCCCAAGAGATGAGGCGCACGCTTAGACGCAAGACTCGCCTTAGAACCAAGACTCACGCCTAACGGAACTTAACCAATTGAAGGATAATTTTGACAATTGCCCTTATATTTTTTAAACCCTTTTTAGTTTTACCCCAAATCTGTCCCCACCCCATTAAAAACAGCCACACTCCACAGTCATACTCCATAGAACCTTAAGCTTTCTCCTAAACTCCTGGAGCTTTTTACTTCACTGATCACTCTAACTCCGAGACTTGAGAGATGATATAGTTCTTGTGCATTTCTGCTTTTTGTGGAAGATGAGTGCCATTTGTGCTCTTAACAATGATACCAATGTATATCTGACCAAATTGTTTTGTTTGCACCAAATTTTCTTTACTGTTAAACTACTAGAAAGTTAACCTCTCTCATATTTTAAAATATATATATTCTAAAGGCATTTATAATGTTTGTCTTTATAGTTCAAAACTTCAGATCATTGCCATGAACTAGTTTGATTTTATTTCATTTTTGTTTTTTTCTTACAAATGATCAATGATGCCTTTTGCTTATATTGTTTGGAATATGGATTGTTAATCGGGTTAGAACATTATTGACTTATTGTTAAGATGTATCTCATTTATTTTAGTATATTTTTTATTGTTAGTTCATTTAATTATAAATAATTCTTTATTTTATGTGGTTTGTATGAATTTTCTAAAAGAATTATGTAATTTTTAGATTTAAAAATAATTTTAAGTTTATTTTATTAATTATAAATTAAAGATCCATGGGACTTATGCCCCATATCCCGGAGCTTACGCCTCGCCCCGTGTTGGGTAAAATGCTTCGTCTCACGCCCCCGCCTTTTAAAACACTGATCAAACTAGTCAAAACTTTAACTAGCTCAATTTCTTGTTAGCCAAGTTTTCCTAGATTAGGTTGCTCTTTACCAAGCATTCGTATTAACAACCCATAAGTTTTACACACTAGGGTTGGGTAACAACTCTAGATAAAATCTAGCTACTCAACCTTGAAGACATAGAAAATGAAAGAGTAGAAGTAATCAAAGCCATAAAACTAGAATTAAAAGATAAAATTGGTGAATCTTCACTAATTTTAATCACCAATTTCCTAAAATAGCAAAAGGTAACCGCTACAGCTGCCAAAAAGTACAAAAGTTGCCCTAAAAAGTGTTTTTCGTTTATTTATAGTGTTCAGAAATTAGCTGACAAAACTGCCCTTCGGGAGGTTTTATGGTCGCACAATTTGGTGTGCTCTTGAAATGGGAGGAATTCTGCAGCCACATAATAATCTTTGTGGTTGTACTTCAGCTTCTGCGGTGGCACATTTTGGCTGCTGACCGCATTCTCAAGAGGCTTCACACTTGGTCTTCTGCAACTTCTCTAAACTTTTTAGGATTGTGAGTGCCGTCAGCTTTTGCGGCCGCACAATTTGGTGTGCGAACTGCGCTTCTACTAAATCCTTCTGAAGCTTCAAGGGTAAAGTTGCGGTCGCACTTGCATTTTTGCGGCCCGCATCTTTATCTGTGGCAACAGAATAAGGTCTGGGGACCACACAATCCTTTGCCTTTGCTCCTCTTTGTCTTGTTGAGCTCGAACACTCCTTTTTGAGTTAGATTTCTTTGTTCATCTCGAATCCTCCAACATGCATACAATTCACATAATTTTATTAGATTCGAAAACAAAAATCAGTATTTTCGAACTAAAAACTAAAGCAATAATGTACTAATAAGTGGTTAAAATCCACAATTATGATATGACCAAAGTTAGACAGCTAATAGTATGTGTTATGGTGACGTTATTATAGACTTTTGGAGGGTTATTTATCTATTTGTGGATGACTGGAGTTGATTTAGGGGACAATTGATAGGCCTAATGAGGACGTGTATTCTACACCAGGTAGGACTTGTTGACTCAACATTGCTACTGTTGAAGGGTGTTTCGTTCAGTCATAGATGAGCTTATTCGTGTTCTGATATGTTTTATGTGTTATTCCTCTATGCTACGGTGGGTTATGATATTGTTGACTATTTACGCACATGATGTGGTTATGTTTGAGCCTGATGGTGGAATTCGAGCAAGATGGCTCTTGGGGTGTGGAATGGTTTATTGTGTCTTGTTTATATTCTTTCCTAATTGTGGTTTATTGTGATATTCGTTTCTCCATGGTTATGTCCATGCACTTTGCGTGTTTGTTGTTGAGATATATATAGTTTTTGATTGTGAGCATCATGGCTCGAGGTATTTCGTATGGACCGGTGTTTGGATTGGGTCATACATCACAGCGGAGTTATGTTGGGATATGATCCTTTGTGTTGATTTCGTGTGTTTGGCTCTACTTTTTGTGATGCGTTAATAGCATTGCGCTTGTGGTGGTATCTGTTGAGCTTGCGAGGCGATTCTCTCATTTTATTCATTTTTCATTTTTGGGTACATTTAAGTTATTGTTTATCGGTGCATAGATTGCATTTTTTGTGGCTTTAGGTTATATTTGTATGGCATGTCAGTAGAGTAGCTTGTATCTGATGAGATGAGGACATTAACCTGGAATGAGTGCTATCGGATTTGATTATGGTAGGTTTAGAAGAATAATTTCACTAATCAGCTTAGAATTTGGCTATGAATCTTGTTCGGCGAGAGAGCTCCACGACTTATTGATGTGATGAGTGGATATGAGTATTTGTATGTTTCTTTCATCATTGGCGGAGTACCAAGATCTAGAACGAGGTTTTATTTGATATGGGGGTTGTTACCGGTATCGGGTTTGTTATTGAGCAGCTATTGTGATCAAAAGTTATTGTTATGAGTGTCTAAGTTATGTGGAATATCGTGTGATTGTATCTTAGGTTATGGTTATGGCTTTATACAACTTGTTAAGACTTGTTCAGTGTTCATTTGCTACAGTCGGGTCTTGTAATGGATTTCGGATGTTGGAGATTTGATTCTCAAGTTTGTGGACTAAGGTTGAAGTAAGAATTTTCAGTTAGGTTGTGTTGTCTCTTATATGGATTGTGGTCACCCATGAGTATATGTGTAAGGTGACTTTATACAGTAATTTAATGGTTTTTGAACGACTCTTGGCACGCTTGAGGACGAACGTATGTTTAAGTGGGGGAGAATGTGACGACCCGACTGGTCATTTTAAGTATTGGCATTTCATTCGGTAGTTCTAAGTCTTAACTAGCTTCATATGATGTATTACGACTTGCTTGTATGGTTGGGTTTGGTTTTCCAGTTGTCCTAAATTGACTTGGAAGAATAATTCCCATTTTAGAAGTTTTAAGTTGGAATAGTTGACCAGATTTAACTTTTGTATTTTTGACTCTAGATCGGGGTTTTGATAGTTCGGTTAGGTATGTATGGTGATTTTGGACTCGAGCATATACCCGATTTGCATTTGAAGGCTTCTAAAAGGTTTGGGCTATAATTGGCGAAATATGATAATTTAAAGGTTTGGAATGTTCATAAGTTTGACCAGAAAATTACTTTGATGATACCAGGTTCGAATTGTTGTTCTGGGAGATGGAATGGATATGTTATGTCATTTGGAATTTGTGTGCAAAATTTGAGGTCATTCTGAGTTAATTTGATATGGTTCGGCATGGGTTTTTGAAGTTAAAAGTTCATTAAGTTTGATTTGAGGTGCGATTCATGGTTTTGATATTGTTATATATAATTTGAGGCCTCGAGTAGATCTATTTAATATTTTGAAACTTGTTGGTATGTTCGGACGGGGTCCCGAGGGGCTCGGGTGAGTTTCAGACGGATTTCAGACCATTTTAAGTCATGTTGGTTATTGCTGGTTTGGCTGGGATCTGGTGTCATCGCACCTACAGAATCTTGGAAGCAGGTATAGAGCTGCAAATGCGGTTGCGAGGGCGCAGAAGCAAAAGGTTAGGCTGGAGCAGAACATTGCATATGCGGAGTGTGCAGTGATAAGTGGAGATTTTGACTACTTATTATCACCTTTTTACTTTTGTTTTAGTGAGAAAGTATTGATTTATGTTTCCGAAACTAATGAAAGTGTGCAAATTGCATGAATGTTGGAAGTTTGGGATCCAATGAAGAAATCCAACTCAAAAATGAGTATTCTGAATCACAAGGCAAGAAGGGGTGCAGAACTTAAGAAGTGCAGTCCGCAGAAGGATTTATGCGGCCGCAGAAGAAAGTTCGGACCGCAGATTTCCATCGCGGTCGGAAGACAAGTGAAAGAGCCCAACAGAGTTCTAGCAAATGTTCGGACCGCACATGAATTGTGCGACCGCATAACAAGGTTTGCACTGACAAATGATTCAAAGTTCAGAGAGTGTGCAAATGACTAAGACCCGAGTCTTGCCTATAGTGCGGACCGCACAAGAAATGTGCAGCCTCAGAAGATGCTTTGCAGCCGCAGACCAGAATTTTGCGGCTGCACAATTCAAGTCCTTGCTAGCTGAAGAAATCTGCGAACCGCACATGGAATTGTATGGCAGCAGAACCTCTCGAGGGGCATTTTTGTCAGCGAATTTTGGGCCACTATAAATAGACGAGTTTTATATTTTTAGGTCAAGTTTCGAAGTTTGAGCAGCTGTAGCCGTTATATTTTGCCATTTTAGGAAGTTTATGACTATTTTAGGATTCAAACATCATATTTTATCATTTTAATCTTAGATTATGAGTTTAATTCACATTTCTTCTTGTTTTTCTTAATTTTTCATTATCAGTTTATGGACAAACCCCTAATTTAAGGCATTGTGAATTCGCTGGAAATATATTTAAATTCGCTGACAATAGGTAAGTAAAACCATTGTAATGAGTGGTTTTTAATTTTTTAAATTTTTAACTTCAAACAAATATTGTCACGTTAGCGAAGTCACTGGAAATATCACATGAGTATTGTGAATGACTATCAGTTGGAAACAACAAGAGTTGAGTAAATTTTGTATTACAAATTAAAGGAATATGACTTTTTTTAAATGACAAAATTGAGTGATTTTTTTATTACAAACTAAAAAAAAGTAATCTTCTTGTACAATTTTAATTAGTTGAGCGACAGTATGAGAAATCAACTCGAGGCTAAACTCATGTTTCTTTTTTATTTTCTTAAGAAAAGTGATACAAGTGTGCCAATAATGTACCTATGCCATTTGAATATTCCTTTTGTGCATATATAATTTTTTGTGAAAGTAGGAGCATAACTGTTTCTTAATTTAATTCAGTTATTCCATGATAATTAATTATAATTTACTTTCTTCAACAAACTAAGGATATTCTTAATTAAAAAGTCTTGATAAATCTTAGTACTTCTTCCCACCAAAAGAGGAGGACTTTGATCCACCACCGCCCTCCATCACCCACCAAAAGAAAATTTTAAAAACTAATTAAACAATAATCTTGATATTTTGGTGCATCTTCCCAAAGGTCAGAGTGTTAAAAAGTCAATGCCATAACATATCTCCTCATTTTTTCCTATATAAATCTTTTTTCCTTCTTCACGGAGAACGATAACAAAATCTTCTCTATTTCCTTTCCGTAATCGAACCCGATATTAAGATTTGAACCTGGATTTATTCTCATTGATGGGATATTCACAAAGACCAAGAACAAGGACCAAAAATAATAGAGGATTCGGGATTTAAAAAAAGGAATATAAATCCATTGCGATTGTCCTATATATTGTACTTCCCTCGTTATTTCAATTTACGTAATCTAATCTAATTTGGCATAAAATTTAAGTAAAAAATAAATTTTTTAAAATTTGTGATCTTAAATATATCATTATATTTGTGTGGCTATAAAACATTTGTAACTTATAATCACAAATATGCCATAATATTTTTGTAACTATAAAAACTTCTCATTAAAAGTATAATAGAAAGATTTAATTTCTATGTTTTCAAATATAAAAATCTGTCAGTCTTTGTAAAATAAATAATAAAGAAAATGTATCACGTAAAAAAAAATACTTCGTCTGTTTCAATTTGTTTGAACCTTTTTTTGGAGTATGAGAGAATCAAATTGACTAATTTTCGGTGTGAATTCGGATATGAATTATTTAAATTTTTTGAAATTAAATTTATTTATTTAAAAATATATAAAAACTATAATAAGTTACAACAATTAACAATTTTAAAAATTTAAAAACTATTTACAAAAAATATAATCAAATAAAATCGTGTTTGACTTCTCAAAATAGCCATAGGTTAATTCTTTTTGAAATTATCGGTAGATTTGATGCAAAATGGGACTCCAATCCATCTCATATCCAATTGAAATGTTACTTTTATTAGAAGTTTTCCACTTGGCGGTTTTTGGAAAAATTTGACCTTTGACGGTTATAGAGTAGGTAATAACTTAAATGAAGTCTAAGTTATAATATAATATCCTTTTATTAGAAAAAAACAATTAATTGTACATTAAGAAAAAACAACGCTATCTCGGGTCATATCTTTTTTATATAAATTTTTTTCTGTTCTTTTTTATTAAAAGAAATTGTGTACACTCCTTACAAGAAACATATGATCATTAATTATAAGAATATTCATATAATCTATTTTTTATATCTCTCTTAAAATTTTTAAATATTCATATTTCACAAATTGAAACAATAAGAGTGAATTTAGAAAACAAATAAGAAGTAGTTTTTTGTTTTGTAAAACAAAAAATATCACCTTAAGTTTTGAGAAGAACAAGTTTGTTGTATGTGGAATTAACAACGGCACTACTGTCTTTGGTTGGCTTAAAATCCACCTTTTATAACGTTTTGTCGAACGTGGTGTCTTTTAGTAACTGTTTGTGTCGTTTAGTAACTGTTTAAAGATAAAATCTTTGAGTTATTAGCCAATCAAATTCAGTTTGAAATTTAATTTTCCTATATGATTATTAACAGTGATGAAGTCAGATTTTTTCACTAAGAAAAATTAAAATATAAAAAAATAAATATATAAAAAAGATTAAAAGAATTTAACATAATATATATATATATATATATATATATATATATATATATATATATATATATATATAAAAATGAGAAATATTTACAGATTTATACATTATAATTTTTTTGATAGAATATCAACTGACTTCCCATTGGACAAGGGCGGTTCCACCGGTGATTATTAACAGCCAACTAACCCATTAACGGCAATCTCGTGGAATCTGATATCAACTACTCATCTAAAACTTCGTAACAGAACTTTGTGCATCCATAAAATAGTCTTTAAAATGCTTACGTTTGCTTCCAGGTCCTTCGAAAATTATTAACTGATTTCAAAGAAGTAATATACTTTAATAATCTGCTTACAAACGCATTAATATAATGTCAACCAAAAGATTAATTTTCTAACCTAAATCATCTACTTCTTCATTTCATTTGATGTGATAGTATCTTTTTCCTTTATTAGTTTATTTGTTCCTTAAGTAATGACATATTTTTATATTTAAAAATAATTTATTTTTAAACTTTCTCATCTTTGTTTATAATTTTTTTTACATTCATAAAAGTACCATCACGCGTTTAACATCATAAGTTTTAATTAATTTATTTATTTAGATGACGTATTCCGTCAAACTAACTCACATGTATTCTAACGGAGAGAGTGACATTTTCTAAGAAACTTGCAGGAGAGGATTGCCTTTTGAATATTCCTCCTCTGCATTGACATTAAGCACACCTTTCATTACTGTCTATAAATGTATTTTGGGAATGATATAGTTTGAATGTGAAAAACTAGAAAGAATTTTTATTTAGTGTGAATCTATTTTTGTTGTTGATGAATTCTGTATTAGGAAAGATTTAGAGTCTACAGGTGCACACTTTTCGAGCAGACACGTGGCAGAGATATCATAGTGAAGATGAGTCAGCAGATAATTAATAGTGGATATGGATATGTTATGGGTATTGTATAAATTTCAAGAACATAAAGATCGGAGAAGTGATTTTGAAAGCAAGGTATTGGTTGAAGAAAATAACATTAAAGGAGCAGTCGTGACGGAAAATCTCAGCATTTATTCCTAATATTATGCATCCATCAAGAGGGGTTTTTATTCAACTTAAAGAGGATGAGATTTGAGTATCTTGTCTCTTCAGATTTAACTATAAATGAGAACATTTGGGTAGGGGGACAAAATGCATGAACTATAAAAGCTATCGCTCTTTCTATGATTTTCTTTAGTTTATTCAAAAAGGCTATTGTAGAAGCTTTCTAGTTATCATGACGCCAGTGGAATCTAATCAAATTTTAGGCTTGTTCTTTTCTAAATTATCTTTATTTTATTTCCTTTAATCTTTATAATCTTATTAATCTGATCATCTTAATCCACGTGTCTATAAATCACGTATACAAAGTTTACTGTACCTTTTTAAACTCGATACTTGTAACGACCCGACCGGTCGTTTTGAGCTCTAGGGCGTCATTCGGCGATTTAAGGCCATGAGTATCTTCACTTCGGGTATTATGACTTGTACGTGTAGTTGGAACTGAACTTCGGAAAATTCGAAGTTGATTTGGAGAGAAAATTCTAATTTCAGAATCTTTAAGTTGGAGGAGTTGGCTAAGGATTGATTTTTTAGTAAACATCCTCGGAATCAAGATTTTAAGGTTCCAACAAGTTCGTTTGATGATTTTGGACTTGCGCGTATGTCCGTATCGGATTTTGGATGACCCGGGAGAGTTTTGGTGCCTATTGTCGAAAGTTGGCATTTGGAAGAATTTCATAAATTTGGGTTGAAGTGCATTTCAATGTTATCGATGTCCGTTTGGGATTCCGAGTCTAGGAATAGCTCCGTATGATTCTAGCCTTAGGAGCGCGTCCGGAAATAGATTTGGAGGTCTGTAGGTCATTTTGGGGTCATTTGGTGAAAGTTGAAAATTTGGATAATTTTGAGAAGTTTGACCGGGAGTGGACTTCTTGATATCGGGGTTGGATTTCGATTCCGGAAGTGGGAGTAGGTCTGTAATGTCAATTATGACTTGCGTGCAAAATTTGAGGTCAATCGGACGTGATTTGATAGGTTTCACCATTGATTGTAAAAGTTTGAAGTTTCAAAGTTCATTAAGTTTGAATTGGAGTGTGATTCGTATTTTTAGCGTTGTTTGATATGAGTTGAAGGCTCGACCAAGTTCATATTGTGTTTTAGTGTTGGTATAATTGGTTGAGGTCCCGAGGACCTCAGGTGTATTCCGGTTGGTAAACGGATCGAGTTTGGGCTTGGAAGAATGCTGCAGCTGCTGTCATCTGGTGTAACCGCACCTGCGAGGTTTTGGCCGCAGGTGCGGAGCCGCAAAAGCGGTCAGGAGGTCGCAGAAGCGAAAAGGGAGTGGGGGACTGGTAGTCCATAGGTGCGGACGATTTGCCACAGAAGCGGATGCGCACCTGCAGGGAATTTAGCGCAGAAACGGGCTGGGCAGCTGGGGGACTTCCGCCGAAGCGGGACATTTTGCCGCACCTGTGGAACCGCAAAAATGGTTTAGTAAGCGCAAGTGCGGAGGTTGATCGGGTCCAAACCTGTACTACTTTTGAGTAGCGAGGATGGTCGATATAGTTTTACCCAACAAGGTCAGGATCGAATCCACAGGGAGTTAATTGATTTGGAATTAGGTTTATATCTAAGTCTAGATGCATGTTTTGTTCCTAATTATGCTTCCACACATTTTGGTTTTTATATTCTACCTCTAATTCTATTCTATTGTATGCAATGATTAAAGTTAAGTACAATATATTTTATGTTGGTTTTCAAGTGTTTAAAAGGACTAGGGTAGTGACTTCCGCCTAGGTGGATATCTAACGGGTAACAAGAAATTAGGGCAAACTTGATTAATTTGGGGTCGTGATATAGCTATCTCACCCAAGTACTCACTCTATACCTCTATATAGTTTGAGTGATTTTGTCCAATTTGGCTTTCTCAAGTTCAAATGGGTATTCATTCAAGTCCCGTGATATTAGCTCAAGTCGGGTATTACTATCTCTATGTTTAACCCTTTAATTGGGGCTATCAATTTCTTGAGTTCACCCTAATTCCTTGTTAGCCTGATTTTCCTAGACTTAGTCTCTCTTTCTCAAGAAGAGACTAAGTCATAAAGGCATGAATTAGTGTTTGCAATCACTAATTCTACAATTCTAGCAAGAACTAGGCTAAATTTCACTAACCCATAAATATTTAAGCCCTAAAATTCCGTACCCATTACATACCCACCATAGGGTTGGGTCACAACCCTAGCTATGGGTCTAGCTACTCATAGAAATAGCAGAAATAAAAGATGAAATGAAGATAAAATTCATAATATTAATTTGGGGAATGAAAATCTAATGTTAAAAAGTGAATCTAAGACAAAATTTCCCAAAAAGGAAGTTCCAGTTGTTTCACGTGTTTAGCAAAAACACAACGCCCCTGAAAATGATAAAAAGTTCTATTTATACTAAACTGAGATTTCCGGATAAAAATACCCCTGCGAAGGTTACGCGGCCGTGTAATTCTGACCGCGACCGCACTCTTGCTTTAGCGGCCGCGTAATTCTGATCGCGGTCCGCATTCTTCACTTCTGGATCTTGGTTGAGCATGGTTTCGCACACCGCGTAATTTCCATTGCGGTCGCGTAGGAGATTCTGCGGCCGCATAATCTTGACGCGGACCGCGCTTCTTGTTTTTGCTTAAAATGTAAGCTCCCTGAACCTCAGCACCCACAGTCCACGTAATTCCAATCACAGCCGTGCAGGTACTTTCGCGGCCACACCTTTCTGATGCGGTCCGCGTTCAGGTTTTAACCCAAAAATCTATCTCTCTGAATCTTCCTTTCGCGGACCGCGAAATAGTGTTCGCGGTCGCGTTGTAGCATTCGTGATGGCACAATATTTGTGCGGTCCGTGTTTCACATCTTTTGGCTCAGTCTTGGTGTTTGTTCAAGTTTTGACTCCTTTATGAGTTGATTATGACTCCTTTGGATCATTTTAAACAATCCCTGCAAACAAGCATATTACATTAGTTTTTGGGAATACCTTCAGGCATTTTTGGCCCTAAACACAAGTAAAAGAGAGCAAATAATAGGTTAAAATCCCTACTTATCAACTCCCCCAAAATTAAATTTTTTCTTGTCCTCGAGCAAATAAGGTAATTTCCACCTCCACAAGAAAAAGAAAAGGATATTTCAGCTGGCCTAAGGTGACTCTATTAAGTATCAACAACATTATGTTATGACCTTTTGAGTACTATGGTTCTAATGTGACACTAGAGCATCAAGAGTTGAATTAATTTATCAAGGAAGCTCGCTCTATCACGTAGGTCATTGTGGATCCCACACTCCTCCTCCTCTACTCTCCATGAGCAAATCTCACTTTTTAGAATGTACCACTCAAAACAAGGATTATGAAGAAGCGCGCTCATCACTTTCAAAAGAATGCCACAAGTCCGACTCTAAGTACCATAAGCTTACCCCTTATGTAAATCACCACTAATGTAAGCTCACTCGACTTGAAATCATATAGGGATTTAATGGGATGTAATGAAGGCTTATGGATCAAGGTAGGACTTATCGAACTATGATGGTTTCATCTTTCCTTAAGCACTCCATTTCCTCATTTTAGCTCATACTTTCTTGACTCTTTGAGTCATTTAGTTCTTCCTTAGGGGAACTAGAGAGACACACCGTTACTCTTTCTTACTCATGACAATCATTTTTCTCCTTTTCTCATCATTCCATGCCTTTCATCATTGCGTTCTTTGAATCCCTTCAACCTTCACTTAATTTTTGACGTATTTCTTTTTGTCTTTTCTTTCTTTGCCTTTCCTTTTCATCAATTCTCTTTTTTTTTGAACCTTTTATCACTTTCAAATTTCTCGCCTCTCCCCCAAACTTATGCTTTTGCCAATTGTTCATCATAAATGCTAAGAAAAAATTGGGTGCCAAGAGAGGTTCATTATAGAACGGATAAAGGCTTGTAATGTGGCTATTGAATGAAAAAAGGCTTAGGCTCAAATGGGTTGACTAGGGGTATCATATCGGTAACATGTTGACTAGGGGTATCATATCGGTAGGCTACGGAAGCTTTCAAAGTTCAAATTGGACCAAGGAGAGCCTACAATCATTTCTCAAGTTGAGCTACACTTAGAATTTAGCCTAGACAAACATTCAGTTTGGTATGCTCTTGAAATGGGAGGAATTCTGCAGCCACATAATAATCTTTGTGGTTGTACTTCAGCTTCTGCGGTCGCACATTTTGGCTGCTGACCGCATTCTCAAAAGGCTTCACACTTGGTCTTCTGCAACTTCTCTAAACTTTTTAGGATTGTGAGTGCCGTCAGCTTTTGCGGCCGCACAATTTGGTGTGCGGACTGCGCTTCTACTAAATCCTTCTGAAGCTTCAAGGGTAAAGTTGCGGTCGCACTTGCATTTTTGCAGCCCGCATCTTTATCTATGGCAACAGAATAAGGTTTGGGGACCACACAATCCTTTGCCTTTGCTCCTCTTTGTCTTGTTGAGCTCGAACACTCCTTTTTGAGTTAGATTTCTTTGTTCATCTCGAATCCTCCAACATGCATATAATTCACATAATTTTATTAGATTCGGAAACAAAAATCAGTATTTTCGAACTAAAAACTAAAGCAACAAGGTACTAATAAGTGGTTAAAATCCATAATTTTGATATGACCAAAGTTAGATAGCTAATAATATGTGTTATGGTGAGGTTATTATAGACTTTTGGAGGGTTATTTATCTATTTGTGGATGACTGGAGTTGATTTAGGGGACAATTGATAGGCCTAATGAAGACGTGTATTCTACACCAGGTAGGACTTGTTGACTCAACATTGCTACTGTTGAAGGGTGTTTCGTTCGGTCATAGATGAGCTTATTCGTGTTCTGATATATTTTATGTGTTACTCCTCTATGCTACGGTGGGTTATGATATTGTTGACTATTTACGCACATGATGTGGTTATGTTTGAGCCTTATGGTGGAATTCAAGCAAGATGGCTCTTGGGGTGTGGAATGGTTTATTGTGTCTTGTTTATATTCTTTCCTAATTGTGGTTTATTGTGATATTCGTTTCTCCATGGTTATGGCCATGCACTTTGCGTGTTTGTTGTTGAGATATATATAGTTTTTGATTATGAGCATCATGGCTCGAGGTATTTCGTATGGACCGGTGTTTGGGTTGGGTCATACATCACGGCGGAGTTATGTTGGGATATGATCCTTTGTGTTGATTTCGTGTGTTTGGCTCTACTTTTTATGATGCGTTAATAGCATTGCGCTTGTGGTGGTATCTGTTGAGCTTGCGAGGCGATTCTCTCATTTTATTCATTTTTCATTTTTGGGTACATTTAAGTTATTGTTTATCGGTGCATAAATTGCATTGTTTGTGGCTTTAGGTTGTATTTGTATGGCATGTCAGTAGAGTAGCTTGTATCTGATGAGATGAGGACATTACACCTAGAATGAGTGCTATCGGATTTGATTATAGTAGGTTTAGAAGAATAATTTCACTAATCAGCTTAGAATTTGGCTATGAATCTTGTTCGGCGAGAGAGCTCCACGACTTATTGATGTGATGAGTGGATATGAGTATTTGTATGTTTCTTTCATCATTGGCGGAGTACCAAGGTCTAGAACGAGGTTTTATTTGATATGGGGGTTGTTACCGGTATCGGGTTTGTTATTGAGCAGCTATTGTGATCAAAAGTTATTGTTATGAGTGTCTAAATTATGTGGAATATCGTGTGATTGTATCTTAGATTATGGTTATGGCTTTATACAACTTGTTAAGACTTGTTCAGTGTTCATTTGCTACAGTCGGGTCTTGTAATGGATTTCGGATGTTGGAGATTTGATTCTCAAGTTTGTGGACTAAGGTTGAAGTAAGAATTTTCAGTTAGGTTGTGTTGTCTCTTATATGGATTGTGGTCACCCATGAGTATATGTGTAAGGTGACTTTATACAGTAATTTAATGGTTTTTGAACGACTCTTGGCACGCTTGAGGACGAACGTATGTTTAAGTGGGGGAGAATGTGACGACCCGACTGGTCATTTTGAGCATTGGCATTTCGTTCGGTAGTTCTAAGTCTTAACTAGTTTCATATGATGTATTACGACTTACGTGTATGGTTGGGTTTGGTTTTCCAGTTGTCCTAAATTGACTTGGAAGAATGATTCCCATTTTAGAAGTTTTAAGTTGGAATAGTTGACCAAATTTAACTTTTGTATTTTTGACTCCAGATTGGGGTTTTGATAGTTCGGTTAGGTATGTATGGTGATTTTGGACTCGAGCATATACCCGATTTGCATTTGAAGGCTTCTAAAAGGTTTGGGCTATAATTGGCGAAATATGATAATTTAAAGGTTTGGAATGTTCATAAGTTTGACCCGGAATTTACTTTGATGATACCAGGTTCGAATTGTTGTTCTGGGAGATGGAATGGATATGTTATGTTATTTGGAACTTGTGTGCAAAATTTGAGGTCATTCTGAGTTAATTTATTATGGTTCGGCACGGGTTTTTGAAGTTAAAAGTTCATTAAGTTTGATTTGAGGTGCAATTCATGTTTTGATGTTGTTATGTATAATTTGAGGCCTCGAGTAGATCCATTTAATATTTTGGAACTTGTTGGTATGTTCGGACGGGGTCCCGAGGGGCTCGGGTGAGTTTCAGACGGATTTCGGACCATTTTAAGTCATGTTGGTTATTGCTGGTTTGGCTAGGATCTGGTGTCATCGCACCTACAGAATCTTGGGAGCAGGTGTAGAGCTGCAAATGCAGTTGCGAGGGCGCAGAAGCAAAAGGTTAGGCTGGAGCAGAACATTGCATATGCGGAGTGTGCAGTGATAAGTGGAGATTTTGACTACTTATTATCACCTTTTTACTTTTGTTTTAGTGAGAAAGTATTGATTTATGTTCCCGAAACTAATGAAAGTGTGCAAATTGCATGAATGTTGGAAGTTTGGGATCCAATGAAGAAATCCAACTCAAAAAGGAGTGTTCTGAATTACAAGACAAGAAGGGGTGCAGAATTTATGAAGTGCGGTCCGCAGAAGGATTTATGCGGCCGCAGAAGAAAATTCGGACCGCAGAATTCCATCGCGGCCGCAAGACAAGTGAAAGAGCCCAACAAAGTTCTAGCAAATTTTCGGACCGCACATGAATTGTGCGACCGCATAACAAGGTTTGCACTGACAAATGATTCAAAGTTCAGAGAGTGTGCAAATGACCAAGACCCGAGCCTTGCCTAACGTGCGGACCACACAAGAAATGTGCGGCCTCAGAAGATGCTTTGCAGCCGCAGACCAGAATTGTGCGGCTGCACAATTCAAGTCCTTGCTAGCTGAAGAAATCTGCGAACCGCACATGGAATTGTATGGCAGCAGAACCTCTTGAGGGGCATTTTTGTCAGCGAATTTTGGGCCACTATAAATAGACAAGTTTCACATTTTTAGGTCAAGCTTCGAAGTTTGAGCTGCTGTAGCCGTTATATTATGCCATTTTAGGATGTTTATGACTATTTTAGGATTCAAACATCATATTTTATCATTTTAATCTTAGATTATGAGTTTAATTCACATTTCTTCTTGTTTTTCTTAATTTTTCATTATCAGTTTATGGACAAACCCCTAATTTAAGGCATTGTGAATTCGCTGGAAATATATTTAAATTCGCTGACAATAGGTAAGTAAAACCATTGTAATGAGTGGTTTTTAATTTTTTAAATTTTTAACTTCAAACAAATATTGTCACGTTAGCGAAGTCACTGGAAATATCACATGAGTATTGTGAATGACTATCAGTTTGAAACAACAAGAGTTGAGTAAATTTTGTATTACAAATTAAAGGAATATGACTTTTTTTCCTGAAATGACAAAAATTGAATGATTTTTCTGTTACAAACTAAAAAAAGTAATCTTCTTGCATAATTTTAATTAGTTGAGTGACAGTACAGAAATCAACTCAAGACTGAGCTCGTGTTTCTCTTTTATTTTCTTCAGAAAAGTGATACAAGTGTGCCATCAATGTACCTATGCCATTTGATAATCAGTATAACAAACTACAACTTCTTGAGGGGTAAGGGTAACTGGGCGACGTCTCAAGGCAGGAGTAGTACTCTATCAAAGTAAAAACAAGAATATTCCTTTTGTGCATATATAATTTTTTGTGAAAGTAGGAGCATAACTGTTTCTTAATTTAATTCAGTTATTCCATGATAATTAATTATAATTTAATTTCTTCAACAAATTCATGACATTCTTAATTATGACTTAACCCACGTCAATAGTAGCTAAAAGAGGATGACTTTGATCCTCCGCCGCCCTCCATCACCCACCAAAAGAAAATTTTAAAAACTAATTAAACAATAAGTCTTGATATTTTGGTGCATCTTCCCAAGGGTTAGAGTGTTAAAAAGTCAATGCTGAACCTGGATTCATTCCCATTGACGGGATCTTCACAAAGACCAAGAATAAGGACCAATAGTAACAGGGATTCGGGATTTTAAAAAAAGGAAGATAAATTCATTGCAATTGTCCTATATATTATACTATTCTCGTCATTTCAATTTACATAATGTAATCTAATTTGGCATAAAATTTAAATAAATAAAAAAATATATCACGTAAAATAATGCTTCATCTGTTTCAATTTGTTTGAACTTTTTTTTGGAGTATGACAATCAAATTGACTAATTTTCGGTGTGAATTCGAATATGAATTATTTAAATTTTTTAAAATAAAATTTATTCATTTAAAAATATATAAAAACTACAATAAGTCACAATAATTAATAATTTTAAAAAATTAAAATTTATTTACAATAATTATAATCAAATAAAATCTTGTTTGACTTCTCAAAATAGCTGTAGGTTAATTCTTTTTGAAATGATCGGTAGATTTGATCAAAATCGGACTCCAATACATCTCATATCCAGTTGAAATGTTACTTTTGAAGTTTTCCACTTGGCGGTTTTTGGGAAAAAATTGACCTTTGACGGTTATAGAGTAGGTAAGAACTTACATGAAGTCTAAGTTATAATATAATATCCTTTTATTAGAAAAAAATACAATTAATTGTACATTAAGACAAAACAACGCTATCTCGGGTCATATCTTTTTATATAAGCTAGTATCTATAAACGTGTGTTGCACGTTAATAATGACACATGATGATTTAAATATTTATTTATATAAAGGAATAATAAATTTAATTAATTAGAGAAATTTTACATATAATACTATAACAATCATCTAAATGCCGAAAAATATTGTTACATTAGCATAATACGTGAATTCAAAAATGAAAGGATATCATTAGAACTTACATAAATGATCAATTTTAGTCATATTAAGTAGATAATTATGTATTGTAGTTTAAAGGTATCTACTGTGATAGTATCTTACCGAATACTTCTTTATAGACGGTGTTTTTTTTTTTGTTGTATATGTTTCCTTTTAATGCTTTGGTTACTCTGCCATAAGCAGAACTCTTGTTGTCGTTATTGATATCTCTCTTGAAAGTGCAACATATGGTTATTCATGTAAGAAAATATATTGTGGTAAATATAGTTTAATATTTAGGATGTTTATCCTTATGCTTTATTTATTATAACTACAAAATATAAACATACTGCAAATTATTTTCACCCAAATTTAAAAGGATATTCTTTAGTTTCGAAAGATGAAAGTTGAATTTGGCGATAAACATATACTTAGAAGCATATTGACCAGTATCATAAGTTATGCATGTATGGCGTTATTGTCACCACTTCTATATACCATATGTGTACTATTACATAAGCTATTCAGCGGATCTAAGTTTTCAGTAGCATGACGGGCATAGTTTTCTTCAAAATCAACCTATATGCAATGGAAAATCAATTTTAACTTAGTATGTTATATATATATGGTGACACTAACATACTTAAGAAATAATGAACTTGACAACAAACATATATGGTAGAAGGCCATTTGATATTAACATATTTAAGTGTTCTTCTTAGTAGTTATTGTTGGCATCATCTTTTGCTGAGTCAAAACTGAAAATTAATTTGTTTATACCATAAAACTTATTGATACCCAATTTTGCCCTTATAATTTTTAAATAGTATATATACTTTCAAAATATCATTTTGCATCATTACCTAATTTACAAAAGTTGTATAAGTACTTTCTATAATTGTTTCATAATTTTCAAAGCTTTAAAATTGATTTTTTTTGCGTTTAAATTGTTAAAATATTTATTAATAATCCTTTAAAATTATTTTGTAATGACTTAATCATCCAAATTTATTATTTACACCCAAATGTATGTTTTAAAATATTTTTACTTCATTTCACATAATAATATTTGTATTTGTGAGCTATTTACGTAATTTTGCAATAACAGCCTATATTCTATACATGATCGTATTTATTATATTATTTATAATAAAATAGCATTTCTTATATTCTTATAATATTAAGATATTATTTTTAAGTATTTTACTACATAAATAATATTTTTTATTATCTACTAATATTTTTTATAATTTATTTTGGATGAATTTCATGTATTTAATTTGTAGCCCAATTTTGAGCTAATTTTCGGAACAAACAAACCCAATTCATTGGCCCAGAGATCCCAAATCCATGGACTAATCCCTCTAGCCCAAACCAAATGTTCCTTTTAACCCAACCCGATCGCGACCCGTTGAACCAACCTGCCCCGCTCGATTTTTAATCTTGGTCGTTGATCTCTCAAAATCAACGGCCCACAACTACCCTATCACTTTTAATTACCCAACCCCAAACCATAATCCTCATTTTCCTAAGACTGCCGCTCCTGTTTCCCTCATCTCTCCTCCTCCCTCCTTCAGAAACCCTAGCCGCCTTCACCAACCTTCTCCGAATCCGATTAATTCATGGATTCCTACCCTGATTCACTTACCTTTTATGGATTATCTCGTTGTTCCTTACAAGACTATGGTATTACATAGTACTTGTCCCATTTTTGGCAAGTACCAATCTTCCGAATCAAGAGAAATTAGACTCGCTCCTCAAGATTCAGACGATTTTTCGTCTATATACATTCATGGCAAGATTATATGGGTCTGATTTAACAAGATTCTTCGACCAATCTGAGATTCTGGGTAGAACTAGGGTTTGCCTGATTTTTCTCCTAATTTGGTTCTAAATCGATTCTGCATGCTCTCCTTTCCTTATTTTGTGTTTGATTGATTATATTTCCTTGTTTGTTCGTTTAATGTTGCTACTATATAAACCCTTCCCCAATCCCCCTAAAACGGACCTCATTATTGCGATTACTCTCACTATTCTTCTATTTCACTCACTTACTTTGTTACACTCGAATATTTTCTGAAACTGTTGAATTCTTGGCCGGCTGAAAGCAAGGCCATAATACCATTAAACGACCTCCTCCGGTGCAAGCACTACTCGGAGCCGTTCTCGAGGCTCTTGTGAACTCTGAAGCATCGGGGATTTTGGGTTCCATTGTCCTCTTTCAATTGCTGCTACTGAATCACTACTGATATTCTAAGTTCCTAACTCTTTTGTTTGCTTAACTTTGCTACTGGTTAGTGTCCCTGACTCTTACAAATTTAACTGTTTCCCTTTATGTTGTCTAAGACATGTGTGTTCTATATGCCAACACTGTTTGAACTTTTAGACAAGCATGCCTTAAGCTTCTTTGTTATTTGAGAATTCCCAGCACTGTATTGTTATATGCTTTTTGTAATTCTATTCTCTCAATGATATTCTGCAGTTCCATGTTCTCTAGTATCGAACATGATAGGTTTTAACATGTGTAGTATAACTTCACTCTGTGTAATTGATTCAAATGGTTTCTCTCCTTCTTAGTTTCTATCTGATTGGCTTGCTCATGTTAGCCTTGATGTCGTGTATTTAGCCTCTTATGAGTTCACATTCATGCCTTGAATTTCTGGGACTTTTGTAGAAACTGCCTGCCAATAGTCTGCTTTAATGAACCCCTTCCTACTAGATCATTCATGTGTAATCTTTTATTTCATGCAAACTGATCCTTGACTCTCCCATGTTATAACATTGTCTTGATTTCTAGCCAAGCATGTTGATTTGCGATTTGTGACTCTGATAATTGTGTTCCTTGACCTGTCAATCCTGCACTCTTAGCATTTGATTCTAGGATAAATACCAATATGTAGTTTTTATCTCATGTGGGGTTGACTGACATGAAGTATACTTGTCATGTTAGCCTATAATTGACATGTGAGTTCTTTAGAGTCTTTGTGCTATAGTTAATGTCCATCATGTTAAGTTTCATGATCAACTAAGTGATATATTTGCCAAATTGTACCCACTAGCATGTTGTTATGTTGTTTGTCACCACATTCTCACAAGGTTCTCATGTTAAAACCTTCCCCACATTCTCACAAGGTTCTCATGTTAAAACCTTCTTATAGAGACTGCACTCAATCTACTTCATGTTCATGATTTTGTTAAACCATCACCTAAAGGTCTTTAGGTTGTTTCTGGTTCATGATTTACTTTGAAACTCTTTGAAATGGTTTACTATCCTATGAAGGTCAATCTTATCAATATCAAACTCTATTTTTGGAATTAACAAATATAAGTTTGCCTCATATGTGTCTTGTGTCACTTGCATAGCTCAATTTAACATCTGTTTGGGTAAGTAAGTTATTCATTGGGCTTGGAAATGGGCCATATGTGTTGTTGAACCTGGAGCATTGGATTCAGATACACTCTGATTGACTTGTGAGCCTGTGGTTTGGGCCTGCTGTTTGTCCGGTGAGTAAGACTATTGAAGGCCTAGGATAACCCTGGTTTACTTTTGTGTTGAGCCTGTAATTGCAATTTAGCGGGCTTGTATTCATTCCAGCCCATGTTTTGTCATTTTTCAGTCAGTATTATTTCATTCTTAGGCCTGTAATAATTTGTAAAGAAACAATTGGGGTACTAGTAAAATTGGAAAAACGTGTATATTCTAATATTTGCATTGAAAGGGTAGAGAACCTGCCTATAGGGTCTATGTATTATGTTTGGCTGTTTCGTTCATAATGCCTTGTTTGTTATTTTGTTTGGTATGTGATACACTCATAGAAATCATGCCTATAGGGAATCACACACTTCACTTAACTTGTCTAATACTTATACGCCACTCAAAGAATGTTAGTTTAAGCATTTGATGTACTTGTTTCTCATTGCGCACATTTAGACAACATGCCTATAGGAAGTATAATGTATGCTTTGATGATCTAGATACTATAACTATATGACTTTAAATAATCAATTGGTCAATTGCTTCCATTACTTTCAAGTGTGTGTCGGATCTCACGTGCCCTAATAAGACTCTTTGACTTCTAAAGTTTTCTTTATTTATTTGATCACCTAGTCTAATTACATAATCCATATAGTTTAAAGTTTGGCAAGGACCCACAATTGTGGACCTCAAAAAGTGCCTAACACCATTTCTTTGAGGTAATTTGAGCTCTTACCTGATCTCCGGTCATACGGACTAGGCAACAAAGTAACTTGGAAATATGTGCCCTAACGCACCTCAAAATTGTTAGGTGGCAACTCTTCTATTTTAACACTCATTTAAAAGAGTTGTCATACGTCAAAGCCCGATATCACGAGAAAATGGGGCACCACAAAACTTAGAAATCAACCTTTTATTTAGTTGATCAACCAATTTTGTCACGCCCCAACCTCAGGGAGCGCGACTGGCGCTCAATCGAGTGAACCCGGTCGAGCAAGCCTATTAAACCTTTCCTACTCGACTCATTCATAATCCAAAAAGGGAACGCATCACCATTTGTTAAACAGGGGAGAGATCGGCTATACCTCAAAATGTAAAAACTTATACAAAAGAAGAACTACATGACCCCTGGAAGAACTTGGGCTCACCAAGACTGCTGGGAGGAGAGAAAGAGAGCACCACTATCTACGATCGGCGCTATCTGTGATGGAACCACCTACATCCATTCAAAGACGTAGCGCCCCCGACAAAAATGGGCGTTAGCACTGTCGAATAGTACTAGTATGTATGGGAAAACACCAATCTTAGTAGAATGAACAGTGAAACGAAGAGAAGAGAGTCATAATAATCAAAAAGTGCTTCACAAAGTACAAAGTAACACCAAGTAAGGATCACATACTTTCTGAGTTAATCTTTCCATCTTTTTAGGTTAGTAATCTTTAGTGCCAAGTGCCACATCTCATAATGCTACCGTGTTTTTACACGGAGTCCGGTCTCGGCCCAACCGGCTAAGCCATCTCAAATGAGACATATTCATATCCACAATGTAAATCAATAATTCCAACACAAATGCCACCATGTGTACAATATGGCGTCCGATCTCGGCCCGATCTCGGCTAAGCCATCTGACTTGAGACATAACCTCTTTTAATTATTCACTCAATTCACATTTATTTCCCATCTTTCATTACATGGCACAAACAACCTCATTTATTAAGTAGTTCTTGGCACTTGGGCACATTTTACAATTCAAATCTTTTCCTTTTTCTTCGTTCAAATAACATTATCATTCATGTCGATAAGTACCATCACATAAGGCATTGCACACATAAGGGAAGGATCTTGGAAAATCATAATTACGTTCTCAAATATCATGATGACATGGTAAACATCTAGAACAATTAGGGAGCATGAATATTTCAACCCAACACACTAAGGCAAACAATTCTAGTATGATCAAGTCGGAACTTACACCAATTATGCGGATGCCAGGAGTTCGATTCTAAGAAGAAGAGAGTTAGCCATACATACCTCAATCGAGCTTCTTTGATTCTACAATTATCCGGAACTCTTAGCAACCTCAATCTAATTTTAGCAATATAACAAGTTGAACCAAAATTAGGAAGACATTCATGGTTTTAGCCCACTTGAACATTTTATCAAATATTAAATGTGTATTAAGATTTCAAGGTTCTTTTCATGGGAGGTTTAATCTTTCATAACCCATTCATCTCCATTCTTAGCCTACATTATCCCTACACCCTTTTTATCTTACATGCATGCAATCTAATCACCCCTATCCCCATGAAGTATCATACTAGTACCCCATTATAGCTATGTTTGGAATTAAGAGCTGGGGTGATAAAGTCTTACCTTTTAGGATGAAGAATTTGGTGCCCTACTTGAATATTTCCAAAGATTTAAGTGATGATTGAAGATCAATTTGATGAAAATTAGGCCCTCCCTCTAGAACTCTCTCTCTCTAGAAAATATCAGAAAATGGGCTCAAACAGGTCTAAATGGGTGTTTTAACGGAATGGGGGTCGGGTTTTAAATTAAGACAATGGGTGTCCCGACATAGGTCTGCGGTCGCATATGCGACCGCATAATGGTTATGCGATCTGCAAAGTGACCGCAGAAATAACCCTCAGGGGCTTGAATTCTCTGACTGTGTATGCGACCAATATGCGGTCCACGTACCTGCTCTGCGGTCGCATAATGCACCGCAGAACTCCTCTTCGCAAAAGTTCAAGGTAGATATGCGATCAGTATGTGGCCCGCAAAGCGATTATGCGATCGTATAATTGGGCCGCATAACTGGCCTCAAAATTAACCAATTTTCTACTTCACTTTGCGGCCATTATGCGGTCCGCAGAGTAGTTATGCAGCCGCATAATGGGCCGCAGAAATGCGTTCTTCTGTGAAACATTTTTCTCCCAGTCTGTAGGGTACCGTTCAATCCAAAAAGTCCGAACCGCGGCGAGCCAGGAATCTATCTTGGCACAACGAAAACCCAAGTTTTTGGTTTAAAGTTTTACGGGTCCTTACATATTTGATATATTTGTGATAATTATTTCAGTTATTTGAATAGGTATATCAAATCTAAAGTGAGTTGTACGACCTCATAATAAAATCATTGCTGGTACACCACTTGTTCTTATTGCTAACGATATCATGCCTCTTGATTTGACATTTGCAAGTAATGCATGACATAGGAATATTATTTCGATTCCGCCGAAGGCATCTACAAAGGATAATCCTGCTATACCAGAGTTGAGTTTTTATAGTATAGTCTTGAAAACTTATTCTTGTTCAGGATTAAGTTTTGATTGTGCTTCCTCAAACACTTGTATAGCCTTCTTAATATTATACTAATCTTTTTTACTTTGTGATCTATTTTTTTTAAATCTCTAACACTCTTTTTATGGAATACATTTATGTACCCTAAGATTTGTTTTAACTTGAAAAATAATTTTACACATATGATGAATTTGAAAAATAATTTAATTGGATTTTCCTGCTAAATAATTAATTGAAAGATTTAATTATTTGGTTTTAACATAAAATATAATTTATTTTCTCTTGATTTAGATTCTTAATATTAGTTCATCTCATGCTTGAAAATTTAACCTTGATTATAATTTTATCCACCATAAATTTTATGTTCAAAGAGTAAAAGGATCGATGACATTCCACTTTTAGATCTTTTTGTTTGCAAAATTATTAGTGGTATTGGCTCTTACCAACCCTTTTCTTTCTTTTCTCACACATTTATATTCTTAAAAAAATTCTTAATTGTTTTTTAATAATTGGGTATATTTTTCTATATTATCCGAAAAATTAATAATAAAAAAAATTATTTCAGTAGGAAAGTAGTTCAAATATAATATAATAATATATTATTATGGAGGTTTTTTTCTCAATTTCAACGCTTTATGCAGTCCGTTTAGCATTACTTTTATTTAATTTTGGTATTGAATATTATAGAGTGGTAATGTATTACCAATAGAGGATTGTTATGAAATTCAGTTTAGTAAACCTTCCTACATATTTGTAATAAGAATTCAATAGACAAGATTGTATTAATTTTAAAATCGTAAATATTAAAATATTAACATAGAAGTCATTGTAGTCTAAAAAAATAAGTTATTACAGCCATATCATTTCTTTATGAGTTCTTCTGTTCAATATTTTAGAGCTATTTTGGTCTATCAATATTATATTCGTGCATTTATAATAATATAGACTTTTCTATTTTTATATGGATTTGGACAATATAATACGTTTTCAAATTAAATTAGTATTAGAAATTTTTTAATAAGTATATCATAAAAGTAATAGGATTACAAGGCTAATATCTATCCCCAAAAATAAGTATACTAATAGAATTCGTAAAGGTAATCATGTAAGATTCCTAGCATGTAATATTATGTTAATGTCCATCATGTTAAGTTTCATGATCAACTAAGTGATATGTTAGCCAAATTGTACCCACTAGCATGTTGTTATGTTGTTTGTCACCACATTCTCACAAGGTTCTCATGTTAAAACCTTCCCCACATTCTCACAAGGTTCTCATGTTAAAACCTTCCTATAGATACTGCACTCAATCTACTTCCTGTTCATGATTTTGTTAAACCATCACCTAAAGGTCTTTAGGTTGTTTCTGGTTCATGATTTACTTTGAAACTCTTTGAAATGGTTTACTATCCTATGAAGGTCAATCTTATCAATATCAAACTCTATTTTTGGAATTACAAAATATAAGCTTGCCTCATATGTGTCTTGTGTGCTTTTCCATTTAGTATGATCCTATTTATATGTCTTGGCTAGAAGGTTAAAGCTTTTAAGAGCTAAGTATTTAGGTTGTTTTTTTATGAGTATTGTGTCACTTGCATAGCTCAATTTAACATCTGTTTGGGTAAGTAAGTTATTCATTGGGATTGGAAATGGGCCATATGTATTGTTGAACCTGGAGCACTGGATTCAGATACACTCTGATTGACTTATGAGCCTGTGGTTTGGGCCTGCTATTTGTCCGGCGAGTAAGACTATTGAAGGCCTGGGATAACCCTGGTTTACTTTTGTGTTGAGCCTGTAATTGCAATTTAGCGGGATTGTATTCATTCCAGCCCATGGTTTGTCATTTTTCAGTCAGTATTATTTCATTCTTAGGCCTGTAATAATTTGTAAAGAAACAATTGGGGTACTAGTGAAATAGGAGAAACGAGTATATTCTAATATTTGCATTGAAAGGGTAGAGAACCTGCCTATAGGGTCTATGTATTATGTTTGGCTGTTTCGTTCATCATGCCTTGTTTGTTATTTTATTTGGTATGTGATACACTCATAGAAATCATGCCTATAGGGAATCACACACTTCACTTAACTTGTCTAATACTTATACACCACTCAAAGAATGTTAGTTTAAGCATTTGATGTACTTGTTTCTCATTGCGCACATTTAGACAACATGCCTATAGGAAGTATAATATATGCTTTGATGATCTAGATACTATAACTATATGACTTTAAATAATCAATCGGTCAATTTCTTCCATTACTTTCAAGTGTACTGCTCATCTAGAAATCATGACTATAGGATTCTAATTTTTTAATACATTATTTTCGTTGATTTCATTACACTGCCACACTTAGACGATATTCCTATAGGGATAAAGTATATAAAATTAATTTCAAATGTCTATATATCCTTCTTATAGGACACTATCACCTGCCTATGAAACATGTTTATAAATAATCAGTGCCATAAACCCTGAGTTTTCGAACAGCCTTACTGCCTCATCGCACGAATAATGTAGATGTCATGCATATATATTGGTAATACCTTTAATCTGCCCATACGATAGTCCAGAAACTGTAGCACTACCTGTATAATGCTGGGATCCAGAATCACATAGAAATAATGCTTATAGGACTTAACGGCTATAATGCGTCTTAATCCTGAAAACTGTCTATTGCTGAATCTACCCGTGTGCATTTGTTGTTTATGTATGGAGGCTAACTTGGGGCTCTAATTGTCTTTATGTAAAGTCTTGATTGTTTTGAATGTCGCCTAGTTTTTATTATTTTTAGCAACCTAGGAGAAGTCTAGAACCACTCAAATAGAGGTCCAAAGCCTCTTGGACCATAGGTATGAGACGAGTAGTGTACGCATAGGGTACAACCTAGAATTAAATTAGAGCGCCTTTAGGTAAACAACTTTAACATAGTAATCTGGTAGCAGGAGATGATAGTCTGTGCCCACTGAATAATACGAGCAATCCCTACCTCAAAGGAGTTGTGAAGTAATATTTATGTTGCACGGGGAGATCGTTTAGGCTAAAAAACTTAGGACCTCCTCCCTTTTCTTTATTTGTTATTTACACTTAGTCATTTAACATAGATCAATGTAGTTGTATCTCTATAGTCATTAAGATCTGTGTCGGATCTCACGTGCCCTAATAAGACTCTTCGACTTCTAAATTTTTCTTTATTTACTTGATCACCTAGTCTAATTACATAATCCATATAGTTTAAAGTTTGGCAAGGGCCCACAATTGTGGACCTCGAAAAGTGCCTAACACCGTTTTTTTGAGGTAATTTGAGCTCTTACCCGATCTCTGCTCACACGGACTAGGCAACAGAGTTACTTGCAAATATGTGCCCTAACGCACCTCAAAATTGTTAGGTGGCAACTCTTCTATTTTAACACTCATTTAAAAGAGTTGTCACACGTCAAAGCCCGCTTTCACGAGAAAACGGGGCGCCACAAAACTTAGAAATCAACCTTTTATTTAGTTGATCAACCAATTTTGTGACGCCCCAACCTCGGGGAGCACGACCGGCGCTCAACCGAGTGAACCCGGTCGAGCAAGCCTATTAAACCTTTCCTACCCGACTCATTCATAATCCAAAAAGGGAACGCATCACCATTTGTTAAACAGGGGAGAGATCAGTTATATAAATATATAAACGTTGCGAGTTCATTTTTCCTTATATACATTATGACATAGTTAAGTTTTCAAAAGCACATACGGTTTACAATTTAGTGGAAAATAGTTTCAAAATACAACTTGATCCAATGACCACCCCGACATTCATACATGACCCACATAAATATCTACGGAGCCTCTAAAGGTACAAAATACCAACATGACAATGTCGGTAACAAGTCCTCGGCTATACCTCAAAATGTAAAAACTTATACAAAAGAAGAACTACATGACCCCTGGAAGAACTTGGGCTCACCAAGACTGCTGTGAGGAGAGAAGAAGAGCACCACTATCTGCGATCGGCGCTATCTGCGATGGAACCACCTACATCCATTCAAAGATGTAGCGCCCCCGGCAAAAATGGGCATTAGCACTGTCGAATAGTACTAGTATGTAAGGGCAAACACCAATCTTAGTAGAATGAACAGTGAAACGAAGAGAAGACAGTCATAATAATCAAAAAGTGCTTCACAAAATACAAAGTAACACCAATTAAGGATCACATACTTTCTGAGTTAATCTTTCCGTGTTTTTAGGTTAGTAATATTTAGTGCCAAGTGCCACATCTCATAATGCCACCGTGTTTTTACACGGAGTCCGGTCTCGGCCCAACCGGCTAAGCCATCTCAAGTGAGACATATTCATATCCACAATGTAAATCAATAATTCCAACACCAATGCCACCATGTGTACAATATGGCGTCCGATCTCGGTTAAGCCATCTGACTTGAGACATAACCTCTTTCAATTATTCACTCAATTCACATTTCTTTCCCATCTTTCATTACATGGCAAAAACAACCTCATTTATTAAGTAGTTCTTGGCACTTGGGCACATTTTACAATTCAAGTCTTTCCTTTTTTATTCGTTCAAATAACATTATCATTTATGTCGATAAGTACCATCACATAAGGCATTGCACACATAAGGGAAGGATCTTGGAAAATTATAATTACGTTCTCAAATATCATGATGACATGGTAAACATCTAGAACAATTAGGGAGCATGAATCTTTCAACCCAACACACTAAGGCAAACAATTCTAGTATGATCAAGTCGAAACTTACACCAATTATGCGGACGCCAAGAGTTCGATTCTAAGAAGAAGAGAGTTAGCCATACATACCTCAATCGAACTTCTTTGATTCTACAACTATCCGGAACTCTTAGCAACCTCAATCTAATTTTAGCAATATAACAAGTTGAACCAAAATTAGGAAGACATTCATGGTTTTAGCCCACTTGAACATTTTATCAAATACTAAATGTGTATTAAGGTTTCAAGGTTCTTTTCATGGGAGGTTTCATCTTTCATAACCCATTCATCTCCATTCTTAGCGTACATTATCCCTACACCCTTTTTATCTTACATGCATGCAATCTAATCACCCCCATCCCCCTGAAGTATCATACTAGTACCCCATTATAGCTATGTTTGGAATTAAGAGCTGGGGGTGATAAAGTCTTACTTTTTAGGATGAAGAATTTGGTGCCCTACTTGAATATTTCCAATGATTTAAGTGATGATTGAAGATCAATTTGATAAAAATTAGGCCCTCCCTCTAGAACACTCTCTCTCTCTCTCTCTCTCTCTCTCTAGAAAATATCAGAAAATGGGCTCAAATAGGTCTAAATGGGTGTTTTAACGGAATGGGGGTCGGGTTTTAAATTAAGAAAATGGGTGTCCCGACACAGGTCTGCGGTCGCATATGCGACCGCAGAATGGTTATGCGGTCCGCAAAGTGACCGCAGAAATAGCCCTCAGGGGCTTGAATTCTCTGACTGTATATGCGACCAATATGCGGTCCACATACCTGTTCTGCGGTCGCATAATGCACCGCAAAACTCCCATTCGCAAAAGTTCAAGGTAGATATGCGATCAGTATGCAACCCGCAAAGCGATTATGCAATCGCATAATTGGGCCGCATAACTGGCCTCAAAATTAACCAATTTTCTATTTCACTTTGCGGCCATTATGCGATCCGCAGAGTGGTTATGCGGCCGCATAATGGGCCGCAGAAACGCGTTCTTCTGTGAAACATTTTTCTCCTAGTCTGTAGGGTAACGTTCAATCCAAAAAGTCCGAACCGCGGCGAGCCAGGAATGTATCTTGGCACCACGAAACCCCGAGGTTTTGGTTTAAATTTTTACGGGTCCTTACATATTTGATATATTTGTTTATGATTATTTCAGTTATTTGAAGAAGTATATCAAATCTAAAGTGAGTTGTACGACCTCATAATAAAATCGTTGCTGGTACACCACTTGTTCTTATTGCTAACGATATCATGCCTCTTAATTTGACATTTGCAAGTAATGCATGACATAGGAATATAATTTCGATTCCGCCGAAGACATCTACAAAGGATAATCCTGCTATACCAGAGTTGAGTTTTTATAGTATAGTTTTGAAAACTTATTCTTGTTCAGGATTTAGTTTTGATTGTGCTTCCTCAAATACTTGTATAGCCTTCTTAATATTATACTAATCTTTTTTAGTTTGTGATCTATTTTTTTAAATCTCTAACACTCTTTTTATGGAATATATTTATCTACCCTAAGATTTGTTTTAACTTGAAAAATAATTTTACACATATGATGAATTTGAAAAATAATTTAATTGGATTTTCCTGCTAAATAATTAATTGAAAGATTTAATTATTTATTTTTAATATAAAATATAATTATTTTCTCTTGATTTAGATTCTTAATATTATTTCATCTCATGCTTGAATATTTAACCTTGATTATAATTTTATCCACTATAAATTTTATGTTCAAAGAGTAAAAAGATCGATGACATTCCACTTTTAGATCTTTTTGTTTGCAAAATTATTAGAGGTATTGGCTCTTACCAACCATTTTCTTTCTTTTCTCACACATTTATATTCTTAAAAAAAATTTTAGTTGTTTTTTAATAATTGGGTATATTTTTCTATATTATACGAAAAATTAATAATAAAAAAATATTATTTGAGTAGGAAAGTAGTTCAAATATAATATAATAATATATTATTATGGAGTTTTTTTTTCTCAATTTGAACACTTTATGCAGTCTGTTTAGCATTACTTTTATTTAATTTTGGTATTGAATATTATAGAGTGGTAATGTATTACCAATAGAGGATTGTTATGAAATCCAGTTTAGTAAACCTTCCTACATATTTGTAATAAGAATTCAATAGACAAGATTGTATTAATTTTAAAATCATAAATATTAAAATATTAACATAGAAGTCATTGTAGTCTAAAAAAATAAGTTATTACAGCCATATCATTTCTCTATGAGTTCTTCTGTTAAATATTTTAGAGCTATTTTGGTCTATCAATATTATATTCGTGCATTTATAATAATATAGACTTTACTATTTTAAATGGATTTGGACAATATAATACGTTTTCAAATTAAATTAGTAATAAATTTTTTTTAAGAAGTATATCCTAAAAGTAATAGGATTACAAGGCTAATATCTATCCCCAAAAATAAGTATACTAATAGAATTCGTAAAGGTAATCATGTAGGATTCCTAGCATGTAATATTATGTTCTAAAATTAATAGGATTACAAGGTTAATGTTTAGAATTCCGATTATTTCTTTTTATTAAGAGTTTTTATGCTTAATATTAAAAGGTTATTTTTGTAATCCAACATTTTATTCATACTTTTATAATAATATAAAAAAAATTCTGTTCTTTTTTATTAAAAGAAATTGTGTACATTCCTTACAAGAAACATATGCGCAATAGCATTAATTATATGAGTATTCATATAATCTATTTTTTATATTTCTCTTAAAAATTTCAAATATTTATATTACACAAATTGAAACCATAATAGTGAATTTAGAAAAAAAATATGAAGTAATTTTTTGTTTTGTAAAAGGAAAAATATCACCTTAAGTTTTGAGAACAACAAGTTTGTTGTACGTGGAATTGACAACAGTACTACTGTCTTTGGTTGGCTTAAAATCCAAGGCAAGGAACCTTTCATAACGTTTTGCCGAACGCCGTGTCTTCTCGTAACTGTTTAAAGATAAAATCCTTGAGTTATTAGCAAACCAAATTCAGTTTGCAATTTAATTTTTCTATATGATTATTAACAGTGATGAAGTCAGAATGATAGGTTATATGTACCATGTAATGTTTTGATGATAAAAAAAATTTTAATGACAAGAACCAGATAAGGAATCTGATACACATCCTCAAGTATGTGGCAACAAGACTTAAGCTGGAACTGTAAATCAACAATTCAGGAGTCAAAGAATTAACAAGGGGAACAGATGGACATCAGTTTCCCTGGTGATCGTACTAGTCAACTCTCCAACAGCTGTAAAGTTGCTGCCTGCACACGCAACCGTGCGAAACAATGCAGCAGTCAACTTTATTGGGAATGATCATGTACCATCCATGCTTGCATCATTCAAGTAATGTCACCAATGTTATATTAACATTAAACCAAAGACAAAACTTCACTTGAACTTTTAAAAAATCCATCAAGCACTCTCTCAAGTGACCAATCAATCTGGCAAGCGATTCTTAAGAGCATCAAGAACAAAGAAAAACATAACTACGGACCAGTTCCCTGTATTGAGTAATTACATGTCCTTAGTTATGTTGCACCTTTATTAAAGTTCTATACTTGTAATTCCTACTTAGATTAGTTAGAAATATTGTGTAGGAAACCTTTGTAAATCATAAACCCTTTTGTTTATGTCTTGGCTAGTTTAGTCGAGTTAGAAGTCTCTGTAATGGAGTTATTACAAAGTGGCTTGTAATAGGGTTGTTACAAGTTAGTGAGGGATTAAAAGGTTAATTCCTAGATTACAATAGGTTGTAATCTAAAGTTTGCTCAGTAGTGAAGTTGAAATCCTACAAGGGTAGGTCGTGGTTTTTAATCCCGTGAGTTGGGAGTTTTGCACGTAAAACATCTTTGCGTCATTTACCTACTGTAGTGTGCGTGTGTTCTGTGAGAACTAATAGAGAACTTGGTTCTCTATATAGTTTGGTGGACCCTTGAATTCCATCAATTGGTATCAGAACAGGTTTTTTCTATCAGGCTAACACCTAGAAAGGATCCTCATGGCTACTCTACCAAACTTCGAAGAAGGTCAATCTACCTACAAGCCACCAAGATTCAATGGCCAATACTATGGATGTGGAAGACTAGGATGCACGACTTCATCATGGCTGAAAACTCAGAGCTCTGGGACGTCATCTGCGATGAACCCTTTGTCCCCATAAACCAGTGGTGACCCAGCTGTAACAATCCCCAAAACAAGAAAGGAGTTCAATGATGTTGATCGCAAGGCCATAGAAAAGAACTTTCGTGCAAAGAAAATTCTTGTCTGTGATATCGGTCTCGATGAATACAACAGGATCTCAGCATGCCAATCTGCTAAGGAGATTTGGGAGGCTCTCCAAACATCCCATGAGGGAACAACACAAGTTAAGAAATCAAAGATTGACATGCTTACCACTATAAAATGAGCTTTTCAGAATGAAAGATAATGAATCCATCCAGGACATTCATACTCGGTTCACTTATATCATAAATGAGCTTCACTCTCTGAGAGAAATCATTCCAAGAAACAAACTCGTCAGGAAAATACTCAGTGTTTTGCCCAGTTCCTGAGAAATCAGTCCAAGAAACAAACTCGTTAGAAGCTAACCATCGATGAACTTATTGGCAATCTGAAAACCTATGAAATGAAGAAGAAGAAGAAGAAGGACAATGAGAGAAGAGATCACAAAAGGGAGAAGAACCTAGTCTTTAAGATGAACATCAATGATTCAGGTGGTGAGGATGCTGATATGGCTTACCTGACAAAAAGATTCCAGAAAATGGTTCGCAGAAATGGAGGCGTTCCAAAAAGGGGCAGTTCCAACAAGCCAAAAAATTATAACCTTTGTCATAAATGATGTAAGCGAGTACATATCATCAAGGATTGTCCTCTACTCAAGCAAGATCAATACAAACACAACACAGACAAAGCAACTAAGAGGAACCCGGTTCCTGACAAACGCTTCAAGAGGAAAAATGCCGCTGACAATGTTGTGAAACAAGCTCTTGCTGCATGGGGAGACTCTTCCAGCGAATCTAAAGAAGATGATGATCAATGTGACATCTCCAAGATGGCAGTGAAAAGTGAAGTAGCTGAGTATGACTCCATCTTTGCCTTGATGGCACAGTTCGATGATGATGAAGATGACGACGATAATGATGAGGTAAAGTTTCTAGATGTTCAAAGAAATCTGAAGTCTTATTCTCCTAAAAAACTTATGTCTCTAGCAAATATTTTAATTGATGCTTATCACAGTCTTATAAATGATAAAAATGCACTGACTCTTGAACTAGGAGAAGAAGAACAGTCGAGTGATGACCTAATAGTTGTTGTGGTAGATTTAAAAGAAACCATTGAGAGTCTGAAGAAAGAAAATGATGTTTTAACTAAAAAAATTGCAAATGTAGAACATGAGAGAGATGATCTAGTGGTTGTTGTGGTCTATCTAAAGGAGACCATTGAGTGTGTTAAGAAAGAGAAAGAAGCCTTGACTGAAAAAGTTGCTAGCATAGAGCATGAAAGAGATGATCTATTAGTAGTAGTTGTAGATCTGAAGGATACAATTGAGGAACTAAAAGGAAAAGGTAGGAATGAGATTCTTCAAAAGGGAAAGAAAGTTGCGGGTGAAATACATCTTAGGCTTGAAGATGAGATAAAATCAGTGAAATCTAGTCTGTGTGCTGAACTTGAGATGAACAAACAACTTTAGGAAGAACTAGGTAGAGTCAAGAGTGATCTTGAAAAATCACTCAAGTGGACCTGGTCCTCTGATGCTATCACTGCCATGTACATAAACAATGGGGGAAACAGGCAGGGAATCAGGTTTCAAAGGGAAAAAACTCCCTACAACCCTCATAGCAAGTACGTTACTGTACCTGACAATTAGCTCTGCACTCACTGTGGTGCCACTAGGCACTTTAAGGAAACCTATAAGGCTAAGTTTCAGTCTCAATAGAAAAACAAAGTGTTTTCTAAGAAGGTAACTACCGCTAGAGAACCTGGTCCCTCATATAAAATATGCATGATGCCTTCTTGGACCAAAAGAACTCTCATTCATCCCTTTCCTCATTACAAGGGACTCAATCTTGTTTGAGTTCCTAAATCTAACCCTTGATTTCCTTGTGCAGGGAGCAGTGAAGGGGAGCATCCAACAATAGTATATGGATAGTGGTTGTTCAAAGCACATGACTGGAAGTACAATCGATTTCCTTTCACTGAAGGCCCAGCAAGGAGGGAGTGTATCCTTTGGAAATGACAAAAAGGGATACATTCTGGGAGTTGGAAGATTGGGAAGTCACTCTCTCATTCTATTAAAAATATGTACTATATCAACGGATTGAAGTAAAGCATGTTGAGTGTTTCCCAAATATCTGACAAAGGAAACAAGGTGGAATTCGTGTCAAAGATATGCACAGTCACAAATCTTATGACTGGTGAAGTGGTGCTAGTGGCGAAAAGATACAAAAATATCTATGTTGCTGATTTTGAGTCCCTACAGAGTGGTGATCTCAGCTGTCTAAGTATTGTTGATGATGATACTGAGTTATAGCACAGAAGGCTCGGTCATGCAAGTTTCTCACTGCTGAACAAACTGGTTAAGAAGGACCTGATTCATGGTCTGCCCAAGTCAAGCTTCAAGGATCACAAGATGTGTGATGCGTGTGCTAAAGGAAAGCATGTCAGATCCTCTTTCAAGCCCAAAAAGGAAGTTATCACCTCAAGGCCACTGGATCTTCTCCATATGGATCTATGTGGATCTATGAGAGTGCCAAGCAGATGAGGAAAAAGGTACATCTTCGTCATTGTGGATGACTACTCCAGATTCACCTGGACTTTGTTTCTCAAAACTAAGGATGAAACCTTCCAAGTATTTGTTGCATTTGTCAAGAAGATCCAAGTGAAGATGGGTAATAATGTAGTATGTATCAGGTCTGACCATGGTACAGAATTTGATAATGCCAAATTCGACGAATTCTGTATTGAAAATGGCATTACTCACAATTTTTCAGCTCCAAGAACACCACAATAAAATGGTATTGTGGAGATGAAGAGTAGGACTCTTGAAGACATGGAAAGAACAATACTAATCGATAGTGGTGTTGCAAAGGTTTTCTGGGCAGAGGCAGTCAACAATGCATGCTACTTGGTGAATAGGTGCATGATCAGGTCCCTCATTAACAAAACCCCATATGAACTGCTGAATGGGAGAAAACCTAAGCTAACACACTTGAGGATATTTGGTTGTAAATGCTTTGTTCTCAAAAATGGTAAGGAAGCTCTAGGAAATTTTAATGCCAAAAGTGATGAAGGAATATTTCTTGGATATTCATCACAAAGCAAATCCTACAAGGTATATAACAAAAAAACTCAATATGTTGAGGAAAGCATACATGTGATCTTTGACAAAGCACAACACCCTCTTGGAAAAGCTGCACATGATAAGGCTGATCAAGATGGAGAGCTATCAAATGTCAATGGTGAAGTTATTGACATGGAAAATGGAAAGGCTGACATGATGAGTCACGTTAAGGAATCCAATGAAGATGGTGCGACTATGTCTCCAACTGATGGAGAGGAACTTGGTCCCACAATCACGACAACTGGAGCTAAGAACAGAGTTGTCGATGCTGTCCAAGGCACCCTACATGCTGAGATGAGAAGCGACCAAGAACCACAGTCAGATATACCTGGATCTTCTATCAATGAGATTCAGGTACCAAATTGGAAGCACAAAGGTTCACACCCTCTTGAAAACATAATCACTCCTCTTGATTCAGGAATTCAAACCAGATCAAAGACTAGAAACACACTTGCCTTCTCAGCCTTTCTATCTCAAATAGAGCCCAAAAATATCAAAGAAGCATTAAAAGATGGAGACTGGACTACTGCCATGCAAGAAGAGCTCCATCAATTTAAGAGAAACAAAGTATGACACCTGGTTCTATGACCTGTGGATCGTACTGTTATTGGAAACATGTGGGTATTCAGGAACAAACTTGATGAGTTTGGAAACACCACAAGAAGCAAGGAAAGGCTAGTAATTCAAGGCTACAATCAGGAAGAAAGGATTGATTATGATGAAACTTTCGCTTCAGTCGCTCGAATAGAGGCTATCATAATTCTTATTGCCTTTGCATCACATATGGAATTCACATTGTTCCAAATGGATGTCAAAAGTGCATTTGTGAATGGCTTTCTAAAGGAAGAAGTCTTCGTCAAGCAACCTCCTGGATTTGAGAATCATGAGCATCCTGAGCATGTCTTTAAACTTGACAAGGATTTATATGGACTAAAGCAGGCTCCTCGAGCTTGGTATGAAAGGTTGTCAAAATTACTTCTAGAGAATGACTTTACAGGAGGAAAAATTGACAACACCTTTTTTCTGAAGAAACGCGGGAGAAACCTGCGCATTGTGCAAGTTTATGTTGATGACATTATTTTCAGAGCAACAGTCGACTCTTTGTGTGAGGAATTTGCAAAACTCTTGGGAAGTGAGTTTGAAATGAGCATGACGGGGGAATTGAATTTTTTCTTGGGTTTACAAGTGAAGCAATCTCAAAAGGGGACTTTGATAAGTCGGCAAAAGTACATCAAGGAGCTGTTGAAGAGATTTGACATGGAAGCATAAAAAATCATTGGCACTCCCATTGCCACAGCCACTGGTCTAGACATGGATGAACCTGGTTCCCCTGTGAATCAGATCATGTATAGAGGTATCATAGGGTCACTCCTGTATCTCACAGCAAGTAGACCAGATATTGTCTTCACTATGGGACTTTGTGCCAGGTTACAATCTAATCCAAAGAAATCTCATCTGAAGGCTGCCAAGAGAATCCCGAGATATCTCAAAGTAACACAGGACCTGGTTCTCTACTACCCCTTTGGAGATAACTGTGACTTAGTTGGGTATGCTAATTATGCAGGGTGTCTGGTGGACAGGAAAAGCACATCTGGAATAGCATATTTTCTGGGTTCATGCCTAATTTCATGGGGTACAAGAAAACAAAACTCAGTGGCCCTCTCCACTGCAGAAGTAGAATATGTGGCAGCTACATCTTGTTATGCTCAACTACTATGGATTTAGCAGTAGTTGGAAGACTTTGGAGTGTTCTCTGATTGTGTGCCCTTGCTGTGTGACAATACCAGTGCACTCAACATGGCCAAGAATCCAGTCCAACATAAGAGAACAAAGCACATTGATGTGCGTCACCACTTTCTCATAGACAATGTTGAAAAAGGGCTCATATGTATGAAATTTTGCAATACAGAAGATCGAATTGCAGACATATTCACCAAAGCAATAAACAGAAAGCACGTTGAAAGAAATCGCTTGGCACTAGGGCTAATAAATCCAAGTTGAGAACCCGGCCCCTTGATGTTTGGCTATGAAAGAAATGTACAAGTAGTTTAGCTAAAAAGTGTTTTCTGGAAAAGTCTAACTCATTTCTATACCGTTACAGGTAAATACGCATGATGATTACAAATGAAACAAGCAGTTAATGCATTGCACGTTGGTCAAAGGATGAATCTTACATTTGCAAAATCCGTCAGGGAACCTGGTTCCTTTGACACAGGTTAGTAGTTTCTCTGTACCCGCATTCATAATTTTTAAACGGTTCAAACAGTGCCACGTCATCACATTGTCAGTTTCTTTTCTTTCCCGATTTTTGAACCCAAGCGTCTCACCCGTTATGGAGTGACCCGACTACCCAAACTGCCTCCTTTCTTAACCGGTCCCTCATCCCTCTTAAATACATCCTTTCACCATCACTTCCACCACTATTCACATCAAAAATCCAAAATTTCCCTTTCTTTTCTCTCTTTAAACCAAAACTATCTCTTCTTCAACTCACTGCTTCCCACAATATCTGAACACCAGGAAACTCAAAATGTTCCAAGTGTCACCCCCACTGGGCCCACACCTGTTGAAACACCGATCATAGAACCCACACTATCCACATCAACCAGTCCAAACCCTAAGGAAGTTTCACCACCACCCTCTGCCTCCTCTCCTACCCAATCGAGTACTGGTTCTCATCAGAGTCGCAAAACTTCGACTCCTAAGAAGTTTGTGGCTACGACTTCTCCTTTTGCCTTGCCGAAAAACCTAGTTGAAGCGGATACAGTCAAAGAAGAAGAGAAACAAGAAATCTCCAGTCTACCAATGGAAGAATACACTGATAAAGACCAAGATGTTGGTCTTGTCCATGCTGAATCAACAATGACAACCCCTAGTCTTGAGTCTACAGGTAACATTCTTTCTTCTACTTTGTTTTCCATGGGGTTACAAGAAAAAGAAGCCATAGAAAATAGTTTGTCGATAGCTGCCAAGGGTGTTGTTATTGAGAATGGTGAGGGTGAGTCTGAGTCTCTAGGGGAAGAAAATAGGACTCTGGTGGAGAATAGGGAACTTGTGTTTGTTGAACCATCGGCACCGGAAAATACTACTGGCACCTACTGAGGAACCTGTTCCATACATAGAGGATCCAACTCTTGGATTCTCTCCAGAACCCTAGATCAGTACTAATCCTGCTCCCTCTCCTCACTTCTACACTAAGCATGCATCTATGGTTGTTCTTGAAATGAGATCTTTATCTGAAGAGGAGAATGAAGACAATGAATATGATTATGATAATGTGGCTATTTCTAGTTTTATCAGGGCTACAAGTGGACATGCCGCTACTCAAGTGCCAACTCCTAAGAGACCTACTACTAGGTTACAAACAAAGGAGGCTTTTGAGTCTGTTATTAGGAAAAACCAAGAACACTGAATGAGGAGAAGATTGGTAAAGGATGGGAAGATTGTGAATAAGAAAGCAGTGCATGTTGTCAATATTGATGATGAAATGGACAAGGAACCTGGTTCCTTGACTCGCAAGTTCTCACATAAGCATTCAATATCCAAGTCAAAAAGTGGATCCTCTATGAGTGTTGCGAGTCAGAAAAAGAGTGCAGGTGATAACTCTGGTGAAAAGTTAGTGGAAGAATCTGTAGAAAACGTGATGGAAGAATCAGTTGGAAAGGTGTCTGAGAAGACAATGCCTGAGAAAGGAAAGAGTGATCGCAAATCAGTGAAACGAAAGGGTGATGCCCGTGAGGAACCTTGTTCTTCCAAGAAGGCAAAGGTTGATGATACCTACGATGCTAGGAAGGAAAAATTGAAAAATCAAAAGGTTTTGTGGGGCCATACATTTGCCCCTGATATTCTGGATATGACTGGCATGCGACAATTGGTGGAGATCTGTGAATTTCAACAGTGGACGCACTTGTTCGCAGGTGACAATCCCAAAGTGTATGAGGAAGAAGTGCGTAGTTTCTATGATGACTTCTTCACAGTAGAGGATGATCATATTTGCATGATGGTGAATGGGGTCGATTTTGTGATGGACTCTGCTGTGCTGTGATCCATTCTGGGTGTGCCTGCTGAGGGATTATCTTAGATTCAAGGCTCGTGCTCTTCAAACTTTAGAAATGCTATTGTGAAGGATAAGACAGTTCAACAGGGGGAACGGGTACACAAGAAAGCCCTCCTTCCAGTATACCAATTGTTGTTTGAGATGGTGAACAAGGTTTTGCTCCCTCGTGATGAGAGAAGATCAATTACATCTCGAGCATACCTGGTTCTCATGGAAGCACTAGATAGCTACACCACCATCAACCTGCCTGGCATTATGATAGAACACATGCGGAAGGTGGCAGAGTTTAAGGATGGTAATCATGGGCTGCCTTATGGGTTCCTTCTCACCAATGTGTTTGAGTTCTTTAAAGTCCCTCTAGGAAAAGTTAAGGTGGGTACTCGTACGCAAACCTTCTTTAAGACCACTCTAGAGGAGTGTGAGTGCATTGATAAAGTTGGAGGGGTTAGCAGTACTTTTACTATCTCCCAGTTGATCAACGTCCAAAACAGTGCCACTGATGAGATCAGGAAGTTGAAGGCAAAGAATGCCATTCTTGAGGGTCAGCTAAGTCAGCTTCAGGAGGCACCTGGTTCTAGTAGCTCTCAAAGCACGGAGGTTGCCCATCTGACCAAGGAGAATGCTGATCTCAAGAAACAGGTTGAGGACCTGAAGGAGTAACTGCACAATGAGCAGATGTCAGTAAACACTCGAATGGACATCGTCCTCAAAACCCTTGCCTCTTCCTCTAAGACTTCCCCTTCCAGTGCTCCCTAGAACATGTTCCCTTTCCAGTATCAAATCCTAGTGCCTGCCCTTTAATCCTAGTGCCTGCCCTTTATTTTAGTTCTGATGATGTTTATGACTAGTACTTCTGTTTTTGCTGTTTTTATTTTGTGGATGTGTTGGTAACAATGGAACTGATCCCTGCTTACTTTCCAAAAATTAATAGAAGTTTCATCCTTTTGATGTGTATGTCTTGCTCTTTGCTCTGTTTTTAGTCATGATTGTGTGCACACTTGCTAGTGATCTTTTATGGTGCCAAAAGGGGAAAATATAATTGAAGAGGAACAAGCTGGGGAACAGATTCAGGGGGAATACAGGATACATGTGTATGTCATTCTGGTTCTTAGGGGAAACTTCAATTATAAATTTTCCATCATTAAAAAGGGGGAAATTAATAGATTATATGTACCTTGTTATATTTTGATGATCTAACAAACTTAATGACAAGAATCAGATGAGGAACTTGGTACACATCCTCAAGTATGTGGCAACAAGACTTAAGGTGGAATTGTAAATCAACGATTCAGGAGTCAAAGAATCAACAACGGGAACAGATGGACATCAGTTTCCCTGGTGATCGTACTAGTCAACTCTCTAACAGCTATAAAGTTGTTGCATGCACACGCAACAGTGCGAAACAGTGCAGCAATCAACTTCATTGGGAATGATCTTGTACCATCCATACTTGCATCATTCAAGTGATGTCACCAATGTTATATTAACATTAAACCAAAGACAAAACTTCACTTGAACTTTTGAAGAATCCATCAAGCACTCTCTCAAGTGACCAATCAATCTGGCAAGTGATTCTCAAGAGCATCAAGAACAAAGAAAATCATAACAATGGACCAGTTCCCTGTATTGAGTAATTACATGTCCTTAGTTGTGTTGCATCTTTGTTAAAGTTCTATACTTGTAATTCCTACTTAGCTTAATTAGAAGCATTGTGTAGGAAACCTTTGTAAATCATAAACCCTTATGTTTGTGTCTTGGCTAGTTTAGTTGAGTTAGAAGTCATTGTAATAGACTTATTACAAAGTGACTTGTAATAGAGTTGTTACAAGTTAGTGAGATATTAAGAGGTTAATTCCTAGATTACAATAGGTTGTAATCTAAAGTTTGCTCAATAGTGAAGTTGAAATCCTACAAGGGTAGGTCGTGATTTTTAATCCCGTGAGCTGAGAGTTTTTCATGTAAAACTTCTTTGTGTCATTTACCTACTACAGTGTGTGTGTGTTCGTGGGAACTAATAGATATCCTGGTTCTCTATATAATTTGGTGGACCTTTAAATTCTATCAAAGAACTTTTCACTAAGAAAAAATCAAATATAAAAAAATAAATATATAGAAATAGAATAATAAAATTTAACATAATAGTATTAATAAATAAAACTTGTTTGCATATTTATACATTATAATGTTCTGCGAAAGAATATCAATTGACTTCCCATTAGACAAGGGTGGTTCCACCAGTGATTATTAATAGCCAACTAACCCATTAACGTCAATCTCGTGGAATCTGATATCAACTGCTTCGTAACAGAACTTTGTGGACCCATAAAATATTCTTTAAAATGCTTACGATCGCTTCCAGGTCCTTTGAAAACTATTAACTGATTTCAAAGAAGTAATATACTATAATAATCTGCTTACAAACGCATTAATATAATGTCAACCAAAAGATTAATTTTCCAACCTAAATCATCTACTCCTTCATTTTATTTGATGTGATAGTATCCTTTTCCTTTATTAGTTTATTTGTTCCTTAAGTAATGACATATTTTTATATTTAAAAATAATTTATTTTTAAACTTTCTCATCTTATGTTTATGATTCTTTTTATATTCACAAAAGTACCATCACGCGTTCAACATCATAAGTTTTAATTTTTTTTCTTCATTTAGATGTCGTATTCAGTCAAACTAACTCACATGTATTCTAACGGAGAGAGTGATATTTTCTAAGAAACTTGCAGGAGAGGACCGGCTATTTTGTGCCTTTTGAATATTCCTCCTCTGCATTGACATTAAGCACACCTTTCATTACTGTCTACAAATGTATTTTCGGAATGATAGAGTTTGAATGTGAAAAACTAGAAAGAATTTTCATTCAGTGTGAATCTATTTTTGTTGTTGATGAATTCTATATTACCTAAAATTTAGAGTCTACAGGTGCACACTTTTCGAGCAGACATATGGCAGAGATATCAGAGTAGAGATGAGTCAGCAAATAATTAATAGTGGATATGGATATGTTATGGGTATTGTACAAATTTCAAGAACATAAAAATCGGAGAAGTGAATTTGAAAGCAAGGTATTGGTTGAAAAAAATAACATTAAAGGAGCAGTCGTGACGAAAAATCTCAGCATTTATTCCTAACGTTTTGCAGCCATCAAGAGGGAGTTTTATTCTACTTAAAGAGGGTGAGATTTGAGGATCTTATCTCTTCAGATTTAACTATAAATAAGAACATTTGGGTAGGAGGACAAAATGCAAGAACTATAAAAGCTATCTCTCTTTCTAAGATTTTCTTTAGTTTATACAAAAAGGCTATTGTAGAAGCTTTCCGGTTATCTTGCGCCAGTGGAATCTAATCAAATTTCAGGCTTGTTCTTTTCTAAACTATCTTTATTTTGTTTCCTTTAATATTCGTAATCTTACTAATCTGATCATCTTAATCCACGTCTCTATAAATCATGCATACAAATTTTACTGTACCTTTTTAAACTCGGTAATGTTCGCACCCCTATCAGGGATTGTGGAGTTTGACCATGGAGGAGTAGTGTTTTCTAAACTAGGTACTATTCGCACCCCTATCATTCCATATGATAAAATACATTAAAAGCTTCTGTTGGTGTGGTGTCTTCATCTTGACACCCTTCCCCTTCCCTTTGGCGAGTGCCCTCAGGCTCTCCCTCCCTAATATTGGTCGTAGCAGTGCTGTGGAGTGTTTTAAGCTTGGCAATGAGGGCACCTGGAGTTCTAGGATGCAGTTTGACAGCTTTCTTGGACAGAGCGCAATAAGCATTTCGCTGAGTTACTCTTTGAACTCTGTCACGTGGCTCATTTTCAATAGGATTACTGTTATTTTTGGTACCCCTAGGTTTGCTAGCGTTTCCTCCAGCTCCAAGTTTGACTCCTTGAGGAAGTCCAATATATGATAAAGCACTGATTTTGTGGCCTCTGTTTGGGTCTCTGAGACTGGTGCTATTGATAGTGACATCGCCTGTCCCATTTCTAGAATCGACGTTGGGGACCTTAGGAGGAAGATTGGGGTTTCTGGTGGTTTCTCCGCACTGATTTTGGGAAAAACGGCATGGTCTGACACACTTGGCCCAACAGCAAGTTGAATTCGTTCGTTGACAGACTCCTCGTTCCAGCCGAGTACTGGACTTGGAGAATAATTGTTAGCCATAGTTGCTGGTCAAAGCTTGCTAGACCGTGTTTCAGACCCGCCGTTATGGATTGGGCTAGGAAGAGCGGGTCCTACACATGGATTGCTACTAGGACTAAGCCAATCTTCAGGTTGAAGATTTGGCTTTGTCCCTGCATAGCCAGCTCTAGCCACAATCCTGGAGTGTGGTTTGGAGGAAGAGGTGCCGATACCAGTGTTAATGGAGGCATGGGTTCCTCCTCCATTTTCGCTTGGTTTGACATTGATGGTTGAGTCATTGATGTGATCAAAAGTGTGGGTTGTTAAGGTGGGAAGATTATTACCCAAAATGGTAATAAAAAGGGAATTTTCCTTAATTACATTGGCGAAGAAAGATTTCTTTTGTTTCTTGGATCTGCTTAAAGAGACGGAAGATGTTACTTCGTCTATTCTAGTGTAATGATTACTGTAGTAGTTAGCCAATTTAGTAAAGATTTGGGGCTAAACACAGGAACGTATTTGGTAGAGACAGTAAGGGGAAAGAAGAGAGTTTGGGGGGGGGGGAGGGGGGTAGAGGATGGGGTGTGTGGTATTCCTATGTGGGAGTGTGTCTGCTTGTGTGGCCTCTGGGGCCCTTCTTTGGTCCAGTTGTCTTCAGTGGGCTCCATGGAAGGTATTTGGGTTCGGGTAGTGGGGTTCTCTTTCTTGGGGTGGGTATTTAAACCTATGGGCTGGATAGGGGTTAAAATCTTTTTTATTTTGGGTTGTGTCAGAGAGTTGTTCGAAAATTAGATCAAACATTTTTGGGTGTTAGATCAAACATTAGATCAAACATTTTAGAAGGCATGGATATTCCGTGATATTGAAAGGTTTGGGTGTTTAGAAACTTACCTATTGCAGCATCAAATATTTTTATATGGATTCTTTTAACCTCTCTGTTGGATTCTTGGTGTGTGGTGTTGGTGGTCTATTGCTACCCTTGCTTATTTTTTGTGAAATATTACCGTTTGCCACTCATCTTCATCCTTTTTTGATTGGTGCACTGGGATTCGGTCGTTTGTTTAGTGAGTAGTGTTGTTTGGTAATTACATCTACTGATGGTATGACCAATTCTCCCACAACTTATGTACATAATGCCTTCGCCTTCAATAACAATTAGCTATGTGTGGGATCCAATTGTAACTGACTTGATGACTGGTGATTCCAGTGGAACTTGTATGCAGAGTCTAGCATACCTGCTTTTTAAGGTCGAGTAGGTGCAGGAATCCACTTTGAGGAGTCGACCAGCCCTTTCCCCTTATTCTTTCTAAAATATCATGATCGTAGAATTCAGTTGATAGTTGAGGAAGTCGTACCCAAATAACGGTAGAGGTTAGGATGGTTGCGCCAGGGACTAAGTGGGGTTCCCATCTACGCACTGTTAGGAATTGACCATATATTAACCATGGCCCACCATGAAGAGCATTCGTCATGCTTTCCTCTAAATTGAATTTAACGGTGAAAAAATCCCATCCTAGGTCAATTAGGATGAGATTTTCCCTGATTTTCACAGCTCGTTCAGTTTAGCTTTGAGAGTGAGGTTCGGGATCCGTCTAGCGAATAGCTTGACAATGACGGAGAAGCGAGAGTGATGTGCGGGATCCGTCTAGCGAATAGCTTGACAATGACGGAGAAGCACCAAGGATGGTACAATCTTGCTTTATCTTCTTGAATTAGAGCAATGGGATCGTTAACCGTTGATGGTTCCGGTAGTGTGTCGTTTGGGAGATAGTCAGAATTGTAGCTGCTTGTGGTGGCTAATCACCTGTCCTCGAGTGCATCCTTGAAGAATTGTTTAGGGGGGATTAGATCCTCCACCATTAGATCCCATGTGGTGGAGGGCTTATCTGGGGGTTCCGGTGGAATATAGTGCAAGGCTCTATGGCATTGGATGGTGATGAGGTCATACCTGGGAATAGGGGTGTACAAACCGAACCGAAAAACCGCACCAAATCGAAAAGTCAAATCATACCGATTAAAAAATCCGACTTGGTTTGGTATTGAGTTAAAAAATCGAACCAACCCGACATATAAATATATAATTTTTATATATACTTTTAAGATTTTATATAGAATTTTCTTTAAAAAATGTCTAAAAAGTGTTCCATATTTATTGACCTTACACCCCTACCTCGGAAGTGCATGTGAGTATGTTAGTATTAGTTGTAGAGAGTGGTCGAAAAAAAATGAGGTTGAGACACTACTACAGGTGCTATTACAGGTGCTATTTTCAGAGTGAAGTTGCAAAGTTACTTTGTTGCAAATTAAATATAAATATGACATCATATTTCCAGTATACAAAAATCAACTCCCTGATCTTCTAATTTTGCACTCAAATACAAATCTAGTAATAAAATAAATACACGAGACCTAAGATCACGCGAAAGTTTAAAACTTCAACCCAATTAGTCAGTCAGCTACGCAACGCAACGTTCTATGTTCTACACCATCTGTTCCAATTTATGTGAATCTATTTTTTTTGGTCTGTTTAAAAAAATAAGTTCTTTCTAAATTTGATAACAATTTAGGTTAAATTTACAATTCTACTCTTAATAAGAAACGTTTATTACCACATAAATACTCTGAGTCCCTTTTTGATTTGTTTAGGACCACAAATTTTAAAAATCTTTATTTTTTTAAAACTAAAGATTCAAATAAATTAAAATAAATGGAGTATTCTTTATTTTTTTATTTGTTCTCACTTACTCTTTACGTGACTCAAACTTCTGACATGTAAAAGCACTCTAGGCAGAGCAAACGTCACTTGTCTCTGATTACTATTCTATTAATTAAACAGAATACTCTGAATTTTGGAGGGGCTTGACTTGATTTACTCCGATTCTCATCATTGTTTATCAACTGTGGCTTAATCTTGATTTTAGATACTCAAGTGATTGTGATCGAACATCACTTCAAGCCAACTGATTACGATGGAACAACGACTAGAATTCCCATTAAAATAATTGAAAGTATCTAAGAAAATAAGCATTGAATTATTTGACCTTTTATCAAGCAAATAGAGATTAGGGTAAAGAATGAAATAATCAAGTGTCATCCTGAAACTAAGAAAATATACCTTCAACGACAATAAATCAGATATTAGAAGAGAAACATATCGAAAAAGACAAACAATTAACGTGGTTTGGTCGATCAGTTGTTCTTCCACATGCAGAGATGAGCAATGCACTATATAAAAGAGAGTACAAAATATCGAGAGAATAAAAAATATTTATTTCACAAATTCTTTCCCTAAACTACTCTCAAATCTCGACATAGTGAATGCTACCAAGTGAGAAGGAAAAATCTTCAATTTTTAGAAATTCAAAACTTTTTCCTCCAAGAGAAAAACTAATCAAATATATATGGGAGGTTTATAATTTTCTTTTAGTAAAAGAAAAACTTCAATTATGGTAAATATGTTCTCCTTCCTTTAAGAGAAAGTTAAGCTAAGAAAATTGAGGTAAATACCTAACAATTAGGTTATAACTATTAAATAATTCATTAGTATTTGGGGAGATTAAAGGACAAGATGAAGCACAGTGCACTTTAATTTGGCCAAGAAGGGTCGAAGCTTTAAGTTGAATGGTACAATATATCATCACCATATATACTCCAATTTAGCCATCTGATTGTACATAATTTGTTCAAAGTATTGATGTGCTGTTCACATATGTTCCAAAAATCAAGTGAAACTAATCAGACCTTTTCGTTCTATTTTATGGCACACTTAATTCTAGTGTATCTCTTAGTTAAAATATATAAAATTGAATATGGAAAAAGTTTAATAAGATCGAACGACTTTAGTATGGCTATGTATGAATATGATGTCTCAAGAGATAAATTGTCTTATATGGAAATTATAGTCTACTGAATTCGATTAACTTCACCTGCACATTTGAACACAACAACTTAAAGTAATTGTTAGATGTATCAGGTAGTATTGTTATAAAATATATTTAAAAAAATGTAGAATGACACAGACGATTTTTCACCAATAAATTTTGATAGTAGTCGTCAAAATTGCTTAGATCCTTTTGATCTTGTAGGCTTGTATCAACTTCAGGCTCCAATTCTTTTGGACTTATGGGCTTGTATATGCTTTGATTTCATTTTATATCGGATGGACTTGTTATCTAGTTTCGATTTCTGCTGCATAGATAACATAAATTGCTAAATTTTATTATTCTTATACAATTGTCATCATTAAAATAAATATAATGCTAACATCCTTTTCTTTCCGTCTAGAGGGTCTAGGATTTTTTTACAATTGTTATTCTTCACGATCCATTATCAGTTCCATCTTTGAGATTCATTTGTTATCTTCAAAAGTGAAAATTTGGACTAGAGTAGGAGAAATTCCTAAATCACCTAGCTAGACATGGAAAGAAGGAAAGGAAACCATCATTAAAGTGAAAGCTATCCTTATTTATAATCCCTAATGGGTCTTCTGTAACGTTCTAAAGAAAAGCTAGTGGTTTAAATTTTTTAAATGTTTAACTTCAAAAAAATATTGTCACATAAGCAAGTCGCTGGAAATATCACATTAGTGTTGTGATTGACTTTCAGTTTGAAATAGCAAGAGTTGAGTTACTTTTTCGATATAAATTAAGAAAGATGACTTTTTTTTGGAGTAGTAAAAATTGAGTGGCTTTTCTATTACAAACTAAAAAATAATAATTTTCTTGCATTATTTTGCTCAGATCCTTTTGATCTTTTGGGCATGTATCAGCTTCGGGCTCCAATCCTTTTGGACTTGTAGGCTTGTATCTGCTTTGACTTATTTTATATAGGATGAACTTGTTATTATGAATCAGCTGGATTAATGTCTGATTTCTTCATTGGACCATGACTCTCTCCTTTTTATTTTTGGCCATCTTAGATCAGCTAGTTTCAATTTATGCTATATAGATAAAGTAAATTGCTCAATATTATTATTCTTATACAATTGCCATCATTAAAATAAATATAATGCTACATCTTTCTCTTTCGTCTAGGCAGTTCAGGGATATTTTAAGAGCAAGTTATGCAAACCCATTGAGCTTAAAATAATTACCCTTTCCTATCCGTTTGAAAATTATTTACAATATATACCTACCCAGTTAAAACTAATTATCCCTACCTACCACCCATTACACATTTGGCTTTGATTAGTTTGATTTGGCTTGGCTTGGCTTGGCTTGAATTGGTTTCACTTGGCTTGGTTTGAATTGACTTGAATTGATTTTGCTTGGATTGGTTTAGTAGCTTAGTTTGACTTCATTTGGTTAGTTTGACTGGGAATTAAAACAAATGGGTAGGGAAAAAAGGGATGGACAGGGGCGGGTAATTATTTTCTGTATCATGGTTATTTGCTAAACTTTCCCATTTTTTTTAACAATTATTATTCTCCACGATCCACTATCAATTTCATCTTTGAGATTCATTTGTTATTGAGAATCTTACGAAAATGTACCCAAAAAAATATTATTTATCAATTACTAGCCATTTTAGTCATGTTATCAGAAATAGCTATAAATTTACAAATGATATACAACATTCAAAAAACATAGGCAAAGATTTTTTTTCAATGGTTATTATTGTGATTCATTGATGTAATGACCCGACTTGTCATTTTGAGTATTTGCATTTCGCTCGATAGTTTACGGGCGTGAGTAGCTCCGTTTGATGTATTTTGACTTATGTGAATTGTCGGTTTTGGTTTTTAGGTTATTCAGAATCGAATTGGAAGAATGGATTTCATTGCTGAAGCTTTAAATTGGGAGAGTTGACCAAGTTTGACTTTTTGTGAATTTGAACCCGAAACGGAGTTTTGATTGTTCTGTTAGCTATGTTGGGTGATTTTGGACTTAGGAGCGCGTCCAGATTGTGATTCGGAGGTCCGTAGTAGAATTTGGCTTGAAATGGCGAAAGCTGAATTTTTGATAAGTTGACCGGGGGTTGACTTTTTGATATCGGGGTCGAAATCCGATTCTGAAAATTGAAATAGGTCCGTAATGTGAAATGTGATGTGTGTGCAGAATTTAAGGTCAATCGGACGTAATTCGATAGGTTTCGGTATCGGTTGTGGAAGTTGAAGTTTCAAAGTTCATAGATTTCGATTTGAGGTACGATTCGTCGTTTCGATGTGGTTAAACATGATTTGAGACCTCGAGTAGGTCCGTGTTATGTTATTGGACTTGCTAGTATATTCGGATGGGGTCCCGAGTGGCCTGTATGAGTTTTGGACGAGGTTTAGATCATTTTCACTCCATGTGCTAAGCTGAAGGCTGCTGGTTCGAATATGATCGCACCTGCGGTTGGTTAGCACAGGTGCGATGGCCGCAGAAGCGACAAAGGCGTCGCAGGTGCGATGGCCGTAGAATCGACAAAGGCGTCGCAGATGCGAGATGAGATCTGGATGAGGAAGATCGCAGAAGGGGAGATTTGGGCGCATATGCGATGCCGCAGGTGCGGCAGCTCGAGCGTAGGTGTGGAGTTGGAGGGTGTCAGCAGAGGTCGCAGGTGCGTTGGGATTTCCGCACCTGCGATTGCGTAGATGCGGGCAGGGAGTCGTAGAAGCGGAAATAGTGAGGAAGCCGGACAGCGCAGGTGCGAAGTGTTTCCGCAAAAGCGGTGGTCGCAGGTGCGATGAATTTTCCGCTAATGCGGAATAGCTGGGCAGAAGCTATATTATTGAGGGTTTTGATTCTTTCTTCATTTTGGGAGCTATGGAGCTCGGATTGAGGCGATACTTGATGCAATTTTCACCTTATGAATTGGGGTAAGTGTTCTCTACTCGGTTATGGTTATATTTCATGAATCTACCCTCGTTTTTAGTAATTGGATTGTGAATTTTAAAGAGAAAATTGGGGATTTTGGCCTAAAGTTCATAATATAATTTTTGAGTTTTGAACATCGAATTGGAGTCGGATTTGAGTGAAACTAGTATGGTTGGACTCCAAATTGAATGAGTTGTTGAATTTTGTAAATTTTGTTGCGTTTCGAAGTACGGGCCCGGGTTTGGCTTTTGGCCGATTTTGGGCGTTTGATTCAAGATTTGATCTTTTTCGATCGGGATTGGTTCCTTTGGCATTGTTTGACGTATTTGAGTTGTTTTTTGTTAGTCTCGAGCCGTTCGGAGGTCGGAACGTGCGGGATGGCATTTTGGAGCATCGCTTGGCTTGCTCGGTATTGGAATTGGCTTGTTCGAGGTAAGTAACTCTTCTAATCTTGGAGTTGAGGGTATGAAACCCCGAAATACATGTTATCTGATTAGTGTTGAGGTGACGCACATGCTAGGTGACGGGCATGTGGGCGTGCACTATGTGAATTGAGACTCTGTTGTTCCCATGGCACTGTATAGTGGTCCTACTTTGTTGATATTCGTATTTTCACCATGTGATAAAGTAGTTAAGCTGTCAATCATACTAGATATCATATTTAGGCATTAAGCTAATACTGTTTGGACCCATAGTGGTCGTTTCTTACTGTCATCTCACTGATTTCATTGATATTTCAAATTCAGTTATATCCATACATTCATACCATATCTGAGTCTCAAATATTATTTATTGATACATCATATCATTGTTGTCGGGCTAGTTTCATGACATTGTGAGCCTGTGAGTGAGACTGTAGATATTGATGACTGAGTGAGGCCGAGAGCCTGAGTCAGAGTGACATTTTCGGATCGGGCTGTACGCCGCAACATATTATTGATTATATTTTATATGGATCGGGTTGTACACCGCAACGAGCCTTCGGGCTTATATATATATATATATATATATATATATATATATATGGATCGGGTTGCACGCCGCAATAATATTGGATCGCGTTGCATGCCGCAACAATATTGGATTGGGTTGCACGCTGCAACAATATAGCGTTTGGGCTAAAGAGCCCTTCCGGAGTCTGCGCACCCCAATGAGCGCAGTCGACTATATATATGTGGATCGGGTTGCATGCTGCAACGAGCCTTATGGTCATGTATGGATCGGGCTACACGTCCCAACAGGTATTGTACAACGCTGAATGATTGAGTGTGCTAAGCATTGAGCATAGTGAGAGAGAATGCGAGACAGTGAGATTGAGTACTCTGAGAGTGTGAGTACATGAGCTCATCATTGAGATGCATTGCATTTGACATGCGTACTTGAGATACATGCATAGAGATGCATTTCCTTCTGCTATCCGATTTTGGGGATGTTTATGATTTTACATGTATCTTGACATGTAAGCATAGGGGAGTACTTTTCTCATGCTATCTGAAAATGAAACATCTTACTATTTGTTAAAAGGAGTTTTGAAAAAAAAACCCACAGTTTTCAAACTTACTCGTTCTTTGGCTTTTTCGATTAAAGATTTGTGTTTTCATTGAGATACTTAAAAAGAAATGCCTATTTGTTTTGGAACTGTGAACGAACTGAGCCTTTTATTTTCGAGATACTCTTTTGCTATTATAATATGCTGTTATGAACTGTGATGTAATATTGGTGTTGTACCCGACCATTTTGTTAGCTCGTCACTACTTTCAACCTAAGGTTAGGTGTAACGATCCGACCGGACATTTTGAGTATTACAACCCCGCTTCCCCATTTACTGCTCAAATTGTACTTTACAGTTATTGTATAACTTGCCGGGGTAATTGGTTCGGGTCCGGTGAGGTTTTTGAAAGAATTGGAACACTTAGTTTCAAGGTTTAAAGCTTAAGATAAAATAGTGAGGGGATGTCGACTTATATGTAAACGACCCCAGAATGGAGTTTTGATGATTCCAATAGGTCCGTATGGTAATTTTGGATTTAGGAGCGTGTCCAGAAAATTATTTGGAAGTTTGTAGTGGAATTTGGCTTGAAATGCCAAAACTTAAATTTTTGGGAAGTTTGACCGGGGGATTGACTTTTTGATATCGGGGTCGGTATCCAATTCTGGAAATTAGAATAGGTCCGTATTGTGAAATGTGACTTGTGTGCAAAATTTAAGGTCAATCGAACGTGATTTGATAGGTTTCAGCATCGTTTGTAGAATTCGAAAATTTGGAAATTTATTAGGCTTGAATCCGTGTGTAGTTCGTATCTTTGAGGTTGTTAGGTATGATTTGAGGCCTCGAGTAGGTCCGTAGTTATATTATGGAACTTGTTGGTATGTTCGGACGGGGACCTGAGGGCCTCGGGTGAGTTTCAGATGGTTAACAGATTGATTTTTGAATTTGGAAGACTGCTGGAACTGAAGCATTCTGGTGTAATCGCACTTGCGGAAAATTGATCGCAGGTGCAAGCTCGCAAGTGCGAGCAGGGGGGCGCAGGTATGGAAAAAGCTTCGCAGGTGCGGAATCGCACCTGCGCGAGAAGGAGCGCAGATACGGGCAGAGGGCTGTGAGGCATGGGTCACAGGTGCAAGGGAAATTCCGCACCTGCGTGAGCGCATATGCGGACGAAAGCGCGCAGAAGAGGAAACTGGGCAGGCGAGTGGATTCTGCAAATGCGACGTTTTGCTTGCACAAGCGGATGCGCAAGTGCGCAAATCTCATCCGCAGATGCGAAAATCGCTGGGGCAGAACCTTAAATTCGAGGGTTCAACATTTTCACCCATTTTCAGATTTTGGAGCTCGAATTGGGCAATTTTGGAGACAAAATTTACCACCCAACTTGGGGTAAGTGTTCTTAACTTCCTTATGATTATATTCCATGAATTAATCTTCATTTTTGGTGTAAGACTATTGAATCTTCAAGAGAAATTGAAGGAAATTTCTATAATATCACAAAATGAATTTTTCAAGTTTGAATACTGATTTAGAGTCGAATTTGAGTGAAATTAGTATGGTTGAACTTGTAATTGGATGGGTTATCGTATTTTGTGAGTTTCGTCGGATTTTGAGACGTGGGGCCCACGGATAATTTTTGGGGCGTAATTTCGGATTTTATGGAAAATATTAGCGTTTTGATATGGAATTAATTCTTATAAATTGTGTGGACTGAGTCAAATTGTTGTGACTAGATTTGAGCCATTTGGAAGTTGATACGCGCAGAATGGAATTTCCGGAGCATTGCTTAGCTTGCTCGATATTGGATTTGGCTTGTTCGAGGTAAGTAACTCTTCTAATCTTGGAGTTGAGGGTATGAACCCTGAATATATGTATTTCGTGAATTGTTGGGAGGTGACGCACATGCTAGGTGACAGGCGTGTGGGCATGCACTATAAAAATTGTGGCATAATTGTTTCTGTGAAATTTTGTAGTTAAATGATCTTGGCATTTTCCATGCGATTTTATGAGTTAAAGAAATTGAGCTGAAAAGCATATTAAAAATCATGTTGAGGCTATGTGCCAGTATTATTGGGACCCATAGAGGTCATATCGTTGTGAAATATTTATTTTAAAATGAAAATTCATACTCAGTCATATTCATTTTATTGCATATCATATTCCAGTCTCTGGTGTTATTTATTGATACATCATATCATCATTTTTTGGGCTATTCTCATGACATTGTGAGCCCATGAAAGAGACACTGGAGAGATTGATGACTGAGGGAGGCCGAGGGCCTGATTGTGAGGATATTTTTGGGATCGGGCTGCACGCCGCAACAGGCCATGTTGGCTTTTTATATATTATATTATTGTGCGTGAGTTGGCCGTGTGGATCTATATATTATATTATTGCACGTGAGTTGGCCGTGCGGATCTATATATTATACTATTGCACGTGAGTGGCCGTGCGGATCCAGATATTATTATAGCACTTGAGTTGGCCGTGCGGATCCAGATATTATTATAGCACGTGAGTTGGCCGTGCGGATCCTTATATTATTATTGCACATGAGTTGGCCATGCAGCACGTGAGTTGGCCGTGCGAATCCAGATATTTATATTATGGCACGTGAGTTGTCCGTGCAGCACATGAGTTGTCCATTCTTATAGCGCTTGGGCTGTAGGAGCCCTCATGAGTCTGTACACCCCCAGTGAGCACAGTCGACTATAAACATGGATCGGGCTGCACGCCGCAACAAGTATTGTATAGCACTGAGTGATTGAGTGTGCTGAGCACAGTGAGAGAGAATGCGAGACAATGAGATTGAGTACTCTGAGATGTAAGTACATGAGTGCAATCTCTGAGATACATTACATTGACATGCACACATGACATATATGCATAGAGATGTATTTTCCTCATGCTGTACAGTATCATATTATTCATGATTTCTCTCACATGTTGAAAGATGGGCATAGTGATGCATTTCTTTACATTGGTTATCTGGGAAAGAAAATGAGATATTTTATTTATTATTGAAAGGATTTTGGAAAAATTATTATTTTCAAACTTATTCATATTTTTGGTAACTTCGGTATACGATTCGGGTTTTCATTGATGTACTTGAAAGGCAGAACTATTTTCAGAAGTCATGATTTAGCTGAGCATTTATTCTTGAGTTACTTCTGGTATTACTTGTTTAATATTGTTATGAACTATTGTTGGTCATGGAAGTTGGACTCTGACCTTGGTAGAAGCTCGTCACTACTTTCAACCTACGGCTAGGTTTGTTACTTACTCAGTACATGGGGTCGGTTGTACTGATACTATACTTCTGCATATTTCGTGCAGATGTTGGCTGCTGTTGTTGCTGTGCTCAATGGTTGCGGGATTTGAAGATAAACATGTGTTCCTGTTGTAGTTGCCTCTTATTCAGGATAGCCTTAGATTTATAAAAGCTCTGTTAAGTATTATTCAAACAGACTATGTATTTATTTTATTTCCGCTTTGTATACTCTATTCTTAGAAACTCATGATTTGTACTACCAGTTCTTGGGGAGATGTATTGGTTTTAGATATTTTCTTTTAATTAATTTCATTGGAATTGGATAGATGGAAATTGCCTTACCTAACGGGTTGGGTTAGGTGCCATCACGACTAGTGGAATTTTGGGTCGTGACAAGGTGGTATCAGAGCTCTAGATTCATAGGTTCTACAAGTCATGAGAAAGTGTCTAGTAGAGTCTTGCGGATCGGTATGATGACGTCCATACTTATCTTCGAGAGGCTATAAATCATTTAGGATATATACTTCCCATCTTTCTTTCCTTATCGTGCGAGATTGGTTCAGCTTGAGACATAACTCTTTGAATTCCTTCCACGTATTCGTATGTGCACATGAGCGCTCTGTATCAGCTGTGCATCGTCGGCTTGTTATTCCTGAACGAAATTCGAGATGAGTATTCTATGTTTTGGTGATGGGCTAGTCTGGAGGACTTGAGGCCAGGTTTAGACCGCAGCTTAGGCTTGGTAGCTTTAGTTGTAACCTGTACATTTGGACTCATATGTCTGGTAATATCCCTATGAGGGGAAGTTGTGGCTCGATGAGCGGCGGAATGGCTTTGTGATGAGTATGATGTAAATGTGGGATTTATTAAAATGACTTGAATATGACGAGAAGTGTTCCTTGAAATGTAAAGGAAAGGCCATTGGGTGCTTGATTTTCAAATTGGTGCGGCGTACAGTCTCCAGTATGAATGTTTTGAAGGATCTTTCACATTGTTAAATTTTGGGGTAAAACTAAATTCTCACGTCTGGTTAATGAGTTTGGACTCGGATAGACTAAGTGATTGCATAGTAATTGTGAATGAGAAAGGGTATAACAAGATATCAGATTGAGGCTAAGCAGGTAGATTATCCCCTGCGGAGTAATCTACGTAGGAGTATTCCTTATGATATGAGTAGAGAGTTTCTTTTCTGCCGACGGGGTGTATGTGTTGAGATTTGAATTTGAATCTGGTTGAAAAAGTTGAATTGACTGCCAAGAGAAATAAATGCATGCTTAGCGGATGATTGAGGTATTTTATGGTTGGTGTTGCATGAACTTGAGAAAAGTTTCGTTGAACTCACTGTAGTATCTTGGCAGTAATACGGTATGGGTGTTGTGATTTATGAAATAATCTATAGCTTTGAGCCAAGTGGGGGAGCCTGCTGCAGATGGTTTAATTTCATGGTTATATATTAAATTTTAATTTTGGTCTGAGGCATACTTGTGCGTTAGCTATGACTTGCAAAAGTTGAGATCGAGGATGACTCGAATAAGGAAATTCCTGGTTAAGGATTATATTGCACGTATGAGTAAATGAAATCCGTGGGATGAGTGAGCTGTTATTGGTGAATGATGTAGTGTGCACGGAGTATGAATTTGATATATGGTGTTAAAGTAGAGTTACTTCTTTGAGTGTTGTTGTGATAATAGGCATGTGTCTTTTGGCCCATTTGGGCGGTGAAATTAAATTTGAGAAAAGTGGGTGACTCCCAAGAAACATTCCAGTGGGTTTGAGAATTATATATAGCAATTGAGAATATTTTCGGACTTGTGTATGGATAAAATCCGAGATTTGCGTTTGATGGTGTCTGGACTTGCGGAAATTCTATATGACTATGGATTCTACATTTTGTGTAAAGAAGGTAAGAAGAACAATTTCAAATTCACATAATGTATTCTAAGAGTGAGTGTTATAGTTGTGGTATTTTTGAAGGTGCTTAAGAAGAATACAGTTGCTTATGGGCCGTAGGGCGTTGTGGTTCTATGCTAAGTTTTGTGGGGTACATTGTGGTTAAAGATCATAGTATTTTAGCAAGAAAAAGTATCAATCTGAAGACAAATTCGGAAAGGACTCGGAGAAAAATAGGACAACTGGGTAGTAGGTTGGATCAGTATGGTAATGGATAAGATCGGTTCCTTGGGTGCATATGATATAGGGGTTTTCTACAGGTCCTTTGTGGCAATACACCTGGACTTGGCGACCTGCGTGACTTGGTTGAGTTAGAGGAATTTAGTTTTAAGGGCTTGATTATGTGCAAATGGATTCCAAAGTATTCTTGATGGTTTTCTACCGGTGTGGAGAACGTGTTGTGAATTGTGATTTCCTCCTGGAAAGAAGCAAGAGAAAGGTTTCTAACTAAAATGGTATGTAAATTATTGATGAATCAAAGTTGATAATAAGATTCTTGTGCTTTTCACATGATGGCAAGATAGATGTTATGTGTTGTACGAAAGCTAGATTTTCATGTACAAGGTAGCAGTACAGTCTTGAAGAGAAGGTAACGAATGTTGGACAACATGGGTGGTTTCAAATAACTAGATAAATACTATTATTACTTGGTGTTGTATGAGAAAGGGGCGGACTTCAGAAGGCGCATTGTATTTTGACTTACGGATGTATAAATTAGTATTGCGGTACTCACACGGTTGATAGACTGTTAATATTCAAATTTTATCAAGTGACACGGAAGAACTTTTAAAGTATTTCTCGTGGGATGATCGTGTATGAGAGAGGTGTTAGGCATTCAAGCGGTGGAGATGGAATCAAATATGGTGATTCGCGTGTTCTATGGATTTGGAGATTGGGAGTTCCCAGGAGCAGATTGTTTCATGGTTGTGGACTGTGAAGTTGTGGCCGGAGCTAGCCAGATGATAAAATGTGTTATGATTCAGTCTTTATGGATTTTCGGAAGAATTTTTATCTATTTGTGCGTAACCCGAGTTGATTTGGGGGTCCATAGGTAGGCCCAAATAAGATGTGTATTCTACACCGAGCCGAAATTGTTGGCTCCATACTGCTAGTATTGAGGGATGTGTCATTTGGTTGATGTTGAACTTATTCGTGTTCTCAAATGATCTGTGAGTTACTCATTTATGCTATGAGGAGTTGTGATTCATTGGTTATGTTCACAAATGTTGCAGTTCTATTTGAGATTTATAGTGGAAGTTGAGCGTGATGAGTATTTGGGTATTGCATGATCGATTGCGTAATGGTTATGTTCTTTCAGGTTTTTGTGTGGCATTTTTTTTTGTTTTGTCATTTGCCTCTCCATGGTTATTGATTCAGAGCAGGGTGGCTCGGAGTATATAATATGAAACTCGTGTTAGAATCGGGTGATAGTTCTACGGCGTATGATGAATTTTCAGCGTTTCGTTGTGGAGGTACTTGTTAATCTGGCGGGGCAGTTCTCTCATTTGAGTCATTTTCCATGACTGGGTACATTTGAATTGTTGCGTATTAGTGCACGGATGGCACGGGTTGTGGCTTCGAGTTATATTGGTGTGGTATGTCTGTGGAACAGTTATGTTTAGTAATATAAGGTCATTGGACCTGGAATGGGTACTATCAGGTTTAATTTTGGTATATTCGGGAGTATAATATTGAAAGTCGGCTCAAAAAGTGATTATGGTTCCGGTTGGGGCGAGAGATCTCCATGACTTGTTGGTCTGATAAAGGGTTACGAGATTCTGCATGTTTCTTTTATCATCAACAGTGTACGAAGGTTTTGGGATGAGGTTTGGTTCGATATGGGTTTAATACTAGTATGCAGTTGGTTTTGGAGTAGTCACTGCGATCAGGAATGGTGCTACGAGCATGCGAGTTGTGTAAAATGGTTGTTGATTATATCTGGGGTTATGGTTAAGGCTCAATACAACTTGTTCAGACTTATACAGCGTGTTGATATGAGATTCAGGTCTTGAAAAGAAATTCTGAATGTTAGAAATTGAATTCCAAGGTTTATGGGCTAAGGTTGAAGTAATGATTTTTAATTATGTTGTGTTGTCAGGCCTATACAATTTACACGGAATAGGGTGGCGTGGGATCACCCCGAGTACGTGTATTGTAAGATAGAACAGTGATTTGATGGCTTGGAAACAACTCGCGGCACGTTCGAGGACGAACGTATGTTTAAGTGGGGGAGAATGTAACGGCCCGACCGGTCATTTTGAGTATTACAACCCCGCTTCCCCATTTACTGCTCAAATTTTACTTTACAGTTGTTGTGTGACTTGCCGGGGTAATTGGTTCACGTCCGGTGAGGTTTTGGAATGAATTGGAACACTTAGTTCCAAGGTTTAAAGCTTAAGTTAAAATAGTGACCGGATGTCGACTTATGTGTAAACGACCCCGGAATGGAATTTTCATGATTCCAATATCTCTGTATGGTCATTTTGGAATTAGGAGCGTGTCTGGAAAATTATTTGGAAGTATGTAGTGGAATTTGGCTGGAAATGCCGAAAATTAAATTTTTTGAAAGTTTGACCGAGGGGTTGACTTTTTGATATCGGGGTCGGAATCCGATTCTGGAAATTGGAATAGGTCAGTAATGTGAAATGTGACTTGTGTGCAAAATTTGAGGTCAATCGGACATGATTTGATAGGTTTCAGCGTTGTTTGTAGAATTCGGAAATTTGGAAATTTATTGGGCTTGAATCCGTGTGTAGTTCATATTTTTGAGGTTGTTAGGTATGATTTGAGGTCTCGAGTAGGTTCGTGTTATGTTATGGAACTTGTTGGTATGTTCGGACGGGGACCCGAGGGCCCCGGGTGAGTTTCGGATGGTTAACAGATTGATTTTTGAATTTGGAAGACTAGTGGAACTGAAGCCTTCTTGTGTAATCGCACCTGCGAAAAAGTGGTCGCAGGTGCGAGCTCGCAAGTGCGAGCAGGGGTGTGCTGAAGCGAGGCGCGCAGGTGCGGAAAGAGCTTCGCAGGTGCGGAATCGCACCTGCGCGAGAAGGAGCGCAGATGCAGGCAGAAGGCTGTGAGGCATGGGGCGCAGGTGCGAGGAAAATTCCGCACCTGCGTGAGCGCAGATGCAGACGGAAGCGCGCAGAAGCAGAAATTGGGCAGGCGAGTGGATTCCGCAAATGCGACATTTTGCTCGCACAAACGGATGCGCAGGTGCGCAAATCTCGTCCGCAGATGCGAAAATCGCTGGGGCAGAACCTTAAATTCGAGTGTTCAACATTTTCACCCATTTTTAGATTTTGGAGCTCGGGTTGGGCGATTTTGGAGAGAAAATTTTCCACGCAACTTGGGGTAAGTATTCTTAACTTCCTTGTGATTATATTCCATGAATTAATCTTTATTTTTTGTGTAAGATTATTGAATGTTCAAGAGAAATAGAAGGAAATTTCTATAATGTCACAAAACGAATTTTTCAAGTTTGAATACCGATTTAGAGTCGGATTTGAGTGAAATTAGTATGGTTGAACTTGTAATTGGATGGGTTATCGTATTTTGTGAGTTTCGTCAGATTTAGAGATGTGGGCCCCACGAGTAATTTTTGGGGCGTAATTTCGGATTTTATGAAAAATATTAGCGTTTTGATATGGAATTAATTCTTATAAATTGTGTGGACTGAGTCAAATTGTTGTAACTAGATTTGAGCCATTTGGAAGTTGATACGCGCAGAATGGAATTTCTGGAGCATTGCTTAGCTTGCTCGACATTGGATTTGGCTTGTTCGAGGTAAGTAACTCTTCTAATCTTGGAGTTGAGGGTATGAACCCTGAATATATGTATTTCGTAAATTGTTGGGAGGTAACGCACATGCTAGGTGACGGGCGTGTGGGCGTGCACTATAAAAATTGTGGCATAATTGTTTCTGTGGAATTTTGAAGTTAAATGATCTTGGCATTTTCCATGCAATTTTATGAGTTAAAGAAATTGAGCTGAAAAGCATATTAAAAATCATGTTGAGGTTATGTGCCAGTATTATTGGGACCCGCAGAGGTCATATTGTTGTGAAATATTTATTTTAAAATGAAAATTCATACACAGTCATATTCATTTCATTGCATATCATATCCCAGTCTCTGTTGTTATTTATTGATACATCATATCATCAATTTTTTGGGCTATTCTCATGACATTGTGAGACCATGAAAAAGAGACTAGAGAGATTGATGACTGAGGGAGGCCGAGGGCCTGATTGTGAGGATATTTTTTGGATCGGGCTGCACGCCGCATCAGGCCATGTTGGCTTTATATATATATATTATATTATTGCACGTGAGTTGGCCATGCATATCTATATATTATATTATTGCACGTGAGTTGGACGTGAGGATCTATATTTTATACTATTGCACGTGAGTGGCCGTGCAGATCCAGATATTATTATTGTGTGCGATGAGAGTTGGATTGAAGATGTACCTGCGTCCCGGCTAAAGCTGTCGCTTGTTCGTGGTAGCTTTAGATATGTAAAACTCTGTTTATGTACTATTCAAACAAACTATGTATTTATTTCATTTCCTCTTTGTAAACTCTATTCTTAGAAGCTCATGATTTGTATTAATAGTTCTTGGGGAATGTATAAGATTCAGATAATTTCTTTTGATTAATTGTCCTGTTAAATCTTATTAAAATTGGATAGTTATTAATTGGCTTACCTAGCGGGTTGGTTTAGGTGCCATCACGACTCGTGGATTTGGGGTCATGACAAGTTGGTATCAGAGCTCTAGGTTCATAGGTTCTATAAGTCATGAGCAAGTGTTTAGTAGAGTCTTGCGGATCGGTATGATGACGTCCATACCTATCTTCGAGAGGCTACAGGACATTTAGGATAAACTTCCCATCTTTCATTCCTTATCGTGCGACATTGGTTCAGCTTGAAGCGTAACTCTTTGAATTCCTTCCATGCATTTGTATGCGCATGTGAGCGCTCGGTATCAGCTGTGCATCGCCGGCTTGTGATTCTATGAATGAGGTTCGAGATGTGTATTCTGTATTTTGATGATGGGCCAGTCTGGAGGACTTGAGGCCATGGTTAGACCGCAGCTTGAGCTCGGTAGCTTCAGCGGTAACTTGTACATTTGGACTCATATGTTTGGTAATGTCCCTACGAGAGGAATTTGTGGCTCGATGAGCGGTGAAATGGCTATGTGATGAGTATGATGTGACTGCGAAATGTGTTTGGATTGTTCGAATGTGACGAGAAGAGTTTACTTGAGAGGTACCAAGGACTATTGGGTGTTTGATTTCTGTCTTGATATGGCGTATGGTCCCGAGTTTTGGGTGTGTTGAGGGATCTCTCATGTTATTTAGTTGTGGAGTGAAGTAGATTCTCATGTCCTGTTGATGAATTCAGAATCAAAAAGATTAAGTGATTGCGTAGTAGTGTTGACTGTGGAAGGGTATAGAGAGATGTCAGTTTGAGGCAGTGCAGGTGGGTTATCTCCTGCAAGGTGTCCTGAGGTTGTGTGATCCTTATGATGTTTTGTAGAGATTTCTCTTTTACCAGTGGGGTATATTTGTGCGATTTGAGTTTGGATCGGTTGTAGCAGTTAAACTGGCTATCACAAGGATGGATGCGAGATTTGTAAATGATTTGAGGTATTATATGGTTTGTGTTACATGAGCTTACGCAGGATTTAGTTGAATTTCAGTGCGGGATTCTAGCAGTAATAGAGTATGGGTATTGTGATGTTATCGAATGTTTTGTTCTGTGGCTTTGAGCTAAGTGGGGGAGCCTGCTATCGACGAATTGATTGCACGGTTATGTGTTGTATTGGTTTCGGTTCGGGGTTTACTGGTGAATCAGTTATGACTTGCAGTGGTTGAGATTGAGGATGACTCGAGTAAGGAGAGTTTTGGATATGGGTTGTATTACACTCTATGGGTATATGGGAATTATGGAGTAATTGAGTGGTTATTCGCAAAGGATGTAGTGTACACAGAGTATGAATTCGATCAATGGTATTAAGGCAATGTTACTTCTTTAGGGGTTGGTGTGCTAATGGGGCACATGTCGTTTGGTCCGTTTGGTCGGTTTAATTGAGATATGAGTAGAGTGGATGACTCTCGAGAATGGTTCTAATGGATTCAAGATTTATATGTAGCAATTTAGAATTTTCAAGATTTGTATATGGCTAGAAACTGAGAGTTACATTGGATGGTGTCGAGACTTGTGGCATTTTATACCATTGTGGGTTATGCATTTCAGTATCAAGAAAGTGAAGGAAACAGTTTTAGGTTCACATAAGGTCTCCTTAGAGTGGGTGTTGCGGTTATGGGCCTTAGGGCGTTGTGGTTTTATACTAGAGTCTCTTGTGTGGTGAATTTTGGTTAAGGATCGTGATGTTCTAGCAAGGAGAAGTATCAATTTGAAGGCAATTTGGAAAGGACTTGGAGAAATAGGACAGCTTCGTAGTAGGTTTGATCAGCACAGTAATGGATATAATCGGTTCTTTAGGTACCTATGATGTGGCTGGTCTCCACAGGTGTTTCGTGGCAATGCCCTTGGGTTTTGGCAACCTGCGTGGTTAGGTTGAGTTAGAGAGATTCGGTTCTGATAGCTTGGTTGTGTGAAAATGGGTTTTGAAGAGTTCTCAATGATTTCTACCACGGTTCGAGGAGTATATTTCCTACCGACGTGAGAAATATGTTGCGTATTGGGATTTTCTTCGGGATGAGATCAAATGGAAGGTTTCTGACTGATCGGGTATGTATTCTGCTTGTGACTCAGAGTTGATTATGAGATTCTTGTACTCTTTGCAGGATGACATGGTAGACGTGGTGTATTGCTGGGACTGAGATTTGCTTGTGCAAGGTCACAGTTATGTTTTGAAGGGGAGGACATAAATTCGTAGGCAGCATGGACGGATTTAGATGACTAGGAAAATGATATTACTAATCAGTGTAGCTTGATGAGAGTATACATTTCAGAAGGGGCAATGTGTTTTGATTTATGGATACTTCATTGGTATTGCGGCACTCTCCTGGTTGATCGACTGCTGATATTCAAATTTTGCTATGTGGCACAGAAGAATTTTAGAAGTATTCCTCGTAGGATGATCGTGTTTGAGAGATTTGTTAGACATTTTGGTGGTGGAATTAGGATTAGACATGGTGATTCGTGTGTTCTATGGATTTGTAGACTAGGAGTTCTCAAGAGCAGGTTGTTTCATGGTTGTGGGCTGTGAAGTCATGGACGAAGCTAGCTAGACGATAGTATGTGTTATAATTCCGTCATTGTGGGATTTCAGAGGGTTATTTATCCATGTGTGGGTGCCTGGAGTTGATTTGGGAGTCCATTGGTAGGCCCAATTATGGTATGTATTCTACACTGAGTTGGATTGGTTGGCTCCATACTGCTATTGTTGAGGGATGTGCAATTCGGTTGTTGTTGAGCTCATTCGTGTTCTGATATGTTCGGTGAGTTACTTTTATATGCTACGAGGGGTTGTGATTCATTGGTTTTAGGCACACATGGTGCGGTTCTATTATGGTCTTATAGAGGAATTTGAGCGAGATGCGTAATTGGGTATTGCATGATTGGGGGCGTATTGGTTATGTTCTTTTGGGTTTTGTGTGGCATTGTGTCATCTTCTTCTCCATGGTTATGGTAATTCACTTTGGGTACTTGATGTCGAATTTCACGTGGCTATTGATTTTGAGCATGGTGGCTCGAGGTGTCTCATATGGGCTAGTGTTTGGATAGTGTCACACATTGCGGCAGAGTTATGTTGAGACATAATCCTTCGTGTTAGATTAATGTGTTTTGGTTCTACGGTGTGTGATAGGTTCTTAGCATTGCGTTGGCGTGGTACCCGTCGAGCTTGTGGGACGGTTCTCTTGTTTGAGACATTTTCGTGATTGAGTACATCTGGAATGTTACTTAATGGTGCACAGATTACACGGGTTGTGGCTTTAGATAGTATTGGTGTGGCATGTCAGTAGAGTAGCTTATATTTGATAAGATGAAGTCGTCGGATCTAGGATGGGTGCTATCCTATTTGATTATGGTATATTTGAAAGGATAATATCGAAAGTCGGCTTAGAAATTTGCTATGGTTCTTGTCGAAGGAGAGGGAGCTCCACGACTGGTGGATCTGATGAATGGTTACGAGTTTCTGCGTGTTTCTTTCATCATCGGTAGTGTACGAAGTTTTTAGAATAGAGTCTTGTTTGATATGAGGTTTGTTACCGGCATTGGGTTGTTTTGAGCAGCTACTGTGATTAGAAATCATTGCTTCAAGCATTTGAGCTATGTGGTATTTTAGTTTTGAGTATTTGAGTTATGGTTATGGCTTTTGGTACGGCTTGTTCAGACTTATACAGTATGTAGATGCGAAATTCTGATCTTATAAGAAATTCCGGATGTTGGAAATTTGATTCGAAGGCTTGTGGGCTAGGTTGAATTGAAAGATTTCAGTTATGTTGTGTTATCAAACATGTATGGGATAGGGTAACATGGGATCACCCCCGGGTATGTGCATGGCAAAGTTATATGGCGGTTTAATGGCTTTGAGAACAACTCGGGACACGTTCGAGGACAAACGTACGTATGTTTAAGTGGGGAAGGATGCAACGACCCGACCGATCGTTTTGAGCATTTGCACTTTGCTAGGTAGTTTACGGGCATGAGTAGATCCGTATGATATATTTATACTTGTGTGAATCGTCGATTTTGGTTTTCAGGTTATTCGAAATCGAATTGGAAAAATGGATTTCATTGTTGAAGCTTTAAATTGGGAGAGTTGACCAAGTTTGACTTTTTGTGAATTTGAACCCGAAACGGAGTTTTTATGATTCCGTTAGCTCCGTTGGGTGATTTTGGACTTAGGAGCGCGTTCGGATTATGATTCGGAGGTCCATAGTGGAATTTGGCTTCAAATGGCGAAAGTTGAATTTTTCGGAGTTGACCGGGGGATTGACTTCTTGATATCGGGGTCGGAATCCAATTCTGGAAATTGGAATAGGACCATAATGTGAAATGTGATGTGTTTGCAAAATTTGAGGTCAATTGGACGTAATTCGATATGTTTCGGCATCGGTTGTGGAAGTTGAAGTTTCAAAGTTAATAAATTTCGATTTGAGTTGTGATTCATCGTTTCGATGTGGTTATGCATGATTTGAGGCCTCTAGTAGATCTGTGCTATGTTATTGGACTTGTTAGCTTATTCGGATGGGGTCCCGAGTGGCCCGGATGAGTTTTGGACGAGGTTTAGATCATTTTAACTTCATGTGCAAAGCTGAAGGCTGCTGGTTCTGGTATGATCGCACCTGCGATTGGTTTGTGCAGGTGCGATGGCCGCAGAAGCGAAAAGGCATTGCAGATGGGAGATAAGATCTGGATGAGGAAGAACGCAGAAGCGGAGATTTGGGCGCATATGCGATGCCGCAGGTGCGGCAGTTTGAGCGCAGGTGCGGAGTTGGAGGGTGTCAGCAGAGGTCGCAGGCGCGATAGGATTTCCACACTTGCGATTGCACAAATGCGGGCAGGGAGTCACAGAAGCAGAAATGGTGAGGAAGCCGGGCAGCGCAGGTGCGAAGTGTTTCCGCAAAAGCGGTGGTCGCAGGTGCGACGAATTTTCCACAAATGCGGAATAGGTGGGCAGAAGCTATATTATCGTGGGTTTGGGTTCTTTCTTCATTTTGGGAGCTATGGAGCTCGGATTGAGGCGATTCTTGAAGCAATTTTCACATTATGAATTGGGTAAGTGTTCTCTAATCGGTTTTGGATATATTTCATGAATCTACCTTCGTTTTTGGTAATTGGATTGTGAATATTTAAAAAACAAAAAAAGGGGTTTTGGCCTAAAGTTCATAATATGAATTTTTGAGTTTTGAACATCGAATTGGAGTCGGATTTGAGTGAAACTAGTATGGTTGGACTCGTAATTAAATGGGTTATTTAATTTTGTAATTTTTGTGAGGTTCCGAAGTGCGGGCATGGGTTAGGCTTTTGGCCGATTTTGGGCTTTTGATTCAAGATTTGATCTTTTTCAGTCGGGATTGGTTCCGTTGGCATTGTTTGACGTATTTGAGTTATTTTTGGTTAGTTTCGGGACATTCAGAGGTCGAAACGAGCGGTATGGAATTTTGGAGCATTGCTTGGCATGCTCGGTGTTGGAATTGGCTTGCTCGAAGTAAGTAACTCTTCTAATCTTAGAGTTGAGGGTATGAAACCCCGAAATACGTGTTATGTGATTAGTGTTGAGGTAACGCACATACTAGATGACTAGCGTGTGGGCGTGCAACATGTGAATTGAGACTCTGTTGTTCCCATGGCACTGTATACTGGTCCTACTTTGTTGATATCCATGTTTTCACCATGTGATAAATTAGTTAAGCTATCAATCATGCTAGATATCATGTTTAGGCATTATGTCGATACTGTTTGGACCCATAGTGGTCGTTTCTTACTGTCATCTCACTGATTTTATTGATATTTCAGACTCAGTCATATCCATGCATTCATACCATATCTCAGTCTCAGATATTATTTATTGATACATCATATCATTATTGTCGAGGTAGTTTCATGACATTGTGAACCGGTGAGTGACACTTGAGAGATTGATGACTAAGTGAGGCTGAGGGCCTGAGTGAGAGTGACATTTTGGGATCGGGCTGCATGCCACAACATATTATATTGATTATATTTTATATGAATCGGGTTGCATGCCGCAACAATATTGGATCGGGCTGTACGCCGCAGCAATATAGCGCTTGGGCTGAAGGATCCCCTCCGGAATCTGCACACCCCCAGTGAGCGCAGTCGACTATATATATGTGGATCGGGTTGCACGTTGCAACGGGCCTTATGGTCATATATGGATCGGGTTGCACGCCGCAACAGGTATTGTACAACGTTGAGTTATTGAGTGTGCTGAGCATTGAGCATAGTGAGAGAGAATGTGAGACAATGAGATTGAGTACTCTGAGAGTGTGAGTACATGAGCTCATCATTAAGATGCATTGCATTTGACATGCGTACTTGAGATACATGCATAGAGATGCATTTCCTTCTGCTACCCGATTTTGGGGACATTTATGATTTTACTAGCGTTTTCTTCTAACTCCAAGTTTGACTCCTTGAGGAAGTCCAATATCTGATAAAGTATTGATTTTGTGGCCTCCGTTGGGGTCGCTGGGACTGGTGCTATTGATGGTGACATCGCCGGTCCCATTTCTAGAATTGACGTTGGGGACCTTAGGAGGAAGGTTGGGGTTTCTTGTGGTTTCTCCGTACTGATTTTGGGAAAAATGAAATGGTCTGACATACTTGGCCCATCAGCAAGTTGAATTTGTCTGTTGACAGATTCCTTGTTCCAGCTGAGTACTGGACTTGGAGAACAATTGTTAGCCATAGTTGGTGGCCAAAACTTGCTAGACCGTATTTTAGACCCGCCGTTATAGATTGGGCTAGGAAGAGCGGTCCCTGCACATGGATTGATACTAGGACTAAGCCAAACTTCAGGTTGAAGATTTGGCTTTGTCCCTGCATAGCCAGCTCCAGCCACGATCCTGGAGTGTGGTTTGGAGGGAGAGGTGCCGATACAAGTGTCAATGGAGGCATGGGTTCCTCCTACATTTTTTCTTGGTTTGGCATTGATGGTTGAGTCATTGATATTATCAGAAGTGTGGGTTGTTAAGATGGGAAGATTATTACCCAAAGTGGTAATAAAAGGGAATTTTCCTTAATTGCATTGGAGAAGGAAGATTCCTTCTGTTTCATGGATCTGCTTAAAAAGACGGAAGATGTCACTTCGTCTATTCTGGTGTAATGATTACTGTTGTAGTTAGCTGATTTAGTAAAGATTTGGGGTTAAACACAGGGATGGATTTGGTAGAGACCGTACGGGGAAAGGAGAGAGTTTGGAGGGAGGGGGGAGGGGATGGATGATGGGGTGTGTGATATTCGTATGTTGGAGTGTGTCTACTTGTGTGGCATCTGGGGGCCCATCTTTGGGCTAGTTGTATTTAGTGAGTTCTATGGAATGTATTTGGGTTTGGGTAGTGGGGTTCTCTTTCTTGTGGTGGGTATTTAAACCTATGGGCTGGATAGGGGTATGAATCTTTTTTATTTTGGGCTGTGTGAGAGAGTTGTGCCAAAAATTAGGGGTGGTGGTATGTAAATTATCCAATTCTATCTTACCTGGTTGATTCTTCATTCCCTTTTTTGTAGAAGGTATGGATATTCCTTGATATTGAAAAGTTTGGGTGTTTAGAAACTTACATGTTGCAGCATCAAACATTTTTATATGGATTCCTTTAGCCTCTCTGTTGGATTCTTTGTGTGTGGTGTTGGTGGTCTGTTGCTGCCCTTGCTTATTTTTGTGAAATCTTACCATTCATCTTTATCTTTTTTTTGGTTGGTGCACTGGGATTCGGTCGATTATTTAGTGAGTGATATTATTTGGTAGTTACATCTACTGGTGGTATGACCAATTCTCCTACAGCCTATGCCCATGATGCCTTCACCTTCATAAACAATTAGCTGTGTGTGGGATCCAATTGTAACTGACTTGATGACTGGTGATTCGAGTAGAACTTGTATGCAGAGTCTAGCATACCTGCCTTTTATGGTCGAGGAGGTACAGGAATACACTTTGAGGAGTCGACCAGCCCTTGCACCTTATTCTTTCTAAAATATTACGATCGTAGAATTCTGTTGATAGTAGAGAAAGTCATACCTAAATAGCGGTGGAGGTTAGGATGGTTGCGCCAGGGACGAAGTGTGGTTCCATCTACGTACTGTTAGGAATTGACCATATATGAACCATGGCCCACCATGAAGAGCATTCGTCATGCTTTCCTCTAAATTGAATTTAACGGTGAAAAATCCCAACCTAGGTCAATTAGGATGAGATTTTTCCCTAGTTCCCACAGCTTGTTCAGTTTAGCTTTAAGAGTGAGGTGCGGGATCCATCTTGCGAATAGCTTGACAATGACGGAGAAGCGCTAGGGATGGTACAATCTTGCTTTATCTTCTTGAGTTAGAGCAATGAGATCGTTAACCGTTGATGATTTCGGTGATGTGTCGTTTGGGAGATAGTCATAGTTGTAGCTGCTTGTGATGGCTAGTCACCTGTCCTCGAGTGCATCCTTGAAGAATTGTTTAGAGGGGATTCGATCCTTCACCATTAGATCCCTAGGGGTAGAGGGCTTATCTGGGGGTTCCGGTGGAATATGGTGCAAAGGCTCCATGGCATTGGATGGTGATGAGGTCATACCTGAGAAGTGCGTGTGAGTATGTTAGTATTAGTTGTAGAGAGTAGTCGAAAAAAAATCAGGTTGTGACACTATTACAGGTGCTATTTTCAGAGTAAAGTTGCAAAGTTACATTGTTACAAATTAAATATAAATATGACATCATATTCTTTATTTTTTTATTTGTTCACACTTACTCTCTACGTGACTCAAACTTCCGACCTGTAAAAGCACTCTACGGCATAGCAAACGTCACTTGTCTCTGATTACTATTCTATTAATTAAACAGAATACTCTGAATTTTGGAGATATTCCAATTTAGCCATCTGATTATACATAATTTGTTCAAAGTATTGATGTGCTGTTCACAAATGTTCCAAAAATCAAGTGAAACTAATCAGACGTTTTCGTTCTATTTTATGGTACTCTTAATTTTAGTGTATCTCTTAGTTAAAATATATAAAATTGAATATGGAAAAAGTTTGATAAGATCGAACGACTTTAGTATGGCTATGTATGAATATGATGTCTCAAGAGATAAATTGTCTTATATGGAAATTATAGTCTACTGAATTCGATTCACTTCACCTGCACATTTGAACACAACAACTTAAAGTAATTGTTAGATGTATCAGGTAGTATTGTTATAAAATATATAAAAAAATATAGAATGACACAGACGATTTTTCACCAATAAATTTTGATAGTAGTCGTCAAAATTGCTTAGATCCTTTTGGTCTTGTAGGCTTGTATCAGCTTCAGGCTCCAATTCTTTTGGACTTATGGGCTTGTATCTGCTTTGACTTCATTTTATATCTGATGGACTTGTTATCTAGTTTAGCTTTCTGCTGCATAGATAACATAAATTGCTAAATTTTAATATTCTAATACAATTGTCATCATTAAAATAAATATAATGCTAACATCCTTTTCTTTCCGTCTTGATGGTCTAGGATTTTTTTACAATTGTTATTCTTCACGATCCATTATCAGTTCCATTTTTGAGATTCATTTGTTATCTTCAAAAGTGAAAATTTGGACTAGAGTAGGAGAAATTCCTAAATCACCTAGCTAGACAGGGAAAGAAGGAAAGGAAACCATCATTAAAGTGAAAGCTATCCTTATTTATAATCCCTAATGGGTCTTATGTTCTAAAGAAAAGCTAGTGGTTTTAAATTTTTTAAATGTTTAACTTCAAAAAAATATTGTCACATTAGCAAGTCGCTGGAAACATCACATGAGTATTGTAATTGACTTTCAGTTTGAAATAGCAAGAGTTGAGTTACTTTTCCGTTATAAATTAAGAGATAACTTTTTTCTGGAGTAGCAAAAATTGAGTGGCTTTTCTATTACAAACTAAAAAAATTGATTTTCTTGCATTATTTTGCTCAGATTCTTTTGATCTTGTGGGCTTGTATCAGCTTCTGGCTCCAATCCTTTTGGACTTGTAGGCGTGTATCTGCTTTGACTTATTTTATATCGGATGAACTTGTTATTATGAATCAGCTGGATTAATGTCTGATTTCTTCATTGGACCATGACTCTCTCCTTTTTTATATTTGGCCATCTTAGATCAGCTAGTTTCAATTTATGCTATATAGATAAAGTAAATTGCTCAATATTATTATTCTTATACAATTGCCATCATTAAAATAAATATAATGCTACATCATTCTCTTTCGTCTAGGCAGTTCAGGGATTTTTTAAGAGTAAGTTATGCAAACCCATTAAGCTTAAAATAATTATCCTTTCCTATCCGTTTGAAAACTATTTACAATATATACCTACCCAATTAAAACTAATTATCCCTACCTATCACCCATTACCCATTTGGCTTAGATTAGCTTGATTTGGCTTGACTTGGCTTGGCTTGAATTGGTTTCACTTGGCTTGGCTTGAATTGGCTTGAATTGACTTTGCTTGAATTGGTTTAGTAGCTTAGTTTGATTTCGTTTGGTTAGTTTGACTGAAAATTAAAACAAATGGGTAGGGAAAAAAGGGTTATTTTCTGTATCATGGTTATTTGCTAAACTTCCCCTTTTTTTTTAACAATTGTTATTTTCCACGATCCACTATCAATTTCATCTTTGAGATTCACTTGTTATTGATAATCTTACGGAAATGTACCCAAAAAATATTATTTATCAATTACTAGCCATTTTAGTCATGCTATCAGAAATAGATACAAATTTACAAATGATATACAACATTCAAAAAACATAGGCAAAGATTTTTTTTTTTTCAATGGGTATTATTGTGATTCATTGATGTAATGGCCCGACCGGTCGTTTTGAGCATTTGCACTTTGCTCGGTAGTTTACAGGCGTGAGTAGATCCGTTTGATATATTTTGACTTGTGTGAATCGTCGGTTTTAATTTTTAGGTTATTCGGAATCGAATTGGAAGAATGGATTTCATTGTTGAAGTTTTAAATTGGGAGAGTTGACCAAGTTTGACTTTTTATAAATTTAAACCCGGAACGTAGTTTTGATTGTTCTATTAGCTCCGTTGGGTAATTTTGGACTTAGGAGCGCGTCCGAATTGTGATTCGGAGGTCCGTAGTGGAATTTGGCTTGAAATGACGAAAGTTGAATTTTTGGGAAGTTGACCGGGGGATTGACTTTTTGATATTGGGGTCGGAATCCGATTCTGGAAATTGAAATAGTTCTGTAATGTGAAATGTGATGTGTGTGCAAAATTTCAGGTCAATCAGACGTAATTCGATAGGTTTCAGCATCGGTTGTGGAAGTTGAAGTTTCAAAGTTCATAGATTTCGATTTGAGGTGCGATTCATCATTTTGATGTGGTTAAGCATGATTTGAGACCTCGAGTAGGTCCGTGTTATGTTATTGGACTTGCTAGTATATTCGGACGGAGTCCCGAGTGGCCCGGATTAGTTTTGGACGAGGTTGAGATCATTTTCACTTCATGTGCAAAGCTGAAGGTTGCTGGTTCTGGTATGATCGCACCTGCGGTTGGTTAGCGCAGGTGCGATGGCCACAGAAGCGACAAAGGCGTCGCAGATGCGAGATGAGATCTGGATGAGGAAGACCGCAGAAGGGGAGATTTGGGCGCATATGCGATGCCGCAGGTGCGGCAGCTCGAGCGCAGGTGCAGAGTTTGAGGGTGTCAACAGAGGTCGCAGGTGCGTTGGGATTTCAGCACCTGCGATTGCGTAGATACGGGTAGGGAGTCACAGAAGCGTAAATGGTGAGGAAGCTGGGCAGCGCAGGTGCGAAGTATTTCCGCAAAAGCGGTGGTCGCAGGTGCGACGAATTTTCCGCAAATGCGGAATAGCTGGGCAGAAGCTATATTATCGAGGGTTTTGGTTCTTTCTTCATTTTGGGAGCTATGGAGCTCGGATTGAGGCGAATCTTGAAATAATTCACACCTTATGAATTGGGGTAAGTGTTCTCTACTCGGTTTTGGATATATTTCATGAATCTACCTTCGGTTTTGGTAATTTGATTTTGAATTTTAAAGAAACAATTGGGGGTTTTGGCCTAAAGTTCATAATATGAATTTTTGAGTTTTGAACATCGAATTGGAGTCAGATTTGAGTGAAACTAGTATGGTTGGACTCGTAATTAAATGAGTTATTTAATTTTATTACTTTAGTCGGGTTCTGAAGTACGGGCCAGGGTTGGGCTTTTGGCCGATTTTGAGCTTTTGATTCAAGATTTGATCTTTTTCGATCGGGATTGGTTCCTTTGGCATTGTTTGACGTATTTGAGTTGTCTTTTGTTAGTCTCGAGCCGTTCGGAGGTCGGAATTCGCGGGATGGCATTTTGGAGCATGGCTTGGCTTGCTCGGTATTGGAATTGGCTTGTTTGAGGTAAGTAATTCTTCTAATCTTGGAGTTGAAGGTATGAAACTCCGAAATACGTGTTATGTGATTAGTGTTGAGGTGACGCACATGCTAGATGACGGGCGTGTGGGTGTGCACCATATGAATTGAGACTCTGTTGTTCCCATGGCACTGTATAATGGTCCTACTTTGTTGATATCCGTGTTTTCACCATGTGATAAAGTAGTTAAGCTGTCAATCATGCTAGATGTCATATTTAGGCATTATCCCGATACTGTTTGGACCCATAGTGGTCGTTTCTTACTGTCATCTCACCGATTTCATTGATATTTCATACTCAGTCATATCCATACATTCATACCATATCTCAGTCTCAGATATTATTTATTGATACATCATATCATTATTGTCGGGCTAGTTTCATGACATTGTGAGCCTGTGAGTGAGACTGGAGAGATTGATGACTGAGTGAGGCCGAGGGCCTGAGTGAGAGTGATATTTTGGGATCGGGCTGCACGCCGCAACATATTATATTGATTATATTTTATATAGATCGGGTTGTATGCCGCAAAGAGCCTTCATATATATATATATATATATATATATATATATATATATATATATATATATATATATATATATATACAACAATAATATTGGATCGGGTTGCACGCCGCAACAATATTGGATCGGGCTGTATGCCGCAACAATATAGCGCTTGGGCTGAAGAGCCCCGCCGGAGTCTGCACACCCCAGTGAGCGTAGTCGACTATATATATGTGGATCGGGTTGTACGCCGCAACAGGCCTTATGGTCATATATGGATCGGGCTGCACGCCGCAGCAGGTATTGTACAGCGCTGAGTGATTGAGTGTGCTAAGCATTGAGCATAGTGAGAGAGAATGTGAGACAGTGAGATTGAGTACTCTGAGAGTGTGAGTACATGAGCTCATCATTGAGATGCATTGCATTTGACATGCGTACTTGAGATACATGCATAGAGATGCATTTTCTTCTGTTACCCGGTTTTGGGGACATTTATGATTTTAGATGTATCTTGACATGTAGGCATATGATTTTACATGTATCTTGAAGATTTTGGGAGCTCCACGACTGGTGGATGTGATGATGGTTCTTTCATCATCGGTAGTGTACGAAGGTTATAGAATGGAGTCTTATTTTATATGAGGTTTGTTACCGGCATTGGGTTGTTTTGAGCAGCTACTTTGATTAGAAATCATTGCTTCGAGCATTTTAGCTATGTGATATTTGAGTTTTGAGTATTTGAGTTATGGTTACGGCTTTTGGTATAGATTGTTCAGACTTATACAGTATGTAGATGCGAAATTATGATATTATAAGAAATTCCGAATGTTGGAAATTTGATTCGAAGGCTTGTGGGCTAGGTTGAATTGAGAAATTTTAGTTATGTTGTGTTATCGTACCAGTATGAGATAGGGTGACGTGGGATCACCCCCAAGTATGTGCACGGCAAGGTTATATGGGGATTTGATGTCTTTGAGAACAACTCGGGACACGTTCGAGGATGAACGTACGTATATTTAAGTAGGGGAGGATGTAACAACCCGACCTATCGTTTTGAGCATTTGCACTTTACTAGGTAGTTTACGGGCATGAGTAGATCCGTATGATGTATTTTGACTTGTGCGAATCATCGATTTTGGTTTTCAGGTTATTCGAAATCGAATTGGAAGAATGGATTTCATTCTTGAAGATTTAAATTGCGAGAGATGACCAAGTTTGACTTTTTGTGAATTTGAACCCGGAACAGAGTTTTTATGGTCCTGTTAGCTCCGTTAGTTGATTTTGGACTTAGGAGCGTGTCCGGATTATGATTCGGAGGTCCGTAGTGGAATTTGGCTTAAAATGACGAAAGTTGAATTTTTGGGAAGTTGACCGGGGGATTGACTTTTTGATATCGGGGTCGGAATATGATTCTTAAAATTGGAATATGGCAGTAATGTGAAATGTGACGTGTGTGCAAAATGTGAGGTCAATCGGACGTAATTCGGTAGGTTTCGGCATCGGTTGTGAAAGTTGAAGTTTCAAAGTTCATATATTTTGATTTGAGTTGTGATTCATCAGTTCGATGTGGTTATGCGTGATTTGAGGCCTCGAGTAGGTCCGTGTTGTGTTATTGGACTTGTTAGTATATTCGGACGGGGTAACGAGTTGCCCGGATGAGTTTTGGACGAGGTTCAGATCATTTTAACTTCATGTGCAAAGCTGAAGTCTGCTGGTTCTGGTATGATCGCACCTGCGGTTGGTTTGCGCAGGTGCGATGGCCGCAGAAGCAACAAAGGCATCGCAGTTGCGAGATGAGAGCTGGATGAGGAAAACCGCAGAAGCGGAGATTTAGGCACAGGTGCGGCAGTTCGAGCGCAAGTGCGGAGTTGGAGGGTGTCAGCAGAGGTCGCAGGTGCGATAGGATTTCCGCACCCGCGATTGCGCAAATACGGGCAGGGAATCGCAAAAGTGGAAATAGTGAGGAAGCCGGGCAGCGCAGGTGTGAAGTGTTTCCGCAAAAGCGGTGGTCGCAGGTGCGACGAATGTTCCGTAAATGCGGAATAGCTGGGCAGAAGCTATATTATCGAGGGTTTTGGTTCTTTCTTCATTTTGGGAGCTATGGAGCTCGGATTGAGGCGATTCTTGAACCAATTTTCACCTTATGAATTGGGGTAAGTGTTCTCTACTCGGTTTTGGATATATTTCATGAATCTACCTTCGTTTTTTGGTAATTGGATTTTGAATTTTAAAGAAACAATTGGGGGTTTTGGCCTAAAGTTCATAATATGAATTTTTGAATTTTGAACATCAAATTGGAGTCGGATTTGAGTGAAACTAGTATGGTTGGACTCGTAATTAAATGGGTTATTTAATTTTATAAATTTTGTCGGGTTCTGAGATGCGGGGCCAGGTTGGGCTTTTGGCCGATTTTGGACTTTTGATTCAAGATTTGATCTTTTTCGATCGGGATTGGTTCCTTTGGCATTGTTTGACGTATTTGAGTTGTTTTTGGTTAGTTTCGAGCCATTCGGAGGTCAAAAAGCATGGGATGCCATTTTGGAGCATCACTTGGCATGCTCAGTATTGGAATGTTCTTTTTCGAAGTAAGTAACTCTTCTAATCTTGGAGTTGAGGATATGAAACCCCGAAATACGTGTTATGTGATTAGTGTTGAGGTTACGCACATGCTAGGTGACGAGCGTGTGGGCGTGCACCATGTGAATTGAGACTCTGTTGTTCCCATGGCACTGTATAGTGGTCCTACTTTGTTGATATACATGTTTTTACCATGTGATAAAGTAGTTAAGCTGTCAATCATGCTAGATATCATGTTTAAGCATTATGCCGATACTTTTGGACCCATAGTGGTCGTTTTTTACTGTCTTATCACTATTTTCATTGATATTTCATACTTAGTCATATCCATGCATTCATACCATATCTCAGTCTTAGATATTATTTATTGATACATCATATCATTGTTGTCGGGATAGTTTCATGACATTGTGAGACCGTGAGTGAGACTGGAGAGATTGATGACTGAGTAAGGCCGAGGGCTTGAGTGAGAGTGATATTTTGGGATCGGGCTGCACGCCGCAGCATATTATATTGATTATATTTTATATGAATCGAGTTAGACGCCGCAACAATATTGGATCGGGCTGCACGCCGCAGCAATATAGCGCTTGGGCTGAAGGATCCCCTCCGGAGTCTGCACACCCCCAGCGAGCACAGTCGACTATATATATGTGGATCGGGTTGCACGCCGCAACGTGCCTTATGGTCATATGTGGATCGGGTTGCACGCTGCAACGTGCCTTATGGTCATATATGGATCGGGCTGCATGCCGCAGCAGGTATTATACAACGTTAAGTTATTGAGTGTGCTGAGCATTGAGCATAGTGAGAGAGAATGTGAGACAGTGAGATTGAGTACTCTGAGAGTGTGAGTACATGAGCTCATCATTGAGATGCATTGCATTTGACATGCGTACTTGAGATACATGCATTTCCTTCTGCTACCCGCTTTTGGGGACATTTATGATTTTACATGTATCCTGATCTTTTTGTTAGCTCGTCACTACTTTCAACTTAAGGTTAGGTTTGCTACTTATTGAGTACATGGGGTCGGTTGTACTCATACTACACTTCTGCACCTTACATGCAGATGTTGGCTGCTGATATCGCTGTGTTCGATGGGAGCTGGATTGATGATGTACCTACATCCCGGCTGTAGCTGCCTCTTGTTCGTTGTAGCTTTAGATCTGTAAAACTCTGTTTATGTACTATTCAAACAAACTATGTATTTATTTCATTTCCGCTTTGGAAACTCTATTCTTAGAAGCTCATGATTTGTACTACCAGTTCTTGGGAAATGTATAAAATTTAGATAATTTCTTTTGATTAATTGTCCTGTTAAATATTATTGAAATTGGATAGTTATAAATTGACTTACCTAGTGGGTTGGCTTAGGTGCCATCACGACTAGTGAATTTGGGGCCGTGGCAATTAAAAACACATAGATAAAACAATATACAAAATTTGAGGAAGTTTGAAGATGAATTAGACTAGTTTAGAGTCAAAATTCATTACCAATGATATCATTATTGAAAACAATTAGGCAATAAAGATGTTTTTCTTCAATAAGTTTGGTTGGAATTCGTTGAAAACATATAGGTGAGACATATACAAAATTTGAGCAAGATTGAAGGTGATTTGGACTGGTTTGATATCAAAATTCATAGGTAAAATCTAGTTTAAAAAATTCTTCTGCGACACATATATCATGCATGTATCTTATACATAGGTTTTCAAAAACTAATATTTTTTTGGATTGGGTGTTGTTGCAAACAATTGAGAATATTTTTTGGAGTTTATATCTCAATTTTGCGGGTGTTTGATGAAGATTAGACTTCATTTTAATCGAATTTCAGATTGAAAATCAAAGAAGAAGAAGAAGAAGAAGAAGAAGAAGAAGAAGAAGAAGAAGAAGAAGAAGAAGAAGAAGAAGACGAAGAAGAATAAGAAGAAGAGCACATGAGATACAATATACTTACGAAATTGTATTAAAGTTGTATTATAATTGTATGTAAATTGTATTTAAGTTGTATTATGTTGTAGTTATATTTTTTTCTTATTTGAATATTGTATGAAAGTTGAAAAATAGTTGTATAAGGTATGAATCGTTGTAAGGAATTTGTATTTAAGTTAAAAATACTATCTTTTTATATAAAATTGTTGATATGTATCAAAATTGTATAAAGGGAGAAAGTTTTGATTGGAATTTTAGAGAGGAAGAAGAACACACCACATACAAAATATATAAACAAATCAGATACAAAATACATACAAAAGACATATTGTATAAATTTTATATGAAAATTGTATTTAAGTTGTATGATGTTGTAGATGTATTTAACTGGGTAAAAATAATATATGAAAATTATAGATAAATTATAAATATGTTGTATAATATATAATTAGTTGTATAAAATTTATTTTTATTTTATATATTATTGTAGATGTATCAAATTTGTACGAAATTTTATTTTTAATTTGTATGTTATTGTACCATACATATTTATCACTGTGCAGTAGCATTTACAATCTTAACGAAAAAGCTGGAAAGAAAAGAAAATCTATGAATCCATTTGAATGAATGAAGAGGGTTATCTGGTTGCCCTCAAGATTATTTGTTCTGCATACTAGTGAATTCCTTTTCTTGCTGTTTCTTCAAGTATCTCTGTGCAATAGCATTTATATGACGACCCGATAGGTCATTTATAGCTTTAGCCTTAAATACTATATTTTGAAACCTCGATTAGTTTTGTTTAATCTTTCTCAATTTACGTGCACAGTTCGTGTCTTTTTTGAAAGGTTTCTATGTGAAAATTTGATAAAAATGTGAAATCGTGCTTGAAAAACTCATCTGAGTTGACTTCAGTCAACGTTTTGAGCAAACGGACCCGGACCAGTATTTTGATGGCCTCGGTGGGTCCGTATCGTAATTTGGGACTCGGGCGTATGCCCGGATTCAAATTCAAAAGTCCCTAACTTGAATTATCGCAATTTATTGAAAACTAGAAGCTTAAAGGTTTAAAGAATTAATAAGTTTGACCGAAGTTTGACTTTGTTGCTACCGGGTCCGAATTTTGGTTCTGAAACTTGGTATAAGTTCATAACTGTATTTATGGTTTTTGCAAAATTTGATGCAAAACGGACGTCCGGTTGTTAAAATGAGAGTTCTTAAGTTTCGTTGAAACATTTATTCGTTTTGGTGTCCGATTCATAGTTTTAGGTGTTATTTTAGTGTTTTGATCGCGCGAGCGAGTTCGTATTATATTTTTGGACTTCTGTGCATATTTGGTTTGGAGCCCCAAGGGCTCGGGAGAATTGCGGATTGGCGTTAGAGTGGTTTTGGACTTAGAAAATAGCTAGTGCATGTGTGTTCTGGTGCTGGACTGCAGACTTTGCAAATGCGAGGTCTGGCTCTCAAATGCGAGCCTCGCATTTGCGAAGGAGACTTCGCATTTGCAAGCAAGGGCTGGGGGCTGATTTCTCGCATTTGCGAGATTTGGGTCGCAATTGCAATCTTTCCAGGTTCGCATTTGCGGACATATTGTTCGCATTTGAGAAGGCAGCATAGGTGTGAAGGCTTCGCATTTGCGAAGGCTTTTTCGCATTTGCGGGGTTCGCAATTGTGACATCTGCGCCTGGTCAAAAGCTGAGATAGACGGGATTTTAGCTTATTTTCTCAAATTCTCAACCCTAAACACCCTAGAGGCGATTTTTTCAAGAGCTTTTCTTCCTCAATTCATTGGTAACTGACTCAAACTTGCTTTCTTTCAATTACCCACTATATTTTATAAGATTTCAACCTTAAATTTAGGATTTCAATGGTAGAAATTGGGGATTTAGGTAAAATTAGGGATTTTTGTAAAATTTGAATTTAGACCTTGAATTGAGGTCAGATTTCGAAACAAATTGCATAACCGGGCTCAGGGGTGAATGGGTGATTGGGTTTTGGTCTGAACCTCGGGTTTTGACCAAGCGGGCCCGGGAATTGACTTTTGTTGACTTTTTAATAATGATCTAAATTGAAACTCTTTCATTTGTGAGTAGTTTCTAAAGTTTAATTTAAATCGTTTGGTTAATAATTTGCTAGATTTGGTTGGTTTGGAGGCTTGTTCAAAAGGCAAGGCCTTGATTGAATTTTGAGTTGATTGTGGAGTGAGGTAAGTATTGGGTTTAACCTTAATTTGAGGGAATTAGGAACCCTTGAGTTATGTGCTATGTGAAATTCATGTGTTACGGCGTATATGCAAAGTGACAAGTGTATATACGTCGCCAAAATACTTGTTTCCCTGTTTGTCCCGCATTTCATGAATTATTTCATTACATTCCTTAACCGTTACATGTTTTAATTGCTTCCCATGCCTTATTTGCTACTTGTCACTTATTATTCTCATGTTAAGAATGTTAGATTCTCCTGTGCTTCCATGATTTACTGTTACTGCTTGAAATAATTTATTTGTACCCTTAGTTGTCATTTATTTGAATTGTCTTGCTGTTTAGTATTCATTATGGTAGATTCTTAATTTGAGACGAGATTCCCTTTCTGTTTCCCCTTCATATCCATTAATCGTAGAGGACTCTTGTGATTTAAGTTGTTAAATTAAATGCACTTATCGATTTTATCATATTGTACAGTGGGATCGGGTTGCACGCTGCAACGGGTGAAATAAGGGTGGATTGATATGGCGAAATAAGGGTGGATTTATATTGATACGGTGTGATCGGTTTACGCGCCGCAACAAGTGAAATAAGGATGGATTGATATGATGAAATAAGGGTGAATTATGATATTGATTCTGATTATATGGTGAGATCGGGTTACGCGCCGCAACATATATTTATTTATTATTATTGATATTTATATGGTGGAATAAGGGAGGATTGTGTTTTACTGTGGGATCGGGTTACGCGCCACAACAGTTTATGTGTTCTATTCCTTATTGTGTTGTGTTGGATTCGGTACTTTCATATAGGCAGTCCACAGGTGCGGACACCACAGAAGTGGATGCGCACCTGCATGGAATTTAGCGCAGAAACGGGCTGGGCAGCTGGGGGACTTCCGCAGAAGCGGGACATTTTGCCGCACCTGCAGAACCGCAAAAATGGTTTAGTAAGCGCAAGTGCGGAGGTTGGTCGGGTTCAAAACTGCACTACTTTTGAGTAGCGAGGATGGTCGATGTAGTTTTACCCAACAAGGTCGGGATCGAATCCATAGGGAGTTAATTAATTTGGAATTAGGTTTATATCTAAGTCTAGATACATGTTTTGTTCCTAATTACGCTTCCACACATTTTGGTTTTTATATTCTACCTCTAATTCTATTCTATTGTATGCAATGATTAAAGCTAAGTACAATATTTTTTATGTTGGTTTTCAAGTGTTTAAAAGGACTAGGGTAGTGACTTCCGCCTAGGTGGATATCTAACGGGTAACAAGAATCTAGGGCAAGCTTGATTAATTTGGGGTCGTGATATAGCTATCTCACCCAAGTACTCACTCTATACCTCTATATAGTTTGAGTGATTTTGTCCAATTTGGCTTTCTCAAGTTCAAATGGGTATTCATGCAAGTCTCGTGATATTAGCTCAAGTCGGGTATTACTATCTCTAGGTTTAACCCTTTAATTGGGGCTATCAATTTCTTGAGTTCATCCCAATTCCTTGTTAGCCTGGTTTTCCTAGACTTAGTCCATCTTTCTCAAGAAGAGACTAAGTCATAAAGGTATGAATCAGTATTTGCAACCACTAATTTTACAATTCTAGCAAGAACTAGGCTTAAAAATCACTAATCCATAAACATTCAAGCCCTAAAATTCAGTACCCATTAAATACCCACCCTAGGGTTGGGTCACAACCCTAGCTATGGGTCTAGCTAGTCATAGAAATAGCAGAAATAAAAGATGAAATGAAGATAAAATTCATAATATTAATTTGGGGAATGAAAATCTAATGTTAAAAAGTAAATCTAAGACAAAATTTCCCAAAAATGAAGTTCCAGTTGTTTCACGTGTTTAGCAAAAACACAACGCCCCTGAAAATGACGAAAAGTTCTATTTATACTAAGCTGAGATTTTCGGACAAAAATACCCCTGCGAAGGTTACGTGGCCGCGTAATTCTGACCGTGGCCGCACTCTTGCTTTAGCGGCCGCGTAATTCTGATCGCAGTCCGCATTCTTCACTTCTGGATCTTGGTTGAGCATGGTTTCGTGCACCGCGTAATTTCAATTGCGGTCGCGTAGGAGATTCCGCAGCCGCGTAATCTTGACGCGGACCGCGCTTCTTGTTTTTGCTTAAAATGTAAGCTCCCTGAACCTCAGTACCTGCAGTCCGCGTAATTCCAATCACGGCCGTGCATGTACTTTCGCGGGCACTCCTTTCTGACGCGGTCCGCGTTCAGGTTTTAGCCTAAAAATCTATCTCTCTAAATCTTCCTTTCGCGGACTGCGAAATAGTGTTCGCGGCCACGTTGTAGCTTTCGTGGTGGCACAATATTTGTGCGGTCCGCGTTTCACATCTTTTGGCCCAGTCTTGGTGTTTGTTCAAGTTTTGACTCCTTTATGAGTTGATTATGACTCCTTTGGATCATTTTGAACAATCCCTGCAAGCAAACATATTACATTAGTTTCTGGAAATAACTTCACGCATTTTTGGCCCTAAACACAAGTAAAAGAGAGCAAATAATAGGTTAAAATTTCTACTTATCAACTCCCCCAAACTTAAGCTTTTTCTTGTCCTCGAGCAAATAAGGTAATTCCCACCTCCACAAGAAAAAGAAAAGGATATTTCAGCTGGCCTAAGATGACTTTATTAAGTATCAACAACATTATGTTATGACCTTTTGAGTACTATGGTTCTAATGTGACACTAGAGGATCAAGAGTTGACTTAATTCATCAAGAAAGCTCGCTCTATCACGTAGGTCATTGTGGATCCCACACTCCTCCTCCTCTACTCTCCATGATCAAATCTCACTTTTTAGAATGTACCACTCAAAACAAGGATTGTGAAGAAGCGCGCTCATCACTTTCAAAAGAATGCCACAAGTCCGACTCTAAGTACCATAAGCTTGCCCCTTATGTAAATCACCACTAATGTAAGCTCACTCGACTTGAAATCATATAGGGATTTAATGGGATGTAATGAAGGCTTTTGGATCAAGGTAGGACTTATCGAACTATGATGGTTTCATCTTTCCTTAAGCACTCCATTTTCTCATCTCGGCTCATACTTTCTTGACTCTTTGAATCATTTACTTCTTCCTTAGGGGAACTAGAGAGACACACCGTTACTGTTTCTTACTCATGACAATTATTTTTTCCTTTTCTCATCATTCCATGCCTTTCATCATTGCGTTCTTTGAATCCCTTTAACCTTCACTTTATTTTTGACGTATTTCTTTTTGTCTTTTCTTTCTTTGCCTTTCCTTTTCATCAATTCTCTTTTTTTTTGAACCTTTTATCACTTTCAAATTTCTCGCCTCTCCCCCAAACTTTGCTTTTGCCAATTGTTCATCATGAATGCTAAGGAAAGATTAGGTGCCAAGAGAGGTTCATTATAGAATGGATAAAGGCTTGTAATGTGGCTATTGAATGAAAAAGGCTTAGGCTCAAATGGGTTGACTAGAGGTATCATATCGGTAACGGTTTGACTAGGGGTATCATATCGGTAGGCTACGGAAGCTTTCAAAGTTCAAATTGGACCAAGGAAAGCCTACAATCATTTCTCAAGTTGAGCTACACTTAGAATTTCGCCTAGACAAACATTCAGGGCAAGTTCTAGAATTATTGGCACGAGACTTGGAATTGTAATTCAATGCCTCACCTCTCAAGCTGCTGGTTTGTTAAAGAGAACAGAGTCGAGTGCCCACAACAACCTTAGTTAAGATTGAAAATCACAAATGGATCAAGAAAATCACTCGATGATTGTTTTAGTCAACTCAAGAGTCTAAAGGTCACAACTAGAGCTAATCTTTGCCAATCAACTTGCCTTTAACCATGAGGTCGAAGGTAAATGTGTTAGTACCAAGTGAAGCCTACTTGAGACACTTTTATTCATTACTACTACTATATACACAAAAACAAAAAGAAAATGGACTCAATCCCTTAAGAAGGTTGTCACTCCATCCATCGTTGGGAAGATCCACCCGGTTCACACAACATCCACCTTTGGAAAGAACCATGGCATTACGAAAAACCAAAGGCTTATTGTTCATACAAAATGGAAAAAGTTTCTAAAAAGAAGCTACTAGGGGAAATAAGAAACTAAACTATTAAGGAAAAATAATGAAAGAAGTAATGAAGTAAACTACAGAAAGTAAACTGAATATGTACAAAATGGAGTAAACGAATATATGCATCAAAAGGTAAAATTATATACATACCAAAAGTAAACATAACGGTAACTAAAGATAAAGAAAAATAGTATCATAGTTATTACATACCAAATGTCATCACAAATCAAATCAAAATGGACCACCCCCCAAATAAAAAAATAGCATTGTCCTCAATATTCATAACAAATAAGGAAAGTAAAAAGGGGTAGATAGTAGAGAAAACTCCCTATGTGGTCTATGTCTGCATCGGGTCCTCAACACCCTTCATATCCTCTAACTAGATCTCTGCATCCTCTGACTGGGGGACTACGGGGTTGCCGAGCATCTGAAATAGCTCCGCAGCAGTGTGTGTCGTGGTAGCCGGCTCCTCAGAATAGCCAGCTGCTGCATCTGATGCCTCATGCTCTGTTGCCTGTGCTGCTGGGGCTGACTCCTCTATGAACATGTCCAGTGGGATATCTCCAGTAGAGGCAATCTTCTCTAACTCCTTTTTCAGCATCTCCACTGACTTCTTTGAGGCCTGAGTCTTCCTCATATTCTTCACCGGTTTGCCCAGATCCTTGATAACCTTACCATGTGCATCCAAAGTCTCTAAGATCTTCTTCTGGTTATCCAGGAGTTTCTTCTGGTTGCCCAGAGGCTCCTTCAATGAATCCTCCACTGATGGAGGTACCTGAAGCTGTGCTAGGGCTGACTGTGCTGCTACTGCACTGGATAGGACAGTCAGCTTTGTGGTAGCTGCCTGCATCCAATTGGTTAGGCTGGATAGCGTTTGTGAAACCCGCAGTGCAGTCTGAGGGTAGGTAGAAGATGAAGGCACAGATAATGGCACTGTGATGGATGGCCCGGAGGAAGGAAGAGGCATGGCAGCTGAAGAACTTTCTGCTGTGGAAGGCTCTGACCCGATGACTACTACCCTTGTCTCTTTAGATTGGCCAGTGGAGGTAGTGTCTTTACCCTAATCTTTAGGGTTTTCCGCTCCTTGGAGGCTATACCAGGAGAAAGGCTTTTTAGCCCTCATCTTCGTATCGAAATGCCTCTTTTCTACCCCTTTGTCTTTGATATACTCAATGTGGAAGTTGTGGTAGGGATAGGATCTTTCTTCTTTGTTAACCGCCTTGGCGATATGGTAGTATATGAGGTTCCCCACATTAATTGGATACCCCGCTATGATGGACGCTATCAAGATTGCCCGGGTGAGTGGGATGACATTATCATGCTGGCAAGGGTCAAGCCGGATGCACACAAATATGGTCCACCCTTTGGATTCAAAGCTAAGGGTGTTTCTGACTATTGGGACTCCAGCTGTGAGCCATGCCGGTGTTGTCTCTGGAATAGCTAATACCTCCGCTAGCCATGGACGAGCTACTTCATCCAAGGCCAGCTTCCCAAGTACTGAATTGCCTCCACATCCTCATATCCGGCATATGAGTTTAGACTGTGGCCATCAAACCGGATCTTCAAGTTTCGGACCTTTGTCACAATGGTACCCTTTTTGATGTGGGCAACATTCGCGTAGAACTCCTTGACAAGGTACTCATTTGCATTCACCACTTTGCCGGTGAAGTACTTCCACCCTTTTCTCTGCTCAAATTATTTTAGGACATTTAGATTGTAGGGAAAAAGGTCTCTTGTTATGAACTGTCGCTCAAGTGTGAGTGATCTTTGGGGCCACCATTCCCGGAATTTTGCATAGGCCTTCTCACTCACGAATCGATCCGCCCACACCTCTGGTTTCCTTAACCTTGCCAAACCTCCAACATTAGTATCACCCCATCTCCCGTCATCATGGAACTCGTCATCAGCATCAATATTTATTGGGGTGGTTGTTGAGGCAGGTGTTGTAGCAAGTGTGGAAGGTGGCTCCGATGCCTCACTACCTCCCTCTGAGCCATCAGACAACCCAGAAGAGGAGGTAGGTTCGTTGATCAATCAAAATGGTTTTGATTGAGCCTCCAGTTATTGTTGTGCAGATTCCTCCTCGGAAGTCTCCCGGGATATGAGGTATTCACTTGTGTCCAAGGAGTCGGCATGAGGTCTAACGAGGGTAGTCTTTTTGCCTACTACCTTTTTGGCTGCTAAGGGTAAGGTTTCCTTTCCTTTACCCCGGCCTCAGAAGGATTCTGCCCTCCCCTTTGAAGTGTTTCCTCTCCCATGAGAACGCACCATTTTCTACAATACACAAGTAGTTAAAGACAGTTAGAATTGGGGTTCAATCATGTGTTAAAGCAGTAGAGATGATATGAAAAATAGTGCTTTTCAGAACAGGGAATCGCAGACCGCACAAAAAATGAGTGCGGCCGCGAACTGCCCATCGCGGACCGTGTAAAAGTGAACGTGGTGGCGAAGAGGCCAGGCTCAGACTATTGGCTCTCTGAACTTGATCAACCACGGACCGAAGGACCAATCGCGGATCGCATAAAAATGAATGCGGTCGCGAAGGAAAATGATAGAGTCTCTGAAGTTCAAACTCACGAACCTTGAAAAATTGGGTGCGGCCGCGAAAGACCAATCACGGACCGCACAAAAGTGACCACGGCTGCGAAAGACCAATTGGGGTGCGGCCGCGAAAGGCCAATTGGGGTGGCAACAAAATTATTATTTCTACCCCAATTGACTTGGTTATTTCCTTGATTCCCCCAGTTTTGATTGTTGTTCCTCCAATTGTTTGGATTATTGTTGTTGCCACTATTCCAATTCCCTTGGCCTGTGATCTCCACTGTTATTGATTTGGAGCATTGCTCCGTTGACCTTGGTAATTGTTTATATATTGAACCTCTTCACGTTGATCGTCATAAGAGTCATCTTGGTTGTACCCACTACTACTTTGCTCAAATTGATCCTGATTGTGTTGAACTTGTTGACCTCTTTGTTTCCTCTTGTTAACCATTACATTCACTCCTTCCATGGCATGTACTTTCTTTGGGCCCTGAACCTGCTGAAGTTGTGCCTTGGCTAACTGATTCATGGTAGTTGTCAACTCTGCTATGGCTTGTCTGTGATCATGAAGTTCCTTTTGAAGGTGGATAACATTAAGGTCACCCTGAGGAACGTTGGCCCGACTTTTCCAAGCTGAAGAGGTGTCCGCCATCTCATCTAATATTTCACATGCTTCTGAATATGGCGTGTTCATGAAGTTACCCCCTGCGAGCTGGTTCACTACACACTGGTTATTTGTGTTGATACCCCTATAAAAGGTCTGTTGGATCATGGACTCGGTCATATCATTGTTCGGGCATTCTTTGACCATGGTGCGATATCTTTCCCAGATCTCGTGCAATGGCTCATTGGGCTCTTGTTTAAAAGCTAAAATTTCATCCCTTAGTGTAGCCATGTGCCCCGGAGAGAAGAATTTGGCAATGAACTTCTCGGCCAACTCATCCCAAGTGTGGATGGAATGATTGGGCAGTCTCTCTAACCAGTCCAAAGCCTTTCCCTGTAGAGAAAAGGGAAATAGCCTTAACCGCAGTGCATCCTCAGTGAAATTTGTTTGCTTTCTCCCCAACAAGTATCAACGAACCCTTTGAGGTGCTTGTAGGCATTTTGGTGTGGAGATCCAATGAAGAAACCTCACTGCTCAAGCAGTGTAAGCATCACATTGGTAATTTGGAAGTTACCTGCCCTAATCCGGGGCGGGACTATTGCACTTGCATAGCCCTCATTTGGCAACACCTGGTGCGCTGCTCTTTGTGGAGGCGGTCGACCTCGCCTGTTTACTTGAGGCTCGGGATGAACCTCATCCACTTGATCGTCATCTACCTCCTCCCCCTATGGTAAATTCTCGAGGGGCTCATTGTTAAGGGCCATTTTGTACCTAAAAGCAATTGACACACAAAAATTAGAAAACAGAAGGACAGAAAAACAAAACACACAAATGGTTAGATATATAGCTAAGACCGTCTAACTCCCCGGCAACGGCGCCAAAAATTGATCGGGTCCAAACCTGCACTACTTTTGAGTAGCGAGGATGGTCGATGCAGTTTTACCCAACAAGGTCGGGATCGAATCCACAGGGAGTTAATTGATTTGGAATTAGGTTTATATCTAAGTCTAGATGCGTGTTTTGTTCCTAATTACACTTCCACATATTTTGGTTTTTTTATTCTACCTCTAATTCTATTCTATTGTATGCAATAATTAAAGTTAAGTACAATATTTTTTATGTTGGTTTTCAAGTGTTTAAAAGGACTAGGGTAGTGACTTCCGCCTAGGTGGATATCTAACGGGTAACAAGAATCTAGGGCAAGCTTGATTAATTTGGGGTCGTGATATAGCTATCTCACCCAAGTACTCACTCTATACCTCTATATAGTTTGAGTGATTTTGTCCAATTTGGCTTTCTCAAGTTCAAATGGGTATTCATGCAAGTCTCGTGATATTAGCTCAAGTCGGGTATTACTATCTCTAGGTTTAACCCTTTAATTGGGGCTATCAATTTCTTGAGTTCATCCCAATTCCTTGTTAGCCTGGTTTTCCTAGACTTAGTCCCTCTTTCTCAAGAAGAGACTAAGTCATAAAGGCATGAATCAGTATTTGCAACCACTAATTCTACAATTCTAGCAAGAACTAGGCTAAATATCACTAACCCATAAACGTTCAAGCCTAAAATTCAGTACCCATTAAATACCCACCCTAGGGTTGGGTCACAACCCTAGCTCTGTGTCTAGCTACTCATAGAACTAGCAGAAATAAAAGATGAAATGAAGATAAAATCCATAATATTAATTTGGGGAATGAAAATCTAATGTTAAAAAGTGAATCTAGTACAAAGTTGCCCAAAAAGGAAGTTCCAGCCGTTTCACGTGTTCAGCAAAAACACAACGCCTCTGAAAATGACAAAAAGTTCTATTTATACTAAGTTGAGATTTTCGGACAAAAATACCCCTGCAGAGATTACGCGACCGCGTAATTCTGACAGCGGCCGCACTCTTGCTTTAGTGGCCGAGAAATTCTGATCGCGGTCCGCGTTCATCACTTCTGGATCTGGGTTGAGCATGGTTTCGCGGACCGCGTAATTTCCATTGCGGTCGCGTAGGAGATTCCGCGGCCGCGTAATCTTGACGCCGACCGTGCTTCTTGTTTTTGCTTAAAATGTAAGCTCTCTAAACCTCATCACCCGCGGTCCGTGTAATTCCAATCACGGCTGCGCAGGTACTTTCGCGGCCACACCTTTCTGACGCGGTCCGCACCTTTCTGATGCGGTCTGCGTTTAGGTTTTAGCACAAAAATTCATCTCTCTGAATCGTCCTTTCACGGACCGCGAAATTGTGTTCACGACCGCGTTGTAGCTTTTACGGCCATACAATATTTGTGCGGTCCGTGTTTCACATCTTTTGGCCCAGTCTTGTTGTTTGTTCAAGTTTTGACTCCTTTATGAGTTGATTATGACTCCTTTGGCTTATTTTGAATAACCCCTGCAAGCAAGCATATTACATTAGTTTCCAAGAATACCTTCACGCATTTTTGGCCCTAAACACAAGTAAAAGAGAGCAAATAATAGGTTAAAATCTCTACTTATCAAAGGTCGCCTAGGTAGAATACATAAGTTAACCAAATCGGGTTTTGGCTCATTTCACCTCTTTTCTCTCGTTGGAGCCAGCCTTGTGGGCGATTTTGGAGTGCCATTTTGTCATCCTTCATGAGGTAAGTGATTCCCACCTATTGCAAGTTAAATACTTCGTTTATTTATGGATTTAAACATGAAAATTGGTAGGAATTTGGGATTTTGAAGAAAAACCAAGAAATTGGTATTTTTGGATTTTGATCATGAAATTGGACATGGAATTTGGAATAAATCGTATATTTGAGTTTTTAGTGTTATGGGTAAGGATTATCTCCAAAAAATTTTGGAATCCGGGTACGTGGGCCCGAGGGTAATTTTTATCGACTTTTCGAGCGGACTTGGAAATTGTTGTAAATTGAATTATAATGAGTATTAGAGTATATATTTATGGATTTGCACATTTATTGACTAGTTTTGGAGCAATGGGTATCGGTTTGAGTTGTTGGGAAGGCTTTGGAGCCGGTTATGGAATTTCAGAGTGAGGTAAGTCTCTTTTCTAACCTTGTAAGAGGGAATTAACCCCATAGGTGAATCGATTTAATGTGTGCTTCTATTTGTGGGGGCTACGTACGCACGAGGTGACGAGAGTCCGTGCGTAGCTACTATTATGCTTATGTCCGGGTAGTCTAGGAACCAAATCATGTTATACTTGCGATGTTTTCAACCTACTTGTTAATTTAATTGCTTGAATCATATTGAAACTTGATAAAGGAACTATAAAGGTTAAACTTCTTTTCCTTGACCCTCAATGAGAATTGGTATTTCCTTGAATAATTTTCCCTTAAATAAATTTTGAATTGGTTGTTTTAAATATATTTTCTCTTTTGTGGAGCGGGCCAAACGCCTCGGTACCAGATAGATGCATCCATGGTTCGTGCCGTTCGACCCTCGGCAGTACACAGTTTAAATATTTATGTTGGATCGGGTCGTACGACCTCGACATGACTTGCGCATGATAAATATTTGGAACTAATAATAATTGATATTGCTTCATTGGCTTGAGATATAAATTGTTAAATAACGAGAATAAATTTGAAAATTTTCCCTATTAATAAAAGAATTGTCCACCCACTTCTTGGTATTGAGTTTACAGTTGTTTCATACAATTTATGCTTAAGTATAATATCAGTATTTTATTGTTAGCCCATAGTAAGTGTCGGAGTCGACCCCTCATCACTACTTCTTCGAGGTTAGACTAGAGATTTACTCGGTACGTGTTGTACTCATGCTACATTTGCTGCATATTTTTGTGCAGGTACACATATGTCTAGTGGCCTTGTGGGCGCAGAGGCGCGGTTGTTGCGGGGACTTAGGTGAGCTGCATTCTATACTACGATCCACAACCAGCAGAGTTTCCTTCAAAGTTATTTATATCTTTCCTGTTTAATTTGTATTTTGGACAGATGCTGTATTTTATTTTACTCCCTAGTTAATGCTTATGCGCTTGTGACACCGGATTTTGGGAGTGGTTATGGGTTGTTCAGTATTTTAGTTGCGGAAATATTATCATTTACTCCGTAAGTCCTATCTTTTACTATTTAATTGAAGAAAATTACGATTAAAAAAATACTAAAATGAGTAATTAAGTTAATTGATTATTGTTGGCTGGCCTGACAGCGGTGTTAGGCGCCATGAGGACCTCTAATGGAATTTGAGTCGTGAAAGTATTGTTCGCACCCCTATCAGGGATTGTGGAGTTTGACCATGGAGGAGCAGTGTCTTCTAAACTCGGTACTGTTCACACCCCTAAACTCAGTATTGTTCGCACCCCTATCATTCCATATGATAAAATACATTAGAAGCTTCTGTTAGTGTGGTGTATTCCTTTTGACACCCTTCCCCTTCCCTTTGGCCAGTGCCCTCAGGCTATCCCTCCCTAGTATTGGTCGTAGCAGTGTTGTGGAGTGTTTTAAACTTAGCAATGAGGGCACCTGGAGTTCTAGGATGCAGTTTAACAACTTTCTTGGATAGAGCGCAATAAGCATTTCACTGAGTCACTCTTTGAACTCTGTCACTTGGCCCCTTTTCAATAGGATTACTGTTATTTTTGGTACCCCTAGGTTTGCTAGCGTTTCCTCCAGCTCCAAGTTTGAGTCCTTGAGGAAGTCCAATGTTTGATAAAGCACTGATTTTGTGGCCTCCGTTGGGGTCGCTAGGACTGGTGCTATTGATGGTGACATTGCCAGTCCCATTTCTAGAATCGACATTGGGAACCTTATGAGGAAGGTTGGGGTTTTTGGTGGTTTCTCCGCACTGATTTTGGGAAAAATGGCATGGTCTAACACACTTGTCCCATCAGCAAGTTGAATTCGTCCGTTGACAAATTCCTTGTTCCAGCCGAATATTGGGCTTGTAGAATAATTTTAGCCATAGTTGGTGGCGCTAGACCGTATTTCAGACCCACCGTTATGGATTGGGCTAGGAAGAGCAGGACCTGCACATGGATTGCTACTGGGACTAAGCCAATCTTCAGGTTGAAGATTTGGCTTTATCCCTGCATAGCCAACTCCAGCCACAATCCTGGAGTGTGGTTTGGAGGGAGAGGTGCCGATACCAGTGTCAATTGAGGCATGAATTCCTCCTCCATTTTTGCTTGCTTTGGCATTAATATTTGAGTCATTGATGTTATTGGAAGTGTGTGTTTTTTAAGGTGGGAAGATTATTACCCAAAGTGGTAATAAAAAGAGAATTTTACTTAATCGCATTGGCGAAGGAAGATTTCTTCCATTTCGTGGATCTGCTTAAAGAGACGGAAGATGTCACTTCGCCTATTCTAGTGTAATGATTATTGTTACAGTTAGACGATTTAGTAAAGATTTGGGCTAAACACAGGGACTGATTTGATAGAGACACTAAGGGGAAATGAGAGAGTTTGGAGGGGGATAGAGGATGGGGTGTGTGGTGTTCATATGTGGGAGTGTGTCTGCTTGTGTGGTCTTTGGGGGCCCATCTTTGGGCTAGTTATCTTCAGTGGGCTCCATCGAAGGTATTTGGATTTGGGTAGTGTGGTTCTCTTTTTTTGGGGTGGGTATTTACACCTATGGGCTGGAAAGGGGTTGGAATCTTTTATATTTTGGGTTGTGTCAGAGAGTTGTGCTGAAAATTAGGGGTGGTGGTATGCAAATTATCAAATTCTATCTTACGTGGTTGATTCTTCATTCCCTTTTTTGTAGAAGGCATGGATATTCCCTGATATTGAAAAGTTTGGGTATTTAGAAACTTACCTGTTGCAGCATCAAATATTTTTATATGGATTCCTTAGCCTCTCTTGTGGTGTTGGTGGTCTGTTGCCGCCCTTTCTTATTTTTGTGGAATCTTACCGTTTGCCACTCATCTTCATCTTTTTTTGGTTGGTGCACTGAAATTCGGTCGATTGTTTAGTGAGTGGTATTGTTTGGTAGTTACATCTACTGGTGGTATGACCAATTCTCCTACCGCCTACGCATATGATGCCTTCGCCTTCATAAACAATTGGCTGTGTGTGGGATCCAATTGTAACTGACTTGATGACTGGTGATTCCATTGGAACTTGTGTGCAGAGTTTACCATACCTGTCTTTTAAGGTCGAGGAGGTGCAGGAATCCACTTTGAGGAGTCGACCAGCCCTTGCCCCTTATTCTTTCTAAAATATCATAATCGTAGAATTCAGTTGCTAGTTGAGGAAGTCGTACCCAAATAGCGGTGGAGGTTAGGATGGATGCGCCTGGGACGAAGTGTGGTTCCCATCTACGCACTGTTAGGAATTGACCATATATGAACCATGGCCCACCATGAAGAGCATTCGTCATGCTTTCCTCTAAATTGAATTTAACCGTGAAAAACTCCCATCCTAAGTCAATTAGGATGAGATTTTTCGCTGGTTTCCATAGCTCGTTCAGTTTAGCTTTGAGGGTGAGGTGCGGGATAAGTCTAGCGAATAGTTTTACAATGACGGAAAAGCGCCAGGGATGGTACAATCTTGCTTTATCTTCTTGAGTTAGAGCAATGAGATCGTTAACCGTTGATGTTCCGGTGGTGTGTCATTTGGGAGATAGTCAGAGTTGTAGCTGCTTGTGGTGGCTAATCACCTGTTCTCGAGTGCATCCTTGAAGAATTGTTTAGGGGGGATTAGATCCTCCACCATTAGATCCCCTGTTTAGAGGGCTTATCTGGGGGTTCCGGTGGAATATGGTGCAAAGGCTCCATGACATTGGATGGTGATGAGGTCATACTTGGGAAGTGAGTATGTTAGTATTAGTTGTAGAGAGTGGTCGGAAAAAAAAAATCAAGTTGAGATATTATTACATATGCTATTTTCAGAGTAAAGTTGCAAAGTTACTTTGTTGCAAATTAAATATAAATATGACATCATATTTCCAGTATACAAAAATCAACTCCCTGAACTTCTAATTTGTTCAAAGTATTGATGTGCTGTTCACATATGTTCCAAAAATCAAGTGAAACTAATCAGACCTTTTCGTTCTATTTTATGGCACTCTTAATTCTAGTGTATCTCTTAGTTAAAATATATAAAATTGAATATGGAAAAAGTTTGATAAGATCGAACGACTTTAGTATGGCTATGTATGAATATGATGTCTCAAGAGATAAATTGTCTTATATGGAAATTATAGTCTGCTGAATTCGATTAACTTCACCTGCACATTTGAACACAACAACTTAAAGTAATAGTTAGATGTATCATGTAGTATTGTTATAAAATATATAAAAAAATTGTAGAGTGACACAGACGATTTTTCATCAATAAATTTTGATAGTAGTCGTCAAAATTGCTCAGATCCATTTGATCTTGTAGGCTTGTATCAGCTAAAGGCTCCAATTCTTTTGGACTTATAGGCTTGCATCTGCTTTGAGGCTTGTATCTGCTTTGACCTCATTTTATATCGGATGGACTTGTTATTCTGAATCAACTAGTTTTGATTTTATTATTCTTATACAATTATTATAATTTAATTTCTTCAACAAATTCATGACATTCTTAATTATGACTTAACCCACGTCAATAGTAGGTAAAAGAGGATGACTTTGATCCTCCGCCGCCCTCCATCACCCACCAAAAGAAAATTTTATAAACTAATTAAACAATAGTCTTGATATTTTGGTGCACCTTCCCAAGGGTAAGAGTGTTAAAAAGTCAATGCCACAACATGTCTCCTCATTTTTCCTATATAAATCCTTCTTCACGGAGAACTGTAACAAAACTTTCTCGATTTCCTTCACGTAATAGAACCCGATAATAAAATTTGAATATGGATTCATTCCCATTGACGGAATCTACACAAATACCAAGAACAAGGACCAAGAGTAATAGGGGATTCAAGATTTAAAAAAAAGGAAGATAGATCCATTGCGATTGTCCTATATATTATACTATTCTCGTCATTTCAATTTACGTAATGTAATCTAATTTGGCATAAAATTTAAGAAAAAAATAAAAATTTTAAAATTTGTGATCGTAAATATATCATTATAATTGTATGGCTATAAAACGTTTGTAACTTATAATCACAAATATGCCATAATATTTTTGTAACTATAAAAACTTCTCATTAAAAGTAAAATAGGAAGATTAAATTTCATTGTTTTTAAATATAAAAATCTCTCATTCGTTGTAAAATTAATAATAAAGAAAATATATCACATAAAAATAATGCCCCATCTGTTATAATTTGTTTGAACCTTTTTTTGGAGTATGAAAGAGTCAAAGTGACTAATTTTCGGTGTGAATTCGGATATGAATTATTTAAAAATTTTGAAATAGATATAAAAATATAAAAACTACAATAAGTGACAACAATTAATAATTTAAAAAATTTAAAATTTATTTACAAAAAATATAATCAAATAAAATTTTGTTTTAAAATGATTGGTATATTTGATGCAAAATCGGACTCCAATCCATCTCATATCCAGTTGAAATGTTACATTTATTAGAAGTTTTCCACTTGGCGGTTTTTTGGGAAAAATTTGACCTTTGACGGTTATAGAGTTGGTAAGAACTTACATGAAGTCTAAGTTATAATATAATATCCTTTTATTAGAAAAAAAACAATTAATTGTACATTAAGACAAAACAGCGGTATCTCGGGTTATATCTTTTTTATATAATTTTTTTTCTGTTCTTTTTTATTAAACGAAATTGTGTACACACCTTACAAGAAACATATGCGCAATAGCATTAATTATAAGAGTATTCATATAATCTATTTTTTAAATCTCTCTTAAAATTGTCAAATATTCATATTTCACAAATTGAAACATGTGTACGATCGAAATCGGGCATACCCGATTTCGTTGGCAGGGGAATTGCCTCGAGGGTAACCTCATAATAGATCGGGCTAGAGCTCGAAGATAGAACATCACGCCTGGAGATCGAAGTGTTCATTGAGATCGAGGCCAGCAATAATCGAGATCGAGCATGACCAACTTCGAGTAAGGTGTAATAACATCATGGCGAGATATCAGTAACCGATCGAAAGTCAGGGCGGAAATCCCGGAACAGATAATATCAAAGCGGTTATTAGCGTCAATCATGGGATCTACATCCGTTATTAGAGTTGTACCTTATTTAGGATTCCTCTATTATATAAAGAGGGATCCTATTCACTTGTAGGATCCATCATTATTCACTGATAAGAATATACATATACGTTGTTTTTCTTTGTTCATCACTGTTCATCGCTGTTTGTTCTATCCTATATTGTTCTTATTAACTAACCCCGAAACTATCTCGAATCGAGGTCGAGGCATCGTTTGCAGACCGGTTTGATTTATTTTATTATCCAATTTATCTATTTAATTCGTTGTTTAGCAATTGGTGCTGGTTTAAATGACATATCCGTAAAACCACAATATAAGTTTAATTGTTACTCAATTTTTCGGGTACACAGTTTGGTGCCCACCGTGGGGCTAAGGATAATAGTGATTGTTCAGTACTGATTCTGGTAAAACACACTATTTTACGTTTGTTCTTGTCAAGCATCTTTGCTTTCTCGTTAAACATGTCAAACTCAGAAAACTCATCCACACACGGTGACAATGGCCTCGGATTCCACGGTGAAAACGAAAATGTGAATGCTCCAGAAGTCGAGGTGCCACAGGCTAATCTCGGGGAAGCACCGGTTGCCAACCCATTCGATGTCAGTTCACGCGTTGCTCTAATTACGGACCTAGGCGCAGGTCTCGATGGAAGCATACGAAGAGAAGGCCGATCTAGTGACCAAGGAACACAGGGCAGAGGAGACGAATGAGTCAGTCTCCAAGTGATATTCGAGATGATTCAGGCTTAGCAAACCGCTATTGCTCAGTTACAAAATCAACATAGACCCCTGAATAGGGTCGTGCCGGAAATTACTCGCCTTACCGAGCCAGTACCGGAAAGGTCAAACAGTAACGAATCGGGGACTGATCTCAGGGTAATGAAAATGATTGAGGAGCTCACCAAAAGAATTGAATCAGGGGAAAAGAGAATCGAAGCCAACGATAAAAAAATGGAGCCATACAACTCTCGAGTTGACCAGATACCGGGGGCACCGCCAATCTTGAAAGGGATGGATTCGAAGAAGTTTGTACAAAAGCCATTTCCTCCAAGTGCGGCTCCGAAGCCTATTCCAAAGAAGTTTCGAATACCAGACATACCCAAATATAATGGGACCACCGATCCCAAAGAGCATATTTCTTCATATACATGCGCCATCAAGGGTAATAATTTAGAAGATGATGAAATCGAATCTTTGGTGTTGCAAAAATTCAGAGAGACACTTGCGAAGGGAGCAATGATTTGGTATCACAACCTGCCACCATTGACTCATTTGTCATGTTAGCAGATTCTTTCATTAAGGCACACGCCGGGGGCATAAAGGTTGCAACGAGAAAATCAGACCTTTTCAAGGTAAGACAAAAGGATAATGAAATGCTTAGGGAGTTTGTGTCCCGATTTCAAGTGGAACGCATGGAGTTGCCATAGGTCACAGATGATTGGGCCGTTCAAGCTTTCACCCAAGGGTTGAACGGGTGAAGTTCGACAACATCACATCAGTTGAAACAAAATTTGATCGAGTATGCAGTTGTAACTTGGGCAGATGTGCATAATCGATGTCAATCGAAGATCAGGGTCGAGGACGACCAATTAGGAGCCCCTTCTGGTTCAGTACATCCAAACATGTCGGCACTTAAAAACCAAAGGGATGTTGACAGGGATCCAAGATCAAACAGAGACTGATATCAACCATATACCGCAGATCGAAGGAACAATGGTTCAGGATGCAATTCCACCTGAAACGATCGAAGAAGTGATCGAGGACAGAATTCTCGGGGACTTATGATCAAAAGTGGTTTTGATAAGTATGCCGATCCCACAGAGGCACCTCGGTTATCGAAATATAACTTTAGCATCGATGCATCGGACATTGTATCGGCAATCGGAAGGATCAAAGATACTAGGTGGCCCAGACCCATACAAATCGATCCTTCCCAAAGAAACCCAAATTTGATGTGCAAGTATCATGGCACACATGGTCACAAGACCGAGGATCGCAGGCAATTAAGGGAAGAGGTAGCCCGTCTATTCAATAAGGGCCACATTCGAGAGTTCCTCAGCGATCAAGCCAAGAATCATTTCAGAGAAAGGGATGCCAATAGGAAAAATGAACAGGAGGAACCCCAACATGTCATTCATATGATCATCGGTGGGGTAGACATCCCACAGAGACCCATATTCAAGCGCACTAAGGTATTAATCACTAGGGAAAAATGAACCCGAGATTATGTGCCCGAAGGCACTTTATCATTCAACAACGAAGAAACAGAAGGCATTTCTCAGCCCCACAACGACACTCTGGTAATTTCTATCTTATTAAATAAAGTTCAAGTTAAGCATGTTTTAGTGGATCCAGGTAGCTCGGCGAATATCATTCGATTGAGGGTCGTGGATCTACTCGGCCTACAAAATCAAATCATGCCCGCTGCTCGGGTCTTAAACGACTTCAATATTGTCAATGAAACAACTAAAGGGGAGATTATTCTACCAGTGAACGTGGCTGGAACTATCCAAGACTCCAAGTTCCACGTAATCGAGGGTGACATGAGGTACAATGCCCTACTCGGAAGGCCTTGGATCCACAATATGAGGGCGGTCCCTTCGACTCTCCACCAAATGATGAAATTCCCGACGGCGGACAGTGTAAAAATAGTATACGGGGAGCAGCATGCCGCAAAGGAAATATTTGCGGTCGATGAGGTAACGCCGATATCGATACTATCAACCTCAGAAAGGTCGAGCATCAAAGGTAAACAGGAAGTCAAATAGCAATCACTGCCACCAGCCTCGACTGAATCAGGAAAGCAGGAGATAGAAGAAGAAGAAGAGGATTTTCTGTCCCCACGAACCTTTATTGTTCCCGAAGATTCTGACACCACCAAATCAACGGTCGATGAGCTTGAACAAGTTATATTGATCGAGTACCTGCCCGAGCGAAAGGTATACCTGGGAACGAGATTAACCCCCGAACTCAGGAAAAAGCCTTTTCAATTTCTTATTGATAACATAGGTTGTTTTCCTTGGTCCCATTTAGACATGACCGGGGTCCCACCGGAGATAACGATGCATCGGCTAAGCCTGGACCCTAGGTTCAAACTGGTGAAGCAAAAGAGAAGACGCCAGTCCGAGGCAAATCACGCGTTCATAAAGGACGAGGTAACTAAACTTCTCAAAATAGGGTCCATTCGGGAAGTGAAATATCCCGAATGGTTAGCCAATGTAATTGTAGTCCCTAAAAAAGGGAACAAACTTTGAATGTGTGTAGATTATAAGGATTTAAACAAGGCGTGCCCCAAAGATTCTTTTTCACTACCTAACACCGATCGCATGATCGATGCCACGACCGGCCACGAGATCCTTACTTTTCTCGATGACTATTTCGGGTACAATCAAATCCAAATGAATCCAAAGGACCGAGAAAAGACTTCATTTATCACCAAGTATGGAATATATTGTTATAGTGTAATGCCTTTCGGGCTAAACATTGCAGGAGCTACTTACCAACGCCTAGTAAATAAAATATTCAAAGAAAAAAATAGGTAAATCAATGGAAGTTTATATTGATGACATGGTAGTTAATCATAAAACGTTTGAGATTTTAAGGAAATACAACATGAAGCTCAACCTCGAAAAATGTGCTTTCAGGGTCGGTTCGGAAAAGTTCCTTGGCGTCATGGTATCGAATCAGGGGATCGAGATCAACCCCGATAAAATCATCAAAGACATCACCATCGTAGACAGTGTAAAAGCCGTGCAAAGGCTAAGTGGATGGATAGCTTCCTTAGGCTGATTCATTTCGAAGTCGTCGGATCGGAGCCACAGATTTTTCTCTCTGCTAAAAAAGAAGAACGATTTCACCTGGACCCCGGAATGCCAACATGCATTAAAGGAATTAAAGCGATACCTATCGAGCCTACCACTGCTTCACACTCCAAAGGCAGATTAGAAACTTTACTTGTACTTGGAAGTATCAAAAATCGCGGTAAGTGTTATACTAGTTCAAGAAGAGCAAGGTACGCAATTTTCCGTTTATTATGTAAGTCGAACCTCAAGAGAAGCAGAAACTAGATATCCATATTTGGAAAAATTGACACTTGCACTGATAAGAACCTCTAGAAAGTTAAGACCATACTTTCAATGTCACCATATATTCATATTAACCACTTACCCACTTCGTAATATTTTGCACAAGCCCGAACTATCGGGCCGATTGGCCAAATGGGCCGTCGAACTCAGTGGGTACATTATCGAATATCAACCCCGGACGGCCATCAAGTCTCAAATTTTAGTGGACTTCGTGGCGGACTTCACGCCAACCCTCGTACCCGAAGTCGAAAAGGAACTCTTGTTAAAATCGGGTACATCATCGGGGGTATGGACCCTTTTCACATACGGTGCTTCGAATGTTAAGGGGTCCGGGATAGGCATCGTTTTGACGCCGTCCATGGGTAGCACTGTTAGGCAATCTATCAAAACTTATAGATTGACTAACAATGAGGCCGAGTACCAGGCCATGATTGCAGGTCTCGAGCTAGCTAAAAGCTTGGGAGCAGAAGTCATTGAAGCCAAGTGTGATTCTTTACTGGTGGTGAACGAAGTAAACAAAATCTTTGAAGTTCGAGAGGATAGAATGCAAAGGTATTTGGACAAGCTGCAGGTAACCTTGCACCGTTTCAAGGAATGGACTTTACAACATATACCTCGAGAACAAAATAGTGAGGCCGATGTAGTTGCAAGTTTAGGGTCATCGGTCGAGGAAGATGAGATCAGCTCGGGGACTGTCGTTCAACTCTCAAGATTCATGATCGAGGAAGGTCATGCCGAGATAAATTCTACAAGCTTAACCTAGGATTGGAGGAATATATATATTGAATACTTGAGGAATGGAAAGCTCCCATCGGACCCTAAAGAGTTAAGGTCCCTACGAACCAAAACTACTCGATTCACATTGGCTGAAGATGGAACATTATACAGAACGACATTCGATGGACCATTGCCAGTATGCTTAGGACCAGGAGGCACCGATTATATTCTACGAGAAGTCCATGAAGGCACTTGTGGGAACCACTCGGGCGCCGAATCACTGATTCACAAAATCATTAGAACAGGATACTATTGGGATAACATGGAAAAAGACACTAATAAGTTTGTTCGAAAATGTGATAAATGTCAAAGGTTTGCACCGATGATTCATCAGCCCGGAGAAAAACTTCATTCAGTCCTATCCCTATGGCCGTTCATGAAATGAGGAATAGATATCGTCGGCCTTCTGCCATCTGCCCCAAGTAAAGCTAAGTTCATTTTATTTATGACTGACTATTTTTCTAAATGGGTTGAAGCATAGGCATTCGAGAAAGTAGAGAGAAAGAGGTTATAGACTTCATCTGGGATCACATCATATGCCGATTTGGGATACCCACCGAAATAGTGTGTGATAATGGAAAATAATTTATCGGCAGCAAAGTGACAAAATTCCTCAAAGACCACAAAATAAAAAGGATGTTATCAACACCATATCACCCTAGTGGGAACGGACAGGCCGAATCGATGAACAAGACTATCATTCAAAACCTAAAGAAAAGGTTGAACGACGCTAAGGGGAAATGGAGAGAAATTCTACCCGAAGTTCTTTGGGTATATCGAACAACATCAAAGTCCAATACGGGGGCAACCCCGGTCTCCTTAGTATATGTCTCTGATGCCTTCATTCCAGTCGAAGTCGGGGAACCCAGTGCCAGGTTTCGACATATAACAGAAGAGTCAAATCACGAGGCTATGAATACTAGCCTCGAATTATTGGATGAAAAATGATAAGCCGTACTCGTTCAAATGGCTGAACAAAAGCAACGAATCGAAAGATACTACAATATGAGAATCAACCTTTGCCACTTTAGAGTCGAAGACTTAGTCCTGAGGAAATTCACCATCAACACTCGAAATCCTAATGAAGGGAAGCTCGGCCCAAATTTGGATGGACCCTACCACGTCCTCGACATCGGAAAGGGATCTTAAAAGCTCGGCACGATGGACGGCGAACAACTACCAAATAATTGGAACATATCGCTTCTCAAACGATATTATTGCTAAATGTATGACTTTATCGTTTTTGTTTTCATTTATATATTCGACACTACCTAACTGCAGGTGTTCGATCGAAGACATCGAGACCTCAGGTTTTAAAGCACGCATTGCACTTTTTTTTTTCCTTAGATTGGTTTTTGTCCCAAGTGGGTTTTCCCGGCGAGGTTTTTAACGAGGCAACAATTATGTGCTACCTGAGGATAATTCAACATTATCCAAGGCTTTTTTAAAATCAACCTCGAATACTGGGGGCATCACCCTCGGATGTTAGACTGTCGAGGAAATTACTTCGTGTCAAAGGGTCTCGATAGAGAAACTTTGTAATGGGCCAAACTATCGAATGAACCATGTCCGTATAGATTAGTCGAGCCCCGATGGCAAAACATGTACGCGTGTATAAATTGTACAAAGAAGCATTCTTTCTATATCAAACATCTTGTGTCTCAAAGAAAACTTTCTACTATAGAAGCTCCATACTTATGATATTTGTGAGAAATGGCTCAAGGGCCAAGTACAAATATACCTCGTACACTCGGGGTCTACCATCGATGGTCGACATATTTGAGTAATCTAAACTCAAATTCATAAGACCTCAAAGAGGCACCCCTCTATCTATAGGCCAAGGACATCACTCTCGGGGACTAACACTTCGAACAAGTTCAAAGTGTTATTGGAAAATAAGCCCAAGAGGCATACTCAAAGGCCACGGCCAAATTAAGGAGGCTCGGAGACGTCCGAATCCCGCAATAAAAATAGGCCTTCAAATTTTTTGAAAAATCGGTTAAAAAAGGCTACCCTCGGCAAAAGGGCTTCGATGAAATCAGCCCTCAAAAAACCTTAAGAGGTATCAAATTATCTTAACACAAACGTGCTAAGGCACAAAAAGCAAAGGGGTTTCAATCGACATCGAACCCTCAAAAATCCCAATGGGTAAAGAATACGTGTTAAGGCATAAAGAAATTTTTACTAAGTCTTCTAAGCCGAAAAAGGAAAAAAGTAGCCATCTTTTAGTCGCAATATCGGCCCAATCTAAAGAGCCTAAGGGCCAATACACTTAGAGTTCGAGATTTTGTTCTCACTCAATTCAGACATAAGGGTTCCGCTATTCCGAGCTCAAATAAAATTGACTTGAATATAGCTTGAAGATTCATCATTATTTGTTACTGTGAGTTCGAAACTTACTCAAATTCAGATATAAAAATAGTATAATTACGGCTTCGATAAAGCCATCCAAAATCAAAATCCCGAACATATTGTTGAGCTCGGGGACTCGCCTTCGCCTAACTAATAAACCTAAAGGTTTGTTCTACTCTGAGTTCGAGTTGTTGCTCACTCGATTATAGAGGCTACAACAACCCGATTGCAACAACGTTTTCACAAGACAAAGGAAAAACATAATTTATCATAATTCAGAAATCGGAGACGAAACGGAAAGAAAGGAAATCTTTCATATATGCAAAGTATTTACAAAGACCACACATGGTCTGACACAAAAAACAAAAGGAGAAAAAATCCTAAGTGCCTAGTCCGCCTCGGGAGCTGCATATTCAGGAGCTTCATCTTCTTCTCCTCCGCTCTCAGATCCACTCGCAAAGTCTTCATCATCGGAAAGTAAAGCTCTGGCCTCGTCCTCCAAAATTTTCGCACTCTGGATATCAGTCGTGAGGTCGAAGCCACGAGAATGTACCTCCTCAAGAGTCTCTCTTCGAGATTGGCGCCTAGCATGCTCGGTAACACGGGACAATCTAACCTCAGCAGTGTCAGAAATTTTCTTTGCTCGAGTGTTAGCGGCTTCAGCGTAGGCTCGGTAGGAGGCCACAAGCGCCTTTGCCTCGAATGTAGCCCTTGCAAGCTCAGCAGACAACCGAGTCTCGAGCTCTTCAACCTTCTGGGCTCAGGCCAAGTTCTCCATCTTTACACTTTGGAGTTGACGCTCAACCGAAGACAGTTGGGCCTGAACTGCATCTTTCTCCGAGGTAAGACAGTCCATGCTCTGCTTCCACCCCAAAGTCTCCGCCTCTTTCATCTTGGCCTCCTCACGAAGTTGCTCAACCAATTCGGCCTTCTGCTGAACCTGCAGGATCAAAGTGTTAGTTGCCAATATCAAGTTAATACATAACAAGCTCCCAAAAATTTACATTACCCATTCAATGAGCTCGGTCTAATCTCGATGAGTTCTTGTCAGCTCGACTCGAATGCTCATGATCTCATCTTCTTTTTGCACATAGAGGAGTTTGAGGGCGTTTCTCTCCTCTGTAAGCTTTTTAAGATCAGCCTCACATCAGGCCAGCTCAGCTCGGTACTTGGAAGACGCTTCTCCGTGGAGCGTTGTAGCTTGTACATAAAGAAAGGAAATCAGACATAGAGAAAAAAGAAAAAACGCAAGCATGGTAGCATGGGCTAAAACTTACTTGGTTCAGAAGCCGTTGAGCCTCATAAAAATTAGTGATGCGTCAAGGTCGAAAACATCATCGACCCTCGTAAATAAACCGCAAAATATATCATCCCCTTCGGGGGCCGTTCCCACATTAGGGGTCCCCATGGACCGGGCATCCCGAAACTGCCCCTCCGAGAACGTGGGCCGAGCGGTGAATAATCAATATTAATTGCCCCGAGCGAGTCACTTAGGGCATTCTCTTCTCTTTGAAAGGACTCAGAACTAGACCCTTTGGGCACACCCGCCGATTGCTCATCACGGCATGAGGCATCATCAACACCCGATGACTCGGGGACTCTGCTCGGACCTTCCTACGAGATCATCTCGGTCTATGGCTGAACCCCCTCGACCGTCGCCGGCTCAACAGCTCTCGAAGATTCAATGCTTTCCCTCTTTCGAGCCACCAGCAGGCAGTCGGTATCTTCTCCCTCTTCGTCTTTATCTCGTAACGTTTGAACTACATCGGCAGGCAGAACGACGGGATCAGTCTTCGACTTTCGAACCCTGCTTTTCTTGGGCTTTGGGGTATCTGGTGGCGAGGCCTATCTCCTTTTCTTATCTTTGATCGGCTTCGGGACCTCCTCTTCCCCGAGGGGAGGCGATTTCATAACGACATTATCATCAAGACCTGTATGAGAAGAAATCAAGTTAAAAGGAAGTATTTCACAGGAAAGCATCAAACACGGACAGGGGAACTTACCATGATTTTTGGCCTCCCATCGACCCTTGGCCAAATCACGCCACGAGCGCTCAGCATACGAAGAGGTTGAAACCAGTTATCGAACCCAACCTGCATGGTCCAGGACTGCACTAGAAAACTAGGGGGAAGCTGCACCATAAAGAAGAATATAGATGAGAAAAGGTAAAGGAAACATAACAAGTAATCAAATGTTATCGGTGAAGTTCTACTAACGCTTCATGTTCCATTCTTTGGGGAATAACATCTTCTCAACGGGGCTTAAATCAGAGGTCCTGACTCGGACAAACTGGCACATCCATCCTCGGTCCTTGTCCTCGTCTATGCTCGAGAATAGCACCTTCGTGGCCCGGCGCTGAAGCCTTATCAGTCCGCCCCGATAAAGACGGGGGCTGTATAGCCTAATGAGATGATCGAGGGTAAAAGACATCCCCTCGATCTTTCTCGAGAAGAATATGAGCAAAATGACAATGCCCCAAAAAGAGGGGTAAATTTGGCCTAAGGTTACCCGGTATTGGCGACAGAAGTCGATTATGACAGGATCGACGGAACCTAGTATGAAAGGGTAAGTATAAATACTTAAGAACCCTTTCACATAAGTGGTGATGTCCTCTTCGGGGGTAGGAATCACCACATCTTTATTCTCCCAGTGGTAGTCCTTTTTTACCTGCTCGAGATCGCCTTCAGATATCGAACAGATGTATCTAGACATGGGCTCGCATCGGCCAGGAACAAAAGAGGGATTTTTGACTTTAAATTCGGAAGTAAGTTCACATGGCCTGGGGATGCACTCTTCGATACATGGCTCCACTAGTGTTTTGTCACCGGCCGGCCGCGAGGAGGAAACCTTTTCTTTTTGAGGAACGGTCTTTGATGATTTTGCCATTGCTATATGAGGTTTAAGGAAGGAAAAGGCGGAATTTACTTTTTAATAAGAGATTGGCAAGCGGAAACTGATAAAGTTGATGGACTTGAAGAGAATCCAAGAGCTTTTGAAGATTAGAAGAAGTTCGGAAGTAAAGTTTTAAAAGATTATGAAGGTGGTCTATTTATAATAGCCACTTTGACAATTTGAAAGCACTTGTGGTCAACCATCAACTGGCTTTAATTAATGACCTTGTGAACTGCACAGACGCGACGCTTCAATCACTTCTATCGCTTACGTCACAATGTTGACGTCATAATTGATCGAGGTATTAAATCGAAGTCTTAAATTCGTTTCTTCTCGTTACGCTCCAAAAAATGAGAGGAGTATCTGTATACGGTCAAAATCAGGCATACCCGATTTCGTTGGCAGGGGAGTTGTCTCGAGGGTAACCTCATAATAGATCGGGCTCGAGCTCGAAGATAGAACATCACGCATGGAGATCGAAATGTTCATTGAGATCAAGGACAGAAATAATCGAGATCGAGCATGACCGACTTCGAGTAAGGCGTAATAACGGAATGACGAGATATCAGTAACCGATCGAAAGTCAGGGCGGAAATTCTGGAACAGATCAAATCAAAGCAGTTGTTAGCGTCAATTATGGGATCTACTTCCGTTATTAGAATTGTACCTTATTTAGGATTCCTCTATTATATAAACAGGGATCCCATTCACTTGTAGGATCCATCATTATTCACTGATAAGAATATACATATACGCTGTTTTTCTTTGTTCACCACTGTTCATCGTTGTTTGTTCAATACTCTATTGTTCTTATTAACTAACCTCGAGACTATCTCGAATCGAGGTCGAGGCATCGTTTACAAACCGGTTTGATTTATTTTATTATCCATTTTATTTATTTAATTCATTGTTTATCAATTGGTGCTGGTTTAAATCACATATCCTTAAAACCGCAATATAGGTTTAATTGTTACTCAATTTTCCGGGTAAACAAAATAATAAGAGTGAATTTAGAAAAAAAATAAGAAGTAGTTTTTTGTTTTGTAAAACTAAAAATATCACCTTAAGTTTTGAGAAGAACAAGTTTGCTGTATGTGGAATTGACAAATGTACTACTGTCTTTGGTTGGCTTAAAATACAAGGCAAGGGTGCCTTTCATAATGTTTTGTCGAACGTTGTGTCTTCTCGTAACTGTTTAAAGATAAAATCCTTGAGTTATTAGCCAACCAAATTCAGTTTGGAATTTAATTTTCCTATATGATTATTAATAGTGATGAAGTCAGAATTTTTCACTAAGAAATATTAAAATATAAAAAAATAAATATATAAAAAATATTAAAAGAATTTAACATAATAGTATAAATAAATAAAACTTGTTTACATATTCATACATTATAATTTTCTGCGAAAGAATATCAACTAACTTCCCATTGGACAAGGGCGGTTCCACAGGTGATTATTAACAACCAACTAACCCATTAACGACAATCTCGTCGAATCTGATATCAACTATCGTAACAGAACTTTGCGGACCCATAAAATATTCTTTAAAATGCTTACGTTCACTTCCAGGTCCTTTGAAAACCATTAACTAATTTCAAATAAGTAATATACTATAATAATCTGCTTACAAACGCATTAATATAATGTCAACTAAAAGATTAATTTTCTAACCTAAATCATCTACTCCTTCATTTCATTTGATGTAATAGTATCTTTTTTCTTTATTAGTTTATTTGTTCCTTAAATAATGACATGTTTTTATATTTGAAAATAATTTATTTTTAAACTTTCTCATCTTATGTTTATGATTCTTTTTTACATTCATAAAAGTACCATCACGTGTTTAACATCATAAGTTTTCATATTTTATTTTTATTTAGACACTGTATTCAGTCAAACTAACTTACATGTATTCTAACAGAGAGAGTGACATTTTCTAAGAAACTTGCAGGAGAGGACCGGCTATTTTGTGCCTTTTGAATATTCCTCCTCTACATTGACATTAAGTAGACCTTTCATTACTGTCTACAAATGTATTTTGGGAATGATATAGTTTGAATGTGAAAAACTAGAAAGAATTTTCATTCAGTGTGAATCTATTTTTGTTGTTGATGAATTTTGTATTAGGTAAGATTTAGAGTCTACAGGTCCACACTTTTCGAGCAGACACGTGGTAGAGATATCAGAGTGGAGATGAGTTGGGTATTGTACAAATTCCAAGAACATAAAGATCGGATAAGTGATTTTGAAATCAAGGTATTGGTTGAAGAAAATAACATTAAAGGAGCAGCCGTGATGGAAAAATCTCAGCATTTATTCGTAACGTTATGCAGCCATCAAGAGGGATTTTTATTCAACTTAAAAGAGAGTGAGATTTGAGGATCTTGTCTCTTCAGATTGATCTATAAATAAGAACATTTGGGTAGGGGGACAAAATGCAAGATTTATAAAAGCTATCTCTCTTTCTATGATTTTCTTTAGTTTATACAAAAAGGCTATTGTAGAAGCTTTCCGGTTATCTTGACGCCAGTGGAATCTAATCAAATTTCAGGCTTGTCCTTTTCTAAATTATCTTTATTTTATTTCCTTATATCTTCGTAATCTTACTAATTTGATCATCTTAATTCACGTGTATATAAACTATGTATACAAATTTTACTGTACCTTTTTAAACTCGGTATTATTCGCACCCCTATCAAGGATTGTAGAGTTTGACCATGGAGGAGGTGTGTCTTCTAAACTCGGTTTTGTTCGCACCCCTATCATTCCATATGATAAAATTCAATAGAAGCTTATGTTAGTGTGGCGTCTTCCTCTTGACACCTTTCCCCTTCCCTTTGGCAAGTGCCCTCAGGCTCTCCCTCCCTAGTATTGGTTGTAGCAGTGTTGTGGAGTATTTTAAGCTTGGAAATGAGGGCATCTGGAGTTCTAGGATGCAGTTTGACAGCTTTCTTGGACAGAGAGCAATAAGCATTTCGCTGAGTCACTCTTTGAACTCTGTCACGTGGCTCATTTTCAATAGGAATACTGTTATTTTTGGTACACCTAGGTTTGCTAGCGTTTCCTCCAGCTCCAAGTTTGACTCCTTGAGGAAGTCCAATGTCTAATAAAGCACTGATTTTGTGGCCTCCGTTGGGGTCACTAGGATTGGTGCTATTGATGGTGACATTGCCGGTCCCATTTCTAGAATCGACGTTGGGGACCTTAGGAAGAATGTTGGGGATTCTGATGGCTTCTCCGCACTGATTTTGGAAAATAGTGGCATGGTCTAACACAGTTGGCCCATCAGCAAGTTAAATTCGTTCGTTGATAGATTTCTTATTTCAGTCGAGTACTGGGCTTGGAGAACTATTGTTAGCTATAGTTGGTGGCCAAAGTTTGCTAGACCATGTTTAAGACCCGTCGTTATGGATTGGGCTAGGAAGAGCGGGTCCTGCATATGGATTTCTATTGGGACTGAGCCAATCTTCAGGTTGAACATTTGTCTTTGTCCCCGCATAGCCAGCTCCAGCCACAATCCTGAAGTGTGGTTTGGAGGGAGAGGTGCCAATACCAGTGTCAATGGAGACATGGGTTCCTCCTCTATTTTTGCTTGGTTTGGCTTTGATGGTTGAGTCATTGATGTTATCGGAAGTGCGGGTTATTAAGGTGGAAAGATTATTACCCAAATTGGTAATAAAAAGGGAATTTTCGTTAATCGCATTGGCAAAGAAAGATTTCTTCCGTTTCTTGGATCTGCTTAAAGAGACGGAAGATGTCACTTCGTCTATTCTAGTGTAATGATTATTGTTACAATTAGACGATTAAGTAAAGATTTGGACTAAACACATGGATGGATTTGGTAGAGACACTAAGGGGAAAGGAGAGAGTTTGGAGGGGGGAGGGGTAGAGGATGGGGTGTGTGGTGTTCGTATGTGGGAGTGTGTCTGCTTGTGTGGCCTCTGGGGGCCCATCTTTGGGCTAGTTGTCTTTAGTGGGCTCCATCAAAGGTATTTGGATTTGGGTAGTGGGATTCTCTTTCTTGGGGTGGGTATTTAAACCTATGGACTAGAAAGGGGTTAGAATCTTTTATATTTTGGTCTGTATCAGAGAGTTGTGCTGAAAATTTGGGGTAGTGTTATGCGAATTATCAAATTCTATCTTACCTGGTTGATTCTTCATTCCCTTTTTTGTAGAAGACATGGATATTCCCTGGTATTGAAAAGTTTGGGTGTTTGGAAACTTACATGTTACAATATCAAACATTTTTATATGGATTCCTTTAGCCTCTCTCTTGGATTCTTGGTGTGTGGTGTTGGTGGTCTGTTGCTGCCCTTTCTTATTTTTGTGGAATCTTACTGTTTTCCACTCATCTTCATTTTTTTTTGGTTGGTGCACTGGAATTCGGTCGATTGTTTAGTGAGTGGTATTGTTTGGTAGTTACATCTACTGGTGGTATGACCAATTCTCCTACAGCCTATGCATATGATGCCTTCGCCTTCATAAATAATTGGTTGTGTGTGGGATCCAATTGTAACTGACTTGATGACTGGTGATTCATAAACCATTAATAATATCAAAGAATTAATATACTATAATAATCTGCTTATAAACGCAATAATATAATTTCAACCAAAAGATTAATTTTCTAACCTAAATCATCTACTACTCCATTTCATTTGATGCGATAGTATTTTTTTCCTTTATTAGTTTATTTGTTCCTTAAGTAATGACATATTTCTATATTTAAAAATAATTTATTTTTAAACTTTCTCATCTTATGTTTATGATTCTTTTTACATTCATAAAAGTACCATGACACGTTTAACATCATAAGTTTTAATTTATTTTTATTTAAATGCCGTATTCAGTCAAACTAACTCACATGTATTCTAACAAATATAGTGACATTTTCTAAGAAACTTGCAGGAGAGGACTAACTATTTTGTGCTTTTTGAATATTCCTCCTGTGCATTGACATTAAGCACACCTTTCATTACTGTCTACGAATGTATTTTGCGAATGATATAGTTTGAATGTGAAAAACTATAAAAAAAATTCACTCAGTGTGAATCTATTTTTGTTGTTGATGAATTCTGTAATAGGTAAGATTTAGAGTCTACAGGTGGAAACTTTTCGAGCAGACACGTGGCAGAGCTGTCAGAGTGGAGATGAGTCAGTAGACATTTAAAAGTGGATATGGATATGTTATGGGTATTGTACAAATTTCAAGAACATAAGGATCGGAGAATTGAATTTGAAAGCAAGGTATTGGTTGAAGAAAACAATATTAAAGGAGCAACCGTGACAAAAAATCTCACCATTTATTCCTAACGTTATACATCCATCAAGAGGGGTTTTTATTCATCTTAAAGAGGGTGAGATTTGAGGATCTTGTCTTTTCAGATTTAACTATAAATAAGAACATTTGGGTAGGGGGACAAAATGCAAAAACTATAAAAGCTATCTCTCTTTTATGATTTTTCTTTAGTTTATACAAAAAGGCTATTGTAGAAGCTTTTCGATTATCTTGACGCTAGTAAAATCTAATCAAATTTAAGACTTGTTCTTTTCTAAATTATCTTTATTTTTTTTCCTTTAATCTTTATAATCTTACTAATCTGATCATCTTAAGCTATGTGTCTATAAACCATGTATATAATTTTTACTGTACCTTTTTACGGGTAAATAATTTGGCACCCACAGTGGGGTTTAGACAATTGTGGTGTTATTTTGATCTGCTCATTTTTTACTAGCCTGCTTCAAAGTTTTTCAGTTTTAGCAAGTATACTATAGTATGGCACACAATAATGTCAACAACTTGCTCAACGTTGGTGTAAACAACAACAACGAGCGTCTGGGCAATCTACATAGTAGGTCACAACAAGACGATTTAACTAGTGAAACTCATTATGATTGGAGTGAATCAACTCCAAGCCGGGTGGAAAGAATTACACGGTGTGACAGGTTCCTACTCCAAATGATTTGGATGATAAGCATATGGCTGATACCGTATAATTTTCGAGAGTACAACAATGAAATATTATGAGTCATCTCTCAAGACAGTATTGGATAATGATTGTGCTTCAACAAGTGATTTTGGCGGCTTCAAATAATTCAAATGATGGAGTTCGAGCCCTTTCTAGCATCCCTAAAAAAAACCGATTCCAGGAACCGGCAATGTAGCTTTAAAGGGGAGTTTAGATCAGACAACAACCAGTCAAGCGGTATAGGCAATGGATCTTGAAATGAGAACAACGTAGATTATTTCAAGGACGAACTCATGAGGTGTATGAGAGAGATAAATGCCTAAATGAATCTAAATGCTAATGAATTACATGCTCGGATGGATTAGACAGTTGCCATTCAAATCTATTGCTGTCCGTAGTTGATCCCAAAGAGGTTTAAAATGTCGGATATTCCAAAATGCGATGGAACGTCAGATCCGCAGGAACACATTATAATTTATATCATTGCTAAAACGTGAAACGATTTGGCTCCACATGAGATCAAATTAGTTTTGCTTAAGAAATTCGGGGACACCTTAACAAAAAGAGCTTTAACATGGTGTTCACTTTTACCTGAACAATCAATTGATTATTTTGAAATACTTGCAGATTCTTTCATCAAAGCTCATGCTGGAGTAAGGAAAGTTCAAGCTCAGAATGCAGATATTTTCAGAATCGCTCGAGGAGACTCAGAGTTACTTTGAGAGTTCATGATCAAGCTCCAAAAGGAAAAAACACTGTTACCAGCAGTACCAAATAAATGGGCAGTGGAAACAATTACCAAGGGATTTAATCCTTTAAGCTCTGAAGCTTCAAGGAATTTGAAGGAAGGCTTGTTGGAATTTCAAGCAACCACATGTGATGATGTTCATAGCCGCTATGAGATCAAAATTAGAATTGATAATCATCAATTGGGTTCTTCGAAATTCTCAAGGTTCGTAACTGTGATCGAAACCTAGAAAGGTCAAAGAATGTCCTCAATGCAAACTGGAGGCCATCCAAAAGTTGTTTTCAACCAGATGTGTCAAACAACATATCATATTTTGGGGGCAGGGAGAGGACGTATAATTAGATGTTATCAGTCGTTGGAAAGACATGGACTAGATAGGAGGACAGACCATGGACGAAGTACCAAAACTTTGCTAGATAAAAGCTATCTGGGTCCCAGTATTCAATCTATCCCAGGTTGTCCGTTTACAATTTTAATATTAGATTGGTGGAGTTGGTTTCTGCCCTGAGGAACATAAAGGAAGCAAGGTTTCCGACGATCAAACCCCAATAAAAGAGACACTAGCTTGTGGTGTGAATTTCAAGGTACACATGGTCATAGGACTGGGGACTACAAGCACCTTCTTGAAGAGGTAGAAATATTGCTAACAATGGATATTTTAGAGAATTCTTGAGTGACCGTGCTAAGAACAATTACGGCAAAATCCGTGATATAACGGAACCAACGAAACCAATAGCGTCTCCTTGTTTCACAATGAACATATTTTTCGGAGGTGTTGAAGTGAATGGCGTGACATTTTCGACTGTAAGGAAGACAAAGATATCGATCACTCATGGAAATAGGACCTGTCAAGTATCAGAGGATGATGAAATTATGTTCAATAAAGAACACGCAAACGGACTGGCTTTACCACTCAATAATGCTTTGGAAATATCTTTAAATGTTTTAGATTTTAAAATTAAATGCGTGTCGGTTGATCCAGGTAAATCGGACAATATCATTAAACTAAGAGTCCTAGAGCAAGTGAAGCTGGCGGTAGCATAGTTCCGACAATAAATCTTTTAGTTGTATTCAATTTAATGAATGTCACTACTAGAGGAGAGATCGTGTTGCCTACGTACGTTGATGGAGTCATGAAATCAATTGTTTTTGAATTTATGAACAATTATAACGATCCGACCGGTTGTTTTGAGCAAGCATTCTGTTTAATGGTTCGAGGTCATGAGTGGCTTCATATTGTGTATCATGACTTGCGTGTATGGTCAGATTCGATTTTTAGATATTTTGGGATTGATTTGGATGAGTGATTCTCATTTTATAAGCTTAAGTTTTAAATGTTGATCGAGGTTTGAGTTTTATAAAAATTACCTCAGAACGGTGTTTTGATGGCTCCGAATGATTCGTATTGTAATTTTGGACTTGGGCGTATTCCTGAAATTAGGTCCCTAGGTTAATTTGGTATGTTTTGCCGGAAGTTGACAATTTGATAGTTTAGTAATTCCTTAGGTTTGACTTGTGGCTATCAGGTTTGAATTTTAGTTTTGGGAATAGGTCAATTATGTTATTTTGGAACTTATCTGCAATGTTTGGCGTCATTCCGAGTTGATTTGATAGGAATCAGACGCGCAGCTGTATTTTTAGAAGTTCTTAAGTTTCAATGAAAATTTCATGTATTTTTTATGTCTGATTCGTGGTTCTAGATATTATTTTGGTATTTTGATCGATCGAGCGAGTTCATATGATATTTTTAGACTTGTGTGGATGTTTGATTTGGAGCCCACGGGCTCAGGTGAGTTTCTGACGGGGTGTTTGAAAGAGTTTTAGTATTGTCGGTTTTTTAATAGGTGTTGCAGGTCTCGCAAATGAGAGATTTTGTTTGCATTTGCGAGGTGGAAGTCGCATTTGTGAAGAATACCAGAGTCTGTTAGGTTTGATTTTACGAACACATGGTTCACATTTGCTATGGGTACTTGGGCTGGGCTAGATCGCATTTGCGATCATAATAGTCGCTTTTGCGATATGTTCATGGCTCGCATTTGCAAACTTTTTGTCGTATTTGCGGCATTAGAAGGAGTGTGTTGATTGTCGCTTTTGGGAACATTCTTTGCATTTGCGGGGTTCGCAATTGCGGACCCCAAGTCGCATTTTCTACACCTGCGCCTGAACATAAGGGCTGGGAGTCTCTTTGAACCCTAGACTCGGTAGGAGGCGATTTGGAGAGAGAATATTCACACACAATCATTGGGTAAGTAATTTTGATCAATTTTAACTATATTACAAGATTATATATGAGATTTAACATCAAATTTGTAAGAATCAAAGTGAAAATTTGAAACTGTTTGTCTATGTTTTGAAAAATGAAAATTTAGGATTTGAGAGTCAAATTAGACTCGGATTTTGAAACAAAACACATATATGGACTCGGATTTTGACCGGGCAAGCTGGGAGTTGACTTTTGGTTACTTTTGAGGAATTGTATAAAGATCATAGCTTTACTTATTAGAATTGGTTTCTCTTGCATTATTTTATATTATTAGTTGATTTTGCTTAGATTTGAGCCGAGCGAAGGTGAATTATAAAGGAAAAGCTATTTTGAGTGTTGATTTACCTAGTTGATGTAAGTATCTTGCCTAACTTTGTGTGGAGGAACTACCATTTAGGATTGGATTTGATTATACTATTTGATTATATGAAAGAATTGTACATGAGGTGACAGGTGTGTATACGACCTTATATGTGGAAATTGACCAGTTTAGACTGTTAGGTTTCTTTCATGCATCTAATTGAAGTTGTCATATCATATTATAGTTTCTACTGTTAAGTATACTCTTACATGCTATATTAGAAGTTGTTAGCACATACTATATCTTTTATAGTCAAGCTTGTTCATATATGCTTTAATTGAAGTTGTTACTTCTTTTATTGTCATGCTACCTCTTTTACTGTTGAGTTATCTTTAATTGCAGCTCCATTACATGTTACCCCTTTTATTATTAATTTATCCTTATTTGAAGTCATCATTACATGTTATCTCCTTAATTGCTGAGTTATTCTTCCGTTTTATTATGTTGTTGTAATTTTTTTGTTGATTTACTTGCCGTGTTATTGTAGTTGTTGTTGTTGCACTCAGTGTTGTTGAGCCATGGGATTTATATTGTCATAGTATTGGTATTGTTTATTTAGAAATATTGTGGTATATGGGCACGTGTGGTGCTAGTTGATAAGTTGTGTTGTTTTGACTTCGGCACACGAGGGATTGTTCAGTAGATTGTCGGGGTGTTTTGCACGTGAGTTGTCTGTGCTATTGCTATTCTTGATATTTTCACATGTGGCAAGACATGGCAGTCTATATATGTTGGGTTTGTGCATGTGGAGAGACAAGGTGGGATAATTATGCATGCACGTGGAGACAAGGCAGGCATTTACTTTATTATTGCGCATGTGGCAAGACAAGGTGAGCTATATCGGGGATGATTTGTGATTGCTTGGGGGTATTGTTATTGATGATATATGTGCAGTGATGTGACCTTCTTGTGTGTGTCATGCATATTATGGGTTTTGTGGTGTTGTTTCTAATTTGCTACTCGGTGTCTCCGATTTTACCTATTGACTTGAATTGTGATAGTACACTTGCACAAGCATACACCATAACATGTCACCTATATCAGTCAAAGAGTATGAACCTTGATGTTTATTGATCATGTACATGTATTCATGTATACATGCCTTCTGTGCGTGGATTGGATTATTGGCACGTGAGTTGTCCGTGCGGATATGAGGTATTGTTACTATTGGCACATGAGTTGTCCGTGCAGATTTGAGGCATTCATGGTATTGGCATATGAGTTATTCGTGAAACACGTGAGTTGTCCGTGTGGTTATGATTCGAGATTTGGGAACCGTGGTTTGTGATTACGAGGTGTGGTACCTCGTGGTGATTCTCCTGTGAACCTTGTGGAAAAACGATTTATTATTTAGTTGTCATTTGTATTCCTTAATTGGTTTCACTGGTACGTTAACTGTGTTCCGATTAATTGTTGTGTTATCACATGTTTTCTCCTTGTTGCTATTTGATGCTTCTACCTTCCATTCGCTAGTGTTATATTGTTATTCTTTCCATGTTTAGCCTTACATTGATACTCGTTCCTCTGTTAGCGTTATATTAATATTTGCATAGGATATTACGACTAGTTGGTGTCTTGACTATACCTCATCACTACTCCACCGAGGTTAGTCTTGATACTTAATCGCTGTGGTGTACTCATGATATGTTTCTTCACATTTTTTGTGTAGATCCAGGTACCTTGGAGCGTGCCGACATTAGCCTGATTGTGAGTTGCGGTGAAAACTTCAAGGTATACCTGCCATTTGTGTTCGCTGGCCTTAGAGTCACCTTCTAGGAATTTACCTTGTTACTGGTTATTTCCATTTTAACCAGTGATGTATTTGATATTCTTAGTTACTCCGAGAATAGCTTATGACTTCGTACTACCAATTTTGGGATATTGTATATTTGTTGATTATTGTACTACTAAGGATATGAATGCATTTACTTTGTCTGACATCAAGGCAGCTGAAATCAATAAATAACAATTATAGATTCTGGTGCCAACTCACAATTCAGTTCCGGTCGCAATATCAGGGGAAAACAGTGTTGAGAAAAAGACACCGGATATTTACTAGGTATTCAGATCTTTCCAGGTTCCAGAAGATACCGATGTAAAAAAGTCGACTCCATAAGAACTCGAACGGGTCTCTTTGTTCATTGGATTCTCGGAAAGAAAGGTTTACGTGGGATTGGGGTTAACCCTTGAACTAAGACGCAAAATTATTGAGTTTCTTAAAGTTAATGCTGATTGTTTTGCTTGGTCCCATTTAGATGTGGCAGGTATTCCACTCGAAGTGGCAATTTACAAGCTAAGCTTGGACTCAATTTACCTCCGGTAAAGCAAACAAATGACCAATAACCGAGGTCAGAAACAAGTTTGTTAAGGAGGAGGTAACCAGATTGCTCAATGTTGGTTCAGTATGAAAAGTTGAGTATCTAGATTGGTTAGCTAATGTAGTGGTACTAAAAAAGAATAATAAATTTAAAATGTGTATTAATTTTAAATATTTGAATAATGCTTGCCCTAAAGACTCTTTCCTATTGACGAACATGAACCAAATGATTGATTCCACTGATGGATATGAGTTGATGAGTTTTCTTGATGTGTATTTCGGTATAATCAAATAAGGATGCATCCTAAGGATGAAGAAAAAATCTTCATTTAGAACTAATTGTGGTACTTGTTATTTTAATGTGATGCCTTTTGGGCTTAAAGATACAGGAGCCACTTATCATAGGTGTTGATACCCAATATTTCCGTCATATCTTTAAAATACATATATATATATATATATATATATATATATATATATATATATATATATATATATATATATATATACTTTTAAAATAGTATATTTGCATCATTATTTAGTTTACACACCAATACAAGCATTTTCTATAATTTTCCATAATTTTTAAAACTCTAAAGTAATTTCTTTTTACATTTTTATTATACAAATATCTAGTAATTATCCTTTAAATTATTTTGTGGTGACTTAATCATCCAAATTTATTTTTTACACACAAATATATGTTTTATAATATTTTACTTCTTTTTCTATAATTACATTTGCATTTTTATGCTAATTACATATTTTTGTAATAATAGCCTACACTTTGCAATTAATTGTATTTATTACTTTATTTAGAGTTAAAACAACGTTTTACATGTTTACAACCTTCAGCTATTATTTTAAAGTACTTATTTTCTTAAATAATATTTTTAATACTTATTTAGCTATTTTATTAATCAATCCTTTCCTTAATTTCTTTATTTTAAAAAACTGGCCCAAACGAGGCATTTTCTTCGAATCAAATAGGTAGCCCAGATACCTTAAAACCCTTGGCCCAATAACCCTAGCCCAAACCAAATGACCCCTGTGACAACTCGGTCGGAACCCACTTAAAACGACCCGCCCCGCCTTCTTAAAATACTGGCTGTTGATCTCTAAGATCAACTGGCCACGATTAACCCCCTCTTTTAATTATCCACCCCCTAACCCTCACACTCACTCCGCCCAGCCGCCCTAAAACACTCCCCACTCCCTTCTCTTTCACAAACCCTAGCCGTCACACCCAGTTCCTCTCTGATTCCAACCTGGAGATGGAATCTACCTATGATATACTTACCTTATTAATCTTCCCTCACTATTGGTCGTTCATTTATGGTATTACTTAGGTTCTTGCCTAAGTTTGTCAAGCATCACTTCCGAGATCGGACTGGAACGACTTGAATCTTTGGATCTTAGGCGGTTTTCCCTCTATATACGCTCAATAAAGAGCGATTTACATTCTTGGTTCAAGTTTCAGACGATTGAACCCAATTAGGGTTTGAGACTCTCCGTCTCCTTTACTGATTTCTATCTGCATGTGATATTCTCTTTCCTTATTTGTGCTTAATTGATTATTTTCCATATTTGTTCTTCCAATTTCTACTACTATATAAACCCCTCCCCATTCTCCTTTAGGAGAGACCTCTAATCGTTAAATTTCACTAAAAATTGAAGTTCTTGTTCTATTTATTCTCTCATTTTCTTATTCTATATTTTGATTTTTGGTCGGCTGAAAGCCAAGGCCACCGGGATTTGATTTTTAACCCCTTTCTTGGTGCAAACACTGCCCAGGGTTCATTTGAAGCCCTTGGAAACTCTTATGCAGTAAGATTCTGGATTCTTGCTCTTTGATATTCGGAAGTACTTTGGAATTCGTCCTTTCTTGTTGTCTGTTTAACTGATAAGTCTCTTGGCTTTACGATTTTTATTCTTTGTCTTTATGTCCTGCATATTTACCCCTCTGATATTTTCATGACTTAGTGTGTTTCCGGGCTCTCTCTCTCTCTGTGCAACCTTGTTAGCATTGAACTTGTTTTGTAATATGAACCTCTCCTAGCACTTGATTTTACATAATGCTACAAGTTCTGGGACATGTCTTTGCCGAATTTGAATAATTTTGACTCTCTTAAGTTGGTTTAGTTAATGTATTGGTGCCTGAATGTTTATATTTGCTGCTGGGCATGAGTGTGCTTTTCTACTTTATTCTGAACCTCTGTAATGAATGCCTAGTAGTTGTAATGTGTTATAATCTATGTTAAGACCTTTACTATTAACTATGGCCCGCTCCCTTGCTATTATGTCACTCAACATGTGTTTGTTTGCTTAATTCCATATCCTTAGTAATTGTTCGAAACCTTTAGAGTAGCTATTTCAACTTGTGTTTTCCTGCCATGTTTGATATTGTTTGCATGTCTGTCCTTTGACACTGTAATGGGTACTTAACATAATTGGGATCCTTAGGCTCTAAACTATTTAAGTTGGTACTGTACTCAGACTTGTTTGGTGTTACTCACCTTTGTATGTTAATCTTGCAACGCCAGGAAACTTGACTCTTCTTTAATTCTCAATGTGTTTCTACCAATATGTTACTTCTTGCTAAATGTTGAACCTACTTCTAATTATTGTTGACCCTCTTTATTAACATGTTCTGTGTTTAGACAACCCTGCTATGCCTGTTTTTTAAAATATAAGTATGTCTCTGTCTCTCACTCTCTTTGTTACCTACATTATTCTGAATCTATCACTCTTGGCCGACTGAAAGCCAAGGCCACTAAGACCCTCTCTGTTGACCTCTCTAGTGTGATCACTGCTCGAGGTCTATTTGAGATTCTTGTGAACTCTGACGCACTAGGACTTGAGGTTCTTTGTCCATTCTCTTTACTACTAAAACCTGAGCTATATTCGACGCCCAGTTTTGTCCCCCTTCTGTCTACTGAATCTGCAAATCGGTTTGTTTAAGTTTGGGTCATATAGTAAATCTATGGATGTTTGGTTTGGTTTGAGTTTCTCTACGGCTTCTGGGTTGTGCGGATGGATATAGCTCCCTGTTGGGATCTGGGTATGCTAATTGGTAAGAAAGAGTTTAGTTGAAGGCCTGGTAATGCTGAGTATCTCTTTTGGCCCTGCTTTGGGCCTACTGTTATTGCTTGTACAACATTTGTAATTATATTCATTATTGGGTCTGTAATAATTATGTAATAAATAACTGGGGTGTTATTGAAATTGGGAAATGGTATATTCTAATATTAGCATGAAATGGATTGAAAGCATGCCTATAGGATTCATATAATCTATTTTCTATCCAACCTGCTATATATGTCATTCAATTTTCTCTGTGCAGTATTAGAAATCATGCCATTAGGGAAATCACACACTCACATAACTTGTATGCTATCAATGCATAAGTGCTTTATTTATTCCCATGTCTATTGCTATGTGTCGCTAGATAGCATGCCTATAGGAAATAAATGCCAATAACTGCCCTTCAATTTGCATAACTGCACGATGTTCATTAGATATCATGCCTATAGGATTTTAGTTATTTAATTCACAATTGCACCTAGAAAACATGCCTATAGGAGCTAACTATAAAAAATTGGTTCTAATCGCCAATCTTTAGAAATCCTACCTATAGAGTATTACTACTCGCTCTAAAGTGCTGATACTGGACTCTTCAAGCGTTGTTTATTTCTTATCCACGCCACTATTATAAAGCATGAGTAATTCTGAGCATTTCCAATAATTTTTACTCTACCTTACTTTGTAAACCATTTAGAGATCATGCCTATAGGTTTTATTAACTTATAATCTGTAATCTCAATAAACAACTTAGCAGTATCAGATACTCTCAAACTGGTAATTTAGAAATCATAGGTCTAAAGTGGCGCCATGCATCTGAAGCTGCTTGCATATTCGGATTAGATCATATAGAAACCATGTTTATAGAGCTTAATGACTTCAATCTTCCCCAATTCTAAAACTGTCTAATGCCTAACGTAGAAATCTGTTTGCGAGCATTTGTTGTCTAATTGAAGAGGCTAACTTGAGCCTTTAACTATCCTTAAGTGCAGTCCTATTTGCTTTTAATTGTCGCCTAGTTTTGACATTTTCTGAGCAGCCTAAGTAAAGTCTAGAACTACCCAAAATAGAGGTCCAATGCTTCCTGGACCATATGTATGGGACGGGTAGTGCACGCATAAGGTACAACTTATAATTGAACTAGTGCGCTATAGGTAATAACTTAAAGATAGTAATCGTGTAGAAGGAGATGATAGTCTGTGCCCGCTGAATAATACGAGTAACACCCCATCTTAATGGAGTTACGAAGTATTATTTATGTTGCATAGGGTGATCCTTTCGGCTAAAAAACTTAGGACCCCCCATCTTAATCCCTTTTTATATTTGAATCAAGTGTTTGTATTTCCTCAAAGTCTTTTAATAATAAAATTTCTCAAAGTTCTTGCTTTCTCTGTCTTTACTTATCCAACTAATTCATATAATTCAAGTTCGGCCGGGACCCACAATTATGGACCTCGAAGAGTGCCTAACACCTTCTCTTCAAGGTAATTTCGAGCCCTTGCCCGATCTCTGGTGATGCAAACTAGTCAAACCATAGTCATATGCAAATAGGTGCCCTAACGCACCTTAAACCATTAGGTGGCGACTCTCCTCTTTTAATGCTTCCTTAAAAGAGTTGTCGCATGTCAAAACCCGATTTTGCGAGAAAAAGGGGGGCGACAACATGGCAACTCTGCTGGGGATATACACTTAGGTTCTTACCATAATGAACTTGGTTTATGTGGATTAGTTTTTATAAATGTGCATTCCTTTTCCATCTTTATTTGCTAAATTTTGCTATTACATGCACATCCCTTTCCCGTTCGCCTTTACTTGTCTAAACCCGTTATAACATGCACGTCCCTTCCCTTCTCCATATTTATGTGCTTAAATTTGTTATGACATGCACATCCCTTTCCATATTCGCCCTTAGTTGCTCTAACTGCTATTTATTAGCTATATCATGTCTCTCCCACCCCTACTTCCTTGATCACTTTATTATATTACCTATATTCCACGAACTAGCTTCTTCTTTTGTCTTTCTTTCTACATCCTTTATGTTTTATCTTAATACCGCGTTTATTGCTTTCACATATTTATCATGCAAATACTTGGCAATGTGTTATTATCTTTGCATAAAGTATACTCCACATCATATTCCACTCGTGCCCAACTAATACTACAGTGGCACTTGATGAGTGTCCGCACTCTTCCAAAAATTACCCTTTTAATTTGGAAAGGCTTATTTGCGATAAAACTAGTCGATCAGCTATGCAATCGATGGTTCCATGCCTTTCCCTCTAAAGTTGTCCCTTTGAGGGTACCGGTCTAGACCTTTCTAGAAACCTCATTCCAATATCAACTGTGCATGCATCATGTCAAACCTAGTACGGATTAGAACGTTGTCAACGTGATAATCCACTAAGATAAGACTTGTCCAAAGTCCGACGGGATTTCCATAATCTCAATGGAAACCATCACGTTATGTGCATTACTTGGAGAAAACATGCGATATGTTGATCAATAATGTGTATATAGTCAGACCCGGAGGGGGAAAAGGGATAACTCTATTTGTTTTGTAGAAAATGAGGCATGAAGTTCCCAGGTTCGACATGGTTCAAAAGATTCCACCTTTGCTGCTTGATTGGTGGAAGAACCTCTCACATAGTGACCAGAATCATGTGAAAAGAGCCCTCGGAAATGTACCTTCCTTATTGGATATTCGGCCAAATAACCCATTGACTGAGGCCGCCACTATGTTTTGGGATGAGAAAAGAGCTGTCTTTCGCTTTGGTAATGTAGAGATGACCCCTATCTTAGAGGAAATAGGAGGCTTCGCTAGGCTGCCATGCGATAGTCCGGGTTTATTAATACCAGAAAATCGCACTCCCTGCGGTTTTTTGAAAATGATGGGTTTAAGGAAGAATGCTGAATTACTTTGTCTGAAGGGGTCGTACATACCATTTGAATTCCGTTATGAACGTTATGGGCATAGCAACTCATATCGCCTTCACCGTGATGAACTTGCCATTAATTCTTTGGGCTGGACACACCGCCGAGTTTTTGTGTTCATTGTCTATTTCTTGGGGTTGCTGATATTTCCGATGAAGGGGGGGATCCACACTCATTTAGCCATGGTCGCTAGGACTCTAATGGAATAAATTAAGGGACAAACTTACACTATCATCCCTATGATCTTGGCCGAAATGTATCGAGCTCTAGATCGATGCAAGCAGGGGTATGGGCATTTCGAGGGCTGTAATCTGTTGCTACAGGTTTAGTTATTAGAATATTTCTAGAGTGGTGAATATCGTCAGGAACTTCTGCGACGACCATTGAATGACTACATAGCCTACCACCATCCAAAAATAATGAAATTTATCCCAGATAGGTTCACGCAACCCGGAAATGCTGTGAGCTGGGTGCGTTTCTTCAGCAATTTGACTAACGAAAGGGTACATTGGATGTTTGAATGGTTCCCTAGTAGCGAGTTCATCATCAGGTCAAGAGAAGCCACTCATTTAGTGTTGATTGGGTTGAGATGTATCTATCCTTATGCTCCTATAGAGTAATGAGGCAAGCGGGAAGAAAGTAGGTTATACCTTGGGTTTCCAAGATGGTCCAGTATAAAGTAGATTCCGTTCAAATTTGAGATGCAACATATGTGGAATCAAAAGGTCGATGTAAAGAAAGACACTATCGAGCCAGACAGGTACCATGCCAGCCATGTATACTTCTACCCATCGTGGTTGGTCGATGATATAGCGGGAGATGTCAAGCCAGGGACTAATCTGGAAAATAGGGTTATCGATGACGCTCCTGAAGCACAAGTCAAGTATAGGATGCTGCGCAAGAGGGTTTTCAAGTCTGAAGCTAGACATTTTGAACAACACAAAGTGGATATGGAAGCTATCGGCGAATGGAAAGAAATTGCTAATAAATCAACAGAAAGATTTGAATGTTCGGAGCAAGGGTTAGTGGAACTCGAGGGGAAGATGAGGAAGAAGCTCTCAGATTGTAAGAATACGGAAGGCAATGAGGGAGGGCACCTAGCAAGGGCTTACCTACTATTGGACATGCCGACCTGGGGAACTTGATTGATTGATCCAAGAAAGCCAAGCACGGAGAAGGTCCCTCCGGGGCCAAATAGATTAGGAAATGATGTTCTTTACTACTTTTTAGCTTAGTTTTAGATTTCGAATGTAATAAGGCAAATGCCATTAGTGGCTTTCTTATTATTGTCGTTTTAGTAAGGATTTAATCCATTTTCGCATTAATGAAATGACACAATTATTGGCATCAATTTTCTTCAAGTCTATGTGTCGCTTAGGCCTACCTCAGGCACAACGAGGTCCCCCAAATTAGGACGTGAATTTATTTACTGATTCTGCAACACTTGTTCAATATTGCAAGCATTCTTTCAATATCCCTTACTGACTTGGTTACTTTTTTGTTTTTCTTTTCTTTTGTTTATTCCCATTCCCCAAAGGTTGGTTTGTGGATACTGGCATCATTCGAATATCATACTAGATCTAGAGGTCTTCCACCTCGTCCTCCACCAAGTGGTCCTAAAGGAAAAAACAAAGGGAAAGAGAAAATGGACTATTTAATCGTTATTAGAAAGGACAATGAAGAGAACATTGAAACCTCGAACGTTCGAAATACTCCAGCACAGAACGAATTGGTGTTACGTCTGGAACATAAAATATTGGAACTACAAGGGGAACTTGAGCAGGTTCGGAACTTGGCAAACCTTTCCCTCACCCTAAACATCCCCGACCTTAACCAACAAAACACAAACGCCCAAAGCCCGGTACCTCCACAAAACACACAAAATCTGTAAAATCCTCCCGCACCACATCAATACGCCACACCTTCTTAGTACCAAAACCCTTCACCGATACCTACTCCTCAACAACACTATCACCACCCAACTCAATATCCACAAACAACCATATACCACACCCCTCAGAATGCACCACAACTTACTCCTAACCTGCAAAATTGATCTAATGACCACCATTATGCCCTGATTCCCAGAGTCCACCAAAGCAATCCCATATATATGGAAATCTTACCCCACACCCCACAACAAACCCTATACATACCCGAATCTGTCGAGAAGGACCTTCTCATCAAGAACATAGCAGAGGAACTCAAGAAACTTACTGGCATGGTTCAAAGTGTCGAAGGGGGAAAAGGCATTGGGGGTTTGAATTATGAAGATTTGTGTATTCAGCTAGATGTAGAACTGCCAGAGGGTTACAAACCTCCTAAGTTTGAAATGTTCGACGTAACTGGTGATCCGAAGGTGCACTTAAGAACGTATTGTGACAAGCTTATAGGAGTTAGCAGGGATGAAAGAATTCGCATGAAGATGTTCATGAGAAGCCTCACCGGAGATGCCCTATCTTGGTACATCAGTTAGAACCCAAAGAAATGGGTTAATTGGGTGAGCATGGCATCAGATTTCATGGATCAGTTTAGGTTTAACACAGAAAATGCAACAGACGTTTTCTATATTCAAAATCTCAAGAAGAAGCCAACGAAAACTTTCCGCGAGTATGCTACTCGGTGGAGGTCTAAAGCTGCAAAAGTAAGGCAAGCGCTGGAAGAAAAATAGATGAATAAGTTCTTCATTAGAGCTCAGGATCCGCAATACTACGAAAGATTGATGGTTATTGAAAACCATAAATTTTCTGATATCATTAAGTTGGGAGAGAGAATAGAAGAAGGGATCAAAAGCGGAATGGTGAAAAATTTTGAAGCACTCCAAGCCACAAATAAGGCCCTGTAGTTAGGAGGTATCTCCAAGAAGAAAGAAGTAGGTGCAGTAATGGTAGCCCAAGGTCCGAAGTCTCCTCTCACATACCAAACACCTCCACCCATATATCAGCCTTCACCTCCCAGATACCAATAACCTGCCACTACTTACCATACCTATAACACCCAACCTGCATACTACCACTCACCACCAGCCCGCCAAAACTACCTAAAACCTAGACCAAATTTCGACCGCAGACCACCCAAACAATACACCCCAATTGCTGAACCTATAGACCAGTTGTACGAGAGACTGAAGGTTGCTGGTTATATCACTCCTATTCCCGTTGTTGCTATGGAAAAATCTTCCCAGTGGATTAATCCAAACAAGACATGTGCCTATCACTCAGACATGAAAGGTCATACTATTGATGAGTGTCGTACTTTGAAGGATAAGATTCAGACATTAATTGACACCAAATTCATACAGGCAAATGAGGCTGCACCCAATATCTGTAACAATCCTCTCCCAGATTACAGGGGTGGAGGAGTAAACGTGATAGAGACCTATGAAGAATGGGACTCAAAGGGGTCAATTGGACTCATTCGGGAAAGGGATAATTCTGAAACATCTCTAGTCACTCTTACACCTATCATGGTATAGACTCACGCACCAATTAAAGTTGAGGTAGCCATACCAACTCCATTTGAGCTTGAAGTAACAACGCCCTTCACCGTGATGGTAGCACCAATGCCGTCTTATAAGTCTAATGCTATACCATGGGATTATGTTGCGGAAGCAAGAATAAAAGTAAAAGCAAAAATGGAAGAAACATGTGCAGCGCAACCAGAACTGGTAGGGTTTATACAACTGAGCATTTGGGAGGAACGAGCAAAGAAACTGCATCTAAATTGCCTATCATTGAGACTGGTCTGAACGACCTTTCGAGAAAGGTGCAAGCAAAGGAATATTATGTGGTTGATCATCTGAACAAAACCCCTGCTCAAATATCCATTTTATCACTGCTGCAAAACTCCGAGGAACATAGGAATGTCCTGATGAAGGTGTTGAACGAAGCCTATACACCCAACAACATCACCAGTGGAGAGATCGCCAATATGGTAGGGCAAGTGTTGGAAAGCCACAAGATCACTTTTCATGAAGACGAGCTGCCACCAGAAGGATTAAGTCACAACAGAGCATTGCATATCACAATGCAGTTTGAAGACAAGTTCATTGCCAGAGTCCTGATAGATGGGGGTTTGAGCCTCAACATCTGTCCACTAACTACTTTGCGAAGGTTGGGTAAAGTTCTGCACGAGATACGAGCAAGAAGTATGAATGTGATAGCATTTGATGGGTCTCAAAGGGCCACAACTGGGGAGACCAACCTCAGCCTACAGATGGGACCAACCTGGTTTGATGTAGAGTTTCAATGGTTGGACATATATGCTACCGACAACATATTATTGGGACGACCTTGGATACATGCCGTTGGGGCCGTAGCTTCTACTCTACATCAGGTCGTGAAGTTTGAGTGGAACCATCAAAAAGTGATCATCCATGGGGACGGGAGTAATCCCATTTACACCAATCAAATTGTTCCGGTCATTGAGAATAGCAGGAAGTTGGGTGGAGAAATATATCATTGCATCGAGCGCATCATCGCAATTGAAAAGGATAAGTGGTGGAGCAGTAAGATAGAAGGCATATTGGCATTGATAGGGTATGAACCTGGCAATGGTCTCTGTAAGAATCTCTAGGGGATCAACAAACTGATACAGCTAAAGTATCACAGCACAAATTTTGGGCTTGGGTATGAATACACCTGGCACGAGTATCAGAATTGGTCGCTACCAGGGCATGCTCCTTATTAACCTCTAGAGCAACCAGTACAACATTTGAGGCAGTCATTTCATCAAGCTGACATGATGTGGGAGTCCAAAGAAGATGAAGTTCTAGTTGGTATAAGGAATATGTTTCTGGATGATGAAGACATGGATTGCAGTGCAATAGTTGAGGAGGAGGAGGAAGGCCTTATTATTTAGACCGTGGAGAAGGGAGATGTTCTCAAGAACTGGACTGTTGCACCATCAAGGGCCCGTCGAGTTCCTGGGTAGCCTGGAAATTAGCATCATTTATTTTGAAAGCAATTTTATGAGCATCTAAGACATTTTCAATATTTTGTTCTCAACGTATTTTGTTTTGAAATAATTGCTCGAGTCATCAAGCCGTACTTGTTTGACGTTTTCAAGATTTATTTAATGCATTGTGTTTTTAGTATTTATTATTATTCTTTACATTTTTTTCTCTACAACATTATTATTACCTATCCCGATGAACTTACGACTGTGACATATAATGAGACAACGCAACATAAGGATAATGATTCAAAGGATCAGGAAGAAGATATAATACCCGAGGAAATTGTCAGAGAAGTGGAAAACTTTGAAAATAAGACTAAGTCCAATTTGGATGAGACCGAAACAATTAATTTTGGAGACTCCGAAACAGTCAAGGAAACGCGTGTAAGCATTCACTTATCACTGTCGGAGAAGGAAGAATACATCTGGTTCTTGGAGGAGTATGAGGATATTTTTGCATGGTCCTATGATAATATGACCGGTTTGAGCACGTCTGTAGAGGCTCATAAACTACCTACCAACCCTATGTGTCCGCATGTAAAGCAAAAGCTCAAAAAGTTCAAGCCAGATATGAGCCTGAAAATAAAAGAGGAAGTCACCAAGCAGATCAAAGCTAAGGTTCTCACAGTGGTTGAATATCCGACCTGGTTGGCTAATATTGTGCCGGTTCCAAAGAAAGATGGGAAGGTCAGAGTATGTGTCAACTATCGGGATTTGAACAGAGCAAGTCCCAAAGATGATTTACCTTTGCCCAATATACATATATTGATTGACAACTATGCCGAGCATGAACTTCAATCCTTTGTGGATTGCTTCGCGGGATATCATCATATCTGAATGGATAAGAAGATGCCGAAAAGACAGCTTTTATTACACCATGGGGAGTATATTATTACAAAATGATGTCGTACGACCTAAAGAATGCCGGAGCCACCTATATGAGGGCCATGACAACCATTTTTCACGACATGATACACAAGGAGATAGAGGTGTACGTGGATGATGTCATCATCAAATCCAAGAGAAACACAGATCATATAGCAGATTTGAGGAAATTCTTCGATCGACTTTGAAGATACAACCTGAAACTAAATCCCGCAAAATGTGCCTTCGGAGTCCCTACTTGAAAGTTATTAGGGTTCATCGTCAGCTGCTGAGGAATTGAGCTAGACCCGTCAAAGGTCAAGGCTATCCAATATTTGCCACCTCCGAAGAACAAGAAAGATGTGATGAGTTTCTTGGGGCATCTTAATTACATTAGTCGTTTCATAGCACAATCAATTGTGATTTGTGAACCGATTTTCAAAATGTTAAAGAAAGATGCTGCAATAAGTTGGACTGAAGAAGGCCAGAAAGCCTTTGACAAGATCAAGGAATATTTATCCAAACCACCTGTTCTGGTTCCACCAGAACCTAGGAGACCTCTGCTACTCTATTTATCTGTATTGGATGGGGCTTTCGGCTATGTCTTGGGACAACGCGACGAGATGAGATGAAAGGAACAGGCCATATACTATCTAAGTAAGAAGTTCACTCCCTACGAAGCACGGTCTTCTTTGCTGGAGCACACCTGTTGTGCTTTGACGTGGATAGCTCAGAAGTTGAGGCACTACTTCTGTGCCTACACCACATATCTCATATCAAGAATGGATCCGTTAACATACATCTTCCAGAAACCCATGCTTATGGGAAAATTGGCAAAATGGCAGATACTGCTGAGTGAGTTCGACATCATCTATGTAGAAAGCGGTCAAGGGACAGGCATTGGCAGATAACTTGGCAGAAAATCCTGTGGGTGGAGAATACGAACCGTTGAAAACGTATTTTCCCGATGAAGAGGTATCCGTCGTATGAGAAGATATCACTGAAACCTATGGCGGTTGGAGAATGTTCTTCGATGGCGCTGCAAACTTCAAAGGAGTAGGTATTGGAGCAGTTTTGGTATTAGAGACGGGTCAACACTATCTGCTATTCGCAAAACTAAGATTTCTGTGTACCAATAATATGGCAGAATACGAGGCTTGCATCTTGGGGCTCAAGTTGGCCATTGACATGAACATTTAAGAATTGCTGGTAATTGGTGACTCAGACCTATTAGTACACCAAGTTCTAGGAGAATGGGCTACAAAGAATACCAAAATATTATCGTATTTGTACTATGTGAAAGAATTGAGGAAGATATTCACAAAGATAGAGTTCAAGCATATTCCAAGAGCCCATAATGAGTTCGCGGATGCGTTGGCCACTCTATTTTCCATGATACAACTCCAAGACAAGAATTTCATCGATCCTATTCCAGTAGGGATCCATAATCAGCCAGCTTATTGTGCTCATGTTGAAGAAGAAATTGATAGGAATCTGTGGTTTCATAACATCAAAGAATACTTGGCAAAAGGAGAGCACCCGGAGCACGCAAATCATACTCAGAAACGCACACGCCAAAGATTGTCCAACCATTTCTTCCAAAGTGGAGGAATTCTCTACAGAAGAACTCGATATGTGGGATTATTATGGTGTGTTGATGCCAAGGAAGCTTCCAAACTGCTCAAAGAGATACATACCGAAACTTGCGGACCGCACATAAATGGTTTTGTTTTAGCTAAGAAGATATTAAGAGCAGGATATTTTTGGATGACTATGGAAACAGACTGCATCTGATATGTCCAAACGTGTCATAAATGCTAAGTACATGCAGATATGATATGAGTACCACCAAATGAACTCAATACAACAAGAGCACCTTGGCCTTTCTCCGCTTGGGGAATGGATGTCATCGGTCTGATCGAACCCGCCGCTTCGAATGGGCACCGGTTCATTCTAGTGGCCATAGACTATTTCACAAAATGGGTTGAAGCTGCATCTTACAAAGCTATAACTAAGAAAGTCGTCGCAGATTTTGTTAGGGATCGTATTTTTTGCCGATTCGGGGTGCCAGAATCCATAATCACCAACAACGCCACCAACCTTAACAGTGACTTAATGAAATCTATGTGTGAAACCTTCAAGATCAGGCATAAGAATTCCACAACATACAAGCCTCAAATGAATGGAGTTGTGGAGGCTGCCAACAAGAACATCAAGAAAATATTGAGAAAGATGGTAGATAATTACAAACAATGACACGAGAAGTTACCATTTGCCTTATTAGGATATCGTACCACGGTTCGCACATCAACTGGGGCAACCCCGTACTTTCTGGTCTACGGTACTGAAGTTGTTATTCCAGTCGGAATTCATTCTTATAGAATCATACAAGAGGCTGAACTCAGTGATGCAGAATGGATACGATGTCGTTACGAGCAACTAGATCTCATTGACGGAAAAAGAATGAACGCAGTATGTCACGGTCAACTTTACCATAACAGAATGTCCAGAGCTTTCAACAAAAGGGTTAGGCATAGACAATTCACACCGGGGCAGCTAGTGCTGAAGCGGATCTTCCCGCATCAAGAAGAAGCCAAAGGTAAATTTTCACCCAATTGGCAAGGGCCCTACATGGTTCACTGAGTACTAACAGGAGGAGCGCGCATACTCGTAGAGATGGACGGAAAAGTTTGGCCAAAACCTATCAACTCAGACGTAGTCAATAGATATTATGTTTCGATTGTTTACATTTCTTCATGTAACTAAACTACGTTTGACCTGATTCCCATTTAAGAGGGGATACGTAGGCAGCCCTGTGGGTTCGGTCACATCTCAATAAAATCTTCATTTTTGCCATGGTCAGAAACTGGGGTAGAATTTTGAGGAGGACCATAAAAATTCTAAAGCAAGTCCAACCAATTTCGTCATACTCAGAACAATCAAAGAATTGCTTTTAAACTGGGGTAGAATTTTGTAGGACCCTCAAAATTCTAGAGCAAGAAAGCCGCAATGTCTCTAAAATATGTCAGTCATTGGTTCATCTAACTTAGTAGATATTGCATACTACTATATTTTAAATAACCATATTCATCAAATGCATGCATTTCTTTCGAAAAAATTTATTTCTATAAACAGCCAGATATTACCCAGGGTGACCCAAACAGGATCTCAAGGCAGGAGCACAGCCAAAGCAGAAGACAAAAGCGCGAACCAACCTTCCCCTACAAAACTCTCAATTTTTCTTTGGTTACAGGCACAGTAAGACAATAATATCTGCAAACAGATCAGGTCACTACCTTCAAGATAGTAGATTATCTATCCCAAGTATTTCCAGCTAAGAAACACTCTACTATCACTCATCATTTTCCTTACATCGAGACTAAGCATTGTCTCCTATTTTGCATGAGGCTAAGCCCTGACTCCTTAACTGTATAAGGCTAAACACTGCCTTTCTTTGCATGAGGCTAAGCATTGTCTCCTATTTTGCATGAGGCTAAGCCCTGCCTCCCTGGCTGCACAAGGCTAAGTACTGCCTTTCCTTGCATGAGACTAAGCATTGTCTCCTCTTTGCATGAGACTAAGCATTGTCTCCTCTTTGCATGAGACTAAGAATTGTCTCTTCTTTGCATAAGGCTAAGCATTGTCTTTCTTTGCATGAGACTAAGCATTGTCTCCACTTTGCATGAGACTAAGCATTATCTCCTCTTTGCATTAGACTAAGCATTGTCTCTTCTTTGCATAAGGCTAAGCATTGCCTTTCTTTGCATGAGACTAAGCATTGTCTCCTTTTTGCATGAGACTAAGAATTGTCTCCTCTTTGCATGAGACTAATCATTGTCTCCTCTTTGCATGAGACTAAACATTGTCTCTTCTTTGCATAAGGCTAAGCATTTCCTTTCTTTGCATGAGACTAAGCACTGTCTCCCTAATTGCATAAGGCTAAGCATTGCCTTTCTTTGCATGAGACTAAGCATTGTCTCCTAATTGCATCGAGATTAAACATCGTCTCCTCTTCTGGCATGAAGATAAGCACTGCCTCTTCAATTGTCTAAGGCTAAGCATCGCCTTATCCTTGCATAATGCCAAATGCTACCTCCATTATGCTATTTGAAACCTAGCACTATTTTCTATTTGCCCGGGGCTAAGCACTGCCCCAATCTTATACAAGACTAAGCTCTGTCTTGTTTCGCTTCGCATATGACCAAGCATCATATCTTTGCATCTCATAGGTTGAAATATCGCCATTTTGTCCAAAGGCGTCATAGTGCGAAGGCATCATCCTCACAGCGAGAAGACACCATGCCATGGCCTGATGATCTTTCAATACTGCACATCATTATTAAAAGGCGTCATGGTTCGGAGTCACTATTTTCATGGCCCGAGGACATCATTTCATAGCCTGCGAATCCCTTGTCACTTGATTCATGGCCCTGGACGTCATTGTCTGAGGACTTCATCCGCATAGTCCAAAGACAACTTTCATGGTCCAAAGGGAATTTGCATCATGTTTAAATTATTGCAATAATCTTATATATACTTGCATGCATTGTGTTTAAATTTTGTAGGTAATCCAAGAGGTAACTGTTCTCCTAACGGGAGCAATCTTCGCTCCAATTTCCGTTCAATGTTCACATCCTGCAATTATTTCAAACACAGTCAACCACCATCAGTTACCCATTTTCACTTGACAACCATTCAAATGCTCATTTTGAAATACATCCATAACTTCTCAGATTCACATTCGTGATTTCGCACAAATTCATCTGATACTGTCCTACCCCAAAGAACCCTTTCCGAAACATACAACCATTCCTACAACAACTACATCGGTTCAGTTCACCTATGAATCCAGAACTACACATGTCATGATTCCCATAACACTAGGGATATGTAGGCAACTCAGAAAACCAGGGTTCGGCCTCCATTTTTCAAATCACCCATTCGGTCAAAAATCAGTCATCATTTGTTTACACGACAACTCTTTCATCATTCCTGGTAAAGAGTGGCAGGTGTTGATACCCAATATTTCCCTCATATTTTTAAAATACATATATATACATTTAAAATAGCATATTTGCTTAATTATTTAGTTTACAGACCTATACAAGCATTTTTTTATAATTTTCCATAATTTTTAAAGCTCTAAATTAAGTTCTTTTTATATTTTTATTATACAAATATCTAGTAATTATTCTTTAAATTATTTTGTGATTCCTTAATCATCCAAATTTATTATTTACACCCACATATATATTTTATAATATTTTACTTCATTTTCTATAATTACATTTTCATTTTTATGCTAATTACGTATTTTTGCAATAATAGCCCACACTTTGCAATTAATAGTACTTATTATTCTATTTAGAGTTAAAACAACTTTTTACATGTTTACAACCTTAAACTATTATTTTAAAGTACTTATTGGATTAAATAATATTTTTAATACTTATTTAGTTATTTTATTAATCAATGTTTTCCTTAATTTCTTTATTTTTAAAAACTTGCCTAAACCAGGCCTTTTCTTCGAATCAAATAGGCAGCCCAGACACCCCAAAACCCTTGGCCCAATAACCCTATCCCAAACCAAATGACCCTTGTGACAACCCGGTCGGAGCCCACTTAAAACGACCTGCCCCTCCTTCTTAAAATTCTGGCCGTTGAACTCTAAGATCAACGGCACATGGTTAACCCCCTTTTTTGATTATCCACCCCCTAACCCTCATACTCACTCCACCCAGCCACCCTAAAACACTCTCTATTTCCTTCCCTTTCACGAACCCTAGCTATCATACCTAGTTCTACTCTGTTTCTAACCTGGAGATGGAATCTACCTATGATATACTTACCTTATTAATCTTCTCTCACTATTGGTCGTTCATTTATGGTGTTACTTAGGTGCTTGCCTAAGTTTGGCAAGCATCAATTCCGAGATCGGACTGGAACGACTTGAATCTTTGGATCTTAGGCGGGTTTCCGTCTATATACGCTCAATAAAGAGCGATTTATACTCTTGGTTCGAGTTTCAGACGATTGAACCCAATTAGGGTTTGAGACTCTCCGTCTCCATTATTGATTTCGATCTGCATGTGATATTCTGTTTCCTTATTTGTGCTTAATTGATTATTTTCCATATTTGTTCTTTCAATTTCTACTACTATATAAACCCCTCCCCATTCATGACTTGATTTTACATAATGCTACCAGTTTTGGGACATGTCTTTGATTAATTTGAATAATTTGGACTCTATTAAGTTGGTTTAGTTAATCTATTGGTGCCTGAATGTTCATATTTGTTGTTGGGCATGCGTGTGCTTTCCAACTTTGTTCTGAACCTCTATAATGAATGCCTCGTAGTTGTAATATATTATAATCTGTGTTAAGACCTTCACTATTAACTATGGCCCACTCCCTTGCTATTACGTCACTCAACATGTCTTTGTTTGCTTAATTCCATATCCTTAGTAATAGATCGAAACCTTTAGAGTAGCTATTTCAACTTGCATTTTCCTGCCATGTTTGATACTGTTAGCATGTATGTCCTTTGACACTATAATGGGTACTTAACATAATTGGAATCCTTAGGCTCTAAACTCTTTAAGTTGGTACTCTACTCAGACTTGTTTGGTGTTACTCACCTTTGTATGTTAATCTTGCAACACCAGGAAACTTGACTCTTCTTTAATTCTTAATGTGTTTCTACCAACATGTAACTTCTTGCTAAGTGTTGAACCTGCTTCTAAATCTTGTTGACCCTCTTAATTAACATGTTCTGTGTTTAGACAATCCTGTTATGCTTGTTTTTTAAAATACAAGTATGTTTCTTTCTCCCACTCTCTTTGTTACCAACATTATTCTGAATCTATCACTCTTGGCCGACTTAAAGCCAAGGCCACTAAGACCCTCTCTACTGCTCGAGGTCTATTTGAGACTTTTGTAAAGTCTGACACACTAGGACTTGAGGTTCTTTGGCCATTCACTTTACTACTAAAACCTGAGCTATCTTCGACACTCAGTTTTGTCCCCCTTCTGTCTACTGAATCTACAAATTGGTTTGTTTACGTTTGGGTCATATGGTAAATCTGTGGCTATTTGGTTTGGTTTGAGTTTCTCTACGGTTTCTGGGTTGTGCGGATGGATATAGCTCGCTGTTGGGATCTGGGTATGCTAATTGGTGAAGAAAGAGTTTAGTTGAAGTCCTGGTAATGATGAATATCTCTTTTGGCCCTGCTTTGGGCCTACTGTTATTTCTTGTACAACATTTGTAATCATATTCATTATTGGGTATGTAATAATTATGTAATAAATAATTGGGGTGATAGTGAAATTGGGAAATAAGTATATTCTAATGTTTTTATGAAAAGGGTAAAAAGCATGCCTATAGGATTCATATAATCTATTTGCTATCCAACATGCTATATATGTCATTCAAATCTCTGCGTGCACTATTAGAAATCATGTCATTAGGGAAATCACACAATCACACAACTCGTATGCCATCAAAGTACAAGTGCTTTATTTATTCCCATGTCTACTGCTATGTGTCGCTAGAAAGCATGCATATAGGAAATAAATGCCAATAACTGCCCTTCAATTTGCATAACGGCACCATGTTCATTAGATATCCTGCCTATAGGATTTTAATCATCTAATTCGCTATTGCACCTAGAAAACATGCATATAGCAGCTAAATAAGGATGCACCCTAAGAATGAAGAAAAAAACTTCATGTAGAACTAATTTTGGTACTTATTTTTTTAATGTGATGCCTTTTGGGCTTAAAGATACGGGAGCCACTTATCATAGGTGTTGATACCCAATATTTCTCTCATATTTACATACTTTCAAAATAGCATATTTGCATTATTATTTAGTTTACAGACCTATACAAGCATTTTCTATAATTTTCCATAATTTTTAAAGCTCTAAAGTAATTTCTTTTTACATTTTTATTATACAAATATCTAGTAATTATCCTTTAAATTATTTTGTGATGACTTAATCATCCAAATTTATTATTTACACCCAAATATATGTTTTATAATATTTTACTTTATTTTCTATAATTACATGTGTATTTTGTTATGCTAATTACACATTTTTGTAATAATATCCTACACTTTGCAATTAATTGTATTTATTATTTTATTTAGAGTTAAAACAACGTTTTACATGTTTACAACCTTCAGCTATTATTTTAAAGTACTTATTTTCTTAAATAATATTTTTAATACTTATTTAGCTATTTTATTAATCAATTATTTCCTTAATTTCTTTATTTTAAAAAACTGGCCCAAACGAGGCATTTTCTTCGAATCAAATAGGCAGCCCAGACACCCCAAAACCCTTGGCCCAAAACTCTAGCCCAAACCAAATGACCCCTGTGACAACCCGGTCGGAACCCACATAAAACGACCCGCCCCACCTTCTTAAAATACTGGCTGTTGATCTCTAAGATCAACTGCCCACGATTAACCCCCTCTTTTAATTATCCACCCCCTAACCCTCACACTTACTCCGCCCAGCTGCCCTAAAACACTCTCCACTCCCATCTCTTTCACGAACCCGAGCCGTCACACCCAGTTCCTCTCCGATTCCAACCTGGAGATGGAATCTACCTATGATATACTTACCTTATTAATCTTCTCTCACTATTGGTCGTTAATTTATGGTGTTACTTAGGTGCTTGCCTAAGTTTGTCAAGCATCACATCCGAGATCGGACCTGAACGACTTGAATCTTTGGATCTTAGGCGATTTTCCGTCTAAATACGCTCAATAAAGAGCGATTTACGCTCTTGGTTCGAGTTTCAGATGATTGAACCCAATTAGGGTTTGAGACTCTCCTCTCCATTACTGATTTCGATCTGCATGTGATATTCTCTTTCCTTATTTGTGCTTAATTGATTATTTTTCATATTTGTTCTTTCAATTTCTACTACTATATAAACCCATCCCCATTCATCACTTGATTTTACATAATGCTACCAGTTCTGGGACATGTCTTTGCCTAATTTGAATAATTTGGACTCTCTTAAGTTGGTTTAGTTAATCTATTGGTGCCTGAATGTTCATATTTGCTGCTGGGCATGCGTGTGCTTTTCAACTTTGTTCTGAATCTCTATAATTAATGCCTCGTAGTTGTAATATGTTATAATCTGTGTTAAGACCTTCACTATTAACTATGGCCCACTCCCTTGCTATTACGTCACTCAACATGTCTTTATTTGCTTAATTCCATATCCTTAGTAATAGATCGAAACCTTTAGAGTAGCTATTTCAACTTGCATTTTCCTGCCATGTTTGATACTGTTAGCATGTATGTCCTTTGACACTATAATGGGTACTTAACATAATTGGAATCCTTAGGCTCTAAACTCTTTATGTTGGTACTCTACTCAGACTTGTTTGGTGTTACTCACCTTTGTATATTAATCTTGCAACACCAGGAAACTTGACTCTTCTTTAATTCTTAATGTGTTTCTACCAACATGTAACTTCTTGCTAAATGTTGAACCTGCTTCTAAATCTTGTTGACCCTCTTAATTAACATGTTCTGTGTTTAGACAATCCTGTTATGACTATTTCTTAAAATACAAGTATGTTTCTTTGTCCCACTCTCTTTGTTACCAACATTATTCTGAATCTATCGCTCTTGGCCGACTTAAAGCCAAGGCCACTAAGACCCTCTCTACTGACCTCTCTAGTGTGATTACTGCTCGAGGTCTATTTGAGACTTTTGTGAACTCTGAGACACTAGGACTTGAGGTTCTTTGGCCATTCTCTTTACTACTAAAACCTGAGCTATCTTCGACACTCCGTTTTGTCCCCCTTTTGTCTACTGAATCTACAAATTGGTTTGTTTACGTTTGGGTCATATGGTAAATCTGTGGCTGTTTGGTTTGGTTTGAGTTTCTCTACGGCTTCTGGGTTGTGCGGATGGATATAGCTCCCTGTTAGGATCTGGGTATGCTAATTGGTGAAGAAAGAGTTTAGTTGAAGTCCTGATAATGATGAATATCTCTTTTGGCCCTGCTTCGGGCCTACTGTTATTTCTTGTACATCATTTGTAATTTTATTCATTATTGGGTATGTAATAATTATGTAATAAATAATTGGAGTGATAGTGAAATTGGGACATGAGTATATTCTAATGTTTGTATGAAAAGGGTAGAAAATATGCCTATAGGATTCATATGATCTATTTGCTATCCAACATGCTATATATGTCATTCAAATTTCTACGTGCACTATTAGAAATCATGTCATTAGGGAAATCACACAATCACACAACTCGTATGCCATCAAAGTACAAGTGCTTTATTTATTCCTATGTCTACTGCTATGTGTCGCTAGAAAGCATGCATATAGGAAATAAATGCCAATAACTGCCCTTCAATTTGCATAACGGCACCATATTCATTAGATATCATGCCTATAGGATTTTAATTATCTAATTCGCTATTGCACCTAGAAAACATGCATATAGCCGCTAAATAAGGATGCACCCTATGGATGAAGAAAAAAACTTCATTTAGAACTAATTTTGGTACTTATTGTTTTAATGTGATGCCATTTGGGCTGAAAGATACGGGAGCCACTTATCATAGGTGTTGTTACCCAATATTTCTCTCATATTTTTAAAATACATAATATATATATACATATATATATATATATATATATATATATATATATACACACACTTTCAAAATAGCGTATTTGCATTATTATTTAGTTTACAGACCTATACAAGTATTTTCTATAATTTTTCATAATTTTTAAAGCTCTAAAGTAGTTTCTTTTTACATTTTTACTATACAAATATCTAGTAATTATCCTTTAAATTATTTTGTGATGACTTAATCATCCAAATATATTATTTACACCCAAATATATGTTTTATAATATTTTACTTCATTTTCTATAATTACATTTGTATTTTGTTATGCTAATTACATATTTTTGTAATAATAGCCTACACTTTGCAATTAATTATATTTATTATTTTATTTAGAGTTAAAACAATATTTTACATGTTTACAACCTTCAGCTATTATTTTAAAGTACTTATTTTCTTAAATAATATTTTTAATACTTATTTAGCTATTTTATTAATCAATTATTTCCTTAATTTCTTTATTTTAATAAACTGGCCCAAACGAGGCATTTTCTTCGAATCAAATAGGCAGCCCAGACACCCCAAAACCCTTGGCCCAATAACCCTAGCCCAAACCAAATGACCCCTGTGACAACCCGATCGGAACCCACTTAAAACGACCCGCCCCACCTTCTTAAAATACTGGCTGTTGATCTCTAAGATCAACTGCCCACGATTAACCCCCTCTTTTAATTATCCACCCCCTAACCCTCACACTCACTCCGCCCAGCCGCCCTAAAACACTCTCCACTCCCTTCTCTTTCACGAACCCGAGCCGTCACACCCAGTTCCTCTCCGATTCCAACCTGGAGATGGAATCTACCTATGATATACTTACCTTATTAATCTTCTCTCACTATTGGTCGTTCATTTATGGTGTTACTTAGGTGCTTGCCTAAGTTTGTCAAGCATCACATCCGAGATCGGACTGGAACGACTTGAATCTTTGGATCTTAGGCGGTTTTCCGTCTATATACACTCAATAAAGAGCGGGTTACACTCTTGGTTCGAGTTTCAAACGATTGAACCCAATTAGGGTTTGAGACTCTCCGTCTCCTTTACTGATTTCTATCTGCATCTGGTATTCTCTTTCCTTATTTGTGCTTAATTGATTGTTTTCCATATTTGTTCTTTCAATTTCTACTACTATATAAACCTCTCCCCATTCCCCTTTAGGAGAGACCACTAATCGTTAAATTTCAGTAAAAATTGAAGTTATTGTTCTATTATTCTCTCATTCTCTTATTCTATATTTTGATTGTTGGCCGGCTGAAAGCCAAGGCCACCGGGATTTGATTTTTAACCCTTTTCTTCGTGCAAACACTGCCCAGGGCTCATTTGAAGCCCTTGGGAACTCTTATGCAGTAAGATTCTGGATTCTTGCTCTTTGATATTCGGAAGTTCTTTGGAATTTGTCCTTTCTTGTTGTCTGTTTAACTGGTAAGTCTCTTGGCTTTATAATTTTTATTCTTTGTTTTTATGTCCTGCATATTTACCCCTATGATATTTTCATGACTTAGTGTGTTTCCGGGCTCTCTATCTGTGTGCAACCTTATTAGCATTGAACTTGTTTTGTAATATGAACCTCTCGTAGCACTTGATTTTACATAATGCTACAAGTTCTGGGACATGTCTTTGCCGAATTTGAATAATTTTGACTCTCTTAAGTTAGTTTATTTAATGTATTGATGCCTGAATGTTCATATTTGCTGTTGGGCATGAGTGTGCTTTCCTACTTTATTCTGAACCTCTATAATGAATGCCTAGTAGTTGTAATGTGTTATAATCTGTGTTAAGACCTTCACTATTAACTATGGCCCGCTCCCTTGCTATTATGTCACTCAACATGTCTTTGTTTGCTTAATTCCATATCCTTAGTAACTGTTCGAAACCTTTAGAGTAGCTATTTCAACTTGTGTTTTCCTGCTATGTTTGATATTGTTTGCATGTCTGTCCTTTGACATTGTAATGGGAACTTAACATAATTGGGATCCTTAGGCTCTAAACTCTTTATGTTGGTACTGTACTCAGACTTGTTGGGTGTTACTCACCTTTGTATGTTAATCTTGCAATGCCAGGAAACTTGACTCTTCTTTAATTCTCAATATGTTTCTACCAATATGTTACTTCTTGCTAAATATTGAACCTACTTCTAAGTATTGTTGACCCTCTTAATTAACATGTTCTGTGTTTAGACAACCCTGCTATGCCTGTTTTTTAAAATACAAGTATGTCTCTTTCTCTCACTCTCTTTGTTACCTACATTATTCTGAATCTATCACTCTTGGCTGACTGAAAGCCAAGGCCACTAAGACCCTCTCTGCTGACCTCTCTAGTGTGATCACTGCTCGAGGTCTATTTGAGACTCTTGTGAACTCTGACACACTAGGACGTGAGGTTCTTTGGCCATTCTCTTTACTACTAAAACCTTAGTTATCTTCGACACTCAGTTTTGTCCCCCTTCTGTCTACTGAATCTACAAATTGGTTTGTTTAAGTTTGGGTCATATGGTAAATCTATGGCTGTTTGGTTTTGTTTGAGTTTCTCTACGGCTTCTGGGTTGTGCGGATGGATATAGCTCCCTGTTGGGATCTGGGTATGCTAATTGGTGAAGAAAGAATTTAGTTGAAGTCCTGGTAATGATGAATATCTCTTTTGGCCCTTTTTTGGGCCTACTGTTATTTCTTGTACAACATTTGTAATTATATTCATTATTGGGTCTGTAATAATTATGTAATAAATAATTGGGGTGTTAGTGAAATTGAAAAATGGGTATATTCTAATGTTTGTATGAAAAGGGTAGAAAGCATGCTTATAGGATTCATATGATTTATTTGCTATCCAACATGCTATATATGTCATTCAATTTTTTACATGCACTATTAGAAATCATGTCATTAGGGAAATCACACACTCACACAACTCGTATGCCATCAAAGCACAAGTGCTTTATTTATTCCCATGTCTACTACTATGTGTCGCTAGACAGCATGCATATAGGAAATAAATGCCAATAAGTGCCCTTCAATTTGCATAACGGCACCATGTTCATTAGATATCATGCCTATAGGATTTTAATTATTTAATTCGCTATTGCACCTAGAAAACATGCATATAGGAGCTAAATATAAAAAATTGGTTCTAATCGCCAATCTTTAGAAATCCTGCCTATAGGGTATTACTATTCGCTCTAAAGTGTTGATACTGGATTCTTCAAGCGCTATTTATTGCTTAGACACGCCACTATTAGAAAGCATGAGTAATTCTGAGCATTTCCAATAATGTTTACTCTCCCTTACTGTGTAAACCATTTAGAGATCATGCATATAGTTTTATTACTTATTATGTGTAATCTCAATAAACAACTTGCAGCGTCAGATACTCTCAAACTGGTAATTTAGAAATCATAGGTCTAAAGTGGCGTCCTGCATCTGAAACTGCCTGCATATTTGGATCAGATCATATAGAAACCATGTCTATAGAGCTTAATGACTTCAATCTTCCTCAATTGTGAAACTCTCTAATGCCTAATGTAGAAATATGTTTGCGTGCATTTGTTGTCTACTTGCGGAGGCTAACTTGAGCCTTTAACTATCCTTAAGTGCAGTCCTATTTGTTTTGAATTGTCGCCTAGTTTTGATATTTTCTGAACAGCCTAAGTAAAGTCTAGAACTACCCAAAATAGAGGTCCAATGCCTCCTGGACCATAGGTATGGGACAAGTAGTGCACGCATAAGGTACGACTTATAATTGAACTTGTGTGCTTTAGGTAATAACTTAAAGATAGTAATCGGGTAGCAAGAGATGATAGTCTGTGTCCGCTGAATAAAATGAGTAACACCCATCTTGAGGGAGTTACGAAGTATTATTTATGTTGTACGGGGTGATCCTTTAGGTTAAAAAACTTAGGACCCCCCATCTTATTCCCTTTTTATATTTGAATCAAGTGTTTGTATTTCCTCAAAGTCTTTTAATAATAAAATTTCTCAAACTTCTTGCTTCTCTGTCTTTATTTTTCCGACTAATTCATATAATTTAAGTTCGGTCGGGACCCACAATTGTGGACCTCGAAAAGTGCCTAACACCTTCTTTTCGAGGTAATTTCAAGCCCTTACCCGCTCTCTGCTGATGCAAACTAGTCAAACCTGAATCATATGCAAATAGGTTCCCTAACGCACCTTAAACCGTTAGGTGGTGACTCTCCTCTTTTAATGATTCCTTAAAATAGTTGTCACATGTCGAAACCCGATTTCGCGAGAAAAAGGGGCGCGATAATAGGCTCATGAACACGATGTTTGAATATCAAATTGGAAAACTTATGGATGTATATATTGACGACATATTGGTTAAGTCTCTTAATGTAGGGGATCATTTGAGTCATTTGCAAGAAACATTGACATCTTGAGAAAGTACAATATGAAGCTTAACCCGAAAAAATGTTCTTTTGACATTAGGTCCAAAAATGTTCTCGGTTTCTTGGTATCACAACAAGGAATTGAGGTAAATCCGGACAAGATTAAGGCCATAGAAGATATCCCTAATCAACTGAATAGCATAAAGAAAGTGTAAAGATTGACCAGAAGGTTGGAAACCCTTAGTAAGTTTATATATAGATCCTCAGAGAAGTGCCACCGGTTCTTTTAATTATTAAAAAAGAAGAATGACTTCGCATGACCACCAGAGTGCCAACAGGCGTTGCAGGATTTGAAGAAATAGTTGTTCGATCCACCTTTGATGTCCAAACCAAAGGATTAAGAGCAATTATTAGTGTATTTAGCGGTGTAAGAAGTGGCGATAAGTGCATTTATGACCCAGGAAGAAGAAGGTATGCAATTGACTATACTTAAGTCGTTGTGATAGACTCTTGCAGTTGCCTCCTTAAATCTTAGACTATACTTTCAATGTCATCCTATAGCCGTTGTGATGACTTTTCCCCTGCAGAACGTCCTTCATAAGCCTGAATTATCAAGTTTATTGGCTAAATGGGAAATAGAAATTAGTGAGTTTGATATTGAATATAAACCATAGACTGCAATCAAGTCACAAGTTTTGACTGACTTTGTGGCTGACTTTAGTCCGGGTATGATGTCTCTAGGTGAAAAAGAAGCAGTTTTGGTGTCGGGACTTTGTCCCGAGTTTGGACCCTGTTTACGGATGGCGTATCCAACATGAAAGGGTCCGGTCTGGGGATAGTATTAAGTACTCCTTCAGGAGAAATCCTAAGGCAGGACATTCAGACAGTTCCTTTAACTAACAATACAACCGAGTATGACTCTATGATTGCACGACTTGAATTAGCCCGAGGACTTTACTCTAAAGTGATTGAAGTAAAGTGTGATTCCCACCTGGTGGTCAATCAGATATATGGAATTTTTGACACTAAAGAAGAGCGTATGCAATAGTACTTTAATAAAGTCCAAGTTTTTCTTTCCCGGTTTAGGGAGTGGACAGTGATCCATATCCCAAGAGAGGAAAACATTGAGGTTGATGCACTAGCTAACTTGGGTTCATCAACGGAGTTGAAAGGCACTGATTCTAGTTCAGTTGTGCAGTTTCTGCATTCAGTTCTAGATGTGGATGTTTATTATGAAGTTAATTTGATAAACTTAGTCTAGGATTGCAGAAATAATTTTATTGATTATTTGATTCATGGTAAACTGCTTGAGGATTCTAATATCTCTTGAGAACTTAGAATAAAGGTTGCCCGGTATTGTCTTATTGATGGACAACTGTATCACAGATCTTTTCAAGGTCAGTTAGCTCGATGCTTGGGTCCCGCGGAAGCTGATTATGTAATAAGGGAAATTCATGAAGGAGTTTACAGCAATCATTCCTAAGCATATTCATTGGCGTGAAAGTTAATGAGAGCTGGTTACTATTGGCCTTAAATGGAACATGATACTAAATTATTTATTCAGAAGTGTAATAAATGTCAACATTACGCTCAGTTAGTACATCAACCGGCTGAACTTTTGCATTCTATTGTGTTTTCATGGCTATCTATGAAATGAGGAGTGGATATAGTTGGACCTTTGCCTTAAGAACCATGAGAGGTAAAATTTCTTTTGATTATGACTGATTATTTTTCTAAATGGGTGTCGCGCCCCATTTGTTTCTCGTAAAACCGGGTTTCGACATGTGACCACTCTTTTTTATGAGGTATTAAAAGAGGAGAGTCGCCACCTAATGATTTTTAAGGTGCGTTAGGGCACCTATTATGCAGATAACTTTGTTTGACTAGTCAACACCACCAAAGATCGGGTAAGGGCTCAAGTTACCTCAAAGAGAAGGTGTTAGGCACTCCTCGAGGTCCACAATTGTGGGTCCCAACGGAACTTAATATTATGCAGATTATGATTAATCTAGGTGATCAAATAAATAAAGGAGTTCAGAAGTCACAGAACTATATTACAACATGATTAATACAGATCTTAGTGCGAATATAGGGATACAACTATTTAGATCTGATAACAACATATAAAGAGGAGAGGGGTCCTAAGTTTTTTAGCCTAAAGGATCACCCCGTGCAACATAAATAATACTTCATAACCCCTCAAGATGGGGTGTTACTCATATTATTCAGCGGGAATAGACTATCATCTCCTGCTACACGATTACTATATTAAAGTTGCTACCCTAAAAGCGTTCTAATTCAATTATAGGTCGTACCCTATGCGTGCATTACTTGTCCCATACCTATGGTCCAGGAGGCATTGGACCTCTATTTAGGGTGGTTCTAGACTTAAACTTAGGCTGCTCAAAATGATAAAACTAGGTGACATACAAAACACATTGGACTTCAAATATGGCAATAAAAGGGCTAAAGTTTTCCTCCGCACTTAAGCAATAAATGCACGCAAACACATATGCCAAACAGGAATCTGCAGAATCTTATAGACATGTATTTTAGGCGATCAAAGTTTGCAAGTGATTTCAGATGCAGGATATAGCTTATAGACAGAATCATGCGGGTACCATAAGCTAATTGTTAGGAGTTTTAAGTTACCAATCCTATACGTCCAATGCCTAAGTGGTTTACGCAATTGGGCACAACAGAATCTGCTAGGGAAAAAGACCCAGAATTATTCATACGACGTGCATGAAGCAGTGTTTAAATGGTCTAGCATTAACCAATTATAGCGAGCAATTATTTCCTATAGGCAGGATCTCTAACGCATAGTACTTTAGAGCTTGTTTTATTTATTCTTAGTCCTATGAACAAGATTTCTAGTGATCAATGTGGTACAATAGCAAATGAAGTGATCAAAAATCCTATAGGCATAATTTCTAGTGAATAACTGAAGCGAATTGAAGGAAATTTCATTTGTTTCTATAGGTAGATTTCTAATGCAGTTGAAGGCAGTCATGAAAATTGAAAGAATGCTCACTTCCTATAGGCATGTTGTCTATAAACCCGTAGCAGTAGACATAGCATTTGAACTCATGATTAATAGTAAACAAGTAATGTGTGTGTGTGTGTGTGCTTACCCTAATGTCATGACCTCTACAATGCTCATGTAATCGAACAACACATATAGCAAACATATTACAAAGTCCTATAGGCATGTTATCTACCAATTGCCCATAGATATTAAATTCTACCCATTCCCTTTTTACTAACACCCCAATTATTTATACAAAAAATTATTACAGGCCCAATAATGAATAACAATATTACATAACAGTGAAAATGCCCACAGTAGGCCCAAATAAAATAACTAAATACCCAGCCTTACTAGGCCTTCAACAAAGAGCCACGTTCAATACACGATCATGGGTCCATAGAAGAGCCCATACCAATTTAATGAGCCACAACACCAAGTGTTGCACCACTTGGAACAACCAATATATATATACAGTACATGACAGGGAAATAGAGTATTAGGAATAGTTTTGTAGGTTGAAAGAATGACTAGGACCAAGCCCTAGTGTGTCAGAGTTCACAAGGGTCTCAATTGGACCCCAAGCAGTGCTCACACTAGGGAGGTCGACAATAGAACCTAGATAGCCTTGGCTTTCAGCCGGCTAAGAATGAGAATTCATAATAGAATGAGTAGCAAATAAGGAGAGTGGATAGTGATAAAGGGACAAAAGTTAGATACTACACCAAGTTAAGCATATATAGCAACTAATCAAGCATGGCAGCAGGTTCAGCCAGACAACAAATCACCACATCGATAGTCTCATATTGAAAGAAATTGGGGAAGAAACAGGTTTGCAAGATATACATTATCATACATGACATTAAACCAATTAGGACCTAAGAGGTTCGGATTAAGCTAAGCATGCATCTTAGTATCATAAGACAAACATGTTAATTCTCATCAGGAGGCAAGATTGCATTGAAACATAATAGGGAGCACACATTATGACAGTCCAAGCAATCACTGAAGAAACAAGGGATTAAGACATACCGGGGGCATATTAGCAGAGAAGCAAGATCACAACTGAGGGAAAAGGTCCTATAACATTAAAACACATTATGTATGCAAGACAAGCATCATAGAGATTCAGTACTGAATAAAGAGTAAGCTCATGTTAAATAGCACATGTAGGTATTCTAGCATCGGCACAGTAGACTATGTACCTAAAGAAGGTCCATATTGTGCTAAGTATAGGTCTTGATGTTATGAAACAGACATGTTAACTCTCATCATGGAACAAGACAACATTTAGACATTATAGGGGAACACACATTATGACAAGTCAAGTAATCACTGAAGGAACAAGGAATTAAGTGATCCAAAAACATGCTGGGGACATATTAGCAGGGAAGCAAGGTCATAGTTGATAGAAAAATCTTAACACATATTAGAACACATTACATATGCAAGATAATCATTGTAGAGATTCAGAACAAAGTGAAAATAAACTCATGTCAAATGGCAAACGTAGGCATTCAAGTATTGACCAGTAGACTAATTATCTAGGGGAGGTCTAAGTTATGCCAGGGATTCATCTTAATATCAAAACAGTTCAAACATGGTAGGGAAAACAAGTTGAGATAAATGTTCTATACTTGAAAGCCCATCATTAAAGGGGTATGAGATCAAGTGAGCATGCTGAGTGACACAATAGCAGAGAAACAAGTCATAGTTAATAGTGAAGGTCTAAACACAGATTATTACAAATGTGAGGCATTCATTATAGAGATTCAGGACAAAGCAGGTAAGCATATTCATGAACATTCAGAAACCAATACACTAGCAAAACGAGCTTAGGAGGGTTGAGATTATCCAAGTTAGACATAGACAATCTCAGAACCAGCAGCATAAAGAGGAGTTAAATGCTAGAGAGATTTAAAACGAGTGTAAGGCTAACATAGTTGTGAATAAAAAGTAGCCCAGAAACACGTTAAGCCATAGATTTCAGAAGCGAGAGTACATGCAAATCAGAGACACATAAAAATAAAATTGCAAAAGATCAAGTGACTTACCAGTTATATGGACAACAACAAAGAACAAAAATTCCACAAGAACCCAGAATCTCGATGCATCAAAGTTCCCAAGCGCTTTAGAAGAACTCCGGGCAATGCTCGCACCAAGAGAAAATTCGAATAACAGAATCTCAGTGCCCTTAGCTTTCATCCGGCCAAAATGAAATACAGAACAAGAGAATGAGGGAATCACAGAATAAAGCTCCAATTTTTAGTGAAAGTATATCGATTTATTATTTTTAAAATGAAAATGGGGAGGGGTTTATATAGCAGTAGAAATCATGCAAACAAACAAAGAAAACCGTCAATCAAACACAAATAAGGAAGGAAAAATACCTCATGCAATCAATAATAGAACCGGTAAAGGAGAAATCAAAATTTCAAAACCTAATTGAGTCCAATAGTCATGAATCTGGCCGGAAATGTAAGAATCGTTCATTGTAGAGTATATATAAATGAAATATCGGCCAGGTCCTCACAAAATTAGAGCCAAATCAGGCCCTTCTTGAAAGTTAGCATTTACCAAAATTAGGTAAATATCCACTAACACCATGAACGCCTGAGTAGTAGCAGAATAAGGCAAGAGAATCATGAAAGGACCCCATATTGGGGCCGTATTCGGAGGGGATTCGAGGGTATTACGGCTAGGGTTTCTCAGAGAGGAGAGGGTGTGAGGGAAAGGGGCAGCGATATTTAGGAGATGGGATTAGGGTTAGGATGATGGGATGTAAGGAAGGTGGGGGAATTATTATAGGTCGTCGATCATTTGAGATCAACGGCCAGGATTGAAGTGGGAGTGGGGCGGGTTCAAAAACGGGTCGCGACTGAATTTTTTTAAAGGGGTTGTTTGGTTTGGGCTGCTGAATGGTGTAATGGAAATGGGCCAACTACTTTGGGCCTGGTTTTGGTCCGAAATTAGCCTAAAATTGGGCTATAAAATAACTATGCAAAATTAATTTAAATATAATTCATAAAATAGATTAATAAATAATAAAACATAATTTATGTGGTAAACATAACTTTGCAAAATTATGTAAATAGCCTAAATATACGATTGAGTCATTATAAAAATAATTTAAAGGATAATTTATAAATATTGAATGATTTAAATGCAAGAAATATTAATGTTGAAGTCTTAAAATTATGAAAAATTATGGGAAAATATTTGCATAAATCTTGTAAATTAAATAATAATGCAAACTAATATTTTAAAAGTATATATATTGTTTGAAAAAATATATGAGGGAAATATTGGGGATCAACAATGGGTTAAATAAGGTGCTTTCAAGAAGATTGGAGAATGAGAGGAGATAGATTTCATGTGAAATTATATTATTTGCTGATTTGGAGTACCAAAAAGATTTACTTGTGACAACATGCCACAATTTATAGGCTCTAAAGTTACAAAATCCTTAAAGGGATTGAAGATTAAAAGAATTACCATATATCTATATCATCCAAGTGCTAATGGTCAAGCAAGTCATCAAACAAGGTAATAATTCAAAAGCTAAAGAAGAAGTTAGTGGAAGCCAAAGGCATGTGGCCTGAGAAGATACGTGAAGTATTATTGGCATACCGAACCACGACATGCGCACCGAGATTTGACTTTTGTAAGGATGATGGCACAGAAGTAGAGAATAGAAAGGTATTATAACCATAGAATGAATCTCCGTTATTTTAAAGTAGGAGACTTCGTTTTAAGAAAAATGACTCCTAACACCCGGAAAGTCACCGCTAGAAAGTTGGGACTTAATTGGGAAGGACCATATCGGATTTCAGCTATAAATGAAAAAGGTTTGTATCAACTAGAAAATCAAAATAGATTGAAATTACCAAGCGACTGGAACGTGAGCCATCTCAAAAAGTACTACTATTGAAGATTGACTATGAGACTGAAAGTACGTGCAACATTCTTTTTACTTTAGTCTAGTTTTTGTCTCAAATAAATTTTTATGGCAAGGTTTTTAATGAGGCAACAACATAAAGTGTATTACGAAGATAAGTTGTTAATGTCAGCAGGAAGTCCAATATTTAAATACACATACTTTGCATTCAAACACTGGGGAGAAGCCACTCCTACCAGTACCATATCGTGAACAAAAATACTAAAAGTGTTAATACTAGCTTAAAAAGTAAAACCAAGCGGAATATATTATCCGGTAACGCAGTAATACCGGGGACTGTTGAAACTGGGGGAACAAATTTTGAACTTAGAAGTTCAGTTGTTATAGATCACCTCAAGTCGGGACCGAGGACTGCACATCCAACCCCGTAGAAATAAGAAATACAAGTTAGCCACATGAATTAGCAGTTCATTTATTTGGCAAATATAATTTTCTTACTTGTCTAAATGTACTTTTGAAAATAGAAGGAATAAATGGAAATTCTTTTTTTTATCTCTTACTTCTTTTCCAAAAAGTGTGATTGTTTCTTTATTTTAATGTTACAAAACATCAAATATAAGTGCCGAAATGAACAGGAGACGTCCTTTTCAAGAGTACCTTAAACATAAGGGTCCTCTCTTATAAAACCTTTCTAGTTAAAGGTTAAAATATCGAACGCATGAATACCCGGTAATAAAGTCAACCGATTGTTAAAGTTCTCATACTTTATTAATAGAAAAATATGGATCAAAGAGATATCTTTTGCTAACTTAAAACCCCAAGAAACTAAGGGGTAAAATACTTTTCGGAATAGGGTAAAAGTATTGTGAGCCCAACTGAGAGTTCAGAATAGGATAAAAGTATTGTTAAAATATAACAACTTTATAAGATAAATTAAATTATTTTATCTGTAGAGATTGAAGGTTGAGAGGCTTCTAAGTTTGAAGCATTCCCCGGGTCTTCATCTTTAAGAGCCGAAGGTTGCTCATCTTTATGCTCAGCATCTTCCCCTTCCTTTTCAAACTCAGAGGATTCAGAGCTAGTTTTTGAAGAACGTGAAGCAATAGGTCGGGCATGTATATTCTCGAAGGAGGTTATGTCCAAAGCACGAGCCTCAACAATGCAATCATCTATATTTTTAATGCCAATTTTGGTATTCTCCAGAGTCTTCCTTCGCATGTTGTAAACAGCATGAGTCTTCTCAAGCACGAACAAATCCTCTTGAGCACGTAATCTAGCTCGAAGTTCTTGAATTTTAGAGTACAACCGCTCGTGGTCGATCTTTAAAATCTTGTAGGCCTCCGCTAGGTTAGAACTGGTTTTTGCATGTTCCTGATTTTATCCCTTGACCTTTTGAAGCTTTTCCTTCATTTTTGGCTCTTTTCTCTTCAGCCACAATAGCTTTCTCGGCTTTAGAGCGCAAGTAAGCTTCCAAAGTTTTGATCTTTTCCATTGAAGCAGACTCAGGTTTAGCAGTCGAAGTGACAACATCCTGCAACTTAGTCATGCTCCAACTAGGCCTCGAGCTCCTCCATCAGTGTAAACTTGGCATCTACTGATGGAAGGTTCTCACCAAGTTAGTCATGCTCAGAATGAAGTATTTTTTCTCTCTATTATTATCCTTTGGAGACCCTCGGAGGCAAGAAGGTTAGCATGTACGATTAATTTTATATGGATGAAAAATAAGAATAAACAAGAGGAGAGAAAGATGAAAGGTACATGGGTAGAAAAATGCATATTCTTGTTGATTAGACATTCAGCAGAAAGAGCATTCATTTTTCTCCAATATTTCTTCGTAGCCATAGCATTCAAATAATTGGAAACCCCAACCGGTTTGGAGAAAATGTGGAATTCATCTGAAACTATAATGGTAACATTACCTTTACCATTAGGGTCCCGAATTGAAGTTGGAAAGACATTTTATGTGTTACCCTGGTCAGGTGACCGGGGAAAACGAGCACCTTGCTCTCGGTCAGAGGTAACCGGTGGTAGATCAGAAGTCGGTGATGGAGTAGAAGTTAGGGTAGCACTTGAAGTAGAAACAATCGTAGCCTAGAAAGGAGGGTCCGCTATTTCAGCCAATTTAGACTCTCGAAAGAGTCTTCCCACTTCCTCCGGATGAACTATTGGAGCTCTTCTTCTTCTTCTTTTTTGAAGTGAAATCATTTCAACATCATCCTAAATTTCTTTCTCATCAAGGACCACAATGTTTGGTCCTTCAGGAATTTCCTCTGTAACCGGGGGCTGCATTTTTGCCTCAACTTTACAGGAGCGCTTTAATTTAGCCTTCTTACCCTTGGGTCGGGGACTAGTAGATGGTGCAGCTTCACCGGAAGCAAAAGCTGCATAACGAGCCCTTTTTCGGTCAACGACTGCTTCAAGCTATTATTGGGCCACCTTCGGGTTTAGCCAAACTTCAATGACCGGACAAACAGATAAGCATGTATAAAAGGCTTGAAGTTGCAACATAAAATGGGAAAACTCAATAGTCTATTACCAAATAAAGGCACGTGTTAACAAAAAGGAAATACGAAGGTATTCCCACCATGATTCTTGCATTTCTAATTTTTTTATAAAAATTTCTTTACACGTGCGACGTTCAGGCGTGAAAGAGTCCAAAATCTTTTGAACCCATTGGGTTATATTTTCAATTACTGGGGGGGGGGGGGCAACGAATAGCTAAAATAGAAGAAAGAAGAGCTCATGAAGATGAAAAATCATTTAAAATGATAAAGAAAGATATATTTAAAAAAAATGAGTATAATTCCAAATTTCGGGAATTGGGGATGCTGATAGTGATATAATATCCCTGGGAGTGATGGAAACAAACTCTGGCACTGAGACCATATTTACTGAGTTTGATCACGCCTACTCGAAAGCTCTTCGGAGCATAAAGGCAGATCAGGTGTACAAGGGTAGGATTTTCTTATGCCCGGGAGCACAAATACCAGAGACACGCTACCGTACACCATATCGTCGGACCCACTTGAGCCATATAAACTTGGTAGTTTTGGCAAAATTCCAGAATAACATGGTAAAATTTCTTTTCCAAGCTTGAGGGTAAAAGAGTAGGTATAAATAAAAACACACCATGATTTACTGAAAGTTACCCTCTCTTCATCGAGCGGGCCAGAACCTCAATATTATTCCAGTAATAGTCTTCCTTCACAGCAGAAATATTGGTCGGTCGAATAGACGAAGGATACTCGCTAGCCGCTCTATCTCTGTCATTACCAGGGCTAGAGGAAGGATTTTGGACTTGTCCTTTTTAAAGGACCATTCTTTAGGAATGATTGTATTTGGTGAGGGAGGCTCAGCAATGGAGCTTTTAGGTTTGCTTTATTTCAAGGTCCACCAACAAGGAAGGTTTCGACTCCGGTGGTTAAAGGAATAGATGAAGTCGTGACCACAACAAGATCATATTGTTTGGTGGGAGAAGATGAGTTTTCGGAGATGGAAACAGCAGAAGACATACTGGCAGAAATAATAAAATTTGCTATTCAAACACGAAAATTTTGCTGAGAAAAGGAAGTTGTAGAGAGTTCAAAGATTTGTTGAAGAGATTCAAAAAAGAGTAAAGTAAAAATTGATAAGAAGGGTAAGTTTATATGCGGTTCAACAAAACCATCATTACCTTAGTAACTGGCAAAATTGTTCATCAAATCATAGGGAGACACATGTTAAGCTCCATAAATACATAGGGATGGGTGTCCTTTCAAGTATCAGAAGTTGTTCGAAAATATTTCCACCAAGAAAAGATAATAGTTGCATAGGAGCGGAAAGGCAGCTTGGTTGTGCTTTCCGTAGAAGTGGGAAAGCCTCGCACCTGCTATGTCGCAGAAGTGGAGTGTGGTCTGCAGGTGCGAGAGGTCGGGGCTTCAGTGTTTTCCCCCAAAAGCGGAGCTTTTGTCATAAAAGCGACACCACATAAGTGGCTAATGGACCATACATGCCTAAATGCTTGGGCAAAACATTATATATTCAAGGGTTTGTTGATTTTATCACATTTGCAGAATTGGAGCTCGGCTTTGGGAGATTTTGGAGAGAATTTTATCACGTGGAATTGGGTAAGTATTTTTGACTTTGTTTTGATTACATCCCACAACTATATCTTCGATTTTGGCATCTAAACTTCTCTAAATTGATTAATTGAGTTTTAAACATCGATTTAGAGTCGGATTTGAGTGAAATTAGTATGGTTGGACTCGTAATTGAATGTGTTAATGGAATTTGTAATTTTTGTCGGGTTTCAGGGTATAAGCCCAGGTTGATGTTTTGGTTGACTTTGAGTACTTGATTAAAGATTTGACATTTCTCATTTGGGTTTGTTTCCTTTGGCATTATTTGGTGATTTTGAGTTGATTTTTGGCTAGTTTTGAGTCGTGCGGAGGTCGATCCGCTTATCTGCAATTTCATGATTTGGTCATATTTTCTAATCTATACTTGCTTAAATTATGAACTGTACATGTGATAACGACTATCATTTATAATTCTTACTTCATTATCTCGCTGAGGTTAGTTATGATACTTATTTAGTACATGGGGTCGGTTATACTCATACTACAGTTATGTACCTTGCGCATGCTTCTGCGCTCCCGCAGATGCGCTGCACACTCCGCATTTGCGATGTTCTGCCCCAACCTAACCTTTCTCTTCTACGGTCCCTCAACCGCATTTGTGGCTTCACACCTGTGCCCAAGATTCAACAGGTGCGATGACACGAGATCCCAGCCAAACCACCAATAACCAATATGACTCAAAATGGTCTGATACACATCTGAAACTCACCCGATCCACTCGGAACCCTTTTTAACATATGAAAAAGTTCAAAAATATAACACGGACCTATGCGAGGCCTAAAATTACACATAACAATATCAAAAGCATAAATCGCACCTCAAATCAAACTTAATAAATTTTTGAACTTTCAACTTTCAAAACCCGTGCCAAACCATATCAAATCAACTCGGAATGACCTCAAATTTTTCACACAAGTTCCAAATAACATAACAAACTCATTCAAACTCCTGAAACAACAATATGAACCTGATATCATTAGTTAAATCCCTATCAAACTTATTAATATTTCAAACCTTCAAATTGCTATCTTTCGCCAATTATAACCAAAAACTTCTAAAAGCTTCCAAATTCAAATTCGGCATAAGAACAAGTCCAAAATCATCATCCCAACCTAACGAAACCATCAAAACTCTGATCCGAAGTCAAATACACCAATGTCAAACTTGGTCAAGTGCAGATCTTGGAGTTGATGTTGATGTGCATGGGGGAGATGATATTGAAGATGTACCTGTATTCTGGATATAGCTACCACTTGTCCTTGGTAGTTTTAGATTCGGATTTTATTTATTTACATTTCAAATAGGTGTTGTATTTACATTCATGTCAATTTTGTAAATATAAATGTTAGTGGCTCGTGAATTGTACTACCAGTTCTTGGGTTATTATATAGAGTTTCATTTTTTCATTTATTGATCCCTTATTATTCTCATTTGAATTGTATTGGCTGTTAGTTGGCTTACCTAGCGGGTTGGCTAGGTGCGTCTTATCTACTTTTCGGTCACATCAAATTGAGTGACCGAAAAGTAAGGGGACTATCTGTATTGGGTACGATTTAGAATTTATAGGCGGACGTTTCTCAAGCAGACATGTGGTAGTGATGACAGAATGCAGATGATTCATTAGATAATTAATACCTGATATGGATATATCACATGTATTATACAAATTCCGAGAACATAAAGATCAGAGAAGTGAATTTGAAAGTAAGGTGTCGGTAGAAGAAAGCAACATAAGGTTGAATCTTTAATCAAATATTCAAAGTCAACTAAAATATCAACCCGATATCGCACCCCGAAATCCTCACAAAACTCATAAATTCCGATAATGAATTCAATTATAAGTACAACCATACTAATTTCACTCAAATCCGACTCCAAATCGATGTTCAAAACTTAATTAATCACTTTAGAGAAGTTTAGACAAGAACCCCAATTTCCCTTTTAGAATCATCAACCAAATGCAAATATCGAAGATGAAATCATGGCATATAATCAAAACCATGTCAAAAATACATACCCCAATCTATGTGGTAAAAATTCTCTCCAAAATCGCCCAAAGCCGAGCACCAAATCTCCAAATGTGATAAAATGAACAAACCCTCGAATTTCTAATGTTCTTCCGAGCATTTACGCATGTGTGGTCCATTAGTTGCTTCTACCGAAAACACTAAAGCCTCGACCTCTCGCACCTGCAGATCACACTCCGCTTCTGCGACATTTGCAGGTGCGAGCCATTCCCACTTCTGCGTAAAGCCCAACCAAGCTTCCTTTCGGCTCCTATGCAACTCTGCCTGCTTCTATGTTCCTGTAGATGTGTTGCATGATCCACGTCCAATCTGCACTCAATAGTGAGTGGAAATGGTCATTGGAAGAATGGTACCCAACAAGAGTCGGGATCGATTTCCACAGGGAGTTACTATGGGTGTTAGGAGTATACACTTGACGTAAGTGAATGGAACAACTAAATTGCGCTTCAAAATAAAAGGTTTTTATTTCTAATTCTACTTTTACTCTAACAATTATAATCTAAGAGAAGAAACTAAAAATCACATGATTGTTTTTGGTCTTTTTCCAAATTGTTAAAGAGCCTAGGGATGTGAAATTAACTTAGGTGTTCGCCTAATGGGTTAAATACGCTAACACTTATTTTGTTGATTGGGGTGTATTATAGCTCTCAACTCTACGTTACCCACTCAATACCTCTAGGTCATAGAGTGATTTTGCCCAATTTGGCTTTCTCAAGCCCAAATGGGTATCAAACTAAATAGTTGATATAAGCTCAAGTCGGGTTCCCACTATCTCTAGTTTGAACCCTTTAATTAGGCTAATTAAACCCTCAATTAGCCCAATTCATTGCTAGCCAAGTTATCCTAGAATAGGTCCCTCTCTCACTTGTCTTGCGGCCGTAGATGGAATTCTGCGGTCCACATTTTCTTCTGCGGACCGCACTTCTTAAGTTCTGCGCCCCTTCTTGCCTTGTGATTCGGAACACTCCCTTTTGTGTCGGATTTCATCATTGGATCCCAAACTTTCAACATTCCTGCAATTTGCACACTTTCATTAGTTTTGGGAACATAAATCAATACTTTCTGTCTAAAATAAAAGCAAAAAGGTGTTAATAAGTAGTCAAAATCCCCACTTATCACTGCACACTCCGCATCTGTAATTTTCTACTCCAGCCTAACCTTTTCCTTCTGTGCCCTCACAACCGCATTTGAGGATCTACACCTGCTCCCAAGATTCTATAGGTGCGATGACACCAGATCCCAGCTAAACCAGCAATAACCAAAATGACTAAAAATGGTCCAAAATCCGTCTGAAACTCACCCGAGCCCCTCGGGACCCCGTCCGAACAAGTTCCAAAACATTAAATGGATCTACTCGAGGCCTCAAATTATACATAACAACATCAAAAACATGAATCGCACATCAAATCAAACTTAATGAACTTTTAACTTCAAAAACTCGTGCCGAACCATATCATATTAACTCTGAATGACCTCAAATTTTGCACACAAGTTCCAAATGACATAACATATCCATTCCATCTCCCGGAACAACAATCAGAACCCGATATCATCAAAGTCAATTCCCGGTCAAACTTATGAACATTCCAAACCATAAAATTATCATCTTTCGCCAAATATAGCATATGCTCAAATCCAAAATCGCCATCCGGACCTAACCGAACTATCAAAACCCCAACTTGGAGTCAAATATACAAAAGTCAAATTTGGTCAACTCTTCCAACTTAAAACTTCTAAAATAGGAATCATTCTTCCAAGTCAATTCCGGAAAATTGGAAAACCAAAACCAACCATACATGCAAATCGCAATACATCATATGAAGCTACTTAAGACTTTGAACTACCGAACGAAATGTCAATGCTCAAAATGACCGGTCGGGTCATCACATTCTCCCCCACTTAAACATACGTTCGTCCTCAAACGTGCCAAGAGTCGTTCAAAAACCATTAAATTACTGTATAAAGTCACCATACACATATACTCATGGCTGATACCTTGTCACCACAATCCATATAAGAGACAACACAACCTAACTAAACATACTTACTTCAACCTTAGTCCACAAACCTAAGAATCAAATCTCCAACATCCGAAATCCATTACAAGACCCTAGCTGTAGCAAATGAACATTGCGCAAGTCTAAACAAATTGTATCAAGCCATAACCATAACCTAATATACAATCACACGATATTCCACATAACGCAAACACTCATAACAATAACTTTTGAGCACAATAGCTGCTCAATAACGAACCCGATATTGGTAACAACCCCCATATCAAATAAAACCTCGTTCTGGACCTTCATACTCTGCCAATGATGAAAGAAACTTACAAATACTCATATATACTCATCACATCAATAAGTCGTGAAGCTCTCTCGCCCGACAAGATTCATAGCCAAATTCAAAGCTGATTAGTGACATTATTCTTCTAAACCTACCGTAATCAAATTCGATAGAACTCATTCCAAGTGTAATGACCTCATCTCATCAGATACAAGCTACTCTACTGACATGCCACACCAATACAACCTAAGTCCACAAACAGTGCAATATGTTCACCAATAAACAACAACTTAAATGTACCCAAAAATGAAAAGTGAATAAAATGAGAGAATCGTCCCGCAAGCTCAACAGATACCACCACAAGCACAATGTTATGAACTCATCACAAAAAGTAGAGCCAAACACACGAAATCAACACAAAGAATCATATCCCAACATTACTCCGCCGCGATGTATGACCCAATCCAAACACCGGTCCATAGGAAATACCTTGAGCCATGATGCTCACAATCAATAACTATATATATCTCAACAACAAACATGCAAAGTGCATGACCATAACCATGGACAAACGGATATCACAATATACCACAATTAGGAAAGAACATAAACAAGACACAATCAACCATTCCACACCCCAAGAGCCATCTTTCTCGAATTCCACTATAAGGCCCAAACAAAATCACATCATATGCGTAAATAGTCAACAGTATCATAACTCACCATAACATAGAGGAGTAATACATAGAACATATCAAAACACGAATAAGCTCATCTCTGACCGAACGTAACACCCTTCAACAGTAGCAGTGTTGAGTCAACAAATCTGACCCGGTGTAGAATACACGTCCTCATTAGGCATATCAATGAGCCCCCAAATCAATTCCGGTCATCCACAAATAGATACGTAACCCTCCAAAAATCTACAATAACCTCACCATAACACATACTATTAGCTGTCTAACTTTATTCATATGATAATTGTGGATTTTAACCACTTATTAGTACCTTCTTGCATTAGTTTTAGTCCGAAAGTAGTGATTTTTATTTCCGAATCTAATAAAATTATGTGAATTGCATGCATGTTGGAGGATTCAAGCTGAACAAAGAAATCTAACTCAAAAAGGAGTGTTCCAGCTCAACAAGTCAAAGAGGAGTAAAGGCAAAGAATTGTGTGGTCCGCAGACCTTATTCTACGGCCACAGATGAAGATGCGGGCCGCAGAAATGCAAGTGCAGCCGCAACTTTACCCTTGAAGCTTCGAAGGATTTAGTATAAGCGCGGTTCGCACACCAAATAGTGAGGCAGCAAAAGATGACAGCACTGACAATCCTAAAAAGTTTAGAGAAGTTGCTGAAGACCAAGTGTGAAGCCACTTGAGAATGCGGTCAGCAGCCAAAATGTGCTACCGTAGAAGCTGAAGTGCAGCCACAGAGATTATTATGTGGCTGCAGAATTCCTCCCATTTCAAGAGCAAAAGAAAGTGTGGGTTGCACACCAAATTGTGCGACCAAAAAATCTCTCGAAGGGCATTTTTGTCAGTGAATTTCTAGACACTATAAATAGACGAGAAACACTTTTTAGGGCAAACTTTTGTAATTTTTGGCAGCTGTAGCGGTTACCTTTTGCTATTTTGGAAAATTGGTGATCAAAATTAGAGAAGATTCACCACTTTTATCTTTTAATTCTACTTTTATGGCTTTGATTACTTCTACTCTTTCATTGTATATGTCTTCAAGCTTGAGTAGCTAGATTTTATCTAAGGTTGTTACCCAACTCTCGTATGTAAAACGTATGGGTTGTTAATACTAATGCTTGTGTATGATTGGGTGTTTGTTATTTGGCCTTGTTTATACTTTATATCTAGAATTAATGGTTGCAAAATGACTCATGCCTATTTGACTTAGTTCTTACTTGGTAAAGAGCAACCTAGTCTAGAAAAACCTGACTAACAAGAAATTGAGCTAGTTAAAGTTTTGACTAGTTTGATTAAAGAATTTGTACTAGAGATAGGGATAATCCCACTTGGACTCATACCAATTTCTTAGATTGCTACCCATCTGGTCTTGAGAAAGCCAATTTGGGCATAACCACTATATGATCGAGATATATTGAGTGGGTGCTTGAGAATTGAGAGTCATAACAAACCCTGATCTACGAAACAAGCATTAATTTACTATACCTATTAGGTTTACACTTAGGTGAAGGTTATATCCTTAGGCTTTTCCCTTAATTGATCAAAACACCAAAAACATTTCATTCTCTAGTTGCTTATATTTTTTTTAGTTGCTTAGCTGTTAACTTAGATAAGAATTACCCACTGTGTTTGATAGTCTAATGTAGCTATTTTGCATTCTCTTCTTGAGTATTTACCTTAATACCGATCTAAACTCCTTGTGTAATTCGACCCTGACTCGCATTGGATTTTATAATTGCAACGGCCATTTCATACGTATTATTTGAGTGTGAATTGGATGTGATCACCATACCTTCACAGTCTGCAACCAAGAAACAATTTTCCTCTAAGAACTCACAGTCTCCAAATTCCTAGAATACCAGAATCACCATATCCGATCCCAACTCGACCACTCAAGTGACTGACACATCCCTCATACACAATTAGCCCACGAAATATATTTCCATAATTCTTACGTGCCACATAACAAAATCTGAACATCAATAGTTGATCAACCAGCGATTACGATAATACCAATCAAGCATCCGCAAGCCAAAATACATTGCGCCTTTATGAAATATACACTCATCTCAGGTGATACCAAATAGTTCCAACATTCTTCTAAAGATCTGAAATCGTTTATGCTGTCTAAAATTCATCACTTTCCCTTCATAACTGAACCGCAACCTTGTACATGCAGCCTCAATATCATATGAGACACCTCATCTATCATGCCATCATATGAAAACACGAGAATCTCATTTTCAACTCCAAATCACAAGTAGGATAGACACCCCATCAGCCAGAAACCTTTCACTTAATTCTGCATCTAAGAGAAAATTACAACATCCAAAATACTCATCATCCCCTTCGAAAACATCTGCCCCAAACCGTGGTCGACACCATTGAGAACTCTTCAAAACCCATTTTCACAAAACCAAGACATCAGAATTGAATTCCTCTAACTCAGCCACGTAACGCAGGTTGCCAAACCTAAGAGTATTGCCACAAAACACCGGTAAAGCCTTACCACATCGTAGGAACCAAAAGAACCAATTATATCTATTACCATGCTAATCCAATCCACCACCAAGATGTCCTATTTCTCAGAGTTCCTCTCGAATTGCCTTCAAGTTAACACTTCTCCATGTCAATACACTATGATCCTTAATCCAAACCTCACTAAAAGAGTGTAAGTCCCCATAAAATTTTGTAAAGGAATTTAAGATTTCGTGGTGTCGAGGTAGGCTTACGTGTTTGAGGATCTGTCACATTCTAGGGTTATGTCGTCTCTAGAGAAGGAATTAAGGTTGATCCTCAAAAGATTACAGCTGTGAAGAATTGGCCGATGCCTATAACTCCAACAGAGATTTGCAGTTTCTTAGGCTTAGCTGGGTATTACCGAAAGTTTATGGAGGGGTTCTCTAATCTTGCCTCTCCATTGACTAAATTGACCAGAAGGCGGTTAAGTTCCAATTGTCAGATGCTTGTGAAAGGAGCTTTCGGGAATTGAAATTGAGATTGACAACGGCACTAGTGTTGACTCTACCAGATGGTACATATGGGTTTGTGGTATATTGTCATGCTTCAAGAATCGGACTTGGGTGTGTATTAATACAATATGGCAAGGTGATAGCTTATGCTTCTAGGCAACTCAATAATTATGAAAAGAATTATCTAACACATGACTTAGAACCTGCGGTTGTGGTATTTGCATTGAAAATTTGGCGTCATTATTTATATGGGGTCCATGTGAATATATTCACGGACAATAAGCGCCTTCAAATATATTTTCAAGTAGAAGGAATTGAATCTAAGGCAGAGAAGATGGCTTGAGTTACTCAAGGACTACGACATTGATATTCTATATCATCCGGGTAAGGCTATTATTGTGGAGGATGCTCTTAGATGGAAATCTATGGGTATTATAGTACAATTGGAGGCATATCAAAGGTCATTGGTCAAGGAAGTTCACTGACTGGCTAGTTTGGGAGTTTGTCATACAGACTCTAGTGAAGGAGGAAAGATTGTGCAAAATAGGGCTGAATCATCACTTGTTGTGGAAGTCAAGGAGAAGCAATACAATGATCCATTGTTGGCACAATTACAAGAGGGGATTCATAAATATAAGACCATGGTCGTTTCTCTTGGCATGGGTGATGGTACACTAAGGTACCAAGGGAATCAATGTGATCCAAATGTAGATGGTCTCCGGGAGAGAATCATGACCAAGGCTCACACTTCTAGGTATTCTGTGCACCCGGGCTCTACATAAATGTATCATGATATTAAGAAAATCTATTGGTGGAATGATATGAAGAGGAATGTAGCGGACTTTTTGGTGAGATGTCCAAATTGTCAGCAAATGAAGGTCGAACACCAAAGGCCCGGTGGGTTGGCATAGAATATAGAAATTCCAATGTGGAAGTGGAAAATGATTAATATAGACTTTGTGGTAGGACTACCTCGCACTCCTCATAAGTTTGACTCGATTTGGGTGATTGTGAATCGACTCACAAAATCAGCACACTTCTTACCGGTTAAGGCTACCGATAGAATGGAACAGTATGCTCAGTTGTATATAAAAGAAATAGTCATGTTACATGTCACTCCTGTTTCTATCATTTCTGATTGGGGGGCACAGTTCACGACTAATTTTTGGAAGACACTTCAGCAAAGTTTGGGTACTCAGTTGAATCTTAGTACATCCTTTCATCCACAGACTGACGGGCAGGCAGAGCGAACCATTCAGACGGTTGAGAATATGTTGCACGCTTGTGTTCATGACTTCAAAGGTAGTTGGGAAGATCATTTTCCACTCATAGAATTTACCTACAACAATAGTTATCATTCTAGCATTCAGATAGCACTATTCGAGACTTTATATGGTAGGAGATGTAGATCTCCCATTGAGCGGTTCAAGATTGGGGGAGCAGAGTTGATAGGACCGTACCTCGTGCATCAAGCTATGGAAAAGATTAAGATCATTAAGGAGTGATTGCAAACTACTCACAGTCGTTAGAAGTCCAATTCGGATGTTCGTCGTAGGGATTTGGAGTTCAAAGAAGATGATTGGGTATTCTTGAAGGTTTCCCCCATGAAGGGTGTAATGCGATTTGGTAAGAAAGGTAAATTGAGTCTGATGTATGTCAGACCATACAAAATCATTCAGAGGATCGGTGAGGTGGCGTACAAGCTTGAGCTACCACCTGAGATGTCATTAGCGCACCCGGTGTTTCATGTGTCTATGTTGAAGAAAGTAGTTGGAGACCCGACACTCATTGTTCTGGTTGAGACTATTGAGGTTAATGAGGAATTGACTTATGAAGAGATTCCAGTTTCCATTATTGATCGGCAAGTCCGAAAGTTGAGAAATAAAGAAATTGCCTCTGTGAAAGTGTTATGCGAAACCAGCAGGTTGAAGAGGCTACCTGGGAGGCCGAGGAAGAAATGAAGAAGAAGTATCCTTATTTGTTTGAATAGCTATGTAATCATTCTATGAAATTTTTCCCTATAAATTACGTATCACATGTACAGCTTATGCTAAGGGTGTTCCTTTTCTGGTAATATATTGCTTATGAGGCCACGGTTGGTGTTGTTTTATGTATATTGCATCATTGGTTTATGTATATGTTATTAGGATTGGTTTCTGGGATTCTCTAACATGTGGATAGGCCCAGTTACAGGGGAGACTCTGGCAAAATATTTTGGAGATTTAGGGAGTTGGCCAAAATTTGAAACTGCTGGTGTATGGGAATTAATAGTTGGGCCTTATTCATGGATGCTAATGATGGATTTTGACCTTCATTCGAGGACTAATGATCCTAAGTGGGGGAGAATGTAAGGCCCCGTAAAATTTCATAAAGGAATTTAAGGTTTCGTGGTGCCGAGGTAGGCTTACGTGTTTGAGGACCTTTTGGGTTGATTAGTACGTTAGGGAGTTGAAGAAAATCTTCGGAAGTGTAGGGCAATTTTGCGATTCATTCTGCGATCGCAGAATCACTATGCGGGTCGAATAACTGCCACAGAGTGAAGCAGAAACTTGAACTACTTTAGGACCATTGTGTGGTCCATTACGCAGCCGCATAACCATTTTGCGGGCCGCAGAACCCATTGCAGAACCAGCATGAGAAATGTTTAAAGAAGGTTATGCGGTCCATTATGCGATCGCAGAACAGGTGTGCAGACCGCATACCGGTTAGCGAGTGGGGCAGTATTACCCAGTTCCGGAGGGCCATTGTGCGGTCTATTCCACGGACCGCAGAAGCATTATGCAGTCGCATATACGAATGGAGATCTGTGACGGGGTTCCATTTTTCTGATTTTTATAACCCGGTCCCATTTTTATAAAAAGGCTTTGGGGTGTCATTTTCAAGGATTTCATCTGATATTTTTAGAGAGAGGTGAGAGTATCTTAGAGAGAGAAAGAGAAGACCTAGCCATTTTGTTCATCAATTCTTGCTCAAGTCTTGAAGATTTCACAAGGATCTTGTTAGGGATTCAATGAGGTGAGAATTCCTTTCCCCAATTCTTCAATTTCGATTTTGGGGTAAAAAATCGGTGATTGTGAGTATGATTCTTGGGTGTGAAAGTATTATGTATACATACATGTACCAATAAGGTTTGTGGGAAGATTGTTGAGCTAAAATAAGTAAAGATTGGGTTGTGGAATGAAGGAAATCTTGTAGAAGAACCTTGTAGCCAAATTTGCACACCTAGTGTTTGATAAAATGCTCAAATGAGTTGAAACCATGAATATCTTCCTAATTTGTGTTCAATTTTGTTATTTCTCAAAATAGATTGGAATTGCTAGGATTTTCGAAACGTTGTAGTAATTTAAGGAAAGCTCAAATTGAGGTACGTTAGCTAAACTCCTCTCGTAGAATTGAGTCCCATGGTAGTCATGTAATTTATGTAAGTCCCAAGTTGTTCATTATAAAATAGGCTATTCCGAATAAGCTTGTGTAGAAAGATATATGTTCAATATGTATTCCAAATGCTTTTATCATGTTATGTTGTCATTTGAGAATGTGTTCAAAGTATGGGTTGTGCATTAAAAATGTTTCGACTTCAAGTCAAGTTCAAACGAAGGCTAATATGCCACATTTTGTGAAATATCTCTATGTGCCTAAGACTCTTAATTGCTCACATGTGTACTAAAAACCTTGATTTGAAACACTTTGTTGTTGTTCATGATGATGATGATGTTTGAAAGTGAAAAAGGTGAGCATGAAATACTAAATACGACCAACGTGCCAAGAATGATTTTATAATTGTGGCCACTAGTGCCAACGAAATGAAAAAAATATGAAAGAAGTATGAAACGAGATGATTGGTAGAAAAGGATGATGTCAATCCACACATCATTATGGTGAGACAGCCTAGTCGATCGGGTCGTGATGGGACGCTATGTCGCACACATGGTGGTGATTGTGCTGGAAATTGTGATTGTGGTTGATGTCTCGGATGAGACAACCTAGTTGATCGGGTCGTGATCGGACTTTGTGCTAAAAGTATGATTGTATTGGTATTATGAACGGTGACATATTGGTACAAAAGATCTCCCAACTTAAGATATGGAAATTTATTTGAACCCTGTCTTGATCCTAGTTTGAGGTTTGAAGTTGTTTGTGGCTTCCACTGATATTATGATTGTTCCTGCTTGTATTATTTATCATTCTATTGAGAGGGTGTTTTGTCATTCATACTAGTACTATTCCATATGTACTAACGTCCCTTTTGCCAGTGGTGTTGCATCTTCAATGGATGCAGGTGGTTCCACAGCAGGAGACATTGATCAGTGATAGCGGTACACCCTCTTCCCAGCTGACTTGGTGAGACCCACTTCATTTTGGGGTCATGTATCTTTTGTTCTGTATGTATTGTGTTTGAGGTATAGCTGGGGTCTTGTTGCCGACACTATCATAGTACTTCTTTGTATCTAACAAATTATGTTGTGTTTGAATTACTTGTTCCACTTCAGACCATGAAAATGTGTGTAATTTGAGGCTTTAAAATGAAGTAACTAATGGTAATGAATATGTATTTTACACATGATATCTTTATAGTCTAATTAACAAAAATATATATTATCTTTATTCATAAGTGAGTTTGGGTATAAAGTATCTAACATGCTTGCTTGACCGGATTCACTCGGTTGAGCGCCGGTCGCGCTCCCCGAGTTAGAGGCATGAAAAAGAGATCCTAGCCTGAAACTCGTCGTCCTAAAATCCATAAGTCATTGTATTCCCTCTTAAGCACCCAAAAGTACCACAACCGAGATACCCATCCTGCAGAGACTTTCTATGAACCTAAAGTTTCTTCATTTAACTTCTCAAATTATGAAATGTAGATTCAATAATGATACAGAGATACCGCAAGTCTCGGTGCCATCCAATGCAAATCTTAGATCTTAGCCATATACAAATTTCGGGAAAAATCCTCAAATACCACATATAAATCTAAAAGTCACTAGAACCTTCTTGAGAGTCACCCACTCTGCCCTATCTCAATTGCACCGCTCATAAGAGTCGAACAGCCTGTGCTCCATTAGCACACCAACACCAAAAGAAGTAACCCCACCTTAACATAGCTGAGTCATCCTCAAATCCAAATGCAAGTCATAATTGATCCTCAAATATGCCTCAAATCGAAACCAATACAACGCATAACCATTCAACCTGATCGTCGATAGCAGACTCCCCTACTTGGCTCAAAGACACATAATACAACACTCGATAACCCACAATACCCTTACTCCATTACTGACATAATCTCGCACTGTAATTTAACTAAATCCCTCATAAACTCATGTAACACAAATCATAAAAATATCTCAAATCATCGACTAAGCTCACATTCATCCTCATGAAACTCAATCCAACTTCCTCAAGTGATACAAACTCAAATTGCAACACCTGTGACCAAAGAAACTATCCACATAATCATCATAACAATCACACAACCTCAGAAAATCCTGTAGGAGATAACCTACATGCGTAGCCTCAAACCGGCATTTCTCTATGCCCTTCCATGGCCACAACTACTATGAACTCACTAAATTTTTCCTAGTCTGAACCCGTCAACAAGACATAAGAATTTACTTCATCCCACAAATGAACAACATGAAAGATCCCTCAACACGCTTATAAATTGAGATTGTACAACACATCAAGACAGAATTCAAGCACCCAATAGTCCTTTCTACCTCCCAACAAACTCTTCTCATCACATCCAAACTATTTGAACACGTCTCGCAGTCACATCATACTCATCATATAGCAGTCTAACTACTTACTGAGCCATCAATCCTACTCCTAGGGACACTACCGAACATATAAGTCCAAAGTCACATACTCATACATTGGAAATTATCGACCCTAAGCTGCGGTCTAAACCTGGCCTCAAGCCCTCCAGACTGGCCCATCACCAAAACATAAAAAAAAAACATATCGCACCTCATCCACGGAATCACAAGCCATCGATGCACCACTGATACCGGACGCTCAACATAATACACGAGTGAGTGGAAGGAATTCAAAAAGATAAGCTTCATGCGGAATCAATGTCACACGATAAGAAAAGTAAGATCGAAAGTTTTCCTGTGTGCCATGTAGTCTCTCGAAGATAGGTATGGACGTCGTCATACTGATTCACAGGATGCTACTGGACACTTGCTCATGACTCATAGAACCTATGAACCTAGAGCTCTGATACCAACTTGTCATGACCTAAACTCCACTAGTCGTAAGATAGCTAAGTGCTTTGAGTGCGCATATGTGTGGGGTTTGGGCCCATGGGCGAGCACCGTGGTATTTATCCATTCTCGGGGTAGTGTTTAGGCTATGACATGCGTTGAATTAATTGTAAGCTTTAAGTTTTGATGTTTCTCATAGTTATAACCCTGTTGTAAGCTATTTGATCCATATTTTGAGGTTACATATACGCTAATTTCCTGATTGAACTTTATATTTGCTATTTTCATGATGAAATTGCCGATTTGAGCTATGATAGCACGCTTTGCACATGCATACACTTTACCATATCACTTATACCAGTCCAGGAGCATGAAATCTGGCATTCATTGATTATATACATGTGTTCTTGTATATATTCTTTTGTGTGCTATGATTTGGACTGGATTCATGTGACCACGCCGGGCGGATTATGCTTTATGCCTTTGACCACACTAGGCGGACTGATTGTTATGCCTGTGACTATGTCGGGCAGATTGTGATATTGTGCCTATGAGCACGTCGGGCGGATCTGTGATATTGATCTTGCGACCACACTGTACGGATTATGATATTGAGCATGTGACCGCGCTGGGCAGATTATGATATTGAGCCTGTCACCACGCCGAGCTGATAGCACATTGAATTGTCTGTGCTGCGTGTGGATATAGATCTATCCCCCTAGTGTCACCCTCTCATGCTTCTTTCTTGATGGTGTACACGCGAATTATGAGAAACCGATAGGTTTCGGGTTGATGTGATCTCTGGGAGAGTTGGTTATTGGGTTAGTTCGGTTACTGAGATTATGATGTGGGTCTGTGAGACGTGATATGAATTCTATTTGGATCGAGTTGCATGCCACAACTGATTGATATTTGGTTATTACATTTCATTTATACTTGCATTTTTCCTTGGTTGTTAGCTAAATTTTTTTGCATATCTTCCTTATATGATAGATTGTTGACTGAGCAAAATCCGTTGAGAAATCCGGGAGCACCATTGTGATTTTATCTGTGATTTCATTATTTGATCACATTTTTTATTATGTACTTGCTGGAATTATGAACTACATAGGTGATAACGAGTATCATTTATAATTATTGCTTCTATTACCTCGCCGAGGTTATTTATGATACTTATTAAGTACATGGGATCGGTTGTACTCATACTACACTTATGCACTTTCCGTGCAAATCTTGGAGTTGATTTTGTTGTGTATGGCGGGAGCTGATATTGAAGATGTACTTGTATTCCATATATAGCTACCACTTATCTTTGGTAGTTTTAGATTAAGATTCATTTTATGTACATTTCAAACAGATGTTATATTTACCTTCATGCCATTTTTGTAAATCTAAGTCTTAGTGGCTCGTGACTTGTACTACCAGTCCTTGGGTTATTGTATATGGTTTTAGTTATTTCATTTATTGATCCCTTATTATTCTCATTTGAATTGTATTGACTATTAATTGGCTTACCTAGCGGGTTGGGCTAGGTGTCATCACGAACAGTGAATTTTAGATCATGACACAAGCTTATGTATGTCTATTTTTACAAAGAATCATATAAATAATCAAAGTGCCACCCAAGAGCCAAAGTGCAAGTGGCAAAGGGCAAATTGTCCTCCTTGCTTGCGATGGAACAAACCCTATTGTCAACACGATTAAAATTTTGGTTCGCCTACGTGAATAGACAACACAACACAACACAACACAACACGATATAATTTATTCTCTTTGTTTTTCTTTGTTTTTCTTTCTTTTTCCTTAATTCCTTTTGGCAAAAACCCTTGCCCATGACCAATCGTCCAATTCCCTTTTCCATTTACAATCCATTGTTTTGCGCCATCATCTCTCTATTGCCAGCGTCAAATTGTAATTATTATCATTTTTCGTTTAATCTATTTATTTATCTAAATTGAAAACACGAATAATTTAACCGAAGCCCACTATTGATTAAACTAACTGTTTGAACCAAAATTTAGATCTATGATAACACAATTAGTTTTTTTAATAGAATAGAGTTAATCTTAGCCAATATTAAAATCCAAAAGATGGTTTAACTAATTTTGTAGCAAGATGTCACGAGTACTATTCGGGTAGCAATAAATAGCAACAATAAAGCAATATTCAACGGCCGAACAACAAAGATGATAGCATTAAATAGCAATAAATAATGATGAATGGCACTTATGTAAACAAATGTGAGTCACTCGAAAAGGGTGAGATTCTTTGATATTACCTCTAACAAAGATGGATGATGACAAGCCTTAGAATATTCAGATCCTGCTTGGATCGTGGGAGAAAAGATAGACACAGATCTAAAGAAAAAGTATATTTTGTATGTTAATGATAAAATAAGAATATTCAAAGAATGTCAATGTATTGTTTTTTACAATGAGTGTCCAATCCCCTCTACAATTCTCTCTCTTTCTATTTATAAGGGCGCATGGGCCACTAAAACCCTAATAGTATAGATGGGAGAAATATTCCCGAGAATATTCTCTATAAGGACCTATCTCTAAAACTAGTCATTACTACCTTGCTAAATGGAGTGCTCGTCCTCGTCCTTATCCTCTGCTGAGTCAACTCGATTTCGTCTTCATCTTTTGTTAGGTCACTTTAACCTCCCTTTCGTCCTCTGTTAAAAGCACATCGATGACGCGTGGTAGCCTTCGAAGGCTCTTTTAATGTTGACATAGCCCACATTAAATTATGATAATTGTTAGCCCATACAGTTAGTCCCTCCGCTTGTTAAGGTCTACCTCGTGGGAGAGTTCAATCAGTGAATAACAGTGTTCATGCTCGTCTCCGTAGGCGAGTTCGTTGAGCGAATAACAACGGTTGTGATCGTTGTGACAAATATGTGACATGGCTCTTTGTGGACCGCATATTTCAAACCCCTATATTTCCTAGGTGATTTGTTGGAACCATCTGGTCCAAGAAAAGAGGTGATGTCATGACGTCATGCGTCATGATGATGCCGATTCCCGATGCAGTGCGTCGATTTACATATGACCTTTGATTGGTTCTGTCGTTTCGATTCTAGTGCCAATTATGATGAACCGTTTTGGGTTCGGTGCCTTAATCTCTATAAATAGAGATTATTTCCTCATTATTCAAACTTTACTTCCTTTCATACCATCCTTGCTCTACATAAATTTTGTTCTTTTTCTTGAGTCCTCTTTGCCTTCTGAACCTTAACTTTCTTTCATACTCTCATCGTCTTATAAGCTTCATAACCATGTCTAATCTTCCGTCTAATGTTGATGAAGACAGCCACACCATTCCTTTGACTGTTTTGTTCCCTGCTCTAGGGGAAGACGTTGTCATCGCTGCTGGGGATGAAGTTCTTCCTTAAGTGGAGGAGATTATCCCTCATAACCCTGATGCTAGATCCGATTTTCAATGGTCGCCGGACGTGATGACCGGCAAATTTCAATCGTTGATGGCGTCTACGCACTTGGTTGAATTCAAAGCCAATTTTGGCCTCCAAACCATATAGAATTGATCCCCGTTGGTGAGGACGAAGTGCACTTTCATCGTCATGGGTATTGTACTCTCTATGCCTACCCATTTACCATTGGTTACTCGTTCCCCCTTCTCCCGCTGGTGGAGGAGTTTTGCTGCCATTATGGCATTTTCCCCGCTTAGCTTTCCCTTTATGTTTACAAGGTCATCAAGATGCTATCAAAGTTTGTTGAGCTTAACGGGGTCGAGGTCACGGTGTGGCACTTGTTGCATATGTTCGCGCCTAGCTTCTATAGACGATGTTGAATCTTCGACATCGTGGATGAAAATGATTGGTGGTAAATATAGACGATAAGGGTAGTCGGTAGTTCTGGCTTGACTACTTCTTTATCAAGACTGAGGTCGTTATGGCTAATACTGATGGTTTCCCTGAGGCCTAGAACCAAACACGTAAGGATTCACGTTTTTAGCTTTTTCCCTTTTAAGTACTTTGTTTATTCCAAGTCGGCCGAATAATCCTTCTTTTCATGCAACCACCAATCGTCCTCCTTCCTTGGCAGCGCGTCTCATTGGTTGGGTTAGGCAGGTTCTCCCCTACACCGTGGGGATTCATGACTAGCCGAGCTTCTTTCAGAAATTCAAACTAGCCTTCCACTGGATAGGTAATATCCTTCTTCAGGTCATGATAGTATTCATACCGGATCGTGCCATTGTAACCTTCTATGCCTCTTCTTTTTAAGGTTCAATCAGGGGGACTACAAGAAGGAACAGGGCAGCCGTGCCCACGTTTAGGAGGAGAAAGGACGATACGCCTTCTGCCTCCGCCCTTGTCTCGACTATTGTGACTTCCACCTTCGCGCCCGTCTCAGCTGATGCGCCAGCTCCTCAAACCCTGTCACTCATAGACGAAGATGATGAAGTCTCTCCCTGTGATAGGGGCCTAAGGCCCCACAAAGAGAAGGTTGTAGACATAGAAGGGGGAGATCCATTGGTCGTCGATTCAGTAGAGGGTGAATTCACGTTCACGAAACGGCAACGATACACATTGGAGATGAAGTTGGGGCGACCTGCAAGGTCCCACAAACGAAAGAGGCTAATGTTGGTGTTCCCTTGTGTCGCGAGAAGGAGATTGTTGTGGATAGGACACTTGTTGTCAGCACCACGCCTACAAGGCAAGATGAGGCCTCATCTTCCAGGCCGGCAGCGGATGCTTCTCCAGTCAACAAGGAAAAAGTAAAGGACGTCATTGATTAAGACAATGAGTCAGGTTCTGACATGGACCCTGACAATCTTCGGATGATTGATGAGGGGATCACTCACATCAAACTTATGGAGGGAGGCTCAAGAACCATCACAATTCCAATGGATCATGATTTGCTGAGAAATACTAAGGAGGTGGTTCCCGCCCTCGGTCCTCTTTGCTCTGAGGCTGAGCGTGAGACTCTCAAAAAGATAAATGATAGTACCTTATCAAAGAACATTTCTGGCCTTGCTCTCATGGTATGTATGGTTGTTGTATGCTCTTTTCCCTTTATCTTAACTCGTTTCTTAGTTTTAACTTTTGCCTTTTCTTTGATTTGTAAACGGTCATTCTGAAAATTAAGAGTGCTCGGAGAGAGAAGAGACGGAAAGAAATTTATGTGAAGTTAAAGGGTAAGTACTAGGTGTACCGTGGGAAGTACCGGGACCTTCGGAGGCAGCTTTGCAAGGAGGGCGACATGCCAGCCTAGAGAGAAAAGCTGGAAAAACAAAATGACGAGGAGCTAATGGCGGTTGTGGAGAGGTTCAGCGTTCTCAATGGAGCGTTGAGGAGAAAAGAGGAGGAGCTTGAGCTGCATAAGGGCGTGGAGGCCCAATGCAGTGACCTTCAGAATCAGCTGGCTCAGCTGCGAAGCCAGTTGGATGGTGCCAGCTTGAGATCGATCGGCGGACTGATCGAAGATGGCGGTTTTGGAGTTGGCGAACAGGTCTCTCCATTCTGAGTGGGATAATATTCTATCTGCGGCCGAAGCTAAGGAGTCCAAGCTCAAGGAGAGAGTTGGGGAGTTGAGTAAGGAGAAATCTGAGTTGTATGATCGATTTGCGGCTCTTGAGGCCGATAATTCCAAAGTACTTGCGCGGCCCTCTACGTCTAATGCCTCTAAGTATCCTAATATTCCTCGAGAGTAGTACGAGGAGTGGATCCACGCTGAAGCCCTGCTGGACATGATCCGTGATTTGAATAAGGCGGGATCTATTTCTGAGACGGCCCTTGAGGAGGCTCGACTCAAAGCTCATGAGGCCCGGCTCATCTGTGACTATAATCCTGCCACGCTTCCGCCTGATTCCAAGGAGGATAGGGAGAGGGTGTGGACCGGCTTGCAGATAGTGCTTGGTATGACTCCGCTTACGGTCAGGGCAAGGATGGAGAAGGCGTTGGAGGCTAGAATGGTTATGGCCACTAGTGTTTTGTTTAACTTCTTGTATATTTTTGTTGGCGCTTTTAAGCGCCATGTAAAGACTCTTTATCCAAATATCAAAGTTCGTTCTTGTTTCATACGCACCTTTCTTACCTTTGTTTTAGTACTTGTTTTCTTTGTTGTTATTTTCTTAGTTGCGATAGCCATGGCATTGAGTGGTCGTGGGAGTATCAGCCTTTGTTCGAGTCAATTGAACATACTTTTAAATTAAATCGCGGCCGAGGGCCGATAGGTGTTCTTCGAGCTTGGTCATATCATACCTTAAAATGAGTTGCGACCGAGGGACGATAGGTGTTGTTCGAGCTGGTTGAACTTAACTTTCATTAGGTCATGGCCGAGGGCCGATAGATGTTATTCGAACGTGGTCAAACTTAAACTTTTATTAAGTCGTGGCCGAGGGTCGATAGGTATTGTGCAAACTTGGTCAAACTTAACCTTTTATTAAGTCGTGGCCGAGGGCCGATAGGTATTGTTCGAACTTGGCCAAACTTAACCTTTCATTAAGTCGCGGCCGATGGCCGATAGATGATGTTTGAGTTTGGTCGAACTTAACCTTTCTTTAATCGCGACCGAGGGATGATAGGTGTTGTTCGAACTTAACCTTTCATTAAGTCGTGATCGAGGGCCGATAGGTGTTGTTCGAACTTGGTCGAACTTAACCTTTCAGTAAGTTGTGGCCTAGGGCTGATAGGTGTTTGTTCGAACTTGGTCGAACTTAACCATTCAGGAGAGCAGTTTTGATAAACATGTATTTCTATTATTTTAACGTCGTTGCTTTAATTACATCATTTTGCCATTGGGCAGTTTTTGGAGAAAGTTACAAGTTTTTGGTATTGGCTGGCATTCCAGTCCTAGTATATCTAGTCCCTTCATTACTCGACTTGGAGAATCTTGAGGAGTTGGGCAATGAAAAAATTGTCTGCTCTCATATGCTTCAACACGAAGTGTCCCACTCGTCGCCTCATTCAAAATCTCCTTGAGAAAACCCTATTGGGAGAAAACTCATGTGAAGGAAAAAAGAGTGCGATTTATAGGGCATTTCTTGTTTTTTAAAAGTTGAAGTACTTGAGGTGGTTGATATTCCAATTGTTTAGAAGGGTTTTCCCTTCTATTATTTCAGTTCGAATGAACCTTTGTCTGCTTTGCCTATAATTTTATATGGTCCGTCCCGATTGGTTCCCAACTTGCCTTCGCGTGGATCTATGTTTGCTTGGGTTTTGACTTTGAGTATGTAGTCCCCGATCTTGAATAATCGGACATTTTTCATGGGAGTACCTCAGGTTGGGTTCTCCGACCTCGACTGGTATAACTACTTCTATTCCGTAGACTAGAGATTAAGGTGCCTCTCTTGTGCTCGTCTTCGAGGTAGTTATGTGCGCCCATAATACCTCTAGGAGTACTTCCGGCCACAGTCCCTTAGCCTCTTCGAGTTTCTTTTTCATTATGTTCAGTATAGACTTATTGGAGGATTTTTCTTGTCCGTTGCTGACTGGGTAGTAAGGAGTTGAAAGTATCCTTTTAATATGCCATTTTTTGAAGTACTCGATGGTTTTTCTTCCTGTGAACTGGGGCCCGTTGTTATAGCTTATCTCTTTGAGTAGGCCGAATCGGCAAATGATGTTTTTCCATATGAAGGCGATTACCTCTTAGTCACGCACTTGGGCGAATGCTCCTGCTTCCACCCAATTGGAGAAATAGTTAGTTAAAACTAAAAGGAATTTTATGTTACCTCGTCCTGGTGGAAGTGGTCCCACGATATCCATTCCCCATTTAATGAAAGGCCACGGAAAAGTGACGGAGTGGAAGTGCTCGCCTGCTTGGTGAATTATCAGGGCGTATTTTTGAACCTAGAGCATCCTTTTTCATGGTAGACAAATAATACCCGGCCCGTTTGAGGCACCTGGCAAGTGCTCGGTCACCGGAGTGACAACCACAATGACCTTCATGGACTTCCCCGACGACGCGTTGGGCTTGGTTTGGGCCTAAGGATTTTACCAAAGGACCGTCATATGTTCTCTTGTATAATTCGTTGTGATGGAGGTTGTACCTGGCATCTTGCATTCTCAGCTTTTTGGCTTCTTTTTTGTTGTTTAGGAGGGTACCGTCCTGCAAATAGTTTATAATAAAATTGCGCTAGTCCCAAGTTAGATTTATAGATTTTACCTTGATATGATCCAATGCCGAGCTGAGGAGGGGAACTACACTCTTATCCCCGTGAGTTACACTTTTGGTGGCGGCGGCCAACTTGGCGAGACCGTCTGCTTTGACGTCATGATTTTGTGGAATTTGGTCGAGTTGGCACTCTTCAAAATTGGGTAGCAATTTGCAGATCTCTGTCTGATATTTTTATAGCCTCTTCTCTATGATTTGGAAAGTCCCAGTAACCTGGTTGACTACGAGATGAGAATTGATGTTTGGCATATTTCGATATGTGTTGATGTTACTTTGCCCATGTTTTAACCACTTCTTAATGTTATTTAATCTTTAAAACGCCCAACATGGTGTAATTATTGGTTTGATGACTAATTAAGTTATGTGTGACGATTTAAGGTGTTCGGAGTGCAAAATATGAAGAAAAGGTGGTTTAGCCAGAGGAAGAAGGGTTGGATGCGTCGCATCCAACCTAGGAAAACATCATCCTGCATGCAACCTTAGCAGTGAAGTTGGGCCATAGCGTTCGCCATCGCGTGCGAAACTGGGAAGTAGAAGAGAAGGCTGGATGCGTCGCGTCCACCCTCGCATGCAAAGCTGAGAAATAGAGGACAAGGTGGATGCGTCGCATCCACCTTCGCAGGCAAAAATTGAAATGGAGGACAAGGTGGATGCGTCGCATCCACCTTAGCATCAATCCCTGAAGCCGAATTGGACTAGGAATAGGAGAGCTTTGGCCCACGACTTTTGTACGCAATATATAAGCTAAAAACGCCTCTTTTAGGTTATCTAACATATTGGGAAGGGGAAAAAGCCACGAAAAGCTGTGGAGGCCGGAATTCATCAAGTTTCATCTTTCTCCCACCAAACTTAGTAATTTTTATGTTTCTTTATATGATTTGTTGTTTGGCTACCATGTCTATGTGGAGCTAAACTTCACGTTCTAGGGTTGTGGTTCTTTCATGACTATTGTTATTCGGATATTGATTTTGACTTCTTGATTTATCATATTAGTTTATTTATTCAATCTTGCACTTAATTATTTAATTGCTTGATCACCAATTGAATATTATCTACGAATCTAGAATTGAACTCGAAAGTGGGAATTCTATATTGCATATAGGATTGAGTAGGGCAAGTTCTTGAACTCGGGCATCGGGGAACGGATTCGTGGTTAGGATAGACATATACCTAATTGCCTTGCTTGGTTGATTTACAGGAATTATAAATGCGTTCTTGTTGATTCTCACTCCATAGACATATAGGCGTTAAGTTAGCTGGAATAGGCGAGTAAGAACTCGACAGATTCTTATGAGCAATATTAACCCTGTCAACCAATAAGCTAGATAAATTAGTCGGTCAATTCAATTGAAGAATACAATAGGATTGTTAGATAGACCATAACCCTAGATCGTTCTCATTACATTGATATCATTAAAATCTGCTCTTTCTCTGTTCAAAGTTTATTATTTATATTTTTCTTATTTAATTAGTTTGAATAAAATATTTTTAGATTTAATTCTTGTTTAGATAATTAGGATAGTCTAATTTAGTTAATAGTTAATCATAAGTCCTCGTGGGTTCGACATCCGACTTTTAGTCACTTTATTACTTGACGACCGCGTATACTTGCGTGAGTGTGTTTGGTCGCAACAAGTTTTTGGCGCCGTTGCCGGGGACTTAGAAATTTGCTATTTTTCTAGATTAGACATTTTTTTTATCTATTCATGTTTTTTTTATTATTTTATTTTAGTTAGTATTTTTTATTTATTTTAGCATGGCATCTTGGAATAAAAATTGTTCGAATGATGGTTATTCTTATTTTGATGATCCTTGTCCATATTGTGGAGGACCCCACTGGTGGAAAAATTGTCAGAATGTTCCCAGGAGCGAGTTGTGCGCACAATCTCAATCCTTTGAGTGGAATATTTGTAATATGTGTGGTGGTCAAGATGGCCATTGGGATGGTTGTCCTAATTTTGTTCATCCTTCTCTGAGCCCTTATTATGATCTTTCTAATGATGTTTCTGAGTTTGATAGGGGCAATGAAGTGCAGGATATGGAGCCTGATGCATATATTAGGGATATTCTGAGGCAAGTAGCAGAGCAACAGGATGAACTCAAAAAAGATATGAAAAGAATGAGGGCAGCAATCACAAGAATGAAGGCCAATATGGAAGAATTGAATGAAGAGAGCGAGTACCAGCAAGAGAAAATTTTTGAAAAAGAGGAGATTTTGAGCCAAACTTGGCTGGCAGAACAGGCTGAAAAGTTAGAAATATATGAAGCTCAACATGAGGAACTTACTGATGGGATGAGACACTTTATAGAGGGAAGATCTAAACTGGGACAAGGGATCTATAAATTTGTCACTACTATTCACGACTTGCAAGATAAATTAAATGCAAAGGTTGTTGCGTCTATCGCCCAACAAAATAGTAATGAGTTGTCAGAAGCTGAAAAGGAGCTTATACGCCAAATTGAGGAGCTAAAAGTGGAGAGCCAATCATTCGAGCATATTTCTGTTGATGATGCCCATGTTAAGAAAAGTACACTAGAGCCATGCGAGGTAGCAGATAATGTTATATTTGAAGACTCTAATGTGTGCACATATGAGGATATAAATAGTAATACAATTCTAAAGTTGGGGCGTGTTGGTCCTCATTCTAAACATTTTTCGACATTGTATTTGGATGATGACATGGAAATCGAGTCATCTAAGCCTTTGGAGGAGTCAATGGAAGAGGAACATGATGCCTATATTTTTGAATTTGTCATGCCAAAAAGCAAAAAATACATTCCTCATCTAAAGGTCGAGAAGTGTAGAGTGAAAAATTTATTACTTGGCCTGGTTATCTTTGTCGCCCCACCACTGGAGCATAGCCGCAAACTGGATGCCATGTTAGGGGCTCAATTCATAAGTTCGAGGTGGAGGCAAAAAGTGGTTCACGTCGTGCCGCTACGTTAAATCAGGCGCTTGTTGGGAGGCAACCCAGCTTTACTGCTTTCTTTTATTTTTGTTTATATTTTATTTTATTTTATTTTTATTATTTTGTAGTATTTATTTTTGTTTTGTAGGATTATGAGCATAGGAAGCAAAGCCATTAGAAGAGTGCAAAAGCGAGCTAGATGGTGAGGACTAAGTGTGGGGTGCCCACACAAAGGACGATGCCTGGGGGAAGTCTGAGTACCTCGTGAGCCGCTATTGCTTCGGCCTTTGGCCTACCAGGGAGTCTCGTTTACCCTCTTATTATTTATAATGTGCATTGAGGACATTGCAAAATTTTAAGTGTGGGGTGAGGAGATCGTTTGGATGAGTTTCTGTGCTATTTTAGCTTAGTTATAGTACTCATTCTTAAGTGTAGTAGCTTTTGTGAAAAAAAAAAAAAATTAAAAAAAAAATGAAAAAGTAGAAAAATTGGACTTTTCCCGACGATTGATCTCCTAGACAGTTTTCTTGAGGGATTAAAGTCTAAACAAAAATCCAAAAATATGTCTTTTAGCTTTCCTTAGGTAGTAATAATCCCCTGTGGTTTTTCTTTGTGCCTCGGTTCTTTTCCATGGGATGTAGTTTGAACCGGGTAGTTTTTTTCTTTCCGAGTAGATTAGGAATTTAGGGAATAAAAGGAGCAAGAATGATGAACCTATGCGCCCTTGACTTGTTTGATAGTAACATATTTATACTTTCGCATTTGTAGTATCTTCTGTATGATTTGAATTTATTGATGATGCCTTGTTAAATTGGATAGCATGTTTTGTGGCGCCTATGTCTCGTTTACATGACTTATGTTCACCTTGTGTTTAATACTTAATATCTCGTGGCTCCGTGAATACTTGCATTGCTTGAGAGTCGGAATGTGACCGTCCTTAATGAGTCATGTGCCATGTGTGGTAAGGTTTTTGTGTAGTCCATATAGTGTACTTGTGTCTAGAACTTGCCCGGTATGTGAGTTGAAGCGAAATTTTAGGTGATGCTCGGTTTGAAAAATGATTTTAGGCTTTCTTTGATCTTTTTGAGCTTATTACTTATCACAAATAAAATCTATCCCTAGTTAACCCTTTTGAGCCTGTAGACCTTTTATTTGGTACCCACATTACAAGCCTATACCCTTTTTATTCTTAATTGACATTATTTTGATCCTTTTACCTCTTAAAGCACTTTAATTGTTAGATGAGCGCTAAAAGAAGTAAGAAGGGACTAAGTGTGGGGTGACTTTTGAGTGGAACCAATGAAAGAAAGAAGGGTGCACTTATTTTGTAAAATAATACACCACTAGCGGAAAGTGAAAGAATTAAAATAGTGCTTAAAGAAAGAGGAAATATTGTTTGAAGTAATATTATTGGTGAAATTGAAAGGGTGTTGAAGAATTCGCGCTTAAGTTATTTGATGATGTGTTAAAGTGCTTAGGAGGGTGAATCACTATTCCTTAAATATATCCTACCCGTCCCTTAGCCCACATTACATTAGTAGAGATTTACATTAAGGGCAAGCCTATGGTACCAACTACATGCATGTGACTTCTTTTGTGAGAGTGAGCGATTTTCTTTGTGAGCATGAGATTCGAATGTGTGGATTGATTTCACTCTCTCTGCTTTTGTTGTGAGGGCACATGGTTTCACTAGGGATAGGTAACGTTATTAGACTTCTCTATGATGTTGGTTGTTCAAGCCATGAGTGCATTGTGACATTGAGTCGGTTTTTGAGGTTAGGATTGTTGTGAGCATGTTGTCTTTGTTCGAATATGTTTAAAGAAGGGCATAAGAAAAGGGAAGTGTGTTGATGCATAGTCTAGAGCCTAATTGTAGCAAATAACCATGGTCATAGATGTAGTGTGCTTTGAATGATAAGAGCTTAATTTTATTTTGTTTACTATAGTGATGGTTTGTTCGAGGACGAACAAATGTTTAAGTGTGGGGTAGTGATGTTTGGCATATTTCGATATGTGTTGATGTTACTTTGCCCATGTTTTAACCACTTCTTGATGTTATTTAATCTTTAAAACGCCCAACATGGTGTAATTATTGGTTTGATGACTAATTAAGTTATGTGTGACGATTTAAGGTGTTCGGAGTGCAAAATATGAAGAAAAGGTGGTTTAGCCAGAGGAAGAAGGGTTGGATGCGTCGCATCCAACCTAGGAAAACATCATCCTGCATGCAACCTTAGCAGTGAAGTTGGGCCATAGCGTTCGCCATCGCGTGCGAAACTGGGAAGTAGAAGACAAGGTGGATGCATCGCATCCACCTTCGCAGGCAAAAATTGAAATGGAGGACAAGGTGGATGCGTCGCATCCACCTTAGCATCAATCCCTGAAGCCGAATTAGACTAGGAATAGGAGAGCTTTGGCCCACGACTTTTGTACGCAATATATAAGCTAAAAACGCCTCTTTTAGGTTATCTAACATATTGGGAAGGGGGAAAAGCCACGAAAAGCTGTGGAGGCCGAAATTCATCAAGTTTCATCTTTCTCCCACCAAACTTAGTAATTTTTATGTTTCTTTATATGATTTGTTGTTTGGCTACCATGTCTATGTGGAGCTAAACTTCACGTTCTAGGGTTGTGGTTCTTTCATGACTATTGTTATTCGGATATTGATTTTGACTTCTTGATTTATCATATTAGTTTATTTATTCAATCTTGCACTTAATTATTTAATTGCTTGATCACCAATTGAATATTATCTACGAATCTAGAATTGAACTCGAAAGTGGGAATTCTATATTGCATATAGGATTGAGTAGGGCAAGTTCTTGAACTCGGGCATCGGGGAACGGATTCGTGGTTAGGATAGACATATACCTAATTGCCTTGCTTGGTTGATTTACAGGAATTATAAATGCGTTCTTGTTGATTCTCACTCCATAGACATATAGGCGTTAAGTTAGCTGGAATAGGCGAGTAAGAACTCGACAGATTCTTATGAGCAATATTAACCCTGTCAACCAATAAGCTAGATAAATTAGTCGGTCAATTCAATTGAAGAATACAATAGGATTGTTAGATAGACCATAACCCTAGATCGTTTTCATTACATTGATATCATTAAAATCTGCTCTTTCTCTGTTCAAAGTTTATTATTTATATTTTTCTTATTTAATTAGTTTGAATAAAATATTTTTAGATTTAATTCTTGTTTAGATAATTAGGATAGTCTAATTTAGTTAATAGTTAATCATAAGTCCTCGTGGGTTCGACATCCGACTTTTAGTCACTTTATTACTCGACGACCGCGTATACTTGCGTGAGTGTGTTTGGTCGCAACAAGAATCATAACGAAGTTTTAATTGCTTTGCTTCGTACGTGAGTGCTAGTCTTAATCCTTCAATTACAGACAAATTGTCGGCCTCATTGTTAGTCATGTTCGGGAATTCTATGGATTGGCGAACTATCTCACCGGTAGGAACCTCGAATACGAGTCCTATCCTAGACCCGTATGCATTGGATGCATCATCGGTGTGCAGGCCCCAAAGGTCCTATGTTTGAAAAGAAGCTTGAGTGGCATTACTTTTGCGCAAAAGTCTACGACGAAGTCGGCGAGTACTTGGCCCATTTGGCTAGCCTCCCTGACAACTCAGGTTTGTGTAATATGCTTCTTTAAGGAAAAGTAAGTTGTGACGACCGAGATAGGGTGGCATTGAGAATAGGGTCTAAACTTTTATAAAGCTACGAGGAGGGCCAAGGATAACTTCTCGAGGTGAGGGTACCTCGTCTCAGCGCCCATAAGTGTTTTACTGATATAATAAATTGGAGATTACGTAACTTTGTTTTCTCGAACCAAGACCGCACTTACTGCCACTTTCGAGATGGCGAGGTAAACGAGAAGGCACTCCCCGGGCTCGAGTTTGAGAGCAAGGGTGGTGATGATATGTATGTATTCAGTTCTTACATTAGTTGAACACACTCGGGCATCCACTCGAGGCCATTATCCTATTTGAGTGCACTGAAAAATGTGTGACATCTATCAGACGACCGCGAGATGAATCTGAATAGAGCAAAAATTCGACCAGTCAATCTCTGGACTTGCTTTTTAGTAGTCAATTTTTCTACCATCCTGTCGATAGACTTAATTTGATCTGGGTTGACCTCAATCCCTCGCTGTGAACCAAGAAACCCAAAAACATTCCAGAGGCTACGCCAAACGCGCATTTATTGGGGTTTAATTTCATTCCGTACTTTCTCAGTATATTGAAAGCTTCCTTTAGGTGGTCGATATGATCCTATGCCTTCACGGACATGACCAACATGTCATCGATATACACCTCCATGGTTTTGCTGAGTCAATCTTTGAAAAATTTTGTGACCAGCCTTGGGTAGGCAGCCCCTGCGTTCTTCAACCCAAATGGCATGACCCTATAACAATATGTTCCCTTGTGGGTGATGAACATGATTTTCACTTTGTCTTCTTCCTCCATGAGTATTTGGTTGAAACCCGAGTAGGTGTCTAGAAAACTTAACAACTCATATCTGGTCGTTGCGTTGATGAGTAGGTCGATGTGTGGTAGTGGGAATGAACCTTTTGGGCATGCTTTGTTCAGGTCTGTGAAGTCCACGCACATCCTCCATTTCCCATTTTTCCTTTTGACCATTACCACTTTGGCGATCCATTTGGGGTACTATGCCTCCTTGATGGTGGGGTTGAACTTTTGTCGGACCTGCTTTACCGGGGGTAAAATGGGTCGACATTCAGCTTGTGTGTGGCGATTTTTTGTGGCATGTATGCATGACTAAAGGGAAACAAATCTACGTTAGTTATTAAGAATTGACTAGATTTACCTGGTTCTCAGAATTTGCTGGGGTCGCTATGATCTAGTTGAACGGGGACGAGGTCTTTTATGGTTGATTCAGCGGCTTCGACCGTTTCGGGATCCATAATGACTTCCTCCGTTTTGTCTTGTGGAGACCTCGACCATGCTGATTGCTATTTTTTTTCTTTTCTTTATATTGTTTAGTTGTCGTTCTATCCATGGCGATTCGGTAGCATTCCTGGGATGTACATTGTCCCCCCCTACCCGTGTATGTTGCATATTCCGCAAGGTGTTGGGAATTTGATCACTTGGTATAAGCTGGAGGGGACGGATCTCATGGGGTGTATCCATGGTCTTCCCATGATGGCGTTGTATGCGGTGTCCTGGTCCATAATATGGAATGTTGTCTCTAGAGTTACTCCGCCGGCGAGAACGGGGAGTGTGATTTCTCCCAAGTCCGTTCAACTGCATTGTTAAAACCGGTTAGTGTAATGCAACGTGAAACTATCTTATCCTCAAGTGTCGTCTGTGTGAGAACTTGGGGATGGATGATGCACGCTCCACTTCCGTCATCGACCATAATTATCTTAACAACAGTATCCCAATTCATAAAGTAAAGTAATGACAAATGCATCATTATGAGGGAAAGTCAAACCGTCGGCATCTGACTCATCGAAGATGATACCTTCTTCGAGTTCTTCATACCGTTAGTGGGTGATCGATATTTTAAGATTATGGGTGAAGGTAAATTTCATGTCGTTGATAGAGGCGTCGTCTCTGCCACCAATAATCATATTGATAGTACAAGCTGGCGAAGGGGGCTTTGGTGGGTCTGGATGTTCTGGACCCCTTGCTAAGGTGTTCCTGCCTTTGTGCTAAGTAGTTCTTTGAGGTTCCCTTGTTGCAGCAAGTTTGCTACCTCTAGTCTCAGGGCGATGCAATCTTCTGTTTTGTGTCCACGTTCTTGGTGGAACTCATAGAGGGCGTCAGATTTTCTTGTGTTTTGGTTCGACCTCATCTTTTGTGGCCATTTGACTTTTGTTCCGTGCTTCTCGAGAGCGTAGACGACATCTGTAGGCAATACACAACAATTATGAGCAGATAACAAGGTGGCATACCACGATCGTTCCTGCAAGTGCCTGATCTCGGTCTAAATGGGTCATCTTCATAATGGAAGGAGAGAGCGGGTGTCCTGACATAGGGTTGGTGTCATTCCCTGCTTGGCCGCGATATTGGGTGGTCTCTCCTCGTATTATCCCTGCATTTCGCCAAATATTTTCAGCAAGATGGAGGAGACCTGCTCTTTGGTGAGGTCGTTGCCTTTCACAGCGGTAACATAGTGAGTCACATGATCTTTAGGATTGGTCATCACGTCGTAGATTCTGAGATAAGGGGGCATCTTGAAAGTCTTTGGTATGGCATGTGGAGCCGCTTCCTCGCTGTATAGTTGTTCCACAAACCTGCTCGCGTCTCCTTTTGGTAATAATTTGGGGGCACCTAGTATATTGTCTACCCGTTCCTGGTGCTCTTTCATTTGATCTTTGAGCGCCTTGTTCTCGTTTTCGTTTCTTCCATTATTTTCAGTACGACTGCGAGGACGTTGTCACCTACATTGTCAGTAATAGTATGAGTTTTACCAGGAGTTGAGGGTCTGGTTAGTCGTCCTGTTCGTTCCCACGTTGTGATGCATGGATTCTCATGATTTTTGTGGTCGTGCATGGGGCTTGTTTAGTGAGCACGCTAATTAGAGTATTAGTTAGGCAGGTGGTTCCCCTTCTCCCGTGGACATGGAGGCTCCTTTCCCATTTGGTTTTGTTGTGCTACAGAAAGGGGAAGGCGACTCTCTCGCCTGAGGGAGGCAGTGGGCGTCACTTCGTCGCCCTGGGTGTCATAGCCTTGATTGTTGGAGTCCATGAGGTTAAGGGGAACATTATCTATTGCCCTTGTTCCGTTTCCTTGGTTACCTGCCATGGAAATTTTTGTACGCACTGAGGGGAGAGATAAAATTTGCGGTTTGTTAGATTAACAAGTCACGTGAGTTATGGATCTAGTGGAAACTAAAAGATTGGCTCAGAAAATCCCCACAGACGGTGCCAAACTGTTTGACATTTAGATCTAGGTTTAAACAATTAGATTTTCTAATAGGATAGAGTTAGTCTTAGCCAACATATATCCAAAAGATTGTATAACTTAATTTGTAGCAAGATGTCATGAGTACTATTCGAGTAGCAATAAATAGCAACAATAAAACAATATACAATAGCCAAAGAACAAAGAGTATCGCATTAAATAGTAATAAATTACAATGAATGGCACTTATGTGAATAAATGCAAGCGAGTCACCCGAAAAGGGTGAGAGTCTTTGATATTCCCTCTGATAAAGATGGATGATGATAAGCCTTAGAATATTCAGATCCTCCTTGGATCGAGGGAGAAATGATAGATACAGATCTAAAGAAAAAAGGTGTATTTTGTATGTTAATGATAAAGCAAGAATCTTCAAAGAATGTCAATGTATTATTTTTTGCAATGAGCGTCTAATCCCCTCTACAATTCTCTCTTTCTACTTATTAGGGCACATTGGCCACTAAAACTGATGTTGGGCATATTTCTATATGTTTTAATATTATTCTACCCATGTTTTAACTGCTTTTTGGTGCTATTTGGTATTAAAAATGTCCAACATGTACTAATTATTGGTTTTATGACTAATTAAATTGTGTATGATGATTTAGGAGGTTTGGAGTGAAAATCTATGAAGAAAGGATGCTCCAGTTATAGGATGAGAGGGTGGATGCCTCGCATCCAACCTTGGAAAAAAGGCTATTTGGCGCACCCTTAGCAGTGAAGTCGGAAGAAGGCATCCACCTTAGCATCTGTACTTGAGCGCAGCAAAGTTGAGGGAACAGAGAGTGGACGCGAAGCATCCACCCCAGCCTTCGATGCTGAAAAGTTCAAGCTGAGGCGGACGTGAACCATCCAACTCAGCATCAATCAAGGAAGTTGATTCGAAAAAGGAAAAGGATAACTTTGGATCACGACGTTTGTACGCAATATATAATCAAAAAAATGCCTCTTTTAGGTCATCTAACACACTTGGAAGCGGAGAAAAGCCATCGCAGTGTTAGGAGACCATGGAATTCGTCTTGAGTTCTTCTTTTTCCCTTCTTGTATTGATTTTTATGTATTCTTGGGAATTACTTGACATTGCTACCATGATTATGCGTGGACAAACTCGTTTGTGTTGGGTTATGGTTTTACATGAATGTTGATATTCGGATATTGATTTGATGAGTTCATTTATCATATTGGGTTATTTATTCATATCCTGAGTTTAATTATTTTACTGCCTAGCTAACAGTGAAATACTATATATGAATCTTGAGTTGAACTTGAAAGAGGTAATTCTTGATTGCAATAGGATTGAATAGAGTGCGATCTTGAACCAAGTCATTGAGGAATTGATTTGCGAATACGGATAGAAATATGCCTATTAGCCGTGCTTAGCCAATTGTGCAAAGAATCATTAATGCGCTCTTTTTATCTCTAATCTCGTAGAAATATAGGGTTTAGAATAAATTGAATAGGCGAGTAGAAGTTATCAAATTTCTACGAGTATTGTTGTCCTTTCAGGTTAATAACCTAGATAAATTAATAAATTGAGTTGATTGAAGAATTCAACAGGATCGCTATCCAGCCATGATCCTGGAATCTTACCTCTCATTGAATAAAAATATCTTCGTGCTAAGTGAGATAATTAATTTGTTTTTCTTTTAATTGTAATTATCATTAGTAGAATTAATTAAACAAAGATCACCTTGAACTTGTCCTTGACTCAATAAATTAGAAATTGCGTGATTTAGTTGACAATTGATCATAGGTCCTCGTGGAAATAATACTCTACTCACTCTATATTACTTGATTGACCGTGTATACTTGCGTGTGCGATTTAGGGCAACAAATTTTTGGTGTCGTTGCCGGGGACTTCAAAATTAATTATTTCACTAGATCAAGCTTTTACTACTTATCAAGTCAAGTTTTAATTTTTATTTTTGTGTTTTCTAGTTTTAGTATAGTTTAGTATGTTGTTACTTGTATTAGATGAAATCTTTTAATAAAATTTGGTCGAATATTGGCTATTTCGTTTTTGGTGATTTGTGTCCTTATTGTGGAGGACCACACCTCTGGCAAAATTGTGACTCACAATCTTATGAGTAGAATTTTTGTAATGTGTGTGGTTGTGAAGGTGGTCATTGGGATAGTTGTCCTTATTCTTTTTACCCTTCTCCGAGCCCTTATTGTGATATTTCTATTAATATTTATGGGTTTGATAGGAGCAATGAAGTGGAGGATGTGGAACGTGCTGCCTTTATTATCGACATGGTGAGGCAAGTATCCGAGCAACAAATCATGAGAATGAAGGTCAAGGTGGAAGAATTGGCTGATGAGACTAAGTTCCTACAAGAAGATAACTTTCAAGAAGCAGATATAGTGAGCCAATCTTGGCTAGAGGAACAAGCTCAGCTAATAAAATTTCATGGGTTTCTACATAATGGTCTTTCAAATATGGAAGAACAGCTTATAGAAGGAAGAAATAAGCTCAGACAAGAGATAGACCAATTTGCCTCAGATATCCATGACATGCAGGCTCGATTGAATAAAAAGGTTGAGGCGTCTGATGCCCTACAACAAATTGTTATGGATACTGGCCGACTTGTGGAGCAAAAAGAGGAATTCCAACTATTCGACCAAAATATTATTAATGATACCAAGGTTGGTGAAGTGTGCAAAAGTGAGGATGTCAAAAGTGAAACGATTCTAGAGTTGGAGCGTATTGGACCTCATTCTAACCATTTTTTAACAGTGTGTTTGGTTGGTGACACGAGAATTGATCCATTCGATCATATGGAGAAGTTAATGGATGAGGAACAAATTGCATATATTCTGAAATTTGCGATGTCAAAAAGGCAAAACAACATACCTCATTTAAGGGACAAGAAGTGCAAGATGTGATATTTATTACTTGGTTCCTTTATTTGCACACCACCGCCCTAAGAACGTAATAGAAAAATTGATGGCATCATGCCATGACGTTAAATCAAAGCTTGTTGGGAGATAACCCAGCCTGTATTTTATTTTTAATTTTTATTTTATTTTTATAAGTCACGTTTTGTTTTGTTTTGTTTTTGTTTGCAGATTAGAGGAAGTCTGAGTACCTGAAGTTTAAGTTGAGGAGCACGTTTGAGCTTAAGTGTGGGGTCATCCCGACCCTTAATATTGAGTATCATGTTGCTAGCTAGGCCCTAGAGGGTCTCAGGGAGTATTTCTCATCCTTGTTTTAATATTTTTCTCTATGATCATGCATCGAGGACTATGCATAACATAGGTGTGGGGTGGGGAATTTACTTTCTAAGTGTAATTGTATATAAAAAGATTTCTCATTATTTTTTTAAGCCGTAGCTAGAAGTAGTCTAGTTTAGAGTAGTTTCTTAAACAAAAAAAACGAAAATACAAAAAAAAACTAGATTAGAAAAAGCTAAAACTTTTTCCGACAATGGATCTCTTGGACAGCCTTCTTGAGGGATTAAGGTCCGATTAACAATACAAAAAAAGATTTTATTTTGCTTTTATTAGGATTGCATAGGTAGTAACCCCCTTGGTTGTTTTTTTTGGGCACCGATTCTTTTTCAAGGGATGAATTTTTGAATCGGGTAATTTTTATTTTAGAGTAGTATAGGATATAGAGGCTCAGACTGAATTCGGAACACTGAGTGACTTGTTTGATACCAAAAGGATTAGGCCTGGGCATGTGGATTATAACTTTCCCCATGGATTTTCGAGAACTACTTGTGCCTTGAAAAGTAGAATAGTTTGTTTTGTGACGCTTAGGCTAATTTTCTTGACTCCTGTTCTAACTAATGTGCCATGTGCATTAGAATTGTTGCCTAGCTCTGTACTCGCATTGATTGAGAGTTGGAATGTAGCCATCCTAATTGAATCATGTTCCATTATGTGGTGAGAATTTTGTGTAGTTCCATATAGTACATTTGTGTCTAAAACTTGCCCTGCATGTGAGTTGAAGCGAAATTCTAGGTTTTGTTCGGTTTGAAATATGATTTTAGGCCTTCTTTGATCCTTTCTGAATTTTAATGCTACCATAGATAAATACATCCCCAGTTAGCCATGTTGAGCTTGTAAACCTTTTGTTTGGCACCCACATTACAAGCCTATACCTTTTTTTATTCTTAATCAACGTTATTTTGATCATTTTACCTCTTAAAGCACTTAACTTATAAAATAAGTGCTAGAAGAAGTAAGGAAGAAACTTGGGTGGCTTTTGAGTGGAATCAATGAAAGAAAGAAATGTGTACTTGTTTTGTAATAAATAGACCACTAGAAGAAATCGTAGAAAAAAAAGGAAAGAAAATCTAAGAGGAAAAAAAATGAGCAAAAGCAATAATACATCTTGTCTAGTGAGTGTGAGTCAAAGTAGTGCTTAAAGAAAAAGGAAATATTTTGGGGGTGATGTTGTTTGTGATATTTGAAGTTGGGTTGAAGAAAATTGTGCTTAAAGCGAGTACTTGACGTGTTAAAGTACTCAGGAGGTTAACCACTATTTCCTATATATATCTTACCCGTCCCTTAGCCCACGTTATAATCGCGATACAGTCCTAATTGATTTTAGACTGAACAGGCCTATATTAGTAGAGATTTACATAACGGACAAGTCTATGGAACCTTTTGTGTGCATGTGAACTTCTTTGAGAGAGTGAGTGATTTTTTTCATTGTTTAAAGTCCTTAAATTATGTTCGAATTTTATTTGGGTGTGGACTATTATCTCTTTGTTTTGTAGTGAGGGCACATATTTCATGATGGATGGTTAACTTTATTAAGCTCTTCGGTCAGAGTAAGTAAGTTGGCCTAAAAGTAGTTATGTTAGGGAGTTAGTTTCTGAAGTTGAGATGTCCGGAATCTGTTATTTGATTATTTTGAACTATTTAATATTGTGCTTGGCATGTTTTTAATATGGAGAAGAAAGTTAAAGAATGCATATGCAAAGGGCTAATTGTTGGTATAAACTAAAGTCATTAGAGCTTGAGCTTAATTGAAAAGTTGTGGCTTGATAGCGATAAGCTTAATTTTGTTCGGTTTAGTATAGGTTGGTTTTACTTTGCTCGAGGACGAACAAAGGTTTAAGTATGGGGTGGTAATGTTGGGCATATTTTTATATGTTTTAATATTATACTACCCATATTTTAACCCCTTTTTAATGCTATTTGGAATTTAAAATGTCAAACATGTATTAATTATTGGTCTTATAACTAATTAAGTTGTGTATGATGATTTAGGAGGTTTGGAGTGCAAAAACATGAAGAAAAGATACTCCAGTTATAGGAGAAAAGGGTGGATGCCTCGCATCCAACCTTGGAATAAAGGCTATTTGGCGCACCCTAAGCAGTGAAGTCGGAAGAAGGCATCCACCATATCATCCGTACTTGGGCGCAGCAAAGTTGAGGGAATAGAGGGTGGACGCGAAGCATCCACCCCAGCATCCGATGCTGAAAAGTTCAAGCTGAGACGGACACGAAGCATCCAACTCAGTATCAATCACTCAAGCTGATTCGGAAAACGAAAACGAAAACTTTGGCCGACGACTTTTTTTGTACGTAATATATAAGCCACAAATGCCTCTTTTAGGTCATCTAACACATTTGGAAGCGGAGACAAGCCATCACAGAGTTTGGAGACTGTAGAATTTGTCTTGAGTTCTTCTTTTTCCCTTCTTTTATTGCTTTTTATGTATTCTTGTGACTTACTTGAGATTTCTACCATGATTATGCGTGGCTAAACTCGTTTATTCTGGGGTTATGATTTTACATGAATATTGATATTCGAATATTGATTTGATGAGTTTATTTATCATATTGGGTTGTTTATTCATATCCTGAGTTTAATTATTTTACTGCCTAGCTAACAGTGAAATTCTATATATGAATCTTGAGTTGAAATTCAAATAAAATTATTTAGCTAACAGTGAAATTCCAAAAGTCTTCATTTTTTTTAAAATTTTGTACTCATTCAAACATGTTCACATAAATTGAAACGAAAGGAGTAATATATTTACATTCATAATGGTGTGGCACCCGAAACTTTCAAGTGTTGGATCCTCTCTAATTTGACTTTTCTTGAGATAGAATTTGGTTTGTTTATAGTGGAACACGGCTGGGGTTTCGCAGAGAAAGGGAGACAACTTGAATTGCTTGGCCATTTTAGGGCCCTCGCTCCATTTTATTTGTTGTCTTACACAAGTATTACGTTGGCATGTGTCACACATTGTAAAAAATTTCAGCAATTAACGTCAATCTCGTCGAATATCAACTCCTTATCTAAACCTTGGTAGCCGAACTTTGCGGACCACTAAACTAGTCTTAAAATGCATATGTTGACTTTCTGGTCCTTTGAAACCGCTAACTAAATTCAAGAAGTGAATAATCTGCGAACTAATTAACATAAAGTAAACCAAACATTAATTTGCTAACCTCAATCATATACTTCATCCGTTTTTATCCACTATTAACTTTGTACACCCCTGAAGAAACAATAAATAAAGTGTATAATTTATCATGATACTCATATTAATTGATGTATTTTCTTGATGAATTTGAAAAATGATTTGGAATGAGTAATTAATGCTAAGGACAAAACAGAAAAAATAAATTATTTTTCTCTTGATATGCGAAAAGTGACAAGTAAAAATAAAAATTTATTTTTAGATATTTGACAACTAAAAGTGAATGGAGTGAGTATATTTTATTCGTTTTTATTTTATGTCACATTATTTTCTTGTTAATTCGTCTGAAATCGAAATACTAACATATATCTATATTTGAAAACAATAATTTTGTACGTTAAATAATTTTTTTTTTTTATAGTCACATAAATATATGACATCTAAAATCATAAATTTTAAATTTTTTTAAAAAGAAATTTGATGTCAGATCAAACTAACGCACATGGATTGAATCAGAGGGAGTAACATTTTCTAAGGGATTTGTTGGAGAGGACCGGCTATTGTCTGCCTTTGAGTATTCCTTCTCTCCATTGACTATGAAGCACCTTTCAAGTTTAAGCTTCAACTAACGAATATTTATTGGTAGTTTGGTTCATGTACCTCTGCTCTAGACACAGTTTTAAGTGAGGATGACACATATGACTCCTATCAAAATTTATTTTAAGTACTTAATCTTAAAAAACCTATTCAGTCTCCAAAGTCAGAACCTTATTGATTATTCTTTGGGTGGCCACTTAAATCTTAATGAGACATGGATTCTTCTTCTTTCAGTAGGCATCCCAACGATATAAATAAATCCAGAAGAAACAACGATATAAAGAACCTAGTCATTGGCTAATTATTCTAGGCGTTGGCGCTTTTGTTAGTTATTTATGTAACAGACAATATTCAGCGGTATGCGAATTTATACCACTCGCTTTCACCACAGTATTTAACCTGTTATATAATATTATTTTACAAACATATATGACTGTGCGGATCTATTAAGATCTCGGAGTGTCACGCTACCCGCAAGCTGTGATCAAAACTATGTATATATGTATGTGTATTTGTATAAAAAATCGTATTAATAAACAAAGTGCCACCCAAGAGACCAAGTGCCAACGGCAAAGGGCAAACTTTCCTCCTTGTTCGTGAATGTTATAAATCTGTATTGCTGTAATAAACAATTAAATAATTAAACTTTCTGAAATATATAAATAAAACAGAAAGTTAGTAACACTTGTTTAAAGAAATAAATTTTGAAAAAACAGTGTAGGAATAAATCGAGCCCACTGAATACACAGTGTGTCCTTAAGGAAATTATTCCCCTCAAGTACCCGAGGTGCTGGAATATATCCTCCCAGAATAAAACGATTTAACTCACCGGAGTGTTGGTACCAAAAACGCCGGTGAACAGCGAGACACTCGAAGGCTGTAAAACATACTGGAATTTTTTGTGTAGAAAAAGAAAAAGAAGATCAGAAAATTTCGTAAGGAAAGATTCTGGGATTCAAAGTATATTTATAGAGTTGCTGGCATTGTTTCTGAAAACGTTTGCAACCTTTCAGTGGAACATGTTGTTTGAAATTTTTATAAAGAAAACGGGCCTGACCGGACCGAGTCGCCGGTCATGGGTTATTCCGGATTGAATTTTTTGTTAATTATTTAATTAATTAATTAAATAATTGAAAGAAATTTTGTCCAAAAAGATTAATCAATCAATCGATCTTTGACCAAATTCGAAGCCGAAGCCGAGCCGAGCGAGCGAGCGACGACGGCGCGAGGCTTGCCTTCTTCTTAACTCTTTACGAGCTAGAAGAAGTGCAATTATATATATACCCATCAAAAGCCTTTTCTTCCTCCAATATAGGATAATGTCCCTTTGCCAAGGAGGGAAACTCAAATATTTCATTTTTCCTCCATTTCTCATTCACCCTCTTTAAGTTACACATGCTTAAAATCCAAACAATCCTCCACATGAATGGGGAATGGCTATAAAATAAAGGAATGCACGGACGCGTGTGTGTTTTACATGTAAGAATTAATTGCATCTGGATAAGTAGGTTTCCCTTTGAACTTTTCGTAGTGACCTTATATCGGATATACTCGGTCAATCGGTAGATTTGATATCTTTGAACTGTCGAGCTTTGTTGTATACCTAGACAACATAAGTCACACACTCAATCATTAACCATCTATGGTTCTCACGGTTGTGTTCGTTTCAGCCATGAACACCGCCTGGTTTCATGAGTGCTTAGAGAATGGGCCTTTATTTTCATTCCCCTTGAAGCAGCTTACACTTCACACTCACATAGGTGATTTCTAAACATGTAATCCTATAGACACACTATCTGGTCATATCCTGCCAGACTTAGCAAATCATTAAAAAATCTTTAAGCTTTGTTAACTCATCAAAAAGCCTTAATGCTTTACCTCGATTTCTGAACATTGTCTTCATCAGGAGAATGGGTTGAGTTATTTGACAATGTTGAACCGTCATTCATAACTTTGTTTGATCTCTTTGAACCTAGCTCGTGAGATCTCCAGTCTGCTAGGTAGAGTTACCGCCATGATGACTTGTCCTAGACCTTAACCCCATTCCTTTTGATGATCTTTCAACTGCCTCTCTAGATAGGCCTTTTGTAAGTGGATCCGACACATTATCGCTTGACTTTACGTAGTCAATTGTGATAACACCACTAGAGAGTAGTTGTCTAACGGTATTGTGTCTCCATCGTATATAACGAGATTTTTCATTATATATAACGCTCCCTGCCCTGCCTATTACCGCTTGACTATCACAATGTATACAAATAGGTGCCAAAGGTTTGGGCCAAAATGGAATATCTTCCAAAAGGTTCCGGAGCCATTCAGCTTTTTCACCGGCCTTATCTAAAGCTATGAATTCAGATTCCATTGTAGAACGGGCGATGCACGTTTGTTTGGATGATTTCCAAGACACTGCTCTACCCCCAATTGTGAAAACATATCCACTCGTGGATTTAACTTCAGATGATCCAGTGATCCAATTTGCATCACTATATCCCTCAATCACGGAGGGATATTTGTTATAATGCAAAGCGTAATTTTGGGTATATTTGAGATACCCCAAAACTCGTTTCATTGCCATCCAATATATGTGATTGGGATTACTTGTAAATCAACTCAGTTTACTAATAGCACATGCTATATCTGGTCGCGTACAATTCATGATATACATCAAACTTCCCAATACTGTTGCATAATCTAGTTGTGAGTCACTTTCACCTTCATTCTTTTGAAGTGAATAACTCAAGTCAATTGGAGTCTTGGCAATTTTGAAATCCAAATACTTGAACTTGTCAAGTACCTTTTCAATGTAGTGAGACTGTGATAATGCTAGACCTTGTGGAGTCTTGTGAATTCTAATTCCTAAGATCACATCAGCAACTCTTAAGTCTTTCATATCGAATTTACTAGCCAATATGCGCTTAGTAGCATTTATATCTGCCATGTTTTTGCTCATTATCAATATGTCATCAACTTATAAACAAACAATGACTTCATGACCTGGAGTATTTTTAATGTAAACACATTTGTCGCACTCGTTGATTTTAAACACACTTGCCAACATTGTTTGGTCAAATTTGGCATGCCATTGTTTGGGTGCTTGTTTAAGTCCATAAAGTGACTTAACAAGTTTGCACACTTTCTCTTCTTTACCAGCTACCACAAAACCCTCAGGTTGTTCCATGTAAATCTCTTCCTCTAATTCTCCATTTAAGAAAGTTGTTTTAACATCTATTTGATGGATTTCAAAATCATACACGGCCGCTAGTGCTACTAACACCCTAATAGATGTTATCCTCGTTACTGGAGAGTAAGTGTCAAAGTAATCAAGGCCTTCCTTTTGTCTATAAACTTTGACAACAAATCTTGCCTTATATTTGTCAATAGTGCCATCAGCTTTCACTTTCCGTTTAAAGATCCATTTCGAACCTAAAGGCTTATTTCCCGGAGGAAGATCTACCAATTCCCATGTATGGTTATCCAAAATTGATTGAATCTCACTATTGACTGCCTCTTTCTAAAATGTTGAATCAGAAGATGACATAGCTGCTTTAAAAGTTTGAGGCTCATTTTCAAGCAAGAATGTCACAAAATTTGGTCCAAAGGAAGTAGATGTTCTTTGACGTTTGCTACGCCTTGGATCTTCTATACTTGGAGTATTTTCTTTTGGTTCTTCCCGAGGTCGTTTAGGTCTTTCACTTAATGACTCATATTCAGTTTTATACGGATAGATGCTTTCAAAGAATTCAGCATTATCTAATTCCATTACCGTATTAACGTGAATTTTGGGATTATCGGATTTATGAACCAAAAACCGACATGCTTTACTGCTTGTAGCATATCCAATGAAAATGCAATCAACAGTTTTTGGTCCGATTTTAACCCTTTTAGGTAAAGAAACTTGTACCTTTGCTAGACACTCCCACACTTTGAAATATTTCAAGTTGGGTTTTCTTCCTTTCCATTTTTCATATGAAATAGATTGTGTTTTGATGTGGGGTACTCTGTTTAGTATTTGGTTATCTGTAAGGATAGCTTCGCCCCACAAACTCTGCGGTAATCTAGAACTTATTAATAAAGAATTCATCATTTCCTTTAATGTCCGATTTTTCCTTTCCGCAATTCTATTGGATTGAGGTGTGTAAGGTGCAGTAGTTTGATGGATAATTCCATATTCTGAACATATTTTTGCGAACGGAAATTCATATTCTCCACCCCTATCACTTCTAATCATTTTGATCTTTTTATTCAATTGATTCTACACTTCATTCTTGTATTGCTTAAATGCTTCAATTGCTTCATCCTTACTATTAAGCAAATAAACATAACAATATCGAGTGCAATCGTCAATAAAAGTAATAAAATACTTTTTCCCACCTCGAGATGGTGTAGACTTCATATCACAAATGTCAGTATGAATTAAGTCTAAAGGATTTGAATTCCTTTCAATAGACTTATAAGGATATTTTACAAACTTAGACTCAATACATATTTGACATTTTGATTTATTACACTCGAATTTAGGCAATACTTTTAAATTAATTAACTTTCGCAAGGTTTTGTAATTGACATGTCCTAAACGAATATGCCATAAATCATTTGACTCCAATAAATAAGAAGAAGCTGAAATTTTATTCATACTGTCAACAACCATTATATTTAGTTTGAAGAGGCCCTATGTGAGGTAGCCCTTTCCAACATACATTTCATTCTTGCTTACAACAACTTTATCAGAAATAAATACACATTTGAATCCATTCTTAACAAGCAAAGAAGTAGAAACTAAATTCTTCCTAATAGTAGGAACATGAAGAACGTTGTTGAGCGTTAACACCTTGCCGGAAGTCATCTTCAGGAATATCTTCCCATAACCTTCAATCTTGGCTGTTGCAGTATTTCCCATGGAAAGCTCTTCTTCGGGACCAGCAGTAGAGTAAGTCGCAAATGCTTCCTTGACAGCACAAACATGTCGAATGGCTTCAGAGTCAATCCACCACTCCTTCGGATTTGCAAAGAATATTTTGTATGCTAACACCATAAACATCACTGCAAATTCCATACCAACCCCAACTAGACAAAAGCAGGAAATAACGGTTGCGAAAAGAACCACACACAATGGCATGCCAGTGGTGATTTTCAAGACTAGAGACTACTATGGAATTATGGCTGCGGAATGTAGGAGAACGATTCTGGGAACATTTTTGAAGATTTGTTCCCAAATTGAAAAAATTAGGTCGAGATTCCTTGTGCGATTTCCTCTTAAGGGCTCGGTCAAAATCGGAGTTTTTGATAACTATAATGTCTTTCTAGACTTTACAAATGATGAGGATTACAATATGGTTTGGTATAGAAGATCCGTTGATATTGAGGGAAACAAAAATGTGGCTCTAGAAATGGAGTCCTGATTTCAAACCAGAGGAGGACTTGCCAATAGTTCCAGTATGGGTTAACCTTCCGAGGTTGCCATTCCATCTATATACATGGCATTATGTGAAGCAAATTGTAAGCGAAGCGGGTACACCACTTGAAATGGATATAGCTACAAGAGGAAAACCCAAACCTAGTATGTCTAAGGTGAGATTAGAAGTTGATTTACTCAAACCTTTGCTTACTAGTGTTTGGATAGGGGATGAAGATGACGATTCTTCTCTGAAAGGATTTGAGCAAAAATTAGAGTATGAAAATATTCTAAAATATTACAAACATTACAAGATGTTGGGACACTCTATGATGAATTGTAGAGTCTTGGAGCATAGAAGAGCAAATCAAAATAGGGAAATTGAGGCTAAGGGAAATGAAACAACTACAATGGGAGCACAAGCAGAGAAAAAAAAAACAATTGTGATTGACTTGAACAAGGCAGTAGCAAGTGATAGTGATAAACAACAACAAGGCACGCACGACAAAAGGAAGATGATAAACAATGAAGACAAGAATGAATGTAACAAAGTCAATGGGAAGGAGGAAGCCAATGTATCTGTGAACAATAGAACAAAGAAAAAGAAAGGAAATAAGCCCAAGAAAATACCAAAGAAGCGAAACAAAGTGATTTTCAAATCAGCAAGAAAGAGGAATAAGATCAAGGAGAGAGTTCTGCAATTGCCAATCCAAAGTTTTAATGAAGATATTGTTGATCTGAATGAAAATGTGGCAAGACTAAATGTTGGGGTACATGAGGTGTAACAACAGGAAGCTAACTCACCAATAGAGAATGACAATAAAAATGATACTACACGTTATACACCACAGAGTAGGAGAGACCACAAAATACAGAAAAAGATTATGAACAACTAAAGAAGCAAAATGATAGCATACAAAGAGTGGAGGAAACAATATTGAAATCATCCAGTATTGGCACAGGAATCAGAAATCAAAAAGGAATTAATCTAGTGGTGGAGCTCAATTAGGGATACAACATGACACAAGATAAAGACAAGGAAAAGGAAAAGGAAGTGCTAGACACTATGGTAGATTTATCTACAATAGAAAAATAAGCAGAAGAAGATTTGGATTGGTCAAATACGAAGGATTGGTCGCTAATGGGTATAGGAAGAAATCAGGAAGTATGGAATATGCAGATCATAGTCAATCCAATGTGAATATTACAACAGAAATTGAAGGCACTTAGCAAGAAATTGAGTGTATGGTCAAGAGAAGTGATTGGTGATGAGTATTTGAAAGTTACAGAATGGGAGACAGAGGTACAGAGATTGGAGGAGCAAGAGTTAGTTAAGAATGATGCTCGGACAAGACAAGAACTTAATAAGGCACATGCAGGATACGTTAAGTTGTTGTCTATGCAAGAATCAATTTTCAGGCAAAAGGCACAGTTGAAATGGTTTGAAGCTGGAGACTACAACAACAAATACTTTCATAGTGTGATAAAGGAAAAGAGGAGGAGAATGCAATTGAACAAAATCAAAAATCATAGAGGAAACTAGATCCAGGGAGGTGAAAAGATTTCTAGAGATGCCATCAGATATTCTAAAAACTTTTCAATCTTAATCCAGTTAAGGAAAATAGGAGGATACTAGATTGCATCCCTACATTGGTGACAGAAACAGACAATGAGTTTTTGAGCTCAATTCCTGAAGAGATTGAAGTAAGAGAAACTGTATTTAATATGTGCCCTAACATCTCAGAAGGACCAGATGGATTCAGTGGGTTGTTTTATCAGAAATCACTACTAGAAATTCGGTAAAAACCGACCAAAAAAATCGACCAACGTTGGTCGATAATGGCCAATAACTGACCAAAATACGATCATTTACGTGTGAACGGTATTTTAGAGGTAGGAAAGGTATACCGACCAAAGTTAGTCGGAAATTACCGACCAACTTTGGTCGGTCAATTAAATTCAAAAACAAATATTGCAAAAAATACCGACCAAAGTTGGTCGGTTTTTTCGACCAAAGTTGGTCGGTATTTTAAATATGTAATCAAAAGATTCAACATCTGAGAATCGAACTGGGGTCTGTACTGTGACAGGATACTATTCTACCACTAGAACATTGGTGTATTTTGTTTTAAGACTATCTTTTATTTGATTTATACTCTTTAATTGTATTTTCGCACGAAAATAACCGACCAAAGCTGGTCGGTTTTATTAAAAAGTAAAATTACCGACCAAAGTTGGTCGGTTTTTTTTATTTTTTTTATTTATTTTAATTGAAAAACCGACCAAAGTTGGTCGGTTTCTTGAAAAATAAATTTCGCGTGACTCAAAAATAGTTTCCCGCTTTTTTGTGCCAAATAAAACCAACCAAAGTTGGTCGGTTTCGTAAAAAAAAATTAAAATAAAAAATATTCTGAAAAACCGACCAACTTTGGTCGGTTGTTGGACCGACCAAAGTTGGTCGATTTTTGCCGAATTTCTAGTAGTGAATGTTGGGGAATTATAAAGGAAGATGTCACATGCTTTGTGAGTTATTTCTTCACTGGAGGCAATATCACCAAGTACTTTAATCACACATGCTTTGCTCTGATTACTAAAACAGACTCACCCTCTAGTTTCTCAGAAATGAGACCTATAAGTCTGTCCAATTTCTCTTTTAAAATAATATCCAAGATTCTATCCATGAGATTAAATCCTATGCTCCCTGCGATGATATCAGAGAACCAGGGTGGATTTATAAAAGGTAGATCCATCATAGAAAATGTGCTAATGGCACAAGAAGTTATTCAAGGAATAGCTCTACCCAAGAAATGTGGTAATATGGTTATAAAACTGGATATGGCAAAGGCTTACAATAGACTCTCATGGTCTTTTCTTACTTCTGTACTAAGAAGATTTAGGTTAAGTGCAGTGTAGATAGATATGATTGGAGGTTGGTCTCAAATGTATGGTACTCAATCATTATAAATGGAACTAGAAAGGGTTTCTTCATATCTTCACAAGGACTCGAGCAAGGCAACCGTCTATCTCCTTCATCATTTGTATTGGTTGCTGAGGTTCTTTCTAGAATGATCAATAACCTTCAATATGAATGTAACTTTACTCATTTCTCCATGAGTTCTAGGGGCCCACGGGTGAATCATCTATCATATGCAGATGACATTGTGATTTTTACAATTGGTTACACTAAATCAGTAAGAATGATCATGAAAGTGGTGAAGAAATACGAGGAAGCATCAGGACAGTTAAGTCAACCAAGATAAAAGCTTTTTTCTTAATAGAACCCAAGGCATCACTATCTAGAATAAACAAAATGAGAAATGCTACAAGATTCTTAATAAAGAATTCCCATTTGTTTATATGGGATGTCCTATATTTGTGGGGAGGAAAAGGATAGTCTATTTTGACGGATTAGTTTCTAAGATATCAAAAAGACTCAATGGATGGCAAGGGAAGACGCTGTCACATGGAGGAAAACTAACTTTAGTTAAACATACACACTTACAACTATGAATCCGAGGATACAATGCTAAGATGAGGAAGATCATTGAGGATAAAACACAGATTTTAGATCAAGATATAGTAAGGATCTCACATTGTTGCAGAGAAGCAAATCAAGTTGATGCCTTGGCGAAGCATGCTACAACATTGGAGAATGCTAAGTTCTTTGACAGCTTCCAGCATCTACCTGGAGGAGCAAAGCGGCCCTTCAAACTTGATAAATGGCAATTACCAAGTTTTAGAAGTAAATTTGAAAAGGCTAACTTTTTTGTAAGTTAGAATGTAACTTTTTTGTTCATAGGCTCCCCATTTCTTTTGAAGAATAGTCTACTACACCATTCTTGTGTTGTAATTTGTTGTAACTCTGAGGTTTTGGCCTAATCTTCCTCTTTTTACATGATATATACAGCACCTACCCTGCAACATGCAGGGCAGTATTTAACCCCAAAAAAAAAGATGACATACTTTCATAAGTAGTCCGTTCAAAAAAAAATAACATATTTTTATATTTAGAAACAATTTAACTTTAAACTTTTTATTCTATCCACTTTATCTTTAATGAGAAACTTTTATAGTCATACAAATATCATGGACCCACTAAGCTTTTGCCCCTAAACTTTTTAGCATCACATGTTTCGAAAATTTTCTTTTTTTTCTCTTAAATTTTGTATCAAGTCAAACTATATCATCTAAAATAAAACATAAGGAGTAATATTTTTTCATTCAATCTATTTGTTTATCTAAATATAAAAGACGAATTACCAACTGTAGCCCAAAACTGATTAAACCGACCAAATATTTACCTTGGACCGTGTAAATATTAATACATTTATGTTCAGAATGGTGTGGCACCTGGAACCTTCAAATTTTGAATCTGCCTTCATTAATATGACCTTTCTTGTAGTACTTTTAAGCTTTACAATATTTAGAAAATGAACCAGTAATACCAGTTCACCTGTTTGGCTGTTTCTGAGAGATAAACTTCTGAATTTTTGCCACGAGGGGGATGCCATGAACATCTCGTGACTGAAATTTGGAACAGCCGAAGCTAGAAAGTATAAGGACCCTGTTAAAGAATAAAACTAATTAAGAAGACTTTATAGGTGTTATGTTTGCTTAAAAGATGGGACATATTTATTCTTTAATTCTGGTATTCCATGATCATCAATTAGGTTCTTCAAAAAATTCACGAGATCTTACGACGTAACGAAGGTCAAAAGCTATAAAGAGAAGAAGAGTTTGATTTTTTTTTCTTTTTTAGCAAAAAAAAGAATTTTAAAGATGCAATTAAATATTATTCCTAACATTTAGCTTTCCTGGGGATAGGAAGTAAGAGCCACGGCGACATCACTCTTTAGCTCCCATCTGTGCGATCGAGGTGATTTTCATGGGTGATCATTCAACTTTGTATTCATTATCCAATTATCACTTTTTTTTTGTTACATAAAAGTTATTCAACTTTATGTTTATTACCCAAAAGTCATTTTCTTTCTTTTGTTACACAAAAATTATTTTACTATGCTCTAGTTATCACAATAATTATTTTGACCTGATTTTACAAATTATTCACCTTAAAAGTCTATTATGCCCTTGACATTACAAATCATCCCATTTATGTAATACATTCTATATTATATGCTTAAAATATACTTTTACCCAGGTATTTTATTTATAATTAAAATAACTTTATATTATTTTATTTATTATTTTTATAATATATTTGTATATTTATTTTTTTCTTAACATTAAATTTTAAGATACATGAGTAGGATTATTAAATTTGTCAGTAATATTACCGTGAAAAAAAACTCAAGTCCTTGTTCTTAACCAAGCTTAATAAAATATTTTTAATAAAAATTAAAAAATCAAAGTTTACTGATTTATCAGCCAAGCCATACTCATTAATCCAATAAATAAAATACCCATATTTAGCACAATGATACATCAGATTAATACTTTCAAATAAATAATATTAACATATAAAGCTTTAAAAATCTTAATAATAAACACAAATATCTTTGAATTTTTTTAATAAATATTTTTTGACTATAAAAAATTATCATTTGTTAAACAAATTTGTTTGTTATTATTTCAAATAAATATTAAAAATAAATATTTTTTATTGTTTTTATATTTAAAATATGTTCATGTTTAAATATGATTAAACAAAGTGATGCCATGAAAAAATTAAATGTATGAATATATTATAAAAATAATAAATAAAATAATTTAAAAGTTATTTTAATTATAAGTAAAATATCTAGGTAAAAATATATTATATAGTATATCATATAGAAGGTATTATATAAATGAGAAGATTTATAATGCCAAGGGCATAATAGACTTTTCAAGTAAAAATATTATAAAATCTGGTCAATGTGACTTTTGTGATAAATAGAGCAAAGTAAAATAATTTTTGTGTAACAAAAGAAAGAAAAATGACTTTTAGGCAATAAACACAAAGTTGAATGATTTTTACGTAACAAAAAGAAGAAAAATGACTTTTGCGTAGTGAAAACAAAGTTGAATGACCACCCATAAAATTTACTCTTTATTATTTTAAAATTTACAGTATAGAATTTAATAATATCAGATTAATCAAACCTAGCTGCTGCTACTACTACTAAATAACCTTAGCTTTTATAATCTATTGAATAATATTGATAATATAGAATATCTTACATTGTTTACGTATTTAATTTGAAAAATATATAATCTAAACATCGTATATATGTATAATTTAAACAATATATAATCTCTTTAATTAGGTGTGTGGCACGACAAAAGACATAATCCAAGAAAATATATTTCATGATATAAAGTCATTTTCTTGTACTCCGCATGCCCCAATTCATGTGGCATAATTTCTTTTAGGCACGGAGCCTAAGATATGGTCTAAATTAAATTTTAGGTATTTATGTGACCGTAAATTATCTTATTAAGGGTGTAAAAATAAATTTTAAAGTTAAATTATATATATATATATATATATATATATATGACATTCTTTTTAATAAAAACATACAGGAAAGTGTGCCAAATATTAGTAAAAAATATTTTTCAAGATAAGGAATTTTCATTAAAATAGGTAACGTATGGACGGATGTACTTTTTCTTAATGTTCTATCAAATGATGTGTTTTCTTTAATTGTAAAAGATAATCTCGTTGAATATCAACTATCTAAAACTTCGTAAACGAACTTTGCGGACAACTAAACTAGTCTTAAAATGCATATGTTGACTTTCAGGTCCTTTGAACCCGCTAACTAAATTCAAGAAACGAATAATCTGCGAACTTATTAACATAATGTCAACCAATCATATATATATTTTATTCGTTTTATTTTATGTCACATTATTTTCTTATTTATTCGTGTAAAAAATAACATATTTTATATTTAGAAATAATAATTTTATTGTAAATTAAATAATATATTTTTATAGCCACATAAATATATGATATGTCTAGAAGCATAAATTTTAAATTTATTTTTTAAAAAATATTGATGTCATATCAAACTAACTCACATAAATTAAATCAAGGAGTAATATTTTCTAAGAAATTTGTCTATGAATATTCCTTCTCTCCATTGACATTAAGCACACCTTTCAAGTCTAAGCTTTCATTTAACCAATATTTATTTGGTAGTTTGGTTTATGTACTTCTGCTCTAGACACAATTTTAACTGAGGAAGACATAAATAACTCCTATCAAAATTTATTTTAGGTATACTTAGTCTTAAAATATCTATTCAGCCTCAAAAGTCAGAACCTTATTGATTATTCTTTGAGGGGGCCATTTAATAAACACAGATTTTTCTTCTTTCCAACGCTATAAATATATCCAAAAGAAACACCCCATTGTCTATCCTTAGAGCAATTTTCTTTAAAAAGCCACCCTGAGGCGTGACTTCCAACTACCTGCGACATTTGCCACTTATATTATATTACGCATTTACCCCTCATTTTTTCTATCACTCGAGCAACCACCTTTGCCTTTATCAACTACTTTCCATCTTATCCGGAGTCACATCTAAAATTTTATGGATTTATATCTATTATTTATTATAATTTTAAAAAATATTTATGCATAAAGTTATATTTCGCGTCAAAAATTTTAGGTTCAAATGAACCTGGTATGCGAAAGCTACTTCTGCCTCTTGAATTCTTCTCGGCTGCTTTTCACACAAATAGCTTTAGTTAAATTCTTCACACTTCCTGAGGAAAATGAAGCATAAGAGAAATATGTTTTGTTTCATCTTGTGCTTATGTTATTTCATGTCAGAAACTGGCACTGTCTCAGCCCTGCGTTAGGAACCAAACATGACACTGGAAATTGTATTGTAAACAAGTTATGGAGAATAAATACTCCTAAGTCATTATAGTTACTATGCACTATAATTACTAGGTTATATAATTATTGCCCTAGTAACTACTAGCCTAATAACTTTACAGTTATTTTCAGATACCCTTAATCTTTTTTTCCTCTTCATGGAGAAGGGGAAGGGGACGAAAGGTACTAAACTAAAAGGAACCAAGAAAGGACAAATCCATTTGTTATTCTGTATATTTCAATTTATGTAATGCATTTTAATCAGATACGTAGTTAGAAAGATGTTTTTGTTTGAAATTTGTAGTTTAAAATAAAGCATAAATATTCATGTTATTATAAATTATCTCATTAAAAATAAAGTAAAAAGCTTAAAATAAAATTATTTTAAAATACATATATTATTCTTTTTAGGATAAATTAAAAAATAATACTAACACATAAGTTAGGTGTATACTTAGTAGATTTTGATGCTAGAGGGAGTCCAATTCGTCTCATTGAAATGCTACATTATTATAGAATTCATTTTATTTTCCACTTGGCGGACCAGTAGGATAGCTTGTTATTTTGATTTACCACGTGTATAAACATTTCCTACGGTACTCCTAGGGAACTGAATCAGCACGTTAAGTCCCTCTCAGCCTCTCTCTGGTGATCCTGGATAAGTATTAGTAATAAAATAATAGTATTCTTTTTTTAGCAAAAAAGATAATAACCTTACGAGAAACATATGCGTAATAACATGATCAATTATAAGGTATAGTATATACTTTCTCCTTTTAGCAAGCCAATCGAACGCTATAAAAATATCCAAAAGAAACGGATCTGGCTCCTCTGCAGCGAGCCATCTTTCCATTTCGCAGTTGCCTCATGAATATCTCGCACGTGCCCCGTTCGAAATTTAAGGGACAAGCTTTATTTGATTAATAACTGCAACCTTAACTTAGGTTAACATTATAATAATTCTCTCCACCGCATTAGTTAATAGTTATCCATTAGGCCTTTCTTTATTTCGTTTCAGCAATTTTCTTTTAAAAGCCACCCTGTAAAGTATGACTTCCAACCGCCTGCAGACATTTGCCCTTTATATTCATTTGCCCCCCACTTTTTCTCTCACTCAAGCAAACCATCTTTTGCCTTTACAACTATCCATCTCCTCTTTCTTTCACACAAATACACCGGAATCTTAAGTCAAATTCTTGAGGAAAATGAAGCATAAGAGAAATATACTCTGTTTCCTCTTTTGCTTATTTTGTTTCATGTCAGAAACTGGCACAGTTTCAGCCACACGCCCGTTGAACTCAAATGTCGAAATCAGTCCAACGTTAGCGATATTACTCGCTTGTCTCGTATTATTCTTGTTGGCCGTTATCTTCATATATATACGTCGTATGAGCCCTGATTCCTTTGACGAATCAATGGGTTTTTACTTCTTTCGGCAGCGACCAGTTTCCCGTGGAATCGAGCCTAATATCATCGAAACTTTGCCGGTATTCGTGTACTCCGATGTCAAAGCCCTAAAGATAGGCAAATCTATCCTAGAATGTGCTGTTTGCCTAAACGAGTTCGAAGATGAAGATACGCTCCGCCTTCTTCCTAATTGTTGCCACGTGTTCCATTCTGAATGTATTGATGCTTGGCTTGCCTTTCGTACCACTTGCCCAGTTTGCCGTGCAAATCTCAAAACAAAACCCGTGGGTAAACTTCAAGAATCAATTCAAGAAACAGATGACGTTGAGTCTCAGAATGTCAGCTCGGATGCATCACATCCAGCACCAGAAGAAGTAATAAACCAGTCTTCTCAAACGCCGCCCGTTCATAATCATACTCCAAATAGTAGCAGTAAGGCGAGAAGTAAGACACCTGATTTTCGGCACCTTGCACCAAAATCAACACCGAGAAGGCCAAAGATTTTTGGGATGTTCAGTCGATCTCACTCGACGGGTCACTCGTTGATTCAACCTGGTGAGAATTGCGAGAGGTTTACTCTAAGGTTACCTGATGATGTACGTAAAAGATTGATAGACTTAAGCTTGAGTAGAGCCTACAATGGCGCCGTAGCTTTTTCTCCAGCGAGAAATTCAACTAAGGGGTACCGGTTCCAACCGGAGGAGGGCCGGTTAAGCTTGAGTAGGGCATCCAATGGCGCCGTAGCCTTTTCTCCAGCGAGAAGTTCAACTAAGGGGTACCGGATCGAACCGGCGGATGGTCGGTTAAGCAAGCTCCGGTTTCTACCGACACCGCCTATGTTCTCTAGATCCGGTTCGTCGAAAGAGGAGAAGGGTGAGAAACAGCCGAAGAGTCTGCTGAAGTCCGTTAAGTCAGTTAAGTCGCCGTTAAGTTTGTTTTGCGGGACGGAAAAGGACGATACAGGAGAAAGATCTTTTACTTATTTAAGATCAAGTAGTACTTCAAGTTAGATAATTTTCCATTTCTTTTTATTTGGATCTCACATGGACGAGCTTGCAAGGCAAAGCCTCATCATGAATCCGTTTACTTTTTCCTCTCCTTTTTTTTTCACACAATTAATTATGTTGTATATAGCTATTGGATAGTGGAGGCGTCACAATCAATGAATTGGTTTCTTTTCTATAATTATGAGTTTTTCTGTCGGTTTCTTCTCGTTCTACACAACACTTTCTATAATTGGATCTGAGAGCTTTGGTTGTTTTACACAACACTTTGTACACAATGAACGATGCAGTTCCCGGCCAGCTGGGTCGGTATGATATAATATTTAAATATTTTGGTTTGATATTTTCGGTATTCGATTTTTTAAAATATTATATCGATATAGTATCTAATTAAATTCAGAATGTTACAGTTTTTCTTCTTTCGGTTTCGGTTTATTCGGTTTGATTAATAACAAATACATAGAGTTATAAACTATAATATTCTTAATTAAAGTGCTCAAAAGTACAAAACTAAAAACGCTTGCTGATAAAAGTTTTGTCCAAAACCAACAAATATCAAGAAAACTGCACATATAGTGGCGGAGCCAAGATCTCTGCGAAGGGGGTTCAAGAAAAAAAAGATCGTAGCTTGTTAGAATTTAACCTATGACCTTTCAAAGATTTTGAACCCCCTTAACCACTAAGCTACACTTTTGGGCTTTGTCAAGGGGGTTCAAAACTTAATAAATATATAGGTAAAAAAAAAATTGTCTTATATATACAGTGTAATTTTTCGGTGAAGGGGGTTCGGGCAAACCCCCTTCCGCCCCCCTAAATCCGCCCCGTGCACATAAAGGAATAAATTTGATCATTAGAAATATTTTTTTATTTGTTTAGAGTTAATTGATGAACTTAGAGAATAAAATAAAGTAAAAATTTAGTTTTTTTATATTTATGTTATAATTAATAATATGTGTTTTGTGTAATATAATATATATTTCAGTACAGTATCGGTATTTCGGTATTTTATTTTAAAATACCAAATACCATACCCAATATCATAATTTTTAAAAGCTTAAACCAAATACCATACCAAATACAAAAATATCGAATACCAAATACCATAAATTTCGATTTCAGTACGGTAATTCAATATTTACCAAATTATGCACAGCCCTAATTGCAACACCATAAATATCCCAGTGTATTTCCACATGTGGGATTTGGGTTGCAGGTCCCTTGAGAAATAAGTAATCCCTCTGTTTCAATTTAGATGACATATTTTTCTTATTAGTCCGTTCCAATAAGAATGACACATTTCTACAATTGAAAATAATTCTAACTTTAAATTATTTATTTTACTCATTTTACCCTTAATGAGAAGCTTTCATGATCACACAAATGTCATGGTCCCATAAAACTTTTACCCCTTACACTTTTAAGATCACAAGTTTCAACAGTTTTTTTTCTTCTTAAACTCTGTGCGAGTCAAACTATCTCATCTAAATTGAAACATATGGAGTAATAAATAAAGTGTATATTTTACCATAATACCCATGATAATATTGATAGTATTTTGAGAAGTCCTAGAAAATAATTTGAGAAACAAGTAATTAATGATAAGGAGAAAACTAAAAAAAATATAGTATTTTTTTATTTGCTAAAATTAACAAGTAAAAATAAATATATTTTTAGTATAGTAACAAGTAAAATCGAACAAAGGAAGTAATTTTATTTGAAGTTAGACAACATGCCCTACAATTTTCCTTCCATATCAAGTTTCTACTAAAGTTATAAATTTATTTAAAAAATATAAACGTCAATTAGTAAATCGTAGAGAAGATTTGGTCATGTAGTCCATTGTCAACCGTCCTAGAGACTAAACTCGAAGCAACCATTGTATAGCCGATCTCAAAAAAATAATCGAAAAAATCTCTCTATATATATATACACACACACATTTATATATGTTATATACTAAAATTATATAAATTTTATACACTTTTACGACTATCGAATGTAAATAGTTTCAGCTATGTTTACCCAAAAAAATGGTACAATTGAATTTGTAATGCGGTTCATAAACACGTGGATTAAATTGATCCGATAAAATAAAATAACAAAGAACAAAGCGAGTAAAATAATGATAATTGAAGAAAAGACAAGTCTGAGCTTTCAGAATATTTTCATCGGGATCAAGAATAATTGAAAACTCTTGACAATACTTGTATAAAGCTTAAGAGAATGAGAGAAAGAATATTAGTCTTTTTCTATCGTTATTTCTTAATGTCTTACAATAGAATGAAAGCCTCTATTTATACTAGAACTATGATTACAAATCATGTCCCCTTAACTACCATAATAAAAGGTAATTAAAAGGTGATATAGGTAATTAAAAGGTGATAAAGAATAATAAAAGGTAATAAAGCCTAATAAAGGCCGGAGAGATCTTGGGATCGTTTGTAACTGTCACGACCCCAAATTCCCTCTGTATGAGGTCGTGATGGCACCTAGACTCTAAGACTAGGTAAGCCTATCAATGCGGAATAATCATAACTATCTGAAATAAATAAACTACAATTCAAATAATTACAACTCCCAAAATCCGGTAAAAATAAGTCACAAGCTTCTAAAAATTTATTCTCAATGTTTCTATGTATCAAGGTCTAAAGAAAAATAAGGAAGCAAATTAAAAATGATAGAAGGGGACTCTAGAGTCTGCGGATGCTGGCAAATATACCTCAAAGTCTCCGTGCGCAGGTAACTCACTGACGTCTAGACTGGTAAGATGTACCTGGATCTCCACAAAAAGATGTACAGAGGCGTAGTATGAGTACACCACAGCGATACCTAGTAAATGCCAAGCTTAACCTCGGTAGAGTAGTGACGAGATCAGGTCAGACCTCACCGAGCTTTCATAATTTATTTAAAGAAAATATTTTTTCCGAAATAGCATCTCGCGTTTTAGCCACCCTTATCACTCCGCATGACTTCTAGTAGTCACCCCTACTAGCCACACGTATCAAGCCACCCTTATCTCACCGCATGCGTTTCAATACCCAGATCTTATACCACCGCATGCGTATCAATATCACAATTTGCACCTCAAGTGCCCAATATTTTAATTTTCTAAAAATAAATCAACAACAATATTTTTCAATAATAAAGAGCTCACGGCTCATGCCAAAATAATCCAACAATAATATTTTTTCACAATAAAGAGCTCACGGCTCATGCCAAAATAATCCAACAATAATATTTTTTCACAATAAAGAGCTCACGGCTCCATCACAATGAGTACCAAAAATCTTACGAAAATATTCAGGAATAAATAATTCAGGAAAATAATATTTAAAAATCTTTAATACGTTGCTTCAATATCAAATTTAAAAATGTCAAATACTTCATATTAATAGTATTTAAATTAAAGAAAATCAACCTTCAAAGTATAAAAAAAAACCAAGTTTCAATTAAACAGGTAAAACAATTAGCAAAAAAAGGTCAAACAAATTTAAAGTATATATCTCAGATCAATGATGAAGAATATAACAAGATAAAATAATTTAATAAACGTGCAACAGTGATCTACACAATTTTAAAAAAAAATAGTCTTTCACATTTAGCCGGTGTACACACTCGTCACCTTGTATACACGACTTTCAACACGTTTTAATAATCACATCAAAACCAATCCTAGGGAAATTCCCCCCACACAAGGTTAGATAAGTCATTTACCTCGACTTGCTCCAATTTTATCAAGTAGTATGCCTTTTTCTCAATTTTTCGATTCTGGTCGACTCGTATCTAGTCATAATTAATTCGATACAGTCAACAAAAATTATAGAATCAATTTCATAAGAAAATACTATATTTTTCAGTAAAAATCCGAAATTAACTCAAAAATGGCCCGTGGGGCCCATGTCTCGGAACTCGATAAAAGTTACAAAATCCGAAAGCCCATTCAACCACGAGTCTAAACATACCAATTTTATCAAAATCCGACCCCAACTCAACCCTCAAAGCTTCAAATCTTATTTTCAAATCCCTAAGTTCCAACCCCCGATTTACAGTTCAAAAATACGTAATCTAGTCGGATTATTTGATGATAATTCAATATTATGGAGTAGAAATGATCACAAGGGACTTACCTCAAATTTTCCCGTGAAACATCATACGAACTTAGTCGAGCCTTCAAATCACATCCAACAATATTAAAACACGAACCACACATAGATTCAAGCCTAATGAACTTTGAAATTTTTAATTTCTACAAATGACTCCGAAACCTATCAAATCACGTCTGATTTACCTCGAATTTTGCGCACAAATCATAAATGACATAACGGAGGTATTCAAATTTTTAGAATCGGATTTCGACCCCGATATCAAAAAGTCAACCCCTCGGTCAAACTTTCCAAAAATTCAACTTCGGCATTTCAAGCCCTATTCCACTACGGTCTTCTAAATAAAATTCTGATCACGCTCCTAAGTCCAAAATTACCATACGAAACTGTTGGAATCATCAAAATTCTATTTCGGGGTTGTTTGCATATAATTCGACATCCGGTCACTATTTGAACTTAAACTTTTAATTTTTTTATTAAAATTCTATATCTCGGGCTAGGGACCTCGGAATTTGATTCTGAGCATACGCCTAAGTCCCAATACATGATACGGACCTACCGAAACTGTCAAAATACTGATCCGAGTCCGTTTGCTCAAAATGTTAACCAAAGTCAACTCAGTTGAATTTTAAAGCTCTAATTCATATTTTAATTAATTTTTCACATAAAAACTTTCTAGAAAATTTTACGGACTACGCACGCAAGTCGAAAAATGATAAATAGTGCTTTTCGAGGTCTTAGAACATAGAATTAATTATTAAATTTAAAGATGACATTTTGGGTCATCACAGTAACGTTCCTGTAATAGTCATATCCTGAATTGCTTCTTATCCGGCCGAAGGTTTGTATCTAGTTTTACTATGGTTGAGGTTTGTATATGGCTTTACCATGGTTGAGTCACCATTGACTAGTTATTCTTGACATGTGTCGCTTCTTAATTCACCCAACTCTTGAGACTGATTTTTACCATATACATATAGTTTCCCCACTTATCGGTTACTACTGTGATGTGACCGGAAAGTGGAAGATTTTGTCCTTTCCACCCTCGTTTCTGCTCATAAAAAACCTTACCGAAAAAATCTAATTGGCATAAAAACCGGGCGAAGAAAAAAGAGTGCAGAACTTCGGGATTCGGATAAAAAAATCCACCACTTATTATTCTTTCGTTGATGACCGATTGGTGGTGAAGAAATACCATCATCACAGAAAGCTTGATCTCGGGTTTTTAGTCTTCACCCGTAACTTTTAACCTATGAATTTTGACTCTTAAATTTTTAGTTGTACTCGATTATTTTTTTGAGTTTTGACTCTTGGGTTTTAGTTGTACTCAAAACTTTTATAATCTCACAGCCTTAGAGACCGGGGACGAGCGATGAACAGGAATTTTATACCTCTGATTTTGATAAAGTCCGAAAATTTAATGCATACAGTTAACTTTACGACCAGAAAACAAGGCATCTGTCCATTAACCATTTGATTGAATATCTTTAAAAGAGAGGGTCCTTATGTTTGTGGTGCTTATGAAGAGGACGTCACCTGTTCATCTGGGCACAACTGCTCGGATTCGTAATCCTTATTCGCTTCTAAGTGTGAGCAAATTTTAAGAATATTTTTGTTCATTCAGACATATACGAAAATGTTTTAGAAGGTGAAGTTTTGCTTCATTCCATTTCTTGAATGTACAAAAGTGTTTATAATTTTGCATATACGACAGTTTACATGAAATAAACAAAAACTTATTACAATGTGACTGGGCTGAGATTATTGGGTCTAGCCGCTTTTTGTTCTAATTCCTTCTATTTTTTTTCTTCCCCTGGGGCTGATCTGGCCGTCCCCTGTCATTTTCTTTATTCCGGAGCCAGTTCAGGCTATTTTCATAATCCTATACGGACATGATGTTTTTGGGCACAACACTTTTTTTTCTCTTTTTGTCACTTTTCTAGAGCCATATACGGAAGCGTCCGGTACTTATTATTGCGGCTCCCTCAGCTTTGATGTAACAGTCCCCAGCATTCGCAGATATTACTGTCCTTCATCGATGTTATTTTCTGGCAATTTGCTATGGGAATGCTCCTGCCTCCTGCCAGTCCGTGATGCTAATGGGTATTGTTCAAACCGGTGTCTGGAACGCCACCGATCAAAGTTCAGTTAACCTTGATTCATGTCTATAGAAGATGTCGATATAATTATTTGATCATCTTCTACGTGAATCTTTGACTCGTACCTGCTATGAACATCTGCCCATGTTGTTACTTGAAATTCCAACAAACTCTCCCTTAACTTCCTTTGAGGTATCAGAGCTTGAGGGATTAAGACCCTTGGTAAATGCTTCTGCTGCCCATTCATTCGGTACTGCCGACAATAATATTCTCTCCTTTTGGAATCGGATCACGAACTCTCGTAGCAACTCTGAGTCTCCTTGAGCGATTCTGAATATATTTGCTTTCCTAGCTTGAACTTTCCTTGCTCCAGCATGAGATTTGATTAAAGAATCTGCAAGCATTTCAAAAGAATCAATTGAGTGTTCAAGTAAAAGAGAAAATCATTATAAGCTCATTTCGTTAGGGTTTTGCCAAATTTCTTTTGCAAAACTAGATCTCATGCGGAGCCAAATCATTTCCCTTCATAGCTGTAGTGTAGGTTATAATGAGTTTCTGTGGATATGATGTTCTATCATATTTTGGAATATCCGACATCTTAAATTTTTTTGGAATTAATTCTGTAGCCGAGTATGAACGGCAATTGAAAATACTTTAGCGCCTTTATTTTACCTACAAAATTAGCGACGAAAGTGTGGCGACAAAAATTATTAAAACTTAGCGACGAATTTAACGTCAAAATATATGTCGCTGCATTCATTTTACTTATCAAGATATTCCAAAGTTAATTGCAACGAAATTTTCCGTCGCTAGTTTCCTGAAGATAAACTTTCCCTAGTTATTATTAGCGACGAAAATTATGTCCGTCGCTATTTTCGTTGCTAAAATTTTTGTCCTAAAAATAAAGTTTCCCTAGTTAAAAGACATTCCAAAAATTTAGGGCACAAACACGCCCACTTTCTCTCCTCTCTATCAGACTCCCACTTGCACTCCTCTTTAACAATGTGAGTTTTTTTCTTCAAATACAAAAAATTGAGCGTGAATCTAAGGTTCATATGCAATGGGAAACAAAAATATCAGATAGTGAACAGAAGAAAACTTTCGAAATTGCAAAATGTTTGCTGTAGAATTCTAAAATTGACAAGAAATTCGAAGTAGTGTGCGTTCCTGATCCTTGTCGAAGTTGCAGAGTTACCATTCAGATTTGTTTTGATGTGTTGCTGTGGCATATTTGGTTGCTGTTGACAGGGGTGTAGATCTTAGTTTGAGATTTTTTATTAGGAATTTACCCATTCATGCTTCAATGGCTTGCTGATACACATTTACTCGAGTCTCTTTCAAGTTTGATTTTGTATATGAAATTAATATACTTTATCTCATAAACATGATGAGATTGAATGTAGTTTTTTTTGGATCTTCCTTCAAGATTTTCTAGTAGATGTGACGGATTCACACTTTGAAGTTCTTTGATGGTTATCTCGACGGTATTTCTACAACGAGTACTAGCTTTGTGAGTTGCTTTCTTTCTAAAGTTCACTGGAAATGAATTAGAACTTGTGAAGAACTTATGATTATGTGAAAGGATGAATACCTAACTAATATAGATCTAAATAAAAATATGAAGAGTTACTGTAATTTGCTTTTTTTGTTTGGTGAATGAAGGGTGTATTCGTTACTCTAAGAATATTGATCAATATTTTGAGTTTGTAGATCTATAGTCGTAGTTTGCCTTTTAAATTTATTCCATTCTCGTTTGTATCTAATCTAAATGATAGAGTTTCAAGTTAAGAACTTTGTGATTTGAAACTTTAAAGTCTACTTTTTTTAACTCAACATGTTCTTCCTTTTAGAAGGCATCTTGATTGTTTTTAACTCTTTGTTTTTTCTCCTCATTTGTTCTTGGTTTTTGGTTATTTTTCCATTGTAACTTTTCATTGTTAATTTTCTAAAGTAGAATTTTACCTAAACTTTATTTGTAGCCATATTTTAGAGGTTCTAGCTATGTTAAAAGTCAATTGATGACAAACTGAATGTGGCTTTCTTTCAAAACTAATACACAAGTATATGTTAAGGCTCTTCATAGTTAGTTCCTAGACAATATTCATTTTGCTGGTAAGACTATTCACCAATATTATTCTATTTTTCTAACAGAATGACCAGTTAGATCATGATTTGCTTTCTAATTTAAGCAATACTTATTTGACTTATTTTAAAGTGATCACTTGATGTTGTGATGTGGAGTGAACTTGTAAGAATTTATTCTTATATAGTATTGATGTGTCAATTCTAAACTGTAATATAGTATCATACAGTGTTATACTATAAGAATTTATTCTCATAGTATTGATCTCATATAGTAATAATATATGCAGTGACTTCTTATACAATATTGATCTTAAAGTTAGTTCTGGTAGTATCTTTTGGAAGGAAAGATAGGCAAGGAATGAAACTATCTGTCAGTTTTTTTAACAAGTTTTTTGCTTGGTAAACAGAAAAGAAGGCATTCTGATGTATTTTGGAGCCAAGATCGTTGTATTTTGGTCTAAAGAAGTTATCAAATGCAATAATTCAGTGAGTAGTTCAAGCATTGGATAGTGCATGTATTATTTTATTGTATTATGTCTCTTTATATCAATTTAATAGTGTCTTTCTGATATTGTCTTTAGCAGAATATTTTATTTTGAAGCTTCATAAGCCATACGTTATTTAGATATGCATTGTTTCATATCCTTCTTTTATTTATTTATTTATTTATTTATTTATTTATTTATTTATTTTGTAGATATGCCTCGAGGTAGAGGTCGAGGTAGTGCAGGCCGTGTAGGTAAATCTTCAGTTAGGGATAATTTTGCTACTCATGAAAATATGCCTATTGTTCCCATTTCCACAGTTAGTCCTCAACAAGGTAGTACGAGTTCCTTAGGTGGACCATATCACATCAATCAAGTTCAAACATTAGGTCCTAATAGTATGCCACTTATTCAAACATCAGGCCATGGTAGTACCCCATCCATTATTTTGGAACCATCTCCAAATACCCCTAATTAGAGCAACACAATAGGCGAGGGTACATCTTCTCAAAGCAACATAATAGGCGAAGCTGAGTGTAGCAATACCCGTGGGCCGCGGACACTTCTTACTATTTCTCTTACAGGGTTAGTCCATACTTGTACTATTACTTTTGGTATATTTTTATTGATATATGGTATGTCTTTAAATATTGTCTTCTATTTTGTTCAGGTTAGAGCCTTCACATGAATGCTCTGAGTGTATAACTAATTCTTTCAAGCATGAACTTGATCCTAATGGAGCCAACTGGAAAAACGTCTCAGATGAGCTAAAAAAGTTTTATTTTGGAGAATTCAAGGTATAATCCATCACAATTGAATTTAGAAAGTATATTAACTTTTATATGTAACTTATTAATGTTATTACTTTATACAATTATTTCAGAAGGTATTTTATTGGGATTCTTCAATTGATAGTGTTGTGCGGAACCAATGGGAGCGTAGGGCAGCAAAAAGATACAGCGATTTCATTAGCAAACTAAAATTAAATGGGGTGCAATGAGATTCTATTCCAAATAATGTGTGACAAAGTTGGATGAGACTTTGGAAAGATCCTAAGTGTGTTGAAAAGTCAGAAATAAATGCAAAAACTTATTATGCTGGGAGCGGAGTTACCACTGGGACTCACACAGGTGGCTCTATCAGTGTTGGGGAGCATCGCAAGAGACTTGTAAGTGTATATAAAATATCCGAAAAACTCATTTAAGTTTTCTCTAATTCGAATCTGAATCTCATTTAAGTAGGTTACGTGAAGTTGTGAACTGCGGATTGTCTCTTGTTCTATTTTTAATATTCTGAGCTTGAAATTAACAACAACAACAACAATAATTTTTAAAACAATTTTATTGATTTTACTTATATTTTTTCATTTTGTAAATTGAATGCTCTATATTCTTTAGTCTTTTTATTTCACTAATTATTAACTCTTCTACAGGAAACATATCAGGAGATATTACAACAACAAACACTGACTCAATCTGATATTGATCAGTGTAAAGCATATTATCAAGCCGCGGGAGGAGAAAAGAAAAGAAGAGTATATGGTCTTGGATCTCAAGCAAAATGCTACTACGGGCCAAATATTTATGACTCTTTTGGATCTGATGCTACATCGCCAGCAACACCTCCATATGCTCAATTAACACCGACAGGAAATCTGGATGAGTTAGTGATGCGATTGATTCCTATACTGACATATCATATAGTCCTTGTAATCGTTGAGCGGGTACGCAAATTAGTTTCCTTACCCTCGCATCAACCAAAAACTGATCTTACCAACCACCCATCAGATATGGCACCTACAGTTCCTACATCTTCTACTGCTGCTAACATTGATGAGGTTCATGCATTGGGCTCTGATGATGACCGTAACTCTCGAGCCTCGCATAGTTAGCCTATTTTGTTTGGACTTTATTGTGGGTCTTTGTGAATTTTTTGTACTTAACGATACCGTTATATGCATTATGCTATATATTTTGGACCTTGTTGAATATATTGTTAATTTATATTAATATTAGTGACTTTTTATTAAGTGTATTTAATAGCTTTTATGTAATATTCTTGAACAAAGTGCATTTAAAATAATAAATAAAAGAATTTCAAAAAATTAGAAATATATTAAAAATAAATTAGCGTCCGTAGCTAAAATTACCGCGTAAAATTAAATCTTGTGACGAATTGGCGACAAAAGATTTTTGTTGCAAAAAGCAGGGAGAATTAGCTATAACACGACTAACGACGGACGCTTTCGTCACTAGTAAGAACAAATGACGAATTATGTTTTGTATTGTAGCGACAGAATTCGTAAAAATAGCGACAGAAACAAGCAATATAGCGACTGTTATTTCCATCACTAAACTTTGCTACAGATATCTTCCGTCGCTAATTTGTCGCTAATCCTGCGACGTTTTGGTATTTTTCGTCGCTATGAGCCTAGCTATGAGCATTTTAGAGACAAACTTGAATCCGTCACTAAACGACTATAGCGACGAAAATAAGTGGTTTAGCGACAGAATATGTCTGTCGCTAAATACTATTTTTTTGTAGTGTGCCTGCTCCACCCACTTGGTTGTAGTTTGATCTAAACTCTCCTCTTGAAGCAACGTTTCCGATTTCCGAGACCTTTTGACTTATTGGCACGCCGGGAGGAACTCAAACTCTACCATTTGAATTATTTGAAGTCCCGATATTCTTGTCGGAGCTCAGTCATTATCGGGTCCTGTCTTAAGAGATGGTTTATAATTTTTCGTTGTTATGCTCTGAGCACTTTCACGGTATCAGCCACTATCTCATCATCTATATCATCAGGAGTAGGACTCCTCTCATGTCGAGTTTTTCTTTCCACTTGTTCCACCCGGTTCAGAGTTAATTCATTCCCATCATAATGGGTTTCACAAGTTGAATCCTCCTATTGAGTCCCATCGTATACATTTGCCCACATGCTCGTTGTTGTTGTTTGCACCAACATCGAACAAATTATTGACATTATTGTGTGTCATATCTTGAGTATGCGTAAAACAGAAAAATCTTTAAAGCACGTTAGTATAAGATGATTAGATTAAAATAACACCATAATTATCTTTGCCCCTCGGTGGGCACCAAACTATTTACCCAAAAAACGGTACAGTTGAATTTATAACGTGGTTTATAGACACGTGGATTAAATTGATCCGATAAAATAAAATAACACAGAACAAAGCGAGTAAAACAAGGATAATTCAAGAAAAGTCAAGCCTGAGCTTTCAAAATATTTCCAACGGGATCAAGAATAATTGAAAAATCTTGACAACACTTGCATAAAGCTTAAGAGAATTAGAGAAAGAATATTAGTCTTTTTCTATCGATATTTTTTGGTGTCTTACAATATAATGAAAACCTCTATTTATGCTAGAGCTATGATTCCAAATCATGACCCCTTAATTACCAATATTCATGCTATAATAAAAGGTAATTAGAATGTGATAAAGAATAATAAAAGGTAACAAAGCCTAATAAAGGCTAATAATGGTCGGAGGAATCTTGAGATCTTCTGTAATATTTCTGTAACAGTCATATCCTGAATTGCTTCTTATCCGGTTGCAGGTTTGTATATAGTTTTACCATGTTTGCGGTTTGTATCTGGTTTTACCATGGTTGAGTCACTGATGACTGATCATTCTTGACAGTGGAAATGGTGTGGGGTAGCCAGTTTTTAAGATGCTATTTATTATTTGGCCAGCAATTTCAATGCTGAGCATATATAGCCACTACTTTGTTATAATTAATATGAATAAATGTTTTTACCTTTTCTTCATCTCTTTTCTTTTAAACCCTTTTTCATTATCAAAATCTCAAAATCCTCGCTTCTCTCCAGAACTTAAGCTCTTGTTTCTTCTCTGAAAATTGGGTATTCAAAATTAATTGGGTGTTCAAAATATTTAGTGGGAAACACCTTTGTGAGTTGATTCTACAGATTTGAACCATTTGTGATCTAATTTGCTAGGGTTTGTCGAAAATTGGAGAATTCGATTTTGGAGAAGATGATCTCTCGGGCTTTGTTGATTTCGTAAAAATTGAATCACATTAGCTACTGAAATTTGTTTGTACTGCTATTGGGAAGCTGTATTCCTTACTTGAGTTTGTTTTGTGGGGATTAAACGAGAATCAGATTCAGTTTCTGAAATGTCCTTAATTTTTGGACATTAAGCGAAACAAGTAAACGTTAGGACATAATTTTCTAAACGTCCTGAAATATTGAACTAGGAATCTAATATTGAGGACAAACGTTTCTTAAACGTCCTTAACTTCTGGACATTAAGTGAAACAAGTAAATGTTAGGACATAATTTTCTAAACGTCCTGAAATATTGAACTAGAAATCTAATATTGAGGACAAACGTTTCTGAAATGTCCTTAACTTCTGGACATTAAGCGAACCATGTCCTTAATATTTACACAACACTCATGAAGTTAAGGACACTATGTCCTTAACATTTACACTGCACACACGAAGTTAAGGACACTATGTCCTTAATATTTACACTGCACATATGAAGTTAAGGACACGATGTCCTAAAGTTTAACAACAGAAGGTGCAAATATATGACACTTTGTCCTTAATATTTATACAACACTCATGAAGTTAAGGACATTGTGTCCTTAATATTTACACAACACTCATGAAGTTAAGGACACCATGTCCTTAACATTTACACTGCACATATGAAGTTAAGGACATGATGTCCTAAAGTTTAAAACAGAAGGACTCTGTCCTTAATATTTACACAACACTCCTGAAGTTAAGGACACCGTGTCTAGCACAGGGGTATTTTTGTCCGGACGGGTAAAATTTTATTAAAGCACTGACTAAAGAGTAAATACAGTTTAAACAATGGCTAAAGAGTAAATATAGCTCTAATTACTGGCTAACTGTGTACTTCCCCCTTCTTGACAGGTGTTGCTTCCTAATTCACCCAATTCTTGAGACCGGTTTTTACTGTAAACAATGCGGGCTAAAAGTGATCTTTCCCTTGCAATAATCTGCCCAAACTTTTCCAAAAAAAAAAAAAAAGTTAAAAAAAATAAGTCCAAACTTCTTGTGATTATCAGTTTGAGCCCGTCCTAAGTGAAAACAAACATAATCTCAGGTTACCTCAGGCTAACCAAACCAAATGTTATTCAAAAATCTTTTTACTTGAGCTCATTTAAATCACCTTTTTTCTTCAGAATTATTTTTCTAAAAGAATTTTTTTTTTTAGAAATCAGTACAAACGCCAAAACAATCACTAGATGAGAAATCAGAAAAAGAAAAATATCCCTAGGTAATCATGCAAGTACTTGATTTAGTTAATTAGTTACTACAAAACACTTACACTTCAAGATAAGTACTACGACTAATCCATTTTTGTAATTAGTTACGTAACACTTACGCCTCAAGACAAATGCTACGACTAATTCACTTTTTAATTGGCCCAGATATTTCATTAAAGGATTTATTTATTCAAATTATACTTCTAACCCACTTTTAGTGCACTCTAGTAAGTTAATGTAATATCCATGCCTTTCGCTTTCCATAAATTGTACAAAAAGGTAAAGTTAGAAAAGGTTCCTCTTTAGAAATATTAAGGCATCCTATCTAATTAACCCCTCGCAAATACGGTCCCTTTCTATTGTTCATCTTTTGTTCGTTTTTTTTTTTGTGATAACCCCCAGTAGCTTAATTAAAGATACCTCGTTTAGATATTTTAGAATCCCACTTAAACCTACTCAAACTTGGGAAAAGTGGATGATAGATAAAAAAAGAGTGAAGAGAGATTTTTAAAAGATACAAACATTCAAAGAACCACATGTCATAAAATAAAAAAAAATAAAAAATCACGAATCACACAGCACCGCAGACATATATTGTCAATAAATAAAAGGAGTAATCTTCTCATGATTTCCTGCTCGTGGCCCTATAACTGGGTACATAACTCGGATTGGTTTGAATTTTTTAATTACTAAACTAAATTAATTGTATCGGATTATTAAATCTAAATACCAAATCAAACCAATAAAAGTCGAGTTTTTTAATCTCAGTTTTTCTCGAGTTTTTTCGGTTTTTTTTTATAAAGTATTCATAGCACAAAACATAAAATTTGTGCTCCAAATATTACTTTAATCCTAATATGACAGAACTATATAAGGTGTTTTTCAATAAAATAACATGAATATGAGATGAGTCATGGTATTGTACAAAAATATTCAACAATAAAGATAATAAAATCGCATAAAATAAATATTACTAATAAGCCATAATGAAAACACGCATAATTTAAAATTATGACTAATAAGTACTATATTATTTACATGACTAACCACTAAAAGAAAAATAAGTTATACATTTTATCTAAACCATGAAAAAACTAAAAAATAGATGTCCAACACTATTTTCATTCCTAGTATAATTGAATCGAATGTCTTTTATTAGCATTAGTATTGATTTGATTTTGGTTTAGGATTTATTTGAGTTACTAACATTTATGGACTATAAAACTTATTGGAGCATCCAAAAATTATAAGTCCAAGCTTGAAATAATACGTTAAAAGATAAAACTATGAAAAAGCTTAAGAATATTTATAAACTACACTACCATAAATATTTTTATGTATTAAATATATTTAAAACTTCTATACATATAATGTCGGGTTGGTTTGGTTTCAGTTTGATTTTTTTTAGTTAAAACTAAACCAAACCAAATATGGTCGGGTTTTTTTCTAACACCAAACCAACTCAAACCAAACCATAGTCGGGCTTTTTTTCTCGGTTTGACTCGGATTATCGGGTTGGTATGATTTGTCGGTTTTATTTGTACACCCCTACTTATAAAACTACTAGAAATCCGGCAAAAACCGACCAAAAATACTGACCAACGTTGGTCGGTAATGGCCAAAAATCGACCAAAACGTGACCATTTACGTGTGGACGGTATTTTTGTGGTCGGAAAGGAATACCGACCAAATTTGGTCGGAAATTATCGACCAACTTTGGTCGGTCAATTAAATTCAAAAAAAAAATATTGCAAAAAAAAACCGACCAAAGTTGGTCGGTATTTTAATTATGTAATAAAAAAATTCACCATCTGGGAATCGAACCGGGGTCTGTACTGTGGCAGGATACTATTCTACCACTAGACCATTGGTACATTTTGTTTTAAGATTGTCTTTTATTTTATTTATACTCTTTAATTGTATTTTCGCACGAAAATAACCGACCAAAGTTGGTCGGTTTTCTTAAAAAGTAAAATTACCGACCAAAGTTGGTTGGTTTTTTTAAATGACCCGCCGAATTAATCGACCAATTTTGGTCGGTTTTTTAATATTAATTTTTATTTATTTTAATTGAAAAACCGATCAAAGTTGGTCGGTTTCTTGAAACATAAATTTTGCGGGACTCAAAAATAGTTTCCCGCATTTTTGCGCCAAAGAAAACCGACCAAAGTTGGTCAGTTTCGTAAAAAAAAAATTAAAATAAAATATTTTGAAAAACCGACCAACTTTGGTCGGTTTTTTGACCGACCAAAATTGGTCGGTCGACCTTGATCGGTTTTTGTCGAATTTTTAGTAGTGTAACCCTCTTGTCCCGCACATAGCTTTCGGTAAAAATTTATTTATATTGGGTGTTTACAGATCAAAGTATATTATAGTTATATGATAAATTCAGGTGATGATATATATTAATTAACCATAATTTTAACGGTAATTATGTTTTTGTAAAAACATATATCATATATTAATTGGATTAGTATAAACATACTACATTTAGTTGTTACATAGCCCAAGAAACATTATTGTTGAAGATCAAAGTGTTTGAAAAAAAACCTAGAGATGGAGACATTAATAATAACAAAATATTCTCTTAAAGTAAAATATCAGGTTGAGAGACAGTATCAGAGGGGTGCTATTTTCAGAGTAAGACTCCATAGTTACTTTGGTTTATATTAAATAAATAAAAACATGACATAATACTTGATACTTCCAATATATAAAATCAACTCACTGATTTTCTAATTTTGCACTCAAGTATTAATCCAATAATAAAATAAGTACACTGAGTGCTATGTAGATCGCGCTAAGATTTAAAACAACCCAATAATCGTCAGCTGAGCAATACGACGTTTTATTTACTGTTCTTTTTTTCTTTTTAATTTTACTCTCCACAAACAAACTTGATTTGTCTCTAACTATTGCCCTATTAATTAAATTAAATAGAATTGAATTTTGGAAGGGCTTGACTTGATTAATTCGACCCATTTTTAACTTAATCTAGCTAGTCCCACTCTCATCATTGTTTATCATTTGAGACTCAATCTTATCTTATCCATGCATGTTATTACGGTCGAACATTACGTCTAAACTCAATTGATTACGATTTAACAACAACTAAAGAATTTCCATTAAAATAATTAGCAGAATCAAACAAAATATTTACTAAATTATTTTGATCTTTTATGACAATAGAGATAAGATTGTAACTTTTAAATAATTCGTTGGTCTTTTGGTACTTAAAAAAAAAAAACAAGATGAAGCACAATGCACTATGGTAAGAAAGGTCAAAGCTTTAAGTGTGAATGGTACAACCACCAGCATAATCCAATTTAGGCATCAATTTACTGAATAATTTGTTCTAAGTATTGGTGTGCGGTACTTTTCTGATGTTCCAAATATAAAGTGAAATTAGTGAAAAGTTTTCTTCTTCTATTTAATTAATGTACACTCCTAATTTAAGTTAGAGAAGTTCGATAAGCTCGAACAATTTAGTGAGACTATATATATATGAATATGCTGTCAAGTCACAGTCCACTTACTGGGCCAGTAGCACGTTATTAAATAAGCATTGCTGAAATATAGCTAACAGCTGACTATATATTGTTTCAAAATTTGCTATTGGTCCACCTTACATACTGCAATTTGCTTCCCCTCGCAAACAAAACAATGCCTCGAAGGTAGGGACAAAAAAGGTTTCCAACTCAGACGTAGGATGATAAGACACAAAGATATAAATAAAAAAAAAACAAAAAAAAAAACTCACATGTCAAAACTAAATATAGAAAGTGAGAAATTCACGAACCTCAACATCAGTTCCTGTGTAGGAAGCCATGTCTTTGTCGCATTATATCTAGTGACTAATAACAATCTAATTTCATCACTAAATAGATGAAAGAGTAGTTGAGGGAAAGTTATAATTCATAATCTTAATATGAAAGACGATTATACTGAATATATTAATAAAATTTCATTTATACGTCATAAATATTGGAACTAACGGTAGACATCGAAATTTTAATAGATCAGGCAGGCCTATATGAAATTTGGGTTAAATCCTAAATTCAAGACACTACTCTTGGAGGCTACCCTAACAAAATTCTAACTTGGAGTCTACTCTATCATAACCCTAGATCACTCCTATAAAAAAAGGTTACATGTTCCCTTAAAAAAGCATCTAAAAAATGGAGATCATCCCGAATATCCCATAAACTCACGGGATACTCGCAAAGAGATCAAGATGTGTCCGGATAAATCTTGATTATTAAATACTTCAAGTTAAGATCTTATAACATACTTTCATGGATATCAAATAAATCCAAGGAAGTCCGCATCACCCTACGTTCGAGAAACATGCTGCTCCAGTCCTCGAATCAAGGAGATAATCAGGAGAGAAGAATCAAGAGATAAACAGAATTGTACTCACAATTGATTAGTAAAAATATTTTTCTATAATTTTGTGATTGTCGTTTAATTTTCCATATCCCAAAAAATCTGTTGCAAACAAATTGGCACGCCTAGTGGGACCAGTTCTGCCTTTTATCTCTTCCTCTTGCAAATCGAAAACTACCAGATTCAAAATCATCTGTTATGATAGTCGAGTACTTTAAGTCCCGTCTTCAAGTTTCGGCAAGCCTACACCTTGATAAACCTTAAAGTAGAAGGCATTTGTGGATATTGAAATTTTATCGGATCAGGTTCATACAAGATTTGGGCTAATACTTAAATTCAAGACACTACAACAGGACTTTTGCAATTCTAGGAGTCTATTATGATTGCTTGGAAGCTATTCTATAAAAATTTTAACTTGGAGGCTACTCTACCCTAACCTGAGGTCACTATTATAAAAAAAGTTACATATTCCCTTTAAAAGGATCTTGAAAATAGAGATCATCTCGAAAACCCCATAAACTCACGAGATACTCGCAAAGAGATCAAGATGTGGCATGTTTACCCGTAAAATATTACAGTTGAATTTATACGTGGTTTATAGACAAGTGAATCGATTTGATCCTAAAATGATAAATTAGACAAAAATATAAGACTTAGCCTTGAAGTTGAGATAAAAGAACAGAAATCTTAGTTCCAGGAGTAGAGCTTCCAGAGACAGTAATAACAATATGAATAAGCAATAAAGTAAAATATTATTGAGTTTCTAATAAAATATAGTGTAGGCTTGTTAGAAAATTTATGTCCTTTACAATACTTGGGCAACTCACTATTTATAGCTGCACATAGGGAACAAGATCCTAGGATAAAGCCCCTCTTAAATAACAATTATGAGGGCTATTGAAGAATATGTAACGGCAGGCAGTGAATGCCATATTCTCTGTAACGGATCGTACACTTAATGCTATAGAATATTCTTCATTAAATGCTATCGGGTGGCAGGTGTTTAATTCGCCTTTATGAATAACATTCTCTTCGAGATCGTTGTCTTCGGACCCGACTGTCTTCTATCTTTGGCTCCACGTGTCGCTTTCTCATGCGATCATTAAATATGAACATATTTTACCCTATACAGATTGTCCCCCTGCTTTCCGGTACTATAACCTTGTATCACTGGAAAGATAGTAGAGATACCCTTTTTGGTGGAAAATTCTCTGACCCCCTCTGAAAAGTTTCTGACGGTTGATTAGATGCACGTCTCTGAGCATTTAATGCCCCGAACACACGTCATCCCATGATACATCACCACTTTTGCCCGTGATCGAGGTAATTATGGCCACGATTTTAGCCACCTATTCCTTTACTTATACGCATCAAACTTCTTCATTTACACTTCATAATTTTACAAACTTTCTCAAACTCTCTTTACTCAACTCGTATTTGTCTTCAACTTTCTCTAACCTTCTTCTTCAGAGAAAACCCTTTTCTCCCTTCTGATAGCAATGGCTTCTTCTTCCAGAAACCCTAGTTCCTCAAAGAACAAAGGTAAAGATGATGATGCTACTCCTCTTACGGTGAGCACCATTATTCCAAGAAGTCTTGTCACGACTAAGGTCTTTCGAAGAGAAATATACTTCCGCTAACCCTCGCAGGTGGGTTGTTGGTGTGTATCCTTCTTCCATCCGTCCTTCCAGCATTCCTTCTGTGAAGGAAGACTGACATTGCCATGATTTAAACATCATCGCCATGACCTGGTGGAGTGGATAACCTTACCCAAGAAGGGTTTCACGTATTTTTATACCTATCCCTTCACTTTGGGGCGGTTGTCTTTGAGTGGGGAGCTTGACTCCGTTATCATGGAGTTCTGCATTCGTTATCAGGTATGCCTAGCATAAGTAAGCCCTTCTATGTGGAGGATAATTGCTTGTCTTCGGCGTCTATGCAGGAGATGGGAGAAGAGCTAACCCTGGCTCGATTAATGAACCTTTATTCCCCCAAGTGTTTCCTCGGGGGAATGACAAATTTCAGTAAACATGGCATCCATGCTCTGCTAACCAGCATAGATGATGACAACGACCGTGGATGGATGGAACAGTTCATTGCATTTGCCACTAGGGACATCATTCCGACCACGACTCCATCCTTTCCGGAATTGTGGAACCATACCCGTAAGTTCATAGTTTGTCTTTCTTCTAGTTAAAGATCACCCCATGTTGTTACTAATCCCTCTTCTTTCACTTATTTCAGCAACTCGGTGGACTCCACCGAGAGTCTAAGGCTTGGACTAGTGGGTCCAAATGATTTTGGATGTCACTATGCCCGAGACCCGTACGTGGAAAGAACTGGCCCTTAAATATGGGTAGAAGGCCAAAAATCATGGTAGGTTGAGCTCATCTTATTTTTACCTTTCATATAAGAAAACTGATTAACCTTTTTCTCCTGTTGAATTCAGGTCTACCCAAGGGCTCAGTTGTCGTCCTCGAGGAGGACGTTTTGGATGATCCTACAGATATGGCGAGGCTGTTGCAGGAGGTCTTTTCCCCAACGGGTGTAGTTGGTACTATATTTGGTGTAAATGCTTCTTCTCGGAGTCCTCGACCGGTGAACAAGCAGCAAAAGAGACGACGCTCCTCCGCGGCCGAGGGAAAAAATAAAAAAATAAAGAATGCAGTGCCAGAGCCATCCCCGGAGGTTGTGGTGATGAGCGTCGTGCCTGAGCCGGCTACAGACACCGTGGTGATTGACTATGATGGAAAACCTAGTGATGAGGGAGCTTATCTATGTAGAAGACGACGACCTTCATCAGCTCAACAGAATGCTCAAACTGTAGAGCTAGTTACACCAATCGAGGACGATGCCTCGGCACTCTGGGGGAGTATGATATGGTGAAAAATGCTAACTCTCGCTTTCGAGTCCCAATCGCCATGCCCGGTACCGTGAGGCTGAGTACCGGGTCCCTTCCGTCTTCGGTTGATGAGCAAGCAAAAACCAGCACTACATTTGTTACAGCTGCTTCTCAACCTACAACGCCATCAGCTTCATCTCGTTCTTCACTAACTCTGCCTTTGCCACCAGTAACTGCTACATCATCTCCACCGGTCGCAGTAGCTCGAGAGAAGGATGTCCCTCTTCCCCAGTCCCCAGTTCACGGGATTTTGGGGCATAAATTATGCTGCCCCCTCCGCAGATCCCCAAAGGAGGAGGAGTGTCACCCTCTCGATTACTATCGGATGTCATCTGTTGTCCCGGTAGGTAGAACTTGCTAGTTATCTGAAGCCTCTAGCTTCAAAAAAAGATAGGAATAAGATATAACCTCTCTCAGGGGAGTATTTGTTGAATAATGCTATGCACAATACAACGACGGTATAATCTTTGTTTCCTTTATTGTTTCTTCTATTGTTGTTATGGCAAGGTTTTGAGTTTGTATTTCTATTTTGCAGGCTAACTTTCTTTCTTCCGAGGGCCTTTGAAGGTTGATTCTTGATAAGGGGGAACTCACCTCCGAGTGGGATCAGATTGTTGCCTGCCTTCCGGAACTGGAAGCACGAGCGGCTGAAGCTGCTGAATTTGAGGCTCGGTTGTAGCAAAGCGAGCAAGAATTAGTGACCCTTATCCAGGAAACCGCCCAGTTAAGGGTGCAATTTGAAGAAGCTAAGTCCAAATGGGTCGAGGTTCACAATGTCGTTCTTGATGCATCAAATAGAGACGTTGGCACTACTTAAAGATTGAATAATTTGGAGGCGGCTTTGAACTCCAAAGCCGAAGAAGTTGCTGTTGCTGAGGAGAAGTATGCCCGGTTGGAAGAGAGGCATAAAAGAGGTATTGAGCATAACATAGTTTTTCACTCCACCATCCGCGACCTCGATGCTATCCTTCAATCCATTAGGTAAGAGAGAAATAATCTTTCAAATGAAGTTGACCACCTTAAGGAAGAACTTCAGCGCCGAGCGGCTTCCCTCATTGTTGAAAAACATATTCAATGTGCAGCATGAGGAGAAAAACCTTGGAAGTGGCCAAAGCGGGTATCATTGACTTTGATGCCGAAATCGCTAAGGCCCGCGAACTGGAGTCAACTGCCCGAAGGGGTCTCCCGGTCCGGCCTGATGCTACCGACTCTTCTGGTTCCAGTTCAGAGTTCTCGGTAACTGAAGAAGAACCGGAAGGTGATGATGTTGAAGGTCGCAATGGTAAAGGCCAAGATATTGAACCGGCAGTGGATCCACCCACTTCTCCTAGGGGTGCAGATGCTTCTCTTCCTCCGGGTTCCTGAGATGCAGCAACTTAGTTTCTGCTTTCTTTTCTTTCTCATATTTTGTACTTGTGATGTTTGGACCGTTTGCTATAAATAGAAGTACTTTTTGTTTAAGTATTATGCAAGTTTTACTCTTTGCGTCCTTTTCGTTGAAGTATTTGTACAAGTTTTACTTTTTGCGTCGAATTGTGCAAGGTTTTGGGTGTATTTTTCCCGAGAGCATTTGGATTCCGGGCATAAGTTTTCCAGAATCGACCCTTTACCATGTGTATTTCATAAAAGAGGGCCCTCTTATGTTTATGGTTCTCTTAAAGAGCACGTCTCCTGTTCATTATGGCACTAGCATTTGAAGTACTTGTTTAACTTTCAAATGATAAAATTAATTCATCAGTTGGACAAGAAACAAGATAAAAACAAAAGTACTTTACTTTATTCCTTCCATTTTCAAAAGTACATAAGCACTCGTTGTGCTAAAAAGGAATTGCCATTACTTGTGGCTAACTGGAATTGCCATTACTTGTGGCTAACTGGAATTGCCATTACTTGTGGCTGGGGTTGGCCGCGCAGTCCTCAGTCTCGATGATACAAGTTTTTTTTCGGGTTTCGTATTCCGATCGATGTGGCAGACATTGTTGTCGTATCCTCATATCATTTCCCCCCGTGTTCGTATGGGAAGAATACAAATTCGAACATTGGAAGTTTTGCACCTTTGAGGATTCCACTAGTGAATTGCTAGATAATCTTTAGTTTGATAGCAAACTTCACTTTCCCTTAGGAATTTATGCTATTGAGCCAAAGATTATCTAACAATCCCCCAGTGGCTTTCACTTGTGAACAATCGGGTAATGTTTGCTCGAAAGCAAACTTTACTTCCCTGTAGGAACTTTGCTACCGAGCAAAAGACTATCTAACCGCTCCGTAGTGGATCTTTTCTTGCGTGCCTTGTCATTTAAAGGTCTTATTTCTACTGCTGAAGCTTTCTTCATAGTATGCTTTCCGTTGCTGCCTCGTTAAAAACCTTGCCAAAAAAATTCAATTGGGACAAAAACTGGACGAAGGGAAAAAAAGTGTAGCACACACTTTCAGTATAGGTGAGACTCATCAGCAATAGTATCTCTTGAGGTGTGCCACATTCCAGTTGCTTGGAAACTTTTTTCCGTCTTGATTTTTCAACTCGTATGACCTTTTCCCGATGACAGCTGAAACCCAGTAGGGGCCTTCCCATGTTGGACCTAACTTCCATGCATTGAGCTCCCAGGTGTTCTGAGTTACTTTCCTTAAAACCGAGTCTCCTGCTTTGAAATAACAGAGGTTGGCTCTTTGATTGTAATATCTTTCCATTCTCTGCTTTTGGGCTACCATCCTTATATGCGCCAAGTCCCTGCGTTCATCAAGCAACTCTAATTTCACCAACATTGCTTCACTGTTGTTCCCGTCCGCCCAAAAATATCTCAGGGTAGGCTCACCTACTTATACCGGGATCATGGCTTCTGCTCCGTACATAAGAGAGAAAGGAGTCTCCCCCGTGCTTGACTTGGCCGTTGTTCGGTACGCCCATAGTAATCCTGGCAGCTCTTCGGGCCATTTACCTTTAGCTGCTTCCAATCTCTTTTTGAGATTTTAAATAATAACCTTGTTTGTTGATTCTGCTTGATCATTTGCGCTTAGGTGATATGGTGATGATGTGATTTTTTTTGATTTTTAAGTCTTCAAGGAACTTTGTTACCTTTGCGCCTATGAATTGTAACACGTTGTCGCATGCTATCTCTTTTGGTATCTCAAATCTGTAAATTATCTTCTCCCACAAGAAATCTACCACTTTGCACTCACCAATATTCTGATAAGGACCCGTTTCAACCCACTTAGAAAAATAGTCAGTTAAAATCAAAAGAATTCTTACCTTACCGGGGGTCAGTGAAAGCGATCCGACGATATCCATCCCCCACTTCATGAACGACTATGGTGACAAAACTGAGTGGATTGGCTCTGCCAGTTGATGTACCAATGATGCGTAACTTTGACATTTATCACATTTTTTAACATAAGCCTTGGCGCCTTGCTCCATCCATGGCCAGTAGTATCCTGCCCTAATTAATTTTAACACTAAGGAATTCCCGTCTGAGTGATTTTCGCAGACCTTTTGTGGACTTCTCGTATAATATAGTTAGCTTCAGAAGCTCCCAAACATCGGGCCAACGGGCCTTGGAAAGATCTTCTGTACAATTGACCTCCCTTGAAATTGCATCGAGATGCTTTAGTGCGCAATGCCCGAGATGCGTTAGGATCTTCAAGCAATTTTCCGTGCTCGAGGTAGTCAATGATCTCATTTCTCGAGTCTTAGCGCGTTTACCTCGTAATAGCTATCCGCGTCCAATACCAAATGTATAAGCTGTACGATTGTACCGGAGTCTGATCCCTCATTTCCGTGGACGATCCAAGATTAGCTAGTGCATCTGCTTCCGCATTCTCTTCCCTTGGGATGTGCATAATTGACCAATCCCAGAAACGAGCGAGTAGAGCCTGGACTTTCCTTATGTATTGTTGCATGCATTCCTATTTGACTTCAAAGATCCTGTATACCTAATTTACTACCAGTTGGGAGTCATATTTGATTTCTATGACCATGGAGTCCAGTCCCCGGCCAGTTCGAGCCCTGCAATCAGAGCTTCTTGCTCTGCTTTATTATTAGTCATAGGAACAGTTCTTATGGCATGCCTTAGGGTTTCTCCGGAGGGCGTTGTTAACACTATGCCAAGCCCGGACTCCTTCACATTGAAAGCTCCATCCGTGAACAAGGTCCAAACTCCTGATGTCGATTCTGACTCCATTATTACTTCTTTAGTAGCCAAAGGTAACAGCCTCAGACTGAAATCGACCACAAAGTGGGCCAAAACTTGTGACGTAATCGGAGTCCTAGGTTTATATTCTATGTCGAATTCGCTCATTTCGACTGCCCATTTTTCCGCAGGGGAAAAGTGGTCGCCACAACTATCGGGTGACATTGAAAATAAGGCCTTAGTTTGCGAGCGGCGACTACAAGGGCTAAGGCAAATTTTTCCAGATGTGGGTAGCGATTTTCCACTTCTATCAAAACTTTACTTACATAATAGATAGGATATTGTGTACCTTCATCCTCACAGACTAAAACGACACTTATAGCTACCTCCAAGATCTCTAAGTAGATCAGCAGTTGTTCGCCTTCCTTTGGTTTTGACATTAATGGAGAACTTGACAAATACCCTTTCAAATCCTTCAGAGCATGTTCACATTCCGGAGTCCATTCGAAGTTATTCTTCTTTTTGAGGAGTGCAAAGAAATGATAGCATTTTCTCGAAGACCTACAAATGAATCTGCTCAAAGCTACCAGTCTCCTTGTCAACCTTTGAACCTCCTTTATGCTTAATAGCTGGTTCGGTATGTCTTCGATGGCTTTAAGTTTGTCGAGGTTAACCTCAATCCGCCTTTGCGACACAAGGAATCCTAGGAACTTACCAGAGCTTACCCCGAATGCACACTTCTCGAGGTTAAGCTTCATGTTGTGTTTCCTTAAGATGTCAAAGGTTTCATGCAGGTGTTTAAGATTCACCTGCATTCAAAGACTTAACTAGCATATCATATATTTAAACCTCTATAGTTTTCCCTATTTGTTTCTCAAACATTTTATTTACAAACCGCTGGTAAGTGGCTCTGGCGTTTTTAGCCCAAAAGGCATCACATTATAACAATATGTGCCGAAGTTCGTTATGAACGAAGTTTTTTCCGGATCTTCCGAGTTCATCTTAATTTAGTTGTATCCGGAATAAGCATCGAGAAAACTCATTTACTCATGCCCGGCCATCACATCAATCATTTGATCAATCATTTACGCACATGCAAAATTTATTATTCTTCTTTGAAACTACTACCGCATTAGCTAGCCCGTTAGGGTACTTTACTTCTCGGATTGAACTGATATCAAGCAAGCGGGTTACCTCTTTTATGTCAAATTTGTTTCTGACCTCGGCAATAGGACATTTTTTCTGTCTTACCGAAGGGATGTTGGGATCCAGGCTTAGTTTGTGCACGACCACTTCTGGCAGGATACCTGTCGTATCTGCATGCGACCATGCAAAATAATCGACATTAAATTTGACAAATTCAATAAATCCAGCCCCGAGCTCGGTATACCTGTCCCTAGGAGTAATCGAAAACCAAACCAAACCGACCAAAAAACCCGATACCTTTTAGGTTTGATTTGGTTTTAAATTTTAAAAACCGATCAAATTTGGTTTGATTTTGGTTTTAATAAAAAAATAACCGAACAAAACCGAACCAAACTGACTATAGAAGTAATTATTTAAATTTATTATTACATATATATATATATATATATATATATATATATGAATATTTTTATATAAAGTTTCTAAAGTTTTATGGTACATATTAGTAATTTATATTTTTAGTCTAGTTCTTTGCTATTATAATAATCTAATTCTTTGTTTTTATATTCTAGTTTGATTGGTAATTAAATTATTCATCACTATTTTATTCAATTATCATCAATATATCTTGGTAAATGATAGATTTCTTAAAGAGAAATTTGTTTGATAGTGTTACATTGAAAATATACTCTCCAGAATATGTGTTTGGTAGTGTATATCTCATATTTAAGAAAATAACTGATAAATAACCGAAAAACAGAAAAATCGACAAAAAACGATAAAAATCGAATTGATAAAAAACCGACATAATTTATTTGGTTTGGTTCCAATATTTGAAGAACCGACTTACTTGGTTTGGTTTCGTTTTTGGGAAGATCCAAACCGAACCATGAACACCCCTACATGTCCTCAAGTGGAAATTTCTCTCCAAGAACTTTTTGAACAATGCGACTTGTTCAAGTTCTTCTGGTGTGGATTTTGTTGCGTCCATTTCTTCTGGTACCTGGAAATATCTTGGTACCTGATAGGATTCCGACGACTCCTCCCCCTGGTTGACTTCGCTCGGCTCGAGAGCAGGCGTCGATTCTTGTAATTGTTATGTTGCATGCTCCTTCCCTTTCCTACTGGAAACTGTGATTGCATTCATTTCCCTTGCTGCTGGTTGGTCACCTTTTATTTCTTTAATTTCCTCGGGAATTGGGAATTTCAGCAACTGATGATATGTTGATGGCACATGCTTCATCTCGAGCAACCACGACCTCTCCAAGATAATATTATAGCCCATATCACTGTCCACCATCTCGTAAAGGATCGTATTCATCACCCCCTCGACATTTGTGGTCACCAGGATCTCTCCTCGGGTTGTCACACTCGCTAGGTTGAACCGAGCGAGGAGTTTTGTTGTTGGAATGATACTTTCGGTGAGCTTGTCTTGCTCCAACACTCTCCACTGGATGATATTGGCCGAACTTCCTGGGTCCACCAAAACACGTTTAATTTTAAAATCTAAGACATTTAAAGAGATTACCAATGCATTGTTGTGCGGCAGCAGCAGTCCATCTGTGTCTTCCACCGTGAAAGTAACGTCGACCTCAGCGACTTCCCAGAGTCTCTTACTGTGGGTCATTGATACCTTCATCATTTTTGCCGCCAAAAATGTCGCACCATTAATCTTGTCCCCCCCCAAAAATCATGTTGATCGTCAAGCCTAGGGGATCTTCTCCTACTTTCAAAGGTTCTGCATTATCATGGTTGCGGCAGTAGTTATTTTTAGTCTGGTTGCTTAAACATTCTCTGAGATGGTCATTTTTCAGCAATGTCGCCACCTCCTCGCGCATATGCCGACAGTCCCTTGTCCGGTGACAGTTGGTTCCATGGTATTTGCACCACAAATCCGTGCTTCTTCAATGTCCCTCATCGCCGACTCCACTACGCTGACGTTAAAGTTGTATTCGAAAAGCCTGGGGTAGGAAGAATCTCGAGAACCCGATGTCTCATTGTCCTACAATGACCTATTATTCCGACCGCGATCAGTTCTCCTATCTTTAGAGAATCTATTCGCCGACCGAAAACCTCTACCGCATCATTCAGCCCGCTCATAGGGAAAATATTGACCCCTTGAAGACCGTTGATCTGTGTCAAAATCATCCTTCAATTTCTCCTTATTCTTTTCTCGGTCCCGGCCTTTGGTTGACGCCAGAAAGCCGAGCTGATTATCTTCAATTCTTATCTTTGACTCGTACCGGTTGTGAACATATGCCTATGTTGTTGCTTGGAACTCAAGCAGACTTTCTTTCAATTTTTAGGAAGCATCAGAACTTCTCGGACTCAACCCTTTAGTAAATGCTTATGCTGCCCATTCGTCTGGTACGACCGGGAGCAACATCCTTTCTTTCTAGAATCTAGTCACGAACTCCCGCAGTAACTCGAATTCTCCTTGTGCAATCCTAAATATGTCGGCCTTTCGGTCCTGCATCTTTCTGGTCCTGACATGGGTCTTAATGAAAGAACTCATGAGTATCTCGAACTAATCTATGGAGTGCTCAGGCAAGAGCGAATACCATGTCAGGGCCCCCTTTGTGAGGGTCTCCCCGAATTTCTTCAACAAGACTAACTTAATCTCGCGCGGAGCCAAATCGTTTCCGTTCACGGCCGTTGTATAGGTGGTGATATGCTCCTGAGGATCTGAAGTCCCATCATACTTTGGCACAATTGGCATTTTGAACTGCTTCAGGATTAACTCTGATGCTGCGCTTGGTTTAAATGGCAGATGGGTGTACTTCTTTTAATATGGTCTCTTCAATACTGGTGGTGCGCCTAGAATTTGATCCATTCGGGCATTTATTTCCCTCATAAACCGCATGAGTTCGTTTTAAAGGGATCATTCTCATTGTTGTTACAGGATCCTCTACTATTCCCCCAGGCCTTGTGAAAGCCGACTTCGCCCCTTAGGGTGTTGTTATTGACCCTCTGCGTTATTTGATTTACGGGAGAACCGGGAGGAACTGGACCTCGTCCATTCACGTTGTTGGAAGCACCCAACAATGCCTGCCTTAATTTCTTCATGACCTGATCCTGCCTCGAGAGATGGCCCATAATGGCCTTTTGTTGCTTCTTCAGGATCCTTACTGTTTCAATGATGTGCTCGTCTTTAGCATCATCAGGAGTTTCCTCTCGAAAATGTCATGGATATTGCCCGCCGTGAACCGGCATGGCCTCATCCCCCTCGTTGCGAGTATCACAGATGGAATCTTCGTGCTGAGGCTGATTTCCTTGGGCCTCAACGTTGTGTGCGATGTTGACATCGTTATCTGCTATTTTTAATGATTTTTGCTAAGAAAAAAGAATCAAACATGTTAGTAATAGATGCAAGGATCAATTCAATTACACAAGTGTCTAAGCCCCACGATGGGCATTAAACTGTTTACCCGTAAAACTATACAGTTGAATTTATACGTGGTTTATAGACAAGTGAATCGATTTGATCCTAAAATGATAAATAAACTAGACAAAAATATACTCCCTCCATTTTGATTTATGTGAACCCATTTGACTGGGCACGGAGTTTAAGAAAAGAGAGAAGACTTTTGAACTTGTGATGTCAAATGAGGCAGATATATTTTGTGTGGCTATAAATCATTGCATAAAGATAAATTATTTCCAAATACGGAAAGAGGTCATTCTTTTTGGCACGGATTAAAAAGGAAATAGGTTTACATAAATTGTAACGAAGGGAGTAAGACTTAGCCTTGAAATTGAGATAAATAGCAGAAATCTTGGTTCTGGGAGCAGAGCTTCCGGAGGCAGTAACAACAATATGAATAAGCAAGAAAGTAAAATATTATTGGGCTTCGGATAGAATATAATGTATGTTTGTCAGAAATATTTTGTCCTTTACAATGGTTGGGTAGCTCACTATTTATAGCTGCACCTAGGGAACAAGGTCTTAGTATCAAGCTCCTCTTAAATGACAATTATGAGGGCCATTGAAGAATGTGTAACGGTAGGCAGTGAGTGTCATATTCTCTGTAGTGGACCGTGCACTTAATGCTATATAATATTCTTCATTAAATGCTACTTGGTGACAGGTGTTTAATTCCCCTTTATGAATACCATTCTCTTCGAGATCGTTGTCTTCGGACCCGACAATCTTCTATTTTCGGCTCCACGTGTCGCTTTCTCATATGATCATTAAATATTAACATATTTTACCCTATATATGGCCGAAACATTCTTGATAATCAAATACTTCAAGAAGATCTATAACATACTTTCATGGATATCAAGTAAATCTAAGGAGTTTGCATTATCCTACGTTCGAGAAATACGATGCTCAAGAAGATAATCAGGAGAGAAGAATCAAGGGAGAAATAGAAATGTACTCATAGTTGATTAATTAAATTATATTTTTTGTGATTGCAATTTATTTTTCGTATCTCACTAAATTTTTATATATATTCTTTTTGTTTTAGTTTATGTATCTTTGTTTGTAATGAATTTTTCGACATACGAAAAATAACTACAATCACAAAAGAATAAAGTAATTTTATAATCAATTATGAGTACAATTTTATTTTTTCCCTGATTCTTCTCTCCTGATTATCTTCGTGATTCGAGGACTGGAGCAGCGTGTTTCTCGAACGTAGGATGATGCGTACTTCCTTGGATTTATTTAATATCCATGAAGTATGTTGTGGATCTTCTTGAAGTATTTAATTATCAGGAATTACAGCCACCTCTTGATTTCTTTGTGAATATCTCGTGAGTTTACATGATTTTTGAGATGATCTCTATTTTGAGATGCTTTTAAGGGAATATGTAACGTTTTATATAGGAGTGACCCAGGTTTAGGGTAGGTAGCATCCAAGTTAGAGTTTTGGTAGAGTAGCCTCCAAACAATCTTAATAGACTCCTAAAATTTCAAGAGTCGTCTTGTAGTATCTTGAATATAGGATTTAGGTTGATCCGTTAAAATTTCGATGTCTACAATTTTATTTTTGTTTTTAGTTTATTTCAAAAATAATGCCACCTTACTATGTTAATTAAGTTTTAAATTCTAACATTCTTAATACTATAAGATTCAAAGAGTACATTTTATGTTATAATAACCTATATCTTAAGATCAAAGATTTAAAACAAAAACTATAAATATCGTGTTTAGTCAATAAGACACATGTAATGAAGTGAGTTAATATCTATTAAATCTCAATTTGTCATCAAGAAAATGCAAACAGAATCTATAACTCTATCAAAGTAGATACAACAACAATGTTCATTTTGTGTTATATAATTGTATTGGGTAAAATATATTATGATACGTGGCCGTCTGACAAAGGGACACGTGGAACCCAAGACAGAGGGATGACTAAAGACAGAAGACAACTGGTTCGTTTGTCACCGGGAAGAATAATGCTCATAATGATGTGATAAATACTCTTCTCCCGGTAGCATTCAATAGAGAATATTCATAGCATTAAGAGTAGTCACCCGTTACAAGGAATTTAGCATTTATGTTCTCCGTTACATCTTCATCATTGCCCCTCATAATTGACATTAAAGAAGGGCACGACCCTAGGACCTTCTTCATAGCTATAAACAGTGAGTTCAGTTGTCATTGTAAAGATGATGAATTTTCTGGCAAACTTACACTATATTTTCTGGAAAATTTATCTTATGATTTCTCGATTCTTTTGTTGTTGTGCCCGAAAATTTTGTTCCCTGAATTGTTGCTTCTGTTGTTTCGTCTACATCTTAAGGCTAAGTATTGTGTAACTCTTCAATTATTTATTTATTTCAGGATCAAATTAATTTACTTATCTAGAAACTACGTATAAATTCAACTATACCATTTTACGGGTGAACAGTTTGGCACCCACCGTGGGGTCTAGATAGCCGTGTAATTAAATTGATCCTTGCCTTTTTTACTAACGTGTTTTGATCGTTTTTGTCTTAGAAAAAAAAATCATAAGAACTGGCAGATAAGATTGTTAACGACATGCATAACCCCGAGATTCGAGGGTATCAGCCTCATTACGAGGACTCAATCAGCGATACCCATAACGAAGGGAGTGACACTACACCAGTGCATGACATGCAGTATCCTCGACATGTTCGGGGGACCACTCCCAATGACGCTGATGAGAAGCATGTCGTCTACGCTGTAAGAGTATTGCAAGAGCAACAAGCGATCATTCTAGCCCAACTCACGCGACAAGATAAAGTTATGATGGATTTGTAGCAAGCGTTGTCAGGAGCTTCAAATAATGCAAATAGACGAGATCTGATCCCTCCCGGGATTCCCCCGAATCAAACAACGCGTAGGATCGACAACAACACTCCCAGGGGTAAAATTGGCTCCGACGGAGCAGGGGGAATGGATTCGGTCTCAACAACGAGAATGATTCTTTCAAGAATGAAATTTTACGATTCTTGAGGGAAGTAAACTCCTGCATGGACCAGATCTCGGGCGTGCTACCAGTGCTGAAAGGCCCAGACTCGAAGAAATATACTGAATTGTCGTACAAGCAAAGTACGACACCAGAGTTAATCCTGAAGCGTTTCAAAATGCCTGAAATGCCAAAGTATGACAGAACTTCAGACCCCCAGGAACATTTTACCACCTACACAACAGTGATAAAAGGGAATGATTTAGCTCCTCATGAAATTGAATCTGTGCTGCTGAAGAAATTTGGAGAAACCCTCACGAGGGGGGCCTTGACGTGGTATTCGCTGTTACCCGAGCATTCCATAGATTCCTTCGAAATGATTGTGGATTCTTGCTTCAAGGCTCATACTGGAGCAAGAACAGTACAATCCCGAAAGGCTGACATATTCAGGATAGCACAAGGAGAGTCCGAGCTGCTATGAGAATTCGTTACCCGATTCTAGAAGGAGAGAATGTTGCTCCCGGCTGTCCCGGATGAATGGGCGTCTGAGGCGTTCACCAAAAGATTGAATTCGAGGTGTTTAGACGCTTCCCAAAAATTGAAAGAGAGCCTACTCGAGTTTCAAGAAATGACCTGGCCGGACATCCACAACCGGTATTAATCAAAAATAAAGATCGAAGATGATCAAGTTGGTTTTCCATCATCGACCAAAGGACAGGAAAAGAATAAGGAAAAATTAAAGGATGATTATGACGCGGACATGGGGACTTTGAGGGGCCAATTTTTGCCTTATAAACGAACCAAAGGCCGCAGCAGAGGTTTTAGGATAGCGGACAGGTTCACGATCGACAGGAGGACCGATCGCGGTCGTAATAATCGATCACTGCAGGACAAAGAAGTGGAAGGAACATGGGATCCTTCCTATCCCTAATTATCAGAATACAACTTCAACGTCAGTATAGTGGAATTGGTATCGGCCATAAAAACATCAAAGAAGTACGGTTCCCAAGACCAATGAGATCTGATTCTAACTAGATGAATCCCAACTTATGGTGTGAATACCACGGGACGAATGGCCACCGGACAGGGGGCTGTCGACATCTCCAGGAGGAAGTGGAAACATTACTAAAGAATGTTCACCTAGGAGAATTCTTGAGTGGACGAGCTAAAAACAATAATGGTCATAACCGAGACAATGCGGAACCGTTGAAAGCGGGAGAAGATCCCCCGCGTTAAACAATCAACATGATCTTCGGAGGGAACGAGATTAACGGGGTCACCCCTTCAATAGCAAAGAAGATGAAAGTGTCAATAACGCATGGAAAAAGGCTTCGGAAAGATGATATCACTTTTACAGAGGAGGACGCGGATGGATTGTTGCTACCACACAACGACTCATTGATAATTTCTTTAATGTGCTAGATTTTAAGATTAAACGGGTTTTAGTGGATCGAGGGAGTTCGGCAAATATCATACAATGGCGACTATTGGAGCAAGCTTAACTCATCGGAAGCATTATTTCGGCCACAAAGCTCCTCGCCGGAATCAACCTTGCAAGTATGACAACTTGAGGAGAAATTTTATTACTCACAAACACTGAAGGAGTAATGAAAACAACTCTTTTCGAAGTGGTAGATGGTGATATGGGATATAACATCATTCTATGAAGTCAACAGTTGCACGAGATGAAAGTTGTACCATCAACATACCATCAATTGCTAAAGTTTGCAACACCCGAGGGAATTAAGCAGATAAGGGGTTACCAACCGGTGACAAGGGAGATGAATGCAATTTCCTTAAATCTAACGCCGATTGTTTTTCATGGTCGCATAATATGAAAGGTATCCCGACAGAGGTATCCGTACACAAGTTAAGCTTGGATCCTAACATATATTCGATAAGACAAAAAAAGCACCCGATCGCCGAAGCCAAGAATACATTCGTCAAAGAAGAGGTAACCTATTTACTTAATATCGGTTCGATCCGAGAGGTAAGATATCCAGACTGGCTAGCTAATGTTGTAGTAGTTCCTAAAAAGAACAATAAGTTTTGCATGTGGGTAGATTATAAAGATCTTAATAAGGCGTGCCCGAAAGACTCGTTCCCACTGCCAAACATCGATCAAATGATTGATGTCATGGCCGTGCACAAGTTAATAAGTTTCCTCGATGCTTATTCCGGGTACAACCAAATTACGATGAACCCGGAAGATCAGGAAAAAAATTCGTTTATAAAAAATTTTGGTATATATTGTTACAATGTGATGACCTTTGGGTTTAAAAACACTGTAGCCACTTATCAACGGCTCGTGAACAAGATGTTTGAAAATTAAATAGAAAAAACTATGGAAGTTTATATAGACGATATGCTCGTTAAATCTTCAAATCCAGGTGATCATCTTAAACATTTTTGCAAGAAACTTTTGACATCCTAAGGAAGCATAATATGAAGCTTAATCCCGAGAAATGTGCATTCGGGGTCAGTCCTAGTAAGTTTTTGGGATTTCTGGTATCACAAAGGGGGGTTAAAGTAAACCCCGATAAGATCAAGGCTATAGAGGATATCCCGGACCAACTGACATGCGTGAAGGAAGTCCAAAGGCTTTCGGGGAGATTGGCAACTTTGAGCAGATTCATTTCCCGATCATTAGAAAAGTGTCATCGTTTCTTCACACTGCTCGAAAAGAAAAATAATTTTGAATGGACCTCGGAGTGCTAGCAGACTTTGAGGGATTTAAAAAAGTACCAATCAAGCCCTCCATTGCTTTCAAAACCAAAAGAAGGGGAAACGTTGTTGGTTTACCTCGCGATCTCAGAAGTTCCGGTAAGTGCGGTTTTAGTCCGAGTAGACGAAGATATGCAATCTCCCATTTATTATGTTAGTAAAGTTTTAACGGGAGCAGAAATTCGTTACCCACATTTTGAAAAACTGGCCTTAGTTCTCGTAGTCGCCGTTCAAAAATTGAGGCCCTATTTCCAATGCCACCCGATAGCCGTGGTGTGTACTTCTCCTTTGAAAAACATCCTCCATAAACCCGAGCTCTCGGGTAGATTGGCCAAATGGGCCGTCGAAATAAGTGAGTTCGACATAGAATATAAGCCGAGGACTGTAATTAAGTCGTAAGTTTTGGCTGACTTCGTGGCTGATTTCAGTTCAGGGTTATTGCCTCATGCAACCAAGGAAGCAATGATGATGTCAGAATCGACATCAGGGGTTTGGACCTTATTTATGAATGGAGCTTCCAACGTGAAAGGGTCCGGGCTCGGTATAGTTTTAATTACGCTTTCGGGGGAAACCCTGAGGCAAGCCATCAGGATGATCCATTTAACTAACAATAAAGTAGAGTATGAAGCTTTGATTGTAGGACTCGAGTTAGCCCTGTGACTTGACTCCGAGGTTATCGAATTCAAATGTGACTCACAGCTGGTGGTAAATCAGGTCTACGCGATTTTCGAGACCAAAGAGAAGCACATGCAACAATATATGGTAAAGGTTCAAGATCTGCTGGCGCGATTCCGATAGTGGTTAATTACTCATATCCTAAGGAAAGAAAACGTAGAAGCAGACGCATTGGCAAACCTAGGATCATCAATGGGAACAAAGGGATCGAAGTCTGGGTCGGTAGTACAACTGATGAACTCAGTCCTGGATACAGATGGTTACTACGAGGTAAATTCAACTAGTCTAGTCTGGGACTAGAGGAATGAAATCATTGATTATCTTGAACATGGGAAGCTACCTGAAGACCCCAAAATATCCCAGGCGCTGCACGCCAAAGCAGTGCAATATAGCTTCAAGGGAGGCCAACTGTATAGAAAATCTTTTCAAGGCCCGCTAGCCCGATGCTTAGGAACGTCCGAAGCTTACTATGTCATGAGAGAGGTTCACAAAGGGATATGCGGCAACCTCTCGGGCGCAGATTCCTTGGTGTTGAAGTTGGTACGGGCAGGCTAATACTGGCCCCTCATGGAACAAGACGCCAAGGACTTCATGCTGAAATGTGATAAGCGTCAACGCTACGCGCCACTGGTGGTTCAACCGGCATAACCCTTACATTCGGTCATATCTCCATGGCCATTCATGAAATAGGGAATGGACATCGTCGGACCATTACCACCGGCTCCCGGAAAGGTAAGATTTCTTTTAATTTTAACTGACTATTTTTCTAAGTGGGTAGAAACAGGTCCTTATGAGAAAATCGGAGAACGCAAAATGCTGGATTTCTTGTGGAAAAATATAATTTGTAGGTTCGGAATACCAAAAGAGATAGCATACGACAATGGGCCACAATTTATCGGCGGAAAAGTTACAAAGTTCCTCCAAGATTTGAAAATAAAGAGGATCACTTCTTCCCCTTATCATCCGAGCGCAAACGGTCAAGCGGCGTCAACGAACAAAGTAATTATTCAAAACCTCAATTTATGGAGTCTCTCCTCCCGACATGAACCATTACCTCATTATGGACTGAATAACAATATTTACTCTTTAATATGCTTCATATGAACTTTGATCGCACTAATCCCAGGTCCAATAATATCGTCTCACCCCAGTACAAGTTGCTCAGGCAATAAGCCACCTCAGACACGATCAAAAGTCTCATGTGATGCCACAATGTGCCAACAAGCTACCAACTCGAATGTGATACATAAGGAAAATGAACTTTGGAAGGGATTACTCAACCCACGTAACTATTTAGACAACTGAAAATGTGTCATGAACCTTTCCTCAGAAAATGGGACACAAAACACGCAAATAGAATATAGGGGATTGTACTCAACATCACACTGTTGCAGCGTGCAACCCGATCCAAACAACATACTCGTGGCAGTGTGCCACCCGATCCACACATAAAATCTACATAAAGAGATACTTACCGAGCTAGAATGCTCATTACTACAAAATACCCGAATATCGGCCACAAGCACGCTAAGTGCATAATACCATCCCTGGGGAGACAGATAACGCCATACACTACAAAAATCAAGCACAACTAAGGTGCGATATATGATTTGAATCTCGAGAGCCATCCGGCTCACATAGCACCATCGCTATGCGGAACCTCAACATATAAGAAATTTACCAAGCCGTTTCACAACTCACACAGCACAATATAGTATTGCATGAAATAGCCGACGATGAAACGACATCCAACATCTGAATACTCCTCCATAAGGAGCACTATGCTGAAATGAACACATCCAGTCTGATACAAAGCCCATATCATATTTATATCCTTTCATGGACCTCAAGCCAATTTGGATCGCACCGTACTAAGCTAATAACCTTTCAAGGGTCCATAATAACCCCTTCTTCCCATAACACACATGAACATCCATCATAACTGGAACAAACTTTCACAGTCCACCACCAAATGAACCGAGCGCCCTCTAGGCACAAATTCCCAAATTAGCGATATTACCACAATCTTCATACTTGGTTTCTATTCTTCAATCAATTAAGTGACTACACATCACACTTATACAATCTTCCCGTGGAATGTGCTCCCACGACCATCCGCACCAGATAACAAGTCTGCACATCCAATACCACCGGCCACACAATTGCTGTAAAGCAAATCAAAAATCCGAAATCACTAATCAAAGCCTCTTACACAGGACACTGATCTCAAGTGACGCTAGAGACAATACCAGCTTACTCTAACCATCTGAATCCATTCTCGCTCATCTGAGCTCTTGACATTCTTGTCGACACCAAACTACAACCTTGATCCTTAACTTCTGAATCCCATGCCGATCACTGCACTTAATCATGCCAATAAGAGTACAAAAATTTCATCTTAACTTTCGAACTATTAATAGGGTAAACACTTCATCAGATAGAAACCTTTTACTTAACTCATCCCAAGAGAACCATTGCAACACGCGACTGAATCCTCATATCCGCAGAAAATACCAACCTCAAGCAGTGGTCTAAACCACCATAACCTTTCCGGGATCCATCTGCACATAATAGGCCATAATAGAAGAAAGCCTCTAAATAAGATCGGTTACGGCGACCGTCAAACCTCGCACGTACCGTCACAAATCACATGAATAACCCAACACACTGAAGGAGCTGATCATTGCCATCATTATGCCAATTCAACCATTGCTAACCAAACCCGACTTCTCCTAATTTACTCTGGATCTTCCTTAGAAATAACAACAGCTCCTTTATCAATATAACGAACTCAATCCGCACTCATCCCGAGTGACCCCATTTCACGAGACCACATTGTCCCCCTAAACCCACGAACCATTTCATACCCTATTTTTGTGCGCATAATCGCGTCTTCAACTGATATACCCATTCTGATGATATTTCTATAAATCCAAAGTTACATGCTCCCCTTACTTTCATGATACCCCGTAGACCAAAGGTAACACGGAACACTCCAAGCTCCTTTATCATAATCCGTTGCAAAAGCTTGATATTCAACCATTCTATGGACTCAAAATCCTTAGGCACCACGCCTTAACTTTTGAATACACTAGGACCGTTATTGAGAGTCACCCACTCTGACTTGGTACCAAATATAATCAACTCCAAGGCTCTGCTATCACATGAGCACCCTCTCAAGGAAGCACCTGGCCGAATCATATTCCTTGTAACGTGCCTCTACACGAAGTATAAATCCTGAATCTTCCCAAAGCCTGAGCATGAATCGATAAGGCCAACTACAACACATATTCCTCAAATTGCTTGCTCAAATTACCACTGATGTTCTCTTTCCTTAGTCGTAACAACCCATCAATATGCCAATACCCAGAAATCTTACAAATAGACGACCATGCAATCCAACTGTAGACGGTGGGACTCTCCCACTTAGCTTGAAGCTACTATTGCATAAACCTGGAACCCACCAAGACTCTTCCTCCATCGACATGATCTAGCACAATCAACCTGCCAAATTCCTCGAAATCCTTCTATTAACCTTTAATGAACACTCCGAACCACTAGCCGCATTTATATATATTTAATCTCTTACCGGGTAGTGAGTAGAATTCTTCGCAGAAGCTTCGTCAATACCACACGACCGCTAACCTAATCACAGGAGATAACCCACATATGGAAATTATATGCCGACATATTTCAACGTCGTTGCACTGGGTAGATCATCCTGAGTCCGAGCTCATTCACCAGCTAAACCAGTCTGTTCACTCCTCATGGACGTCAACTAAAGGTGCGACAATACATTCCAATCCAAAGTCATGTGGTATCCTTCTTCATATCAAGCAACTTCGTTCTGTTGTATGCAATCTCCCACCGTATAATAGCCAATATTTCAAATTAAGTCCGTAGACCCAATCACCGTCCACCATCATTCCCAAATCACTCTAAACTTTCCTCAAGGCATGTAGGTATCCTATCACATAACCCACATGCTACTCTGTCACTCTCCCACTTTGGTCAAACTCACTCCTTTAAGTAACTACCTGACTCCTGTTTCTCACACTTGGCCTTCTACAAGTCTAACCACCGCAAGGCACCTCCCACATGTCCTTCCTCATCCTTCGCTGCCCAGTTGTTGCCTTAAATCAAAATCTACCTCTGTAGCACTCGAACCGATAGATCACTACCAACTTTAAACCTTTCCAGAAATTATCTTTCTCGAGCCATCAATTCGCGGAATGTCGATTCGATCCTGAACCTCTGCACACTGCGACCTCTGACAACCGCTTTCTCGGCACCATTTATAACACTCTGCCCCAAGGCGAATTGAAGAAAACCATAGCACCAGCGAACTTAACACATTATAACCAATCAAGGATGATGACGCCACATCACAAGCGAAGATTCCACCATGCTCGAAAATATCGGGTCCCGCTACTCCATCAACCCAAGTTTGAACATTCTTAGTTCGATTGCCTTTCCTCCGTCGGAAGTAAAATACCAAATCTCTGAATCATGCACTAAGTAAACCTACTTTCAAGTCATTCACTGCCCCGAGACATAGACAAGCGTCCTACCATCACATCAATATTGTGCGATAACAACTCATGAGCATTATAACAACCTGTGCATAGCCTCAAAGCTCTCAGAAGTACAGTTGCTAAGTTGAAATGACAGAATATCCTTCCACAAAGCGACGACAATAGCCTAATCAACTACGCAGGGAGAAACATCTCACACCATATCTGTAGTACCACTACAAGTTCTCAATTCCAGATTTATAACCACCGCTTCACGTCGCATAAGATTGAATGGGAAGAAATGAAGGCATAAGCCTCAAAAGAATCAAATCGCACGATGAGGAATCAAGAAGGGAAGTGATCCTAACAGCCCTGTAGCCTCTCGAAGATTAGTACAGACATCTCCGTACCGATCCGCAAGACTCTACTTGACTCGCTCATGACTCGTGAGACCTAAGTTAACCTAGTGCTCTGATACCATGTTGTCAAGACCCAAAATCCGTTAAGGGTCTTGATGGCGCCGGACACCACTATCAGGCAAGCCAACACTAAATAGTTAATTAAATTCTCATTTTAATATTTTTGAAGTTGTAAATGTACTTTAATTTATCTAGTAAAAGATGAATTTACAAAATAAATAACAATGTTTCCAATTCCAATATTGAACATCGCATAATAATCCCAGAACACGGTGTCACAAGTGCATGAGCCTTTTCTAGAAATTTAAAATAAAATACAATAACTGTCCGGAATGCAAATTTGAACAGGAAAGAAAATACAATACTCTAAAGGAGACTCTGTTGGCTGCGGAGCGTCGTATAGAATGCAGCTCACCCAAGTCCCTACCATAATCGCACCTATGCGCCCACAAGGCTGCTAAACATATGTGTGCCTGCACAAAAATGTGTAGCAAGTATAGTATGAGTACATAAATCAACGTGTACCCAGTAAGTATCCCGCCTAAACCCGAAGAAGTAGTGACGAGTGGTCGACTTCGACACTTACTATGGGCTATAAAATAGGATATCAATGATATAATTAAGTACAGATTATATGAACGGTTGCAAGCTCAATATTTTGAAGCAAGCAAGAAGTTCTTTCATAATTAAGAAATCTCCAAATTTATCTCCCATTATTTAAAAATTTAACTCAGGCCGAGAAGGCAATATCATCATTATAAATTTCAAGGCAAGCAATACAAGCATGCACAATTCATGTTGAGGTCGTACGGCCCGATCCAACAAATATTTAAACTGTGCACAGCCAGAGGGTCGAATGGCGCGTACCATAGATGTATCTATTCACTACCGAGGCGCTCGGCTCGATCCAAAAATAACAATTATTTTCAAGCAAACACAAGTTTCTCATTTACAGTCAAGTATCTCATACAAACCTTCAAGTAAGTGAATTTAACCTTATACAATTCTTTTATCAATTTCTATCATGACTAAGTGATTATATTAGCAAATAAGGGCACAAACATTCCAAGTATAGCATGATACGGGTCCTAAACTACCCAGACAATAGCATAATAGCATCTACGTACGGACTCTCGTTACCTAGTACGCACGTAGCCCCGCACAATTAGGTACAAATATTTATTTAATTCACCTATGGGGTTAATTCCTTCTTACAAGGTTAGAAAGGAGACTTACCTCGCTCTGAAGTTCCATAATCGGCTCCAACGCTACTCTAGCACCTCAAACCGATGAACAAAGCTCAAAACTAGCAAGACAATGTGCAAACCAATGAAAATATACTCAAATACTCATAACAATTCAATTTATAATAATTTCCAACTCCGTTCGAAAAGTAAAAAAAAATACTAAATGTATGATTTATTCCCAATTCCATGCCCAAATTCGTGGTCAAAATCCAAAATACTAAATTTTAGGTTTTATACCAAAACCCCCACAATTTTTACAAATTTCCATGTTTAAATTCTTATGCAAACCATGTATTTAACTTATAATAAGTGGGGATCACTTACCTTGAGTTGCTTGCTGAAAATCTCCCCTTGAAGCTCTTCAAAATCGCCCAAACCAAACGAAAATGGGAGAAAAATGGGCCAAGTCCCGTTTTAAAGAAACCCCACTGCCAAGCGACATTTTCGCACTTGCGGCTCTTAGGCCGCTTCTGCGCATCCGTTTCTGCGGAACTCCATCCGCACCTGCAGCCCTTGCCGCTTATGCGGATACTGACATCGCACCTGCGCAAATTCCTTCCGCTTCTGCGGTTCTCAGCAGCCTTGGCTCCTTCCTTTTTTGCGAGCCATCTCCCGCACTTGCGGGCTCGCACCTGCAACCCTATTCACCCAGGTCGGTTACACCAGATGCCCAGCTGCTTCAGCTCTTCCTCAAATTCAAATTTGATTTGTTAACCACCCGGAATCCAACCGAGGCCTCCGCGACCCCGTCCAATTATACCAACCAGTCCAATAACATAACACGGACCTGCTCAAGGCTTCAAATTACATCAAACAACATCGAAATCATGAATCGTACCCCAATTCAAGCTTAATGAACTTTAGAACTTCAAACTTCTATATTCAATGCCAAAACCTATCAAATCATGCCTGATTGACCTCAAATTTTGCACACTAGTTACATTCGACCTTACGGACCTACTCCAACTTCCGGAATCGGAATCCGACCCCGATATCAAAAAGTCCACTCCCGATCAAACTCTCCAAAAACCTTTAAATTTCTAACTTTTGCCAAATGACCCCAAAATAACCTACGAACCTCCATATCCACTTCCGGACGAGCTCCCAATACCATAATCACCATACGGAGCTATTCCCAGACTCAGAATCCTAAACGGATATCGATAGCATTGAAATGTACTTCAAGTCAAATTAATAAAATTCTTCCAAAATGCCAACTTTCAAAATAGGCGCCGAAACGCTCCCGGGTCATCCAAAATCCGATCCGAACATATATCCAAGAGTAAAATCATCATACGAACCTATTGGAACCTTTAAGTCCCTATTCCGAGGTCATTTACACAAAAATCACACCTTAGTCAGTTCTTCCAACTTAAGGCTTCTGAAATTAAAATTTTCTTTCCAAATCAACTGCGAACTTCCCAAAATTTAATTCTGACCACGCACACAACGACGCGCTGGAGCTCAAAATGACCGGTGGGGACGTTACAATGGATCCATCGATGGCTCAAAATTTTCACCAGTTTGGACTTCGGCATTATCATCCTCCGATTCTTCTTCAGTGCCCGAAAACTCAGAACCAAAATCGGAACCAGTAGGATCAGGTGCATCATACCTCGATGAGAGTCCACTTTTAGCAGCTAACTCAAGCTCGCGGGCCTTAGCAATTTTGGCATCAAAATCAATGACACCAACTTTGGCCTCTTCCAAGGTTTTTCTCCTCATGTTGTACATGACGTAAGTTGTTTCAACAACGAGGGAGGCCGCTTAGTGCTTGAGTTCTTCTTTGAGTTGGGTTACCTCAGCAGAAAGGTTTTTCCGGGAGGACCTAGTAGATTTGAGGCTGACATCAAGGCCGTGGATAGTTGAACTAAAGAGCCTATTATGCTCGATAGTTTTTCTGTTTGAGGCTGACATCAAGGCCGTGGATAGTTGAACTAAAGAGCCTATTATGCTCGATAGTTTTTCTGTACTTCTCTTCCAGTTGGGAGTGTTTCACTCCCATAATAGCACGTTCTTCAATTTTGGAGTTCAAGGCTGCCTCTAAGTTAATCACTCTTTTAGCGGAGGCAGCCTCACATTCGGTTGTAGCAAGAACAGCGTTATGGGCTTCAACCTATTTGGCCCTGGCATCGTCAAATCTAACTCTCGGAGCGCCAATTTCTAGGATAAGGGTTACTACTTTTTGTTTACTTTGCCGCAAACGAGCTTCCAATACAACAGCCTCAGCGGATTTGGCTTCCAGTTCCGAAAGGCGAGCGACATGTTGCTCTTGCTCTGCCATAAGTTGATCTCGTGCGGAGATAATCTCTTCTTTTTCACGAATCAACCTTTGAAGGCCCTCGGAAGCAAGAAAGTTGGCCTACAAAGTAATAAGGGTAAAATTCAGGAGATGTTCACACCCAAAAATAGAAGAAGTAATAAAGGAAGAAAGGAACCTACCGCTGCGGCGTTATGCATAGCATTGTTGAACAAACACTCTCCTGGGAGTGCTTGAATCTTTTCCTAGTCTTTCTCTGAAGCCAAAAGCTTTAGATAATTAGCAAACTCCACGGACCGGGATAGCAAGTTGCATCCGGTAGAGACCGAAAGAGTAATGTTCCTCCTTCTTTGTGGATCTTCAAAAGGGTAGCATAATTTTTCCCCAAATTCCCATGAACTGGGAACTGTGGAAGAGGAACATATTCTTCACGGTCATACGCGGCCGGCGGAGGTGGTATAGCAATTGCTGGTAGAAGAATGGATGAATATGGAAGTGATGTAGCAGTTGCTGATGTTGGTGAAGATGGAGATGAAGCTGTTAGAGTTGAAAAGTGAGAATCAGCTACGTCAAATGCAGTGATGGTTGTTGGATGCTTGCCAACCAAAGACGGCAAGGGTCCGGTACTCAGCTCTATAGTACCGGACATGGTAATTGGGGCCCGAAAACGGGAGTTTCCATTATCTACTAAATCAAATTTTCTCCAAAGTGTTGAGGCATCGTCCTCGGTTGGTGTATCTCTCTCAACGGGTTGAGCATCCTGTTGAGATGATGAGGATCGTCATCTTCTATGTTGAGAAGCTCCCTCATCACTATCTTCTTCATCATCATCAATCATAAAGGTGTCTATGATCGGCGCGGAAGGAGGTCCAGTCACCATCACTATCGGAGATGACTCGGGGGCATCGGTCCTCGCCCTTTTATTCTTTTCCTCGGTTGCAGAGGAGAGTCTTCTCTTTGGTTGTTTGTCTTCCAGTCGGAGATTCCGAAAAGAATCATTTGCTCTCGAAGCAGGCCCGGAGCCACTTGTTCGAGTAAGCGCCTCCTGAAGTAGCCTCGCTACATCAGCAGGATCAGATAAGGCATCCTCCTCAGGAATAGCAACAGAGCCCGCGAGTAAACCTAATTTCATAGACAGGTTAGAAGATATCAATCAAGTTCTTTATATGAAAATTGAAACAAGATGAGTTTTAATTACCATGATTCTTGGCCTTCTGTCACGCCCCGAACCTAGGAGCGAGACAAGCACCCGGTGCCTCACCTAACCTGGCGTACCAAATTGCGACTAAGGGACTCTGAACACATAATGTCATACTTTGGCCATGGGGCCACCTTGCAAGACAATTTGCGAAGCAAAATATAAAACTGAATGGAAACTAGCGCTAACTAAACATCAATATAAAGCTAGGCTGAAAAGGCCGTCATAGCTACTACAGCTGACAAACCACCAAATTATACATACCAGGCCTACAAACCCAACATACTGCACTAACCAACAGGATATGTCTACAAGCCTCTACTGATAGATATATTGTGATCGGAACAGGGCCCCGACCTACCCATATTATATATATAAATACATACATAAGATGCACACAAAAACCTAGACCCTAACTCCGAAGGTTGTGGAGCTTACCGATCAGGCTAAACTCTGGAAACACCTACTGAGGAGGTCTATTCGTCTGTCTATCTGAACCCGCATGAATGAAATGCAGCGTCCCCGAAAAAGGGACGTCAGTACGAAATAATGTACCGAGTATGTAAGGCAATAACATAACTGAAAATCGAAACTGAACTGATAATATAATAACTGGAAGTAACTGGGAGTCAAAGATGATCTGGAGATATACTTACCTGCTGATACTGACTCAACTCCTTCAATATAGTAAGTAAAATAATTGTACGGCCTTATAAGGCTCGGTATATATAACTGCTCTGCCATAGTAGGCTCGCTCATAGGCACTCGGCCATACTAGGCTATGTATCTCGACCATGCTGGGCTCGCTCATAGGCGCTCGGCCACAGTAGGCTCGGTATATAACTTTCCATCTGATCAGAGGTTGCCCAATAGGGGCCTGCCCATCGATTATAGCTCGATGGTAATGAAAATACTATAATACTGTATATATAGGCTTGCTGCTCTCTTGACTGGAAGAAGACAATACTAAAATTGAATATAGAGTCTCGATAAGGAATAATATTGTAACTTATGAGACTAGAATAGTGTGAATAAATTCATGAATATGAACTTCTCTTTTTGTCTCATTACTAACACATGTAGCTACGAGATCATGCCAAAATGAAGGAAGGCTTAGCCTTAACATACCTTATCACAATCTTTCCAATCACCAAGTTGAACTCACCTCTTCGCACCTTAATCTACAAGAATGATAATAATACTATCGTTAAGTTACGAAAGGTACAACTATCGCACAACGAACGACAAACTTATTTTGTATTAAAACGGGCAGCATCTCCCCTATAATCCTTACTTCCTCCAAATTCAAGATAACACCAACAATACAAAAACAGAACAATAACAACATATATACATCATTTTTCAGCCCTATATACACCATCAAATACTACAAAACAGCCCAACACACCCCAATCTCTTCGTACACAAAACGACCACCGTAGTAGTGTCAAACGACCCGAAAATGTTATGACGAACGACCAGCCAACCACCCTACATTTATATGGTGTTTATAAACCCCCTTCCTCCTCCAAAACTCCACAAAATAGTAGTAAAACACGCAGCCCAACAGCAACACAAAATAGTCCACAAAACAGTCCGCTACAAGTGAATAACTCGAACTCACGGCTTCCGATCACCATCCCGTGAGTTCTTACAAGTATAGAACGACTTACCATGAATTTACAGAAGAAAAATTGGATGAAAGATAGCAGTAAACTCACCTTATTTGTTGGATAACTCATCTCTTATCTTGGTTCTTCAAACTCTAGGTTTTACCTCCAATTGGAACTTGAAAGGGAGAGAAAATCAATTAAGGTTTGTGGGAAATTTTTGGGAGGATTCTTTGCAGAGCTTATGTCTGATTATTATGCTCTATTTTAAGTCTAATATATGAAGAAAATAGGCCCTTAAAAGGCCTCTTTGGATGACCCGAAATAGCCCATTTTTTTGGGCTCTCATTTAAGCAAGTAGGTGACACACCTACTTGTCACCTAGCAGCTTGCGCAGTATCGCACAAATGCCCATATCTTTCTACTCCAATGTCGTATTGACAAACAGTTTAATGAGTTAGAAAATAGACTCATAGATCTTTAATTTGATGGGTGGAACACCCCATAGCTCTAAGTATATTGGGAGAAAATCGCAGTTACATTTGACCCAAAGTTTCAGTAAAACGTATGAATGTAACTTGTGATGACTTTCATCGACTTTTGTTCCACAACTCGCTTGACTTCAAAATATAACACACGGATGTCATACGACTAATATACATCATAACATAATCTCCTTATCATGTTAAGCACCCTAGTCTCACCCCAAAGGTATATGTTATAATATTCCCAACTTGTCAACTTTCGACGAAACATTATTTTCTTCAATTGCTTTAGCTTCTGAACCGTGCAACCCTCTTTGTACTTGTTGTTCATGATCTTCAATATTTGTAACCTCAGAGGTAACATGATTAAATTACTTTATATACTTTTAAATATTATCTCATTTTTGGTCCTACATTAGTTTTCTTACGATGCATTTTTACGTACGAAAATATAGGGTGTAACATCATTCCCCCCTTGGGAACATTCGTCCTCGAATGTTTACTCTTAGAGACTTTGGAAACTTTTGCCAGAGTATCCTTCGTACACTAGGTTAACACCAACCTGTACGTAGCCAGAAAACATACTATGCATGCCACACATGGCCAATATTTATAAATAGCAACACTTTGCCTCACCAACCGTAAATCATAAATACTAAAAGTAAAAAATAAAAGCTTACCTGATGACCTGCTAGCCTGAATAGAGCTGTGTTGTAGCATCCCATCTCGAGCCATATCTTCAGTTTGAAATAGGTGGGGGTATTTAGACTTCATTTCTTCCTCCGATTCCCATGTCATCTCTTCTACATTCTTGCTCCTCCATAAAACCTTTACGGAAGCTACCTCCTTATTTCGTAGATTGCGGATTTGTCGGTCTAGGATGGCAACTGGAATTTTCTCGTATGACAAGTCCTCTGTAATCTGTACATCATCCGTGGGCACCACTCGGGTAGGATCGCCAATGCACTTCCGTAGCATAGATACGTGAAAAATCGAATGGACAGACTCCAATTTTGAGGGCAACTCTAACTCATAAGCTACTTGGCCCACTCTCCGAATGATCCTATAAGGCCCAATATACCGTGGGCTAAGCTTGCCTTTCTTGCCAAACCTCATCACGCCCTTCATAGGTGATACCTTTAAGAATACCCAGTCATTAATCCTGAACTCTAAGTCTCGTCGCCGCACGTCAGAATATGACTTCTGACGACTCTGAGCTGTCAACAGTCGCTCCCGGATAAGCTTTACTTTCTCTATGGCCTGTTGAACCAGGTCTGGCCCATATAACCCAGATTCCCCAACATCAAACCACCCTATAGGAGATCTGCACTTACGCCCATACAAAGCCTCGTACGGAGCCATCTGAATACTGGAGTGGTAACTGTTATTATATGCAAACTCGACAAGAGGTAGATGTTCATCCCAACTTCTTTTAAAATCCAACACACATACTCGTAACATATCCTCGAGCGTCTGAATTGTGCGCTCGGCTTGTCCATCAGTCTGTGGATGAAAAGCTGTGCTGAGATTCACCTGAGTCCCTAGACCTCTCTGAAATGACCTCCAAAAATGTGCTGTAAACTGAGCCCCACGGTCAGATATAATAGAAACTGGTACTCCGTGTAGCCGCACTATCTCCTTAATATATAACTTTGCATAATCTTCTGCTGTATATGTAGATCTGACCGGTAGGAAGTGAGCTGATTTCGTGAGCCTATCGACTATCACCCATATGGAATCGAACTTACGATTAGAACGAGGTAAACCCGTGATAAAGTCCATGTTTATCGCCTCCCATTTCCATGTCGGGATCTCTATAGTCTGCATTAGCCCTCCAGGCTTCTGGTGCTCTACCTTCACTTGCTGGCAACTAGTACATTGGGCGACAAACTCAGCAATGTTCTTCTTCATATCATTCCACCAGTACACATCCTTAATGTCATGATACATCTTCGTCGACCCAGGATGGATGGAATACCATGAATAATGTGCCTCTGACATAATCCTGTCTCGTAGCCCTGCTACATCTGGAACACACAAACGACCCCTATATCTGAGAACCCCATCTCCCTTTAGCTCTAACAGTGGCTTCTTCTGCTGCGGAACTCGCTCTCTCAGCTCGACCAACTCTGGGTCCTCGTACTGCCTTTCCTTGACTTCCGCTATGAGGGATGATTTTGTAGTGTTTTGGAGTACAACTCCACCATCCTCAGAATCTACTAACCGAACCCCCAATGAAGACAATTGATGAATCTCTCTAGCTAATTGTCTTTTCTTGGGCTCTACATGTGCTAAGCTACCCATAGATCGGCGACTTAAGGCATCTGCTACAACATTAGCTTTCCCTGGATGGTAGAGAATGTTAACATCGTAATCTTTCAATAACTCAAGCCATCGCCTCTGTCGCAAATTCAACTCTTTCTGCTTGAAGATATATTGTAGGCTTTTATGATCAGTAAATACATCAACATGAACACCATATAAATAATGCCGCCATATCTTAAGTGCATGGACAACCGCAGCTAACTCGAGGTCGTGGGTCGGATAATTCCTCTCGTGCTTCCTCAACTACCTTGAAGCATACGCAATTACCTTCCCATGTTGCATCAGGACACATCCTAACCCGACACCTGATGCATCACAATACACGGCATAACCCTCTAGACCCTCTGGAAGTGTTAGAACTGGAGCTGAGGTCAACCTGTTCTTAAGCTCTTGGAAACTCCGCTCGCAAGCCTCTGTCCATTGAAACTTAGTTTCTTTCTGTGTCAACTTCGTCAATGGTGCCGAAAGGGAAGAAAAACCCTCTACGAACCTCCGATAGTATCCTGCTAAGCCTAGAAAGCTACGAACCTCTGTCGGAGTGGTAGGTCTAGGCCAAGATTTCACGGCCTCAATCTTCTGAGTGTCCACCTTTATCCCTTCATCTGATACAATATGCCCCAAGAATGCTACAGACTTCAACCAGAACTCACATTTAGAAAACTTAGCATACAACTTACGATCACGGAGGGTTTGGAGTACCGCTCGCAGGTGGTCCACATGCTCATCCTCTGAACGGGAATAAACCAGAATATCATCAATAAATACTATCACGAACAGATCTAAAAATGGCCGGAATAGGCTATTCATCAAGTCCATAAATACAGCGGGTGCATTAGTCAACCCGAAGGACATGACAAGGAACTCGAAGTGGCCATATCGGGTCCTAAAGGCTGTCTTCGGAATATCTTTTTCCCGAACTCTGACCTGGTGGTACCCCGACCTCAAATCTATCTTTAAAAAGCATCTAGCCCCCTGCAACTGATCAAACAAGTCATCGATCCTTGGAAGTGGATACTTATTCTTAATAGTTACCTTGTTCAGCTGCCTATAATCAATACACATCCTCAGCAAGCCGTCTTTCTTCCGCACAAATAGTACTGGTGCACCCCAAGGTGAGGTACTGGGCCTGATGTAACCTTTCTCCAGCAAATCTTTTAACTGCTTCTTCAACTTCTTCAATTCGCCAGGTGCCATTCTATACGGAGGGAATGATATTGGTTGAGTTCCTGGAAGAAAATCGATGCTAAAATCAATCTCTCGCTCTGGAGGAATACCTGGAAGCTCATCTGGAAACACATCTGCATACTCTTTGACTACGGGAATAGACTGAAGTGTAGGTATCTCAGCATCTGCATCTCTAACTCGCACAATATGATAAATGCACCCTTTTGCGATCATTTTCCTCGCCTTCAGATAGGAAATAAACCTACCTCTGGGTGTTGGTGTATTACCTACCCATTCAAGGACTGGCTCACCCGGAAAATGAAATCTGGCTGCCTTTGCTCGGCAATCAACTGTGGCATAGCAAGCTGCCAACCAGTCCATGCCCATGATAGCATCAAAATCCATCATCTCTAGCTCAACTAGGTCAGCTGAGGTCTGACGACTACAAATTGTCACCGTACAACCTCGGTAAACCCGTCTAGCAATAATCGATTCTCCGACCGGTGTAGATACCGCAAAAGGATCACTTAGTATTTCAGGCACTATACCAAACTTCCTCGCGACAAATGGGGTAATATACGATAAAGTAGATCCTGGGTCTATCAAAGCATAAGCATCGTGAGAGCAAATGGTTAATATACCTGTCACAACGTCTGGTGAAGACTCCTGGTCCTGTCGACCCGCTAAAGCATAGATACGGTTCTGATTACCACTTGAACTGGAACCTCTACCTCTGCCCCGACCTCTACCAGCCGAAGACTGAGACTCACGCCCTGAAGGATGCACAGACATAGATGATCCTGTTGCTGCACTCGCTGGCTGTGCCATTCTCCCCCTGAATCTTTATTTGGGCAATCCCGCATCATATGCCCTGGACGCCCACATGTATAACAAGCATCAGAACCTGCTCTGCATTGGCCCAAGTGTCCTCTACCATAGATGTCACACCGTGGAGGAAATGACCATGTCTGCGCAGATCCTTGCTGTCGCTGCAAACCCGACGCCCGTGAGCTCTCACCTGGTCCTGACTGAGTATAGCGGTCATACCTGTAACCCTATAACTGAGGTGGCAAAGGCCTAGGTGGCCGTCCGAAGTACTGGGTCCTATAACTACCCTAATATTTCTCCTGAGACCTGGGAAATCTCATCCTCTTACGTTGCCCTTGCTCAGCCCTCTCCGTACCCTGCTGCCGACGCCTACCCCTTTCTATATTCTGGGTGAATGCCTGAATCCGGGAGATATCCATACTATCCTGCAATGTAGCGGTGGCACATGCCTCGGTTAACTCTGGGGCTAACCCTGCTATAAACCTGTGAATCCTGTCCCGCATAGTAGCAACTATGGATGGTGCATATCTGGCCAATGAGTCAAAACAGAGACTATACTCTCGAACACTCATATTACCCTGCTTGAGGGCTAGAAACTGATCGACTCGAGCCTGTCGGATCTCCCGTGGTAAGTACTGGTCAAGGAAGGCATCTGAAAAATTCTCCCAAATAGCTGGAGGTGCATCACGTCCCCTGGACCTCTCCCATCCCTCGTACCAAAGGATGGCTATATCTCGGAGTCGAAAAGCTGCTAGCTCAACTGCCTCTTTCTCCGTGGCATGCATAACACAAAAGATCCTGTGAAGCTGATCTATGAAATCCTGCGGGTCCTCCCTCTGATCCGTCCCCGTGAACTCTGGGGGACTCAAAGCAATAAACTCTCGGACCCTTAAACTCCCAGACCCCTCAGAAGTTCCCGCACTAGCTGATGCCCTAGCCTTTTGCTGGGTAGCTACCAACTGTATCAACAATTGCACCACACTCCTCAAGTCCTGATCTGATAGAAGTGGAGGGGGAACTGGATGTGCGGTTTCCCTAGGAATCTCCGTAGTTGGTGGAGGAGCCGGTAATGGCTGAGTAGGGGTCTCACCTTGAGCCTCAGACTGGGCCCCATCTACTGGGGGTACCCTGCTGGTCCCCTCACCTACTGCTGTATCTCTCCTCTGGCTAGCCGTAGTCTTCCTAGTCACCGTCATCTGTGCATGCAAACACCAACACATAAGTTTAATTCAAATTTCCTATAACTCAGTTCTGTAGCACGATTTAGATTTCAAAGAAGGGTAACCAACTCCTAAATGCCCTGTAGTGCCCTGCTTATATAATGTGGTGCACAACACATCTATAAACAAGACTCTACTAGACACGGCTTGTAGACTCCCTAGGATAGAACTGCTCTGATACCAAGTTTGTCATGCCCCGAACCTAGGAGCGAGACAAGCACCCGGTGCCTCACCTAACCTGGCATACCAAATTGCGACTAAGGGACTCTGAACACATAATGTCATACTTTGGCCATGGGGCCACCTTGCAAGACAATTTGCGAAGCAAAATATAAAACTGAATGGAAACTAGCGCTAACTAAACATCAATATAAAGCTAGGCTGAAAAGGCCGTCATAGCTACTACAGCTGACAAACCACCAAATTATACATACCAGGCCTACAAACCCAACATACTGCACTAACCAACAGGATATGTCTACAAGCCTCTACTGATAGATATATTGTGATCGGAACAGGGCCCCGACCTACCCATATTATATATATAAATATATACATAAGATGCACACAAAAACCTAGACCCGATAACTCTGAAGGTTGTGGAGCTTACCGATCAGGCTAAACTCTAGAAACACCTACTGAGGAGGTCTACTCGTCTGTCTATCTGAACCTGCATGCATGAAATGCAGCGTCCCCGGAAAAGGGACGTCAGTACGAAATAATGTACCGAGTATGTAAGGCAATAACATAACTGAAAATCGAAACTGAACTGATAATATAATAACTAGAAGTAACTGGGAGTCAAAGATGATCTGGAGATATACTTACCTGCTGATACTGACTCAACTCCTTCAATATAGTAAGTAAAATAATTGTACGGCCTTATAAGGCTCGGTATATATAACTGCTCTGCCATAATAGGCTCGCTCATAGGCGCTCGGCCATACTAGGCTATGTATCTCGACCATGCTAGGCTCGCTCATAGGCGCTCGGCCACAGTAGGCTCAGTATATAACTTTCCATCTGATCAGAGGTTGCCCAATAGGAGCCTGCCCATCGATTATAGCTCGATGGTAATGAAAATACTGTAATACTGTATATATAGGCTTGCTGCTCTCTTGAGTGGAAGAAGACAATTCTAAAATTGAATATAGAGTCTCGATAAGGAATAATATTGTAACTTATGAGACTAGAATAGTGTGAATAAATTCATGAATATGAACTTCTCTTTTTGTCTCATTACTAACACATGTAGCTACGAGATCATGCCAAAATGAAGGAAGGCTTAGCCTTAACATACCTTATCACAATCTTTCCAATCACCAAGTTGAACTCACCTCTTCGCACCTTAATCTACAAGAATGATAATAATACTATCGTTAAGTTACGAAAGGTACAACTATCGCACAACGAACGACAAACTTATTTTGTATTAAAACGGGCAGCATCTCCCCTATAATCCTTACTTCCTCCAAATTCAAGATAACACCAACAATACAAGAACAGAACAATAACAACATATATACATCATTTTCCAGCCCTATATACACCATCAAATACTACAAAATAGCCCAACACACCCCAATCTCTTCGTACACAAAACGACCACCGTAGTAGTGTCAAACGACCCGAAAATGTTATGACGAACGACCAGCCAACCACCCTACATTTATATGGTGTTTATAAACCCCCTTCCTCCTCCAAAACTCCACAAAACAGTAGTAAAACACGCAGCCCAACAGCAACACAAAACAGTCCACAAAATAGTCCGCTACAAGTGAATAACTCAAACTCACGGCTTCCGATCACCGTCCCGTGAGTTCTTACAAGTATAGAATGACTTACCATGAATTTACAGAAGAAAAATTGGATGAAAGAGAGCAGTAAACTCACCTTATTTTTTGGATAACTCAGCTCTTATCTTGGTTCTTCAAACTCTAGGTTTTACCTCCAATTGGAACTTGAAAGGGAGAGAAAATCAATTAGGGTTTGTGGAAAATTTTTGGGAGGACTCTTTGCAGAGCTTATGTCTGGTTATTATGCTCTATCTTAAGTCTAATGTATGAAGAAAATAGGCCCTTAAAAGGCCTCTTTGGATGACCCGAAATAGCCCATTTTTTTGGGCTCTCATTTAAGCAAGTAGGTGACACACCTACTTGTCACCTAGCAGCTTGCGCAGTATCGCACAAATGCCCATATCTTTCTACTCCAATGTCGTATTGAAAAACGGTTTAATGCATTGGAAAATAGACTCATAGATCTTTAATTTGATAGGTGGAAAACCCCATAACTCTAAGTATATTGGGAGAAAATCGCAGTTACATTTGACCCAAAGTTTCAGTAAAACTTATGAATGTAACTTGTGATGACTTTCATCGACTTTTGTTCCACAACTCGCTTGACTTCAAAACATAACACACGGATGTCATACGACTAATATAAATCATAACATAATCTCCTTATCATGTTAAGCACCCTAGTCTCACCCCAAAGGTATATGTTATAACATTCCCAACTTGTTGACTTTCGACGAAACATTATTTTCTTCAATTGCTTTAGCTTCTGAACCGTGCAACCCTCTTTGTACTTGTTGTTCATGATCTTCAATATTTGTAACCTCAGAGGTAACATGATTAAATTACTTTATATACTTTTAAATATTATCTCATTTTTGGTCCTACATTAGTTTTCTTACGATGCATTTTTACGTACGAAAATATAGGGTGTAACACCTTCCACCCATATTTAGGGGCCAGTTCTTTCCACAAACGAGTCTCGGGCATCGTAACATCCAAGATATTTTGTACTCACTGGTCCAAACCTTCAATCACCGATGGGACCCATCGCGTTGCTGAAACAAATGAAGGATGGAGGATCAATACGGCCATTAAATTTTTTTAGTAAAAGGAAATACTAAACAAAGAGCTTACGAGTGCGGTTCCAAGCGGCCGGAAAGGATGAAGCTGTTGCCGGAATGATATCATCGGTGGCAATTGCAACGAACCGTTCCATCCATCCACGGTCGTTATCATCATCTATGCTAGACAATAAAGCATGGTGGCCACGCTTGCAGATGTTTATCATTCCCCGCGAAAGATTTTGGGAGAATAAAGATTCATCATGCGCCGAAGGCAAGCAACCGTCCTCCACACAAGAACTTACTTGTGCCAAACATACCTGGTAACGGAGGCAAAACTCCGCAATCACGGAGTCAAGCTCTCCGCTCAAAGAAAATGCACCCAAAGTAATGGGATACGTGTAAACATATGTAAAACCCTCCTTGGGAAGGGTGACTCGCTCTAATAGATCAAGAGTGATAATTTCTAAGTCATGGCAGCGACAGTCTTCCTTCACAACAGGAATGCTCGAAGGACGTATGGAAGAAGGATATCTGCTAACGGCCCATGTACGAGAATTAGCAGTAGCGAATTTCTCTTCGAAATCCTTTGTGGTAATAAGACTTCTAAGGATGATGAAGCACACTGTTGGAGGAGCAAAGTCCTCGGTTTTATTTTTGCTTTTTGAGGAACCGGTACATTTTGAGGAAGAAGCCATTGTAAGAAAGAAAGGGCCTTTCATTTGGAGAGAATTAGAAAAAAGATGAAGAAACAATATGCAAGTTAGATGAAGGAAGTTTGAAAAGTTATGAAGTATAAGGGTGGAAGTTGATACGTATAAGTAAAAGTTTTGGCGGCTAAATTCATGGCCAAGATTACCTCGATAATCGGCAAAAGATGTGTTGAATCATGGTAGGACGCGTGTTCGGGGTATTAAATGCGGAGAGACATGCGTCAAATCAACCGTCAGAAGCTTTCAGAAGGAATTATAGTAATTTTCGCCAAAAGAGTATTTCTACCAACTTTCCGGTAATACAAAGTTATGTCACCGGAAAGCAGGGGGACTATCTGTATTGGGTAAAATATGTTATGACATGTGACCGTCCGAGAAAGGGACACGTGGAACCCAAGACATGGAGATGACTAAAGACTGAAGACAACTGTTTCGTTTGTCACTGGGAAGAATAATGCTCATAAAGATGTGATAAATATTTTTCTCCCGGTAGCATTCAATAGAGAATATTCATAGCATTAAGAACAGTTATCCGTTACAAGGAATTTAGCATTTATGTTTACCGTTACATCTTCATCAATGTCCCTCATAATTGACATTAAAGAAGGGCACGACCCTAGGACCTTCTTCATAGCTATAAATAGTGAGTTCAGTTGTCATTGTAAAGATGATGAATTTTCTCGCAAACTTACACGATATTTTATACAAAGCTCAATCTAATCTTATCTTCTAATTTTTCGATTCTTTTGTTGTTGTGCACGGAAATCTTATTCCTGGAATTGTTGCTCCTATTGTTTCGTCTACATCTTAAGTTCAATTATTTATTTATTTCAGGATCAAATTAATTCACTTATCTAGAAACCACGTATAAATTCAACTGTACCATTTTACGGGTAAACAATAATTTTTCGTAAAAGGAGGAGCATGCCTGTTTCTTAATTTAATCCAGTTATTTCATGTTAATTTTCTTCTTCAACAATTTAATCCAGTTATTTCATGTTAATTTTCTTCTTCAACAAACTCATGACATTCTTAATTATGACAAAACCTAGGTCAATAGCTATTAAAAGAGGATGACTTTGATTATGCACAGCCCAACATCACCCACCAAAAGAATATTTTTTAAAAACAATTAATCAATAGTCTTGACATTTTTGGTGTAAGAAGCCAATGCAAGACCCTTTCGTTTGTTGGTTAAAGAGAGCTGTAGCAACGACATGTCTCATTTTTCCCTCTTGATAGAGAAGGGAAAAGGGACGAAAATGTTTAAAAAACATAAAGGAAAACAAGAAAAGATAAATCCATTGGGAATGTCTCTCAAATCCAGTTGAAATGCTAAATTATTATAGAACTCAATAATTTGTCACTTGTTGGGAAATTGACGACAGTACTACTGTATTTGGTTGTCCTGAAATCCAAGGCGAGGACACATTTCATAATGTTTTTATATTAGCCAACCAAATTCAATATTAGAACTTAATTTTCTTATGTGACTATTAGTGACAGCCATGAGCCAACTAACCCATTAACGTCGATGTCGCCGAACATCAACTCCTTATCTAAAACCTGGTTATGGACCAGTAAACTAGTCTTAAAATGTCTAAGTTGACTTTCAGCTCCTTTGAAAACTGCTAACTAACTTCAAAGACGTGATAATCTGCTTACAGACCCATTAAAATAATAATGTCAACGAAAAGTTTAATTTGCTAACCTCAATCCTATAGTGCTCCCTCCATTCCACTTATGTTATTATAGTATTGCTTATTAGTTTATTTTAAAAAGAATGATACGGTATTCTTTTATATTTTAAAATATTTAATTATAAAATTTTTATTTTATCATTAATAGCTTCCTTTTATGGTTTCATAAAATATTTATTATTACAAGTTGAAGAATTTCTTTTTCTTTTTTATACTCCAAATCAAACTAACTCAGAGACAGAGAAAATGACATTTTCTAAGAAATTTGCAGGAAAGGGCCGTCTATTTGTGTCTGGATATTCCTCCTGTCCATTGACATTAAGCACAACTTTCAAGTCTAAGCTTCAACTAACGAATACTTATAGGGTAGTTTGCAACACTCATCTTGTGAATCCGATGATGAGTTAGCTAAATGAAAGAAATGGAGATTTATATTGTCAATTCTAACTTGTTTAAGATTAAGGCGTAGTTATTGTTGTTATTTTAATTCGATTCATGTCATCTACTTTAGACCTAGCGGGCTTCGCCATAACGTGCTCCATTAAATCTTCAACATGACCTATATTCATAGACAGATCCAGGATTTAAACTTTATGAGTTCAACTTTTAAATTTTTAGCATTGAACTTATTATATTTTTAAAGCTGTAAATTCATATCTACTATTTTTACAATTTGAATGAATTTTTACATATAAACTTTTACTCTGCGTCGAAAGTAATGGATTCAATTGAACCTGTCGAGTATACGCTATATCCGCCTCTGCCTATATTACTGCTAGCCTACACCAATATGATTCATGCTTAACAAGGAATCCAACAAATAAACGGCCCAACTTATGTCCGCCAACTAGATTTGTTTAGCGCATTTTAAAAACCACATTAATCAAGTTAATATTAGTCCACATTTAATAAAATTCCAACAAGGAAGATAGATACAACTCCTTTCAAAATTTATTTTTAAAAATACTTGAACTTCAGAAAACCTATTCATTACTCTCCAAAGACAAAACCTTATTGATTGTTTTCGTGGTGGCCACTTAATAAGTCAACAGATTCTTCTCCTTTAAAAATTTGCGGTAGGCCATTCCAACAGTATAAATAGTATATCCAAAAGAAACAACCCCGTTATATCCAGGGGCGGATCCACCCTTTGGGGTGTGGTGGTATGGCACCCGGTGGCAAAATTATCATATATTTATGTAGAATTTTTTTTAAATTAGGTTAAATATTTAGATAAGAGTGGGTTGCTCTAATGGTAAGCACCCTCCACTTCCAACCAAGAGCTTGTGAGTTCGAGTCACCCCAAAAGCAAGGTGGACAGTTCTTGGAGGGAGGGAGCCGAGGGTCTATCGGAAACAGCATCTCTACCCCAGGGTAAGGGTAAGGTCTGCGTACAAACTATCCTCCCCAGACCCCACTAGTGGGATTATACTGGGTTGTTATTGTTGTTAGGTTAAATATTTAATTTGCCACCCCCAATCGCAAACTAGACAAATGTGCCATGACTGGTAGACCTTTGTGAAAGCGTTTCTCGTGTGAAAAATTCAAGTTCGGATTTATCTTGATCCTTGTCTAACTTTTCTTTTTTGTTGTGCTTTTTATTTCCTTTGTCCCAGTCATTTTTCTTTTTGGCCACCTCCCAATTTCCTATTTGTCGTTTATTATTTTTTTATATGTTTTCCTCAATTCTATTATTGTATCTCTGGTCTTTAGCAAAGACACTCAAAAAAGAGCCTCCTATATTTAAAATACCGTAAAATAACAATTTTTTTTAATTCAAATCTTTTAATTTTTTATTTTTTTTTGCAAAATCAAAAAACTTAGGTCTTGATACAAATTTTGAATTGAGATCAAATTTAATTTTTATAATTTATTTTTGTATTATAACATAAAACTTTGTGTTATTCTATGACTGTTAAATACAATTTAACTGTCTTTACTATTAAATTATGATGAATATTTCGCAAGTATTGCTTAGAAAAACATGAGATTTTTTATTTTAATTTTTGGGATCTTGTCGTTTATCTAATTCTGCATTTACTTATGGTGTATAATTTATCTATTAAAGATATTTTTTTATTTTTCTTATTCTTATTGGTGAAATTCCCTTATAAAAGATGTTATTTTACTTGTGCAAATTTACTTTTAGCATAAAAAAAAAAAGATGCAGTTCCCTAGTAAAAATATTGATTTTACTTGTATTGTTAATAATAAAGGTGTGAATCCTTCTTTAAAATGCTAATTATATTTGCTTCTTGATGTCTGAGATATAATTTTTGTACAACAACAATAACATATCCAGTGAAATCTCACAAGTATATTCTGGGAAAGAGATGTAATTTTCTAATATTAAATAAAAAATATCTATTAATTGCCTGAATAAACTAAAAAACAAATAAATCGAACAAACGTTCCGAACAAACTCTATATTAGTTATTTTAAGGTGTACATTAAAAAATATTATGGCACCCGTCACCTTCAAATTCTAGATCCGCCTATGATTATATCCACCTTTTGCCTTTGCAACTATCCATCTCCTCTGCTTTTCACACTACAAGTTAACACTGCCGGCGTTCAAATTAATACTAGTACTAGTAGTATTCACTTTTTGAGGAAAAATGAAGCACAAGAGATAACTTTTTGACTTAACGGACGCTCACACCACGAAGTTATATCTTTTTTTGACTTAACTTATCATAGTGGTAACTAAATTAGAACCTCCCTAATAGTGATAACTTTTTTTTTTATCTTAATGCTATATCTTCGTGGTGTGAGGGTTGAGGCTTGACCCTAACAAACAATATGAAGCTTAACCCTGTGCAAAAAACATAACTAAAAGTGTACGATTCGATATTTTCGCTATTCGCTCACATTATATGTACAATAATTTACAGACATTATAATTGACACTTTATTAGCAATAAGGGTGTATAGGGTAAAATTGGCCCGTAATAAATGATCGAATGATAGCATGTCACATGGAACCGAACACAGGTAAAAGGCGAGTCAAGTAACTACCAGTATCGGGAACAACAACTGCAATTGGTATCGGATAGCAGATGGCAATCCTTCGAAACCGAAAGAGTAGCACTTCTCCTCTCCTGGGGATCTGGGGAAGAGGGTGAGTAATTATACCCCAAATTCCCATGGTCGGGAGACCGGGGAGGAGAAATATCCCTCTCTCGAGCGTCCGCTGCCGGTGGAGGAGAAGTAGTGGGTGCTGGCGGTGAAGGTACAACTGGTGTCGAGGGGCGTGAAGTGGTTGGCATTGAAGGGTGAGAAGTAGTTGCGGCAGGAGCAACGCTGATTATTGGTTGCTCAGTGTTCGAAGGCAGAAGAGGCCCGGGGTCCGAGCTCCTTGGCCTTCATCCCCATCTTCTTCAATCTCTTCCTCGATCCCCGAGTACTCGAAACCGGTACTTGAAGAATCAACTACAGCAGCAGAAAAATGTTCTTGAGCAGTTAGCTCCACTTTTGGGCCTTGGCGATGCAATCATTAATGTCAACGATGCCCGCTTTGACCTCTTCCAAGGTTTTTCTCCTACTTTGATATATAGCATATGTCTTCTCAAACACGAGGGAATCCTCTTGGAATTGGAGCTTTGCCTTAAGCCTGTCGACCTCGGCCTGAAGGCCATCCCTCTCGGATCTCATGGCACAAAGGCTCGAGTCAAGAACACGTGTTATAGATAGGTGAATCCAGTTTTGCTCCATGATCTTCTTGAACCTTTCTTTCATTTTGGCCCTCTTCTCCTTGGCAGCATTGGCTTCCTCGGTTTTGGAGTGCAAAGTTGCCTTCAAGTTATTCACTTGCTCCTCGAAGGCAGACTCGCGCTCGGCAGCAGCAAGTACAGTATCTTGGAGCTCAGTCCACTTAGCCTTAGCCTCTTGGAGTTGTTCATGTAATGAAGTGGCTTCTTGGTTGTGGGACATCATCTCTTGTTAACTTTGTTGCAACTGGGCCTCAAGCTCTCCCACCTCAGTAGTCTTTGCTTCGAACATCGGGAGGCACACAATAAGTTGGTCCCTTTTGGCCAACAGTTGATCCCTCTCGGACGCGAGTCTTTTCTTATCAAGGATTAATTTCTGTAGGCCCTCGGAAGCAAGGAAGTTAGCCTGTAAAAAAGGAATATCAAGATTAGAAATCTCATTATAGTAGATAAATGGAAAGGAAGTTATAAGAGGACAAGTGTGGTACCGCTATCGCGCTATGCATGGCGTTATTCAATAAACACTCCCTCCGAAAGAGAGCCTATTTTCTTCTTATCATTTACTAAAGCCAATGGCTTCTGCAAGTTCCACCGACCTGGATAGCAGATGGCACTCTTCAAAATTGAAAGAGTAGCACTTTTACTCCCTTGGGGGTCTGGGGAAGGGGGTGAGTAATTATGCCCCAAATTCCCATGGTCGGGAGACCGGGGAGAAGAAATATCCCTTTCTCGAGCGTTCGCTTGCGATGGAGGAGAAGCAGTGGGTGCTAGCGGCGAAGGTACGGCTAGTGTCGAGGGGCGTGAAGTGGTTGGCATTTAAAGTTGAGAAGTAGTTGTGGCAGGAGCAGTGCTGATTATTGGTTTCTTAGTGTTCGAAGACAGAAGAGGCCCGGGGTCCGAGCTCCTTGGACCAAAAATAGCAACAGGGGTGTGATGACCCGATAGGTTATCTCATATTTTGAAACCTAATTCTATGAACTAAAGCCTTAAAATTCATGTGTTTAGCCTTCCTCGATTTGTGTGCGCAGTCCGAGCATTTTTTCGGAAACTTTTTATGTTCAAAACTAAGAAAATTAAGAATTTTTGCCTAAAAACTTCATTGAGATGACTTCGATTAACATTTTTAGTAAACGGACCCTAATTTGTATTTTGACGGTCCCGGTGGGTCCGTACCATGATTTAGGACTTGGGCGTATGCCCGGAATCGAATTCGGAAGTCTCTAGCCCGAGATATCGAATTTTGTCGAAATTTGAAAGTTGAAAGCTTAATGAATTTGAAATGTTTGACCAAAATTTGACTTTTTGGATAACAGATCCATATTTTAGTTTCGGAGATCGATATAGGTCCAATACCATATTTATGACTTATCTATGAAATTTGATGAAAAACGGAGTTGGTTTGACGTGATTCGGACGTCCGTTTGTGAAAATAGATGTTTTAAAGTTTTCTTGAAAATTTCATTTGATTTGGTGTTCAATTAGTAGTTTTAGGTGTTATTTTGGCGATTTGATCACGCGAGCAAGTTCGTATGATATTTTTAGACTTGTGTGCATAGCTGGTTTGGAGTCCCGAGGACAGTGGTGAGTTTCGGATAGGCTACGGAGTGAATTTGGACTTAGAACATTGCTGGTGTGCTTTAGTTCTTGTTACAGGCCTCAGATCTCGCAAATGCAAGATCAAGCTTTGCATTTGCGACTATTGTTGAGTTTGCATTTGCAAAAAGTAGCTGGGGAGGCCAGAGTTTGCATTTGCGAACAATTTCTCGCAATTGCGATGGGAGCTGGGAGGGGGTACTTTTCGCATTTGCGATCACTGGGTCGCATTTTCGATCTAGCCTGAGTTCACATTTGTGAACTATCCTTCGCATTTGCGAAGAATGCAGAAGTGTGATGTTTCTCACATTTGCGATGGAATTTTTGCATTTGCGAAGCCCATGTCGCAAATGCGACATCTGCAGCTGAAGAAATAGGACTTAAACGGGATTTTTGGTTCATTTCTCAAATTTTCAAAACCTAAAACCTTAGAGGCAATTTTTCCAAGACTTATTCTTCCCCAAATCGTAGTTAAGTGATTCTAACCTATCTCCTTTCAATCTTTCACTACTTTTCCTAAGATTTCAACCTAAAATCTAAGGTTTTTTATGATGGAATTGGGGGATTTTGGGTAGAAACTAGGGATTTGGTAAATTTGGGATTTAGACCTCAAATTGAAGTTGTATTCCAAAATAAATTACATAACCGGGCTCGAGGGTGAATGAGTAATCAGGTTTTGGTACGAATTTCGGGTTTGGACCAAGCGGACCCGGGTGTTGACTTTTTCAAAAATGGCCTAAATTGAATTCTTGCAATCGTGGGTTGTTCCTAAGGCATAATTCGTATCGTTTGGTTGGTAATTTACTAGATTCTATTGATCTGAAGGCTTGTTTATGGTTGAGCAGTGAGTGATCTTTGGAGCGAGGTAAGTGTTGTGTCTAATCTTGATTTGAGGGAATTAAGAACCCTCGACCTATTTGCTATATGAAATTCATGTGTGCGGCGTATATGTGAGGTGACGAGTACTTATGCGCCGCTAAATTATCTGTTTTTCATGTTATCCCATTTTTTCTCATTTTATCTCTTTCCTTGTCTTTATTTCTACATGCTCTAATTGTATTCTCACACCTAATTGCTACTGGTTAGACATTGTTTCCCCTTGTTAATGATATTAGTTCCTCCATAGTCTCATTATCTCCTATTAATTGCTTAAGCTGGTTTATCGGTACTTTTTTGTAGTATATTCTGAATTGGTCTCATTGTGTAGTATTATTTATGTGAATTTCCATGGTGTACAAGCTTCCTATTTGTTTCGTTTTGAAGTTTAAGTATTATGAAGGGTTCTGTGATTTGAATTGTGAAATTTTTGTACATACTAAGTAATTAATATTGATATGGTGGGATTGGGTTGCACGCTGCAACATGTGGAATAAGGGTGATATATTGATGAGGAATAAGGGTGAATTGATATTGTATGGTGGGAACGGGTTACACGCCGCAACAGGTGTAATAAGGGTGGATTGTTTGGTTGAATAAGAGTGAACTATGATTGTGTTATTGTGATATGGTGGGATCGGGTTGCACGCCGCAACACTTTCATTTATATTCTGTTGTTTATGCTATTATAAGGAAATAAGGGAGGAATACGAGATGTACGGTGGGATCGGGTTGCACACCGCAACAACCTATGTGTTTATGTTTTCCCTGAACTGTGTTAGCTTTACGGTATTCTTTATTGCACTTAAGGATTGGTAATATTTGAATGATGTTGACTTACATCTGAGGGTTGTAGTTATTTCTTGTAGATTACTGCTTTATCCTATTCTGTCTTCCTTTTATGCTTTTATCATATATACTGTGTACAGGCTGTTGTGTGAGTGACCTGCCATAGCCTCGTCACTACTTCATCGAGGTTAGGATCGGCACTTACCAATACATGGGGTCGGTTTTACTAATACTGCATCCTGCACTTCCTATGCAGATTTTGGTGTTGGTCCGAGCTGATCGTGAGGTTGGCTGCAGGATTCATCTGATAGGAGACCCAAGGTAGATTTGCCGGCGTCCGCAGACCCTGGCATCCCCTTCTATACATTACACCATATTGTTTCTTCCATTTCGAAAACAATTGTATTTCTTTCAGACATTTACTTATAGAGAAATTTTAGAAGTTCGTGAATTGTAACTCCAGATCTGGGTACTAGCATATATATATATATGGCTGTTATATATAATTCCGCACCAATTTTAACTCATTATAGCTTATTTGTTGTTAATTACTAAAATGTAAGGGAATTGGCTTAATAATTCTCTAACGTTGGCTTGCCTAGCAAGTGAAATATTAGGCGCTATCACGGTCCTGACGGTGGGAATTCCGGGTCGTGACAAGTTGGTATCAGAGCACTAGGTTGCCTAGGTCTCATAATTGACGAGCGAGCTTAGTAGAGTCTGGGGGATCGGTACGGAGACGTTTGTACTTATCTCTAGAGGCTATGAAGTTTAGGAACAAATTTCACTTCTATTCTTCTCTGTCGTGCGATTTTATATTCTCAATACTAATTGAACTCTTCTATTCTTATTCTCTCGCAGATGGCGAGAACACGTATCGCATCTTCAGCTGAGCAGCAGCCAGAGCCTCTAGTGGCAGCTCCTACAAGGGGCAGAGGTAGAGGCCGAGGCAAGGGCAGGGCTTAGCCTAAAGCCCGAGCAGCAGCCCCAGCAGTGGAGCCTCAGGTAGAGTTTGATGAGGAGGTTCTAGCCCAGATTGTTCCTGCCGGGCCAGCTCAGGTTCCGGAGAGGTCATTGCCACCCTAGTGCTTCAGGACACTTTGGTCCGTTTAGTGGGCCTTATGGAGATTGTGGCCCAGATTGGCGCATTTCCCATGGCACTAGCCGTCTCTCAGGCTGGAGGAGGAGCCCAGACTCCTGTTACTCACACTCCGGAGCAGATGGCTCCCCAGTATCAGACTCCAACAGCTCATCATGTCGGAGTAGTCCAGCCGGTTATTGCGGCACATACCGGTGATGGGTTAGTTATGTCTTCAGATTGGATAGGTTTACCAAGATCTTCCCAGTTCACTTCAGTGGTGCTACTTCAGAGGATCCCCAGAAGTATCTTGACAGCTATCATGAGGTGCTACGGAACATGGGTATATTGGAGACCAATGGGGTTGACTTTTCTGCATATCAGATGACTGGTTTCGCCAAAAAATGGTGGAGAGATTATTTGTTGACCAGACCAGCTGGGTCGCCTGCTCTTACTGGGACCAGTTCTCTCAGCTCTTCCTAGAGACGTTTCTGCATATCACCTTGAGAGAGGAGCATCGTCGTCAGTTCGAGCGTCTCCAGTAGGGCAGTATGACTGCTACTCAGTATGAGACCCGTTTTGTGGATTTGGCCCGTCATGCTCTTCTTCTGCTTCCCACCGAGAGAAATAGGGTGAGAAGGTTTATTAACGGACTTGCTCAGCCTATCAGATTGCAGATGGCTAAGGAGACTGGGAGTGAGATTTCTTTTCAGGCAGCTTCCAATGTCGCCAAGTGAGTCGAAATGGTTCTTGCACAGGGAGGTCAGGGGTCTGACAAGAGACCTCGTTATTCCGGTGGGTTCAGCGGTACCTCATCTGGAGGCAGGGGTACTTTTGGTAAAGGCCATCCTCCCAGGCCGTTCCATTCAGCGCTTCAGGCATCCCACAGTGCTTCAGGGAGTTGTGGTCCTTATGTGCCTCCTTCTGGACAGCCAGCCTATAGTGCACCACCAGCTCATATCAGTGCACCTCCTATTCAGAGTTATTACCATGGTCATCCGGCTCATTCGGGTCAGTCTCAGTTTCCACAGCCACAGTACCAGGATGGATGTTTCGAGTGTGGTGGTTATAGGCATATCAGGAGGACCTGTCCGAGATTATTGGGCGTCCCGACACAACATCAGGGTTTTCATGCCATGTTTCCGGCACCAGTTGCTGCACCGCTTGCTCAGCCAGCCAGAGGCAGGGGTCAGACAACCTGAGGTAGGGGCCAGACTGTTAGAGGTGGAGGTCAGGCCGTTAGAGGTGAAGGCCAGCCAACTAGAGGCTATCCTAGGGACGTGGTTCAGAGTGGTGGGGCCTAGCCCCAATGTTATGCTTTTCTAGCCAGGCCTGAGGCTGAGTCATTTGATGCTGTTATTACAGGTACTATTTCAGTTTGCAGTAGAGATGCTTCAGTTCTATTTGATCCGAGATCTACTTAGTCTTATGTGTCATCCTATTTTGCTTCATATTTGGTTGTGCCTCGTGATTCTTTGAGTACTCATGTGTATGTGTCCATACCCGTAGGGGATGCTATTGTTGTAAATCGTGTTTATCGTTTATGTGTGGTCACCATTGGGAGTCTTGAGACTCTTGTAGCTCTTCTACTTCTCGATATGGTCGATTTTGATGTCATTTTGGGTATGGATTGGTTGTCACCTTATCATGCTATATTGGATTGTCATGCCAAGACGGTGACCTTAGCCTTGCCGGGGTTTCCTCGATTAGAGTGGAAAGGGACTTCTGGCCATTTTACCAGCAGGGTTATCTCTTATGTGAAAGCTCGATATATGGTCGAGAAGGGGTGTATAGCTTATTTGGCTTATGTCCATGATTCTAGTATGGAGATTCCTTCCATGGATTCAGTGCCAGTTGTTCGTGAGTTTCCGGAGGTGTTTCCTGCAGACCTGCCGGGGATTCCACCCGACAGAGATATTGATTTCTGTATTAATTTAGCTCCGGGCACTCAGCTCTTTTCCATTCTGCCATACCGTATGGCCCCGCCAGAGTTGAAAGAATTGAAGGAACAGTTGCAAGATTTGCTTGATAAGGGCTTCATTAGACCTAGTATCTTGTCCTGGGTGCACCTATGTTGTTTGTGAAGAAGAAAGATGGATCGATAAGGATGCACATAGATTATCGGCAGTTGAACAAAGTCACCATCAAGAATAAGTATCCATTGCCGAGGATTGATGACTTATTTGATCAGCTTCAGGGTGCCAAGGTGTTTTCGAAGATTTATTTGAGATCTGATTACCCTCAGTTGAGGATTAGGGCATCCGATGTCCCTAAGACATCTTTCCGTACTCGGTACGGGCATTATGAGTTTCTAGTGATGCCTTTTGGGTTGACAAATGCCCTAGTAGCATTCATGGATTTGATAAACCGAGTGTTCAAACCTTATTTGGAATCCTTTGTGATTGTGTTTATTGACGATATCTTGATCTACTCCCGCAGTCGAGAGGAGCATGAGTAGCATCTTAGGATTGTTCTTCAGACTCTGAGAGATAGCCAATTATATGCTAAATTTTTGAAGTGCAAGTTTTGGTTGGGTTCAGTCGCTTTCTTGGGCCACATTGTATCAGTAGAGGGAATTCAGGTAAATCCTAAGAAGATTGAGGCAATCTAAAACTGGCCTAGACCCACTTCAGCCACGGAGATCAGAAGATTCTTGGGTTTGGCGGGCTACTACCGTTGATTTGTGGAGAGATTTTCATCTATAGCAACCCCGTTGACCAGGTTGACCCAGAAGGGTACCCCGTTCAGATGGTCAGACAAGTGTGAGGCAAGCTTTCATAAGCTCAAGACAGCTTTGACTACAACGCTGGTGTTGGTGTTGCCCACAGGTTCGGGATGGTATATAGTTGGCAGCCATTGTTCATGCACTGATGATTTGGAGGCACTATCTTTATGGCGTGTCTTGTAAGGTTTTCATGGATCATCAGAGCCTTCAGAATTTGTTCAAGCGAAAGGATCTTAATTTGAGGCAGAGGAGGTGGTTGGAGCTATTGAAAGACTATAACATCACCATCTTGTATCATCCCGGGAAGGCTAATGTGGTGGCCGGCGCATTGAGTAGGAAGGCAGCGAGTATGGGCAGCCTTGCGTTCATTCCAGTCGGTGAGAGGCCGCTTGTATCAGATGTTCAGACATTGGCCAACCAGTTTGTGAGGTTGGATATTTCAGATCCCAGCTGTATTCTAGCTTGTACAGTCGCTCGGTCTTCATTGTTTGAGCGTATTAGAGATCGGCAGTATGACGACCCTCATTTGTTGGTCCTTAGGGACATAGTGTGGCACGACAGTGCTAAGCAGGTTACTGTTGGAGATGACGGAGTCCTGAGGATGTAGGGTCGTGTTTGTGTGCCTAATGTGGATGGACTTCATGAGTTGATTCTTGAAGAGGCCCACAGTTCCCGATATTCTACTCATTCGGGCGCCGCCAAGATGTATTAGGACTTGCGGGAACATTATTGGTGGAGGAGGATAAAGAAGGATATAGTTGCTTATGTAGCTCGGTGTCTGAATTGTCAGCAAGTAAAGTATGAGCATCAGATACATGGTGGTTTACTTCAGCAGCTAGAGATTCCTGAGTGGAAGTGGGAGTGTATCACTATGGATTTCATTGTTAGACTCCCACGGACTCAGAGAAAGTTCGATGTCGTTAGGGTCATTGTGGACAGGCTGACTAAGTTAGCGCATTTCATTCATATGGTAGTTACCTATTCTTCAAAGTAGTTGGCAGAGATTTATATCTGCGAGATCGTCCATATTCACGGTGTGCCTCTGTCTATCATTTCTGATTGAGGTACGCAGTTCACCTCTCACTTCTGGAGGGCACTACAGCGTGAGTTGGGCATACGGGTTGAGTTGAGCACAGTATTTCATCCTCAGACGGACAGACAATCCGACTGCACTATTAATATCTTGGAAGATATGCTTCGCGCACGTGTTATAGACTTCGGAGGATCGTGGGATCAGTTTTTGCCCCTTGCAGAGTTCGCCTACAACAGCAGCTACCAGTCAAGCATTCAGATGGCTCCCTATGAGGCATTATACGGTAGGCGGTGCTGGTCGCCAGTTGGGTGATTCGAGCTGGGGGAGGCTCGGTTGCTGGGTACAGATCTAGTACATGATACCTTGAATAAGGTCAAGATTATTCAGGATCGACTTTGCATAGCTTAGTCCATGCATAAGAGTTATGCCGACTGTAGAGTTAGTTATGTTGCATTCATGTTCGGGGAGAGGGTGTTGCTCCGGATATCACCCATGAAGGGTGTCATGAGGTTCGGAAAGAAGGACAAGTTAAGACCTAGGTATATCGGGCCCTTTGAGATTCTAGAGAGAGTGGGAGAGGTGTCTTACAGGCTTGCGTTTCCACCGGGGTTATCAACAATTCATCCGGTGTTCCACGTGTCTATGCTCCGGAAGTATCACGACGATCCATCCAATGTATTAGATTTTAGCTTTGTCCAGTTAGACAAGGATTTGACTTACGAGGAGGAGCCAGTGGCTATTCTAGCCCGACAGATTCGTCAGTTGAGGTCAAAAAGTTATCCTTCAGTCCGAGTGCAGTGGAGGGGTCAGCCTGTCGACGCAGCTACTTGGGAGTCCGAGTCAGATATGCGGTGTAGATATCCACACCTTTTCACCAGTTCAGGTACTTTTCTATGTTCATTCGAGGACGAAGGGTTGTTTTAGAGGTGGAGAATGTGATGACTCGATAGGTCATCTCATGTTTTGAAACCTAATTCTGTGAATCGAAGCCTTAAAAATCATGTTTTAGCCTTCCTCGATTTGTGTGCACAGTCCGGGTATTTTTTTGAAAAGCTTTTATGTTCAAAACTAAGAAAATTAAGAATATTTGCCTAAAAACTTCATTGAGTTGACTTCGGTCAATATTTTTAGTAAACGGACTTGAATTCATGTTTTGACAGTCCCGATGGGGTCGTACAGTGATTTGGGACTTGGGCGTATGCCCGGAATCGAATTCGGAAGTCCCTAGCCTGAGATATCGGATTTGTCAAAATTTGAAAGTTGAAAGCTTAATGAATTTGAATTATTTGACCAAAGTTTGACTTTTTGGATAACGGGTCCGTATTTTGGTTTCGGAATCTGGTATAGGTCCAATATCATATTTATGACTTGTTTGTGAAATTTGATGAAAAATAGAGTTGGTTTGACGTGATTCGGACGTCCGGTTGTGAAAATAGAAGTTTCAAAATTTTTTTGAAAATTTCATTTGATTTGGTGTTCAATTCATAGTTCTAGATGTTATTTTGGCGATATGATCGCGCGAGCAAGTTCGTATGATATTTTTAGACTTGTGTGCATAGTTGGTTTGGAGCCCCGAGGGCTCGGGTTAGTTTCAGATATGCTACGGAGTGAATTTGGACTTAGAACATTGCTGGTGTGCTTCAGTTCTTGTTGCACGCCTCAGATCGCGCAAATACGAGATCAAGCTTCACATTTGCGACTACTGTTGAGTTTGCATTTGCGATCTACTCATCGCATTTTCGAAGAGTAGCTAGGGAGGCCAGAGTTCGCATTTGCGAACAATTTCTCGCAATTGCGATGGGAGCTGGGAGGGGGTACTTTTCGCATTTGTGATCACTGGGTCGCATTTGCGATCTAGCCTGAGTTCGCATTTGCGAACTATCCTTCGCATTTGCGAAGAATGAAGAAGTGTGATGTTTCTCGCATTTGCGATGGAATCTTCACATTTGCGGGCTTCGCATTTGTGAAGCCCAAGTCGCAAATGCGACATCTGTAGTTGAAGAAATAGGACTTAGATGAGATTTTTGGTTCATTTCTCAGATTTTCAATAGAGGCAATTTTTCCAAGACTTCTTCTTCCCTAAATCGTTGGTAAGTGATTCTAACCTATCTTCTTTCAATCTTTCACTACTTTTCCTAAAATTTCAACCTAAAATCTAAGGTTTTTCATGGTGGAATTGGGGGTTTTTGGGTAGAAACTAGGAATTTGGTAAATTGGGGATTTAGACCTCAAATTGAGGTCGGATTCCAAAATAAATTACATAACCGGGCTCGGGGTGAATGGGTAATCGGGTTTTGTACGAATTTCGGGTTTGGACCAAGCGGGTGTTGACATTTGTTGACTTTTTTAAAAATGGCCTAAATTGAATTCTTGCAATCGTAGGGTAGTTCCTAAGGCTTAATTCGAATTGTTTGGTTGGTAATTTGCTAGATTCTATTGGTCCGGAGGCTTGTTTGAGGGGCAAGGCTGTGGTTGAGCAGTGAGTAATCTTTGGAGCAAGGTAAGTATTGTGTCTAACCTTGATTTGAAGGAATTAGGAACCCTCGACCTATTTGCTATATGAAATTCATGTGTGCGGCATATATGTGAGGTGACGAGTACTTATGCGCCGCTCAATTATCTCTTTTTCCCTGTTTTTCCGTTTTTCTCATATTATCTCTTTCCCTGTCTTTATTGCTACATGCTCTAATTGTATTCTCATGCCTAATTGCTACTTGTTAGACATTGTTTCCCTATGTTAATGATATTAGTTCTTCCATAGTATCATTATCTCCTATTAATTGCTTAAGCTGGTTTATCGATACCTTTTTGTCGTATATTCTGAATTGGTCTCACTGTGTAGTATTATTTATGTGAACTTCCATGGTGTACAAGCTTCCTATTTGTTTCGGTTTGAAGTTTAAGTATTGTGAAGGGTTATGTGATTTGAATTGTGAAATTTCTGTACATACTAAGTAATTAATAATGATATGGTGGGATCCGGTTGCACGCCGCAACAGGTGGAATAAAGGTGATATATTGAAAAAAAATGGTTAATTGATACTGTACGGTGGGAACGGGTTGCACGCCGCAACGAGTGTACTAAAGGTGGATTGTTTGGTGGAATAAGGGTGAACTATGATTGTGTTTTTGTGACATGGTGGGATCGGGTTGTACGCCGCAACACTTTCATTTATATTTTGTTGTTTATGCTATTATGAGGAAATAAGGGAGGAATATGAGATGTACGGTAGGATCGGGTTGCACGCCGCAACAACCTATGTGTTTATGTTTTCCCTGAACTGTGTTAGCTTTACGGTATTCTTTATTGCACTTAAGGATTGGTAATATTTGAACGTTGTTGACTTACTTCTGAGAGTTGTAGTTATTTCTTATAGATTACTGCTTTATCATATTCTGTCTTCCTTTTCTTCTTTTATCATATATATTGTGTACAAGTTGTTGCGTGAGTGACCCGTCGTAACCTCGTCACTACTTCATCGAGGTTAGGCTCGGCACTTACCATTACATCAGCTCGGTTATACTGATACTGTACCCTGCACTTCCTATGCAGATTTTGGTGCTGGTCCGAGCTGATCGTGAGGTTGGCTGCAGGATTCATCTGATAAGAGACCCAAGGTAGATTTGCCGACGTCCGCAGACCCTGACGTCCCCTTCTATACATTACACTTTATTGTTTCTTCCATTTCGAAAAAAGTTGTATTTCTTTCAGACATTTACTTATAGTGAAATCTTAGAAGTTCGTAAATTGTGACTCCAGATCTGGGTAGTAGCATATATATTGAGGTTGTTATATATAATTCTACACTCATTTTAACTCGTTATAGCTTATTTGTTGTTAATTACTGAAATGTAAGGGAATTGGCTTAATAATTCTCTAACATTGGCTTGCCTAGCAAGTGAAATATTAGGCGTCATCACGGTCCCGACGGTGGGAATTCCAGGTCGTGACAAGGGGTCGAAAAGCGCGAATCAACATCCTCTACTATCTCCATTTCACCCCAAAGTGCTTGGACCTCACTTGCTGTCGGGTTTTGAAGCTCTCCCGATTGAGCTTATGAAGATCTTTTTCTCCTTTGAAGGGAAGCCTTTTCATCACTAGCTTCCCCTTCATCTTCAATGACTACTGTGACCATGGCCGGCTCGGTCATGGCCTTCTTTATTTTCTTATTTTGAGTCTTAGCTGAAGAAGAACGTTGCCATTTTGGTTGCTTGTTCTCTCGGCAGGGACTCCTAGAGGAAGCACCTTCACCGAAAGTAGATCCGCGGGCACTGCTCCGAGCAAGGGCACTTTGTAGCACCCTCCTGGCCTCCTCAGGTTCAGTTAAAATGTCGACCTCGGGGTAGGTGACAGAGCGCTGCGAAAGTCCTGAATCGAGTAAAAGAGAAAATAGAGTCAGCAGCTTTTTAATAAAGTTACCTATGTTCGTGAAAATGTAAAAGGGAAAAAGGGACTCGGTTTACCATGTTTCATGGCCTTCCACCCATATTTGAGGGCAATTTCCTTCAATCGGCGGGATTCTGTGTTGTAATTTCTAGAATCTTCTGAACCTACTAGTCCAGCCCTTGAACCCATGGTGGTATCCGCCGGGAAATATAGACAAAAGAAATGAGGAGGATAAACAATAACGAAAAATAATTTTTTCAAGAAGGAGGGAAACAAATCGGAAACTTATGAAAACGCTTCCACGACTCAGGAAAAGGCAAAGATGTGGCCGAGATGATGTCCCTGGTGGCAATGATGACAAACCGCTCCATCCACCCGCGATCATTGTCATTATCTACGTTGGTGAGGATAGCGTGGTGGCCATGTTTGCTGAAATTTATTACTTCCCCACGAAAAATTTTGGAGGAATAGAGACTTATCATGTGTTCCAGGGTTAGGGTTTTCCATGTCTCCAGGCACAACTGGCATAGGCAAGCCCATGTTCGCCATATAGATGGGCCTACTTGTGCCAATAAGACCTGGTACTGGTGGCAAAACTCCAAAATCATGGGGTCGAGCCCTGCACTCGTCCCTAAATAATGGACCCAAGGTAAAAGGATACGTATAGACATACGTAAAACCTTTCTTGGTGAAGGTAACCCGTTCTATCATATCCGTAGCAAGGATGTTAAGGTCTGGGCAGTTGCATTCCTCCTTCACAGCAGAAATATTGGAAGGGAGAATAGATAAGAGGTACCTGCTAACGACCCAAGTTTGTGAAGAGGCGGGCGGTAGCTTCTCCTGGAAGTCATTGGTGGTACTCAGCTGTTTGGGTATGATGGTTTTTACAGTGGGAGGCTAGGAATCAACATCAACTTCTTTGTCTTTGTTCTCTTCGGGCCTCCACCGAAGAGAAGATCAGAGTTTCTAAAAGATTTAGTCTAAGAAGTCATGGTAGTAAAAAGGTAGTAAAGTTTTTAGAAAAAGTTAGAAAAGATAAAAGTTTTCTAAGTAGGAGGAGGTTGAGTGTAGAGAAAATGATGAACTTATGAAAATTTTTGAAGTGAAAGAGGTAAAATGATGAGTATAAGTAAAGATATAGACGGCAAAAATCGTGGTCATAATTATCTCGAGAATCGGCGAAAATATTTCTGAATCGTGAGGCAACACGTGTTCGGGTATTAAATGTGAGAAGTCATGCATCCTTTCAAGCATTAGTGACTGTTCAGAAGATTTCCCGCAAAGAAAGGGATCTTCACCAACTTCCCAGTGATACAAAGATATGTCGCCGGAAAGCAGGGGGACTATCTGTATAAGATAAAATTAGTCCGTAATAAATGGTCGAATGATACCATGCCACGTGGAACCGAAGACAGGTAAAAGATGAGTCAAGTAACTACAAGTACCGGGAACAACATCTGCAGTTGGTGTCGGATATACACCAAAGCAAATCTAGTCAACGGGAGCAGTTCGAATGTTTGCCATCAGATAGAATTCAATGAAGAATATTTTCTAACATTAAATGGGCAGCCGTTACATAGAATATTTGCATTCATGTCCTGCCATTACATATTCATCAATAACTCCTTTATTGTCATTTTAAGTGGGGCTTGATCTTAGGATCTTGTTTTCCTAGGTATAACTATAAATAGCAGGCTCAATAGTCATTGTAAGACACAAAAGTTTTGGCAAAACTTATGTTGTATTCCACTTTCACTCTCAATTAAAACAACTTTATTCTCTCTTTTATTTTGTTCTCATTTCTATCCTCGGAGATACTCACTATTAGAAATCAAGGAAAGACCGACCAAGCCATACTGACCAACGTTGGTCGATCAACAAAAGCGACCAAAAAACAGTCCAAAATGGACGGAAACTACAAAAACAAATTATATTTTTTTAAAATTACATACCGACCAACTTTGGTCGGTATATTGGTCAAAATTTGACCGCGGTGTTCTGACTTGCTTAGTCAAAGTAACGTTTTTATTACTGACCAATATTGGTCGGTAATGTAGACCCATATTTTTAAATTTTAATAATTATATTATTATTTAAAAGATTTTATAATATTTATAGAATTTATAGTTAAGTTTACCGATCAAAGTCGGTCAGTTATTGCAGGGGAAGATTTTACCGACCAACTCTGGTTGGTATATGTAATTTTCTGGAAAATAACCGACCAAAGTTGGTCGGTTATTAGGTTAAACATGGTCAAACTTTTGAATCACATTAATATTTACTATCTAAATAATATAAATGTAATCCGTTAACACTTTATTTTGTAATACAAATAATGAATACACTAACATATACTATAACAAGCTATATATAGTTAATTAAGTAGTACAATGAAGTGTGTGTGTGTGTGTATATATATATATATATATATATATATATATATATATATATATATATATATATATATATAGGCATATCCGCATATATATAAGAACAGGAAGCGCTAGGGCCACAAGACCGGGTTCGGATAGACTTGTGAAGAAGCAATAATCTAATTAGTATATATAATTGATCATCATCAAATATATCTATTTGTAAATTGATTCATCGACTTAAAACTTACTTAGATGTATCGATGAATATTAAAAATAAAACGTTTTGACCTATATCGATGAATATTAAAAACAAAACGTCTCTACCTATATCGATTAATCTATGTCATGTATTATTAGTGATGAATGAATGAAATATAAAAGAATTAACTAAACATCTTTGACATGTATATATGGATCACAAATTAAAGAAACGAAATAAGTTATTAGCATTAAGTAAACGAGTTAATAGGTCAAACATGGTCAAACTTTTGAATCACATTAATATTTACTATCTAAATAATATAAATGTAATCCGTTAACACTTTATTTTGTAATACAAATAATAAATACACTAACATATACTATAACATGCTATATATAGTTAAAGTAGTACAACGAAGTATGTATATATATAAGAACATGAAGCGCTAGGGCCACAGGGTTGCTCAATTCCTTTGTATGCAAAGCTCAGATCAGAACTCTCCTTTCTACTGGAGCTTTTCCGTTGCCCCAATCTCATGAGTCATCGCCAGAGGCTCGACCTCCACGTGATCGTTCCTCCCGTCCTCCTCGTGATCGTTCCTCTCGTCCTCCTCGTGATCGTTCTTCCCGTCCTCCACAAGACCGTACTCTCTATACCGTCTTTTAGATAAAAGTTTATCAGACGGTGATGATGTTGTAGAAAGCACCCATTGACCAATACTTTGATATACTTTGAACTGGACTAATAGAACTAGTTTTGAATTAGATTAAACAATGTTGAACTTGTTGTAATTAGTTTTTGCTTGGTTTTGGATTGTAATATTCAATTGAACTTTAATTTGTTAGTTTTAAAGTATTAATTGGATGTTTGGTTGTTATTGTTGTTGGATATTTGGTTGGATTTTTGGTAAATTAGGGATTGTATGTGGTGAATTGGTGGTTATTAGATGTGAATTGGGGGTATTGGTATGCTGTTTTTATTTGGCAGGTGGTGGAGCTACCAAAACACGCATTTTCTGCCAAAATTAAACCCAGAAAACCGACCAACTTTGGTCAATAACTAAAAAAAAAATTAAATTGCACATTACCGATCAATGTTGGTCGGTTAATGTACAATAAATTTCCAAAAATTCAACATTACCCACCAAATTTGGTAGTTTTACTGCCTGCCCTGTCCAATTTACCGACCAATTTATGTCGGTATTTTTAAATTTTAATTATTTATAAAAATATATATTTTTCAGTACCGACTAAAGTTGGTTTGTATTTTTAAATTTTAATTATTTATAAAAAATATATATTTTCTAATACCGACCAAAATTGGTCGGTAGGCAAAATTAATAAATTTAATACACATACCAAGTTTGGTCAGTAAAATTAAATTATTAAAATAATATTCCGACCAATTTTGATCGGTATGTCACTTAAATTGTCAGATGGTAGTGTATGGCATACCGACCAATGTTGGTCGGTAATTTTCGACCAATGTTGGTCGGTAATTTCCGACCAACTTTGGTCGGTATACCATTCCGACCTTCAAAATACCGTCCACACATGAATGGTCGCGTTTTGGACGGTTATTGGCCATTACCGGCCAACTTTGGCCGATTGTTTTGGACGGATTTTTCCTGATTTCTAGTAGTGGCTGTTCTCGAAGCCAGGCTTGTCACATTCTTCAATTTTAATTGCTAAGTCTTATTTTTAATCTTATTTATTTACCATTTTTGGATCAAATCAGTTCGTTTGTCTATAAATCACGTAACAAATTCAACTGTGCGTTTTACGGGTAAACAGTGGATTAACACAAATGCTTTGGAGACTGGATAGGTTTATCAAAGATTAAGTACATAGAAAAATTAATTTTGTAAGGAGTTAATTTGTGTCTAGAGCAGAAAATGGACCAGTAATACCAGTTCAGCTGTTACTCAAAGATAAGCTTCTGAATCTTTTGCCACGAGTGGGATGCCATGAACATCTCGCGACTGAATTTGAAACAGCTGAAAGTAGTTGAAGGACCATGTTAAAGAATAAAAATAAGAAGACTTTATGTTTGCGTAAAAGATGGGACATATTTATTTCTTTAATTTTGCTATTCCATGATCATCAATTAGGTTCTTCAAAAGATTCACGACCTCTTAAGACATGACGAAGGTCAAAAGCTATTAAAGATGAAGAGTTTGAATTTTAAGATTTTTTTTTAAAGTTCCAATTAAATATTATTCCTAACATTTTGGTATCCTTTCTTGGGGATTGGAGGTAAGAAGTCAACGGCGACACCCTTCCTTTCAGTGGGTTTAAAGAGAGCAAGGAACCACGACATCACTCTTTAACTACTGAATAACTTTAGCTTTTATTTTATAATCAATTGAATTTTATATTTTTATAACCATATAAATATCATAACATTATATAAATATCATAACATTTCGAAAAGCACAAATTTCAATTTTATTTTTTAAAAAATTGATATTTAATCAAACTAGCTAACATGAATTAAAATAGAGGGACTAACATTTTCTAAGAAATTTGCAGAGGGGGCCGGCTATTTTGTGTCTTGAATATTCCTCCTCTCCATTGACAATTGATAGTTCGGTCCATGTCTTCTCCTCTCTAAACACAATTTTAAGCCAGGAAGAAAGATATTATAACTCCTTTCAAAATTTATTTTTTTAAGTACCTAACCTTTAAATACCTATTAACTACTCTCAAAAGTCAAAACATTATTGATTATTCTCGTGCTGGCCACTTAATCTTAATATACGTCAACAGCTTCTTCTCCTTTAATTTGCGGCAGGCCACTCCAACACTATAAATATATCCAAAAGAAACATATCCATTATATCCACCTTTTGCCTTTACTACTAACCATCTCCTCTGCTTTTCACACTACAAGTTAACGCTACCGGAGTTCAGATTAATAGTACTACTTCACTTTTTGAGGAAAATGAAGCATAAAAGAAATAACATCTTTGGTTTCTTCTTGTGTTTGCTTTACGCTATGGCCAAAACTGGCAGAGTCTCAGCGACAACATCATCTTCGGCGTTGGAGTACTCAAGTGTTAAAATCAGCCCAGCGTTAGCGATAGTACTCGCTTGTCTCGTATTATTCGTGGTTGCATTTTTCATCACATTATATATACGTCACATGAACCCCGACGAATCAATGGGTTCTTACTTCTTCCGTCATCGACCTGTTTCCCGTGGGGTTGAGCCTAATATCATCGAAACTTTGCCGGTATTTGTGTACTCCGATGTCAAAACCCTAAAGATAGGCAAATCTATCCTAGAATGTGCTGTTTGCTTAAACGAGTTCGAAGATGAAGAAACTCTTCGCCTTCTTCCGAATTGTTGCCACGTGTTCCATCCTGAGTGTATTGATGCTTGGCTTGCCTTTCGTACCACTTGCCCAGTTTGCCGTGCAAATCTCAAAACAAAACCTTCTGGTAAACTGCAAGAAACAATTCAGCAATCTGAGAATGTCAGCTCAGTTTCATCACCAGAAACAAATGATACAGTAATAGATATTCACGTGACCGTTGATCCACAACAAGTGATGAACCAGCAGTCTTCTCAAACACCTGTTCATATTTGTTCAACAAAATCTACACCACGAAATAAAACACCCAACTTCGCCCGCCTTGCACCCAAATCAACGCCGAGAAGGCCAAAGATTTTTGGGATGTTCAGTCGATCTCACTCGACGGGTCACTCGTTGATTCAACCTGGTGAGAATTGCGAGAGGTTTACTCTAAGGTTACCTGATGATGTACGTAAAAGATTGATAGACTTAAGTTCTAATATGCCGTTTTCTCCAGAGAGAAGTTCAACCAAGGGGTACCGGTTCGAACCGGTGGATGGCCGGTTAAGCAAGTTCCGGTTTCCACCGACCTCGCCTGTGTTTAATAAACCCAGTCCGCCAAAGGAGGAGAATGGTGAGAAAAAGCCGAAGAGTTTGCTGAAGTCCGTTAAGTCGCCGTTAAGTTTGTTTTGCAGGACGGAAAAGGATGACACAGGAGAAAGATCTTTTACTTATTTAAGATCAAGTACTTCAAGTTAGATAATTTTGTATATTCATCCCCTTTTCTTTATATGGATCTCGTGGCCTAAGGCGAAACTATATTGAGAGACTCTTAAATTCATTCTATAAAATATTTACACCAACAACAAAATTTATATTTTAAATAACAAATTAATCATTTAAGACAAAAAAAATCAAAAACAAAAATTAGGAAGAAAATCACAAAAAATAAAGTGGTGGACTATCGGTATTGTGGTCCAGAATTCAAAGTGAAAGTTTTGATTTGACTATCATCACAAAAAGAAAAAGAAATAAACGTACATAACGAAATAGCTTAAGTTTTGAGTATTGATAGTGTCAAAAATATTTACTCCTTCTGATCAATTTAAACGATAATTGTAGTTTATTCTATTAAGTAGCAGTTGTTGGTGATTATCTAAAATAAATTATAAATTACCTAATATAATATGTCTAATTACACTAAAAGAAAACCGGAGCATGAATCTTTTGTATTCATGCAGTTTCAGAGAATATTGTAAAAGAAATTCATTATGTTATCGATATATATAACTTAATTCCTATATAAAAATAATAAAATTAAAATTGAAGAGTGAAGTAAATATACTAATTAATGAGGGAAGAAAATTATCAAAATTTATAAATTTATTGTATTAAATAAACCTCAATCAAATAACAAAAAAATATACTATAACACTTTTTTTATACTAATAATATATATATATATATATATATATATATATATATATATATATATTATATAGTATATAGTAATATAATAATATAAATTCAAAATAAATTTGGGGCATGAGGCAACGGCCTCATTACCCATTGCCTTAGAGCCGCCCCTCGATGAGTCCTTTTACTTTTTAAACATTTTCTTACAAGAATTTTTTGCTCGCACAATTACTATATTGTATATAGTTATTGGATAGTGGAAGGGCACACAATACAATGAATTTGCCTGGCCCGGTTTCTCTTGGTTTCTTTTGTAATCAACAATTGTAAAATGAATGGTTTTTTCTTCTCGTTCTAATATAGATAGATGGCTACACATATGCATTTATTTTTGGTGATTAATAATACTTTTTCTTTCCACAAAAAAAGAAGAATAAGTTCTACTTTATTAGTAGAAGTTATCTTTTGTAATCAATATAGAGTTGAAACTGAATTGAAAAGTTAAGATTTAGAAAAATTGGAGTAACTAATTCACTTATTATATATATATAAAAAATCATTTGTGTGTCTCGTATTGTGACATCGCTTTGTCAATTTTTTTCACTAAATATCATACAAATAATACTAAAATTTTATCAAATGCGTGTATATAACAAAGGAGTGGCATCACTTAACACAACTTTCTTCTTGGTCCAGGGTTTTAGCGCCTCGCACATTTTCTCAAGTTATAGAGTTCGATTTCGGCAACTACTTTTCGAAAAACTTTGTAGCTTATGTTTTTGGAAAAAAAAAAAGTAGGCTGAGAAACATCAAAGAAGCACGATTCTCAAGACCGATGAGATCTGATTCTAACCAGAGGGATCCAAACTTGTGGTGTGAATACCACGGGACGAATGGCCACCGGACAGGGGACTGTCGACATCTCCGAGAGGAAGTGGTAACGTTACTAAAGAATGGTCACCTCAGAGAATTCTTGAGTGACCCAGCTAAGAACAATTATGGTCGTAACCGAGACAACGCGGAACCCTTGAAAGCGGGAGAAGATCCCCCGCGTCAAACAATCAACATGATCTTCGAAGGAAACTCATGGCCGATACCAATTCCACTATACTGACGTTGAAGTTGTATTCTAATAATTTGGGGTAGGAAGGATCCCGTGATCCTGCCACTTCTTTATCCTGCAGTGACCGATTATTCCGACCGCGATTGGTCCTCATTCGACAGCGAACCTGTCCGCTGTCCGGAAACCTCTGCTACGGCCTTCGGTTCATTCGTATGGCAAATGTGGTACGTAGACTTCTTCATCTGGCAAGAGCTGGGATTCTGCAGCCGCACAATTCTGAACTGCGGCCGCGAGGCAATATTTCTGCGATCCGCAGATTTAAAACTGCGGCCGCAAGACACTCTTCTACGGTCCGCAATAGTATAATTGCGGTCACAAGACAATGTTCTGCGACCGCACAAATCTTGTGTGGTCCGCAATTCAATGAAGCTCTGGACTTGGTCTTTTTGTCATCTATCTGTTCTTGATCTTAAGCCCATCTCTTGCGGCCGTACAATTCATGTGCGGTCTGCAATTTGCACGAATGCCTGCTGACTTTTCCTTCTTTGGTTGCGGCCGCAGATGAAATTCTGCGGACCACACATTGCATGCTTATGTGCCCTTTATTGCCTTGTGTTTGGATTACTCCTTTTTGAGTTGGATTTCATCTCGGGAGCCCAACTTCCAGCATTCCTGTAATTTTGTATAATTTTATTAGTTTCGAGAATACAATTCAAAGCTTTTGGGCTAAAACAAAAGTTAGAAGGTGTTAATAAGCAGTCAAAATCCCCACTTATCAATAATCATCCTTTGATTTTTCCTTATTCTTTTCCCGTCCTTTGATCGACGATGGAAAACCAACCTGATCATCTTCAATCCTTATTTTTGATTCATACCGGTTGTGGACGTCCGCCCAGGTCATTGCTTGAAACTCGAGTAGTCTTTATTTTAATTTTCGGGAAGCATCTGAACTCCTTGGATTCAATCCTTTGGTGAACGCCTCAGCCGCCCATTCATCCGGGACAAACGGGAGCAACATTCTCTCCTTCTGGAATCGAGTAACGAACTCTCGTAGCAGCTCGGACTCTCCTCGCGCTATCCTGAATATGTCGGCCTTTCGAGCCTGTACTTTTCTTGCCCCTGCATGAGCCTTGATGAAATAATTCGCAAGCATTTCGAAGGAATCTATGGAATGCTCGGGTAATAGAGAATACCACGTCAAGGCCATGAGGGTTTTCCCAAATTTCTTCAGCAGTATATATTCAATTTCGTGAGGAGCTAAATCATTCCCTTTTATCATTGTTGTGTAGGTGGTAATATGCTCCTGGGGGTCTGAAGTTCCATCATACTTTGGCATTTCAGGCATTTTGAACTGCTTCGGGATCAACTCTGGTGCCGCACTTGGCTTGTACGACAATTGAGTATAATTCTTCGAGTCTGGGCCTTTCAACACTGGTGGCGCGCCAGGGATCTGGTCCATACGGGCGTTTACTTCCCTCTTGAACAGTAAAAGTTTATTCTTGAAAGAATCGTTCTCGTTGTTGAGACCGAATCTATTCCCCCCTGCCCCATCGGAGCCAATTTTACCCCTGGGAGTGTTGTTGTCGATCCTCCGTGTTGTTTGATTGGTGGGAATCCCGGGAGGGATCGGATCTCGTATGTTTGCATTATTTGAAGCTCCTGACAGCGCTTGCTTCAACTCCGTCATAACTTTATCTTGTCGCGTGAGGTGGCCAAGAATGATCGTTTGTTGCTCTTGCAAGATCCTTATCGTGTCGACGACATGCACTGGTGTAGCGTCACTCCCTTCGTTATGAGTATCGCTGATTGAGTCCTCGGAATGAGGCTGATCCCCTCGAATGTCGAGGTCGTACATGTCATTAACAGTGTTATCTGTCATTTCTTATGAATTTTTCTAAGACAAAAACGATCAGAACACGTTAGTAAAAAAGGCAAGGATCAATTTAATTAAACGGCTATCTAGGCCCCACGGTGGGCGCCAAATTATTTACCCGTAAAATGGTACATTTGAATTTATACGTGGTTTCTAGATAAGTGAATTAATTTGATCCTGAAATAATAAATAATTGAAGAGTTACACAATACTTAGCCTTAAGATGTAGATAAAACAGCAGAAATAATAATTCTGGGAATAAGGTTTCCGGGCACAACAACAAAAGAATCGAGAAATCAGAAGATAATATTGGATTGAGATTTGTATAAAATGTAGTTTAAGTTTGCCAGAAAATCCCCCTTTATAATGACAACTGAGCTCACTATTTATAGCTATGAAGAAAGTCTTAGGGTCGTACCCTTCTTTAATGTCAATTATGAGGGGCATTTATGAAAATATAACGGTGAACATAAATGCCAAATTCCTTGTAACGGATAACTGCTCAATGAAATGGATGAAAGGATAGAATGATGAGTTAGAGAGTCGAGTAAGGTATTGTTGTAGATCACGGTCTTGTTATTACATCAAAATAAAAAGTAAACATAAAAATAAAATAAAATAAAAAGTAAAAAGACTATTAGCCTGTTTGGCCAAGCTTATTTTTTGGCCAAAAGTATTTTTTTAGTCAAATTTACTTTTTTTGCCAAAATTAAGGTGTTTGGCCAAGCTTTTTGAAGGAAAAAAAATGCTTTTGAGTAGAAGCAAAAACAATTTTGGAGAAGCAAAAAAAAGTAGCTTATCTCCAAAAGTACTTTTTGAAAAACGCTTTTGAGAAAAATACACTTAAAAGTATTTTTTAAGAGTTTGGCCAAATACTAACTGTTGCTTAAAAGTATTTTTTTTAAATTAATTAGCCAAACACAAACTACTTCCTACCAAAACTACTTTTTTTAAAAGTGTTTTTGACAAAAGCATTTTTCAAAATGAGTAGATTTTAGAAGCTTGGCCAAACAGGCTATATATCCAAGCCGCTTGTCTTGGGTTTTGACTTGGATCTTTAACGTATTCATGACATTTCTAAAACAACAAATTTTAATTTTATTTTCAAAAAATTATATCAAACTAACTTACATGAATTGAAAGAGTCCGGAATCAAAATGTGATTTTTTTGGACTCAAACGACCGAAATATGTGGAAAATAATATAGTGACCAAAATATGTATAACACCCTTTTAAAGGGCGCTATACCTTAACGGTCATTTGCCCGTTAAGGTATAGCGCCCTTTAAAAGGGTGTTATACTTGAATTTGAAAAGACGGGCAAGTATAGCGTCATTTATTAAAGCGCTATAGTATAACGCCTTAATAAATGGCGGTATACCTACATAATAAACCGTTCCCTTCCCTTCCCCACCAAACCAGAACCCCCTCCCCCGCGCCATTAAAACTTAAAAAACCAGCCATCCTTCCCCCTATTAACAACCAAAAAAGCTTGAGTGGAGCCCTCTCGTCTCACAAAAAGTAAAGATTCTTGGTCCCAAATCCTAACTAAGGCATTATCTCGTTGTGGGTTGCTCGTTTCGGCTCCAAATCACCAAATCTTCAACTTTCCAAAAACCTTAAATCGAGGTATTCCGACTTAGTTTTTGTTAAAACTCATATAAAAAATGCATATTAGTTGTTTTTAATGTGTTCTATGTTGTTTTGTGATTGTTTTGTGATTTAACTAATTTGTGATTTTTATCCGGACTATGATATTAATGTGCTAAAAAAATTAGTAAAAATAGAGAAATTATTATTAGTTGTTAAAAAAATATTAATTAGTTACTTTTTACTGTGGTATATGTATTTTTGTGAATATTTTGTGATTAAATTTATTTGTTATTTTTATCCGGTTTAGATTATTTATTTGTTTAAAGACTAGTAAAATAGATAAATTGTTATTTTAGTTCCCTCTAATGGTATCTTATGGCCTAATGTAGTGCTTGTATTTGTAATGTAGTGCCCTTTTAGCGTAGTAAAATGTAGTGTCCTTTAGCGTAGTATCCTTTTAGTTATTGAAATTAATCATTTAAGTATCTATTATATCCCAAAAATACGTCAAAAAAGCTGATAGTTCAAACACAAACTCTGTCCAATTCTAGTCAACAATCGTAAAAAAAATAACATGAGAAAATAACAATATTTTCTGGACTAAGTATGAGAAAACAAGAATATTTTCAGGATACCTTGGTGCTACTGGGCCTCAAATATCGAGCCCGAAACCCATATGTGAATATTTAATAATTAAATCTTATATAATTATAAAAATTAATTATTTAATTTACAAACAAACATATAAAATAATAAAACTAACATGTAAAATAATAAAACTAACATATAAATTAATAAAACTAATATATACAATATTAAACTAACATATAAATAATAAACTAACATTTAAAATAACAGGCATATTGAGTGATAAATCGAGATAATTTTCTCATCATGAACACAAGAATTCAGGATATCTTGGTGCTAGTGGGCCTCAAATATCGAGCCCGGAACCCATATGTGAATATTTAATAATTAAATCTTGTATAATTATGAAAATTAATTATTTAATTTACAAACAAACATATAAAATAATAAAACTAACATGTAAAATAATAAAACTAACATATAAATTAATAAAACTAATATATACAATATTAAACTAACATATAAATAATAAACTAACATTTAAAATAATAGACCTGTTGAGTGATAAATCGAGATAATTTTTCCATCATGAACACAAGAATTCAAGATATCTTGGTGCTACTGGGCCTCAAATATCGAGCCCGGAACCCATATGTGAATATTTAATAATTAAATCTTGTATAATTATGAAAATTAATTATTTAATTTACAAACAAACATATAAAATAATAAAACTAACATGTAAAATAATAAAACTAACATATAAATTAATAAAACTAATATATACAATATTAAACTAACATATAAATAATAAACTAATATTTAAAATAACAGACCTATTGAGTGATAAATCAAGATAATTTTTTCATCATGAACAAAAGAATTCAGGATATCTTGGTGCTACTGGGCCTCAAATATCGAGCTCGGAACCCATATGTGAATATTTAATAATTAAATCTTGTATAATTATGAAAATTAATTATTTAATTTACAAACAAACATATAAAATAATAAAACTAACATGTAAGATAATAAAACTAACATATTAAAGTAAAATAATGTAATTAATATTATTTAATTTACAGTAGACGACATGGAGGTTCCGCCTTTGCATCCCGGACCTGCCAGTCTGGAGCTACTGTTGTTATAGGGCGATCATAGGTCGTCGCACATATGGGAGGGACAGTTACTGTCCCAGACGTTCCGTTCCAGGAGAGTAGACGATATGTAGGGCTTTCTCATGGACCACCCTCTCCATCTCCATATAGTCAGACGCCTCCAGGATACGGACTTTTATAGGATTATGGAGATCGGCTGGCTGCAACTGTATTGGTCGTTGATCACGGCCCTGATAGAGCGGTGGCGACCGGAGACGCACACATTCCATTTTCCCATTGGCGAGGCCACTATCACGCTTCAGGACGTGGAGGTCCTGTATGGGCTACCCGTTGATGGATACCCTGTTGCTTTGCCGAATGCCATCAGAGAGTATACGGGTTTGCACTACATGGAGATGCTGCAGCGGCTTACCGGTTTCCAGCCACCGGATGAGACTGCACTGGTTGGGGCCAGTCGTCTGCAGTTGACGCCCGTCCGACAGCATTTGGAGGCATTGCACAATGACATCACAGATGATACACCAGAGCTTCATATTCGTCGGTAGATGAGGTTGATGTTGCTCCTTATGTTTGGAGGGGTTTTGTTCCCGAACACTTCGGGGAACCTAGTCAGCTTAAGATTTCTTCATCATCTTGAGCGGCTAGATGATTTACATCAGTACGGCTGGGGTGCTGCTGTTCTCGGTTACTTCTACAGGCAGATGTGCCGGGCGAGCATGGGCACCCAGCATGACGTTGCTGGATTTTTGCCGCTGCTACCGGTGAAAACATAGTCGAATACTCTATTCATTATAACATACCCAGTAAAAATATACCTTAAATTTTACGTCCACTTTGTATATTAGGTTTGGGCCTGGGAGCGGTTCCTCAGTTGCAGCCACCTCTACCACCCTTAGCTCCAGGTGCACCACCTTCGTTTCTCCCTCTAGCTAGGAGGTGGGTTGATAAGCGAGGATATGGACGAGAGTACGAGGCTCAACATAATCCCCCATTGTGCAGGGATTTGTTGGATTTGCTGGAGGGTGCACAGGTAAATGTATACCTAAGTTTACTTGGCCTGGCTTTATATGTGTTGCGTATACTCACGTTTTCTGTTATTACTTAATAGTTCATTTGGAGGCCATACAATGACGAGCTAATAGCTGGTTTCCCCGATTATTGCTCGGCCGACCGAATTATGTGGAGCTCTTCTGTCCCGTTGATGTGCCTTGATATTGTGGAGCATCATGCCACCGAGCGAGTACTTCGCCAGTTTGGCCGCCCGCAGCTTGTACCACTACCGCCCGCATGGCATATCACATATTACCAGCGGGATGATCGTTCCAGGGTGGACCAGACATATATGGCATGGCTAGAGGCACAAATTGATACTTGGGACCAGCGACATGACCTGATTCCGCCCCCTCCACCTGACCGGACGGAGACTGAGCATGATTATATGGGCTGGTACCGCAGCGTTACCCGACTTTTCGTCGGGAATCCCATTTATTGCGCTGGCGGTCAGTACGTTCCATACGCAGGGAGGCACAAGACACTGGTATGTTATTTGATATACTTACTTATAATGTTAACCTAGCGTTCCATAATTTATATTTTATATTTTGTGCAGGCTATTGGCCTACATCTATTCCACCAGTTGGGATTGCAGATGCAGCAGCATACCGGCGAGGGAGCAACCGCTTTGCATGAGTATGGCCGGCAGGTTACCGATCTGGCTTCTCGGACATTGAGGCGATCCCGAGATGATGAGCGATTAGGATACGAGGCTGAGTATGTGGCGCCAGAGCAGTATCATCATGGGCCACCAGTGGGACCGGAACGTGGTCGACGTGGCAGGCGTGCCCACGAGGTAGGGGTGTCCCACGAGGTCATGGGGGTCGGCAAGGAGGTGGTCCCCAGCTAGGGGGAGTTGAGGCACCTGTTGAGGATGTTGGAGTTGATCAGTCGGGTGACATCCATGATCCAGACCACTCTCACATCAATATGTCGTCATTCAGCCTTCAGGTTCAGCTTATTCCAAGGACTTCGCAGGTGACCCCGTCTGCCCCATTGTTGATCGCGGGCACGTCCATTATGCGAGAGGATTGGGATTAGTATTTTCCTGATCTTCCAGGTCCATTGACCGTTGCTGATGATCGGCCGACACGAGATGTGGATAGTGGGCGTTGGCTGAGTTATGGCTCATCATCGAGGGATGCTGGGGATCTTTCACAGGCGCAGGTATGTTTGTATTACTATTAAATTTAAATTTATTTTTATCTCATTGATTAGCAATAAATATCTTTATGTTTTTTTATTAAGGCTTCGTCCTCGCCCGTCACGGAGGCCACTTTGTGCGATACTGACCTGGCTGCGACGGATGATTATATTCAGGAGCCCGACGAGACCATGGTAAGACAATTTAAATTTTTGTGACTTAACACGTACATTACTAATATATATTTCATATACTAAAATATCTTATTATTCTGTAGGTTACTGCTGGACCGACAGCCCCTTCTACCGAGCATGCCAGCCCTACTAACGATCATGCTGCAATGCATCCTCCGATAAAGAGGCGACGTGATGAGGATGATCCTGATAGCGTAGCCTGACGGGATGGGATATGCCTCAGGCCTACGGCTATATTAAAGCATATAGGATGTGGGACACATTGATTTTTTTGTATTTTATGTACATATGACATTCAGTAAATAATAGCAACAATTTTTATTGTTTACATTATATGCACATTATGTTTTTATTTCTTCGGTTCTTTGTTATTTTAATACTACAACACAAACACAAACATAGAAACTTAACATAATTTAAATTCAGTACAACTAATGAAAATACATGACACGAAAAATATAAAGATAAAATACTATACTCAACACATACATGTGTTTGTTTAGTCACTACTGCCTATTATTCTCTGCTCCAACCAGTTAAATTTCTCTTCCATTTTATTTTTTTCTTCTTCCGCCTGTTTTAGTTTCTCCTGCACTGCCACAATTTCTCATTGCATTTCAGAGATCTGGCGTTGGTATTCACCGTTCATATTCCAAACATACTGCAAACATGATTTGTAATATTCCTGGTTAATGGGTTCATCATACCATTCCTCAAGCATACAATGATTTCTGTCATTACGTCAAATAATTGTTGACACATCCAGTATCTGCTCCCAACATTACTATCGGACCAACATGCCTTCAAAATCGCACGTCTGCCACAATAGCACCTTGGTTGGTCATTGCGTCCAGACATTTGTTAATGCAAGAAAAATGAAAAATTTATGGAAAGTTTTGCTATTTGTTTTTGTTAAGCGCATATAATAACTAAAATTCGCTAGTTATTTATAGGCAAGGCAATCCATATAACGTAGTAATTCACCACGCTATGCTTCACGTGTTAAAGATTCTTTTGGGTACAAAACAACTTTTTCAGAAGATAGCTTTTGCAGGCGAGCAGCTTTTCAGGTTGACAAGACAACACACATAACGTAATAATTCACCGTGCTATGTTTCGCGTGTTAAAGATTCTTTCGGGTATAATACAACTTTTCCAGAAGATAGCTTTTGCAGGCAAGCAGCTTTTCAGGTCGATAAGACAATTTTTTTTAAAAAAATGGGTTTATGTTAGATTGTTGTACTGAAGTATTAATGTTAAATATCAATAAAATTTAACAGCAATGAAAACATAATTTTATTTCATACATTCTGCAAGATAAACAAGTACATACACGTATTACAACTACATTACGGAAATAAAACACTACGTGTATCCTTGATAGGTGGGAACATTAGATGAACTTCCACTAGGAGGTGGATTACCACCGCCACCCAAACCAGCTGAAGGACATTTACGACGGTCGTGTCCTATTTGCGAGCATATGCCACATTTGCGTGTATAAACGGTATCACCAATATCCATTTGGTTCCGTATACGCGTTCTTTTTTGCACATGTCATTGACGTAAATAGTCCTTGTTACACACCATTTTAAATGGTTTTGGCGGCCAATAATGCTCAGCACCCACTGGCTGCAACTGCCCACTATAGGTGTTTAAGTATGCAGCAACACTATATTCTTTATCAACGTAGTTGGTTGCTCTTAAACCTGTATGTTGAAAGCACTTGATGGCATGTGAGCACGACATGTGGTAGATGGACCATTTCTTACAAGAGCATAACCTTCTGGCTTTATTTACGGTGTTTGTATTATTCCCCCAGTTGTGATGGATAGCGGTGCGAACTTCAAAAATATTTCGCTCGTTGCAATATTGCAAAAATGAATGCCAATGTTCTCAAATCTTTTCATTGGTATTGGCATAAATTCAACACCCTTTCCATCAATGACGATGCACCTCTAGCCCTTTCAACAAACCTCTCCGCCATCTGCTTGAATGACATCCGTACCGTGGCAGTGACAGGCAATCCTCGTGCAAACTTCAATAACCCGTTGAAAGACTCTGACACATTTGTAGTCAGAATTCCCCATCTTCTGCCACCATCCGCATGCAAAGTCCACTTGTCAAGCTCATGTCGCATCAATCAACGATAGTTTCCCTCGTCTTCCTACCTGATAGATTCCATGCGCCTCCTGAATTTACACTCTTGGTGATCTGTTGCAGCCATCCACATTAAATCATGCAAATCCTTATTGGGATATGCCTTCTGGAAATTGGCCTTCAGGTGCCTCATACAGTAACGGTGGTAGGCATACGGTTCCTGCCATATACGCAAATTTTGTATAGAACTTAAAATACCACCATACCGATCAGATATTAGACAAATACCTGAACGCTTTTTGATAACGTGCTCTTTCAAGTGGTTCAAAAATAGTGTCCACGTCTCTTGGCTTTTATTGGCACAAATAGCAAAAGCTAAGGGAAATATACTTCCATTAGCATCTACTTCAATGACGATCAACAACTTAATATCATACTTTCCATAGACATGGGTGCCGTCTATGGATATTATCGGCCGGTAATGTAGAAAAGCATCAATTGCTAGTTTAAATGCCCAGAACACATATTTGAATATATGTTCTGGTATTCCCAGACTCCGCTCAAGCTTCCATTCAACAATAGTCCCGGGGTTGAAGTATTGCAATGCAACCATGTACCTGGGTAGAGATGTAAAGGACTTATCCTAGTTACCATAAACAATTTCAAACGCACGTTTGCGCCCGAGAAATACCTTTCTTTTGGTAATGGTGCACTCATATTTCTAGTGGACGGATGTTATACACTCTTTGATCTTTTTACCTTATGGACGCTTCAATGTGTGGAATCAAGACAAGAGAATCAAGTTAGCATTCAAGTTAAAATGATTCCCACTGAATGTGTCCATTTCACAATTGTGGGTGTCAATATATTTACCCACAACCCACATATTTGTTTTCTTCTTCCTCGCACATAACATCCAATTACAACCCATAAACCATCTACAACAAACTACCTTGTATACATCTGGAGATGATTCGCGTACCGTGATCTCACGACACTCTTTTACGCTGTACATTAGCACCGCCCTGGTTAGGCGCGTTTTATCGGGAAAAAGCATGCCCTTTGACAGCACCGTTGCTCTAGATTCATCCCACATTGCTAGCCGAATTTTGTCAATATTCCTTGTGAGGGAATCCACATCTAGCATACTTAGCAAATGATCAAGGTAGGGAATCTCCCTTGAATGAAACGACACGTGGGACTCGTACACTCTTGGTCTAACCGAAGGTGGAGCATGCTCCCTCGTCAAATCAGGTCTAGCATTCTCTTCCTCCTCATCATCACCCTCATCAGGGAAGGGTGTGTCATCTCCAGACTCATCGGCATTGTTGTCATAATCACTATTCTCTTCCTGACTTTGTTCATCTACTAGATTCCGATTAAATATGTCATCTTCGGGCAATTGAGTAAGGGTAGGACCTTCAGAATGCTCGTTTTCACTGCGCAACCAACAAAATAATGAGTTACTCAAATTGATAAATACTTTACATATAGATATATCACTTCACTTACAAATCGTAATGTGTTGACATCCCATGATAGACATTATCCTATTGGTGATGACTCCCGGATGGACCACCATGATCCAATACACCAGAACTAGGCATATTCCAACTGGGCGTTGGTTCATAACTTATAAAATTCATATCTGGCCGGTACCCCCTGTGGAATATATGAGTGTTAATACAAATTCAATACAACAAAAATAAACATCATAACACAAAGGAAAATTAAAGTTTACCACTCATCTTGTGGATTATGTAAACTAGGAGAGAAATTATTTCCTCACTCCTCATTCGCCCATGGAGATAAGTTTAGATCAGGCCAAACTCTTTCAGCCGGAACCTGTTCGGCTAAAACTGCTCCAAAATAACCACTCGATGACTGAGGGATAACCCTTCTTTGCGCAACCTCATTATTGCGAACGTCTTCAACCTCGACATATATTTCCAATATTTTTATCACAAAAAATTCCCGGTATTCATCCAGAGTCCTCAGAAAAACTCTCAGAGTTTCATCGTCTTCGATGTTAAACAAGCAACCTCTTGCGGAGTGAAAGAATACGGATATCTTCCGGTTACTTTAAGGTTCATCGAACATTTGCTCATACTCATTTTTTGTACATAACAACGATACCAATTTATCGTACTCTATTTAAGTGGCAACTTAGCATGACACTGTGGAGATAAACTATAGGTTACTGAGTTATTCGCCACCACAACCTCACTCCTCCTAATATAATGAAACCCTTACTTTTCGCTCTTCAGACATTATGACAAACAACAAAATAACTTAAAGAATAAATATTTGAGAAGACTTGAGAATATTTATGAATGAATTTTTAAAAAATTCTTAACCTCTTTAAATAGGGCAAAAAACTAGTCCGAGATACAATTATTTTAGGTATAGTGCCTTAAATAAGGGCGCTATACCCAGTTGAATTATTGTTATGTCAGTTAAGCCCAAAAGAATTATTTGTGGGCCCACAAAATATGTATAGCACCTTAATAAATGGCGCTATACTTGCCCGTCTTTTCAAATTCAAGTATAACGCCCTTTTAAAGAGCGCTATACCTTAACGGGCAAACGACCATTAAGGTATAGCGTCCTATACATATTATGTCAATTAAGGACATGTATGATGGGGCTAAGACTCGGGTTAGGACAGTAGGAGGCGACTCTGAGCATTTTTCGATTGTAATGGGGTTACACCAAGGTTCTGCGCTCAGTCCGTTCTTATTCGCCCTGGTGATAGACGCGTTAACACACCATATTCAAGGGGATGTGCCATGGTGCATGCTATTCGCCGATGACATAGTTCTGATTGATGAGTCGCGAGCCGGTGTTAACGAGAGGCTGGAGGTTTGGAGACAAGCTCTTGAGTCTAAGGGTTTCAAGCTGAGCAGGACAAAGACGGAATACCTGGAGTGTAAGTTTAGCGCTGAGCCAGGGGAAGAGGGCGTGGATGTGAGGCTTGATTCGCAGGTCATCCCGAGTAGAGGCAGCTTCAAGTACCTTGGTTCGGTTATCCAGGGGGGAGGAGAGATCGACGAGGATGTCACACACTGTATTGGGGTAGGATGGATGAAGTGGAGGTTAGCATCTGGAGTCCTGTGTGACAAGAGAGTGCTACCGATACTCAAAGGTAAGTTTTATAAAGCGGTGGTTAGACTGGCCATGATATATGGAGCTGAGTGTTGGCCCGTTAAGAACTCACATATTCAGAAGATGAAAGTAGCAGAAATGAGGATGTTGCGGTGGATGTGCGGGCACACTAGGATAGATAAGATTAGGAATGATGATATCCGGGAGAAGGTGCATGTGGCTCCCATTGATGACAAGATGTGGGAAGCGAGGCTTAGATGGTTCGGACATGTTCAGAGGAGAAGCCTAGATGCTCCGATACGGAGGTATGAGCAGCTGGTTGTGGATAGCACGAGAAGAGGTAGAGGGCGGCCTAAGAAGTATTGGGGAGAGGTGATCAGGCAGGATATGGCGATGCTCCAGATTTTCGAGGACATGACACTTGATAGGAAGATTTGGAGGTCGAGTATTAGGGTTGTAGGTTAGGAGGTAGTTAAGTCGTGCCTTACTTCGTACCATTGTGGGACTAGCCATGTAGGGTTTTTGTCTAAGATAGCTAGTGGCAATGTTGTGGCTTACTATTTCGCTTTTCAGTGCATGTCCTATTTACGAGCTATCGCTTTTGCTTTGCATCTTTCTTCTAGATTTCATGGTGTTCCTATTTTTCTTATGATTGTTGTGGTGATACTAATATTGTCTCCCTTTGCTTTGCATCTTTCTTCTGGATTTCATGGTGTTCCTATTTATCCTATGATTGTTGTTGTGATACTAATATTGTCTCCTTTTTGTCATTTTGTCTTTTTATTTTTTTGAGCCGATGGTCTTTCGGAAACAGCCTTTCTACTCCTTCGGGGTAGGGGTAAGGTCTGCGTACACACTACCCTCCCCAGACCCCATTAGTAAAATTTTACTGGATTGTTGTTATTGTTATTGTTGTTGTATATTTTTTTTCCACACATTTCGATCATTTGAGTAAAGAAGAATCATATTTTGGTTCTAGACTCTGAATTGAAACAGAGAAACTAACATTTTTTAAGAAATTTGTAGGAGATGGCCGGCTATTTTGTATCTTTGGATATTGCTTCTCTCCATTGACATTATTAATAGTTCCTTTCAAGTCTAAGCTTTAACTAACGAATACTTTGGTAGTTCGGTTCATGTCTTCTACCATCTAAATACAATTTTAGTTTTTTACACGCTTGATCCTTTTTAATTATTATTTAAAAAAATAGTATTATTTATTATTTATTTTATAAAGAGCACTTTATTTTTTATTATTAACATATTACAAAAATTAAGCCCAGCATTCATCTTCTTCGCTCCATTTTTTAAAATCTGATGCATATGTGAATGCCACCTAAATTCAAGTTGTATTGATTTATACGTCTTTTATACTTTGTATATCAAGTATCACTTTAATTCAAAATGTATTTTTATGTATATAATTTTTGTATGTTTATTTGTGAAGTGCCATCTTATTTTAAGATATATTTTTAATGTATATTTCAAATATATTTTATATGTAGAGTGCCATTTTAATTCAAGATGTTTTTATATATATATATTTTTTGTATATTATATACCATCTTAATTAAATTTAAGATATATTATTTTATGTATATTTCACATGTATAAGTGTCATCTTAATTGAAGATATATTTTTATGTATATTTTTTGTATATTTTATATATGTTAATTCAATATATATATTTTTATATATATTTTGTATATATTAACGTATATTATTATCGAAGTAAGATCTTTATGTTAAGAAAGGAAGAAAGAAGGAAGAGAAAAACTTAAGAAAGATAATTAAAAAAAAAACGAATGGAACAAATTTAGAAAATATATTGGTTTCGGCAGAAAATAAAATTAAGAAGATAGAAGAAAAAGAAGGAAAGCTAATAGATAAAGAGAAAAAAAGTATGATTTTTGTACAAAGAATTATTGACTTTCCATTCAAATTGTTTATGTTTAGAGATTAATAATTAATATTCCTATTTTAATGGAACTGTGTGCTACAAATATAAATATTTTTCTACCACAACTGTAATATTGAATTTCATGCTACGAATTTGTTATATTTCTTTTAAATTGTGACAGTTATGTAAAGTTCCCATACAATTTTAAGTGAGGAGGACATATATAACCCCGTTAGAAATTTATTTTTTAAGTTCTCCAAAGTCAACCTTATTGATTATTCTCGTAGTGGCCGCTTAACATAAGTCAACAGTTCTTCTCCTTTAATTTGCGGTAGGCCATTTCTGTTAAGTGTTTGTCTTAATATTTTTATCATATTTGATTTTTCTATCCAATATATTTATCATAATTTTGTTTTTTTGTTTTTTAGAAGAAAATTATTAATGATATCTCATATTTGGCTAGGTCCTTTTTTCTTTGAAAAATTTTGAGCTTCTATAAATTAAGGATCCTTCTATAAATTATTATATGGGATTTGAGAATCTTATTTAGGGAAAGAATTTCGGGACAACGTTAGTCTGTCACTTGTATTTGTCTTTTTGTGAGGTTGTTCTCTCGATATTTTGCACTCTCTTTATATCTTATATCGCGAATTGCTCATTTTAGTACGGAAAACTTAGGTCAATTGACCAAATTATATCAAATGTTTGAGTCTCTTCTTGTATATATAAATAGTATATCCAAAAGAAGTCCATTATATCCACCTTTTGCCTTTACAACCATCCATCTTGCTCCTCTGCTTTTCACACTCCAAGTTAACACTGCCGGCGTTCAGATAAATAGTAGTATTCACTTTTTGAAGAAAAATGAAGCATAAGAGAAATATCATTTGTGGTTTCTTCTTGTGTTTGCTTTACGCTATGGCCAAAACTGGCAGAGTCTCAGCGACAACACCATCTTCAGCTCCATCAACGTTGGACAAAAATGTTAAAATCAGCCCAGCGTTAGCGATAGTACTCGCTTGTGTCGTATTATTCGTGGTTGCAGTTATCATCACATTATATATACGTCACATGAACCCCGACGAACCAATGGGTTCTTACTTCTTCCGTCACCGACCTGTTTCCCGTGGACTTGAGCCAAATATCATTGAAACATTCCCTGTATTTGTCTATTCCGATGTCAAAGCCCTAAAAATGGGCAAATCTATCCTAGAATGTGCTGTTTGCATAAACAAGTTCGAAGATGAAGAAACTCTCCGCCTTCTTCCGAATTGTTGCCACGTGTTCCATCTTGAGTGTATTGATGCTTGGCTTGCCTTTCGTACCACTTGCCCCGTTTGCCGTTCAAATCTCGAAACAAAACCTTCTGGTAAACTGCAAGAAACAGTTCAAGAAACAGAAAGAAGCGACATAGTAATAGATATTCACGTGACTGCTGGTCCACAAGAAGTGATGGACCATCAGTCTCCTCAAACACCTACTCATATTTGTTCAACGAAATCTACACCAAGAAATAAAACACCCAACTACGGCCCCCTTACTCCAAATAGTAGCAGTAAGGCGAGAAGACAGACACCCGATTTTCGGCACCTTGCACCAAAATCAACACCGAGAAGACCAAAGATTTTTGGGATGTTTAGTCGATCTCACTCCACAGGTCACTCGTTGATTCAACCTGGTGAAAATTTCGAGAGGTTCACTCTAAGGTTACCTGATGATGTACGTAAAAGATTGATAGACTTAAGTTCTGATATGCCGTTTTCTCCAGAGAGAAGTTCAACCACGGGGTACCGGTTCGAACCGGTGGATGGCCGGTTAAGCAAGTTCCGGTTGCCACCGACTTCGCCTGTGTTTAATAAACCCGGTTCGCCAAAGGATGAGAGTGGTGAGAAAAAACCGAAGAATTTGCTGAAGTCAGTTAAGTCGCCGTTAAGTTTGTTTTGCGGGACGGATAAGGATGATACAGGAGAAAGATCTTTTGCTTATTTAAGATCAAGTACTTCAAGTTAGATAATTTTGTATTTTCATCCCCAGTTCTTTGTTTAGATCTGACAACTCACTCGGACGAGTTTGGCCTGATGAGTCATTTTACTTTTTACTTTTTCTTTCCAAACATTTTTTATAAGATTTTTTTTTTCACACAATTAACATGTTGTAGTATATAGTTATTGGATAGTGGAAGCGTCACAATACAATAAATTTGCCTGACCCGGTTTCTCTTGGTTTCTTTTGTTACCAACAATTGCAGAAAGAATGGTTTTTTCTTATCATTCTAATTTTTAAGATATAAAATAGATAGATGGCTACACATATGCAATGTGTGTTATATTTGGGCTGTATATTTGTGCAAATTTTCCTATTATTTTCGACCTTTACTACTCAAAACTCTAATTAAAACACCCGATCAAGCACATATGTTTTAGTAGTGGTATGAGTTAGCTTACTTTATACCCAACTAATCGCCATAAAATGATCTCTCTCTTTTTTTTAGCCAAAAATGATGTAGAATAATGGTTTCTCCATATAGAACATTTTCCACAAAAAAGTACTTATTATAGTAATTTCTAAATATAAAACATTTGACATCACACAACTACTCTAAATTAAATAAACAGTCCATATGTAGGGGTGCCCAATTACAGACGTAGGTATTTAGAACTATCAAAGGAAATTCAAAGTTGAAAAGACAAATCTATATCACAGTAGAATCTTAAATAGTTACAATAGTTGCGCATGATCAAAGTTCACAAATAAGGCACGAAAGCTACGAAAAAAAAAGAGACATCGTTATCAACTATTGCAGTCGTTTTCCAGTTCACATTTTTCTAGTTGGAAAGCACTACTGATGATTTATATTGATTTATCTTGCTTTCGAATTTCGATCAAGTATATATTGATAACAATGTCTACATTGGTAAACGAATGTGCTAGAAAGTCCATTCAAGTACCCACTTAAGGTGAATGGAAATTAGTCATTTGGCCCATAATAACAAATCTCAGAATCTTATCCACAAAGAATAACAATTAAGTGGTTCCTTGACCTAATAGACTAGGAGGTTGAAATCTTCTTCTTGTTTTAGTTGGTATTATTGCCAAAGAAAATTGTCAAAAATCCAATTACATAAAAGACCTTTAATTATATACTCCGTCCGTTTCAATTTATGTGAACCCATTTGACTGGGTATGGAGTTTAAGAAAAAAAAAAGACTTTTAAACTTGTGGTATAAAATGAGGTAAATATATTTTGTGTGGCTATAAATCATTGCATAAAGATAAATTATTTCCAAATAAGGAAAAAGATCATTTTTTTTGGCACGGACTAAAAAGAAAATAATTTTACATAAATTGAAACGAAGGAATTATGTACTAAGAGTGGGGTTTGGAAAAGAAAAGAGGCAGGAGCTGTTAAGAAAGTTGATTCCCAATTAGTTGAGGAAATGCACTGTTGTTTTATATCAATGAGAAAGCTTTTGTAGTTGAGTTCTCAAAGCTGGACGATCTTTATTCTAGATTTATAGCTTGTTTTTTCAAGCTTTTAAAATCTGCTTATTTTGATAATTGCTTTTTTCAAATTTAAAAAATGAATGAATTGTTATAAAATAAAGACAGTAAAGTAAAGACAAGTATAGAGAGAGATTGATATATTATTCAAACTTTAAATTTATGTACATAATGAACTGAAAACTCCTCTATTTATAGAAGAAAGAAAGCAACTACGAGGCTTTTCAGGAAGCAACTGGAAGGCTTTTCTTTAGCTGCTTGTAAGTTGTCTGCATAAGCTGCTTGCAACCTGCCTGTTTAATAAGAAGCTGCTGCAAATCATTTCATTGAGCTGCTTGCAACCTGCCTGCATCAGCTGCTTGTAGATAAACTTCAATAGAGTACTAAATAGATGATCTTCTTCAGGAAGATTATCTATAGCAGAGTAATAAATGAACATCCACAATACAATTATTTTCATAACACTCCCCCTTGGATGTTCATTAAAAGGTATTGTGCCTCGTTAAAACCTTACTAGGAAAAACCCAGTGGAAAAAATTCTAGTGAAGGAAAAAGAGTACACATATTTAGTAATACGTATTTCTAGATGCCTCATTAAAAACCTTATAAGGAAAATCCTGTGGGAAAAAATCTTAGTAAGGAAAAAAGAGTATATCGCGTATTTTACTCCCCCTGATGAAAATCTTGTTTCAAATATTTGAGTCTCCGCATTCCAATCTTGTATACCATCTTCTCAAAAGTTGAAGTTGGCAAAGATTTAGTGAATAAATCTGCCGGATTGTCACTTGAACGGATTTGTTGCACATCAATGTCACCATTTTTCTGAAGATCGTGTGCGTAGAATAATTTTGGTAAAATGTGCTTCGTTCTATCTCCTTTTATAAATCCTCCCTTTAATTGGGCTATGCATTCAACATTGTCTTCGTATAAAATTGTGAATTTTTTCTCACATTCCAAACCACATTTTTCTCGAATAAAATAAATTATTGATCTCAACCATACGCATTCTCTACTTGCTTCATGAATACCTATTATTTCGGCACGATTTGAAGAAGTAGCAACAATAGATTGCTTTGTGGAGCGCCATGATATGATAGTACCTCCACATGTAAACACATACCCGGTTTGATATCTAGCTTTATGAGGATCAGATAAATAACTTGCATCTGCATAACCAACAAGATCTGCACTATCTTTGTTAGTATAAAACAAACTCATATCAAGAGTTCCCTTTAAATATCGCAATATATGCTTAATCCCGTTCCAATGTCTCCGTGTAGGAGAAGAACTATATCTTGCTAGTAAATTAACAGAAAATGCTATGTCAGGCCTTGTAGCATTAGCAAGATACATTAGTGCACCAATTGCACTGAGATAGGGTACTTCAGGACCAAGGAGTTCCTCATCCTCTTCTGGAGGTCGGAACAAATCTTTATTCACTTCAAGTGATCGAACAACCATTGGTGTACTCAATGGGTGCGCTTTGTCTATGTAAAAATATTTTAAGACCCTTTCTGTATAGGCAGATTGATGGATAAAGATCCCGTCTGCCAAATGTTCAATTTACAGACCAAGACAAAGTTTTGTCTTTCCAAGATCTTTCATCTCAAATTCTTTCTTAAGATATTCAATTGCCTTTTGGAGCTCTTCTGGAGTTCCAACAAGATTTATGTCATCAACAAAAACATCAAGTATAACAAATTCTGAAGCCATTTTCTTTATAAAAATACATGGACAAATAACATTATTTATGTAACCCTTTTTTAGCAAATATTCACTGAGGCGATTATACCACATGCGCCCAGATTGCTTTAAACCGTACAAAGATCTTTGTAATCTGATTGAGTACATTTTCTGAGATTTTGAATATGGTTCAGGCATTTTAAATCCTTCAGGGATTTTCATGTAAATTTTATTATCAAGTGACCCGTACAGATAAGCTGCAACCACATCCATTAGATGTATTTCAAGCCTTTCACGTAAGGATAAACTGATGAGATATCGAAATGTTATGGCATCCATAACTGGTGAATATGTTTCTTCATAATCGACTCCAGGTCGTTGTGAGAATCTTTGTGCAACAAGGCGAGCCTTGTATCTTTCAACTTCATTTTTATCATTCCTTTTTTGCACAAAAACCTATTTATGACCAACTGGCTTTATACCAGTAGGTGTTTGGACTACTGGTCCAAAGACCTCTCTTTTAGCAAGTGACTTCAATTCCGATTGAATTGACTCTTGCCATTTTGGCCAATCAGATCTTTGTCGACATTCTTCGACAGATCGGGGTTCAAGATTCTCACTATCTTGCATAATGTTAAGTACAACATTATATGCAAAAATATTATCCACCACTATTTCAGATCGATTTAAATTAATCCTATCACCAATAGAACTTATTAAAAGTTCCTCACTCACTTGAGTCTCGGGTTCATTGATTACTTCAGGAATCTCAGAACTAATCAGATCTTGGGTCTCTTCAGGAGATCCCTTCATAATATCATTTTGATCATTTGTCTATTTTCTTTTTCTAGGATTTCGATCCTTAGAACCCAAAGGTCTACCACGCTTCAGGCGTGCTTTAGGTTCACTAGCTCTCATGCTAGTAGATGGTCCTGCTGGGACATCAATTAGGATAGGCACATTCTCTGCAGAGATATGCGACTTAGTTATCCTTTTCAAATCAGTAAATGCGTCTGACATTTAATTTGCTATATTCTGTAAATGGATGATCTTCTGGACCTCCTAATTACATATAGGGGTACGTGGATCAAAGTGAGATAATGATGAAACTTTCCACACAATTTCTCTTTTGATTTCCTTTTTCTTTTCCCCTAATTGTGGGAAATTTGTTTCATGAAATCGACAATCTGCAAATCAAGCAGTAAATAAATCTCCCGTCAATTGTTCAAGATAGCGAATAATAGAGGATGATTCAAACCCAATATATATTCCTAACCTTCTTTGGGGGCCCATCTTACCGCGCTGTGGTGGTGCTACTGGCACATATACAGCACATCCAAAAAATCATAGATGGGCAATATTTGGTTCATGACCAAAAACTAATTATGACGGAGAATATTTAATATAATGTGTTGGTCTGAGACGGATAAGTGATGCTGCGTGCAAGATAGCATGACCCCAAACAGTAGTTGGCAATTTTATTTTCATAAGTAGTGGTCTTGCTATCAATTGCAGCCGTTTAATAAATGACTCTGTAAGGCCATTTTGAGTATGAATATAAGCTACAGGATGTTCAACTTTTATCCCAACTGATAGACAATAATCATCAAAAGCTTGAGATGAGAATTCTCCAGCATTATCAAGGCGAATAGCCTTTATAGGATGATCTGGGAATTGTTCCCTTAATCGAATTATTTGGGCTAATAGCTTTGCAAACGCCAGGTTGCGAGATGATAGTAGGCACACATGAGACCATCTTGAAGATGAATCTGTTAGGACCATAAAATATCTAAATAACCCACTTGGTGGGTGAATAGGTCCACATATATCCCCATGTATACGTTCTAAAAAGGCAGTGGATTCAATGCCAACCTTCATTGGTGATGGTCTAGTGATCATTTTGCCTTGATAACAAGCATCACAAGAAAATTCATCATTTGTAAGAATCTTCAGGTTCTTTAATGGATACCCACTCGAATTTTCAGTAATTCACCTCATCATTATTGATCCAGGATGGCCCAAACGTCCATGCCAAAGCACAAAAATATTTGAATCAGTAAACTTCTGGTTTACGATAGAGTGTGCTTCAACTGTACTAATCTTTGAATAGTATAAGCCAGAAGATAAAGTTGGTAACTTTTCTACAATACATTTCTGGCTAGAAATATTCTTTGTAATACAAAGATATTCCACGTTCATTTCATCTATTGTCTCAACATGATACCAGTATTTTAAAAGGCGTGGGCGTAAGGCGAGGCATTTTACATATGCCTCAGCGATGCGTAATTCCCATAGGTATTTAACTTTTAATATTTTATAAAATAATATAATGATAGTAAATATTTATAAACAGGTAAAATTGCATAAAAATTAAAAAAAATTATAAATATGTGATATATATATATATATATATATATATATATGTGTGTGTGTGTGTGTGTGTGTGCGCGCGCGCGCGCGCGCGCACTCGCGCTCTATCCCCACAAAAAACTAGTCAAACAATCTATTATACACTACTTACAATCAAATATTTTAAAAGGCGGGGGTGTGAGGCGGGGCGTTTTACTTGATATGGGGCGAGGCGTAAGCCTTGATATGGGGCTAGGCGTAAGCCTGGAGGAAGGGGGTAAGCCCCATGGATCTTTAAAAATTTTAATTTATAAATTAATAAAATAACATAATAGCACAAAATATATAAAATATAAATTAAACGTTAAAAATTTAAAAAAAATTAAAGATACTCATAGAAAAAAATCTAGCATGATTCTTAAGTATAACTAATGCATACAAATAGCGTATAATGTCTTTAACTTTCAAATAATTAAAAACTTATAATTTTTTTAAAAAACATTATCAAACTCCACATTTTACCTTCCTAAATGTAAATAATTAATAAAATCTTATTAGTACGATAATTAAAATATTACTCCTTCATGAATAAATACAAATTAGTTTAAGATATCAAATTAATAAAAGTGTATAACAAGGAGGGACAAATGAACTAAGATACGACCAATAACAAGCGAAGATATAAATTCACAATACTATGTCTCATTATTAGAGTTATGCTCAATCTTCATATTTCTATCGATGAATAGAACTTTTATCATTAATTTGTTAAAGAATTTTGAAGGTCAACGATATTAATTAGGAAATTCGACGTGTGATTTATGTTAGAACTGTTAGGCGAGTCCCGAGCGTTGGGAATTAAGCGTGTTTAGGGCGCACGGTCGGACGCTTGGAGCGTAAGCCTCATAGAACTAAGCCCCATACATGAGCACCAGGGCGTTTTACAAGTGCCCCGCCCTGGGGCGAGTCCCAGAAATGCCTTTTAAAACACTGCATGATACCCATTTCGGCGGATATCTATAAAATTCAACAAGTTTCTTCGGGACTTGGAGGAGAATAATGCATTGTTTATAATAAGTCTTGTTCCCTTAGACAGAAATACAATAGCTCTTCCAGAGCCTTCAATCAAACTTATATTACCAGAAATTGTAGAAACATTTGCTTTTTCCTTATGCAAATAAGAAAAGTATTTCTGATCTTTGAATATGGCATGAGTTGTTCCACTATCAATTACACAAATATCTTTATGATTGGTCTTTGATCCAAACATAATTTGAGGATTATCCATATTCTTCAAAATGACATAAACAAAATAAATATGATAGTAAACATTATTATCAAAGCATAACATTTATTTATGTACAACAATTACATAACCATACTATCTACTACAAACAATAAAAATTAAAATATTTATATTTCTACAGATTCACTACCGATCATATGACTTGTTTCTCCTTCTGAGAGTGCAAAATAATCAGTTACATCCAAATGCATGAAGTCTAAATTATCTTCAGAAATAAAATTTGCTTCAACATTTTTCTCTGTCTTCTTCAGGGAGGCTTGATATAGCTCAACCAGGTGCTTTGGCGTACGGCATGTACGTGACCAGTGCCCTTTTCCTCCACATCTATAGCATGTATTTTCTGGCTTTGCTGCTTGCACCGCTTCATGTTTTTGCTCCTTCCTTTTACACTGCTGGTGGTGAGGAGGGTTCTTTGGTGCATTATTATTACCATGATTAGAGTTTCTTCCCCAACCACGGTCATGACCACGACTGGGGCCACGTCCTCTTCCACGCTTAGCTTGGTGGAAGTTCGTCTCATTCACTTCAGGGAATAGACAAGAACCAGTAGGTCGGCTTTCATGGTTTTTCATTAATAGCCCATTATGTTGCTCGGCTACAAGAAGATGTGAGATAAGTTCAGAATACTTTTTGAATCCCATCTCTCGATATTGCTGCTGCAGGAGCATATTCAAAGTATGACAAGTGGTGAAAGTTTTCTCCAACATATCATGATCAGTAATATTGTTACCACATAGTTTCAATTGGGAAATAATTCTGAACATAGCAGAATTATAATCACTAATAGATTTAAAATCTTGTACCCTTAGATGAGTCAAATCATAACGTGTCTGTGGAAGAACGACCATCTTCAGGTGGTCATATCTATCTTTCAAATTATTCCACAGTATGACTGGATCTTTAACAGTAAGATATTCTATTTTCAGGCCCTCATCAAGGTGATGGCGTAGGAACATCATTGCTTTGGCATGGTCTTGGTTTGATGCCTGATTTTTATCTTTGATGGTGTCTGCCAGACCCATCGCATCAAGATGAATTTCGGCATCAAGCACCCTAGACATGTAGCTTTTTCCCGATATATCCAGGGTTACAAACTCAAGTTTAGAAAGATTTGACATTATTTAGAAAAAGAAAGTTCGTACCTCTGATACTTTCAAAGTATTTTCTCGAGATGGCAGAGTCTCGTACTGATAACGTGTTATAAAATAAAGGCAGTAAATTAAAGACAAGTATAGAGAGAGATTGATATATTATTCAAACTTCAAAATTATGTACATAATGAATTGAAAACTCCTCTATTTATAGAAGAAAGGAAGCAGCTGCGAGGCTTTTCAGGAAGCAGCTGCAAGGCTTTTCTTTAGCTGATTGTAAGCTGTCTACATGAGCTGCTTGCAACCTGCCTGTTTAATAAGAAGCTGCTGCAAATTATTTCATTGAGCTGCTTGCAACCTGCCTGCATCAGCTGCTTGTAGATAAATTTCAACAGAGTACTAAATGGATAATCTTCTTCAGGAAGATTATCTATAGCGGAGTAATAAATGAACATCCACAATATAATTATTTTCATAACATGAATGAATAAATCACTATAATAAAAAATGGTGTTATTTTTTATGTTTAAATTTTTTTCATTATATATATATATATATATATATATATATATATATATATATATATATATATATATATATATATATATAAAATAAAAATTCCGATAAAGCGGTATTACGTGATACCGTTTGCCACAAGTGTATCCGCCCGTGACCCGACCCATTCCCCCTTCAAGTTTCAATTTCCTTTTCATTTTCTCATTGAAGACGAAACCCACCAAAACCACCGCCACCCTCTGTCGTGCTTAGCTCTGTTGCTCCCTTTAGGATTTTCTGTTGAGGTTTTTTGTTTTTAAGATAAAATAGTCTTAAAATGAGGGTGAATGGAAAATGGAGGGAAAATGAAATTTTTGAGTAAAATTTTAAGTTTTCCCCTCTTGACAATGAGACATTGTCCCATATTGGAAGAGGAAAAAATTTTTGGTGGGTATATATATATTTGCTCTTCTTGTAGCTCTTAAAGAGTTAAGAAGAAAGCAAGCCTCGCGCCGTCGTCATCGTCGCTCGCTCGGCTCGGCTACGGCTACGGCTACGGCTACGGCTTCGGCTTCGGCTTCGGCTTCGGCTTCGGCTTCGGCTTCGGATTCGGATTCGGATTCGGATTTGGATTCGGATTTGGATTTGGATTTGGTCAAATGATCGATTGATTGATTAATTTTTTGGATCAAATTTATTTGTTAATAGTAAATATTAACGTAAGATTATCCGCATTTGTAACGGATATTTTCCAATCCGTGTATTGACCACCAGCTGCAATAGCAGTCGCCTAATGCTCTTCCCACCATGAATGTGCTTGCTCCACAAACAAGCTAGTGCATGCTCCACCATGGAGGGTGGACGATTGTTCTTCTTCAACACTGGCTGCTATATATATGTGCAGCAGCTGTTGAAGAAAGACACACACAATACACAAGACAAAAAACTGAAATCGCTCAACAGATTTGGCTATACATTGCACTCCTTCCTCTCAGCATTTCCATACGATTTTCTGAGTTTCTACTCCTTTGTTCTGCATTGTTTTAACTTCAAACAAAGCAACTGTAAATGTGATTTGCTACCGAACTTTGTGTTCGCTGAAACACTGGGGTTTGAAGTACCGCTACACCAGTGTGTGATTCGTTCTATCCTGGGAGGAAATAATCCATTACCTTGGGTACTAGGAGGGGATTAAATTCCTTAAGGAAACACTGTGAATTCAGTGGGCTCGAATTAATTACTGTTTCATTACGATAACTTATATTTTGCAGAATTATTATTTATAAATACAGCAATATTGGCGGGACTAACAATCTTAAGGAATTTAATATTTATTTATGTATTTGTGTTATTCTTATTATTCTGCAAACTAAAACCTTTATGGTTTTGTGTACTCCCGTTTTGGATAGTAAAGCCTTCGTGGCGTTTTGTTGGAGATTAAAATCTACGTGATTTTTACTCCAATTTGAAAACGTTTATTAAACGTTTGTTTGTGTCATTCTTTTACAGAAAAAATGACGACTGAAAGCGAAAACCAAGCTGTTCCGATGGTGACTGCCAACGCATCGACAAGCCAAACACCGGCGTTGGCACCAGCAGAAAAACCCAAAAAAATTTTCGGGATTGATTTCAAGCGCTGGCAGCAAAAGATGTTCTTCTACTTAACTACGTTATGTCTACAGAAGTTCATCAAGGAAGATGTTCCTGATCTGCAAGATAAAACTCTAGAGAATGAACGATTTATCGTGATTGAAGCGTGGAAGCATTCTGATTTTTTATGCAAGAATTATATTCTTAGCGGACTGGATGATAATCTGTATAATGTATACAGTGGCGTGGAGACGTCAAAAGAATTGTGGAATGCGCTTGAAAAGAAATATAAAACTGAAGATGCTGGGATGAAGAAATTCGTTGCCGCAAAATTTTTGGACTACAAAATGGTAGATAGCAAGTCTGTTATTACCCAAGTTCAGGAATTGCAAGTGATTATTCATGATCTACTTGCTGAAGGTCTTGTCATCAATGAAGCATTCCAAGTAGCAGCAATGATTGAGAAGTTGCCTCCGTTGTGGAAGGACTTCAAAAATTATTTGAAACACAAACGAAAGGAAATGTCCCTTGAAGATCTCATTGTTCGGTTGAGAATCGAAGAGGACAATAAAGCTGCTGAAAGGAGAGGCCGTGGAAATTCAACAATAATGGGAGCAAATATTGTTGAAGCTAACAAAAAGAGGAAGAAGGCTTCTGGTCCGAAATACAACCCAAGCAAGAAGCGGTTCAGTGGAAACTGCTACAACTGTGGGAAAACCGGACACAAATCTACGGAGTGTCGTGCTCCGAAGAAAGACAAGAAAAGGGGTCAAGCAAACATGGTAGTAAACCATGATGATGTTGATAACTTGTGTGCCATGCTTTCTGAATGTAACTTGGTGGGAAATCCTAAACTGTGGTGGTTTGATTCAGGAGCCACTCGCCATGTTTGTGCAGTTAGAGAAGCTTTTGCTACTTATGCTCCTGCTGGACCCGGAGAGACAGTTTATATGGGAAATGCTTCAACAGCAAAAGTTGAAGGATATGGGAAGATATTTCTGAAAATGACTTCTGGCAAGGTCATGACTTTGAACAATGTCCTTCATGTTCCCGAAATGAGAAAGAATTTAGTCTCTACTGGACTTCTTGTTAAGCACGGTTTTAAGTGCGTTTTTGTGTCCAACAAGGTTGTCATAAGTAAGAATGAAATATTTGTAGGAAAAGGTTACCTCACCGAGGGCCTTTTCAATCTAAATGTAATGGTTGTGGAAAACAATAATAATATTTCAGCTTCTTCTTACTTACTTGAGTCAAATGATTTATGGCATGTACGTTTGGGTCATGTCAATTATAAAACCTTGCGGAAAATGATTAACTTGGAAGTACTGCCTAAGTTTGAATGCGAAATATGAATAAGTGCTTGCTCCACAAATAAGTGCTTGCTCCACAAACAAGCTAGTGCATGCTCCACCATGGATGGTGGACGATTGTTCTTCTTCAACACTGGCTGCTATATATATGTGCAGCAGCTGTTGAAGAAAGACACACACAATACACAAGACACAAAACTGAAATCGCTCAACAGATTTGGCTATACATTGCACTCCTTCCTCTCAGCATTTCCATACGATTTTCTGAGTTTCTACTCCTTTGTTCTGCATTGTTTTAACTTCAAACAAAGCAACTGTAAGTGTGATTTGCTACCGAACTTTGTGTTCGCTGAAACACTGGGGTTTGAAGTACCGCTACACCAGTGTATGATTCGTTCTATCCTGGGAGAAAATAATCCATTACCTTGGGTACTAGGAGGGGATTAAATTCCTTAAGGAAACACTATGAATTCAGTGTGCTCGAATTAATTACTGTTTCATTACGATAACTTATATTTTACAGAATTATTATTTACAAATACAGCAATATTGGCGGGACTAACATTTTCTTCATAAAATTTCATTCATATAAGTGAAGAAGTACAAGAAGAGGTTTCATAAGATTGCAATTCATATGTTAGATGCTTTGTCCTAGTAATCAGAACAAAATTTCTCTTCTCTATCTCTTTCTGATCTCACCTTTTTCAAATTTGAATACATTTTATGTTTCTGGAAAGCTATACATGGAGAAATTTGGAAGTGAGAAAACTGAAAAAAGAATTAGAACTTTGAAGGTTGTTTCTTCTCTGTATACTTGTTTGAACTTAAGTGTTTATAAAGAAAAAATGGAAAAATTGTATCTTTTGAGAATAAGTTGTTTTTGAGATTTCTATTATTTTTGTGAACTGAAGCAAAGTTTTTGGTTGGAGTTCTGCTATAAAATTTTGAAGGTTAACAGTAAGAAATGGGTTGAAGAATTAACGAAAGAAACTAAAATTAAAAAAAAAAAAAAAGGAAAGAAAAGAAAGGACAAAAAAATAAGAACAATAAATGAAAGATTTCGCGGAGAATGAAGGGCGTTCGCCGGCGACAAGGCCGACACCTTCCCTCATTCCCCTCAATCACACATAAATGTACTGGATTATTTTTGCCCATGCTTACGCACGGGCCCAACAGTACAATATGATTCTATCGAAGTTCATTTATCTTCTTTTTTTTATTAATTATTCTTGTTATAATTTGTTGTTCTGTTTCTAATTCAACTAACTGAGCAAAAAATTTGTATATAATGATCTACATCAATAAAAATAATCATGGGAGCATATATGTATTTCTATAGTCAACTTGTTAGAATATGAAGACAAAATCAAGAAAAAATAAGATACAAGAAAAGTGAGGAAATTAACACAAACCTCTCTGACAACTAATTCTAATTCTTTAAATTAAATTTTCTCAGAAAAAAGTAAAAAATACTTTAATACATATTGTGATTTTTTTCTCATTCTTGGTTCTCTCTCCCTTTTTAGATAGATAATTTAATTGTTATATTTACAATAAGTATTTTATTTTAGTTTGTTGCTCGATTGTTTACCTTTAAAATAGATAACAATTGAATTTATACGCGGTTTTAAGAAAATATGGACTAATTCAATACAAGTGATTAATAACGTTAGATGAACAGGTTAAAGATAGAATAAATGGCCAAACGAGTGGTATTATCGAGTCTGGGCTCGGTTGTGAGCCTAACAAATTAGCCTGCCTTCTGTTCGAAACCAAACACTTATGAATAACTATGAACAAAATTAAGAACTTTGAACAACCTTTAGGAGAAGAGAAAATAAATGTGTATTGCCTTGATATGCATGTTACAACGTGTCTATTGAATAATCAGCTTCCCCTTTATATAGTAGGAGAATTTTACCCTAAGTACAATTCTAAGAAAGGTAAAAATCTTTCTTTTTGCTAATCACTGATCTGCTGCTGATACGGGCCGAGATTTACACCGTGATATCCGATTGGACACGGATATCACGACCCTTTATTAATCGTGTGCGGTCGTTTGGTAATGCTTTCCGAGGTCTTGGAACTCGAAACGGACTAGGGGGTCGTGTGCGGTCGTTTGTTCGGGCCTTAATATGAGAGGCTCCTGACTTTGATTCCGATTTCTTATAGTTACGTCCTTGCTTCGTTTTCCTCAACGGGAAATCGGGGTGTTCATTAGCCTCGGTTTTACCCGTCTACAGATAGTCCACTCGTTTCTCACAGAGTAGGTTTTCCGAAACGATGAGAAACGATAGATGCTCTCTGGTTCCTTCTTTCGTACGTTACGACGAAGAAGTCGAAACGTCCCATCAGTCGCGTCGTTCTAGCTTCGGACACGTGTCAACCATTAGCTGGTTGCCTCCGAATGCGAAGCATCACGTACCTCCCTATAAAATCTTCTATCCTTTGTTCTTTTTCTACTTTTCGAGCTTTTACCTTCGATCTTCCTAGATATCATCAACTTTTTTCAAACCTTCATACCTTCATCTTTTGATCTTCAAGTCTTCATAGTTGTTCTTAGGTTCTTGCCCAGATCTTCTTAAATTCTTCATACTTTGTTGTTCAGCCTTCAAACTTGTTCTTCCAAACCTTCATACTTCTTCTTCAAATCTTCAAATTTTACCAGACAACAATGGCTAACACTTCCAAATCTGTTCCCCAACAGTCTGCCTCATCATCTTCCCAACCGGCCGCCGGTACTGAGGCAGCCACCGGTACTGAGGCAGCCGCTCCCGAAATAGTTTTCCTTGAGGCGACTGCTCTAGAAGTGACTGCCACCGAGTCAGTAGCCGCCGAACTGGCTCCCGACCCCCCTTGAAAATGTTTATTCCCGAGGGTTATTCTATTGTGGACGACTTCAAGGTTGAGAAACCCTCATCCAAACATGACCGGGGTGAAGGAGAATTGAGGTGTATATGCCCCATTACCGAAAACATCCTTCCCACGGTTCGAGAGGACTGTAAATGGGAAGGCAAAGACATAGTAGTACCCGAGCCTGAGGATGTTATTACTACCCACGTGGAGGGGTATTTAAGTGTTTACACTTACCCCTTCATACTAGGCCCGGTAGACCCAGTTCTTTTGGATTTTTGCAAGAGATACGAGGTATGCCTTGGGAAAATCCACCCGCCTATTTGGAGGGTAGTAATCCCCCTCCGCTATTTTGTGAATAACACCAAGTCCCAACGGTACATCATCGACCATATGCTCCGTCTATATAGTCCCCGAACTTTCCGAGGGGGACTGATCAAGCTCACTCATCGGGCCAGCAAGGCCCCTTCTCGAGCATCGACGAAGATCAAAACCGAGACCGAGGCTACTAGGGGCGCTTTGTCCGGGTGAAGACTGAGGACTTGATCCCTCCCGAGTTCATGCCATTCCCCGAGAAGCGGCATGCATCTTGTAAGTGCAACCCTTCTTTAAATGTCAATATTTCCTCATTCTCTTTCTCATCATTCGTGTATGTGGTATAGCAATTGTTGTCCAGGTTCCAAATACGACCCCCCAGCTTAAGGAGTGGATCGAAGGCATCTGCAAACAGATATCATACTTCGAGCGCTCATGGCGCAAGCTTTCGAAGGGCTGATGAGAGGCTCGTTCTCTTGGTTAGGTTCTCCTTCAAATAGATATTATCGTGTCCTTAGCTCACATCATACTAACCTTTCTTATTTCTTTTATTGGTTTGCCTAAGACTACCGAGCTTAGGTCTTTGGAAGGGGACGAGGACGTATCCTTGTCTGTTGATCCCTCCGTTATGTGACAGCCCGAGGATGCCGCAGGGGTAAAGAAGAAAAGGAAAAGAAAATCTTCGGGCTCCTCGGGTCCTGAGGTGAAACCAAAGAAGAGGGTGGCTCGCAAGCCCAGGAAAAGCACCATCTCCCGGATGAAGATGACATTTTTAACGCCCATGGATCGACCCCTCACGGGGAGAAAAAGGCAGCCGAGGGGGAGACTCGTGAGGCCGACCTCCCTCAGACTCGATAGGTCGATATGGAGACCGAGGGTGGGATCCCCCGGGATGCCGGCTCTGCTTCGAAGAAAGCGCCCGGTGTAATAGAAATTATGGGGAAACCCTCATACACCGAGTCTATGCTTGATGAGGCCCAAGCAGGGAAAGAGAAGTCCAATGAAAGGGTTCATAGCACGGACAATCCCCTTCATTCTTTCTTTAATGGTGTGGACTCGTCTACTTTGGAAGATTTTTCTGGGCTGGGCGACCTAGAAGTCCCGAAGAAGGATACATTTTCGAAAGCTAGTGGGCCGAGTTCGAACCCAAAACTAATTAATCAGTTTCCCGCTCTGAATGTGGACCCCGATCGCAAGATATTGTTATCCTTACTGTCCCGGAGGATGCCCGGGTTCTATCTACCTCTGATGCATGGTGACCGAGGCGTACCAGGCAAAAATGAACGAGGTGGACGTGCCGTATTTTTTCAATGAGGCGCAGCATGCACTGAACTGGGTAAGGCATCATTACGTCCTTTTGAATTTTACTTAGGTTTGGATATTTCTCCCGACTTTCATTGTTTTGCAGGCCTCGGTACTTCATCATAAAAGCTTTCTCTAGTACTGTGTCGAGGTCAACCAGCTCGAGCTTGAGCTCAAGGAGCAGGCTCAAAAAAGGGATACGTAAAAGCTCCTCAGCGAGCAACAATATGGGGTCATTAAGGACCTTCAGGCCGAGCTGTATAGGGCTTAGAAGGAAACATCGATCCTAAGGCGGGAACACGCCGACTTGGTCGAAAAGGTAAAGGTCTTTGAAGTTAGAAACGAGGAACTAGTCGTAGGGGCTAGCGACAAAACCTCGCAGGTTCAACAGAAGATCGACCAGGTCGACCAACTCCGAAAGGAGATGAACGAGATCCAAGCCATGTCCAATTGGTGGAAGAGCAAGATGGATATGCTGGCTTTGGAGAAGGAAACTGCACAGGCAAAGCTATCTTCGGTAGAGGTTCAACTTCGGGTAGCGAAGGAGAAAGCTGACAAGCGGGAGCAGCTGAATGAAGATCTCCGAGAACAGCTGACTCGACTATTGTAGAACAGGATACGCTCGGTAAAGAGCTCGAAGCAACGAGGTACAAGCTAGAGACAACCTCTACCGATGCTGAGGAGATGGTGGCCCAATACAAAACTGATGTCGAAGCAGTCAAGGCCCGCCTGAAGACCAATGTGAATATGTGAGGCAACTGTCTTGAAGGGAGACCCTTGAAGAGATTCACGCCCGAGGCTTCGACCTGTCAGCCAAGATCGAGGAAGTAATAAAGCTTGATGCTGAGGCGAAGAAACTTTCCGAGCCCAAAGGTGCAGAGGGCTTCGAGAGATCCGAAGGCTCTGACGGTTCTGGCGACGAATCAGGCCCCGACAAAGATCAGGCATAAATTCCTTAGAACTTTTTTAGTTTTTGTATTGTGTATATTTTTTGTTTATTTTAAGGCTCTTTTTGTTGGGCCTTTATAAATACATTCCGAAATATATAAAATTTTCCTTTTTGGCAATGTCAAGTCTCTATTTTTTTTTAGCATATTTTCCTAATTTCTACTGCAAATATTTCTAATGCCTTAGCATGGAATCAAATGTAGTAATAAGTTGTTTGTTTTTCGGAGGTCCGAATAGATCCCGACTTCGATGCAACTTTATTTGCTCAAGGCTTGAAAACTCGAAGTGAGCCAAAGTTTTCACAAGATGATTAAATGATTTTAGACGATGCTTTTGCCGAGTGTAACCTTTTAGCAGGTTTTGAATCTTTATAAACACCTAATTTTCTGATTACGTGCTTCGGACGTCTCTGAGTCTTTTTTTGGGGTGGCCGTAGCCTTTTGTGTTTAGGCACTACCTAATAGGTTTTGTGCCTCCTGGATTTGGTAGCCCGATTTGCCCGAATGTATTTTGGACGACAGTCCGCGAGTAGGGGTAGCCCTTGGGATCGATAGTCTCCAAATAGGGATGGACCTTAGGCTCTATGTTTGAAGAGGTAAAAATGCGTAATAGCAAGGTGAATTTCTTTTTTATTTCTGTGTGTAAAGTACATGATCGAAAGCATATAAAAGATTATATTATGGCTAAGGTAGCCTACGCGGGCACGATTCATTTGACCATTTGTCCCTTACAATAAGTCCTAACCACCGAGCTTAAGTTGTTCAAGTACAAAGTTTCCTTCTTTCCTTGTTAAGGACCTTAATCCAAGGGTGATGGCCCCCAGTATTCGAGGTCGATCTTGGGAGGGCTCGGTACTATTGATGAGCCCATTGACTCTGATTTAAAACTGATTTTCGAATCTAAGTTAGCACGATTTACTGTTGCCTCGTTAAAAACCTTACAGGAAAGCCCATTTGGGACAAAACTGGTTCAAGGGAAAAAGAGTGCAACGCGTGCTTTCAGAACTAATAGTCACATTCTTCTTTGGCTATTGCCTGCAAGCGTTAATCTGATTCATAATATTATATAAAAAAAGTAAATGAGATCGTACCTTAGCAGTAATACCGCTTTAAGTGCGTGATGTTCCAGTTGTTTGGTAGCAATGCACCGTTTCCTGCTTCGAGTTTGTACGAGCCCTTGCCGGTGATTCCGATGACTAGATATGGTCCTTCCCAATTCGGTCCCAACTTTCCCTCATTCGGGTTTCGGGTATGTTGTGTTACCTTTCTTAACTCAAAGTCCCGGATCTTGAAGTGTCAGAGGTTGGCTCTTCGGTTGTAATATCTTTCTATCCGTTGTTTCTCGGCGGCCAATAAGACTAGGAAGGCCTCGCGTCCTTCATCCAATAGTTCAAGGCTTGTACTCATGGCCTCACCGTTTGATTCTTCGGTCGCATATCGGAACCCGAGGCTCAACTCTCCCACTTCGCCCGGTATTAATGCTTCAGCACCGTAGACCAACGAAAGCGGGGTGGACCTGGTACTAGATTTCCAAGTTGTAGGCCCACAAAACTTGGGGTAGAATTTCCTTCCACTTCCCCTTGCCATCGGTCAATCTCTTTTTCAAGTTTTGGAGTATGGTATTGTTTGTAGATTTCACTTGTCCATTCCCACTAGGGTGATAGGGTGTGGAGAGTATATTTTTAATATTGTGGTCTTCGAAAAACTTGTTTACCTTGCTGCCGATGAATTGCTTCCCATTATTACATACGATCTCGGTCGGTATCCCGAACCGGCATATTATGTGGTCCAAAATGAAGTCAATCACTACTTTTTCCCGGACTTTCTCAAACGCTTGAGCTTCGACCTATTTGGAGAAATAATCAGTCATAAACAGTACAAATTGAGCCTTACCATGTGCCCACGGCAGGGGACCGACGATGTCCATTCCCCATTTCATGAACGGCCATGGGGACAAGACCGAATGGAGTAGGTCTCCGAGTTGATGGATCATCGGTGTGTGTCTTTGACAGCCGTCGCATCTTCGTACAAAGTCCTTTACATTTTTCTCCATGTCAATCCAGTAATAGTCATCCCTGATTATCTTCTGAGCCAAAGATTCTGCCCTCGAATGGTTTTCGCAGGTGATTTCATGAACTTATCTCAAGACCTATTCGGTATCTCCCGGCCCAAGCATATGGAGAGTGAGCCGTCGAATGTTGTTCTGAACAAAGTCCCTTCGGACAGGATGAACCTGGCCGCCTTCGTGCGTAGAGCTCTAGATTATTCCGTCATGGACTTCATCTACTTCCGATTTCATGAGCTCTATGACCGTTCCTGAGTTGAATTCATTGTCATCAACTAATGACCCTAAGTTAGCCAGAGTATCGGCCTCATTATTTTGATCTCGAGGTATGTGTTGTAGGGTTCACTCCTTGAATTGATGCAACGTTACCTGCAATTTGTCTAAATATCTTTGCATTCGTTCCTCATTTACTTCGAATGTCCCATTGACTTGATTTACCAGAAGGAGGGAGTTGCACTTGTCTTCGACCACCTCGGCCCCAAGGCTTTTAGCCAATTCGAGACTAGCAATCATGGCCTCATAATCGGCCTCATTGTTAGTCAATTTCACTATTCTAATAGACTGCCTAACTATGCTACCCGTAGGTGGCTTCAACACGATGCCAAGTTCGGACCCTTTTACGTTCGAGGCACCGTATGTAAATAGGGTCCAGTTTCTCGAGAAAGTCTCCGAGGTTAACAACAATTGCTTTTCGACTTCGGGTATTAAGGCCGGTGTAAAGTCGGCCACAAAGTCTACCAAAATTTATGATTTGATGGCGGTTTAGGGTCGATATTCGGTATCGTACCCGCTAATTTCTACCGCCCATTCAGCTAACCGGCCCTAGAGCTCAAGTTTGTGCATTATGTTCCTTAGTGGGTAAGAAGTTACGACACATATGGGGTGGCATTGAAAATATGGCTTTAACTTTCTGGAGGCGCTTAACAAAGCGAGCGCCAATTTTTCCAGGTGAGGATACTTTGTATCGGCCTCGCCTAGAGTTCTGCTAACATAATAAATAGGAAATTATGTACCTTCCTCTTCCCAGACTAGGACTTCACTTATCGCTACCTCAGATACCGCCAAGTACAGGTACAACTGCTCATCCGCCTTCGGAGTATGGAGCAAGGGTGGACTCGAAAGGTACCGTTTGAGTCCTTCCAAAGCTTGTTGGCATTCCAGGGTCCAAGAAACGTTATTCTTCTTCTCCAATAATGAGAATAATCGATGGCTCTTATCGGAAGACCACGAGATGAACCGGCCCAGGGCGGCTATGCGCCCGGTTAGCCTATGAACGGCCTTAACACTATCCACTACGGTGATGTCTTCTATAGTTTTGATTTTATCGGGATTGATCTCAATCCCTCGGCTGGACACCATGAATCCAAGAAATTTCCCGTATCCGACCCCGAATGCGCATTTCTCCAGGTTCAGTTTCATATTGTATCTCTTTAGTATGTTAAAGGTTTCCTGTAAATGTTTTAAATGGTCCTCTGCTCGCAGGGACATAACTAACATGTCCTCAATAAAACTTCCATTTATTATCCTATTTGTTCTTCGAACATCTGGTTTACTAGGCGTTGATAAGTGGCACCAGCGTTCTTTAGTCCGAACGACATTACGTTATAACAATAGGTGCCGAATTTAGTGAAAAAGGAATTTTTTTTGATTGCCCGAGTCCATCCGGATTTGGTTGTACCCGGAATAGGTGTCGAGAAAGTTGAGTATCTCGTGCCCGACCATCGTATCGATCGTGCGATCGATGTTAGGTAAAGGAAAAGAGTCCTTAGGGCACACTTTGTTCAAGTCTTTGTAATCTACACACATTCTTAATTTATTTCTCTTTTTAGGCACTACCACTACGTTAGCTAACCAATTCGGGTAATTAACTTCCCGAATGAAACCTATTTTAAGAAGTTTGGATACCTCATCTTTGATGAATGCAAGCTTGACTTCGGATTGAGGCCTCCTCTTCTGTTTCACCGGATGGAACTTTGGATCCAAGCTCAGCTTATAAGTGGTTATTTCTGGCGGGATCATTGTCATATCAAGATGGGACCAAGAGAAACAATCTATGTTAGCTATAAGGAATTTAATGAGTTTTTTCCTGAGCTCGGGAATTAACCCTGTGCCCAATTATACCTTCCGATTGGGAAAGTGTTTGATCAATATGACTTGATCCAGCTCCTCGACCATTGATTTTGTGGCATCAGAATTATCAGGGGTGATGAACGACCTAGGGACTCTGTAATCATCATCCTCGCCTGTTTCTTGCTTCTCCGGTTCGGTCGGGGCCGGTATCGGTGATTGCTAATTAGTTTCTTCCTTCTTAACCGGCTCTGTGTTCTTTGATGTCGAGAGTAAATACATCGGGATCACCTCATCGATCGCGAACATTTCTTTTACGGTCCGCTGCTCTCCGTAAATCGTCTTGATTCCTCCCAGCATGGGGAACTTTAGTGCCTGGTGTAGTGTCGAGGGTACTGCCCTCATGTTGTGAATCCATAGTTTTCCAAATAGAGCATTATATCTCATATCCACCTGGATCACATAGAACTTTGTTTCTTGAATGGTCCCGGCGGTGTTCACCGGTAGGGTTATCGCCCCTTTAGTAGTTTCGCATTCCATGTTGAATCCGTTTAAAACCCGAACTGTCGGTACTATTTGGTCTTGTAGACTTAACTGCTCTATGACTCGATCTACCTGGATCAATCAACACACGCTTAACTCGAGATTTATTTATAAGTACAGATATTACCAGTGCATCATTATGCAGTTGCACGATGCCTTCGGTGTCCTCATCGTTGAACGAAATGATCCCCTCTAAGATATAGTCTTGGGTTCATTTTTCCCTTGTGATGGACACCTTAGTGCGCTTTAGCATTGGTCCATGGGGATGTCGACTCCACTAATGATCATGTTACTAACGTGCTGAGGTTACTCTTGTTCGGTCTGTTTGTTGGAGTCCCTATCCCTGAAGTGATTTTTGGCTCGATCACCCAAAAATTCCCGTAGATGCCCATTATTAAATAATCCGTCCACATCTTCTCTTAGATGTTGGCAGTCATCGGCTCTATGGCCATGAGTGCGATGATACTTACACATTAAGTTAGGGTTTCTCTAGGTGGGGTCGGACTACAATGGTCGAGGCCACTTGGTATCTTTGATGCGCCCGATGGAAGATACGATGCTTGCAGCATCGACATAACTCTCTGATAACCTTGGTGCCTCCCTGGCCCCGAGTGGTATGTCGAAACCATTTTTTCTCATGAGTCCCCAGCAACTGAGGCCTCGATCGTTCCTCTTTTCATTTCTGGCTGGGTTATGCCCAGATCCGTTGCCCTTTCGATCGCCGATATACGGTTGATACCGGTCTCTGTTCGGTCTTGGTTCATGATCGATGACTCTCTTAGGCCTGTCATTAGTTCTGATGAGATAAACGGACCCAGAAGAGACCCCGAGCTGATCAACTCTATTTTTTGACTGGTACCTATTATGGACGTCGGTCCAAGTTACCACCGGGTACTCTATCAAATTCTGTTTCAACTGTTGTGAAGCGAAGGAGCTTTGGGGGTTGAGTCCTTGAGTGAACGCATGAATGGCCAAATCAACCACAACCGGGGGCAGATCCATCCGTTCCTTTTGAAACCTCGATACGAATTCCCTAAGCATTTCATTATCTCTTTGTTTTACATTGAAAAGGTCCTATTTTCTGATCTCGACCTTGATGGCCCCAGCATGCGCTTCCACAAAGGCGACTGCAAGCATAGCAAACTAATCAATAGATTTTAGGGGTAAGTTGTGATACCATATTGTTGGTCCTTTGGACAGGGTTTCACCGAACGTTTTTAGCAAATCCGACACGGTTTCGTCATCTTCTAGGTCATTTCTCTAGATGGCACACATGTAGGAGGTCACGTGCTTATTTGGTTCTGTATTTCTATTATACTTTGGAATTTCAGGCATGCAAAACTTCTTCGGGATTGTCTTTGGTGCCGCACTCGGAGGGAAAGGCTTTTGGACAAATTTCTTGGAATCCAGGGCTTTCAATAACGGGGGCGCTCCTGGGATTTGGTCGACTCTGGAGTTATAGGTCTCCACTTTTTTGTCGTTAGCCTCAATTTTCTTCTTTCCTATTCCACCCGCATTGTCAGTTCCTCAAGCATTTTTATTATTTCGGGGTTGGTCCCGGGCTTAACTTCACCCAGACTTTCTGTGGCGTGCTCACTCCTTCGGGTGCTTTCTTGGGATGGTTCAGGCTCAACTCTACTGGGGGCGTGACTTTGATTTTGCAGTTGTGCTATTGATTTTGCAGTTGTGCTATCACCGCCTGTTAGGCGTGTAACATTTCGAAGATTACCCGCAGATTGATCCTATCGCCTTCACCTTCGGGCGTACCTTGAGTCGTAGGTCGGGCTCCTCCACGAATGTTGTTCTCAGGGTCGGTCGGTAGGTTAGCATTGATGGCCACACGCAAGTTGGCGTCAACTAGGTCCGCAATCGAGACTGCATTGGGATCAACAGGGAGCACCTCGTTGCTAGGTATCATATAGTTGTTTTCGCCGTGATGGCTAGTTTCAGCATCAACGTTCAAGTGAGCAGACTGAGAGTTTGACATTTTTAGATTGACCTGAAATTAAAATCTCAAAGAACAAGCGTAAAACAGAGTGTGTTATGAAAATTTATATCAAATTACCACTATTATCCTTATCCTCACGGTGGACGCCAAACTGTTTACCTTTAAAAATGGATAATAATTGAATTTATACGCGATTTTAAGGATATGTGGACTAATTCAATATAAGTGATTAATAACGTTAGATGAATAAGTTAATTATAGAATAAATGGACAAACCAGTGGTGTTATTGAGTCTGGGCTCGGTTGCGAGCCTAAAAAATTAGCTTGCCTTCAGTTCGGAACCAAACACTTATGAAGAACTATGAACAAAATTAAGAACTTTGAACAACCTTTAGAAGCAGAGAAAACAAATGTATATTGCTTTGATATGCGTGTTATATTGTGTGTATTGAATAATCAGCTTCCCTTTTATATAGTAAGGGAGGTTTACCCTAAGTACAATTCTAAGAAAGGTAAAAATCTTCCTTTTTCGCTAATCATTGACCTTCTGCCCATACGGGTTGAGATACATGCCGTGATATCCAGTTATATCCGTATATCACGACCCTTTGTTATTCGTGCGCGGTCGTTTGGTAATTCTTTCCGAGGTCTTGGAACTTGAACCAGATTTGGGGGACGCATTTTCGATGGCTCCGAGGACAGGTGTTTTGTTCGGGCCTTGATACGAGAGGCTCCTGGCTTCGATTCCGATTTCTTATAGTTACGTCCTTACTTCGTTTGCCTCACCGAAAAATTGGGGTGCTCATTAGCCTCGATTTTACCCGTATCATCGATAAATATTATAAGAATTTGAGGATTGCATATTCGCAAGATTCATTCTCATTTCAATGGTATTTTGAAATATTAGTTTCTTTTTGTTAACTTTATCTTGTTTACTTGAGAGTAGCTACAAGCTATATACTCTTAATACCTTTTTGTGTACTCTATTTATCCGATTGTTTTCTAAAAAAATAGGCTTAGTAGTTTAACTACTAAGTAAATGTTGATTTATTTTATTTTTATTTACTTTCTCCCTTCTTTATTCTTCACAATTCACTAGCACATTTGTTTGGAAACCTTTTCAACAAATTTTGAATAGACAAAATCACCTTCAAATGACATCTAACTTTGCAATGAAAAACTAAACAAAGAAAAAGAAAATATGTCTTTTGCAGATTATTTTTCTTCAATTTCATTAAATCAAACTGTAATTCGAAAATATTGTCCAAGTATTTTTCTAAACAAAATAGTATTTGATACAATTGATAATTAAAGAGTTTTTAGACTTCAAAATACCAAGTTAACTACAGTAAAAGGTATTACAAACTAATTTGATAAATCTTTCCTGTAAAATAATTTGGCTCTTGAAAAATATCACGACCCCGAATCTCAACCTGGGGATCGTGATGACGCCTAATATCCACTTGGTAGGCAAGCCGACATGTGTTAAATAAATAGCCAAGTTTTTATGGTTTAACAAAGTGATGATAATTAACGAGAGATAGGAACTCATTCTAATACAACACCATCATTAAACATGTAAGAATATCTACTCCCAAAGATCCGGAGTTACGAGTACACGAACTACTAGAAGTTTTACAAATAGAGTCTGAAATTAATACAACTGGTTCGAATAAAATGAATAGTAAAAGAGGGAAGAGGAAGGGGACTCCAAGGTCAACAAGGTCAACGGATGTCAGAAGATCTACCTCAAGTCTCCGAATGCGATAATCCGAGCTGGTGCACCTCACGTACAGTTGGGACCAATACCAAAATCTGCACAGGAAGTGCAGAAGTGTAGTATGAGTACAACCAACCTAGTGTACTCCGTAAGTGTCGAACCTAACCTCGATGAGGTAGTGACGAGGCTGTGATAGGACACTCACGTAATTAAACATGTACAAATATATATATATATATATATATATATATATATATATATATATATATATATATATATATGTGTGTGTGTGTGTGTGTGTGTGTGTGTGTGTGTGAAGCAGCAACAAAACAGAGATTTAACAATGTATAATTGGGAGGGGACATACGAAATGGGATAGAGATACGATAACTACAACAGGAATGACATCACAAGATTTTCAAATAAATTATCAACCAATAAAGACATATGATCATACGGTATAAGGATGGCAGGGTATCACCCTTCGTGCTTTTACTCTCATCCTTACCAAGAAATGATGATATAAGTAATATGAAATGGCACGGCATCACCCTTCGTGCTTTTGCTCCCAATCTCACTATGCAACAATGAATAAATGATACAAAAGATACGACATCATCCTCCGTGCTTTAATTCTCGCCCTCACTATGTATTGATCGATAAATGAGGTAATAAAATGGCACGACATCACCCTTCATACTTTAACACTCTCCCTTACCTTGTAGTAAAGATAATGTAAATTCAGGAGATAAATAGCGTAGAGAATGTGCCTTACGTCAAATATAATCCCAAGATACCATATCTCAACTTCCAAAATACTCCACCATTACTAATTAAGCAATAATCATGGGAGAAATAATCAAATAAGTAATAGTCTAACCTAAGCATGGATATCGTAATTAAAAGGCAACAAATCACAAGGAAACAAGTTCCACCCGTATACTTTATCTCAATGACAACGCATAAATGCTCGTCACCTCACATATACGTTGTACCCATAAGTTATTCACGTAGTAAATAGGCAAACAAGTCCTAATCCCTCAAGTCAAGGTTAACCACGATACTTACCTCGCTCCGCAATCAACTCAAAGTTCAACCACAGCCTTGCCTTTCAAACAAGCCTCCAAACCAACCAAATCTAGCAAAATATTAACCAAACGATTCAAAATAAGCCTTAGAAACTACCCACGGATGAAAGAGGTTCAATTTAGATCATTATTGAAAAAGTAAACTGTCACGATCCAAAACTCTAACCTGTCGGGATGGCGCCTATCGATGGACTTAGGCAAGATGACCTTTCAAAAATACTTCAATATTTCATAAAAAGGATAATTCAAGCTTTTTCATACCAGAAATGTTTTTTCACAAAAACCGGAGTTGAATTCAAAATAAAATGTGGAAAGATAGCCCCAAATATCGGGGTGTCACTAAGTCATGAGCATCTAGATATCCAGTCTAATAAAAACAGTGTCTAAGTATCAATACAGGAAAGAAAGAAAACATAGAAGGAGAGACAAGGTCTGTGGATGCCGACAACTACCTCGAAGTCTCCGGTACTCGATCGCGCACGAACTCAATGACCTCTGTGATCAAACACACCTAAATCTGCACATGAAGTGCAGGGCATAGTATGAGTACAACCAACTCAGCAAGTAATAGAAATAAATAAGAAACTGAGAAGCAGTGACGAGCTATACAATTACAGCTCATTTACAATAATTCCAGCAAAGAATAGACATGCTTTCACATCCGGCAGTTTAAGTCAAATAAGTTTTATACAATTCAAGTTCAGGTAACCCAGATATAGAATCTTTCAGGAATTTCACAACAATGTCAAATAGCAACTAAGTGCATCAACAAATGAAAAAAAAGAGCAAGTACAGCCTCTCAGGGAAAAAGTCACTCAACTCATCACAACAACTCAAATCACTCGGCTCTCAGCCCTCGGTACTCACACTCAATAGGTACCTACGCTTACTGGGGGTGTGCAGACTCTGGAGGGGCTCCTTTCAGCCCAAGCGCTATATCGCTGTGGCGTGCAGACGGACCCAATCATATAAGTAGCCATAAGGCTCGTTGCGGCGTGCAACCCGATCCACAGTCCATAAATAGTCATAGGGCTCGTTTCAGCGTGCAACCCGATCCATATACCCTCACATAGCTCACAGCTTGGCACCCAGGCCCTATCTCAATCACTAATCTCTCCAGCCCTCTCGGGCTTTCAGAAATCATACAAATCAACCAAAAGAGTTAATAACAAGTGTCAGCAAGAAAACAAAAGGAAACAGAGATATGACTCGCAAGTAGCACTGTGACTGAGTTCAAGACAACAAATAGCAGTTTATCAACAAATACTTGACCGCTGCGGGTCCCAACAGTGATAACATATGGCCTAAGCATGGCTTCTAACATGAATGGCAGTCAAATTTCTAGAAGATAGAGGGAACATGTAATTAACAATAAGCTATTCGACTTTACAGTCTCACGAGACAGACCAAGTCACAATCCCCCACGGTGCACGCCCGCACGCCCGTCACCTCCAAAATAATCACATCATACCAAAATCCGGGGTTTCATACCCTCAGGACCAGATTTGAGACTGTTACTTACCTCAAACCGCATAAAATCCTACTCCGCAATGCCTTTGCCCCTCGAATCTGTCTCCAAATGCCCCGAATCTAGCCACAGGCAGTACGAGATAATTAATATAGGTTAAAGGAATCAATTCCACAAGAAAAATATAAAATTACAAGCCAAAATCCGAAATTGGTCAAAAGCCGGCCCCGAGCCCACGTCTCGAAATCCGACAAAAGTCATAAAACCCGAAAGACCATTCATTCACAAGTTCACTCGTACCAAAATTATCCAAATCCGATATCAAATTCTCAATCAAAACCCAAAATCTTAGTTGAAGAACTTCTTTCCATTTTTTTCCCAAATCCGAAATTAAAAGATAAAATTAGTGATAGATTAGTGGGATATAACCAAAATCAAGTGAAGAATCGTTACCCAATTGATGTCTCTGAAAATCCCTCAAACTCAAGCTTTGATAAAAATGGCCAAACCCTCGTTTTTGAAATCTTATATTTTGCCTAGGCAAATCCTTCTTCACGAACGCGACCACAACCTCGCGTTCGCGTATACCAAAAACACACTGACCAAAATTCCTCCTTTGCGAAAGCGAGTGACCTCTCGCGTATGCGTGGCTTCCACTGCCTGGTATTTCGTGAACGCGATCTCTATTACGCGAACGCATAGAACAAAGCCTTGGGTTCCCAGCTGCTCCACTTCCTCTATGCGACCGTGATGTCCTTCTCGCATTCGCAATGCACTGATTCTCAAACCTTCGCAAATGTGTCCCCATCTTCGAGAATGCGAAGACCAACTCCAGTTGGCCTCTTAAATTCCTTACGCAATCACGAGACCTCTCTCGCGAACGCGATGAAGTAAACTGTGCAACAAAAATACCAGAAAGTCTGCTATCTCTCCTAAGTTCGAAATGATTCGTTAACCCCCCGAAATCAACCCGAGGCCCCCAGGACCTCAACCAAACATACCTACAAGTCCTAAAACACCATACGAACTTAGTCGAGCCCTCAAAACACATCAAACAACAACAAAAACACTAATCACCCTCCAATCCAAAATTAATGAACATCGAAATTTCCAAATTCCACAAACGACGCCAAATCCTATCAAACCACGTCCGATTGACCTCAAATTTTGCACACAAGTCATATCCAACATTACAGACCTACCCCGATATCAAAAAGTCAACTTCCCGGTCAAACTTCCCAAAAATTCGACTTTCGCCATTTCAAGCCTACATTAGCTACTGACCTCAAATTTACAGTCCGGACACGCTCATAAGTCCAAAATCACCCAACAGAGCTAACAGAACTGACGAAACTCCATTCAGAGTCGACTTCACCCAGTTTCAACTACAGTCAAAATCCTAAGACTTAAGCTTCCGTTTTAGGGACTAAGTGTCCCAAAACACTCTGAAACCAAAAACAAGACCTCCCGACAAGTCACATAAGCAGAAATAGATACAGGGAAAGCAGTAAATAGGGGATTGGGGCCGGCCGAGTCGTTACATAAATAAAAGTCAACCTCGGGCTCGCATGGTCAAACCTCAGATTCGAACCAAAACCCAGTTACCCATTCACCCCCGAGCCCAGTTATGTAATTTGTTTCAAAATTTGACCTCAATTCGAGGTCTAAATTTCAAATTTACAAGAATCCCTAATCCCATTTTACCCAGTTGCAGTTATCACAATTACGTCACATTGTTCGCAACTGCGAAAGATCCATTGAGCCTGTTGTCATCACAAATGCGACAATTTTGTCACAATTACGAACCAATACTGTCCACAGATGCGACACAAAAGTTCACAAATGCTAATCTTCCCCTTTCGCATCTGCGAACTTCACTTCGCATAAGCGAAGCTAACCCAACTCCCACCATCTTCGCATATGCGAGCCTGACCTCGCATTTGCGATCAAGTCCTCGCAAATGGGAGATCTGCAGACGTGATGCACCAGCACTCTTCTAAGTTCAAAACACTAATTTGGGTCTGTTTGCTCAAAACATTGACCGAAGTCAACTCAAATGTGTTCTAAAGTATGATTTCATATTTTTATCACGTTTTCGCATAAAAACCTTTCGAAAAAAGATACGGACTGCGCACGCAAATTGAGGAAGGCTAAACAACACTAATCGAAGTTTTGAAATAGAGAATTGAGGGCTAAAACTGAAAATGACCTACCGGGTCATCACAAAAAATATCTTTGTTGAAATAAGTTAACATCAATAACTTTTTGTGCACAAAATTTCAAGTAAAATTTAATTACCATGTTATTAAGAAATGTAGCTCAAAGTAACAATATAAAATAAGAAGATAAGTAGCATAAGAGAAGAAGAGACAACTTTCTTATTTCATCAAGTGTTCAAGTGTATCCCATCTCACATTTCATGCCTCTATTTATACTATTACACAGGAAGGTTACAAAATGATTATCTTAAACATGAAATTAACAATTGAGATAATGGGGGAAGATCATCGAGAGAGGTTATGGAGGTGGGGGAGTTACAATCATAATAGTGATGAGTAGTGGAAGGTTATTTACATCAAGGATGAAAGTAGTGGACATCCACAATTATTATAGGTTTTACAATACTCCCCCTTGGATGTCCAAAAATAGAATATATGCCTCGTTAAAACCTTACTAAGAAAAACCCTGTGGAAAAAAATCTTAGTGAAGGAAAAAAGAGTACACATATCTGTAATATGCTTTATTTGATGCCTCGTTAATAAAACCTTACCAGAAAAACCCAGTGGGACAAAACCTAGGCTAAGGGAAAAAAAGTACAACACGTATCTTACCCCCCTCATGAATACATCACTTTATTTCTCGAAGACGGCGCATTCCAATCTTTTGTCTCAACTTCTCAAATGTTGAAGTTTGTAATGCCTTAGTAAACCGATCATCCAAATTTTCACATGAACGAATCTGTTGAACATTAATTTTACCATTTTGTTGAAGATCATGCGTGAAAAAGAACTTTGGTGAAATATGCTTTATTTTGTCTCCTTTGATGTATCCTCCTTTCAGTTGAGCAATGCAAGCAACATTGTCCTCATATAGTATAGTTGGATTATCTTTTTTCATAAGAAAACCACACATTTTCTGAATATGTTGAGTCATTGATCTCAACCAAATACATTCCCAACTAGCTTCATGAATGGCTATTATCTCAACATGATTTGAAGATGTGGCATCTATTGTTTGTTTTATTGAACACCATGATATAGTTGTACCTCCATATGTAAACAATTAGCCTGTTTGAGATCGGGCTTTATATGGATCAGACAAATAACCTGCATCGGCATAGCCAATTATTTCTGACTTGAATTCATTAGAATAAAACAATCCCATATCTAAAGTTCCCCAAAGATATCTAAATATATGCCTAACACCATTCTAGTGTCTTCTTATTAGGGAGGAACTGAATCTTGCTAATAAGCTTACTGCAAAAGCAATATTTGGTCGGGTATTGTTAGAAAGATATATCAGTGCCCCAATTGCACTACGATATGGATTTTCATCACCAACGAGCTCTTCGTCATTTTCTTGAGGCCGAAATAGATCTTTATTTATGTCAAGTGATCTCACAACCATTGGGATACTCAATGGTTGTGCATTATCCATGTAAAATTGCTTTAAAACCTTTTCAGTGTATGTTGATTGATGGACACAAATTCCATTTGTTAGATGCTCAATTTGTAGCCAAGACAAAATTTTGTCTTACCAAGATCTTTTATTTCAAACTCTTTCTTCAAACACTCTACAACCTTTGGAAGCTCTTTAGAAGTGCCAATGATATTCAAGTCATCAACATACACAACTATGATGACAAATTCAGATCCAGCCCTCTTAATAAAGACACAAGGGCAAATAGGGTCATTTTTGTACCCTTCCTTTAACAAATATTTGCTAAGGCGATTGTACCACATCCTCCTTGATTTCTTCAATCTGTATAAGGATTTCTGAAGCTTTATTAAACAAGTTTCCCTTGAACATTTATGTGCTTCAGGAACTTTAAATTTTTCAGGGATTTTCATAAAACATTCATTGTCCAATGAACCATATAAGTAGGTTGTGACAACATCCATAAACCGCATATCAAGCTTTTCATGGACTGCCAGATTTATTAGATACCTGAACGTAATTGCATCTACCATAGGAGAATATGTCTCCATATAATCAATGACAGGTCTTTGCGAAAACCCATGTGCTACAAGTCGTGCTTTATATCTTACGACGTCACCTTTCTCATTTCATTTTCACACAAAAATCCATTTGTGCCCCCTGGCTTGACACCTTCAGGCATTCGGACTATTGGTCTGAAAACTTCACACTTTTTGAGTGAAGCCAATTCAGCTTGAATTGCATTTTTTTATTTTGGCCAATCATTTCTCTGCCTACATTCATCGACAGATTTTGGCTCAAGATCCTCATCTTGTTGCATTACTTCAACTGCAACATTATATGCAAAACTGTTGTCAACAATAACGTTATTTTGGTTTCACCTTTTTCCCATAGAGACATAACTTATTGAGATCTTTTCATTTTCATCATTTCCAGGTACTAGAACCTCTTGTGAGGTCTTATCAATTGTTCTGTCTTTATTCTCCTATTGAGCAATTACCTTCATGTTATGATCAACTTGATCATATGCTCCTTATCTTTTTCGGGGATTCTTATCCTTGGAACCGATTAGTCTACCACGTTTAAGGCATGGCATAGACTCATTTTCATTATAATACTGTCCAGCTGGGACATCAACTCAAATTGGAACATTTGCAGTTGGAATATGCAATTTAGTAACCCGTGAAAGGTTAGTAAATGCATCTGGCAATTGATTTGTAATATTTTGCATATAAATGATCTTTTGAACTTCTTGTTCACATTGGTTTGTACGAGGATCCAAATGAGATAGAGATAATATATTCCAATCTATTTCTTTTTCCAGTTATTTATTTTCTCCCTATAATGTTGGGAAAACTAATTCATCAAAATGTCAATCATCAAATCTGGCTGTAAACAAATCTCATGTCATAGGCTCCAGATATTTAATAATAGAAGGAGATTCATAATTAATATATACTCCCAACCTTCTTTGGGGGGCCATCTTTGGGCGTTGTGGTGGAGCAATTGGAACATATGCTGCACATTCAAAAAATTTTAGATGGAAAATATTTGGCTCCTGACCAAAAGCCAACTGTAATGGGGAAACTTCATGATAACTGGTTGGCCTTATGCGCACAAGTGCTGCTGCATGCAAAATAGCATGTCCCCACACTGAAAGGGGAAGTTTTGTCCTCATTAGCAATGATCTATCTATTAATTGGAGGCGTTTAATCAACGATTCTGCTAGACCATTTTGAGCATGAACATGAGCAACTGGATGCTCAACTTTTATTCCAGTGGCCATACAATAATCAGTAAAGGCTTGAGATGTAAATTCACCAGCATTATCAAGACGAATTGTCTTAATTGCATAATCTGAAAATTGTACTCTTAACCTTATTATTTGGGCCAGCAATCTCGCAAATGCCATATTGCGAGTTGACAATAAGCACACATGTGACCATCTTGTAGTTGCGTCTATCAAGACCATAAAATACTTGAATGGTCCACATGGAGGGTGTATAGGCCCACATATATCACCCTGTATACGTTCCAGAAATGCAGGGGATTCAATCCCAACTTTAGCTGCTGATGGTTTAATAACCATTTTTTCTTGAGAACAAGCAGCATAAGAGAATTCCTTAAATTGAAGAATCTTCTTGCTCTTCAATGTGTGCCCATTTGAATTCTCTATTATTCTATGCATCTTGTTAGAACCTGGATAGCCCAACCGGTCATGCTAAATGATAAAATCATTAAAAGTAGTAAGCCTTTTGTTTACTATGGCATGTGATTCAACCACACCAATATTTGTGTGGTACAACCCAGAAGAAAATGCAGGTAATTTTTCGTGCACACATTTTTTCCCCACTTTTATTGTAGTAATATAAAGGTATTCAATATTTTCTTTGTTAGAGGTCTCAACATGGTAGCCATTTTGGTGAATAATTTTGAATCTCAACAAGTTTCTTTGAGACTTACTACAATAGAATGCATTATTAATAGTTAATATCGTTCCTCCAGTTAGTAATAAGGCCGCTCTTCTAAAGCCCTCAATTAACTTTGTACTACCAGATATTGTAATAACATAGGCCTTTTTCATAACAAATAAGAGAAAGATTTCTTTTCTCTTAATACTGTATGAGTTGTAGCACTATCCAAAAGGCATAAATCTTCATTACTTATCTTGGATCCAATTGAAGACTAGGGAATTTTATTTTCTGAACAACGAAAAGAGCTCAACTTCGTGCTGATAGCGTATTAAGAAATGTAGCTCAAAGTAACAATATAAAACAAGAAGATAAGTAGAATAAGAGAAGAAGAGATAACTTTCTTATTTCATCAACTGTTCAAGTGTATCCATCTCACATTTCATGCTCTATTTATACTATAGGAATGTTACAAAATGATTGTCTTAAACATGACATTAACAATTGAGCATAGGGGAAGATCATGGGGAAGGGTTATGGAAGTGTAAGAGTTACAATCATAATAGTGATGAGTAGTGGGGGGTTATTTACATCAAGGATGAAAGTAGTGAGAGTAGTGAACATCCACAATTACAATAGGTTTTACAGCACACGTAAATTATTGTGATAGTTGTAGTTACCCTAAGATATAATTGTAGTTTTTAATATACATAATTAGTCCCTTAGATGTTTTTTATACGAATTGATAGTGGGAAATGAGTTTAGGAAGTAGCTTAAGCATGTACAAAATAATTATTTTACGTTTAAAATTAGTTTTTTTAGTTTGCCTGATACACCATTATGTAGTGATATTCAATTTGAAAATGGATGAAGATTAACAATGACTTGAATATTTTAAATTTTCTCATATGACTGTGTGTTGAATGAATTAAATACAAAAAGTTTACTATGATGTAAACCAAGTAGTCACATTCGTATGGAAGAGGTTAAACTAAAATAAGTACGAACAAAACTACAAATATTTAAAGAGCTGCAATAAAGTTTGTGTAAATTGTAAAATGGAGAAATCAGTTTGTAAGCTTATAGTTGTCCTCTCTAAAGGTTATTCCCGCTAACGTGGCGATCACAGTTTTAGCGGGTCCACCAAAATTAAAGCAGAATGTGAGCATTCGAAAGGTAAGGATGTCTACACACTAAAAATGCAACAAAGTAATTAAAGTCACGGGTGTTCATGGTTCGGTTTGGATCGATTTTTCCTAAAAACAAATCAAATTAAGTAAGTCGGTTCTTCAAATATTAAAACCAAATCAAACCAATTAAGTCGGTTTTTTATCGATTCGATTTTTGTCGGTTTTTCGGTTTTTTATTGGTTTTTTTCTTAGATATGAGACATACACTATCAAACACATATTCCGGCGACAACATTTTCAACATCACACTATCAAACCAATTGTTATTTGAGAAATCTATCATTTATCATGATGTATTGATGATAATTGAATCAAATAATGATGAATAATTTAATTACTCAATTAAAAATCGATTATTTTTAACATGAAATAAATTCTTGTACTTAGCAAAAGAAAAATACCAATCAAACTAGCAAAGAATTAGATTATTATAATAGCAAAGAACTAGTCTAAAAATATAAACGACTAATATGTACTAAATTTTTTTTGAAACTTTATATAAAAATATACATATATATAGGTGTAATAATAAATTTAAATAGCTACTTCTATAATCCGTTTGGTTCGGGTTTTTTTGGTCTTTTTTATTAAAACCAAAATCAAACCAAATTTGATCGGTTTTTAAAATTCAAAACAAAAACCAAACCAAACCTAAAAAGTATCGGATTTTTGGTCGGTTTGGTTCAGTTTTCGGTTTGGTTTGGTTTTTCGGGTTTTATGAGCACCCCTAACTATAGTAACTAACTAATGTGGACCAGTCAGAAAAAATCCTTTCACGCACAATTACCAAAATAGTTGTAACGATCCGACCGGCCGTTTTGAGAGTTCTAGCTCCATTCCCCCACTTACTGCTTATTTTATGCTTTATATCTGTTATGTGACTTGTCGGGGTAGTCAGTACGGGTCCGGAGTAATTTTTGAATGAATTGAGACACTTAGTCTCAAAGTTGGAAGTTTAAGTTGAAAAGGTTGACCGGATATTGACTTATGAGTAAAAGACTTCGAAATGGAGTTTTGGCGATTTCGCTGGATAATTTTAGACTTAGGAGCGTGTCCAGATAGTGATTCGGAGGTTCGTAGTTGAATTAAGCTTGAAATGGTAAAAATTAGAAATTTGAAAGTTTGACCGAAAGCGGACATTGTGATTACCGGGATTGGATTGGAGTTCCGGGAGTGGGAGTAGGTCTGTGGTATCATTTGTGACTTGTGTGTAAAATTTGGGGTCAACTGGACTTGATTTGATAGGTTTCGGTGTCGTTTGTAGAAGTTGAATTTTTTTTAGTTTTAATAGGCTTGAATTGGGGTGCAATTCGTATTTTTGATGTTGTTTGAAGTAATTTGAGGGATCGACTAAGTTCGCATCGTATTTTAGGACTTGTTGGTATGTTTGATTGAGGTCCCAGGGGTCTCGGTTTGATTTCGGATGGTTAACGGATCAAAAATGAGGCTTAGTGTATTGCTGAAGCTGGGAGTTCTCTGGTGTGATCGCACCTGCGATGGGTTAGCCGCAGGTGCAATGCCGCAGGTGTGGGTGGAGTGGCGCATGAGCGATATTGTTTTGGCCTTGGGTGTATCGCAGGTGCAGAAAGGGATTAGGCAATTTTTGAGATGATTTTCGAAGGGTTTCTTGAGGTAAGTCCCATGTGTTCATTTTTAATCAATAATCTTATTTCCCCATTGAATTTTCCACCTAGTTTGTATATATTTAAGATGGAATTTGGGAATTTGAGGCTAGAAATTTAGAGAGTTTAATTTGGGGTTTTGGATGGCGATTTGGTGTCGGATTTTGGTAAATTTGGTATGGTTGGACTCCTGGTTGGATTAGAGGCGTTAACTGGACGGGCTGGTCCGGGCTGGACACAAAACAAATAACCCGCCCGGTTATTGTTCCGAGCTGGTAGTGGGATGGATAAACGGGCTGGTACCGGGCTGGAAAATTTTGGTCTAATTAGGGCCCGTCCGGGTTCGGGCTTAACGGGTCCAGCCTGGGCCAGGTTACTATTTTTTTGAAGTACATTTTATTTTTTTTTATTCAATGTTATTGATACTTAAGTGTTTGCAAAGTTTTAAGGCTTAGAATTAAACTTTAAACTTTAAATTTTAAAGTTTTAAATTTGATATTTGAATTTTAAAATTTTAAAATTGAAATTTAAAAGTAAGTGGCTACAAAAAGTTATTTAATAAGACCAATAGAAAATATATAAGGATCGAATTTTCAAAGCTTTCGTTTTATATTTTCATTGAATAATAAATAATACTTCAAATTAATTTGCAAGTTCTATTTTGATTTTTTTTCTGAACTTGCAAATTAAAAGTTTACAATAATTATAAAAAATAAGAAATAGTACATCACATGCTTTGCAGCATTTTTGTAAATTCATCCATCTCAACATGAGGGTCTTGGTTTCCGGCATTGCTTTAGTCGGAACCATAAACCATTACATCTCCAATTTCATTGTCCTCCGCTTCATCTACCTCTTCCCGCCCTTGATTTCGCCGTTCTGATCCTATCCAATCTCTGAAGAACACTAAAATTTCCAAAGCGTTGCTGCCCAATGAATGGCGAGTATGTCCTAGTTGCTGTCTTGCTTGGATAAATGCACTCTCTGAGGCGACTGTTGAAATCGGCACATTTAGTGCGTCCCAAGCCATTGCCGAAAGAACAAGAAATTGATTTGAGTTGCTCCTCCACCAATCCAGTGGTAGAAATTTCTTTGTGCGGGGCTCTGTGACTTTTGCAAGTAGAATTGGAGTTCATCAATGTTCCTACTACTGGTTTGTTGATGCTCTCCTAGTGTAGACCAAATCAAATAATCTTCAAAACTATCATTATCCTCCAAAGCATCGGATGCAGATGTTGAAACTGAACTTCAAGGAATATTTGCATCTACAGCAGTAGAAGCATCAACAATGTTAGCATAATAATTATATAAAGTTTGTAAATGTTTGTGTAGATCAGAAATACAAGTTTCAACATCAAGGGTTTCAGTTGGTCCAATATTCATATAAACATATAAAGCAGTGATTAATTGGCGACAATTGACCATTTTGATAGAAGGATTTAAAATAGCACCAATTAGGTAAATAAGGGGAATTGGGTAGAAATATTTCTTAAATTTATCTAGCATAGATTCAACAACAGAAAAATATCCTTCTTTCTTCTTCAAATTATGGAGTAAAAGAGAAATTTCAGCAATATGAATTAAACCATTTGCAATAGTAGGATAACAAGTTCCAGAAAACTCAAGTGTAGCTACATAAACTTTTTGTAAAAGTTTTACAACATCTTCAATGACATCCCAAGTTCTAGACGTTAACAAACGGTTAGGATCGGTACAATGATAATTAGCAACTTCAGTTATAGGCATTTTATATTTATGACAACATCTTAAGAATAAATAAGTATAATTCGACCTAGTAACTATTATTTCAGTCATGAGTCTTGGTTTTAGTCCATATCGTACACATTTTTCCTTAAATGCATTTAATCTAGCACTTCTATTATTTCCTTGAATTACACCAATAGCTGTTCTTACTAAAGTGATCTCATCTCTAAATAATTCAATGCCACTCTTCACAATTAAATTATAAATATGACATGCACACCTAACATGAAATATTTCAGGAAATGATGGGTGTAGATGCAATTTTAATATTGTAATAGCAGAATTGTTGTTAGAAGCATTATCATATGACATACACAAACTCCATTACTTCTCTTTCCCTTACCCACAAAGCTCTTTCTGATTTTTCGTGTTTGAGCGAGTTCAAGAATTAGCAGAGGCTTGATCTTGGCTTTAATAATTTAACTTCACTAGAGGGGTTCAAGTTATGTGTGAATTTGAAGTGGCTGTCTGTTGTACAAAACAAACTTCAGAGCTTGAAAGGGATTGAAGGGCTTATTAAACTCACTGTACTGAATGCTGGAAAAAACAAGCTCAAATCTATGGAGGAGGTCAGTGGTCTTGCGAACTTGCGAGCACTGATTTTGAATGACAATGACATTTTTTCGATTTGCAAGCTTGATAAAATCCAAGAGCTGAATACATTAGTCCTTTCTAGAAATCCTATATCTGGAATTGGGCAGAGTCCGGCCAAAATTAACTCAATCACAAAATTGTCTCTCTCTAATTGCCAGCTACAAGGTATTGACTCTTCAGTCAAATCCTGCACTGAGTTAAAGGAGCTACGCCTTGCTCATAATGATATTAAGACACTTCCCAATGAGTTGGCTTCTAATATAAAACTACAAAACATAGACATCGGAAACAATGTGATCATGAAGTGGTCAGATTTGAAGGTGCTGTCTTCATTGGTTAACTTGAAAAACTTAAACCTACAAGGGAACCCCATTGCTGAAAAGGAAGCTTTGGCCAAAAAGATCATGAAACAGCTGCAAATTTGCAGATTCTCAATGCTAAACCTATTGAAAATGCCGTGAAAAAGGAAGAGGGTGGGAGAGTCGATGGTGAAAATGAAAGTGGTCATCTTGATAATGCCGCTTCTGATCGTAAGAGAAAGGAGTTGGTGCAAACAGAAAAAAGAACCAATTATGACGTGGGGATACCACTCGTTGAACTTGGCACAAGAGAGTAACAAAAGCGCAAAAAACAGAAGAGTGAAGTTTTGAAGGAGAAAGCATCAACCAACAAAAATGATACTACCGTCGGGGATAAGGAACCAGCTAAAAAGTCTAGTAAGAAGGCTAAACAACATAAAGCAAGTGCCATTGACGATGGAGAAACTCCTTTTGCAGATCTTTTTGGTCCTGATTCATCAGAAGATCCATTGACTAGCAGTCGGAAGGGCGTTAATCACAACACACTCCAAAATGTTGATGCGGCTGCAGGCTTGGTTACGTTCCCAAAAAAGAAAAAGAGGAACAAGAATCTGGTAACTGGTGCTGCTGCTCTTCATTTGTCATCAGTAAGTGATGAAATTGGATTGGGTGGTACATCAACGTGGGGTGACTAGAAAAATAGCATCGCAGAGTAAATCAAGTAGCACCAAGCTCAGACTGTGAAGTTAGCTACTGTCATTTAAGCCCGGGCCTCCCATTTTGCTTGATTGCTGTGCAATAAGACGTTTGCATGATTTACATGAGAACAAATTGGTTTCACTTCCTGATAGAAGCTGTAATTTTTGGTGCTATTACTGCAAGTCTTAAGGGCCACAATTCTTTCTTGATAGCCAGATCATTGGCAAGGAAAAAGATATTCCTTCTTGCTCTTGTTTGTCTTAGCCTCTTGGGTGTTTGGAAGAACAAAAATACCCAACTTGCTTTTAGCAGGAGTACTTGTTGGGAAGATTTTGTACTTGTAGAGACGTGGTAAACAAGCCTAATTTAAATCCTGTTTTTAGAACATATTGTGTTTTAGATAATTAATGGTCGTGTTTCCAATGGCACACTCACAAAGTATTGTCTGCCTGAATTCTAATGCATTAGAAACCAGAAGAATGACCCTTTGTGGCAAAAAAATAAAATAAAAATAAAGGATAAATAAATAAAAATGACATACACAAAACTTTTTCTGAAAGATTGTAAAATATAGCAACTTCATAGATAGTATTACTTATAAATGCACCAGGATGACTTTGATCTTCATCATATTTAAAAGTAATAATATGTTTTTGCATACAAAAATTATCATCTATCCAATGACATATAACAGTCAAATAATCATTTCCATTAACAACACCACCAATATCAGAAGTAAGAGAAACTCTACAAGAAACACTCACGAACAAATAACAGATATATGTCTGATATTGTCCAAAAAGCCTAAAGATATCAGTTGTACAAGTACTTCTAGGAATACTTTTAAACAAAGGGTTATAAATTCTTTGAATATAAGTAACAAGATATGGTGAAGCAATAAAACTAAAAGGTAAACCACCTAAAATAATTATTTTAGCTAATTCTTCCTGATCTTTCACTATATCGTATTTACCCATTAAATCGCCAGTATCAAGGTTAAACTTTTGTTGCCCACCTTCCTCATCAGCACCTCATGTAATAGGGTGGTTATCTACTATTTGCCTACGAAATTGACCCGTTCCCCCTACCTTACCTTCGGTCTCATGTTTATAAACTTCCTTACAAATTTGACATCTTACATAATTTTTATCTTCTTCTAGTCTTTCAAAAAAAATTCTAACACTTACTTCTTAATCTTCGATTCCTCTTAATAGGGAGAGGAGGCCTACCTGTATTACCACGACCTTCACCCCTAATATTTTAAATTTGACTAGCATTACCAGGTAGTGTTTCAAGATTATCACGTGATTGAATATCATCTAAATTATCATCTATAGCATAATTTTCTTGAAGTTGCTCATAATTTACATTTAAATTTTCATGTGAACTTTCAGAAATATGTGTAAAGCTAGTAGAAGAACTAACACCACCTCTTGATTCTTTTAGAAGTTTTACTCTTACTACTATCACCCCTACTGGTACACCCTTTTTTAGCTGCTCTAAATATATCCATTATGTAAATTAAACTAAGAAATTAAATTAATAATTCTAAATAATAAAATAAAAATATACATCAAAGAAGAGAAAGAGATGGAACGAGTATACTGGGATTTCTGATGCCCCACTAAATATTATATCAAGCTTCAGTTGATAGACTGATACTTGATATTTGATGATATTGAATATTGATACCACACTTCACTTGAATACTTGATATTTGGTAGTTATAATTTTGTAGTGACTAAAGTAAATATTTGATGAAACTTGAAATAATAAGTAAATGAAAATTTAAGAGCAATAAGCAATATTATCAAGAGAGAATTGAGAGAGAATTAGAGTAGTAAGAGAGCAAATTGTGAGAAAACAATGAAGAAGAAGGGGGTAAATTTATAGTTTTTAAAAGGTTAAAATTATAAATTATCAATTATTAGGGGTGGGGGCTATTTTCTTAAGAGGGTAGGCCGAAATGGCTATTTTTGTAAAAGATGGCCGTTGCCCAACGGTCATTTTTGAATTTGACCGTTGGCAATGGTCAAAACATTTTAAAAAAATTGACAACGGTAACCGGGCTGGACCTGGCTGTAGCCCGGTAAAAACCCGACAAAGGGTAATCGGGCTAGCCGGGTTCCGGGGCACTAATTACCAAACAATATTCATTCAAGCCCGGCTCTCCCCTCCCCCCAACCCTCACCCAACCCGTCCCACCCGCTAGCGTACCGGGCTGACCCGAGTTGAACCGGGTCGAATCGGGTTGTTATTGGGCTGGCCTGGCCCGGCCCGATTAATAGGTATAGGTTGGATGGGTGTTCGGATATTGTGACTGTTATTGGATTCAGAGACGTGGGCCCGAGGGCGGCTTTTGTGTGGACTTTTTGATTTTTAATTAAAAGCTTAGCATTTTCTTATGGAATTGATTCCTTTAGCCCGTGTTGATTGTATCGAACTATTTTTGACTAGATTCGAGGCATTTGGAGGCCATTTCGCGAGGCAAGGGTGTGTTGGAGTATAAATTTGCACGGTTTGAGGTAAGTAACACTTCTAAACATGGCTCTGAGGGTATAAATCCCTGAATTACGTGTTATACGATTGGTATGGAGGTGACGCACATGCTAGGTGACGGGCGTGCACCACAAAAATTGTGACTTAATTATTCCCGTGGAGTTGCATAAATCAAATAATCATGTCAATACCCACATATCCTCCACATGTTAGAGAAATTGAGCTGAGACTCGTGTTAAAATCAAGCTTAGGCTAGGTGCCGATATGTTTTGGGTCCCAGAGAGTTTGGGTTGCTGTTGAATTACTTGTTTAATTTATAATTATGTACTTAGTCACATTTATCATTGCATATTGTATCTCAGTCTTTATTTCCATCCATTGATACATCATATCATCATGTTGGGCTAATTTTCATGACATAGTAAGCCCGAGAGACTGGAAAGGTTAATAACTGAGTGAAGCCGAGTGCCTAATTTTGAGTGATATTTCTGGGATCGGGCTGCATGCCGCAGTATATGTTTATTGATTTATGCCTGGATCTGCCTCTCCGTAGTCTGCACACCCACAGTGAGCGTCGTTGATATTATATTGAGGGATGGATCTTCCATGGTCATGGATATTGCCTAATTATTTATATTGAGGGATAGATCTTCCCTGGGTTAGATTGGCCCTATACAGTACTGAGTGACTGACTATTAGTTAATCTTTATATTGAGGGATGGATCTTTCCTGGGCTGGATTAGCCATATACAATACTGAGTGATATAGTATTTTGAGAGTGTGAGTTCACGAGACTTCAATTGTAGTGCATCCCATATAGGATGTACTTTTGCGTGTAGATATATAGATTCCCCATTCCTCATATCATTCTGAGTTGATCTAATTTACTTGTATTGAGTTGATCTGTTGAACTGGAAAGCACAATTCTATACTATTAATTCTATATCGAACTATACCTGCTGAGCTCGTCACTACTTTCAGTCCAATAGTTAGTTTTGTTACTTACTGAGTTGGTCGTACTCACACTACACCCTACACCTCGTGTGCAGATTCAGGCATTTCTAGGAACGACGGTCGTTGATTGAGGAGTTCGGTCGTTTGGAGATCATCGAGGTAGCTATTGGGCATTCGCAAACCTTGACTCTCCTCCCTTATCTTTCATGTTATTTATTTCAATTTTATTTTCTAGACGGTGTACCAGACTATATCTTTATGTAGATGCTTATGTACTCGGTGACACCTCGATTTTGGGAGAGATTATGTATTGAGTTATGACTTTCTATCCTACTTTTAATGAATTTCCTTTAATTAAGTTGTTTTCATATCTTTTAAGTTTTAAAGTGTTGCAAATGTCTGAGTAGTCGGCTTGCCTAGTACCATGATAGGCGCCATCACGACGGGTTTGTTTTTGGTCGTGACAAGTTGGTATCATAGCCTAGGTTACATAGGTCTCGCGAGTCATGAGCATGTTTAGTAGAGTCTTGCGCATCGGTATAGAGACGTCTATACTTATCTTCGAGAGGCTGCTGAACCCTTAGGAAATATCACATTCTTGTATTCTTGTCGTGCAGATTTGTTGATTCCGGTCACTAAACCTTTGTTTCTCTATTCTCTCATAGATGGTGAGGACACGTACTACCTGTCAGGATGGATATCAACCAGTACCACCAGTTAGGGCCACGAGAGGCAGTGGGGCAGGGGTGCAGCTCGTACAGCAGCTAGTGCGGCACCTGCAGATCCACCAGTTGCTCCAGCTCAAGAGCAGGTACCAGCTATGGTTGAGCCAGTGGGGCTAGCACATGCACTACCTGTGCCCATTATGATTCTAGGCCTTCAGGAGGCTTTGTCTCAGATTTTGACTGTGTGCACCAGCCTTGCCCAGGAAGTTTCTATACCAGCCGCAGCAGCCACTTCTCAGGTTAGGGGAAGTACCCAGACTCCCGCCGCCCGTACTTCAGAGCAGGTGGTGCAGGGACTTCAAACACCGGGGGTATCCCTAGCCCAGCCGGTCGTAACTGCTCAGGCCCAGGTGGGTCCCGTTAAGACTGATGATGAGAAGAGGAGACTAGAGAGATTTAGTGGACTCCAGTCTCCATCATTCAGTGGGGCTGAGTCTGAGGATGCCCTAGACCTTTTGGATAGGTGCCAACAGATTCTTTGCACGACAGGTATTCTAGAGATCAATGGGGTCTCATTCACTACTTTTCAGTTTACTGGGCCTCCTTCAGATGGTGGGAGGCTTATATGAGGCGCAGGCCAGTCGGTACAGCACCACTTACATGGCGTGAGTTCTCTGTTCTCTTCTTGGAGAAGTTCATGCCACAGTCTCGCAGGGAGGAGCTGCGCAGACAGTTTGAGCAGCTACATAAGGATTGCATCTCTGTGACCCAGTACGAGATGAGGTTTTTTGAGTTGGCCCGTCACGCAGTTTGGTTGGTTCCCACTGATAGAGAGAGAATTAAAAGGTTTATTGATGGCCACACATATCAGTTGCGGTTGCTTATGACTCGGGAGAGGGTATCTAGTGCTATCTTTGACGAGTGGTTGATATTGCTTGGCAGATAGAGATGGTCCGTAGTCAGGAGCGTGAGGAGAGGGAAGCCAAGAGGCCTCGAGGTTCGGGTGGTCCTAGTGGTGTTCATTCTGGGGGCAGTCTTACCACAACAGGGGTCGTCCTTATAGGCCCGCTCAGACGGCTCATCCAGTTCACCGTGGTGCATCATCTAGCCATGGTTCATACAGTGCCCGCCCGGGCCAGTCATCTCTTAGTGCTCTTCCAGCTTAGAGTTCATCTCGTGCACCATCAGTTCAGGGTTCATCTGTACCAGGTTCTTCTGACAGTTATTCTAGTTCCCGTGGTTTGCCTCAGTACTTGCCGCTATTTATCAAGAGGGGATGTTTCGAGTGTGGAGAGTTGGGTCATGTGAAGAGGTTCTGTCCCTGCCTTACCGGAGGTTCAGTTTAGCAGAAGAGTAATTCCACGACTTCAGCACCAGTTACTTCATCACCTGCCCAACAAACTCGGGGTGGGGCCTAGGCAGCTAGAGGTCACCCTACAGGGGGAGGCCGATCAGATGGCGGTCGGGCCCGATTCTATACTATTCCTGCCAGACCAGAAGCTGCTACTTCAGATGAAGTGATCACATGTATTGTCTCAGTATGCTATATGGATCCCTCTGTATTATTTGACCCTGATTCCACTTATTCGTATGTATCATCGTATTTTGCTAGTTATCTAGATATACCCCGTGAGTCCTTTGTTTTATCTGTTCATGTATCCACGTCGGTGGGTGATACTATTGTGGTGGACTGTACATATCGTTCATGTGTAGTGACTATTGGGGGATTGGAGACTAGAGTTGATATTTTATTGCTCAGTATGGTTGATTTCGATGTTATCTTGGGTATGGATTGGTTGTCTCTATATCATGCTGTTCTGGATTGTCATGCTAAGACCATGACGTTAGCGATGCCAGGGTTGCCAAGGATTGAGTGGAGAGGTTCTCTAGACTATGTTCCAAGAAGTGTGATTTCATATTTGAAAGCATAGCGGATGGTTGGGAGGGGTTGTTTATCTTATTTGGCCTTTGTGAGGGATGTTGGTGCTGATACTCCTACTATTGATTGTGTTCCGGTGGTGCGAGATTTTTCGGATGTGTTTCCTGCAGACCTGTCGGGCATGCTGCCGACAGGGATATTGACTTTGGTATTGACTTGGTGCGGGGCACTCAGCCCATTTCTATTCTCCCGTATCGTATGACACCAGTTGAGTTGAAGGAATTGAAGGAGCAACTTCAGGAACTTCTTAATAAGGGATTTATTAGACCAAGTGTGTCGCTTAGGGGTGTACCGGTCCTGTTTGTGAAGAAGAAGGATGGTACTATGAGGATGTGCATCGATTATAGGAAGTTGAACAAAGTTATGATCAAGAACAAGTATCCTTTGCTGCACATTGATGATCTATTTGTCTAGCTTTAGGGAGCGAGAGTGTTCTCTAAGATCAACTTGAGGTCTAGGTATCACCAGTTGAAGATTCGGGACTTGGATATTCTAAATACAACATTCAGGACTCGTCATGATCATTATGAGTTCCTTGTAATATCTTTTGGGATGACCAACGCCCCAGCAGCATTCATGCATCTGATAAATCATGTATTTCAACCTTATCTCGACTCGTTTGTCATAGTATTCATTGATGATATCGTGGAGTACTCTCGTAGCCAGGAGGAGCATGCCCAACATTTGAGGGTTGTGATGCATCGGTCAAGGGAGGAGAAATTTTATGCCAAGTTCTCTAAATGTGAGTTTTGGCTTATCTCAATGGCATTCTTGGGGCACATGGTTTCCAGTAAGGGGGTTTAGGTGGATCCAAAGAAGATCGAGGCAGTTCAGAGTTGGCCCAGACCATCCTCAACTACGTAGATTCGGAGCTTTCTCAGCTTGGCCGATTATTATCGTCGCTTCGTGGAGGGTTTCTCGTCTATTGCATTGCCTTTGACCAAATTGACCCAAAAGGGTGCTACCTTCAGGAGGCCGGATGAGTGTGAGGAGAGCTTTCAAAAGCTCAAGACTGTTTTAACCAGAGCTCCAATTCTTGTTTTGCCTTCAGCCTCTAGTTCTTGTACAATGTATTGTGATTCTTCTCTGATTGGTATTGGGTGTGTCTTGATGCAGGGGGTAGATTGATTTCTTATGCTTCGCGTCAGTTGAAGCCCCATGATAAGAACTACCCTATTCATGATTTGGAGTTAACTGTCATCGTTCATGCATTGAAGATTTAGAGGCACTATCCCTATGGTGTGTCTTGTGAGGTATTTACAGATCATCAGAGTCTCCAGCACTTGTTCAAACAAAAGGATCTAAATTTGAGGCAGCGAAGATGGTTGGAGCTACTAAAGGACTATGATATTATCATTCTGTATCATCTCGGGAAGGCCAATATGGTGGATGATACCTTGAGTAGAAAGGCGGTGAGTATGGGTGGCCTTGCATTCATTCCTATTGGTGAGAGACCTCTTGCAGTTGCTGTTCAGGTCTCGGCCAACCAGTTCGTGAGATTAGATGTTTCAGAGCCCAGCCGGGTTCTAGCTTGTGTGGTTTCTCGGTCTTCCTTATATGATCGCATCAGAGAGCGCCAGTATGATGATCCTCATTTGCTTGTCCTTAAGGACACGGTTCAGCATGGTGATGCCATGGATGTTACTATTGGGGATGGTGGTGTTGAGAATGCTGGGTCGGATTTGTGTGCCTAATATGGATGGGCTATATGAGTTGATTCTTGAGGAATCCCATAGTTCGTGGTATTCCATTCATCTGGGTACAAGTGCAGATGTACTAGGACTTGAGGCAGCACTATTGGTGGAGAAGAATTAAGAAAGATATAGTGGGGTTTGTAGCTCGGTTCCTTAACTGTCAGCAGGTAAAGCATGAGCATCAGAGACCGGGTGGATTGCTTCACAGGCTAGAGATTCCAGAGTGGAAATGTTAGCGAATCACCATGGATTTTGTAGTTGGGCTCCCACGAACTTCGAGGAAGTTCGATGCTATTTGGGTGATTGTGGATCGGCTGACCAAGTCTGTGCACTTCATTCTAGTTGGGACTACTTATTCTTCAGAGCGGTTGGCTGATATTTACATCCACGAGATTATTCGCTTTCACGGTGTGCCAGTGTCCATCATTCCAGATCGGGGCACGTAGTTTACATCGCAGTTTTGGAGAGCCGTGCAATGAGAGTTGGGCACCCGGGTTGAGTTGAGTACAATATTAACCCTCAGACGGACGGACAGTCCGTGCGCACTATTCAGATATTGGAGGACATGCTAAGCGCTTGTGTTATTGATTTCGGGGGTTCTTGGGATTAGTTTCTACCGCTTGCGTAGTTTTCCTACAACAACAGCTACCAGTCGAGCATTCAGATGGCTCTGTATGAGGCTTTGTATGGGAAACTGTGTCAATCTCCGGTGGATTGGTTTGAGCCTGGGGAGGCTAGGCTATTGGGTACTGACTTGGTGCAGGATACTTTGGATAAGGTTAAATTGATTCAGCATTGTCTTCGCACGGCACAGTCCAGACAGAAGAGTTACGCCGATAGGAAGGTTCCTGATATTGCTTTCTTGGTTAGGGAGAATGTACTGCTCAAGGTTTCACCTATGAAGGGTGTTATGAGGTTCAGGAAGAAGGGAAAGTTGAGCCCTCGGTATATTGGACCGTTTGAGGTACTTCAGAGGATTGGATAGGTGGCTTACATGCTTGCCTTGCCACCTAGTTTGTCGAGTGTGCATTCAGTGTTTCATGTTTCTATACTCCGGAAGTATGTCGGCGATCCGTCTCATTTTTTGGATTTCAGCACGGTTCAGTTATATGGTAATTTGACTTATGATATTGAGCCAGTGGCCATTTTAGATCGGCAGGTTCGAAGGTTGAGGTCAAAGAACATAGCTTCAGTGAAGGTGCAGTGGAAAGGTCAGCCAGTTGGGGAGGCTAGTTAGGAGACCGAGCGGGAGATGCGGAGCAGATATCAATGCCTATTCGACACTCCATGTATATTTCTAGACTCGTTCGAAGACGAACATTTATTTATGAGGGGGAGGATGTAATGACCCGGCCAGTCATTTTGAGAGTTGTAGCCCCGTTCCACTACTTACTGTTCATTTTGTGCTTTATAGCTATTATGTGACTTGTCGAGGTAGTCAATTTGGGTCCGGAGAGATTTCGGAATGAATTGAGATACCTAGTCTCAAAATTAGAAGCTTAAGTTGAAAAGGTTGACCAGATGTTGACTTATGAGTAAACGACTCCGAAATAGATTTTTGGAGGTTCTGTTGGGTCTGTTAGTTGATTTTGGACTTAGGAGCATGTCCGGATAGTGATTCGGAGGTCCATAGTTGAATTAGACTTGAAATGGCAAAAATTGGAAATTTGACCAAGAGCGTACTTTGTGGTTATTGGGCTTGGATTGGAGTTTTGGGAGTGAGAGTAGGTCCGTGGTGTCATTTGTGACTTGTGCGCAAAATTTGGGGTCAACCGGACGTGATTTGATAGGTTTCGGCGTCGTTTGTAGAAGTTGGAATTTCCTTAGTTTCAATAGGCTTGGATTGGGGTGTGATTTGTGTTTTTGATGTTGTTTGAGGTGATTTGAGGGCTCGACTAAGTTCGTAATGTGTTTTAGGACTTGTTGGTATATTTGATTGAGGTCCCGGGGGCCTCGGGTTTATTTCGGATGGTTAACGGATCGAAAATGGGGCTTAGTGCATTGTCGAAGCTGGGAGTTCTCTGGTGTGATCACACCTGCATGGGGTTGGCCGCAGGTGCGATGCCAGAGGTGCAGCTGGAGTGGTGTAGGAGCGAAATTTGGTATGGCCTTGGTTGTATTGTAGGTGCATAAAGAATTCTGTAGGTGCGGACTCGCACTTGTGCATGGAGGATCGCAGAAGCGGAAGAGAGCTTGGAGAGGCTGGTCCGCAGAAGCGGACGATTTGCGCATATGCGCACCCGCAGAAGCGATTGGTCGGCATTTGTGGCCTCCGCAGATGCGGATGGTTGACCACAAAAGCGGTACCGCAGAAGTGAAAAGGCTGGGGAGAACATTTAAATTCAAGGGTTCGCGATTTGTTTTCATTTTGAACATTTCAGGCTCGGGATTAGGCGATGTTTGAGAGGATTTTCGAGGGGTTTCTTAAGGTAAGTCCCTTGTGTTCATTTTTAATCAATAATCTTGTTTCCCCATTGAATTTTCCAACTAGTTTATGTGTATTTAAGGTGGAATTTGGGAATTTGAGGCTAGGAATTTGGAGAGTTTGATTTGGGGTTTTGGGTGGAAATTTGGTGTCAGATTTTAGTAGATTTGATATAGTTGAACTCGTGGTTAGATGGATGTTCGGATTTTGTGACTTTTATTGGATTCAGAGACGTAGGTCCGGGGGGCCGGTTGTTGAGTAGACTTTTTGATTAAAAGATTAGCATTTTCTTATGGAATTGATTCCTTTAGCCCGTGTTGATTGTATCGAACTGTATGTGGCTAGATTTGAGGCATTTAGAGGTTGTTTCGCGAGGCAAGGGCGTGTTGGAGTAGAGATTTGCAAGGTTTGAGGTAAGTAATACTTCTAAACTTGGTTCTGAGGGTATAAATCCCTGAATTACGTGTTATACGATTGGTATGGAGGTGACGCACATGCTAGGTGACGGGCATGTGAGCGTGCACCATAGAAATTGTGACTTAATTGTTCCCGTAGAGTTGCATAATCAAATAATCATATCAATACCCACATATCCTCCACATGTTAGAGAAATTAAGCTGAGACTCTTATTAAAATCATGCTTAGGCCAGGTGCCGATATTTTTTGGGACGCACAGAGGTCAGGTTGCTGTTGAAATTACTTGTTTAATATATAATTATGTACTCAGTCACATCTATCATGGTATATTGTATCTCAGTCTCTGTTGCCAATTATTGATACATCATATTATCATGTCGGACTAATTTTTATGACATTGTGAGCCCGAGAGACCGGAGAGATTAATGACTGACTGAGGCCGAGTGCCTGATTTTGTGTGATATTTTTGGGATCGGGCTACATGTCACAGCATATTTTTATTGATTTATGTCTGGATCTGGCTTATTATATCGCTTGGGCTGGATCTGACCCTCCAGAGTCTGCACACCCACAATGAGCGCAGTTGATATTATATTGAGGAATGGATCTTTCCTAGGCATGGATCTTGCCTAATTATTTATATTGAGGGATGGATCTTACCTGGCTTGGATTGGCCCATATAGTACTGAGTGACTGATTGGTAGTTGATCTTTATATTGAGGGATGGATCTTCTCTGGGCTGGATTGGCCATATACAGTACTGAGTGATATAGTATTTTGAGAGTGTGAGTTCACGAGACTTCCATTGTAGTGCATCCCATACAGCATGTAGTTTGGCATGTAGATAGAGAGATGTCACATTCCTCATATCATTCTGAGTTGATCTAATTTACTTGTATTGAGTTTATCTGTTAAACTGGAAAGCAAGCCTACATTTCTGTATTGTTAATTCTATATCGAACTGTACCTGCTGAGCTTGTCACTACTATTAGTCCAATAGTTAGTCTTGTTACTTACTGAGTTGGTTGTACTCACACTACACCCTGCACCTCGTGTGTAGATTCAGGCATTTCCGGGCATGGCGGTCATTGATTGCGGAGTCGGGTAATTTGGAGATCATCGAGGTAGCTGTTTGGTGTTCGCAGACCTTGACTCTCCTCCCTTATCTTTCATGTTATTTATTTTAATTTTATTTTCTAAACGATGTACCAGACTATATCTTGATGTAGATGCTCATATACTGGGTGACACCCCGATTTTGGGAGAGATTATGTATTGAGTTATGACTTCCTATCATGCTTTTATAAAAAATTCCTTTAATTAAGTTATTTTCATATCTTTCAAGTTTTAAAGTATTGGAAATGTCTGAGTAGTCGGCTTGCCTAGTACCATGATAGGCGTCATTAAGACGGATTTATTTTGGGTCGTGACAATAACCCCACTATTTAAGCAGGCATGTCAATGAAGTCCTGTTAGCTTCACCTATTTCTACCGCACTTCTTATATAGGAGAATTCTTCAACCCTTTGGCTTCTTTCTTTTTTGGCGAAATACATAAACGACCCCTTAAAGTTGTCACCAAAAATTAGTTAGACACCTCAACTAAGCCTATTTTTAGCCGGACACTTCATTCATTCACAAAGGTATATGTTTTAAACATCGAATCCAATAAACCTCATGCGTGAGTTACAATCGCTGATAATGTGTCAAACAGACCAATAATTAAATGACACGTGGATTTTTAAAACAAATGCTATTATTAAAAAAATAGAAATTAAATCTTCTTCTTTCCAATAGCCGTTGGCTTCACTAAAAGCACCATTGGATCTTCGCCAATGGGGCTATCCCAAAATCACCATGAAACCACCTTGAGTCACTCTCTCCAGCCACCGTAAAACACTGCTACTATACCACTCATCAACGTTTCTCCACCAAACACTAAAATCCAAACACTAATGTAATTCCTTCGTTTCAGCCAAGAACCTTAAGCACCACACAAGCTCGACCGTATCTCCTCCCTAGTCACCAACCAATATCTCCTTTTATCATCTCAAATTCTTTTGTTGTGCTCAACAATGGCGGAAGAAAGAGACATCCATGTGCGAGTGCAGAAATGGATATTTCCTTTATCTTCAATCTTTTATGATTTTTTACATAGAGGATTTTCTATGATTTTTCAGTTTGAAATTCAAGTAGATGAGAATATGCTGAAATTCATAAGTATTCTCCTTCTCATCTTTGTTATTAACTAGTAGCAGAAATTACATCTCCTTCCGCTTTTACTTCGATTAAAGGGAGAACGGAAGTGGGTGAAATTAATTGAAAAATTTTCCCCTATTGGTATCTAATGGTGGAGTCGAAGGTCCTACTTGACTTGTAATTTTCTTAAATGGTATTATAAGAAATGGTAGTTTAAGGTGAGTATTTTTTGTGTATTTTTCATTGGCGTGTTATAATGGTGGTTTAAGTTGGAGGTTGGTGGAAAAGATTTGAAGAAGAAGGTGAAATTGGGGTGGGGGGGGGGGGGGAGGGATCCAAATTGTTTTTATGAAAAGAAAAAGATAAACCTAATTTTAGATAGGCAACTCGCATCCCAGAGAGTGCATTTCACGCGATGAGGGCTAACAGGGTCAGGTGTTTAGTTGATCTTCTTTTGTGAATGAATGAAGTGTCTAGCTGAAAATGGCTCAGATAAGATGTCTAACTGATCGTCGGGGACAACTTAAAGAGGCCGTTTATATATTTCGCTTTTTTTTTTTCTCATTTGGGTAGGTGGGTGGGTTTAGCTTGGAATAGGGTACTAAAATTGGGGATGACTAATTTGATTCTCACGTTGCCACATGTCCCTCCATCTAAATTAGGGGCATATTTGTATTATAGTATAACGATAAAGTGTTAATTGAACGGTTAATAAAACGAAAAATATATTTAAATAATTTTTAATAGTATAGAAATATATTTGACCAATTTCCGAGGATGATGACACGGCAATTTAGCTAAAAGAAAAAGCAGGTTCCACCGCATTTATATTCTTTTTTTTGCTTTCAATCTTTTATGGAAAATAAAGTATATATTAAGCAACAACAGGAAAAAAGATACTATAAATTCTTATTCTGGAATGTAAGATAATAGGAAGTATTGCAATTAAGGAAATAATATATTTTTTTTGAGTTTTTAATGAGTGATTATGTACATCCTTATTTAGAAGGACGAAACTACTTATTTTTCGCATTTTGGATAGTATATGTGATATTTAATGGGTAATGTCTTTTTGATATTATTCAATTGACTTAAGATGCATGTCCTAACGGTATAATGAATTTTTACACTATCGATCTAATTAAACCTTGTATAACAAATTACTCACCGTTCATTAAAGATTATTGTCAATGTTATTAGATAAGCTGCTTGTTGTGTTTAAGTGGGCGTTTGGACATAAGCATTATAAAATTTCGGAAAAAAGTAAAAAAAAATAAAGTAAAAATGATAGTTAAAAATTAGAGTTATATTTGGACATGAATACAATTTTGGGTTGTTTTTGAATTTTTGTGAGTGATCTGAAGTGAAAATTTTGAAAACAGCTTTTTGGAGTTTTTCAAATTTTCAAAAAGTTTCAAAATTCATTTTTAAGTGAAAATTAAAAATTTCATGGACAAATACTGATTTTGAAAAAAAGTAAAATATTTTCAAAACAAAGTGAATTTTTTTATGGCCAAATGGACCCTAAGTCTAGACATTGCACTACAGCAAAATCCACTTCCAAGCTCAACTCTTTAAGTCCCTTGAAAACTCTGTTTATGGGCCTCGCAAGTCACATGGCTTTTCTGAGTACAAAACATTTTCTAGTTCTAGGTAGAAGTGGCATGGGGTGACCAGTTTTGACCCTGCTATTTAATGTGTAGTCAGTGTTTTAAATTTGGTGCACAAATAGTCATTACGTTGTCAAAATGAACTTCAAAAAACATTTTTTTCGCTTCTAAAGCCTATATAAAAAGGCCAGTGCTTGTTGTTTCATTTATGTAATAGCTGAGTGCATAAGTGCTAAAATCAATGCTAATCTTCACTTGAAGTCTCAAGCTTCACAGGTTCTTCAATTGAGAAAGTTTCTAAAGAGGAGAAGAAGAGAGCATTTCAGAGGCAAAACAAAAGCTATTGTTTCATTAGGTATTGTGCAAGGTCGTTATATACAAGACTTCCACTAACCGACAAACTAATTAACTTAACCAATAAAACGTTATACGCCATCCCTACTAAACTAACAATTACAGCTAACAGCTAGCTAACTGAAGATAAACTAACAAACTAACAATTATAAGTCATAATACTCCTCCTCAAGCTGGAGGGTGCAAGATATTTAGCACACCAAGCTTGCCTAAAAGAAACAGATATTGAGCTTGACACAACCCTTTTGCGAGAAGATCAGTTAATTGGTCTCGAGTGTTCAGATATACTATTTTGACGACCCCATTTTTGACCTTATCTTGAATGAAATAACAGTCAATCTCTATATGCTTGGTACGTTCGTGAAAGATAGGATTGACTGCTATTTGTATAGCAGATTTGCTGTCTCTGAAGACTGTAATAGGAACTTGAATGCAACTCTGAGCTCCTTAAACAGGCCTAACAACCAAGTCACCTCTGCTACAGCTAAAGCCATGCCTCGATACTCGGCCTCAGCAGAACTTCTAGACACTATATATTGTTTCTTAGATATCCAAGAGATCAAGGAATATCCAAATTTAATCACATAACCTATAACTGACCTACGTGTATTGGGGCAGGAAGCCCAATCTGAATCACACCAACAACTTAACTTAGTCACAACCCCAGTCTTCAACCACACACCTTGACCTGGAGCATTCTTTAAGTATCTAACCACTCTAAGTACAGCTTTCCAGTGTGATCTTTTAGGCTGCTGCATGGATTGACTCAAGGTTTGAATCACATAACTGATGTCTGGCCTTATGATTGTAACATACATAAGTTTGCCAATTAGAATTTGGTATAGAGTAGTATCCTGTAACATCATATCTCCAATAATGCCAGCGGCTTTGTCATACTCCACTGTAGTCAACTTCAAATTGGTTTCTATAGGAGTGATGGCAGGTTTGGCTCCACTGAGGCCCATATCAAAAATTAACTCAAGCACATATTTTCTTTGATTTAAGATAACACCAGCTTTTGACCTAAGGACCTCAATTCCTAAGAAATATCTAAGTTCACCAAGGTCTTTCAGCTTGAATCTCTAATGAAGCACTTGCTTGGCTTTAGTGATCAAATTTGCACTACTACCTGTAAATAGTAGGTTATCTACATAGACTAGGATAGCCACCATACCACCCTTCTTCCTTAAGGTGAACAGAGAATAATCATGACTACTTTGAGTGAAGCTTGCATCAAGCAATGCCTCTGTCAGCTTAATATTCTATTGCCTAGAGGCTTGTTTAAGTCCATATAGAGACTTAAGTAATCTGCAAACCTTCTGCTCCCCCTGTCTTCTAAAACCTTCAGGAATTTCCATGTATACTTCTTCACAAAGATCACCTTGCAAGAAAGCATTAAATACATCCATTTGGTAAAGAGACCAACCTCTAGATACTTCTAGTGCTATCACTGATCTCACCGTGACCATCTTGGCCACAGGAGAGAAGGTGTCATGATAGTCAAGACATTCTTGCTAACTGTATCCCTTAGCAACCAATCTAGCCTTGAATCTTTTAACCTCCCCATTGGCATGATACTTGATCTTGTATACTCACTTTGAGCCCACAGTATTCTTTCCTGCAGGTAGATCAACAATTTTTCAAGTGTGATTATCCTCCAAAACTTGAATCTCTTGCTGCATAGCTTGAATCTATCTAGCATCTTTGGCTGCTTTCTTAAAGGTATGTGGTTCTACCAAGGTGGAAAATTTAGACAGATAGTTGTAGTAAGTTGGAGTAGCATTATTATAGGAAAGATAATTTGCCAATGGATTCTTGCTGGAAGCTTTGTTTGGTGCCACATAGTCTTTCATCCAAATAGGCTATTTGGATTCCCTAGTAGACCTTCTAACATGTGCGGGTGGTGCTGTTGCCTATGCTTTTTATGTGGTATTTCCTGTGTAGGCATTTCTTGTATTAGCTCTTCTTGTAATGTTTCCTCTTCTTATGATATTGTAACTTGTTCCCGCTCTACACCTTCAATGACTAGTTTTTCAGACTCAAAGTTATCAGTTATATTAGGTGTATAAGTATTTATGTGAGTTTTCTATAGCTCCTGATCTTGTATATTCAGATCAGGCATGTCAGGAATCTAGGAATGATCAGTGTCCATATTTGCAGCAAAAGGGAATTCTAATTCCTTGAAAACTATATCCCTACTTACAAAGAGTTGCTTGCTATCTAATTCCAACAACAAATAGACTTTCTGTCTCTCAGAAAAACCCATAAGAACTGCAGGTCTTGTCCTTGCAGCAAACTTATCACCCTTACGTACAGTAGTTGCATAACACAAATATCCTATTACTCTTAAGTGATTCAGAGATGGAGACTTAGAGTATAGCATTTTATAGGGACTCTTTCCTTTGATGGCTATAGATGGTAGCCTGTTAATCAAATACACTACAGTGGAGACACAGATCCCCTAGTGTATAATAGGCAGTTCGGACTGAAACTTTAAGGCTCTTGCTACTTCTAATATATGCCTATGCTTTCTCTCCGCAATACCATTATATTGTAGAGTGTAAGTGTAACTATTCTAATGTATCACACCAAGACCTTGCAAGAGTTCATTACATTGAGAATTTTAAAAAAATTATTCTATTATCAGATCTTATTATTTTCACCATAGTTCCAAAATGATTCTTTATCATCAAAAGAAATTTTTTAATAGCTACTATGACTTTTGATTTAAGCTATAGTAAATGAATCCATGTGTATCGACTGAAAGCATCCATAATAGTCAAGAAATAATATTTCTTATCAAAAGTTGCAACCTTATAAGGGCCCCAAAGGTCCATATGAACAAGAGAGAAGGGAGAATCAGCTTTGGAGTTACTAGTAAGAAACACTAGTCTAGTCTGCTTAGCTAGTGGGCAGACATGACACTTATTCAACAATTCACTATTTACATCACTTCCTAAATTCATGTTCTTCATAGCAGTATATAAAGAAAGTCCAAGCTTTATATTCCATAACTTGCAGTCTTCTCCGGTAACTACAACAGCTAACCCATATGTTTTGATCTTATTTCTTTCAATTGGTTCTTTTACTATGTACAGTTCAGTATTCTCCTTATCAATCCCCTTTCACCCTACCACTGTAAAGGTCCTGAAACAAAATAAAGTCAGGGAAGAATTTGACTGAACATGAGTATTCCCTTGTTAACTTGGACAATAACAAGTTGAATTTGAAGTCAGGTATAAATAAGCAAGCTTCACCAACACATGAAATTGTAACCTTATCTCCTGCAGGAAAATGTACTTTATCCTTAGAAACCTTCCTAGCATGAACTCCACTTTTAATAAGTTTTCAGTTGATGTTATGTGATGTGTAACACTCGAATCAACAATCCATTCATTTGTAAAACTACTAGTCATCAAACAAGTAGCAATACCTACCATGTTAGCTTGGCTATCATTGGTGTCTTTGCTCAACGGTCCTAGGATCTGTTTGTATTGCATCTCAGTGAAGTAAGGTCCTTTTCCAGCTAGAGTAGTCTGTAAATCAGCAGTTGAAGAACTTTGGGACTGAACATCAGCACTCCCACATATATTATTCACAACATTGATAGATTGTTGAGTGCCAGACTGTCCTCCAAAGTTTCCATTACCACGACGAAACTGTCCACGAGTGTTGTTGTTACTAAACTTCTTTTCTCCTTTAAAATCTTCAGGATATCCTATGATTTTGTGGTAATTCTCCTTTGTGTGACCTCTAAGTCCATAATGTTCACATTGCATAAAAGGTTTCTTTTCCCTGTATCCTTGACCTCTGTCAACTTGCATGGCCATTGGATCATTGTTTTCACTTAAGGAGCTCAGACCAGATGAGGAATGTTGAGACTCATCTTTAGTTACCATAGCATATGCCTGATTAATAGATAGTTCATTGGATTTCAACAAAATTTGTCTTCTAGCTTGATCATAAGAATCATTCAAGCCACTGAGGAATTGTAATAACCTCTGTTATTGAAGGTGTTCAGCATATTCTCTTGAATTGGGGAAGGTACCATGGCATCATACTCATTCAACAAACCTTTCAATTTAGTGAAGTAAGTAGAGACAAAATCTGTACCTTGAGATAAAGTAGCAATAGCTCTGTGAATCTGATAAATCCTCATGCGATTGACCTTATCAAATCGTTCTCTTAGATCTTCCCAAGCCAAATGAGCATTCGAGGCATACACAATCCTACTAAGGAGTTTTGTTGACATTGTGTTCATGAGCCACGAGAGAACAATTGCATTACATGTTTCCCACTGTTCATGCAATATTTTCTCACATGACTCCTTTGGGAAAGTGTTAGTCACAAACCCTAGCTTTCTCTTCCCCAATAGAGCGATCTTCATCGTCGCCCATAGTTCTCAGTTCCTGTGAGCTTCACAGCGATTAGGACAACGTCGGGAGTGTCCGATGGACCAAGGTATAGTGTATGCGTATAAAGAATTTTTGATTCTTCCATTGAAGAGCTCAGATTCAGAAATTACTTAGTAAATAAAGAATCGACAAATTCGAGGAAGCTGCAAATCACATTGATTAATTCGCGCAGATTATTAGTATCATCCGCTCTGATACCATGCTAAAATTAGTGCTAATCTGCACTTGAAGCTTCAAGCTTGACAGGTTCTTTAATGGAGGAAGTTTCTAGAGAGGAGAAGAAGAGATCATTTTAGAGGCAAAATAAAATCTATTGTTTCATTAGGTGCTGTTCAAGGTCATTATATATAAAACTTCCACTAACCGACTAACCGACTAACTAATTAACTTAACTAATAAAATGCTGCCACATCATCCTTACTAAACTAACAATTACAACTAACAGCTAGCTAACTAATTAAAGACTAACTAACAAACTAGCAATTACAAGTCATAATAATAAGCATATGTAAAGCCAGAGAGAGTATTATGTATGACTTTAGATGAATCCAATGGTTTTTTCTTAGACTCCGAATTTGTATTAGGTTATCTATTAAATATATATAAAACTTTAATTATGAATCCAGTAACTAAGAGGAGCTATAAATTCAGTTGTAAGTTCAGAACCCATAAATTTCAAATTCTGACTTCGCCTCTAAGCATATGACTTCATTATCACCATCAATCATAGTGTGATGTATCTTCCCCCAACTTTCTCTCTCTCTATATATATCTATATACACACACAATATACCTGGTAATTGCTCCTTGAGCTATAGCACTGTATTTTTTGGGCCATATTCCACCTTTAACAATAGAAGGAGAAGATATATCATTGGTGACCAATGTGATCCTAATGTGTTTGTCCCTAGCTAATAAGATGTGAATCAACAACAACAACAACAACAACAATAACCCAGTATAATCCCACTAATGGGGTATGGTGAGGGTAGTGTGCACGCAGACCTTACCCCTACCCTGGGGTAGAGAGGCTGTTTCCGATAAACCCTCGGCTCCTTCTCTCCAAGAACTCCCCATCTTGCTCTTGGGGTGACTCGAACACACAACCTCTTAGTTGGAAGTGGGGGGTGCTCACCAATAGAGCAATCCACTCTTGTACCTAATAAGATGTGAATCAACAATGGGAAATCAATTCCATTGATGAAGTCTAGACACTCAAATTTGAACTCAAAAGGCAAATATTTCACTTTATCATAGAAACACATTAATACCAACTGTTTTTTTTTACTAGTTAAAATAAAATTTACTAACAAATTCGAACAAACATAAATGAAACAAAAACGCTATAGTTGTATGCAGCATACAAGGTCAAGTCATATGCTATCAAACGAACCTATACTAGGGCATACCAGGGCCAATTTAATTAGAGTGCTTGTCAAACAAAGCAAACATAAGATATTCGGGGCTGAAGTTTATATGAAGTTTGCTTGCAGCAGTGCAAATTAACTTCAGATATTTGAGTTTGAAAGCCGCTTGTAGCAGTGCAAACTTCAGACCCACATATATGAAGTTCTCTTGCAGCAGCACAAACTTTGAACACATTAGTTCAAAAGTTCATGCCCATATTATTAATATGTTTTTGTCCAAATATTAATTAGCTACTCTAAACTTATCACACTTTAACTAATTTTAAGTAAATGGCTACGACTTAAATCGTGACTTGAAATTCGGCTATTTGTGCACTTCGCCCATTTTCTGGCAGTTGTTTTGTATTGGCCCCAACTTCTTTAGTATACATATATTTAGATTGGGCTTTGGATGCTTCGAAAACCAGCACAAAGGGTTCCACAAAGGGTGATTCTTCAAAGAGAAAACTGCTCGGTTTGGCCCTTTAGAGCAAAAATACCATCAATATTAGTTAATTCACAAATACTATTAATATTAATTAATTATTTATAATATTATACTAATATTAGCCCAATTAAATATTTATATGCTTGTCCCTCTCTTTAGTCTATCTAGTAAAAATAAAAAAGCAAATGCAAACCATATGCAATATGCATATAAATAAAGATTGATCATTTCGTTGCTCAATCCAATAATTTTTGTGACATGACATTCTACATCAATGACCAGTCAAATTTTAAATACAAAATGGAGTTTTCCAAATCCAAAAACTTGCAACTAATATAGAACTAAACTGAATAGTAAATCGTAGATAAAATAGTTACAAGAAAAGTAAAAATGAAAAAACAAAAAGCAAAAAGATTTATCATATGTTTCCTGACCAGTGGCGGAGCCACATGCACTAAAGGGGTGTTTAACCGACACTCGTTCGCCGGAAAATTACACTGTATAACCCTGTAATATTTTTTAAATATGTATATACTATATAATGACATCCCTTGACTTCTTAGTGAGTTTATTTCTTTATATTTTGACTCTTCTTAATGAAAATCCTGGCTCCCCCACTGTTCGTGACAGAAGATAAAGAATAGTATTCTCATTGTTGTATTTCTAAAACTGAAATTTGTTTTAAGCAAGTGTTGTTGAAATACATTGGGTACATCTCAAGGAGATTAAATCACAATTTTGGGATGATTTGATTGAAATTCGAGGTAGTTTGAATTGAAATTTGAGCCAAGTTCGAAATAGAAGATGAACATGGAATAAGATGCAAAATATATCACCATGTATCATGTGTATATCTCATATGTATTTCTTGTGTATCTCTTATACATCCATATATAGATGTGTGTGGGATACATGTTAGATATGTGTCATAGAAAATTTTTTAAATTTGATTTTAACTATTAATTTTGACTCCAAATAAGTTTAATTTACCTCCAATCTTTTTAAAACTTGTGTATTGTCTCGTCTACGTGTGTTTATGTGTTTTTAGTGAATTCCAACATAACCATTGAAAAAGAATCTTTTTTTGTAGGCTTTTTGAATATTATATATTACTGATAAATTTTTCTGGGTATTTTTGAAAGCATGACTTAATGACTAATTTCCCAAATCATCGCTACAGACAGAGTCACACAGTGCAAGAACCAACATGTATGTGTCTTCATTAGGCGTCGTCATACTGAGAAGTGAGAAGACCCAATTAATTTCCTTCATTTTTTTTTTATTGTAGGTCCATGTATATTTATATTTTTACTGTATTAAAAGCACAAAACCTTTACCGAAATGTTGTTCATCTTTTTTATTCTTTTAAAATAGAATTCATTCTAAACAAAATAGTTATTTATTATTTTTCAAATATTTTACACTTTAAAATCAACTAAATATTTTACTTATTAAATCTTTTCTTGCTTGAACTATGTAGTGTTCCTTCATTAGTTTAGTTTAGTTTAGTTTTTTTTGCCTAATTTGATGTTATCCTTTTTTTTCCCTATTAAGTTCTCACATTTTAAAATCTATTTTCTAAAATAATTGTTATTAGAATTTTAGATTCTTCATCAGCAACTCCCTCCCCCTCCCCCCTCCCCCCAAAGTAGCCCAGTTCCGGGCCCTCTTTTACAACAACAACAATTGTTATATTAAGTTCTCACATTTTAAAATCTATTTTCTAAAACAATTGTTATTAGAGTTTTAGATTCTTCATCAGCAACACACCCCCCCCCTCAAGAGAGCCCAGTTCCAGGCCCTCTTTTACAACAACAATAACAACAACCCAGTATAATTCCACTAGTGGCTCCCCTCCTTCTAAGAACCCCCCACCTTACTTTTGAGGTGACTCGAACCCCCCACCTTGCTCCCCTCCTTCTAGGATCAACAATTTAACATTTACCATTTTCATAAACTAATTTAGATTTATTTCCTTAGATTCTATATTATAACTCAAATATATTTGTCCAATATTATTTACGTGATTTTAAAAGTTTGTGTACATTGGTACAAGGTACACGCGCATTGTGCACTTTAAAACTAGTTAAATTAAAAGTAGAAGACACTTCGAAAAATATTGTTAGCCTTTTTTACCCGTTAAAAATAGATTTCACATTGCATAAAATGGTTATTTACTTATCTTTTTAACATTTAGGATTTTTAAATCAACTAAAATTTTATTTATATTAAAAGCACGAAAACCCTTAGCGAAATGTCGTTCGCCTTTTTTACCCTTTAAAATAGAGTTTATATTAGACAAAATAGTCATTTAATTATTTTCCTAATATGTAAAACTTTAAAATCAACTAAAACTTTTACTTAATAAATCTTTTCTTGTTTGAACTATATAGAAAATCCTAACAGGATTTCTAAATCAATTAAAATATAACATTATATAAATTCTTTCCTTATTTGAACATGTAAAATAACAAGACTTCTTACAAATTATATTTCGTGGTATTTTGTTTCAAAACAAACTTAAATGCCGTAATGAGTTTGGTTTTGGTGTTTCTTCATCAGTTTGGTTTTGGTTTTACCTAATTTGATATCATCCTCTCTTTTTTTTCAATTAAGTTCTCACATTTTTAAATCTTTTTTCTAAAACCATTGTTATTATAGTTTAGATTCTTCATCAACAACCCCCCCTCCCGTATGGCTATTTTGGTGTTAGGAGTGTGTCCGGATGTCGATTTGGAGGTCCGTAGATCGTTTCGGCGTAAATTGGTGAAAGTTGGAAAGTTTGAAGATTTTTGAAAGTTTGACCGGGAGTGGACTTTTTGATATCGGGGTCGGATTCTGATTTCGGAAGTTGAAATAGGTCCGTAATATCAATTATTACTTGTGTGCAAAATTTGGTGTCAATCAGAGTTATTTTGGTATGTATCGGCGTTGGTTTCAGAATTTAGAAGTTCATAGGCTTGAATTTGGGTTGCGATCCGTAAAATTCATGCTGTTTGATGTGAATTTTGGCCTCGAGTATGTCCGTTACGTGTTTTAAAATTTGTTGGTATATTTGGACGGGGTCCCGGGGGCTCCAGGTGTGATTCAGATCGATATCAGATCATTTTAGACTTGTGTAAATCTGCTGAAGCTGGGATGTTTCTGGTGTAATTGCACGTGCGGAGGGATTGGTCGTAGGTGCGGGCTCGCAAAAGCGAGCTCTTGATCGCAGATGCGATTTTGGTCATGCCCAGTTGGGGGTGCAGAAGCGGCTTCGCTTTTGCCGTGAGGAGAAGCGCATGAGCGATTGTGGTGGTCGCAGGCGCGCATTTCGGAGGTGCGGCGCTTGGCTCACAAAAGTGGATTTTGTGGACTTAAGTGAAGTCCGCACCTACGATGTTTTTTCCGCAGGTGCGGAGCCGTAGATGCGGCAGAATGGTCGTAAGTTCGACGTAACAAGGCAGAAAAGGGAATTTTCGAGGGTTTTACTTCATTTTCATTTTGGGACCTTGATAGCTGAGATTGAGGCGAGATTTTGAGGGATTTTCAGAGGAAGTAATAGGGTAAGGATTCTTGACTCGTTTTTGTCTAAATACCATAAATCTATTGTTAATTTCATCTTCTAATTTGTGTTTTGGAGTTTAAAATTGGGGGAAAAGGTGTAGAAGTTCTTAAACTAAATTATTGAGTTTTGAAAGGCGAAATGGGATCGGATTTGAATAATTCTTGTATGGTTGGACTCGATATCGAATGAGTGTTCAGATTTTATAATTTTGGTCGGGTTCCGAGACGCGGGCCCGGGTCGACTTTTTGGGGTGATTTTTCAATTGCTTGCTTAGGTCATAACTTTATTATTTAAGTTAGTTTTCTATAGTTATATTTATAGTATGAAATTGTTTTGGCTAGATTCGAGCCGTTCGGAGTCGGAAAATTGAGGTAAAGGCCTTCTAGTTGATTGATTTAGCGTAGTTTAAGGTAAGTGACTTGTCTAACCTTGTGTGGGGGAAACTCCCCTTAGGATTTGGTATTGTTGTGATAATTGTGATATGTGAAAGCCGTATACGCAAGGTGAAGAGTGCGTACACGGGATAAATATGAAATTTCCAATTTTTAGCTATGTAGTTCTCTTTCATGCCTTAATTGAGTTACTTCAACATGTTGTAGTCCTCATAATCAATCTAATTTCACACACCTACTTGTCTTATCTCTTATTTGTAATTTGTCCTACATGTTTAGTTGAATTACTTGCTTTCTTTTATTCCGTATTCATTATTTAATTGTTGAATTCTTACTTGAAATTGGTATTCTTGGAATATCATATTGTTGAATTTGGTATTAAGTTGCAAAGGACGTGGTTTCTACTGAGGCAAGGTATAAGTTGTGAAATGTCATTTTACTTAGTTATTATGTTTGGCATTCGTGTTATTATTGAAGTGATTGTTTGGTTGTTTGCACGAGGTTTTGCCGTGTTGTTGTTATTGTTTGCACGAGGTTTCTGCCGTGCTGCTGCTGTTACTATTTGCACGAGGTTTCTGTTGTGTGTTGATGTACATGCGGTAGGATAAGGTGGACTTGATACGCGTGACTAGTAGGGGAACTACTAGAAGCCATGCAGTGTGACAAGGTGTGCTAAAACGCGGGGTGCTATTTTAACGAGCTCGAAACACACACTTAAATTATGCTCGCTAGTCAATGATAGTATAATATAATATCGTATCCATATGGATTGGAGTTAAATATTATTTTTGTAGTTTCTAGCTTAATTGATATCAAGGAGAATCAACAATTGAGATTTATAATGAATAACTAAAATTAACTACGAATCTAAAGCTATTGACTAATGACTATCGAAACAAGGAATAAACAAAAAAAGGTTATTAGCGGGAGAAAAAGAGGGGTTGATAAGATAGGTTCAAGATAATTGGTTGGGATATAACTCTAGATAATTCACTTCTAATGTTTAAGCGAGTCTCTCGAATTCACTCAATTATTATTTCAAACATTCAGTAAAAACTCCTCTCTCGATTAAGTCTTAACCTCACAAGATGAACCAATTTTAAGCACGTGAAGATATGCAAGAATGCGTAGTGGATTGTTCTTTAGGAAAACCTCTTTCGATTATTCTCTTAGCCAGTTTTAATCAATAATTTAACTAGCCTCTTTCGATTACAAAGAAGAATTAATGAATTCAACAAACACTATAATGCAAAGATATCACAAGTTATGCTTCTCTCGATTAGATGAACACCTGGATATAGGTGCAACAATTAAATCATCCAAAAACGCTTCAATATATAAAACTAGAGTCATAATCCACAAACAATCATCAATACACCAAATCCATCAAAGCCTAAAGAGAATTACTCCATAGATATGGAGTAATTCATCGCAAATATAATAAAAAAATAGGAAAACATAAATTCAAACCAAACTCGGGTCTTGAGTGAGGAAGGAATGATGAAATTCTTGTGCTCGTGTTCTTCCAACTCCCCCTTATCCTCCTTAGGTCGAAAGTATGTCAAAAGTCCAGGAAATAATATTTCTTCCATGTATTTATACCAAGTAGGGTCGGGCCCAAACGAAATCACCTTCTCCTAGCCGAAATAGGAAAATTACTCTGTAAAACTTGCACAAGTGCGCCGCATGGGGCGACGCTCCTTGTGGGGCATTAGTGGGGAAATCTGGAGAGTTGGTTCTGACATGCAGCAGAGAAATACACAAGCGCGATGCCCCACGCGCTGCGGCAACGGGGATTTCTCAGAGTACGGATGTTTCTTTCGTTTTGACGTCTAGACTTGGTCTTCGACCCCCGAACATGATCCCGGCATAATTCCTTGGGCTTTTACTCAGACTTCAAAGCTCCAAATCACATAAATTTATTCCATAATATCTACATAGCTCGGAATCACTCCTACAAGGCATAAAACACATAGTAAGTGCAAAACTCTAGCAATTAAAGCTCAAAACGAATAAAGTGCAATAAGCGACTAAAATACGAGATTATAGCCTACCATCAACACCCCACACTTAAACCATTGCTCGTCCTCGAGCAATCAGACTACACTTTATATAGACACGACCTTTTTTAACAATTCTACTAGCTCATCTCACCAGGAATATTTAAAACAGATTAAGTACAATACCGTAACATCCTAGCCTCCAAATTTGACTCAAAAGCACCACACATTATTTATAACCTGCTCACTTACTCTAACATAGAGGTCAAGCATTAGCTTTCCTTCGTGAATCAAGTGCCCTCACATGAAAATAGAGAGTAGTTCCATACACTATAGAAATTAAGAACAATTAGAAACTCAAGATAGAAAGAATTCGCTCACTCTCAAAAACAACATTCATATGCCACAAACGACGTACCATAAGCTTGCCCGTAGTGTGCTACTCTACTAATCGAGCTCATTCAGTCAAGGATCAAGTAGGACTTTAATTGGTTGTAATGTAGGTTGCGGGACGGGTATGATACATTTGAATATAACAGTGACTACACCTCCCTAAGCACTTTAATACATATACATTAACATTTCAAAACCCCACACTTATATCAAACCATAACTCCACCTTCACAATCAATATACATTAACTCGTTACTTCTTTAAGCACAATTACATCAAGAGTCACCACTATCAAAAAATATTTTGCATAACAATACAATATTTTTTTCTTTTCTCTTTCAATTCAAGTGGCTCTTACTTTTTCAAAATAGTGCACCTTCTTCCTTTTTCAATAGTTCCACTCAAAAGCTAAACCAGCCACCCCACACTTCAACTTTTACAAAGTTCATAACAAATTCAAGTGCTCACGAGAGGTACAAGGTTCAAATAGATGGTCAATTTAAACAAATGGGTAAGTTTTGTAATGTGGTTGCCAAAACAATAATAGGATTACAGGCTCAAAGAGGTTAACTAGGATACATAACAATTAGGAAGGTCACAAACATATAATTGGCTCCACAAAGAAACCCCTATATCACTTCCAAGATTGAATAAAACTATTATTTCGCTTTACAAACACACGGGGCAAGTTCTAGAAATCAAATGCAATGCACAGAATAATACAAAACCTCACACACACATGGAACATAACTCACTCAGGATCGGACTCATCACGACACTCTAGTCAAAGCAGTTAAGCAAAGTTAAGATCATCTTATTTAAGGTACTTATACAAGAGTAAAACACTGAGCCTAAGCGTCACAACGAAAGCACTCACTATTCTCAAGTCATCATAAAGTCAAGAGATATTTCTTTCAATTCAAATCATAGCACAGGGTTTCCTACTCCTAAAAATATTAAAAACTAACTACACTCGGTTTATACAAAACCCTTGGAAAAGAACCACAGCACAAAGAAAAACCAAGGGGGAATTGTTACACAAGAAACCCGTCGAATGATATCCATCGTCAGGAAAATTAAAAAAATTTCAAATTACACATATACATACAACATACAACATATCCCCCACCTCACACTTTAAGTTGTGGAATATCTCCATGATACACAATTAAAAAGCATAAGGTAAAGGAAACTTCCCTGAACATCTAGTAGGGGTCTGAGTCGAAGTTGGGATCCATTCCTCGCCTTCGGACTAATGCGCATATCCATGCCGACAGCTTCTTCTCCACCTTTTTGGGGTACACCCCACACTTATCTTTCTCACTCAATGCAACCTTCTCTTTTGAGCCCTTCACTTTCCATTCAACACTTGCAACTGGTTTTTCCTTCTGTGCCCCATTTTCTACATTCATATCAAAAGTCACCGTCTTCTCGCCCACTCTAAGCATGAGTTTCCTCTCGTATATCCAATATTGTTCTACCCATGGCTAAGAATGGTCTTCCTAGGATTAGGGGGACCTCCTTGTTCTCCTCCATATTCACCACTGTAAAATCTACAGGAAATACGAACTTATCCACCCGAACTAACACATCTTCCACTATCCCCTCGGTTATTAAGGTCATTTGGTATGCCAGCTGCAAAGACATTGGCACTGACCTTATCTTTCCAATCTCCTTCTCTAGTTTTCTGTAAATAGATAGAGGCATTAAATTAACCGAGGCATCAGAATCACATAAAGACTTATCAAAATTTATAGTCCCTAATGAGCAAGGTATAGTAAAACTCTCTGGATCTCCACACTTTATGGGAGTTTATTTTGTAATATAGCACTGCAATTCTTTGTAAGCTTGACCACTAGGGTCTCCTCTATTTTTTTCTTCTTTGTAAGGATCTCTTTCAAGAATTTGGCATAAGCAGGCATTTGTGAGAGCACTTCTGTAAATGGAAAATTTACCTGAACCTGTTTCAGCATATCTAAAAATTTCTCAAACTGCTTGTCCAATTTTTCTCTATATAGCTTTTGAGGGAAAGGTAAAGCAGGCATATGCTCGCTCTTCTCAAGTTCCTCCCTTCCTTCTTTTTCTTCTTCTTCTTTTTCTTCTTCTTCTCAGTTTTCATCGGGCCTTTCTTTTTTTTTTTTATCAACATCACTTTTTAGCTGCTCCCCACTTTCTTTTGCAATTATCCCATCTTTTTGGGTTGGGGTGGGATCCTTGCACACTTTCCCACATCTCAAGTTCACAACATTCACTGTTTGTTTAGGATTTCTCCCAGTATCAGCGGGGAGAGTTCCTTGAATCCTCTCAGACAAGGAGCTCTTGACCCGCATGAGGATTTATTCAATTATAAAGTGGCTAGCTGCCCAACTTGTCTTTCCAAGTTTTGAAAACTCATACCTATTTATTTGATAGTTGCTCCATGTTCCCGTATAGCTGCGCTATGAGTTTCAAGCCTATCATCAGTTTTCAGAATGAAGGCCTTCATGAGATCTTCTATGCTAGACTGAATGGGCAGTTGAGGCTGAAATTGCTGCCTCTGCTGATTTTGGAAAGATGGAGCTCCTTGTCCCTAGGGTCTAGAGTTATTGTGTTTCCATGCATTCATGGTACCCCAGTTGAACTCCATGAAAAACTGGGGTGCCTCTGACCCATTGCATTAAAATTGTAGTTCCCCACAACATTTACTTCCTCAGTTGAGGCTTGACACTCATGAATAGGGTGTCCTCTTCCACATATATCACAAGCTGCGTGAGGCTCACTCTGTATTGTAGACAAGGTCAACTTCCTTATTTCTTTAGCCATAGCTTCAAGCTGTACCTGCATATATGTGTTAGAATCAAACTAGTGAACACCAGTTGATCTTCTTCTTTCAGCACTCTCAGAGGGCCACTGATTTTCATATTCAGATAACTCATCAAGAATTGTGACTATCTCCTCTAGAGTCTTCTTCATCAACGGGCCTCCAGCTGCATTGCTCAATGTTCTATGTGATGCCGGTGTCAACCCATACCAAAAGTTCTGGAGTTGCATCCAGAGTTCAATTTCGCTCTGTTGACACTTTCGAACAATCTCCTTAAACCTCTCCCATGCTTCAAAAATAGTTTCCGTATCTTTCTGATAGAAGTTATGGATTTCTCTTCTAAACTTGCCCGTATTAGGTGAGGAGAAATATTTATCAAGGAATTTTCTAGTCATCTCCTCCCACGTTCTAATTGATCCCGTGGGCAAGCTTCGAAGCCACTGTTTTGCATAATCTTTAAGAGAAAAGGGGAATGCCCTTAGATACACTTCATCTTGTGACACACCATTGTATTGGAAGGTGTTCATAATCTCCTCGAAGTCCATTAGATGTGTGTTTGGATCTTCGTCTGGCTTCCCTCTGAAGACACGTCAATTCTGAAGGGTTTGAAACAACCCTTGCTTTAACTCAAAATTGTTTGCTGCAATTGGATGTGGTCTAACACTTGATAAACCTTGGTTGTAAATCGGTCTAGCATAATCTCCAAGTGGTCTCCCAGGCAAGGGTGCTATATTTCCGAACTGGTTTGCACCCAAGGGTTGATTTTGAGCAATTCTACGGCCCCTCTCTTCTTCATAGATAATTTGTGCATCTCTAATAGCTGCTTCCTCAGCATCCCGTGCAACTTGTTCTCTTTGTTGGGCTGCCTCTCTTGCGGCCAAATCCACATTATCCTCACTGTCCAGCCATATCTTTGGTTGAGGATTGCCCAACCTTTTCTAACATCTCAGTGAGTTTTCTTTCCTTCCTCAGCTTTCTAGTTGTTTTTCAATTTCTGGATCGTATAGTAGCACTTTTTTCGCAAAAGCTCGAGTCATGCACCAATCTAACCTATAACCTGCGCATAGTCAAAGAACACCAAACGTAAAAAGAGAAAAAAATAAAATTAACTAAAAATAAAAACTCCTGAATTAGCACTACAAACTATTTCAAACACTATTGATTGTTAATCTCCGGCAACGACGCCAAAATTTGACTAGCTCAAAACACACACTTAAAATATGCTTGCTAGTCAAAGATAATATAGTATAATATCGTATCTACATGGATTGGTGTTAAACTATATTTTCATAGTTTCTAGCTTAATTGCTATCAAGGAGAATCTACAATTGAGATTTATAATGAATAACTAAAATTAACTACGAATCTAAAGCTACCGACTAATGACTATCGAAACAAGGAATAAGCAAAGAAGCTTATCAGTGGGAGAGAAATAGGGGTTCATAGGATAGGTGCACGATAATTGGTTGGGATCTAACTCTAGATAATTCACTTCTAATGTTTAAGTGAGTCTCTCGAATTCACTCAATTATTAGTTCAAACGTTCAGTAAAAACTCCTCTCTTGATTAAGTCTTAACCTCATAAAATGAACAAATTTTAAGCACGTGAAGATATGCAAGAATGCGTAGTGGATTGGTCTTTAGAAAAATCTCTTTCGATTATTCTCCTAACTAGGTTTAATCAATAATTCAACTAGCCTCTTTTGATTACTAAGAAGAATTAATTAACTCAACCAATACTATAATGCAAAGATATCACAAGTTATGCCTCTCTCGATTACATGAACAACTGAATATAGGTGCAACAGTTAAATCATCCAAAAACGCTTTAATACATAAAACTAGAGTCATAATCCACAAATAATTATCAATACACCAAATCCATCAAACCCTAAAGAGATATATTCCATAAATATGGAGTAATTCCTCACAAATATAATAAAAGTATAGGAAAACATAAATTCAAACCAAACTCGGGTCTTGAGTGAGGAAGGAATGATAAAATCCTTGTGCTCGTGTTATTCTAACTCCTCCTTAGTCTCCTTAGGTCGAAAGTATGTCAAAAGTCCAGAAAATATCATTTTTCCATGTATTTATACCAAGTAGGGTCAGGCCCAGACGAAATCACCTTCTCCTAGACGAAATAGGAAAATTACTCTGTAAAACTTGCACAGGCGCGCATGGGGCAATGCGCCATGTGGGGCATTAGTGGGGAAATCTAGAGAGTTGGTTCTGACATGCAGCAGAGCAAGGCGCCCCACGCACCGCGACAGTGGGGATTTCTCAGAGTACTGATTTGTCTTGCGTTTTGACATTCAGACTTGGTCCTCGACCCCCGAACATGATCCCGGCTTATTTCCTTGGGCTTTCTCAGAATTCAAAGCTCCAAATCACTCAAATTCATTCCATAACATCTACATATCTCGGGATCACTCCTACAAGGCATAAAACACACAATAAGTGCAAAACTCTAGCAATTAAAGCTTAAAACGAATAAAGTACAGTAAAGTAGAGTGCAATAAGTGACTAAAATACGAGATTATAGCCTCCATCATATTTCGGGAAAATTGATTTTCAAAACTAAATGTAAAGGCCCCCGTAGTGATATAAGGAAAGGCTGTGATTTATTTTTATTATTTGGGTGTACGACGCGGTACCTCGGGAGTGCCCCTGTTGATCTTTCTCTATTTGCTGTATTTTTGTTTGGTTGTTATTTTCCTTAACATGTAAAATCCTTGTTTTCCTTTCGTGTTATATTAGCTGCCTTGATTTTGTGTTGTTATCTTTCCGTAAATTCTGTCTTATTTCTTATTATCTCCAGTAGGGCCTTGACTTGTCCTCATCACTACTCTACCGAGTTTAGGCTTGGCAGTTACTGGGTACCATTGTGGTATACTCATACTACGCTTCTGCACTTGTTTTGTGCAGATCTAGGTACATCCTATCAGCCTAGGTATTAGCATGTGAGTAGCTTGCTTTGGAGACTTCAAGGTATACCTTCCCGCGTCTGTAGGCCATAGAGTCCCCTTCTATCATGTTCTTTTCTTATTTCTTTACATCTTTATAGATAGTGATGTATAGGATTCTTCGGTACTGTATCTAGAACTTGTGACTTATATCTCACCAGGTTTTGAGATTGAATGTATTGAGTTTTGGTAGATTTTGTTTATGAAATGGATGTGATGTTTAAGGTTTAAACTTTTATTTAATGTTTCCGCATATTGTTAGGCTTACCTAGTCTTAGAGACTAGGTGCCGTCATGATATCCTACGGAGGAAATTTGGGGTCGTGACAGTCCCAGCGGTGCATGAGGTATGTCAGCTCGGATCATTGCATACAGAGACTTGAGGTAGATCTTCTGGCATCCGCAGACCTTGAAGTTTCCTTCTTCTTCACTCGTTTTACTGTTCATTTCCTTCGAAACAATTATACTTATTCCAGACTCTATTTGTAGAGCATCTATTTGCTCGTGTACTCGTGACTCCAGATATTTGGGAGGAGATAATATTATATGACTTGTGTTGGTGCTATATTAGATTGGGTTCCTATCTCTCGTTATTTATCATCATTTTGTTTAAAATGTTAAAATTTGGCTATTTAACTATCTCATGTAGGCTTGCCTAGCAAGTGGATATTAGACTCCATCACGACCTCGGGGTTGGAATTTCGGATCATGAAAAGTTGGTATTAGAGCACTAGGTTGCCTAGTTCTCTCGAGTCGCGAGCAAGCGTAGTAGAGTACGGATGATCAGTACAAAAATATCTGTACTTATCTTCCAGAGGCTATGAAGTTAGGAAAAATTTCACTTCTTTCTTTCTCTATCGTACGATTTTATTCTATCATTGATGATTGAGCCATTCTATTCTTGTTCTCTCATAGATGTCGAGAACACGCACAATATCTAAAACCGGACAGGAGTCGGAGCCCCCTGTGGCAGCTACTACTAGGGGCAGTGGTCGAGGCCGAGGCCGAGGCAGAGCTCAGCCTAGAGCTCGAGCAGAAGCACCCGCAGTGCAGCCTCAGATTAATCATGAGGAAGAGGTTCCAGCTCATACTGTACCCGTCGAATCAGCTCAGGTCCCGGAGGGGTTCATAGCCACTCCAGTGCTTTAGGATGCTGTAGTCCGTTTGGTGGGACTTATAGATAGTGTGGCCCAGACCGGTACATTCCCGGTGGCACCAGCCATCTCTTAGGCTGGGGGAGGAGCACATACTCCCACTACTCACACCCCGGAGCATATGGCTCCCCAATATCAGACTCCAGTAGCCCCAGCAGTTGGGGTGGTACAACTGGTTGTTGCAGCATAGGCCGACGATCGGCCCGCTATGTCTTCTGAGGCTTTGTTGAGGTTGGATAAGTTTACCAAGCTCTTCCCTGTTCATTTCAGTGGTGCACCTTCTGAGGACCCACATGATTATCCAGACTGTTGTCACGAGGTGTTATAGAGGAACATGGACATAGTTGAGACCAATGGGGTATTTTACAGTGTTTCAGATGACTGGTTCCGCCAAGAGATGGTGGAGAGATTATATGTTGACTAGACCGGCTAGTTTGCCTGCACTTACCTGAGATCAGTTTTCACAGCTATTTCTAGAGAAGTTTATCCCTGTCACTCTGAAAGAGGATTACCGCAGGCAGTTTGAGCATCTTCAGTAGGGAAGTATGATTGCTACCCAATACGAGACTCGATTTGTGGAGCTAGCTTACCATGCCATTATCTTGCTTCCTACTGAGAGAGAGAGAGAGAGAGTGAGGAGATTCATTGATGGACTCACTTTCATGATCAGGCTATAGATGACGAAGGAGACCGGAGATGATATTACTTTTCAGAGGGCCATAGATATTGCTAGACGGATCGAGATGGTTCGTGATCAGGAGAGGGGGCCAGTGTCTGATAAGTTGCCTCGTCATTTAGGTGGTTTTCGTGGTTCCTCGTCTGGAGGAAAGGGTACTTTTGGTAGAGGCCCTCCTCCCATGCTGTTTCAGCCAATGCTTCAGGTATCCCACGGCGCATCGGGCAGTCGGGGGTCCATATGTGTCTCATCCTGAGCAGCTAGCCTACAGTGCACCACCATCTCCTATTAGTGCACCTCCGATCCAGAATTATCAGAGTGGTTACACAGGTCGACAGGGTTAGTTTCGGGGTCAGCAGACATGCAACAACAAGGTTCTCGTGCCATGATTCCGGCACTAGTTGCTCCACCGCCCGCTCAACCAGGTAGAGATAGGGGTCTGGCAGCCAGAGGAAGAGGTCAGACCGTTAGAGGTGGAGGTCAGGCCATTAGAGGTGGATGCCATCCAGCTAGAGGTTGTCCCAGAGACGTAGGTCAGAGTGGTAGGGCCAATTTTATGATTTCCCAGCTATACTTTAGGCCGAGTCATCTGATGTCGTTATCACAGGTATTGTTCCAATTTTCCATAGGGATGCTTTAGTTCTATTTGATCTGGGCTCTACTTATTTCTATGTGTCATCCTAGTTTTCTTCATATATGGTTGTGCCTCGTGATTCTTTGAGTGCTCTTGTGTATGTGTCCATGCCTGTGGGATATTCTATTATTGTAGATCGCATCTATCGTTCGTGTGTGATTACTATTGGGAGTCTTGAGACTAGCGTAGATCTTCTACTTCTTGATATGGTAGATTTTGATGTTATCTTGGTTATGGATTGGCTATCACCTTATCAAGCTATATTGGATTGTCATGCCAAGACGATAACCTTAGCCATGGTGGGGTTGCCTCGATTAGAGTGGAGAGTGACTCCTGCACTTCCACCAGTAGATTTATTTCTTATGTGAAGGCTCGACATATGGTCGGGAAGGGATGTTTAGCATATTTGGCCTATGTTCGTGATTCGAGTGTGGAGGTTCCTTCTATGGATTTAGTACTAGTTGTGCGTGAGTTTCCAGAGGTGTTTCCTGCAAATCTGCCGGGGATGCCACCCGACAGAGATATTGACTTATGTATTGATTTTGCTCCGGGTATTCAGTCCATTTATATTCCATCATACTGTATGGCCCTGTCAGAGTTGAAATAATTGTAGGAGGAGTTGCAAGATTTGATTGATAAGGGATTCATTAGACCTAGTGTATCGCCCTGGGGTGTGCCCGTGTTATTTGTGAAGAAGAAAGATAGCTTGATGAGGATGTGTATAGACTATCGGCAGTTGAACAAAGTCACTATCAAGAATGAGTATCTGTTGCTGAGGATGGATGACTTATTTGATCAGCTTCAGGGTGCCAAGGTGTTTTCGAAGATTGAGTTGAGGTTTGGCTGCCATTAGTTGAAGATTAGGGCATCAGATGTCCCTAAGACGGCTTTTTGGACTCGGTATGGGCATTAGAAGTTCCTTGTGACGTCATTGGGTTGAAAAATACCCCATCAGTTATGGATTTGATGAATCGGGCATTCAAGCCCTATTTGGATTCTTTTGTGATCATATTCATTGATGATATCTTGATCTACTCCCACATCCGAGAGGAGCATGAGCAACATCTTCGGATTGTACTTCATACTCTTAGAGATAGTTAGTTATATGCCAAGTTTTCAAAGTGCGAGTTTTTGTTAGACTCAGTCGCCTTTTTGGGGCATGTGGTGTAGGCAAAGGGCATAAAAGTGGATCCTAAAAAGATTAAGGTAGTTCAGAACTAGCCTAGACCCACTTCAGCTACAAAGATCTGGAGTTTCCTAGGTTTGGCGGGTTATTATCGCCGGTTCATGGATGGGTTTACAACCATAGCAGCCCTATTGACTAGACTGACCCGGAAGGGTGCTCTGTTGAGGTGGTTTGGTAAATATGAGTTGAGCTTTTAGAAGCTCAAGACTGCTTTGACTACGGCGCCAGTGTTGGTGTTGCCCATAGGTTCAGGATCTTACATGGTGTATTGTGATGTATCTCATACTGGGCTCGGTGCAGTATTGATGCAGCATGGCAGGGTGATTGCATATGCGTCGTGGCAGTTGAAGGTTTATAAGTAGAATTACCATGTTCATGACTTAGAGTTGGCAGCCATTGTTCATGCACTGAAGATTTGGAGGCACTATCTTTAAGACGTGTCATGTGAGGTATTCACGGATCATCGGAGTATACAGTATTTATTCAAGCAAAAGGATCTCAACTTAAGGCAGAGGAGGTGGTTGGAGCTGTTGAAAGACTATGATATCACCATTTTGTATCATCCTAGGAAAGCTAATGTGGTGGCCGATGCAGTGAGTAGAAAGGCTGTGAGTATGGGTAGCCTTGCATATATTCCAGTTGGGGAGAGGTTGTTAGTATCATATGTTCAGGCTTAGGCCAACTAGTTCATGATGTTCTTTGTATAAGCGTATCAGAGAGCGTTAGTATGACGACCCCCACTTACTTGTCCTTAAGGACATGGTGCGGCATGGTGGTGCCAAGTAGGTTACTATTAGAGATGATGGGGTTTTGCGGATGCATGGTCGTATTTGTGTGCCTAATATGGATGGGCTTCATGAGTTGATTCTTGAGGAGGCCGACAGTTCCCAGTACTCTATTCATTCGGGTACCACCAAGATATATCTGGACTTGAGGCAACATTATTGGAGGAGGAGGATGAAGAAGGATATAGTTGCATCTGTAGCTCGGTGTCTGAATTGTCATCAAGTAAAGTACGAGCATCAGAGGCCTCGTGGTTTGCTTCAGAGGCTAGAAGGCTAGAGATTCCTGAGTGGAAGTGGGAGCGTATTACTATGGATTTTGTTTTTGGGATCCCACATACTCAGAGGAAGTTTGACGCGATATGGGTCATTATGGACATGTTGACCAAGTCGGCACATTTTATTCCAGTGGCAGTTACCTATTCTTCAGAGCGGTTAGCTAAAATCTACATTCGCGAGATCGTCCGTCTTCATGGTGTGCCCATGCCTATTATTTCTGATCGAGGTACGCAGTTCACCTCACACTTCTGGAGGGCCGTACAATGTGAGTTAGGCACGCGAGTTGAGTTGAGTACAACATTTTATTCCCAAATGGCCGGACAGTCCGAGCACACTATTCAGATATTAGAGGATATGCTTCACGCTTGAATTATGGATTTTGGGGGTTCTTGGAACCAGTTCTTTCCACTTGCGGAGTTTGCCTATAATAACAACTACCAGCCGAGAATTCATATTGCTCCCTATGAGGCATTATATGGGAGGCGGTGCCGTTCGCCAATTGGATGGTTTGAGCCGGGAGAGGATTGGTTGCTGAGTACCGATTTGGTTCAGGATACCGGTCAAGATTATTCAGGATCGACTTCGCACGACTCAGTCTAGGCAAAAGATTTATGCCGACCGTAGAGTTCATGATATTGAATTCATGGTTTGAGAGAGGGTATTGCTGTGGGTTTCACCCATGAAGGGTGTGATGAGGTTTGGAAAAACGGGCAAGTTGAGCCCTAGGTATATCAGACCCTTTGAGATTCTTGAGTGAGTGGGTGAGGTAGCCTACAGACATGCATTTCCACTTAGTTTATAAGTACTCCATCCGGTGTTCCATGTGTCCATGCTCCAGAAGTATCACGGTGATCCGTCCCATGTGTTGGATTTCAGATGTAAGGACCCGTAAATAGTTTAACCAAAAACTCGGGGTTTCGTGGTGCCAAGATAGATTCCTGCGTTACTATAGTAAAAATTCTTCGTGGCGAGCTTGCAAGCCTCGGTTCGGACTTTTTGGACTGAACAGTACCCTACGAACTTAGAGGAAAATGTTTCATAGAAGAAAGCGTTTCTGTGGCCCATTATGCGATCGCATAATCACTCTACGGACCGCATAATGGCCGCAGAGTGAAGCAGTAAGCTTGGACAATTTGAGGTCAGTTTTGCGATCGATTATGCGACTGCATAATCGATATGCGGACCGCATATCAGTCACACAATTCCTCTTGGGTTTTTGCGGAGAGAGTTCTGCGGTGCATTATGCGACCGTAGAACAAGTATGCAGACCGCATACTGGTCGCATACCTGAGCCGAAATCTTAGGCCCCTGAGGGCCATTTCTGCGGTCACTTTGCAGTAGCATAACCATTATGCGGTCGCATATGCGACCGCAGACCTGTGTCGGGGCACCATTTTTCTTAATTTAAAACCCGACCCCCATTCCGTTCAAACACCCCTTTAGTCTATTTTGAAGCTCATTTGTGATATTTCTAGAGTGAGAGAGAGGGTTCTAGAGGGAGGGCCTAATTTTCATCAATTAATCTTCAACCATCACTCAAAGCTTAGAAATATTCAAGTAGAGCACCAAATTCTTCATCCTAAAAGGTAAGGTTTCATCACCCCAACTCTTAATTTCAAACATAGCTATAATGGGGTACTAGGGTGATACTTCATGGGTATGAAGGTGATTTATCTTGCATGAATGTGTGATAAAAAGTGTGGGGAAAAAGTGAGTTAAAACCATGAACGTTTTCCTAATTCTGGGTTCAATTTGTATATTGCTAAAATACATTGAAGTTGCTAAGGATTCCGGATAATTGTAGAGTCTAAAGAAGAGAAATTGAGGTATGTATGGCTAACTCTCTTCTTCCTAGAATCGAACTCCTGGTATCCGAATGATGGGTGTAAGTTAACTTGATCATACTAGAATTGTTTACCTTAGTGTGTTGGATTGAAAGATACATGTTCCCTAATTGTTTTAGAAGGTTACCATGTCATCATGCTATTTGAGAACATAATTATGTTGTTTCCAAGCCTCTTCCCTTATGTGTGCAATGCCTTATGTGATGATGTTATTTGAACGGATAAAAAGGGAAAAAACTTGAATTGTAAAATGTTCCCAAGTGCCAAGAACTACTTAATAAATGAGGATGTTTGTGCCATGTAACGAAAGATGGGAAAGAAATGTGAATTTAGTGAACAATTGAAAGAGGTTATGTCTCAAGTGAGATGTCTTAGCCGATCGGGCCGAGATCGGACGCCATGCTGTACACATTGTGGCATTTGTGTTGGAATTATTGATTTACATTATGGATATGGATATGTCTTACTTGAGATGGCTTAGCCGGTCGGGCCGAGACTGGACTCCGTGTAAAAACACGGTGGCATTGTGAGTTATGGCTTTGGCACTAAGGATTATTAATCTAAAAAGATGGAAAGATTGAATTGGAAACTATGTGACCCTTACTTGGTGTTTTCTTTGTATTTCTCTGAAACTCTTATTGATTTTTTTGTGACTGCCTTCTCTTTGTTTAACTGTTCATTATACTAAGATTGGTGTTTGCCTTACATACTAGTACTATTCGACAGTACTAATGTCCCTTTTGCCGGGGGCGCTACATCTTTAATTGGATGTAGGTGGTTCCATCGCAGATAGTGCCGATCGCAGATAGGTGGTGCTCTCTTTCTCTCCTCACAGCAGTCTTGGTGAGCCCCATTTCTTCCAAGGGTCATGTAGTCCTCCTTTTGTATAAGTTTTCATATTTTGAGGCATAGCCGGGGCCTTGTTACCGGCATTGTCATGTTGCTCTTTTGTACTCTTAGAGGCTCCGTAGACATTTATGTGGGTCATGTATGTATGTTGGGGTGGTCGTTGGATTGAGTTATATTTTGGGAACTCAAATATGGCATAATGTTTATAAGGAAAAATGAACTAGCAACGTTTATATATTTATATAACTGATCCCCCCTATTTTACAAATGGTGATACGATCCCTTTTTGGATTATGAATGAGTCGGGTAGGAAAGGTATAATAGGCTTGCTCGACCGGGTTCACTCGGTTGAGCGTCGATCGCGTTCCTCGAGGTTGGGACGTGACATCAGCTCAATCCAATTGGATAAAGATTTGACGTATGAGGAGGAGCCGGTGGCCATTCTAGCCTAGCATGTCCGGCAGTTGAGGTCTAAGAGTTATCCTTCAATTCTAGTGCATAGTAGAGTGGTCACCCGATCGAGGCAGCCACGCGAGAGTTCGAGTCGGACATGCGGAGTAGATATCCACATTTTTTCACCAGTCCAGGTACCTTTCTGTGTCCGTTCGAGGACAAACGTTTATTTTAGAGAAGGAGAATGTGATGACCCGATAGGTCATATTCAGTTTTAGATTTCATGTCTGTGTTCCGAGACCTTGAATAGCTCCGTTTAGCCTTTCTCTATTCCCGTGCGCTGTCCGTGTCTTTTTTGGAAAATATTTATGTTAAAAATTGAAGAAAATATGTATTTTTGCCTTAAAACTTATTTGAGTTCACTACGGTCAATATTTTGTGTAAACGCACCCGGATTAGTATTTTAACGGCCCCTATGGGTCCGTATCGTTATTTGGGACTTGGGCATATGCCCGAAATAGATTTCGGAAGTCCCTAACTTGATTTAATGTAATTAATTGAAAACTAGCAATTTAAAGATTTAAAAGAATTCCTAAGTTTGACCGTAGGTTGACTTTGTTGCTACCGAGTTCGAAATTTGGTTCCGGAACTTGGTATAGGTTCATTTTAGTATCTGTGACTTGTCTGCAAAATTTGGTACAAAACAGAGTTGATTTGACTTGATTTGGATGTTCGGTTGTAAAATTACATGTTTTTGAGTTTCTTTGAAAAATTGTTCATTTTGACGTCCGATTCGTAGTTCCAGGTGTTATTTTGGTGTTTTGATCACGCGAGTGAGTTCGTATGATGTTATTACACTTGGTTTAGAGCTCGAGGGGCTCAGATGAGTTTCAGATAGGCTACAAAGTGATTTTGAACTTAGATCTTCTACAAATGCTGGTTTTTGCTGATATCTGGTGCCTGAGATTTTGTGTTTCACGATCGCGAAGGGGAAATTGGGACTGCGGAGGAATTACTCATTGCTAACGCGAGGATTTGGTCATGAACATGGAGTAGTGGGGGATCTGTCCTTCACGAACGCGTAGTGATAGGAGGGGGGGGGGCTGGGAAATTGAACTTTTACTCTACACGAACGCGAGCCCAGGCTCGCGAACGTAAAAGCGAGGGTGCTAAGCCTACGCAAACGCATAGATTTGATCGCGATCGCGATGGCCAACTGGGCAGTGCTCTTCGCGAACGCGATGAACACCTGACGCCCAGTCATTTAAACTTCTTAAAATCGGGATTTCACCCATTTTTCACCATCTTCACATTAGAGCTTGGCCAAGAGGCGATTTTGAAGAGAAATTTCATCACCATTTCATAGGTTAGTATACTTTAACTCGTTTTCTTCCATCTCTATCAACACCCATTGATTTCTAACCTTATACTATGCTCTTTCATGGTAGAAAATTAGGGATTTGGGTAGAATTAGGGGTTTTTGTAAAATTAGGAGATTTAGACCTCAAATTGAGGTTGGATTTCTAAACTAATTAAATAATCGAGCTCAGGGGTGAATGGGTGATTGAGTTTTGGTCCGAATCTCGGGTTTTGACCAAGCGGGCCCGGGATTGATTTTTGTTGACTTTTTTTGAAATCATTAAAGATTGAATCTTTTTCATTCATGGATGGTTCATAAAGCTTATTTTGAATTATTTGAACGATATTTGGTTAGTTTCGATTAATTTGGAGGCGAATTTTAGAGGAAAGGATCTGGTTGAGCTTTGATTTGATTGTGGAGCGAGGTAAGTGTCATGGTTAACCTTGACTTGAGGGATTATGAGTTGTTTGCCAATTTGCTACGTGTTTAATGTGTGGGTACAACGTATGCGAGGTGACGAGTACTTATGCGTTGTTATTGGGTTAAAGGATGTAGGTGAAACTTGTTTCCTTGTGATTTATTGCCTCCTTATTTATGATATCTATAATTAGGTCAGGTTATTACTTATTTGATCATTTCTTCCATAATTATTGCTTATTTAATAATTGTTGAGTATTTTGGAACTTGAAGTTTGTATCTTGGCATCATATTTGACGTTAAATACATTCTCTGCATTATTTATTTCCCGAATTTATATTATCTCTATTACATGGTAAGGAAGAGTGTTAAAGCACGAAGCGTGATGTCGTGCCATTGCATTTATCTCATTTATTGATTAATACATAGTGAGAAAGAGAGTCAAAGCACGAAGGGTGATGACATGCCATTTATATTTATTCATTATATTATAGCGAGGAAGAGAGTAAAAGCACGAAGGGTGATGCCGTGCCATTCATCTCATTTGTTCATTGTTACATGGTGAGATCGATAGTAAACGCATGAAGGGTGATGTCGTGCCATTTTATTTTTACTTATGTCATCATTTCATGGTAAGGATGAGAGTAAACGTATGAAGGGTGATGCCGTACCATTTTTATATCATTGGTTTATCTGTCTTCATTGGTTGACGACTTATTTGGCTATTACGTGATGTCATTCCTGCCGTAGTTATCGTATCTTCCCCCTTTCGCATGTTCCCTCCCAGCTACTTCATATATATATATATATATATATATATATATATATATATATATATATTCTTGTACAGATTTATATATGTAGGCATCCTGTCATAGCCTCGGCACTACCTCGTCGAGGTTAGGCTTGACACTTACGAAGTACATTGGGTCGGTTGTACTCATACTGCACTTCTGCACTTCTTGGGCAGATTATGGTATTTGTCCCAATGGTGCGTGAGGTGTGTCAACTCGGATCATTGCATACAGAGACTTAAGGTAGATCTGTTGGCATCCGCACACCTTGAAGTCCCCTTCCTCTTCCATCTTTTTACTGGTCATTTCCTTGGAAATAATTGTATTTATTTCAGACTCTGTTTGTAGAACTTCTAGTTGCTCGTGTACTCATGACTCTGTACTCAACTGATCCTGTATGCCTAATTCTCACTGCACTTCTCTCCAAAACTGTGATGTAAACTGCATGCCCCGATCTGAAATGATGGACACTAGAACACCGTGTATAGGCGAATAATCTCGTGGATATAAATCTAAGCAAACCGCTCTGAAGAATAAGTAGTACCGACTGGAATAAAATGTGCGGACTTGCTCAACCGATCTATAATCACCCAAATAGCATCAGACATCTCAAAGTCTGCGGGAGTCCAACTACGAAGTCCATGGTAATACACTCCCATTTCCACTCAGGAATTTCAAGTCCCTGAAGCAATCCACCCGGTCTCTGATGCTCGTACTTCACATGCTAACAATTTAAAAACCAAGCTACAAACTCCACTATATAATTTTTCATTCTTCTCCGCCAATAGTGCTGCCTCAAATCTTGGTACATCTTAGCGGCACCAGGATGAATGGAATACCGCAGAACTGTGAGCTTCTTCAAGAACCAACTCACGCTGCCCATCTATATTTGGCATACAAATACGACCTTGCATCCTCAACATCCCATCATATCTAATAGTAACATATTTGGCATCACTGTGCTGAACTGTGTCCTTCAAGACAAGTAAATGAGGTTCATCACACTAGCGCTTTCTAATGCGGTCATATAAGGAATACTGAGAAACCACACAAGCTAGAACCCGACTAGGCTCCGAAATATCTAATCTCATAAACTGGTTGGCCAATGTCTGAACATCAACTGCAAGAGGCCTTTCATCAACAGGAAGGAATACAAGGCTACCCATACTCACTACCTTCCTACTCAAGACATCGGCCACCACATTGGCCTTTCCAGGATGATACAGAATAGTGATATCATAGTACTTTAACAGCTGCAACCATCTCTGCTGTCTCAAATTTAGATCCTTCTGTTTGAATAAGTGCTGAAGACTCCGATGATCTGTAAATACCTCACAAGACACACCATAGAGATAGTGCCTCCAAATTTTCAATTCATGAACATGGCTGCCAATTCTAAATCATGAAAAGGGTCGTTCTTTTCATGTGGTTTCAATAGACGCGAAGCATAAACAATCACTCTACCCTCCTACATCAAGACACACCCAATACCATTCCGAGAAGCATCACAATATACTGTATTGGAGCCTGAAGCTGAAGGTAAAACTAGAACTAGAGTTGTGGTCAAGGCAATCTTGAGCTTCTGAAAGCTCTCTTCACACTCAGCCGACCACCTGAATTGAGCACCTTTCTGGGTGAATTTAGTCAAAGGCGATGCAATTGACGAAAAACCCTCCACGAAGCGACGATATTAACTGGCCAAGCCGAGAATACTCTGAATCTCAGTAGCTGAAGATGGCCTGACCCAACTCTGAACGGCCTCTATCTTCTTCGGATCCACCTTAATTCCCTCACTGGACACTATGTGTCCCAAGAATGCCACCGAACTAAGCCAAAATTCACACTTAGAGAATTTGGCATAAAGCCTCTCCTCTCTCAGCCTCTGTAATACAATACCTAAGTGATTTGCATGATCCTTCTGGCTACGTGAGTACACTAGGATATCATCAATAAATACTACGACAAATGAATCAAGATATGGCTGGAATACACTATTCATCAAGTGCATAAATGCTGCTGGGGCGTTGGTCAGCCCAAAAGACATCACAAGAAATTTATAGTGACCTTAACGAGTCCATAATGCCATCTTCAGAATATCTGAATCCCGAATTTTCAACCGGTGATAGTCGGATCTCAAATCAATTCTGGAGAATACCCTCGCTCCCTTGATAGGAAGGTGTGGAGGTCAATGACTAAGGTAGAAGGTTAGTGGCTAGTTTTTAGCTGTTCACCGATAGTCTTAGTAGCATGTATGTCCCTTCATATTCTTAGATTTTTATTACGTTATGTGATTTTGTTTGCCTCAAGTATTGTATTCCCTATTGCTATTATTTGGTACTACTTATCCTTTATCTCTCCCTTTTTCTTTTCTCTTCCTTCTTTCTTCCTTCCTTGCCTTCCTCTTCTTCTTCTTACCCTTCCTGAGCCGAGGGTCTATTAGAAACAGCCTCTCTACTTGCATTAGGTATGGGTAAGGTCTGCGTACAGACTACCCTCCCTAGACCCCACATGTTGGGATCATACTGGGTTTGTTGTTATTGTTGTTGTACCCTAGCTCCCTGAAGCTGGTCAAATAAATCGTCAATACGCAATAAAGGATACTTGTTCTTGATTGTAACTTTGTTCAACTGCCTCTAGTAGATGTACATCTGCATAGTACCATCTTTCTTTTTCAAAAACAGAATCGGTGCACCCCAAGGCGACACACTAGGCCTAATAAACCCCTTATCAAGAAGTTCCTAAAGTTACTATTTCAATTGTTTCAATTCAGCTGGTGCCATACGATACAGAGGAATGAAAATGGGATATGTGCCCGACACCAAGTCAATACCGAAATCAATATCCCTGTCGGGTGGCATACCCGTCAGGTCTGCAGGAAATACATCCGAAAAGTGTCGCACTACCGATAGAGAATCAATAGTAGGAGTGTCTGCATCAACATCTCTCACAAAGGTGAAATATGACAAACACCCCTTCCCAACCAGACGTTGAGCCTTCAAGTAAGAAATTAGCCTGCTGGGAACATAATATGGAGAACCTCTCCACTCAACCTTTGGCAATCCCGGTATCACCAACGTCACCATTTTTGCGTGACAGTCCAGAATAGCATGCTATGGAGACAACCAATCCATACCCAAGATTACATCAAAATTAACCATACTAAGCAATAAAAGATCAACTCTAGTCTCCAGTCCCCTAATAGTTACCACACTCGATCGATACATATGATCCACAATAATAGTATCGCCCACCGGCATAGATACATGAACATGTGAAACTAAGGACTCACAGGGTATATCCAAATAATGAGTAACGTACGATGATACATACGAATAAGTAAAACCAGGGTCAAATAATATAGAAGCTTCCCTGCACACTGAGACAATACCTGTGATCACTGCATCTGAAGCAACGACATATGAAGCAACGACATCTGGCATGGCAGGAAAAGCATAAAATCAGGACTGACCGCCACCTGATCGGCCTCCCTCTCTTGGATGACCCCTACCTGACTTAGCCCCACTCCGAGCTGGCTGGGCGGGTGGTGGAGCAACTGGTGTAGGTGCGGACCGAGTCGAAACTACCTGAGCAAGGCTAGTGCAAACAGTCAAAATCTGAGCTAAAGCCTCCTGAAAGCCTGGAATCACAATAGGCAGAGCTGGTGCATGAGCTGGTCCTGTCGGCTAAGCTATATCTCGAATTTGCTCCTGAGCTGGAGCAACTGGTGGTACTACAGGTGTTTCTCCAATTGCTGTACGAGCTACACCTCGACCTTTACCATGGCCTCGGCCTCTCGCGACCCTAACTGGTGGCTGACCGTCCGATCCGGTAGTACATGTCCTCACCATCTGTGAGAGAATAGAATACATAAGTTTAGTTATCAGAACAAACAAATCTGCACGACAAGAATATAAAAATGTGAAATTTCCTAAGGGTTCGGCATCCTCCCGAAGATAAGTACAGACGTCTCCGTATCGATCCGCAAGACTCTACTAAACCTGATCATAACTCGTGAGACCTGTGTAACCTAAGCTCGAATACCAACTTGTCACAACCCAAAATCCTAACGTGTCGTAATGGTGCCTATCTCAATACTAGACAAACCGACAATCTCCATAAACCTCACGCTTACAGATACAAAATACTCCCAAAACCCGGTGTCACTTAGTTTATGAGAAACTAAATAATAACAAAGTCTGCAAATATAGAACGGTATAATAACTGAAAGGAAGAGAGAGTCAAGGTCAGCGGATGCCAGACAACTACCTTGATAGTCTCAAACTGATAACACTCTTAGATCTAACAGTCGTCGTGTCCGAAAGCACCTGAATCTGCACACGAAGTGTAGAGTGTAGTATGAGTACAACCAACTTAATAAGTAACAAGACTAACCTTTGGGCTGAAAGTAGTGACAAGCTCAGCAGGTACAGTCCAGTATAGAAATAACAGTACAAAAATGTAGGCATGTTTTCAAGTTCAAGCGTTAAACTCAGTACTGTATATGGCCAATCCAGCCCAGGGAAGATCCATTACAAATTTATGTAAATGAACTGCCAGCCAGTGACTTAGTACCAAATAAGGCCAATCCAACCCAGAGGTAGATTTTATCCCCAAATATAGATTACTCGGACAAGATCCATGTCCATGAAAAATTCATCACAATTATAAATAAATAAGGCAAGTCCATGCCCTGGGAAGTCTATCCCGAATATAAATAAATAAATAAGGTAAGTGCATGCCTTTGGAAGTCCATCCCGAATATAAATCATCTACGCTCACTATGGGTGGTGAAGACTCCGGGGGGGAGGGGGGCTCCTTCACCCCAAGCGTGATAAAAAGCCGATATAGATTACTGCAGGCGGGCAACCCCGATCCCTATAATAATAAAGCCGATAAATCCTGTTGCAGCGGACAACCCCGTTCAATATAATAATAATATATATAAAGCCGATATGGCCTGCTGCGGCGCACAGCTCGATCCCATCAATATCCTCACAATGGATAAACATGACTGAGTATGAAACGTATATTTTTAAACAATTAAATTCAACAGCAACACGACCCTATGGGTCCAAAAATATCGGCATGTAGCCTAAACATAATCTTTAATACAAGTATCAACTCAATTCTTCTAACACGTGGAGAATATGCGGATAATAACATTGATTCTTTAATTTTACAACTCCCCAAAATTTATTTAAGTCACAATTTCTATGGTGCACGCCCACACGCTCGTCACCTAGCATGTGCGTCACCTCCAAACAATTTATATAACACCGAATTCGGGGATTTATACCCTCAGAACCAAGTTTAGAAGTGTTACTTACCTCACACCATGTTATTCCTTACTCCAATATGCCTTTGCCTCACGAATCGGCCTTCGAACGCCTCAAATCTAGTCACAATTAATTCGTTACAGTCTATATAAATTATAGGAATTAATTTCATATGAAAATACTAATTTTCCAACAAAATCCAAAATTTCGCTCAAACATCGCCAGTGAGGCCCACGTGTCGGAATCCGACAAAAGTTATAAAATATGAACACCCATTCAATACGAGTCTAGCCATACCAAATTTATCAAATTTCGACATCAATACGACCTTCAAATCTTAATTTTTTATTTTGCAATTCCTAAGCCCAAATCCACAATTTACACCTCAAAACATGTAATCTAGTCGGAATAATCGATGATAACTCAATATTATTGACTAAAAATGATCAAAACCGTGTTGAAAATATCCAAAATGACAAAACTGTCAGAACCCTCTGTTTTTGTACACTGTTCAGAGGTTCCGCTTATGCGGAATTTTTAATCGCATCTGTGGTTACGGTTTTGCGGTGAAACATCCACTTCTGCGACTGCCTTTGCTTCTGTGGACTCGCTTCTACGACGAAGTGTCCGCTTCTGCGACGAAGCTGCCCCTTCCCCTTTTCCGCTTCTGAGATGCATGTATCGCTTCTGCGAGGCATGGTCCGCTTCTGCGGACCTCACGCTTTTGCGATGCCAAGCTCGCTTCTGCGGGCCAAATTCCGCAGGTGCGATTCCATGAGTAGGCATCAACAAATTTCAATTGTTCTAAGTCCAAATTTGATCCGTTAACCATCTGAAACTCACCCGAAACTCACCCGAGGCCCCCTGGACCTCATCCAAATACACCAACAAGTCCTAAAATATCATACGAACTTAGTTGAGATCTCAAATCATATCAAACATTGCTAAAACCACGAATAATACCACAATTCAAGCCTAATGAAATTAAGAATTTTTCAACTTCTACATTCAATGCCGAAACCTATTAAATCAAGTCCGACTGACCTCAAATTTTGCACACAAGTCATAAATGACATAACGGACATGTTTCAATTTACAGAATCGGATTCCGACCCCGATATCAAAATGTCAACTCCCCGGTCGGACTTGCAAACTTAAATTTCTATTTTAGCCATTTCAAGCCTAATTTTACTATGGACTTACGGAGATATTGGAATCATCAAAACTCTATTCCGGAGTGGTTTACACATAAGTCGACATTTGGCCAACTATTTCAACTTAGGCTTTAAATCTTGGAACTAAGTGTTCCAAATTCATTCTAAAACCTCCTCGACAAGTCACATATTTATAATTAAACACAGGATAAGCAGTAAATGGGGGAACAAGGCTGTAATACTCAAAACGATCGGCCGGGTCGTTACACTTTTTTTTATGAATACCGAAACAAAATATATCTATTGGAGTACTGCTACGGTTGTCAAAATGATATAGCTTAGCCTGAATTTATATTAAACATATTGATAGACATTAATTGCAGGGAAGTTGAAGAACCAAAAGAGGCATTTACTACTTTAATTGCCACAATTAAAAAAGGGAAATAACTGGATTAACCTTTCATAAGCAGGCGTCTTTCAAATAGCAATAGTTATTCTTATTAGTTGCAACCGTTCCACTCATTTTGGAAGAACTTGACTTTTGATAATACAAATAGCAATTAAAACAAAAGAAGGAAAATGCCAAAAACAAAAACTAAAAAAAAGATAAATAGCAATCCTCACCTATGAAAGTTGCCACATCACTCCTCTATGTCCCTCCTTTATATTAATATATAGATATAGATTAATGAGCTTATATATTTTTATTCTTAGGGAGGGGAGAAGTGATGGAAGGGAGGAAAAGTACCATGTACACAAAAAGAAAAAGGAGAAATAAATAGATTTAAATAATTCAATGAATATACGTAAGATATTTATTTTTATTTTTATTTTTATGCTATTATTTTGTTGTTATTAATTCAACTAATACACGAGAGTATTAATTACATAGGATTTTATTTGAAGGGTTTGAATACCGACTTTTTCACATTAGGAAAGAATCGAGTGATCCAAATAATAATGTGCTAGACAATTTAAAGTGGTTGCATTTGATATGTAATTAACAGGATTACCGTTCATACGAATTAAAGGGACAATAAGAATGTTGCACAAAACATCTAAGCTTGGACGCTGAATACTCAGAGTCTAAAGGGACAATTGTGGCGATCAATACCACCACTGAAACTACAAATGTCGCCAAAAGGGTTCTCGCAGCAACCTAAGGGTGGTTGCTATACTGCGTGGCTGATAGTTATTAGTTGCAGCCTTTCAGTGTCGCCACTAAAGGATGCACATTTGTGGCGACCATAATTGCCAACAGAACCAGAGTACCCTAAGGCGAAACACTAGGCCGGATGAAACCTTTATCGGGCAACTCCTGCAGTTGTTCCTTTAATTCATTTAGCTCCACTGGTGCCATATGATATGGTGGAATAGAAATGGACTGAGTGCCCAGTACCAGGTCAATACAAAAATCGATATCTCTATTGGGCGGCATGCCTGGAAGGTTTGCTGGAAACACATCTGAAAAAATTTTCACTACCGGAACTCACTCAACGGTAGGAGTATCAGCACTGATATCTCTCACAATGGCTAGATATGCTTCACACCCCTTCTCAACCATCAACAGTACCTTAAGAAAAGACACAACTTGTAACGACCCGACATATCGTTTTGAACATTTACGCTCCTTTCAACTATTTGAAGTCTTGAATAGCTTCATATGATGTATTATAACGTGTGTGAATCGTCGGCTTTGATTTTTAGGTATTTCGGAAATAGTTCGGATGGATGAAATTCAGGTTGAAAGCTTAAATGAAAAGAGTTGACAGGAGTTTTACTTTTTGTGCAAACGACTCCGAAATTGAGTTTTGATGATTCCAATAGCTCCGTATGGCGATTTTGGACTTAGGAGTATGTAAGAAAAATTATTTGAAAGCCCGTAGTTAAATTAGGCTTGAAATGACGAAAATAAGAAGTTTAATTTTGGAAGTTTGACCGGAGAGTTGACTTTTTGATATCGGGGTCGGAATCTAATTATGAAAAATGAAATAGGTCCGTTATGTTTTTTATGACTTGTGTGCAAGATTTGAGGTCAATCGGACTTGATTTGATAGGTTTCGGCACCAAATGTAGAATTTAAAATTTCTTAGTTTTATTAAGCTTGAATTAGGGTATTATTCGTGGTTTTGGCATTGTTTGATGTGATTTGAGGCTTGGATTAAGTTTTGATGATGTTTTAGGATTTGTTGGTATATTTGGTTGAGGTCCCTGGGGACTCGAGTGTGTTTCAGAGTGGTTTCGGACTATTTCTAGTTGCTAGTTTTTGGCTACAGAGGTGTACAGTGCGACAATATGGACCTGGCCGCGATAACGAAGAGAAAAATAGGAAAAATGGAACTGTGCATCGCGATCGTGGAAGCCTTCACGCGATCGCATAGAATAAAACCTCTGCTGCACTGACCCAACTTTGTACAAATTTTTATGACCAATACACTACACGTTATCTGAGAAATATTTGGGAAGTGTAATAGATGTTTGTGCTTCGCGATCGCGGGGAAATGGCCGCGATCACATAGAGTAAAAATGCTCTGGAAATTTTTGTGCTTCGCGATCGCGGAGAAGTTTTCGCGATCGCGTAGGGTAAATGACCGGGCAGCAGAACTTAAATTATGAAACATTTTTAACGATTTGGAGCTCAGGCAGAGGCGATTTTCGGGAGATTTTTAATGGAAACATCGAGGGTAAGTGTTCTTAACTCAATTTTGGTCAAATTACTCGAATCTATTTCTATTTTTAGCATTTAATTGGTGTTTTAAGTTGGAAAAATTGTGAAAATCCTTAAAGTTAAATTGAAGATTTGAGGGTCGAGTTGATGTCAAAATTTGATAAATTTGGTATGGCAGGACTCGTGATTGAATGGACGTTCATATTTTATAACTTTTGTCCGGTTCCTAGATGTGGGACCCACTGGAGATTTTTTAGTGGAATTTCATATTTTATTGGAAAATTAGTATTTTCATATGGAATCAATTCCTATAATGTGTGTTGACTAAATCGAATTAATTGTGACTAGATTCGAGGCGTTCAGAGGCTGATTCGCGAGGCAAGGGCATATTAGAATAAAGAATTACACGGTTTGAGGTAAGTAACTCTTATAAACTTGGAGCTGAGGGTATGAACCCTGATTATATGTGTTATGTGATTTATTTGGGAGGTGACGCACATGCTAGGTGACGGGCGTGTGGGCGTGCACCGTAGAAATTGTGACTCAGTTGATTCCGTCGAGCTATATAGTCAATTAACTTGTATTGTTTCATGTATTTTTATGTGTTAGGGAAACTGAGCCGTGACTCATGTTAGAAATCATGCTTAGACAAATGTCGGTATTATTGGGACCCACTGAGGTCATTTATACTGTCGAATTATAAGTGTAAATTGTAATTTCATACTCAGTTATATACATTCATTGTATATCATATCTCAGTCTCTATTATTATTTATTAAAACATCATATCCTCATTTTTGGTTAGTTTCATGACATAGTGAGCCCAGAGACTGGAGAGATTGATGACTGAGTAAGGCCGAGGGCCTGATTGTGAGGTTATTGATACTATAGCATGTGAGTTGTCCGTGCAGCACATGAGTTGTCCGTGCGGATCCAGATATTGATGTTATAGCACATGAGTTGTTCGTGCAACACGTGAGTTGTCCGTGCGGATCCAAATATTGATACTATAGCACATGAGTTATCTATGCAGCACGTGAGTTGTCCGTGCGGATTATAGCGCTTGGGCTGAAGGAGCCCCTCTGGAATCTGTACATCTCCCCCCCAATGAACGCAGGTACCTACTAAGTGCGAGTGCCGAGTAACTGGGAGAACTAAATGACTAAGTGAATTGATACTCTGAGAGTGTGCATATGTTTTTATCACTGAGTTGCATTGCATCGACATGCACACTTGACATACAAGCATAGAGATACATTTTTCTTATGATGTACGACATTGCGTCATTCATGACTTCACATACTCATTGACATGTAGGCATAGAGATGTAGTTTCCTCATGACATTTCAAAATGAAATATCTTATCTGTTGTTGAAAAGTTTTTGGGAAAGAAACCACAGTTTTTACAAAAACGTACTCATATTTTGGTGATTTCGGTAAAAGATTTGGGTTTTCACTAGTATACTTGAAAAGCAGGCCTATTTTTCTGGAACCGTGAATGAGCTGAGCATTTTATTTCTGAGCTACTTCTTTTATTACTTCCATTATATTGTTATGAATTGTTGTTGGCTATTGGTGTTGGACCACCCGACCTGTGTTTCAGCTGGTCACTACTTTCAACCTAAGGTTAGGTTTGTTACTAATTGAGTACATGAGGTCGGTTGTACTCGTACTATACTACTACACCTTGCGTGCAGATATTGGATGTGGATGTTGCTGTGATCGACGGGAGCTGGATTTGAAGACGCACATGCGTTCCGGTTGTAGCTGCCTCTTGTTCATGGTAGCCTTAGATTTATAAAAAAAAATATGTTTATGTACATTTCGAACATATGATGTATTTGTTTCATACAAGCTTTGTAAATTCTAATCTTAGAAGCTCATGATTTGTACTATCAGTCCTTGAAAAATTCTCGTTTAAAAGCAGTTTTATATCATTTCTTATCTTAATAAATCTCATTAAAATGGATAGTTTTTATTTGTCTTACCTGACGGGTTGGGTTAGGTGCCATCACGACTAAGTGAGTTTTGGGTCGTGACAAGTTAGTATCAGAGCTCTAGATTCATAGGTTCTACAAGTCATGAGCAAGTGTCTAGTAGAGTCTTGCGGATCGGTATGATGATGTCCATACCTATCTTCGAGAGGCTACAAGGCAATTAGGATAAACTTCCCATATTTCTTTCCTTATCGTGCGGTATTAATTTTGTTTGAAGCATAACTCTCTGAATTCCTTCCACGCATTCGTATGCACACATGAGCGCTCGGTATCAGTTGTACATCATCAGCTTATGATTCCATGAACAAGGTTCGAGATGAGTATTATGTGTTTCTGTGATGGGCCAGTCTGGAGGACTTGAGGCCAGGGTTAGACCGCAGCTTAAGCTCGGTAGTTTCGGTTGTGAGAACTTGTGCGTTTGGTCTTATGCGTCAGGTAGTGTCCCTATGAGTGGAATTTGTGACTCGTTGAGATGTGGAATGTCTATATCATAAGTATGATGTGACTACGGGATGTGTTAAGTTGGTCTGAATGTGATGAGAAGTGTTTTTTTTAGATGTAAAAAAAAAGGCCATTGGGTGCTTGATTTCCATTTTGATGTGACATACGGTCTCGAGTTGTGAGTGTGTTGAAGGATGTGTCATATTGTTTAATGCTGGGGCGAAGTAGATTTTCATGTACGGTTGATGAGTTCAAACTCAGGAAGATTAAGTGATTGCGTAGTAATTGTGGTTGCGAAAGGGTATAATAAGATGGCAATTTGAGGCTAAGCAAGTGGGTTATCTCTTGCGGAGTAATCTACGTAGGCGTGTCCCTTATAATGTTGAGTAGAGAGTTTTTTTTATACCAGGGAGGCATACATGTTGAGATTTGAATTTGAAATGGTCAAGGAAGTCGACCTGACTGCCATGGGAATGAAGGCGAGTTTAGCAGATGAATTGAGGTACTATACGGGTTGTGTTGCATGATCTTGTGAAGAATTTAGTTGAATCTCACTACAGTGTCATGGCAGTAACACGGTTGGGTATTGTGAGTTATTAAATGTCATGACCTATGACTCTGAGCCAAGTGGGGAGTCTGCTACCTACGATTTGATTTTACGGTTATATGTTGTATTGGTTTTGGTCTGAGGCATACTTTTGGATCCGTTATGACGTATCGAGGTTGAGATTATGGCCCGAGTAAGAAAATTCCTGAATACGGGTTACATTATACTTTATGAAAATATGAAAATCATGAAATGATTAAGTGATTATTTTGAAGTATGTAGTGCGCACAGAGTATTAACTTGATCGGTGGTGTTAAGGTAGGTTTACTTCTATGAGTGTTGTTGTTCTAATGGGGCACTTGTCTTTCGGCCCGTTTGGACGGTGCAATTTAGATTTGAGCAGAGTAGATGACTCTCTATAAGGTTCTAATGGGTTCGAGAATTATATATAGCAATCGAGAATTTTTCCGGATCAGTGTATGGATAGAATTACATTTGATGGTGCCGGAACTTGCGGTAGCTCTGTATGACTATGGATTCCACATTCCAGTATAAGAAAGGTAAAAGAATAATTTTAAATTCACATAAGGTATTTTCAGAGTGTGTGTTTCGGTTGTGGTATTTATGGGAGGTAATTATGATGTGGTAGGACTTTACAGATATTTTGGCGGCAATATTCTTGGGTTGGGTGACCTGCGTGGCTTGGTCGAGTTAGAGGAGTTCAGCCCCGATAGCTTGGTTATGTACAAATAGATTTTAAGGTGTTCTTGATTATTTTTACCATGGTTTGAACCGGATATTTTCTATCGGTGTGGGGAACGTGTTGTGTAATATACAAAACACTCCCAAGACCCGGAACACCGTAAGTCACAAGCTTCTACGAAGTTCTAACTATTTTATACATCAGTGTCTATAGAAATAAGAGAAGAATCAACATAGGGGATGGAGGGGGACTCCGATGATCTGCAGACGCGGGCAGATGTACCTTGAAGTTCTCCAAAAATAGCAACGACTGCAACTAAGGACGAGGCTGGTAAAAGAAACCTGGATCCGTACACGAAAAATATGTGCAGAAAAGGGCGTGAATATACCACAGCGGTACCCAGTAAGTGCCAAGCCTAACCTCGGTATAGTAGTGACGAGGTCAGGTCAGGCCCACTGGTATATAATAAATAAAGCAGGAGAATATAAAAGTATAATAAGATACTAGAATTTAACAAAAAGAAAACACAGCGAAATAACAGTACAACACATGGGGATAAACAACAGGGAATCTCTCGAGATACCATCTCGTAGTCCCAAAATAAGTATGCAGGGAGAACTCCCGAGGTACCGCCTCGTAGTCTCAAAAGTAAATAAACAGAGAGAACTCCCGAGGTACCGCCTCGTAGTCTCAAAAGTAAATGTACAGGGAGAACTCCCGAGGTACCGCCTCGTAATCTCAAAAATAAATGTGCAGGGAGAACTCTCGAGATACTGCCTCGTAGTCTCAAAATTAAATGTTCAGCGAGAACTCCCGAGGAACCGTCTCGTAGACTCAAAAGTAAAAACACACCTCAAACCGATAAATACCACAGTTAACAACAAGAGTTCTGTAGTTAAGACTGATAAAGAACAAGGAAAAGCAGGAAATCGACTTGGCATGCTTCACATAGTTCAAATAAGCAGTTAAAGCACGTAGACATGCGATATTAGACTAAAAGGGATAACTACACATATTGAAATATCTCAAATAAGAATGGAAACAGACTAATACTCATAAAAAAAATATAACTCAATTTAAAAGAAAAGAAAGCTTGCTACTCAGTAAAAATCCGATTTTACAACAATATAGCCCGTGTACGTACTCGTCACCTCACGTACACAACGCTCACATATCACAACAGTACCAAATCCTAAGGGGATTCCCACCCCCACCCCCCCCACAAGGTTAGGCAAGCCACTTACCTCGAACCAAACTCAATCAATCGGTAACAGTGTCTTTTCCACGTATATCTGACTCCGAATGACCCAAATCTAGCCAAAATCAAATTCATACCATAAATACAACTATAATAAACTAATCTAATTAATGAAATCAAAGCTAAAGCAAGAAATTAGAAAATCGTCCTAAAAAGCCTCCCCGGGGCCACGTCTCGGAATCAGGTAAAAGTCACCAAATATGAATACCCATTCACTCGTACCAAAATTATCCAAATCCGATGTCAAAATCTCAATCAAAACTCAAAATTTTAGTTGAAGAATTTCTTCCCATTTTCTCCCAAATTTTCAACCCAAATCCGAAATTTAATGATAGAGTAGTGGGATATAACCAAAATCAAGTGTAGAATCATTACCCAATCGATATCTCTAAAAATCTCTCGAAATCTCGTCGAAATCCGAGCTCCCAAACTCAAGTTTTGATAAAAATGGCCAAACCCTCATTTTTGAATCTTTATATCTGCCCAGTTAATTTCTTCTTCGCGAACGCAGTCAAAACCTCGCGTTCGCGTTGAACAAAAAATGTTCATCAGAAACTCCTCTTTTGCGAATGCGGGTGACCTTTCGCGAACGAGCACCTTTCACTGGCGGACCCTACGCGAACGCGGGACCTTCTTCGTGAACGCTTAGGCTTAAATGCCTGAAGCTCCATCCGCCCATTCCTCTCCGTGAACGTGAGGACCATGTCGCGAATGCGTAGCCTCAATGTTCCACATCTTTGCACACGCGGGAACCACATCGCGAACGCGATGAGTAATCCCTCGCGAAGGCGATGAAGAAAATGTCTCCAACAAAACACCAGAAAATCGGCTATCTTCCGAAGTTCAAAAGTGATCCGTTAAGCATCCGAAACTCACCCGAGGCCCCCTGAACCTCAACCAAACATACCAACCAATCCTAAAACACCATACGAACGTAGTCGAGCCCTCAAACCACATGAATAAATCACGAATTACCCTCCAATTCAAACTTAAAGAACTTGAAACTTCAAATTTTCACAACCTATGCTGAAACCTATCAAACCACGTTCGATTGACCCCAAATTTTGCACACAAGTCATATTCAACATTACGGACGTACTCCAACTTGCGGAATCAGAATCCGGCCCCGATATCAAAAATTCCACTATCGGTCCAAATCTTCAAAAATTCGACTTTCGCCATTTCAAGCCTAAATAAGTTACAGACCTCCAAAACACAATCCGGACACGCCCCTAAGCCCAAAATCACCTAACGGAGCTAACGGAATCGACGGAACTCCATTCTGGAGTTGTCTTCATACAGTTCCGACTACGATCCAAATCCTAAGACTTTAGCCTCCGTTTAGGGACTAAGTGTCCCAAAACACTCCAAAAACCAAAACGAAATCTCTCGGCAAGTCACAATAGCATAAATAGATATGGGGGAAGCAATAAATAGGAGTTCGGTGCTATAACTCTCAAAACGAACGGTCGGGTCATTACAATAGGACTTCATATGTCTAAGATGTCATATTAATACTGATTTAACACGTCCATACTTAGTCTGAATTTACGGAATGCTACATACATCGTATTTAAATATTTTGTGTAAGAGAAACTGATCACTCATATCCCAAAATTTCCAACAATTAAAGGCTTTTCTAATAGAAAACCCAGAACTAATGATCCGATAATAAGAAACTTGTCCAAACACATATTAATGAGGCCAACTAAGATGCAAGAGATATTGAAAAAGTACTCACTTTACATGACTAAATTTCTCCTTTCAATATTACTGAATAGATACGTATTCCACTCATTAAAACAAATAGACTAATTCAGTTTTATAACAAACCACCTACTGACTGGCTATAGGAAGGAACGAAACGGAACATTAATGTGAAATTTGGGACCTTTTTTTTCCTTTTATGAATTAGGTCTAAATTAAAAATAAATTCTTTTTCTGTTTAGGGTGTCATGGTCTAGGTAATTGTCTTGCCTATTTGTAATATATTTGGTCAAACTTTTAAAAAAAAATAGAAGTGCCTTGAAATAGTGTGTGTGAATGCTGTTCTTTTATCAAAGAATCATTTCTAAATGTGGAAGATCCAAAAAGTAACTTGCTTTGAAATTTAAGTTATACTATCCTTCTTATAAATGTTATAATGCCTTTGTTATTAACATTTGTAAAATATTTTCCTTGATTATCTCATGCTTTGAAAGCTTACTTTATGTTTCCTTATTAATGACTTGAATAGTTGGAAATATTTTCACTTTTTCCTTTTCTGCCTATTTGTTAATTAATATATTGGTAAAACAGCTTAATGACCATCTAAACTTGTACCCGTTTGTTATTCCTGTAATTATAACTTACAGTTTATCTATTTAAATACCTCTACCTGACGAGATGATACTCCGAATAGAATCAATATATACCACGAGTTTCACTTCATTTTATTGAAGTAAAGAAAAAAGAATTTGAAAGATGTGGAGTCTAACCATTATGGCGCGTCCCTCCAACTCCAAGTTAGGTGGAGGTGGGGGAGTGGGGAAGACAGAAGACCATAGTTGACTACTAATAATTAACTAAAACCCACGTTTGTCCCATCCTTGTTAATTTGAATCCATATTTTTCTTTTCAAATGCAAAGCTCTATGCCAACCAGTAGCATAGTCCATGGTGGGCGTACTCGTTTTCCTAGAAACTCAACACAGCAATTTAATAACAAAATTACTCACAAACAATGCTTGTGTGTCCCTTTTTTTATTGTTATATTATTCCCTCGTGAATCATAAGAAAATTACTAGTACTACAATTAATTTAATCATGGAAAAGCCTTCTTAAACTGGGGCCACTCCATGTCGTGAAACAAATCGTGGAGATGTACTAACATTTCTCAATTATAAATAGATCTCATCACTACAAGAGGTCAAATAATCCAAACCTTTTCAGAAGAAGACCATTCAGCCTGAGCAGCAGAATACTCCAACTTAGTATCCAAATCTCTTTGAAAAAAATATGGAAGATAAAGGATTAAGCACCAATATGAGGAGAATCCTCCTAGTGATTAACTGTCTAATACTCGCTGTTGGTATTTGTGGTGGCCCTCTAATGATGCGTCTATATTATGTCGAGGGAGGTTCAAGAGTATGGCTTAGCAGTTGGTTACAAACTGCTGGATGGCCACTCACCCTTATACCTCTTGCCATCCTATACTTCTATCGTCGAAAAGTAGAAGGCTCTAATGCCAAGTTTTACTTCATAACACCCCGAATTTTCATTGCATCATTCGTCATTGGCGTTGTCACTGGTCTTGATGATTTTCTCTATTCGTGGGGCGGGTCAAAACTTCCTGTGTCAACTTCTTCACTTCTTCTTGCTGCTCAACTTGCCTTCACGTCAGTAGGTGCTTTCTTCATAGTGAAGCTGAAGTTCACACCCTACTCTATCAATGCAGTGATTCTGTTGACAGTTGGTGCTGTTTTATTGGGTGTTCGATCTAATGGTGATCGACCAGAAGGTGTGACAAGTAAAGCCTATATTCTTGGTTTTATGATGACACTTCTGGCAGCAGCTTTGTATGGAGTCATTTTGCCTTGTATTGAGTTGATTTATTTGAAGGCAAAACAAGTTATTACTGCTACGCTGGTATTGGAGATTCAGATGGTCATGTGTTTTGCCGCTACTGCTTTTTGCACTGTAGGAATGATCGCCAATAACGACTTTCAGGTACTTTTTTCTTCCCTTGTGACACATTTCTACTTATGCATCTTACTCATTTCATTGCATATGTGACACTATTTTTTTGTCGGTTTAACTTTTGTGTGTCGTCAAGTAAATTTGTTATAGTTATGTCATTTACAAGATAACTGCAAGTAATTTTTATAATACATTAATTAATAACGAGGTAAAAAAAATTGCAGTGTAAGAGTAAGTATTTTAAATCTTTATATATTAGTCTGTCCCAAGTAAAATAACACATTTCTGTATTTGAAAGTATTTGATATTAAACTTCTTGTTTAACTTTAATAAGAAGTTTTTTATAGCCACACAATATTAATACAAGTTTAAAATTAAAAGTTTGAAAAGTCTTAAAGACACGCAAATATTATATAACATGTTTAAAACCCAAATTTCATTATTCTATTTTTCTTTCTTAAATTTCGTGCCAAGATAAATTACGGGATGAGTAACATATTTCTCTCGTTTGGTATTAATTATCATCAGATCCATAAGGCCTTCGAATCAGTACAAACTATCAACTTCTCTTTAGGTGATCTATTGGCGTACCCCCACGATGAAATGAAGTCCATCTTTACAGATTATTATTTACATTGGAAACTTCTTTGTTTTTGTTTTTGTTTCGTTTGTTTTATTCTTATTTCAATTCTCATAAAGTTTTCTGATCTTAACGAAGGAACTAGCGCAAAACCCTAAATTATTCATATCCCATAGAGGGTTGAAAACTCCACTTTGGGTGAAAATTATTTACATTTCCTAACTTTGCTTTAAAAATCAAACTCTCCCCTCAACTATGAAAAATTATTATTCTCTTTCCTTTATCCTATACAATGTCTATGTTGCCCTTGTTATTTTCAATTCCATCCTCAATCTTTTTTTATTGTATATGCTATTTTATGATTTTACCTATAATTTAAATTATGCTATATCTTATTATAAATTATAATTTAAATTTATTAAAATTATAAATAGAATAGTCCTTTTGTAAATTTGTCATGAAATCTATCATACTTTTATGATTTTTATTTAATATAGCGCGCATTAAGTATATCTCTGTGTTACATTTTCATAATGTTAAATAGATAATCATTTAGAAGTTTGTTATAAAATCTGCCTTTATTTTTATATTATATTTGGATATGTACAAAATATTTGAAAACTGGAGCAGTACTAGATTCGATCAAATTTACCTAAATATGATGTATCATAAATACTTCCTCGGTTTCAATTTTGCTTTAGCTATAGACATTCTCTTTAAGGAGCAACTGAGCAAGGATTAACATATTGATCAAACTTTGCAGGCAATGTCAAGAGAGGCAAAACAATTTAACCTCGGAGAAGCAAGATATTATACAGTGATAGTATGGACTTCTATAATTTGGCAATGCTTCTTTGTGGGTGTTATTGGAGTCATTTACTGCTCTTCTTCTTTGATGTCTGGGGTTATGATCGCGGTTTTACTTCCGGTTACTGAAGTATTAGCTGTAGTTTTTTTTAGGGAAAATTTTTCAGGTGAAAAAGGCCTTGCTCTTTTCCTTTCTCTTTGGGGTTTCGTGTCATACTTCTACGGAGAGTTCAGACAAACAAAGAAGCAGAAGAACAAAAGTCCACAAATTGAGATGAAAACAACGCATACTGAGTCTGTTTGAATTATTGAGTCTTTTTCATATATTGTTCATGGTTATGGATAAAGAAATATTTATTTTTTTGTAGAAAATAGTGTACGTCGTTTTTACTTCATTGCTACTTTCTTATGTTTGTGAAAGGGTCTTTTTCTTTGAAATTTCTAATGTTTCTGTTAAATCTCTAATACAACACATGAAGATATGCAGTTTCCAATAAATGCTCATTTTTCATGACTAATTCAACATTACGACTATAACACCACTGTTAAATACTAATTAATTATAGGAACCCAACCCAATACAGTACCAACACAAGTCATGTAATAATACTAAGTTACATGATACTAGAAAGATGAATAGGACTAGATTGATATATGTATTCATGAACTGATTGTGAAAACTAAAACTTCAACGGTTTATGACATGCTAAGTAATCTAAACTGAGACTCATGGGCATCAAACCCAAGTCTATATTGATTACGCACTGAGCTCAGAACGTTCAGAATGAAAGTCATGAACGAGTTATGAAACTAGAGAATAGAAGTCGTGCAACTATTCAAGGAACTAGGCTTAACTATATTTTTGAGGCAATTAGTAACGTCGTAAAAGCAAACGTAGTGTAGGAAGAATCATTAACATTCCCCAACATAGAGAGTTAGCCTCACTTACCTTGATTCTGGCCTTTTAAGCGTATCACAATGTTCATCACCTCTTTCAAAGATAATCTATGACAATATATATCAAGAGGAACCAATATTAGCACAAATGCTCATGTTTTAGTCACTTGGGCATTTTATCAAACACCTTACGCGCGTAAAGCATCATAACCCTTATTAATGGTGTCTTTACACACAACAACCATATTCTCTTACTCCTAGATAAATTCTAAAATCTCAAATTTCCTATAATCAATATCATTCTTCATCACCCATAAGAATAACAACACCCTTAACCAATAATCAACAATCAACAACCCAAACCTATGTCCGTTCATGATTTTCTATCAAATTCATCAACTCATATCTCATGAACTTAGAGTCTATAATTATTAATCCGATGCTATAATCAATTAGAGGGTGAAGATATTACTTTTTGACGTTCAATCCTCTTGAATTCGAGTTCTAGGGTTTCTTTTCTCAACAATGATGTCTCAGAAGAATATATAATGATTTGAAGGGTTTACCCATGTTAATAAGGTGCCGGAGACTTAAAATTAACTTAGAATCATCATTCGAACTTACCTTTTATGATGGAGGGATCTTGGAGGAAGTTGGGTTCTTGAGAACTTCCCTTCTAGAGCAAGTTTTCATGTTTGGGAGTGTGGGGGACGAGGTAGGGCTTTTAAAAATGACTTTCTGGGTGCTCTTCCACGTAGCTGAAGGCCCAACCGTGCACCTGAACGCGCACCAAAGGCAGTGGCACTGCCACAAGTGTGAGGCCACGCATGGGAACAGCTGGGCGCGCACACGAGCGCGTTGACTGTGTATTGTCCAGTAAAATGTGTATAACCTTTTGCACAGAGATCCGTTCGGGCTCCAGAATATAACATTGGAAAGGTACTTTAAAGGTCTATAACTTTTATGTTTTATGTTTTCCCAAATTCTCAACGGAAGGTCACGAAATTATGCTAGAAGATAGACCTTCCATAAACTTAGTAGATTTTATCGAAATGCACCTCACTCTCAGTCTTGATTCCAAAACAATTATTTTCACCCATAATCATCCCGATAGGTATCACAACATCAAATTCTCCCTCCGTGAATTACCATGACGACACCTAGTCTCTACGACTAGGTAAGCCTAACACTTGCGGAAAAGAAATGAAACAAAAACATGAAAATTAACAAATAACGGTAACAGATATTTTAATAAACAATTGAGATGCCGCTCGGAATATATATTAATCAACTTTCGAAATATACAAAATACTCCCAAGACCCGGAACACCGTAAGTCACAAGCTTCTATGAAGTTCTAACTGTTCTATATATTAGTATCTATAGAAATAAGAGAAGAATCAACATAGGGGATAGATGGGGACTCCAAGGATCTACAGACGCGGCAGATGTACCTTGAAGTTCTCCGGAAACAGCAACGACTGCAACTAAGGACCAGGTTGGTAAAAGAAATCTGGATCTGCACATAAAAATATGTGCAGGAAAGGGCGTGAGTATACCATAGCGATACCCCGTAAGTGCCAAGCCTAACCTCGGTAGAGTAGTGACTAGGTCAGGTCAGGCCCAATGGTATGTAATAACTAAAGCAGGAGAATATAACAGTATAATAAGAGACTAAAATTTAACAAAAAGAAAACACAGCGAAATAACAGTACAACACACAGGGATAAACAGTAGGGGGATCTCCCGAGATACCGTCTCGTAGTTCTAAAATAACTATATAGGGATAACTCCCGAGGTACCGCCTCGTAGTCTAAAAAGAAAATGTGCAGGGAGAACTCCCGATGTACCGCCTTGTAGTCTCAAAAAATAAATGTGCAGGGAGAACTCTCGATGTATCGCCTCGTAGTATCAAAATTAAATGTGCAGGGAGAACTCCCGAGGGACCACCTCGTAGTCTCAAAAGTAGACACACAACTCAAACCGATAAATACCACAGTTAACAACAAGAGTTCTACAGTTAAGACTGATAAAGAACAAGGAAAAGTAGGAAATCAACTAGGCATGCTTCACAGAGATCAAATAAGCAGCTAAAGCACGTAGATATGCGATATTAGACTAAACGGGATAACTACACATATTGGAATAGCTCAAATAAGAATGGAAACATACTAATACTCATAAAAATATAACTCAATTTAAAAGGAAAAACAACTTGATACTCAGTAAAAATCGGATTTTACAATAATATAGCCCGTGTACGTACTCATCAAGTAACGACCCGGCCAGTCGTTTTAAAAGTTATAGCCTCGTTCTCCCATTTACTGCTCATTCTGTGCCTTATAACTATTTTGTAACTTGCCGGGGTAGTCGGTTCGGGTCTTGAGAGATTTTAGAATGAATTGGAACACTTAGTTCCAAAGTTTAAAACATAAGTTGAAAAGATTGGCTGGATGTCGGCCTATCTGTAAATGACCCCGGAATAGAATTTTGATGATTCCAACAGCCCTGTATGATGTTTTGGGACTTAGGAGCGTGATCGGAATTTTATTTGGAAGTCCGTAGTTAAATTAGGCTTGAAATGGCTAAAATAGGAAATTAAGTTTAGAAGTTTGACCGGGGAGTTGATTTTTTGATATCGAGGTCGGAATCCAGTTCTGAAAATTTTTATAGCTCCGTTATGTCATATGTGATTTGTGTGCAAAATTTGAGGTCAATCGGACTTGATTTGATAGGTTTTGACATCGAATGTAGAAGTTAGAATTTCTAAGTTTCATTAAGCTTGAATTGGGGTATGATTCGTGGTTTTATCGTTGTTTGATGTGATTTGAAGTTTCGACTAAGTTCGTATGATGTTTTAGGTCTTGTTGGTGTATTTGGTTGAGGTCCTGGGTGCCTCGGGTGAGTTTCGGACTGCTAACGGATCAATTTTTGGACTTGGTGTTTTGCTGAAATTTTCTGGTGCTCAGTTCTGGTTTTCTTCTACGCGATCGTGTGAGAAGGACCACGATCGCGTAGACTTGTTTGAGGCAGTGATGATTTTATTCTTCGCGATCGCGTGAAGAGGGACGTGATCACGTAGCTGAGGGAGTTTGTTATTCGCGAACGCGTAGGCCTGTGAGTTTGAGCTTCGCGATCGGATGGACAAGTCCGCGATCGCGTAGGATTAATTTGGGCAGTGGGATAATTGTGAATCGCGATCTCCTGGACAAGTCCGCGATCGCGTAGAGCAAATGTCTGAGCAGAATATTTAAGTTCTGAAAATGAGACTTCGTCCCATTTTCCATTTTTACCGATTTGGAGCTCAGATTGAGGCGATATTTGGGAAATTTTCAGAGAAAATAACGGGGTAAGTGTTCGTAACTCAATATTGGTTAAATTACCAGAATCCATGGATGTTTTTATCATTTAATTGATGAATTAAGTTGGAAAAGTTTGAAAACTCTCTTGGATAAATTTGAGGATTTGAGGGCCGGATTGTTATCAGAATTTAGTAATTTTGATATGGTTAGACTCGTGGTTGAATGGGCATTCATATTTCGTAACTTTCACCGGATTCCGAGACGTGGGCCCCACTGGCGATTTTTGAGTTAATTTCAGATTGTTATTGAAAAATGTAGTATTTTCTTATGAAATTGATTTCTATAATTTTTGTTGAATGTATCGAATTATTTTGGCTAGATTCGAGCCATTCAGAGTTTGATAATCGAGGAAAAGGCGTACTGGTGGATTAAATTGGAGCAAGTCGAGGTAAGTGACTTGTAAAACCTTGTGTGGGGGAAATTTCTCTTAAGATTGGTATTGATGTGAAAATTGTAATATGTTGAAAGTCGTGTACACGAGGTGACGAGTGTGTACACGGGCTAAATATGGAAGATTATGTTTTTAAATTGTGTAGATCACTTTTGCATATTTATTAAATTATTTTATTTTGTTATATTCTTCATTATTGATCTGATTTTTATACTTTAAATTTGCTTGACCTTTTCCTGTTAATTATTTTACCTGTTTAGTTGAAACTTGGTTTCTTTTATTCAATGCAGAATTTGAAGATTGAATTTCTTTAATTTAAATAATATTAAAGTAAATTATTGATATTTTAAATTATGTACGGAGGTAACGTATTAAGAAAATTAAATTTTGAAATATTATTTTTGTTGAGTTATTTATTCCCGAATATTTTGTGAGATTGTTGTAGTCATTGTGATTGAGCTGTGAACTCCCTGTTGTGGAAAATATTGTTGATGTTGTTTATTTTGGCAAATTGAAATATTTGGGCACTTGAGGTGCAAATTGTGATATATTGTGATATTGATATGCATGCCCGTATAAGGTCTGGGTGTTGAAACACATGCGGTGAGATAAGGGTGGCTTGATACGCGTGGCTAGTAGGGGAACTACTAGAAGTCATGCGGTGTGATAAGGGTGGCTAAGACGCGAGATGCTATTTTGGGAAAAATATTTTCTTTAAAATAAATTGTGAAGGCTCCCGCGATGATATAAGAAAATGAGATATTATGAAATTATTATTATTTGGGACTACGAGCCGGTACCTCGGGAGTGCCCTTGTTGATATTTATTTATGCCGCAGTTGCCTTTGATTATTGTTGTATTTTTCTTAAAGTTGAAAATTCTGTTTTGTTTCCGCGAGGTATTATTTGCCTTTATTCTGTATAGTTAAATGGTGACATACTATTTACCTGATTCATTTCCATTGTCATTTTATTGTTAGTATATTGTTAAACATGTCACCATGTCTTTTATTATTCCAGTAGGGCCTGATCTGACCTCGTCACTACTCTATCGAGGTTGGGCTTGGCACTTACTGGGTACCGCTGTGGTGTACTCATACTATGCTTCTGCATATTTTTAGTGTAGATCCAGGTACTTCTTACCAATCCAGATATCAGTGAGCCACCGGTGTACAGAGACTTCGAGGTATATCTGCCAGCATCCGCAGACTCCGGAGTCCCCTTTTATCTTATTATGTTGTCTTCCTTATTTGATTTAGACTCTGATGTATAGAGACATAGAGAATAAATTCTTAGAAGCTTGTGACTTATTTCTACCGGTTTTGGGAGTTAAAATTGTTAAATTGCAGTTTTTATTTATTCGACTATTAAGGATTAAATTTCAGTTTTGTATTCAGTTATATTCCGCATTGATAGGCTTACCTAGTCTTAGAGACTAGGTTCCGTCACGACATCCTACAGAGGGAATTTGGGGTCGTGACAAGTTGGTATCAAAGCTCTAGGTTCATAGGTGTTATGATTCACAAGCAGGTTTAGTAGAGTCTTGCGGATCGGTACAGAGACGTTTGTACTTATCTTCAGGAGGCTATGGAACTGTTAGGAAGTATTCACTTCTTTGATTCCTTATCGTGCGCATTTGCTGACTTCAAAATTTTAAACCATTGACTTTCTATTCTCTCACAGATGGTGAGGACACACACAACTGGATCCGATGATCAGATACCCGTTCCCTCTATTGGAGCCGCAAGAGGCCGGTGTCGGGGCAAAGGTTGTGCTAGAGGCCGAGAAAGACCACGTGGTGCGGCCAGAGTACCTGCACGAGCTGTTGCGGCAGAGCCACTAGTAGCTCCAGTTGGAGAGTAGGCACCTGAGACGCCTGTTTTTACTCCTGCACTTCAGGAGACCCTTGCCCAGTTTTTGAGCATGTTTGGCACTCTAGCTTAGGCAGGGTTGATTCCACTTGCTTCTGCCACATCTCAGATAGGGGAAGGAGCACACACTCCCACCGCCCATACTCCCGAGCCACGGGCCCAAGTTGACCATGCCCCAAATGTTATACTAGTGCAGCCTGTTGTCCTAGTTCGGCCTGAGGTTAGGACAACAGTTTCAGAGGGGTAGCAGCTCAGGCTCGAGAGGTACAAAAAGTATCACCCTTCCACATTCAGCGGTTTAGCTTCAGATGATGCTCAGGGTTTTCTGGAGGAATGTTACTGTATCTTCCGTACTATGGGTATTGTGGATTCCAGTGGGGTTTCTTTCATGACATTTCAGCTTAGAGGAGCAGCCTACCAGTGGTTGCAGGCATATGAGTTGGATAGTCCGGCTAAGGCAGCTTCACTTACTAGGACTCAATTTTTAGATATGTTGTTAAAGGAGTATGTTACTCAAAGTTTTAGAGATGCATGGCACGTAGAGTTTGAGCATCTAGGCCAGGGTTCTATGACCGTGTAGGAATATGCGGTCTGATTTAGTGATTTGGCTAGGCATGCACCAGCCTTAGTTGCTACTGTTCGAGAGCTAGTTCGCCGATTTATTAAGGGGCTCCACCCTAGTATCAAATTCAGTATGGACCGAGAACTGGAGATGGACATCACATACCTATAGGTGGTGTCAATTGCTAGAAGATTGGAGGGTATGCGGACTCGGGAGAGAGAAGAGAGGGAAGCTAAGAGACCCTGAGATTCTGGCACATATAATAATTCTTGTGCCCCAACTACAACCCGTCATGGTAGAGATTATGTGAGCCATCCTATTCATTCAGCACTTCCAGCTTCCAGTGGTATTTCGGTAACTCCCAGACCTCAGGTTCCACATTATGCACTGTAGTGTCTTCTGTACCTCCTGTACGGGGTGCCTTCTGCGGGCAGTCTAGTCGATCAGGCCCGAGCCAGTCCCAGCAGCCACGTCCTCCGAGGGCTTGTTTTTAATATGGTGACACTCGTCATGTAATGAGGGATTGCCCCAGACTTAGGAGAGGTGCACCTCTACAAATTTCTCAGGCCCCACCTATTCCACAGGGCCTTCAGGTTTCTCAGGCCATGATCACTGCACCAGTTGCTACTCCACCTGCACAGCCAGTTAGAGGTAGAGGTCGGACAAGTAGAGGTCACCCTAGAGGGGGAGGCCATGCCAGATATTATGCCCTTCCTGCTAGAACAGAGGCTGTTGCATCTGATTCTGTTATCACAGGTATTATTCCTGTCTGTCATAGAGATGCATCAGTCTTATTTGATCCAGGATCCACTTATTCTTATGTGTCATCTTATTTTGCCCCATATTTGGGCGTATCCCATAATTCTTTGAGTTCTTCTATTTATGTATCTACACCCGTTGGTGAATCAATTATTGTTGACCGCGTGTATCAGTCGTAATTGATTATTATCAGTGGTTTTGAGACCAGAGCTGATTTATTATTGCTCAGTATGGTAGATTTCGATATTATTTTGGGTATGGACTGGTTGTCGCCCTATCACGCTATCCTTGGATGTTACGCCAAGACGGTGACGTTGGCTATGCCAGGTCTACCACGACTAGAGTGGAGAGGTACCTCAGATCATGTTCCTAGCACAGTTGTTTCATTTCTTAAAGCTCAATGAATGGTTGAGAAGGGGTGCGATGCGTATCTGGCATATGTGAGAGATGTTAGTATTGATACTCCTACCGTGGAGTCAGTTCCTGTAGTAAAGATTTTCTTGATGTATTTCCAGTGGATCTTGCAGGTATGCCACCCGACAAGGATATTGACTTTGGCATTGATTTGTTACCGGGCACTCAACCCATTTCTATTCCATCATATCGTATGGCCCCAACAGATTTGAAAGAATTAAAAGAACAGTTACAGGAGTTGCTTGATAAGGGTTTCATTCGGCCCAGTGAATCGCCTTAGGGTGCTCCTGTCTTATTTGTGAAGAAGAAGGATGGTTCTATGCAAATGTGTATTGATTACCGCCAGCTGAACAAGGTTACAGTGAAGAGCAGGTATCCATTACCACGTATTGATGACCTATTTGATCAGCTTGAGGGTGCCAGGGTATTCTCTAAAATTGACTTGCGTTCAGGGTATAATCAGTTGAAAATTCGGGAACCCGATATCCTGAAGACCCTTTTTAGGACTCGGTATGGTCATTATGAGTTCCTTGTAATGTCATTTGGGCTAACCAACGCCCCAGCAACATTTATGCACTTAATGAATAGTGTATTTCAGCCCTATCTTGATTCTTTCATCATTGTGTTTATTGATGACATTCTAGTGTATTACCAAAGTCGGGAAGATCATGAACAACACCTGAGGATTATGCTTCAGACTTTGAGAGAAAAAAAGTTATATGCAAAATTTTCAAAGTGTGAATTCTGGCTTGATTCAGTGGGAATTTTGGGTTATATAGTTTCGTGCGAGGGGATTAAGGTAGATCCGAAGAAGATTGAGGCAATGCAGAGTTGGTCCAGACTGTCCTCAGCTACGGAGATCCGAAGTTTCCTTAGTTTGGCAGGGTATTTTCGCCGATTTGTAGAGAGTTTCTCTTCTGTTGCTGCACCTATGACCAAATTGACCCAGAAGGTGCTCCGTTCAGGTGGACCGAGGAATGTGAGGAGAGCTTCAAAAAGCTCAAGACAACTTTGACTACAGCCCTAGTGTTGGTATTACCTACAGGTTTAGGATCTTATACTGTGTAATGTGACGCGTCGCGTATTGGTCTCGACACAGTATTGATACAAGACGGTAGGGAGATTGCCTATGCATACAGACAGTTAAAGGTACATGAGAAGAATTATCTGGTCTACGACCTTGAGTTAGCAGCTATTGTTTATGCCTTGAAGATTTGGTGGCATTATTTGTACGGTGTTTATTGTGAGGTCTACACCAATCACCGGAGTCTACAACATCTATTTAAACAGAGATATCTTAATTTGCGACAGTGGAGATGGTTGGAGTTGCTTAAGGATAACGATATCACCATTCTCTATCATCCTGGGAAGGCCAATGTAGTGGCCGATGCCTTGAGTCGTAAGGTGGAGAGTTTGGGTAGTTTAGCATATTTACCGGTAGCAGAAAGGCCTTTAGCCTTGGTTGTTCAGGCCTTGGCCAACCAGTTTGTCATATTGGATATTTTCGAGCCGAGCCAAGTTTTGGCTTGTGTGGTTTCTCAGTCTTCTCTGTATGATTGTATCACGGAGCGTCAGTATGATGACCCCCATCTTATTGTCCTTAAGGATACAATTTAGCACAACGATGCCGAGGAAGTCACTATTAGAGATGACGGTATATTACAGATGCAGGGAAGGCCGAGTGTACCTAATGTAGATGGCTTGCGTAAGTTGATTCTCTAGGAGGCTCACAGTTCGCGATACTCCATTCATCCAGTTGCTACAAATATGTATCGGTACTTGAGACATCACTATTGGTGGAGGAGGATGAAGAAAGACATAGTGGAATATGTAGCTCGGTGCCTAAATTGCCAGCAGGTGAAGTGTGAGCATCAACGACCAGGTCGATTACTTCAGAAGTTAGATATTCCAGAATGGAAATGGGAGCAGATCACTATGAATTTCGTTGTTAGGCTCCCACGGACTCAGAGAAAGTTCGATGCAATTTGGGTGATTGTGGATAGATTGACCAAGTCAGCCCATTTCATTCCTGTAGTTACTACTTACTCTTCGGAACAGCTGGCTCAAGTCTATATTCGCAAGATTGTCATACTTCGTGGCATACCGGTATCTATCATCTATGATCGGGGTATGTAGTTTACATCACGGTTCTGGAGGGCTGTACATCGAGAGTTGGGTACTTGTGTGGAGTTGAGTACAATATTTCACCCTCAGACGGACGGACAGTCACAACGCACTATTCAGATGCTAGAGGATATGCTTCATGCATGTGTGATAGATTTTGGGGGTGCTTGGGATTAGTTCTTGCCACTTGCAGTGTTTGCTTATAACAACAGTTACCAGACGAGCATTCAAATGGCTCTGTATGAGGTCTTGTATGGTAGGCGGTGCCGGTCTCCAGTGGGTTGGTTCGAACCGGGCGAGGCTAGGCTATTGGGTACAGACTTGGTTCAGGATGCCTTGGAAAAGGTTAAATTGATTCAGGATCGACTTCGTACAGCCTAATCTAGACAGAAGAGTTATGCGGATCAGAAGGTTCGTGATGTTGCATTCATGGTTAGTGAGCAGGTTTTGTTCCGGGTTTCGCCTATGAAGGGTGTTATGAGGTTCGGGAAGAAGGGAAAGTTGAGCCCTACACATATTGGGCCTTTTGAAGTTCTTGAAGGAGTTGGAGAGGTGGCTTACAGACTTGCACTACCACCTAGTCTCTCTGTAGTTCATCCAGTATTCCATGTTTCTATGCTCCGAAAGTATCATGGTGATCCATCTCATGTGTTAGACTTCAGTTCAGTTCATTTGGAAAAGGATCTATCTAATGTTGAGGAACCAGTGGCTGTTTTGGACAGGCAGGTTTGAAAGCTGAGGTTAAAGAAAATTGCTTCCCTGAAGGTGCAGTGATTAGGCCAGCCAGAAGGAGAAGCTACTTGGGAGATTGAGCGGGAGATGCAGAGAAAATATCCATACCTATTTGAGACTTTTGGTATAATTCTAAACCCGTTCAAGGATGAAGTTTTGTTTTGGGGGGGGGGGGATGTAACGACCCGGCCAGTGATTTTAAAAGTTGTAGCCCCATTCCCCCATTTACTGCTCATTCTGTGCTTTATAATTGTTATGTAACTTGTCGGGGTAGTCGGTTCGGGTCCGGAGAGATTTTAGAATTAATTGGAGCACTTAGTTCCAAAGTTTTAAGTTGAGAAGATTGGTTGGATGTCGACCTATGTGTAAACGACCCTGGAATAGAATTTTGATGATTCCAACAGCTCCGTATGGTGATTTTGAACTTAGGAGTGTGATCGGAATTTTATTTGAAAGTCCGTAGTTAAATTAGGCTTGAAATGGCTAAAATAGGAAATTAAGTTTAGAAGTTTGACCGGGGAGTTGACTTTTTGATACTGGGGTCAGAATCCAGTTCTAAAAGTTTTCATAGCTCCGCTATGTCCTTTATGACTTGTGTGCAAAATGTGAAGTCAATCGAACTTGATTTGATAGGTTTCGACATCGAATGTAGAAGTTAGAATTTCTAAGTTTCATTAAGCTTGAATTGGGGTATGATTCGTGGTTTTAGCATTGTTTGATGTGATTTGAAGTTTCAACTAAGTTCGTATGATGTTTTAGGACTTGTTGGTATATTTGGCTAAGGTCTTGGGGGCCTCGGGTGAGTTTCGGACGGCTAACAGATCAATTTTTGGACTTGGTGTTTTGCTGAAATTTTCTGGTGCTCAGGTCTAGTTTTCTTCTATGCGATCGTGTGAGAAGGACCGCGATCGTGTACACTTGTTTGAGGCAGTGATGATTTTGTTCTTCGCGATCACGTAAAGAGGGCCGCGATCGCGTAGCTGAGGGAGTTTGTTATTCGCGAACGCGTTGATGAGTTCGTGATCGCGTAGGCCTGTGAGTTTGAGCTTCGCGATCGGGTGGACAAGTCCGCGATCGCGTAGGGTTAATATGGGCAGTGGGATAATTGTGAATCGCGATCGCGTGGACAAGTCCGCGATCACATAGAGCAAATGTTTGGGCAGAGTGTTTAAGTTCTGAAAATGGGACTTCATCCCATTTTCCATTTTTATCGATTTGGAGCTCGGATTGAGGCGATGTTTGGGAGATTTTCAGAGAAAACAACGAATTAATTGTTCTTAACTCAATATTGGTTAAATTACCCGAATGGTGAATTAAGTTGGAAAAGTTTGTAAACTCTCTTGGATAAATTTGAGGATTTGATGGCCGGATTGTTATTGGAATTTAGTAATTTTAGTATGGTTAGACTCGTGGTTGAATGGGCGTTCATATTTCGTAACTTTCACCGGATTGAGTTAATTTCGGATTTTTATTGAAAATATAGTATTTTCTTATGAAATTGATTCATATAATTTGTGTTGATTGTATCGAATTATTTTGTCTAGATTCGAGCCATTTAGAGTTTGATAATCGAAGAAAAAGCCTACTGGTGGATTAAATTGGAGCAAGTCGAGGTAAGTGACTTGTCTAAACTTATGTGGGGGAAATTTCCCCTAGGATTGGTATTGATGTGAAAATTGTAATGTGTTGAAAGTCATGTACATGAGGTGACGAGTGTGTACACTGGCTAAATATAGAAGATTATGTTTTTAAATTGTATAGATCACTGTTGCATATTAATTAAATTATTTTATTTTGTTATATTCTTCATTATTGATCTGATTTTAATACTTTAAATTTTCTTGACCTTTTCCTGTTAATTATTTTACCTGTTTAGTTGAAACTTGGTTTTTTTATTCAATGCATTATTTGAAGGTTGAATTTTTTTAATTTAAATATTATTAAAGTAAAGTATTTGATATTTTAAATTTGGTACGGAGACAACGTATAAAAAAATTGAAATATTATTTTTGCTGAGTTATTTATTCCCGAATATTTTGTGAGATTGTTGCACTCATTGTGATTGAGTCGTGAACTCCCTGTTGTGGAAAATATTGTTGATGTTGTTTATTTTGGCAAATTGACATATTTGGGCACTTGAGGTGCAAATTGTGATATTGATACGCATGCGGTGGTATAAGGTCTGGGTGTTGAAACGCATGCGGTGAGATACGGGTAGCTTGATACGCATGGCTAGTAGGGGAACTACTAGAAGTCATGCGGTGTGATAAGGGTGGCTAAAATGCGGGTTGCTATTTGGAAAAAAATATTTTCTTTAAAATAAATTGTGAAGGCTCCCGCGGTGATATAAGAAAATGCTTAGTATATTGTTAAACATGTAACCATGTCTTTTATATTCCAGTAGGGCCTGACCTGACCTCGTCACTACTCTTCTGAGGTTAGGCTTGGCGCTTACTAGGTCCCGCTATGGTGTACTCATACTATGCTTCTACATATTTTTTTTGTGCAGATCCAGGTACCTCTTACCAGCCCAGATATCAGTGAGCCACCGGTGTATGGAGACTTCGAGGTATATCTGCCAGCGTCCACAGACTCCGGAGTCCCCTTCTATCTGATTATGTTGTATTCCTTATTTGCTTTAGACTTTAATGTATAGAGATATAGAGAATAAATTCTTGGAAGCTTGTGACTTATTTCTACCGGATTTTGGGAGTTGAAATTGTTAAATTGCAGTTTTTATTTATTCGACTATTAAGGATCAAATTTCAGTTTTGTAATCAGTTATATTCCGCATTGATAGGCTTACCTAGTCTTAGAGACTAGGTGCCATCACGACATCCTACAGTCACCTCACGTACACGGCGCTTACATATCACAACAGTACCAAATCCTAAGGGGATTTCCCCCACACAAGGTTAGGCAAGCCACTTACCTCGAACCAAGCTCAATCAATCGGTAACAATGCCTTTTCCACGAATATCTGACTCCGAAATGCCCAAATCTAGCCAAAATTAAATTCATACCATAAATACAACTATAAGAAACTAATCTAATTAATGAAATTAAAGCTAAAGCAAGAAATTAGAAAATCGCCCTAAAAAGCCTCCCCGGGCCCACGTCTCGAAATCGGGTAAAAGTCACCAAATATGAATACCCATTCACTCACGAGTTCACTCGTACCAAAATTATCCAAATCTGATGTCAAAATCCCAATCAAAACCCAAAATCTTAGTTTAAGAACTTCTTCCCATTTTCCCCCAAATTTTCAACTCAAATCCGAAATTTAATGATGAAATTAATGATGGATTAGTGGGATATAACCAAAATCAAGTGTAGAATCATTACCCAATCGATGTCTCTGAAAATCCCTCAAAATCTCGTCCAAATCCGAGCTCCCAAACGCAAGTTTTGATAAAAATGGCCAAACCCTCGTTTTTGAATCTTTATATCTGCCCAGTTAATTCCTTCTTCGCGGACGTGGTCAAAGCCTCACGTTCGCGTTGAGCTTAAACTGTTGACTAGAAATTCCTCTTTCGCGAATGCGAGTGACCTCTCGCGAACAAGTACCTTTCACTGGCAGACCCTACGCGAACAGGGGACCCTCTTCGCGAACGCGTAGGCTTAAATGCCTGAAGTTCCATCTGCCCGTTCCTCTCCGCGAACGCGAGGACCATGTCGCGAACGTGTAGCCTCAAGGTTCCACATCTTTGCGAATGCGGGAACCACATCGCAAATGCGAAGTGTAACTCAGCTGGACTTCCCAGATGCCTTACGCGAAAGCGAGAACTACCTCGCGAACGCGATGAAGAAAATGTCTGCAACAAAATAGCAGAAAATCTGCTATCTTCCAAAGTCCAAAAGTGATTCGTTAAGCATCCGAAACTCACCCGAGGCCCTCGGGACCTCAACCAAACATACCAACCAATCCTAAAACACTATACGAACTTAGTCGAGCCCTCAAACCACATCAAACAACGCTAAAATCACGAATCGCCCTCCAATTCAAACTTAAAAAACTTGAAACTTTAAATTTCCACAACCGATGCCGAAACCTATCAAACCACGTCTGATTGACCCAAAATTTTGCACACAAGTCATATTCAACATTACGGACCTACTCAACTTTCGAAATCGAAATCCAACCCAGATATCAAAAATTCCACTTATGTGCCAAATCTCCAAAAATTTGACTTTTGCCATTTCAAGCCTAAATAAGCTACGGACCTCCAAAACACAATCCGGACACGCCCCTAAGCCCAAAATCACCCAACGGAGATTACGAAATTGACAGAACTCCATTCCGGAGTCGTCTTCACACAGTTCTAATTATGATCCAAATCTTAGGATTTAAGCCTCCGTTTAGGGACTAAATATCCCAAAACACTCCAAAAACCAAAACGAAACCTCCCGGCAAGTCACAATAGCAGAAATAGATACAGAGGAAGAAATAAATAGGGGTTCGGGGCTATAACTCTCAAAATGACCGGCCGGGTAGTTACATAATTCCCATTTTAAAACAATCCTTCGTCCTCGAACGAGCATAAAGACATACCTGAAGTGGTGAAAAAATGAGGATAACGGCTGCACATATCATGCTTGGTCTCCCAAGTCACCTCCTCGACCAGCTGACCCCTCCTCTGGAACTTCACGGAAGCAATGTTCTTTGAGCTCAACTTTCGAACCTGCCTGTCCAAAATAGCCACTGGCTCCTAGACATAAGATAGATCCTTGTCCAACTGGACTGAGCTGAAATCCAACACATGAGCCAGATCGTTGTGATACTTCCAGAGCATAGAAACATGGAATACTAGATGGGCCCTTGCAAGACTGGGAGGCAAGGCAAGCTCATAAGCAACCTCCACAATGAATCGTAACACCTTAAATGGGCCTATAAATCGTGGGCTCAGCTTGCCCTTCTTCCTGAACCTCATAACGCCCTTCATAGGCAAAACCCGGAGCAAGACCCGCTCTCCAACCATGAATGTAACATCGCAAACCTTCCGATACGCATAACTCTTTTGTCTGGACTGGGCTATGCGAAGTCGATCCTGAATCACCTTCAGTTTATCCAGGGCATCCTAAACCAAGTCCGTGCCAAAAAATCTAGCCTTTCCCGGCTAGTACCAACCATCTGAATGCACGACTAATAACTGTTGTTATAGGCAAACTCCGCATGTGGTAAGAACTGATCCCAAGTACCCCCAAAATCTATCACACAAGGGCGGAGCATATCCTCCAGTATCTAAATAGTGCGCTCGGTCTGTCTGTCCGTCTGAGAGTAAAATGTTATGCTCAACTCAACCCGAGTACCCAACTCCTGCTGTACAACCCTCTAGAACCGTGATGTAAACTGCGTACCCTGGTCAGAGATAATAGATACCGGTGCGCCATGAAGCCTGACGATCTCGCAGATATAAATTCGAGCCAGCTGCTCGGAAGAATATGTAGTCATCATAGGAAGGAAATGAGCTGACTTGGTCAACCTATCCATAATCACCCAAACTGCATCAACCCTCTGCTGAGTCCGTGGGAGTCCAACAACGAAATCCATAGTGATCCGCTCCCATTTCCACTCCGGAATCTCTAACTTCTGAAGCAACCTACCCGGTCGCTGATACTCATACTTCACCTAATGGCAATTTAGGCGCCGAGCCACATACTCCACTATGTCCTTCTTCATCTTCCTCCACCAGTAATGCTGCCTCAAGTCCTGATACATCTTCGCGGCACCCGGATAAATAGAGTACCGCGATCCATGAGCCTCCTGAAGAATCAACTCACGCAAACCATCTACATTAGGCAAACATAGCCTGCCCTGCATCCTCAATACGCCATCATCCCCAATAGTGACCTCCTTAGAATCACCGTGCTGAACCGTGCCCTTAAGGACAAGCAGGTGGGAGTCATCATACTGAAGCTCCCTGATACGATCATAAAGTGAAAACCGAGAGCCACACAAGCCAACACTCGACTCGGATCAAAAATATCCAATCTCACAAACTGGCTGGCTAAGGCTTGAACATCCAATGCTAAGGATCTCTCTACTGCTGGAAGATATGCTAAACTCCCCAAACTCTCCGCCCGGCGACTCAAAGCATCGGTCACCACATTGGCCTTCCCCGGGTGGTACAAAATGGTGATATCATAGTCCTTAAGCAGCTCCAACAACCTCCACTGACGCAAGTTAAGATCCTTTTGCTTGAACAAATGCTGCAAACTCCGATGATCGGTGTAACTGCTAACTCAAGGTCGTGAACATGATAGTTTTTCTCATGCACCTTCAGCTGTCTGGACACGTAGGCCATCACCTTACCGTCCTGCATCAACACCGCACCAAGACCAATCCGCGACGCATCATAATATACAGTGTAAGACCTCGAACCTATAGGCAATATCAATACTGGGGTTGTAGTCAAGGCCATCTTAAGCTTCTGAAAGCTCTCCTCAAATTCCTCTGTCCACCTGAGCGGAACACCCTTCTAGGTCAGCCTGGACATAGGTGCTGCAATAGATGAGAATCCCTCTACAAAATGACGGTAATACCTCGCCAAACCAAGAAATCTCCAGATCTCCGTAGCTGAGGACGGTCTAGGCCAACTCTGCACTGCTTCAACCTTTTTCGAATCCACCTGGATCCCATCACTCGATACTACGTGACCCAAAAATGCCACTAAGTCTAGCCAAAACTCACACTTTGAAAATTTTGCATATAACTTCTTTTCTCTTAAGGTCTGAAGCACAGTCCTCAGGTGCTGCTCATGATCCTCCCGAGTCTGGTAGTATACCAGAATGTCATCAATAAATGCAATGATGAAAGAGTCAAGATAAGGCTGGAACACACTGTGAATCAAGTGCATAAAAGCTACTGGGGCATTGGTCAGCCCAAATGACATCACAAGGAACTCGTAGTGACCATACTGAGTCCTGAAAGCAGTCTTCGGGATATCTGGCTCTCAAATCTTCAACTGATGATAGCCGGAACGTAAATCAATCTTGGAAAACACTATGGCACCCTGTAGCTGATCAAATAAATCATCAATACGAGGCAATACATACGTGTTCTTAATTGTGACTTTGTTCAACTGGCGGTAATCAATACACATCCGCATAGAACCATCCTTCTTCTTCACAAATAAGACAGGAGCACCCCAAGGTGACACACTGGGCCGAATGAAGCCCTTATCAAGCAACTCCTGTAACTACTCTTTCACTTCCTTCAACTCAGGAGGAGCCATACGATATGGAGGAATAGAGATGGCATAATGGGGCGACAACCAGTCCATGCCCAAGATAACATCAAAGTCTACCATGCTGAGTAATAATAAATTAGCTCTGGTCTCAAAACCACTATGAGCAATCAAACACGACCAATACATGCAGTCCACAATAAGATAATCTCCCACAGGAGTAGACACATAAACATGGAAACTCAAGGAATCCCGAGATATGCCCAAATACGGGGCAAAATAAGAGGACACATAGGAATACGTAGAGCCTGGGTCAAATAATACCGACGCATCTCTATGACATACTGGAACAATACCTGTAATGACAGAGTTGGAATCAACCGCCTCAGTATGAGCCGGAAGAGCATAATACCTGGCCTGGCCTCCCCCTCTAGGGCGACCTCGACCTCGACCTTGACCTCGAGCTAGCTGAGCAGGTGGCGCGGTAGCTGGTGGTGGAATCATAGCCTGAGGACCCGGTGGAACATGCTGTGCCTGAGAAGTCTGTGGAGGTGCACCCCTCATAAGTCTGGGGCAATCCCTCACCATATGGCGAGTGTCGCCACACTCAAAACAAGATCTCGAAAAGCATGGCTACTGTGACTGGCTTGGGCCAGGTCTCCTGGACTGACCGCTAAAAGTACTCCGTGCAGGAGGCACACTAGACACTAGCGGTGCATAATAAGGCTCCCGGGGCCTAGAAGAGACTGGAATACCACTGGCGGCTAGAAGAGCTGAATGAACGTGGCGACTCCCATAGCCCCCACCATGGCGAACTGCAACAGGAGCACGAGTACTACTATAAGTTCCAGACTCTCGGGACCTCTTGGCCTCCCTCTCCTCTCTATCCCGAGCAAGCATGCTCTCCAATCTCCTAGCAATACTCACAACCTACTAGTAATAAATATCTATCTCTAGCTCCCAGGCCATACTAATCCTGATACTGGGGTGGAGTCCCTCAATAAACTGACGAACCCTCTCTTGAACTATGGCAACCAAGCCCGGTGCATGTCAGGCCAAATAACTGAAATGAACTGCATACTCTGACACGGTCATAGCACCTTGGCGCAGCTACTCAAACTCTGTGCGCCATGCGTCCCTGAGGCTTTGAGGGACATACTCTCTCAAAAATATATCCGAGAACTGAGTCCATGTAAATGAAGTTGCCTCAGTCAGACTACTCAACTCATAAGCATGCCACCACTGATAGGCTACTCCTCTAAGTTGGAATGCAGTAAAGGAAACCCCACTCGACTCCGCTACACCCATAGTACGGAGAATACGGTGACAGACCTCCAGAAAACCCTAGGCATCCTATGATGCCAATCCACTGAAGATAGGAGGGTGGTACTTCTTGTACCACTTAAGTATGAGTTGCTCTGACTCAGAAACTGTTGCCCTAACCACGGGCTGAGCTGGAGCTACCGACTGCATCTGTATAATCTCTGGAACCTGGTTGACCTAAACTCGCTTTTTTGGAGTGCCGGCGATGGGAGTCTGTGCTCCTCCCCCGGTGATATAGCCTAAACTCATACCACTAATTTAGGTTGTGAGGCGGTCGATGCAATAATAAAAACCCAATGCGAGTCGGGGTCGATTCCACATGGAGTTTGATGTGGGATTAAGTATATACCTAGTGTGAATGTATGACGTGTCTAAGATTACACTTCCACATTTGCAATTGTTGTTTCTCCTTCTACTTTATGCTAATTCTTGTAATGGTAAAGCTAAGAGACAATGTTTTTAGATTTGGTTGTTTTTCAAGTTATAAAAGATCTAAGGTTGCGACTTCCGCCTAGTTGGTTGCCTAACGGATTTAGAGCTTTAGGGCATGTTTGGTTGATCGGGATACAATATAGCAATCACACACAATTACTCAATCTATACCTCTCTGTAGTTTGAGTGATTTTGCCCAATTTGGCTTCTTATGTCTAAATGGGTATCTCACGAAACAAGTGATAAATGCTCAAGTCAAATCTTACTATCTCTAGATTCGACCCTTTAATTGGGGCTATCAATTTCTTGAGTTCACCCCAATTTCTTGTTAGCCAAGTTTTCCTACACTTAGTCTCACTTTTTCAAGTATAGGCTAAGTCAATTAGGCATGAATCAATATTTGCAACCATCAATTCTTAAATTCAAGCAAGAACTAGGCTAAATATCATATACCCAATCATAAATAAGCCCTAAATCAATCACCCATTAAGTAACCATACTAGGGTTGGGTCACAACCCTAGCTAAGGGTTTAGCTACTCATGCAAAATGAATAAATTAAAGAAGAAACTAAGATAAAATGCATAATAATTGATTAAGGAAATAAAATCTAATATTTAAATGCTAAAGTAGTATAAAGTTACCCAATGGCTCTAAGTGTATAGGTGCACCAAACCTAACCTAAAAATGACAAAAAGATCTATTTATACCTAGCTGAAAATATCTGACAAAATTACCCATGCGAATGTTCTGCGGCCGCACAATTCTATGTGCGGTCCGCACTTTGAGACTGACTGGTCAGGTTGGCTTTCTGCGGTCGCATAAAAGTTAGATACGGCAGCACTTCCTCTAATTGTGCGGACCACACATTTCTGAGTGCGGCCGCACTCTTGCTCTTGGTATGGATCTGGGCTTCATTCTGCGGACCGCACATTTATGAGTGCTGCCGCATTTTGGCATCTTGTGGCCGCATAATAATAGTGCGGTCCGCACATCTTCAAGCTTCCAAACTACAAGTCTCGGAATCTAGTCTTCTACGGCCGCACAATAATTATGCGGTCCGCACTCTGTGAAGAAATTCTATCAATGCATCTTCAGAGTTTGCGGCCGCACACAGTATTATGCAGTCCGCACTGTAGCCCTTTTGCCTTGTTTTGGTTTTTGTCCAATTTTACTCCTTTTTGAGTTGATTTTCACTTCTTTGGCTCGTTTTTCAATATTCCTGCAAGAAAGCACATTTCATTAGTTCTCGGGAATACCTTTAAGCATTTTTGAGCTAAAACGTAAGTAAAAGAGAGCAAATAAGCGGTCAAAATTCCTACTTATAACCCGGCCTGAGATGTGGCAGGAGCAAGTGGAATCAATCCAGCCTAAGCTAAGGTGCTGAACATGCTTAGAAACTGGGCTAGAGTCTCCTGGAGGGCTGGTGCAACAACAAGTACCTCAAGTGTCTGCCCTCTAACTGGAGCTACTAGGGGCTCCTCTGTAGCAGCTTGTGCGGGTGCTCTGGCTGCACCGCGTGGACGTCCTCGGCCTCTAACCTGGCCCCGGCCTCTCGCGGCTCTAGCAGAGGCGTGGGTGCCTGGTCATCAGATCTGCATGTACGTGTCCTCACCATCTGTGAGAGAATAGAATACAGAAGTTTAGAATTTTGAAGTCAACAATTTTCGCACGATAAGGAATCAAGGAGTGTAATTTTTCCTAAAAGTTCCGTAGCCTCCCGAAGATAAGTACAGACGTCTTCATACCGATCCGCGAGACTCTAATAAACCGGCTTGTGACTCACGACACCTATGAACCTAGAGCTCTGATACCAGCTTGTCACGACCCAAATTTTCTCGTGAATCGTCGTGATGGAACCTAGTCTCTACGACTAGCTAAGTCTAACACTTGCGGAAAAGAAATGAAAACAAAACATGAAAATTAACAGCTAACGGTAATAGATATTTTAATAAGCAATTGAGATGCCACTCGGTATATACAATAATCAACTCTCGAAATATACAAAACACTCCCAAGACCCGGAACACCGTAAGTCACAAGCTTCTACGAAGTTCTAACTATTTTATACATCAGTGTCTATAGAAATAAGAGAAGAATCAACATAGGGGATGGACGGGGACTCCGATGATCTGCAGACGCGGGCAGATGTACCTTGAAGTTCTCCAAAAATAGCAACGACTGCAACTAAGGACGAGGCTGGTAAAAGAAACCTGGATCCGTACACGAAAAATATGTGCAGAAAAGGGCGTGAATATACCACAGCGGTACCCAGTAAGTGCCAAGCCTAACCTCGGTATAGTAGTGACGAGGTCAGGTCAGGCCCACTGGTATATAATAAATAAAGCAGGAGAATATAAAAGTATAATAAGATACTAGAATTTAACAAAAAGAAAACACAGCGAAATAACAGTACAACACATGGGGATAAACAACAGGGAATCTCCCGAGATACCATCTCGTAGTCCCAAAATAAGTGTGCAGGGAGAACTCCCGAGGTACCGCCTCGTAGTCTCAAAAGTAAATAAACAGAGAGAACTCCCGAGGTACCGCCTCGTAGTCTCAAAAGTAAATGTACAGGGAGAACTCCCGAGGTACCGCCTCGTAATCTCAAAAGTAAATGTGCAGGGAGAACTCTCGAGATACTGCCTCGTAGTCTCAAAATTAAATGTTCAGCGAGAACTCCCGAGGAACCGTCTCGTAGACTCAAAAGTAAAAACACACCTCAAACCGATAAATACCACAGTTAACAACAAGAGTTCTGTAGTTAAGACTGATAAAGAACAAGGAAAAGCAGGAAATCGACTTGGCATGCTTCACATAGTTCAAATAAGCAGTTAAAGCACGTAGACATGCGATATTAGACTAAAAGGGATAACTACACATATTGAAATATCTCAAATAAGAATGGAAACAGACTAATACTCATAAAAAAAATATAACTCAATTTAAAAGAAAAGAAAGCTTGCTACTCAGTAAAAATCCGATTTTACAACAATATAGCCCGTGTACGTACTCGTCACCTCACGTACACAACGCTCACATATCACAACAGTACCAAATCCTAAGGGGATTCCCACCCCCACCCCCCCACAAGGTTAGGCAAGCCACTTACCTCAAACCAAGCTCAATCAATCGGTAACAGTGCCTTTTCCACGTATATCCGACTCCGAATGACCCAAATCTAGCCAAAATCAAATTCATACCATAAATACAACTATAATAAACTAATCTAATTAATGAAATCAAAGCTAAAGCAAGAAATTAGAAAATCGCCCTAAAAAGCCTCCCCGGGGCCACGTCTCGGAATCAGGTAAAAGTCACCAAATATGAATACCCATTCACTCGTACCAAAATTATCCAAATCCGATGTCAAAATCTCAATCAAAACTCAAAATTTTAGTTGAAGAATTTCTTCCCATTTTCTCCCAAATTTTCAACCCAAATCCGAAATTTAATGATAGAGTAGTGGGATATAACCAAAATCAAGTGTAGAATCATTACCCAATTGATATCTCTGAAAATCTCTCGAAATCTCGTCGAAATCCGAGCTCCCAAACTCAAGTTTTGATAAAAATGGCCAAACCCTCATTTTTGAATCTTTATATCTGCCCAGTTAATTTCTTCTTCGCGAACGCAGTCAAAACCTCGCGTTCGCGTTGAACAAAAAATGTTCATCAGAAACTCCTCTTTTGCGAATGCGGGTGAACTTTCGCGAACGAGTACCTTTCACTGGCGGACCCTACGCGAACGCGGGACCTTCTTCGTGAACGCTTAGGCTTAAATGCCTGAAGCTCCATCCGCCCATTCCTCTCCGTGAACGTGAGGACCATGTCGCGAATGCGTAGCCTCAATGTTCCACATCTTTGCACACGCGGGAACCACATCGCGAACGCGATGAGTAATCCCTCGCGAAGGCGATGAAGAAAATGTCTCCAACAAAACACCAGAAAATCGGCTATCTTCCGAAGTTCAAAAGTGATCCGTTAAGCATCCGAAACTCACCCGAGGCCCCCTGAACCTCAACCAAACATACCAACCAATCCTAAAACACCATACGAACGTAGTCGAGCCCTCAAACCACATGAATAAATCACGAATTACCCTCCAATTCAAACTTAAAGAACTTGAAACTTCAAATTTTCACAACCTATGCCGAAACCTATCAAACCACGTTCGATTGACCCCAAATTTTGCACACAAGTCATATTCAACATTACGGACGTACTCCAACTTGCGGAATCAGAATCCGGCCCCGATATCAAAAATTCCACTATCGGTCCAAATCTTCAAAAATTCGACTTTCGCCATTTCAAGCCTAAATAAGTTACAGACCTCCAAAACACAATCCGGACACGCCCCTAAGCCCAAAATCACCTAACGGAGCTAACGGAATCGACGGAACTCCATTCTGGAGTCGTCTTCATACAGTTCCGACTACGATCCAAATCCTAAGACTTTAGCCTCCGTTTAGGGACTAAGTGTCCCAAAACACTCCAAAAACTAAAACGAAATCTCTCGGCAAGTCACAATAGCATAAATAGATATGGGGAAAGCAATAAATAGGAGTTCGGTGCTATAACTCTCAAAACGAACGGTCGGGTCATTACAATAGGACTTCATATGTCTAAGATGTCATATTAATACTGATTTAACACGTCCATACTTAGTCTGAATTTACGGAATGCTACATACATCGTATTTAAATATTTTGTGTAAGAGAAACTGATCACTCATATCCCAAAATTTCCAACAATTAAAGGCTTTTCTAATAGAAAACCCAGAACTAATGATCCGATAATAAGAAACTTGTCCAAACACATATTAATGAGGCCAACTAAGATGCAAGAGATATTGAAAAAGTACTCACTTTACATGACTAAATTTCTCCTTTCAATATTACTGAATAGATACGTATTCCACTCATTAAAACAAATAGACTAATTCAGTTTTATAACAAACCACCTACTGACTGGCTATAGGAAGGAACGAAACGGAACATTAATGTGAAATTTGGGACCTTTTTTTTCCTTTTATGAATTAGGTCTAAATTAAAAATAAATTCTTTTTCTGTTTAGGGTGTCATGGTCTAGGTAATTGTCTTGCCTATTTGTAATATATTTGGTCAAACTTTTAAAAAAAAATAGAAGTGCCTTGAAATAGTGTGTGTGAATGCTGTTCTTTTATCAAAGAATCATTTCTAAATGTGGAAGATCCAAAAAGTAACTTGCTTTGAAATTTAAGTTATACTATCCTTCTTATAAATGTTATAATGCCTTTGTTATTAACATTTGTAAAATATTTTCCTTGATTATCTCATGCTTTGAAAGCTTACTTTATGTTTCCTTATTAATGACTTGAATAGTTGGAAATATTTTCACTTTTTCCTTTTCTGCCTATTTGTTAATTAATATATTGGTAAAACAGCTTAATGACCATCTAAACTTGTACCCGTTTGTTATTCCTGTAATTATAACTTACAGTTTATCTATTTAAATACCTCTACCTGACGAGATGATACTCCGAATAGAATCAATATATACCACGAGTTTCACTTCATTTTATTGAAGTAAAGAAAAAAGAATTTGAAAGATGTGGAGTCTAACCATTATGGCGCGTCCCTCCAACTCCAAGTTAGGTGGAGGTGGGGGAGTGGGGAAGACAGAAGACCATAGTTGACTACTAATAATTAACTAAAACCCACGTTTGTCCCATCCTTGTTAATTTGAATCCATATTTTTCTTTTCAAATGCAAAGCTCTATGCCAACCAGTAGCATAGTCCATGGTGGGCGTACTCGTTTTCCTAGAAACTCAACACAGCAATTTAATAACAAAATTACTCACAAACAATGCTTGTGTGTCCCTTTTTTTATTGTTATATTATTCCCTCGTGAATCATAAGAAAATTACTAGTACTACAATTAATTTAATCATGGAAAAGCCTTCTTAAACTGGGGCCACTCCATGTCGTGAAACAAATCGTGGAGATGTACTAACATTTCTCAATTATAAATAGATCTCATCACTACAAGAGGTCAAATAATCCAAACCTTTTCAGAAGAAGACCATTCAGCCTGAGCAGCAGAATACTCCAACTTAGTATCCAAATCTCTTTGAAAAAAATATGGAAGATAAAGGATTAAGCACCAATATGAGGAGAATCCTCCTAGTGATTAACTGTCTAATACTCGCTGTTGGTATTTGTGGTGGCCCTCTAATGATGCGTCTATATTATGTCGAGGGAGGTTCAAGAGTATGGCTTAGCAGTTGGTTACAAACTGCTGGATGGCCACTCACCCTTATACCTCTTGCCATCCTATACTTCTATCGTCGAAAAGTAGAAGGCTCTAATGCCAAGTTTTACTTCATAACACCCCGAATTTTCATTGCATCATTCGTCATTGGCGTTGTCACTGGTCTTGATGATTTTCTCTATTCGTGGGGCGGGTCAAAACTTCCTGTGTCAACTTCTTCACTTCTTCTTGCTGCTCAACTTGCCTTCACGTCAGTAGGTGCTTTCTTCATAGTGAAGCTGAAGTTCACACCCTACTCTATCAATGCAGTGATTCTGTTGACAGTTGGTGCTGTTTTATTGGGTGTTCGATCTAATGGTGATCGACCAGAAGGTGTGACAAGTAAAGCCTATATTCTTGGTTTTATGATGACACTTCTGGCAGCAGCTTTGTATGGAGTCATTTTGCCTTGTATTGAGTTGATTTATTTGAAGGCAAAACAAGTTATTACTGCTACGCTGGTATTGGAGATTCAGATGGTCATGTGTTTTGCCGCTACTGCTTTTTGCACTGTAGGAATGATCGCCAATAACGACTTTCAGGTACTTTTTTCTTCCCTTGTGACACATTTCTACTTATGCATCTTACTCATTTCATCGCATATGTGACACTATTTTTTTGTCGGTTTAACTTTTGTGTGTCGTCAAGTAAATTTGTTATAGTTATGTCATTTACAAGATAACTGCAAGTAATTTTTATAATACATTAATTGATAACGAGGTAAAAAAAATTGCAGTGTAAGAGTAAGTATTTTAAATCTTTATATATTAGTCTGTCCCAAGTAAAATAACACATTTCTGTATTTGAAAGTATTTGATATTAAACTTCTTGTTTAACTTTAATAAGAAGTTTTTTATAGCCACACAATATTAATACAAGTTTAAAATTAAAAGTTTGAAAAGTCTTAAAGACACGCAAATATTATATAACATGTTTAAAACCCAAATTTCATTATTCTATTTTTCTTTCTTAAATTTCGTGCCAAGATAAATTACGGGATGAGTAACATATTTCTCTCGTTTGGTATTAATTATCATCAGATCCATAAGGCCTTCGAATCAGTACAAACTATCAACTTCTCTTTAGGTGATCTATTGGCGTACCCCCACGATGAAATGAAGTCCATCTTTACAGATTATTATTTACATTGGAAACTTCTTTGTTTTTGTTTTTGTTTCGTTTGTTTTATTCTTATTTCAATTCTCATAAAGTTTTCTGATCTTAACGAAGGAACTAGCGCAAAACCCTAAATTATTCATATCCCATAGAGGGTTGAAAACTCCACTTTGGGTGAAAATTATTTACATTTCCTAACTTTGCTTTAAAAATCAAACTCTCCCCTCAACTATGAAAAATTATCATTCTCTTTCCTTTATCCTATACAATGTCTATGTTGCCCTTGTTATTTTCAATTCCATCCTCAATCTTTTTTTATTGTATATGCTATTTTATGATTTTACCTATAATTTAAATTATGCTATATCTTATTATAAATTATAATTTAAATTTATTAAAATTATAAATAGAATAGTCCTTTTGTAAATTTGTCATGAAATCTATCATACTTTTATGATTTTTATTTAATATAGCGTGCATTAAGTATATCTCTGTGTTACATTTTCATAATGTTAAATAGATAATCATTTAGAAGTTTGTTATAAAATCTGCCTTTATTTTTATATTATATTTGGATATGTACAAAATATTTGAAAACTGGAGCAGTACTAGATTCGATCAAATTTACCTAAATATGATGTATCATAAATACTTCCTCGGTTTCAATTTTGCTTTAGCTATAGACATTCTCTTTAAGGAGCAACTGAGCAAGGATTAACATATTGATCAAACTTTGCAGGCAATGTCAAGGGAGGCAAAACAATTTAACCTCGGAGAAGCAAGATATTATACAGTGATAGTATGGACTTCTATAATTTGGCAATGCTTCTTTGTGGGTGTTATTGGAGTCATTTACTGCTCTTCTTCTTTGATGTCTGGGGTTATGATCGCGGTTTTACTTCCGGTTACTGAAGTATTAGCTGTAGTTTTTTTTAGGGAAAATTTTTCAGGTGAAAAAGGCCTTGCTCTTTTCCTTTCTCTTTGGGGTTTCGTGTCATACTTCTACGGAGAGTTCAGACAAACAAAGAAGCAGAAGAACAAAAGTCCACAAATTGAGATGAAAACAACGCATACTGAGTCTGTTTGAATTATTGAGTCTTTTTCATATATTGTTCATGGCTTATGGATAAAGAAATATTTATTTTTTTGTAGAAAATAGTGTACGTCGTTTTTACTTCATTGCTACTTTCTTATGTTTGTGAAAGGGTCTTTTTCTTTGAAATTTCTAATGTTTCTGTTAAATCTCTAATACAACACATGAAGATATGCAGTTTCCAATAAATGCTCATTTTTCATGACTAATTCAACATTACGACTATAACACCACTGTTAAATACTAATTAATTATAGGAACCCAACCCAATACAGTACCAACACAAGTCATGTAATAATACTAAGTTACATGATAATAGAAAGATGAATAGGACTAGATTGATATATGTATTCATGAACTGATTGTGAAAACTAAAACTTCAACGGTTTATGACATGCTAAGTAATCTAAACTGAGACTCATGGGCATCAAACCCAAGTCTATATTGATTACGCACTGAGCTCAGAACGTTCAGAATGAAAGTCATGAACGAGTTATGAAACTAGAGAATAGAAGTCGTGCAACTATTCAAGGAACTAGGCTTAACTATATTTTTGAGGCAATTAGTAACGTCGTAAAAGCAAACGTAGTGTAGGGAGAATCATTAACATTCCCCAACATAGAGAGTTAGCCTCACTTACCTTGATTCTGGCCTTTTAAGCGTATCACAATGTTCATCACCTCTTTCAAAGATAATCTATGACAATATATATCAAGAGGAACCAATATTAGCACAAATGCTCATGTTTTAGTCACTTGGGCATTTTATCAAACACCTTACGCGCGTAAAGCCTCATAACCCTTATTAATGGTGTCTTTACACCCAACAACCATATTCTCTTACTCCTAGATAAATTCTAAAATCTCAAATTTCCTATAATCAATATCATTCTTCATCACCCATAAGAATAACAACACCCTTAACCAATAATCAACAATCAACAACCCAAACCTATGTCCGTTCATGATTTTCTATCAAATTCATCAACTCATATCTCATGAACTTAGAGTCTATAATTATTAATCCGATGCTATAATCAATTAGAGGGTGAAGATATTACTTTTTGACGTTCAATCCTCTTGAATTCGAGTTCTAGGGTTTCTTTTCTCAACAATGATGTCTCAGAAGAATATATAATGATTTGAAGGGTTTACCCATGTTAATAAGGTGCCGGAGACTTAAAATTAACTTAGAATCATCATTCGAACTTACCTTTTATGATGGAGGGATCTTGGAGGAAGTTGGGTTCTTGAGAACTTCCCTTCTAGAGCAAGTTTTCATGTTTGGGAGTGTGGGGGACGAGGTAGGGCTTTTAAAAATGACTTTCTGGGTGCTCTTCCACGTAGCTGAAGGCCCAACCGTGCACCTGAACGCGCACCAAAGGCAGTGGCACTGCCACAAGTGTGAGGCCACGCATGGGAACAGCTGGGCGCGCACACGAGCGCGTTGACTGTGTATTGTCCAGTAAAATGTGTATAACCTTTTGCACAGAGATCCGTTCGGGCTCCAGAATATAACATTGGAAAGGTACTTTAAAGGTCTATAACTTTTATGTTTTATGTTTTCCCAATTTCTCAACGGAAGGTCACGAAATTATGCTAGAAGATAGACCTTCCATAAACTTAGTAGATTTTATCGAAATGCACCTCACTCTCAGTCTTGATTCCAAAACAATTATTTTCACCCATAATCATCCCGATAGGTATCACAACATCAAATTCTCCCTCCGTGAATTACCATGACGACACCTAGTCTCTACGACTAGGTAAGCCTAACACTTGCGGAAAAGAAATGAAACAAAAATATGAAAATTAACAAATAACGGTAACAGATATTTTAATAAACAATTGAGATGCCGCTCGGAATATATATTAATCAACTTTCGAAATATACAAAATACTTCCAAGACTCGGAACACCGTAAGTCACAAGCTTCTATGAAGTTCTAACTGTTCTATATATTAGTATCTATAGAAATAAGAGAAGAATCAACATAGGGGATAGATGGGGACTCCAAGGATCTACAGACGCGGGCAGATGTACCTTGAAGTTCTCCGGAAACAGCAATGACTGCAACTAAGGACCAGGTTGGTAAAAGAAATCTGGATCTGCACATAAAAATATGTGCAGGAAAGGGCGTGAGTATACCATAGCGATACCCCGTAAGTGCCAAGCCTAACCTCGGTAGAGTAGTGACTAGGTCAGGTCAGGCCCAATGGTATGTAATAACTAAAGCAGGAGAATATAACAGTATAATAAGAGACTAAAATTTAACAAAAAGAAAACACAGCGAAATAACAGTACAACACACAGGGATAAACAGTAGGGGGATCTCCCGAGATACCGTCTCGTAGTTCTAAAATAACTATATAGGGATAACTCCCGAGGTACCGCCTCGTAGTCTAAAAAGAAAATGTGCAGGGAGAACTCCCGATGTACCGCCTTGTAGTCTCAAAAAATAAATGTGCAGGGAGAACTCTCGATGTATCGCCTCGTAGTATCAAAATTAAATGTGCAGGGAGAACTCCCGAGGGACCACCTCGTAGTCTCAAAAGTAGACACACAGCTCAAACCGATAAATACCACAGTTAACAACAAGAGTTCTACAGTTAAGACTGATAAAGAACAAGGAAAAGTAGGAAATCAACTAGGCATGCTTCACAGAGATCAAATAAGCAGCTAAAGCACGTAGATATGCGATATTAGACTAAACGGGATAACTACACATATTGGAATAGCTCAAATAAGAATGGAAACATACTAATACTCATAAAAAATATAACTCAATTTAAAAGGAAAAACAACTTGATACTCAGTAAAAATTGGATTTTACAATAATATAGCCCGTGTACGTACTCATCAAGTAACGACCCGGCCAGTCGTTTTAAAAGTTATAGCCTCGTTCTCCCATTTACTGCTCATTCTGTGCCTTATAACTATTATGTAACTTGCCGGGGTAGTCGGTTCGGGTCTTGAGAGATTTTAGAATGAATTGGAATACTTAGTTCCAAAGTTTAAAACATAAGTTGAAAAGATTGGCTGGATGTCGGCCTATCTGTAAATGACCCCGGAATAGAATTTTGATGATTCCAACAGCCCTGTATGATGTTTTGGGACTTAGGAGCGTGATCGGAATTTTATTTGGAAGTCCGTAGTTAAATTAGGCTTGAAATGGCTAAAATGGGAAATTAAGTTTAGAAGTTTGACCGGGGAGTTGATTTTTTGATATCGAGGTCGGAATCCAGTTCTGAAAATTTTTATAGCTCCGTTATGTCATATGTGATTTGTGTGCAAAATTTGAGGTCAATCGGACTTGATTTGATAGGTTTTGACATCGAATGTAGAAGTTAGAATTTCTAAGTTTCATTAAGCTTGAATTGGGGTATGATTCGTGGTTTTATCGTTGTTTGATGTGATTTGAAGTTTCGACTAAGTTCGTATGATGTTTTAGGTCTTGTTGGTGTATTTGGTTGAGGTCCTGGGTGCCTCGGGTGAGTTTCGGACTGCTAACGGATCAATTTTTGGACTTGGTGTTTTGCTGAAATTTTCTGGTGCTCAGTTCTGGTTTTCTTCTACGCGATCGTGTGAGAAGGACCACGATCACGTAGACTTGTTTGAGGCAGTGATGATTTTATTCTTCGCGATCGCGTGAAGAGGGACGTGATCACGTAGCTGAGGGAGTTTGTTATTCGCGAACGCGTAGGCCTGTGAGTTTGAGCTTCGCGATCGGATGGACAAGTCCGCGATCGCGTAGGATTAATTTGGGCAGTGGGATAATTGTGAATCGCGATCTCCTGGACAAGTCCGCGATCGCGTAGAGCAAATGTCTGAGCAGAATATTTAAGTTCTGAAAATGAGACTTCGTCCCATTTTCCATTTTTACCGATTTGGAGCTCAGATTGAGGCGATATTTGGGAAATTTTCAGAAAAAATAATGGGGTAAGTGTTCGTAACTCAATATTGGTTAAATTACCAGAATCCATGGATGTTTTTATCATTTAATTGATGAATTAAGTTGGAAAAGTTTGAAAACTCTCTTGGATAAATTTGAGGATTTGAGGGCCGGATTGTTATCAGAATTTAGTAATTTTGATATGGTTAGACTCGTGGTTGAATGGGCATTCATATTTCGTAACTTTCACCGGATTCCGAGACGTGGGCCCCACTGGCGATTTTTGAGTTAATTTCAGATTGTTATTGAAAAATGTAGTATTTTCTTATGAAATTGATTTCTATAATTTTTGTTGAATGTATCGAATTATTTTGGCTAGATTCGAGCCATTCAGAGTTTGATAATCGAGGAAAAGGCGTACTGGTGGATTAAATTGGAGCAAGTCGAGGTAAGTGACTTGTAAAACCTTGTGTGGGGGAAATTTCTCTTAAGATTGGTATTGATGTGAAAATTGTAATGTGTTGAAAGTCGTGTACACGAGGTGACGAGTGTGTACACGGGCTAAATATGGAAGATTATGTTTTTAAATTGTGTAGATCACTTTTGCATATTTATTAAATTATTTTATTTTGTTATATTCTTCATTATTGATCTGATTTTTATACTTTAAATTTGCTTGACCTTTTCCTGTTAATTATTTTACCTGTTTAGTTGAAACTTGGTTTCTTTTATTCAATGCAGAATTTGAAGATTGAATTTCTTTAATTTAAATAATATTAAAGTAAAGTATTGATATTTTAAATTATGTACGGAGGTAACGTATTAAGAAAATTAAATTTTGAAATATTATTTTTGTTGAGTTATTTATTCCCGAATATTTTGTGAGATTGTTGTAGTCATTGTGATTGAGCCGTGAACTCCCTGTTGTGGAAAATATTGTTGATGTTGTTTATTTTGGCAAATTGAAATATTTGGGCACTTGAGGTGCAAATTGTGATATATTGTGATATTGATATGCATGCCCGTATAAGGTCTGGGTGTTGAAACGCATGCGGTGAGATAAGGGTGGCTTGATACGCGTGGCTAGTAGGGGAACTACTAGAAGTCATGCGGTGTGATAAGGGTGGCTAAGACGCGAGATGCTATTTCGGGAAAAATATTTTCTTTAAAATAAATTGTGAAGGCTCCCGCGATGATATAAGAAAATGAGATATTATGAAATTATTATTATTTGGGAATACGAGCCGGTACCTCGGGAGTGCCCTTGTTGATATTTATTTATGCCGCAGTTGCCTTTGATTATTGTTGTATTTTTCTTAAAGTTGAAAATTCTGTTTTGTTTCCGCGAGGTATTATTTGCCTTTATTCCGTATAGTTAAATGGTGACATACTATTTACCTGATTCATTTCCATTGTCATTTTATTGTTAGTATATTGTTAAACATGTCACCATGTCTTTTATTATTCCAGTAGGGCCTGATCTGACCTCGTCACTACTCTATCGAGGTTGGGCTTGGCACTTACTGGGTACCGCTGTGGTGTACTCATACTATGCTTCTGCATATTTTTAGTGTAGATCCAGGTACTTCTTACCAATCCAGATATCAGTGAGCCACCGGTGTACAGAGACTTCGAGGTATATCTGCCAGCATCCGCAGACTCCGGAGTCCCCTTTTATCTTATTATGTTGTCTTCCTTATTTGATTTAGACTCTGATGTATAGAGACATAGAGAATAAATTCTTAGAAGCTTGTGACTTATTTCTACCGGTTTTGGGAGTTAAAATTGTTAAATTGCAGTTTTTATTTATTCGACTATTAAGGATTAAATTTCAGTTTTGTATTCAGTTATATTCCGCATTGATAGGCTTACCTAGTCTTAGAGACTAGGTTCCGTCACGACATCCTACGGAGGGAATTTGGGGTCGTGACAAGTTGGTATCAAAGCTCTAGGTTCATAGGTGTTATGATTCACAAGCAGGTTTAGTAGAGTCTTGCGGATCGGTACAGAGACGTTTGTACTTATCTTCAGGAGGCTATGGAACTGTTAGGAAGTATTCACTTCTTTGATTCCTTATCGTGCGCATTTGCTGACTTCAAAATTTTAAACCATTGACTTTCTATTCTCTCACAGATGGTGAGGACACACACAACTGGATCCGATGATCAGATACCCGTTCCCTCTATTGGAGCCGCAAGAGGCCGGTGTCGGGGCAAAGGTTGTGCTAGAGGCCGAGAAAGACCACGTGGTGCGGCCAGAGTACCTGCACGAGCTGTTGCGGCAGAGCCACTAGTAGCTCCAGTTGGAGAGTAGGCACCTGAGACGCCTGTTTTTACTCCTGCACTTCAGGAGACCCTTGCCCAGTTTTTGAGCATGTTTGGCACTCTAGCTTAGGCAGGGTTGATTCCACTTGCTTCTGCCACATCTCAGATAGGGGAAGGAGCACACACTCCCACTGCCCATACTCCCGAGCCACGGGCCCAAGTTGACCATGCCCCAAATGTTATACTAGTGCAGCCTGTTGTCCTAGTTCGGCCTGAGGTTAGGACAACAGTTTCAGAGGGGTAGCAGCTCAGGCTCGAGAGGTACAAAAAGTATCACCCTTCCACATTCAGCGGTTTAGCTTCAGATGATGCTCAGGGTTTTCTGGAGGAATGTTACTGTATCTTCCGTACTATGGGTATTGTGGATTCCAGTGGGGTTTCTTTCATGACATTTCAGCTTAGAGGAGCAGCCTACCAGTGGTTGCAGGCATATGAGTTGGATAGTCCGGCTAAGGCAGCTTCACTTACTAGGACTCAATTTTTAGATATGTTGTTAAAGGAGTATGTTACTCAAAGTTTTAGAGATGCATGGCACGTAGAGTTTGAGCATCTAGGCCAGGGTTCTATGACCGTGTAGGAATATGCGGTCTGATTTAGTGATTTGGCTAGGCATGCACCAGCCTTAGTTGCTATTGTTCGAGAGCTAGTTCGCCGATTTATTAAGGGGCTCCACCCTAGTATCAAATTCAGTATGGACCGAGAACTGGAGATGGACATCACATACCTACAGGTGGTGTCAATTGCTAGAAGATTGGAGGGTATGCGGACTCGGGAGAGAGAAGAGAGGGAAGCTAAGAGACCCTGAGATTCTGGCACATATAATAATTCTTGTGCCCCAACTACAACCCGTCATGGTAGAGATTATGTGAGCCATCCTATTCATTCAGCACTTCCAGCTTCCAGTGGTATTTCGGTAACTCCCAGACCTCAGGTTCCATATTATGCACTGTAGTGTCTTCTGTACCTCCTGTACGGGGTGCCTTCTGCGGGCAGTCTAGTCGATCAGGCCCGAGCCAGTCCCAGCAGCCACGTCCTCCGAGGGCTTGTTTTTAATATGGTGACACTCGTCATGTAATGAGGGATTGCCCCAGACTTAGGAGAGGTGCACCTCCACAAATTTCTCAGGCCCCACCTATTCCACAGGGCCTTCAGGTTTCTCAGGCCATGATCACTGCACCAGTTGCTACTCCACCTGCACAGCCAGTTAGAGGTAGAGGTCGGACAAGTAGAGGTCACCCTAGAGGGGGAGGCCATGCCAGATATTATGCCCTTCCTGCTAGAACAGAGGCTGTTGCATCTGATTCTGTTATCACAGGTATTATTCCTGTCTGTCATAGAGATGCATCAGTCTTATTTGATCCAGGATCCACTTATTCTTATGTGTCATCTTATTTTGCCCCATATTTGGGCGTATCCCATAATTCTTTGAGTTCTTCTATTTATGTATCTACACCCGTTGGTGAATCAATTATTGTTGACCGCGTGTATCAGTCGTAATTGATTATTATCAGTGGTTTTGAGACCAGAGCTGATTTATTATTGCTCAGTATGGTAGATTTCGATATTATTTTGGGTATGGACTGGTTGTCGCCCTATCACGCTATCCTTGGATGTTACGCCAAGACGGTGACGTTGGCTATGCTAGGTCTACCACGACTAGAGTGGAGAGGTACCTCAGATCATGTTCCTAGCACAGTTGTTTCATTTCTTAAAGCTCAATGAATGGTTGAGAAGGGGTGCGATGCGTATCTGGCATATGTGAGAGATGTTAGTATTGATACTCCTACCGTGGAGTCAGTTCCTGTAGTAAAGATTTTCTTGATGTATTTCCAGTGGATCTTCCAGGTATGCCACCCGACAAGGATATTGACTTTGGCATTGATTTGTTACCGGGCACTCAACCCATTTCTATTCCATCATATCGTATGGCCCCAACAGATTTGAAAGAATTAAAAGAACAGTTACAGGAGTTGCTTGATAAGGGTTTCATTCGGCCCAGTGAATCGCCTTAGGGTGCTCCTGTCTTATTTGTGAAGAAGAAGGATGGTTCTATGCAAATGTGTATTGATTACCGCCAGCTGAACAAGGTTACAGTGAAGAGCAGGTATCCATTACCATGTATTAATGACCTATTTGATCAGCTTGAGGGTGCCAGGGTATTCTCTAAAATTGACTTGCGTTCAGGGTATAATCAGTTGAAAATTCGGGAACCCGATATCCTGAAGACCCTTTTTAGGACTCGGTATGGTCATTATGAGTTCCTTGTAATGTCATTTGGGCTAACCAACGCCCCAGCAACATTTATGCACTTAATGAATAGTGTATTTCAGCCCTATCTTGATTCTTTCGTCATTGTGTTTATTGATGACATTCTAGTGTATTACCAAAGTCGGGAAGATCATGAACAACACCTGAGGATTATGCTTCAGACTTTGAGAGAAAAAAAGTTATATGCAAAATTTTCAAAGTGTGAATTCTGGCTTGATTCAGTGGGAATTTTGGGTTATATAGTTTCGTGCGAGGGGATTAAGGTAGATCCGAAGAAGATTGAGGCAATGCAGAGTTGGTCCAGACTGTCCTCAGCTACGGAGATCCGAAGTTTCCTTAGTTTGGCAGGGTATTTTCGCCGATTTGTAGAGAGTTTCTCTTCTGTTGCTACACCTATGACCAAATTGACCCAGAAGGTGCTCCGTTCAGGTGGACCGAGGAATGTGAGGAGAGCTTCAAAAAGCTCAAGACAACTTTGACTACAGCCCTAGTGTTGGTATTACCTACAGGTTTAGGATCTTATACTGTGTAATGTGACGCGTCGCGTATTGGTCTCGACACAGTATTGATACAAGACGGTAGGGAGATTGCCTATGCATACAGACAGTTAAAGGTACATGAGAAGAATTATCTGGTCTACGACCTTGAGTTAGCAGCTATTGTTTATGCCTTGAAGATTTGGTGGCATTATTTGTACGGTGTTTATTGTGAGGTCTACACCAATCACCGGAGTCTACAACATCTATTTAAACAGAGATATCTTAATTTGCGGCAGTGGAGATGGTTGGAGTTGCTTAAGGATAACGATATCACCATTCTCTATCATCCTGGGAAGGCCAATGTAGTGGCCGATGCCTTGAGTCGTAAGGTGGAGAGTTTGGGTAGTTTAGCATATTTACCGGTAGCAGAAAGGCCTTTAGCCTTGGTTGTTCAGGCCTTGGCCAACCAGTTTGTCATATTGGATATTTTCGAGCCGAGCCAAGTTTTGGCTTGTGTGGTTTCTCAGTCTTCTCTGTATGATTGTATCACGGAGCGTCAGTATGATGACCCCCATCTTATTGTCCTTAAGGATACAATTTAGCACAACGATGCCGAGGAAGTCACTATTAGAGATGACGGTATATTACAGATGCAGGGAAGGCTGAGTGTACCTAATGTAGATGGCTTGCGTAAGTTGATTCTCTAGGAGGCTCACAGTTCGCGATACTCCATTCATCCAGTTGCTACAAATATGTATCGGTACTTGAGACATCACTATTGGTGGAGGAGGATGAAGAAAGACATAGTGGAATATGTAGCTCGGTGCCTAAATTGCCAGCAGGTGAAGTGTGAGCATCAACGACCAGGTCGATTACTTCAGAAGTTAGATATTCCAGAATGGAAATGGGAGCAGATCACTATGAATTTCGTTGTTAGGCTCCCACGGACTCAGAGAAAGTTCGATGCAATTTGGGTGATTGTGGATAGATTGACCAAGTCAGCCCATTTCATTCCTGTAGTTACTACTTACTCTTCGGAACAGCTGGCTCAAGTCTATATTCGCAAGATTGTCATACTTCGTGGCATACCGGTATCTATCATCTATGATCGGGGTATGTAGTTTACATCACGGTTCTGGAGGGCTGTACATCGAGAGTTGGGTACTTGTGTGGAGTTGAGTACAATATTTCACCCTCAGACGGACGGACAGTCACAACGCACTATTCAGATGCTAGAGGATATGCTTCATGCATGTGTGATAGATTTT